>NW_024429212.1:5494997-6694997 GCF_017639785.1 Mesocricetus auratus | reverse complement strand
GGGAGCCGGCTACCTACTCAAGAGGTGAGGAACCCTGAGGAACACAGCAGGGACCCGCTACCTACTCAAGAGGTGAGGAACCCCGAGGAACACAGCAGGGACCCCGCTACCTACTCAAGAGGTGAGGAACCCCGAGGAACACAGCAGGGACCCCGCTACCTACTCAAGAGGTGAGGAAACCCCCAACCCCCCGAGGAACACAGCAGGGACCCCGCTACCTACTCAAGAGGTGAAGAACCCCGAGGAACACAGCAGGGACCCGCTACCTACTCAAGAGGTGAGGAACCCCCACCCCTGAGAAACACAGCAGGAACCCCGCTACCTACTCAAGAGGTGAGGAACCCCCCTCCGAGGAACACAGCAGGGAGCCGGCTACCTACTCAAGAGGTGAGGAACCCTGAGGAACACAGCAGGGACCCGCTACCTACTCAAGAGGTGAGGAACCCCGAGGAACACAGCAGGGAGCCGGCTACCTACTCAAGAGGTGAGGAATCCCCCCACCCCCCCGAGGAACACAGCAGGGACCCGCTACCTACTCAAGAGGTGAGGAACCCCCCACCCCTGAGAAACACAGCAGGGACCCCGCTACCTACTCAAGAGGTGAGGAACCCCCCACCCCCCGAGGAACACAGCAGGGAGCCGGCTACCTACTCAAGAGGTGAGGAACCCTGAGGAACACAGCAGGGATCCGCTGGGGAGAGGTTTGCCATGAGGAGACCAGGCTGGAGAGAGGTTTGCTATGAGGAGGAGACCAGGCTGGGGAGAGGTTTGCTATGAGGAGACCGGGCTGGAGAGAGGTTTGCCATGAGGAGACCGGGCTGGGGAGAGGTTTGCCATGAGGAGACCCGGCTGGGGAGAGGTTTGCCATGAGGAGACCGGGCTGGAGAGAGGTTTGCTATGAGGAACAGACCCCGCTGGGGAGAGGCTTGCTATGAGGAGACCCGGCTGGGGAGAGGTTTGCTATGAGGAGGAGACCCCGCTGGGGAGAGGCTTGCTATGAGGAGACCCGGCTGGGGAGAGGTTTGCTATGAGGAGGAGACCAGGCTGGGGAGAGGTTTGCTATGAGGAGACCGGGCTGGAGAGAGGTTTGCTATGAGGAAGAGACCGGGCTGGGGAGAGGTTTGCTATGAGGAGGAGACCGGGCTGGGGAGAGGTTTGCTATGAGGAAGAGACCGGGCTGGGGAGAGGTTTGCTATGAGGAACAGACCCGGCTGGGGAGAGGTTTGCTATGAGGAGGGACGGAGGAGTGGCCTGCTGCGTCCCACTTCTCTGCTTCACAGAAGCATCAGGAAGTGAGGAAGGCTACCCCTGGACAATGTGTGGTGAACTTGGACTCAGGTGAGCTCAAGTTCAGGTCCTGGATAACTTGGTGGGTGATAGCAGCAGATAGCCCAGAGCATGAGGAAGCAGAGAAGGCTGTGAGGTAAGTGGCGTGCAGTAGGAGCACAGGTAGGCCCGGGCACCAGCCCACAGCAGCCTCTGGTCACCAGATGCACCCCCCGTCTCCTCAGCTTCATCTCAGTGGCAGCTCCTCAGGCTAACAAGCAGCCCACACTGGTGCCAGGCAACTTCCCCGTGAGCCCGTGTCTGTCTATTATCTGTGCTCACAGAGTACAGCCTCAAGCAGAGAAGACTCACAGGCCCCACCCACAAACAAGTCTTGCACTGAAGAGTATCTAGAGGCACAGAATAGAGGAACTCCGAAGACCTTGGCAGTAATCTACCAGCGCAGCGAGGGTCTTTAGTCTTATTTTGGGGTCATAAGTCCAAACGAGGAGGCGTCGCAGTGTTAGGCTACTCTCTAGTCCCAAATTCACACCCTGGTCGTCCTCTACCTGGAGCTAAAAGACAACAAGAGGGAAAGGTAAAACAGCAGTAACGGAGTACATCCCATCACTCCTTAACCTCGTCTAGCAACACAGCCAAAGGGCCCCTGTAAACTCCAGCGCTCACACTACATACAATTAAGACTTCACATGGTAGACAGGACCCGGAAACGAGCAATGAATTGGCTCTAGGAAGCAATGAACAAATCTTATTACGGAAGTGGTTACTCCTGTGTATGAATGAAGTAACAAACCCCTCGACAGTATCGAGTTCCTAACTGTTGAGACCTGGAAGGCTCCGGGGAGGCACGCTTACCTGGGAGTGCAGCACAGAGAGGAGCCTGTAGTATTCTTTGAGCTCCTGATGCAAGGCAGCACAAAAGCTCTGTGTGGGGAGGAGAAAGCAGGGTTAAGCGTGGCCACGCACACTCTGAGAGACACCTTCCCATGGAGCTCGGGGGAACTGAACCCTGGACCTGCAGCATCTACTTCAATAACAAAAAGCAGGAACCTTGCAGGAGAGAAACGGAGATGTGGAGCTGAAAGTGGGGTCTCTTTAGAGGGTGGCCCTTTAAGACGGTGGCCTTTCTAAGTTTCAGTTCCAGTAACTTCCTCGAATGCTCTTGCCAGCATTGGAAACTTCCAGCAGCCCCAGTGTTGACCTGGTTTAGTGTCTCACTCGGTGCACTGAACACTTTTCTCTGCATCTCCAGCCTGAACTGAATGCACTCTCAGAAGGGTCAAGAGTCCCACTGACCTACAGTCCAATGACAAGACCCTCTTGGCATGAACCCGAGGGTATGAACAGAGCACACAGCCCAAAGTCTGCTTTTCAGGACAAGCTACCATAAACACACCAGCGAAAGCTAAAACCAATCCTCTTTGAATAAACATGCAGCTCCATGGTTTCCCACACACCTTAATGCAATGCACAATGTCATAAAATATGGCCTTATCCCACCACACAGAAGAGAACAGAAAATGCACATTTTAATCTGAAAGTGAGCCTACAAGTTTCCCCACTGTCAGAGACCGCAATGTGGAATTTGTTCAGGCACATCATCACATTCTACAAAACTGTCACCCCAGCCTCCAAGAGAGCAGAACCACAAACATATGCACAGTTAAAAAATAGAAAATAAACAGCTTATCAACTCATCAAGAGCCCAAACTGCACTATGCCATGAAGAATGCAAACCTGCAGACTACACAGCTCAAACTAGACGTGGTTCCACATCCAAACATCCATAAGGCAGGGTTCCATGGGCACAGTCATCTCCAACAGCCAGAGAGAGAGAGGGGCTGCCTGGGCTGGGCTGCCTGGGCTTGCTAGAGAGAAGAGATGCTGAGAACTGTGCAGGGAGCCAGTGTCCCTTCTGCAGAGCTCTGTTCCATCTGGAGCATGAGATGGGCTCTGCTGGGGCCTCGGAGAGAGTGTGCACAGGAACCACCCAGGACAATAGGCACCGAGACACCCCAGCAGGGATGCAGAGCACCCCAACAACAGCACTCAACAACTCTGGCGTGGCCAGCCAAAACTTCTTGACTTCAACAGCAGGAAACAAGATGGAAAGTCTTCGGCATGGGCGGTACATGCACCTCCCCCACCCCAGGCACTTCAGGATAAGCTTGGGTAGCATACTTCCGCTTCTGCAGAATTGATGAATGAATACCACCCAGCTAATTTCAGAGAGTGTTAGCGTAATCAGGATTTAAATACTGTAAGACACTACTATAGTGATAAAATATCTAAGACAGCTGGGCGTTGGTTGTGCACACCTTTAATCCCACTTTAATCCCTGCACTTGAGAGGCAGAAGAAGGAGGATCTCTGTGAGTTTGAGGCCAGCTCGGGTACAGAGCAAGTTGCAGGACAGCCTCCAAAGCAATACAGAGAAACCCTGTCTCAAAAACAAACAAACAAACAAATCTAAGACATGAGGAGGAGGGAGAGGGAGCTGGGATTGACAAGTGAAAAAAGCTTGTTTCTAACTTAAATTTAAAAAAGGAAGAAAAAAAACAAAAAAGGTCAAAACAAATAAAAATACAAAAGCACACACACACAAAAAAATCTAAGACAAACATCTGAGAAGCCATCAATACCAGAATATATAAAGATGAAAAACCCACAAAAAGTCTGATTTTTAAAGTATAGAACTGGACATTTCTCAAAAGACACAGCCAATGAGCACATGGAGAAAAACGTTCAACACCACTAATCATCAGGGAATGCAGATCAAAACCTGAGGAGCAGCCAGACTCCAGTAAGAGCAGCTGTTACCAGGGAGTGAGGAGAGAAGACAGCACACCGCTCGGGGAGAGGGGGAAGACAACACATCAGCTACGCAGAGGCTCCTCAAGTAACTAAAACGTAGAACTTCCTGATGCCAGCAGCCCACCACAGGCCTATGTCCAAAGACCACAGCGTCAGTATACTGAGGGAAGAGCTGTGCTGTGACCATCACTACAGCTCTATTCACGACGGCAAAACACGGACACTCAGCCACAAAGAGGGTACTGCACTGTCACGGCAGGCTGGATGCGGGGTGAGGTAAGGAGAGGCTCTGGCCCAGCTAGGCGGGCTTTAGTCACACTGTCCTGTACACTCCTGTCATTATTAGTCACACTGTCCTGTACACTCTGTCATTATTAGTCACACTGTCCTGTACACTCTGTCATTATTAGTCACACTGTCCTGTACACTCCGGTCATTAGTCACACTGTCCTGTACACTCTGTCATTATTAGTCACACTGTCCTGTACACTCTGGTCATTAGTCACACTGTCCTGTACACTCTGTCATTATTAGTCACACTGTCCTGTACACTCTGTGATTATTAGTCACACTGTCCTGTACACTCTGTGATTATTAGTCACACTGTCCTGTACACTCTGTGATTATTAGGCACACTGTCCTGTACACTCTGTGATTATTAGGCACACTGTCCTGTACACTCTGTCATTATTAGTCACACTGTCCTGTACACTCTGTCATTATTAGTCACGCTGTCCTGTACACTCTGTCGTTATTAGTCACACTGTCCTGTACACTCTGTCATTATTAGTCACACTGTCCTGTACACTCTGTCATTATTAGTCACACTGTCCTGTACACTCCCGGTCATTATTAGTCACACTGTCCTGTACACTCTGTCATTATTAGTCACACTGTCCTGTACACTCTGTCATTATTAGTCACACTGTCCTGTACACTCCGGTCATTAGTCACACTGTCCTGTACACTCTGTCATTATTAGTCACACTGTCCTGTACACTCTGTCATTATTAGTCACACTGTCCTGTACACTCTGTCATTATTAGTCACACTGTCCTGTACACTCCGGTCATTAGTCACACTGTCCTGTACACTCTGTCATTATTAGTCACACTGTCCTGTACACTCTGGTCATTAGTCACACTGTCCTGTACACTCTGTCATTATTAGTCACACTGTCCTGTACACTCTGTGATTATTAGTCACACTGTCCTGTACACTCTGTGATTATTAGTCACACTGTCCTGTACACTCTGTGATTATTAGGCACACTGTCCTGTACACTCTGTGATTATTAGGCACACTGTCCTGTACACTCTGTCATTATTAGTCACACTGTCCTGTACACTCTGTCATTATTAGTCACGCTGTCCTGTACACTCTGTCGTTATTAGTCACACTGTCCTGTACACTCCCGGTCATTATTAGTCACACTGTCCTGTACACTCCGGTCATTAGTCACACTGTCCTGTACACTCCCGGTCATTATTAGTCACACTGTCCTGTACACTCTGTCATTATTAGTCACACTGTCCTGTACACTCTGTCATTATTAGTCACACTGTCCTGTACACTCTGTCATTATTAGTCACACTGTCCTGTACACTCCGGTCATTAGTCACACTGTCCTGTACACTCTGTCATTATTAGTCACACTGTCCTGTACACTCTGGTCATTAGTCACACTGTCCTGTACACTCTGTCATTATTAGTCACACTGTCCTGTACACTCTGTGATTATTAGTCACACTGTCCTGTACACTCTGTGATTATTAGTCACACTGTCCTGTACACTCTGTGATTATTAGGCACACTGTCCTGTACACTCTGTGATTATTAGGCACACTGTCCTGTACACTCTGTCATTATTAGTCACACTGTCCTGTACACTCTGTCATTATTAGTCACGCTGTCCTGTACACTCTGTCGTTATTAGTCACACTGTCCTGTACACTCCCGGTCATTATTAGTCACACTGTCCTGTACACTCCGGTCATTAGTCACACTGTCCTGTACACTCTGTCATTATTAGTCACACTGTCCTGTACACTCTGTCATTATTAGTCACACTGTCCTGTACACTCTGTCATTATTAGTCACACTGTCCTGTACACTCCGGTCATTAGTCACACTGTCCTGTACACTCTGTCATTATTAGTCACACTGTCCTGTACACTCTGGTCATTAGTCACACTGTCCTGTACACTCTGTCATTATTAGTCACACTGTCCTGTACACTCTGTGATTATTAGTCACACTGTCCTGTACACTCTGTGATTATTAGTCACACTGTCCTGTACACTCTGTGATTATTAGGCACACTGTCCTGTACACTCTGTGATTATTAGGCACACTGTCCTGTACACTCTGTCATTATTAGTCACACTGTCCTGTACACTCTGTCATTATTAGTCACGCTGTCCTGTACACTCTGTCGTTATTAGTCACACTGTCCTGTACACTCTGTCATTATTAGTCACACTGTCCTGTACACTCCGGTCATTAGTCACACTGTCCTGTACACTCTGTCATTATTAGTCACACTGTCCTGTACACTCTGTGATTATTAGTCACACTGTCCTGTACACTCCGGTCATTAGTCACACTGTCCTGTACACTCTGTCATTATTAGTCACACTGTCCTGTACACTCTGTCATTATTAGTCACACTGTCCTGTACACTCTGTCATTATTAGTCACACTGTCCTGTACACTCTGTCATTATTAGTCACACTGTCCTGTACACTCTGGTCATTATTAGTCACACTGTCCTGTACACTCTGTCATTATTAGTCACACTGTCCTGTACACTCTGGTCATTATTAGTCACACTGTCCTGTACACTCTGTCATTATTAGTCACACTGTCCTGTACACTCCCGGTCATTAGTCACACTGTCCTGTATACTCTGTCATTATTAGTCACACTGTCCTGTATACTCTGTCGTTATTAGTCACACTGTCCTGTACACTCTGTCATTATTAGTCACACTGTCCTGTACACTCTGTCATTATTAGTCACACTGTCCTGTACACTCTGGTCATTAGTCACACTGTCCTGTACACTCTGTCATTATTAGTCACACTGTCCTGTACACTCTGTCATTATTAGTCACACTGTCCTGTACACTCTGTCATTATTAGTCACACTGTCCTGTACACTCCGGTCATTAGTCACACTGTCCTGTACACTCTGTCATTATTAGTCACACTGTCCTGTACACTCTGTCATTATTAGTCACACTGTCCTGTACACTCTGTCATTATTAGTCACACTGTCCTGTACACTCCGGTCATTAGTCACACTGTCCTGTACACTCTGTCATTATTAGTCACACTGTCCTGTACACTCTGGTCATTAGTCACACTGTCCTGTACACTCTGTCATTATTAGTCACACTGTCCTGTACACTCGGGTCATTATTAGTCACACTGTCCTGTACACTCTGTCATTATTAGTCACATTGTCCTGTACACTCGGGTCATTATTAGTCACACTGTCCTGTACACTCCCGGTCATTAGTCACACTGCTCTGTACACTACTGGTCACCAGCCACACTCCAGCACCCATACGTGCTGTGTGCTGCCTTTATGACCCTGTCAGTGAATTTCTGCAGATTCACTGGCAGCAATTGCTCTAAGAACGCACCTGAGACCAAATGCTCACAGTACTTCCTCCGCAAGTGGCTGGGACTTTGAAAGAACTCCCACCCTAACTTTTATATCCGCTGTTCCCATCGAGATCTGACAGTCGGGGGGGAAAAGGTGGCTGCTTCAAGTGACATGTCCAGTCATGGACATCCGAGCAGTGACAGCAATAGGTCCCCACTTCCCACAGCTGCAGCACTAGAAATGCAGGGCACATGTAGATCTATCTGGTGATGTTCCCAGGGCCCATCCTTATCCTCCAAGATGTCAGTGATGGCGACAGGGAAGACCCCAGCTCTCCCACTTCCAAGTCCCTACCTCTCTCAAGCTCTTCCTCTGACCTCCACCCGCCGCCCCACAGCAGCTCCTAGAGTCTGCGTATGCTCAGTGGAGCCTGACTGACAGCATCATCAGTCACATGCACACTTTCCTCAAGAAGAGCCTGCTAGTGATTTTCACACACAAACCTTCAGAAGACTAACAACAATGAACATACCTGGCCTACAAGTCCAAAAGAGCGGTCCAGACTCCTCTGGTCGGTGTACTTTCTGATTTTGTTATGTAACCATCCCAGCTCAGCAAGCCGGACCGACATGTCCCTCAAAGGTTTATTAATGTTTGCCTGAAAAGTGGACACAGCGGAAGTCAAAGGCAAGAGAACAGTAGAGCTCACTACCAGCCCCAGGCACCTCCTCTATTGTCTGACCTTAACCACCCAGCACAGGGAAGCTACAAGAAACTACCACACCAGCAAGGGGAGGAAGGAGCCCCGGGAGAGGACACCGGGCTCCTGCTGTGTCACCCTGTGGAATATCATTCTGGATCGTGCCCACCAGGGACCTGGCCAACACTCAGGGACACAGGGAGCGATGGCTGCTGAGAAACGCTGAGAGTAGACCCTCACAGGAGCGGGATGTGGCAAGGCTGTGTCAGGAATCTGTCCAGGCCAGGGTACCACGCTGGCCCTACCCTCCTGCAGCAGCCCCATATGAGGACTCATGGGGAAAAGTAAGCTTTGCCACAGGGGGCCCATGACAGATCACGTCAGTCACGAGTAGGCAGGGCGAGACGCCAAATCCAACTGTGCAACTCGTTTATTGCCATATCTGCAAGGCCCCAGTAATGCCAGTCAGTAAGAAGTGCGGTATCTGACTACTGAGTTTCCCTGTCTCTGAACCCAGCGGGCAGGATTGTGACCATACCTTTCCCTCCACTTTGTAACAGTTCTCGGTGTTGCTCATTTTGATACATTTGCCATCAATGCCCTGGAACACGTACAGAATGTCTCTCACAAGAGCTGCTTCCGTAACTTCCAACGTGCCTGAAAGTGGTTTTTAAAAGACAGTAAAGGAACACTCTCCATGTAAAATGAGTTACGTGACTGAGGAACTGTGTGTCATAAATTTGTTCCCAGACCACATATACCAACTCTACTGAGATGTGAGTGTAAGTGAGCCCAAGAAGCAAGAGAAACTTAAGACAGAGAGACGTGGGCTTTCTGAGGGGCAGGGCCCCTGCAGTACCCCCTCTGAGGCCTCTGAAGACAGGCCTCCCTGTGACCGCCAGACAGATAACATCACCAATCAACCACAGGGAGTAATCACACAACAGGGGGTGGGCAATGCCAGCTTACTCAAGGTGACCCTCCTAACACCACCAGAAATCGAGATCGTGGCTCGGAAGTCATCTTCTGAACGAATGTCACAATAAACTTAGGGTGTCCATTAAACTGAGGACAAGGAGGAAGAGCAACCCCCAGAAACCCAGGGTGTCGAGGGGACCCAGGGAGAGCCGGGAGCAGTCAGCATCCAGAGGCACTACACAGAGTACAGCCTGGGCACCTCCTTCCTGCCTGTGGGCAAGACTGCTGCCATCATCTACCAGGTTAACTGTGGCCTTAAAGCTCGCACGGCACTCTTGCCACTGTGAGTGGGAGAGCCACTGTAAGTCAGAGAGAGAGAGTCACTGTGAGTCAGAGAGAGAGTCACTGTGAGTCAGAGAGAGAGAGAGTCACTGTGAGTCAGAGAGAGAGAGTCACTGTGAGTCAGAGAGAGAGAGAGTCACTGTGAGTCAGAGAGAGAGTCACTGTGAGTCAGAGAGAGAGAGTCACTGTGAGTCAGAGAGAGAGAGTCACTGTGAGTCAGAGAGAGAGAGTCACTGTGAGTCAGAGAGAGAGTCACTGTGAGTCAGAGAGAGAGTCACTGTGAGTCAGAGAGAGAGAGTCACTGTGAGTCAGAGAGAGAGTCACTGTGAGTCAGAGAGAGTCACTGTGAGTCAGAGAGAGAGAGAGTCACTGTGAGTCAGAGAGAGAGTCACTGTGAGTCAGAGAGAGAGAGTCACTGTGAGTCAGAGAGAGAGAGTCACTGTGAGTCAGAGAGAGAGTCACTGTGAGTCAGAGAGAGAGTCACTGTGAGTCAGAGAGAGAGAGTCACTGTGAGTCAGAGAGAGAGAGAGTCACTGTGAGTCAGAGAGAGAGAGTCACTGTGAGTCAGAGAGAGAGAGTCACTGTGAGTCAGAGAGAGAGAGTCACTGTGAGTCAGAGAGAGAGAGTCACTGTGAGTCAGAGAGAGTCACTGTGAGTCAGAGAGAGAGTCACTGTGAGTCAGAGAGAGTCACTGTGAGTCAGAGAGAGAGAGTCACTGTGAGTCAGAGAGAGAGTCACTGTGAGTCAGAGAGAGAGTCACTGTGAGTCAGAGAGAGAGTCACTGTGAGTCAGAGAGAGAGAGTCACTGTGAGTCAGAGAGAGAGTCACTGTGAGTCAGAGAGAGAGTCACTGTGAGTCAGAGAGAGAGAGTCACTGTGAGTCAGAGAGAGAGAGTCACTGTGAGTCAGAGAGAGTCACTGTGAGTCAGAGAGAGAGTCACTGTGAGTCAGAGAGAGAGAGTCACTGTGAGTCAGAGAGAGAGTCACTGTGAGTCAGAGAGAGAGTCACTGTGAGTCAGAGAGAGAGTCACTGTGAGTCAGAGAGAGAGTCACTGTGAGTCAGAGAGAGAGAGTCACTGTGAGTCAGAGAGAGAGTCACTGTGAGTCAGAGAGAGAGAGTCACTGTGAGTCAGAGAGAGAGTCACTGTGAGTCAGAGAGAGAGTCACTGTGAGTCAGAGAGAGAGTCACTGTGAGTCAGAGAGAGAGTCACTGTGAGTCAGGAGAGAGAGTCACTGTGAGTCAGAGAGAGTCACTGTGAGTCAGAGAGAGTCACTGTGAGTCAGAGAGAGAGTCACTGTGAGTCAGAGAGAGAGTCACTGTGAGTCAGAGAGAGAGTCACTGTGAGTCAGAGAGAGAGTCACTGTGAGTCAGAGAGAGAGTCACTGTGAGTCAGAGAGAGAGTCACTGTGAGTCAGAGAGAGAGAGTCACTGTGAGTCAGAGAGAGAGTCACTGTGAGTCAGAGAGAGTCACTGTGAGTCAGAGAGAGAGAGTCACTGTGAGTCAGAGAGAGAGTCACTGTGAGTCAGAGAGAGAGTCACTGTGAGTCAGAGAGAGAGTCACTGTGAGTCAGAGAGAGAGTCACTGTGAGTCAGAGAGAGAGAGTCACTGTGAGTCAGAGAGAGTCACTGTGAGTCAGAGAGAGAGAGTCACTGTGAGTCAGAGAGAGAGTCACTGTGAGTCAGAGAGAGTCACTGTGAGTCAGAGAGAGAGTCACTGTGAGTCAGAGAGAGAGTCACTGTGAGTCAGAGAGAGAGTCACTGTGAGTCAGAGAGAGAGTCACTGTGAGTCAGAGAGAGAGAGAGTCACTGTGAGTCAGAGAGAGAGTCACTGTGAGTCAGAGAGAGAGTCACTGTGAGTCAGAGAGAGAGAGTCACTGTGAGTCAGAGAGAGAGTCACTGTGAGTCAGAGAAGAGTCACTGTGAGTCAGAGAGAGAGTCACTGTGAGTCAGAGAGAGAGTCACTGTGAGTCAGAGAGAGAGTCACTGTGAGTCAGAGAGAGAGAGTCACTGTGAGTCAGAGAGAGAGTCACTGTGAGTCAGAGAGAGAGTCACTGTGAGTCAGAGAGAGAGAGTCACTGTGAGTCAGAGAGAGAGAGAGTCACTGTGAGTCAGAGAGAGAGAGTCACTGTGAGTCAGAGAGAGAGAGTCACTGTGAGTCAGAGAGAGAAGTCACTGTGAGTCAGAGAGAGAGTCACTGTGAGTCAGAGAAAGTCACTGTGAGTCAGAGAGAGAGAGTCACTGTGAGTCAGAGAGAGAGTCACTGTGAGTCAGAGAGAGAGAGTCACTGTGAGTCAGAGAGAGAGTCACTGTGAGTCAGAGAGAGAGTCACTGTGAGTCAGAGAGAGAGAGAGTCACTGTGAGTCAGAGAGAGAGATCACTGTGAGTCAGAGAGAGAGAGTCACTGTGAGTCAGAGAGAGAGTCACTGTGAGTCAGAGAGAGAGAGTCACTGTGAGTCAGAGAGAGAGTCACTGTGAGTCAGAGAGAGAGAGTCACTGTGAGTCAGAGAGAGAGTCACTGTGAGTCAGAGAGAGTCACTGTGAGTCAGAGAGAGAGTCACTGTGAGTCAGAGAGAGAGTCACTGTGAGTCAGAGAGAGAGTCACTGTGAGTCAGAGAAAGAGAGTCACTGTGAGTCAGAGAGAGAGAGAGTCACTGTGAGTCAGAGAGAGAGTCACTGTGAGTCAGAGAGAGAGAGTCACTGTGAGTCAGAGAGAGAGTCACTGTGAGTCAGAGAGAGAGTCACTGTGAGTCAGAGAGAGAGTCACTGTGAGTCAGAGAGAGAGTCACTGTGAGTCAGAGAGAGAGTCACTGTGAGTCAGAGAGAGAGTCACTGTGAGTCAGAGAGAGAGAGTCACTGTGAGTCAGAGAGAGAGTCACTGTGAGTCAGAGAGAGAGAGTCACTGTGAGTCAGAGAGAGAGTCACTGTGAGTCAGAGAGAGAGAGTCACTGTGAGTCAGAGAGAGAGTCACTGTGAGTCAGAGAGAGAGTCACTGTGAGTCAGAGAGAGAGTCACTGTGAGTCAGAGAGAGTCACTGTGAGTCAGAGAGTCACTGTGAGTCAGAGAGAGAGTCACTGTGAGTCAGAGAGAGAGAGAGAGTCACTGTGAGTCAGAGAGAGAGAGTCACTGTGAGTCAGAGAGAGTCACTGTGAGTCAGAGAGAGAGAGTCACTGTGAGTCAGAGAGAGAGAGTCACTGTGAGTCAGAGAGAGAGTCACTGTGAGTCAGAGAGAGTCACTGTGAGTCAGAGAGAGAGAGTCACTGTGAGTCAGAGAGAGAGAGAGTCACTGTGAGTCAGAGAGAGAGTCACTGTGAGTCAGAGAGAGAGAGTCACTGTGAGTCAGAGAGAGTCACTGTGAGTCAGAGAAGAGTCACTGTGAGTCAGAGAGAGTCACTGTGAGTCAGAGAGAGTCACTGTGAGTCAGAGAGAGAGTCACTGTGAGTCAGAGAGAGAGTCACTGTGAGTCAGAGAGAGAGTCACTGTGAGTCAGAGAGAGAAGTCACTGTGAGTCAGAGAGAGAGTCACTGTGAGTCAGGAGAGAGAGTCACTGTGAGTCAGAGAGAGAGAGTCACTGTGAGTCAGAGAGAGAGTCACTGTGAGTCAGAGAGAGAGTCACTGTGAGTCAGAGAGAGAGTCACTGTGAGTCAGAGAGAGAGTCACTGTGAGTCAGAGAGAGAGTCACTGTGAGTCAGAGAGAGAGAGTCACTGTGAGTCAGAGAGAGAGAGTCACTGTGAGTCAGAGAAGAGAGAGTCACTGTGAGTCAGAGAGAGAGAGAGTCACTGTGAGTCAGAGAGAGAGAGTCACTGTGAGTCAGAGAGAGAGTCACTGTGAGTCAGAGAGAGAGTCACTGTGAGTCAGAGAGAGAGAGTCACTGTGAGTCAGAGAGAGAGTCACTGTGAGTCAGAGAGAGAGAGAGTCACTGTGAGTCAGAGAGAGTCACTGTGAGTCAGAGAGAGTCACTGTGAGTCAGAGAGAGAGAGTCACTGTGAGTCAGAGAGAGAGTCACTGTGAGCCATGCTCCCTGTTCTTCCTCCTGTGTCCACCCTGACATGGGCAGGGTAACCTCTCCTAGCACGCACACCAGTCTCACTGAATCTTCCTCAGGGGACCTTCGCTGTCCTTAAGGACCCTCATCTCACCCCTCAATTCCCCGACAGAGGCACGGGTCTCCCTCCTCTGTGGTCGACTTTACAGCATGTGTCTGTTTGTCTGTCTACCTATCTACCTACCTATCTACCTACCTACCTACCTACCTACCTACCTACCTACCTATCTATCTATCTATCTATCTATCTATCTATCTATCTATCTATCTATCTATCTATCCACCTACTTTTAACCCATTTGTAACCCCCTGAAAGTGGATCTCTTGTAAGCAGCATGAACTACTCAGACTGGAATTACTTTTAATATTGTCCCTACCTACCCCACTGCTCCTTCTCATTCTCATCTGTTTCTTCCAAGTTCCCTATGGCTACGTGGGGAACCCAGGTCTGCAGACTGAGGACAGTGCACTGGCTTGCTCCACACGTGGGCATGTGTCACTCCACACGTGGCAGGGTGATGTGGTTGAGAAGGTGACATGTGAGTTCTCCGTGGGGACAGCGGCAAGGTCAAAGGCTTTCATGTCCCTTGATTACAAATGACACTGCCCCATGGTTGCCCTGAAGGAAAGGAAGCAGCAGTCACAGCCTCAGGATCGGCAGAGCAGGGATCGACAGTAAAGCCCGCTCTTCAGTGCTCGTAACTCCTCCACCTGACAAGCGCTGCAACGCATGGCATACTCAAGAAAACACGCATGTCTCCCCTGACAGTCTAACAGAATTTAAAGAAAACGCGCACGTCTCCCTGACAGTCTAACAGAATTTAAAACCCATCAAGAGGTCTTCCTCTCACTGCCCAGAAATTGCCTTCACTTTACAGGCACGATGCTAAACACTTTCTCCGTCACCAGGTGGACACCTCGTCCATGGAGCTTGCATTTGGACACAAGAAGCGATCTTCCTGAAGCTCTGAGTGGCTCTTCCCAGGAGGGACAACAGGGATGGGAAGGGGACTGGGACAAGGAGGCAGATAGTTCAGCACAGAGGGAACAGATCAGGCAGGCAGACAGCGAGAAAAGGGAGGCAGCAGGCCACAGGAAGTGACCTCACAGGCATTGGCCACAGCAGGGACCCTGGGTTTCATTATATGATATATAAGGAATCACTACAGATGGGGCTCTGGCTTTGAGAGTAAAATGGCTTCTAAATGCCAAAACACATCTTACCACTCAGATCCCCTTCTCTCCTTGACCTTGTCATGCTGCGAGAAAGGGCATTTGGGACACCCTTGGAGGTAGGGGTTTGTGAAGAAGGCTGACTGGCAGTCAGGGTCCACGCGAGGCGGGGCGCCAACTGCTGCCGGAGGCCATCACCAACTCCTGGAGCTTGATGCGACTGCCTAGAGGAATGAAACATTTCGGCTTCAAACACCTAGAGACACAAGTGTGCTACGAGCTATGTTACTACACTACTACACTACTGTGTAAATCTGATACCTAGAGACACAAGTGTGCCACGAGCTGTGTTATTACATTACTACACTACTGTGTAAATCTGACACCTAGAGACACAAGTGTGCTACGAGCTATGTTACTACACTACTGTGTAAATCTGATACCTAGAGACACAAGTGTGCCACGAGCTATGTTACTACACTACTACACTACTGTGTAAATCTGACACCTAGAGACACAAGTGTGCTACGAGCTATGTTACTACACTACTGTGTAAATCTGATACCTAGAGACACAAGTGTGCCACGAGCTATGTTACTACACTACTACACTACTGTGTAAATCTGACACCTAGAGACACAAGTGTGCCACGAGCTATGTTACTACACTACTACACTACTGTGTAAATCTGACACCTAGAGACACAAGTGTGCTACGAGCTGTACACTACCTCACTACTGTGTAAATCTGATACCTAGAGACACAAGTGTGCCACGAGCTGTGTTATTACATTACTACACTACTGTGTAAATCTGACACCTAGAGACACAAGTGTGCTACGAGCTATGTTACTACACTACTGTGTAAATCTGATACCTAGAGACACAAGTGTGCCACGAGCTGTACACTACCTCACTACTGTGTAAATCTGATACCTAGAGACACAAGTATGCCACGAGCTATGTTACTACACTACTACACTACTGTGTAAATCTGATACCTAGAGACACAAGTGTGCCACGAGCTATGTTACTACACTACTATACTACTGTGTAAATCTGATACCTAGAGACACAAGTGTGCCACAAGCTGTGTTATTACACTACTACGCTACTGTGTAAACCTGATGCCAGGAGTCTCCCAACCCACAGACCCCAGCAGTCAGCCCCAGGCCCCCTGCACTGTCGGGGATACAGACGCAGCATTCAGACCTACTCCAGGGAGAGAGCTCACCCTGCTGTCTGTACTTACCTTCCTGATTCGAGTTCTTTACAAACACAAAGCACACATCATACATACACTCACGAAAGCAGTTTGAAATTCTAAAGTAGTTTTAATGCCAAGATCACAGCCTGTCATTCATTCAACTTTTATTGAGTTGATAGGGTTCGACATCCGGGCCCTGTCTCATCTGCTGGTCGCCAGCCCCCACCCCCACTCTTGTATGCACACTCTGGAAGGAGACCCTGCCATTTTAATTCATTTGACAAATGTGCAAACACATAAAATGTAAGGCAAAGTGCAGTCTCTCTGTGAATATCTAAGAACCCAATACTGACAACTATAACAAAGCCACTGCTTCTTGGAACACTGAAATAACCACAGGGCTCAATTACATCTGCTGCCCTAGGGGTGCTCGGGGAAGCCATTCTGTCCTGCCCCGCCCTCAGTGTGAGGAGCCCCGCCCTCAGTGTGAGGAGCCCCGCCCTCAGTGTGAGGAGCCCCGCCCTCAGTGTGAGGAGCCCCACCCTCAGTGTGAGGAGCACCGCCCTCAGTGTGAGGAGCCCCACCCTCAGTGTGAGGAGCACCGCCCTCAGTGTGAGGAGCACCATGTTCAATACCTTCGGTGCCATTTTATAACTTGGTGACTTGTGAGTCTACTGTGCTCTAATGGAAAACATTGTGCTTTTGATGTCGATTCTCTGATCACAGCTCCTCTGGAAAATTACCCAGCTCTGTCTTGTCATACTGTGATCACCAGGAATGACAGTGGCAAGACGCTAAGCCATCTATCTGTTTACCTACACACAAAAATGTGTACTTAACAGAAAAGAATCCAAAGGTGAAGGTCCATGAACCACATGACCTTTACTCTCAGACAGGAATGCCATCTTAACTCCAAACACTGCCTCGTCCTAGCTGCACAGTCCTGGCTTCCACCCCCATAGCTCACAGCATTAACCATGAGTCTAAAAGTCACAGTCGAAGGACAATTCGCCCTGCTACTTCCTCAAAGAGTCTACTAAAACCTGGTGGCAGACCTATGACCTACAGCACTGAGACACATGAAATGCCCTAGAAACATGGGCAAGACAAGCTACTGGATGCTACTGGTTCTATCATGGTGTGTGTGTGTGTGGTGTGCGTGTGCGTGTGTGTGTATGTACACACGTGTATGTGAGCTCATTACCCAGGGAGGAAAGGCTGCACAGGTGTGGGGCCACTGAGGCCACACATGCCAATGCTGCTGATGCCACTGCTGCCCAAGCTGCCGGAGCTCTGTGCCTGTGTGCTTCGGTCCTGGTAGTTCAAGGGAAGGGTCTGAGGCCTGGCACAGTAGTAAGGCGTTGAGTGAGCATCTCTTGGTAACGCTTGTGCAAACAATGAAGCATAGCTCGTTACCTGAAATGAAGTGCAGTGTAAACACACAGGTAAGAAATCACAGGACAATTTGCCAAACCCACAGGGCCTTTATATTCCTATCCCCATGCTATTTCTGGACTTGGATTGGAATTTCACACTTATTCAAGTCGGCTAATGAAGATGCTTTTCAGTTGTTATAATTGACATTATTAGGTGTCCTCTAAACTCTAAACACAAACACATTTGCACGTCTATCACCAATACAAAACAAGGAGATTGTAAAAATCCTCCACCGACACTCCTCAGCTTCTTGCCAGTGAAATGCTTGCGGAACATTCTATTGTACTAGAGCCCACAGCAGGGAAGAACACAGGGTTATACGGCAGAAAGCCTGCTGGTAAGACAGTGACAAGTGCTCCCAACACCTGGAAGCAAAAGAACTCCCATGATTCCCAGCTCAGGAAGGTCCCAATTTCACAGGGTCAGTTCTTTCACGACTTGGGCTGCTCGGAGCACACTGTCACATCAGAGTGGCATCACTCTTAAACACATCTTCTGGGAAAGAAGGCCTGACGTGACTTCCAGGCTCCGTGGGTGGCCTGTTGCTTTTCTCCTATTATCTCCAGTCCTAAGAGAGAGGGGTGCAGCCACCCCACAAGCGCGCAGAGGCACACTCACCCACCTTGCTCAACCACCCCACAAGCGCGCAGAGGCACGCTCACCCACCTTGCTCAACCACCCCACAAGCGCGCAGAGGCACGCTCACCCACCTTGCTCAACCACCCCACAAGCGCGCAGAGGCACGCTCACCCACCTTGCTCAACCACCCCACAAGCGCGCAGAGGCACGCTCACCCACCTTGCAGGCTTGCTTGCGAGGATCCTCACTAAGGTTCAGCAAGAGGTAGAGGATTGACCATGTGTTTTTCAAAACTCCCTGTTAGATTAAAAATAACATTACAAGAGCTATTGCCTTTCCTGTTTTATTATTCATACTGATTTCCAACATAGACATAGAGTTTAAGATTCACCGTTAACATTAACCTAAGCTCACTCCATGCGTCATAAATGGCACTACCCCTCAGAAGGTAGAGGCAACACTCTGTAACCAACACCCCCAGGTCCTTAACTCCTGGAAACAAATCCTAAAGTTACCCTGCTTTTGATTAACAAAACTTACCAAACACAGTGGTGGTAAAAGAAATATTATCAAAATCTGTGGATTAAGCTGGGTGTGGTGACACACACCTTTAATCCCAGCATGCAGGACACAGACACGTGGATCTCTGTGGGTTCAAGGCCAATCTCATCAATACAGTGAGTTTCAGGCCAGCCAGGCATACATACTGTGGCTTTGTCTCAAGCGGGAAAAAATTATTTTTCTAGAAACAGACATGCAGGCAAATTACACAACTGGAGAGGAATCTTTAGAAATCCAGCCATGAGAAACAGAAGGTAGTGCTTGCTTCGGCAGCACATATACTAAAATTGGAACGATCCAGAGAAGATTAGCATGGGCCCTGCGCAAGGAGAAACAGAACGTATAAACAGATCCGTGGACTAAACCAGACCCAGGCACTGCAAGTACAACGAAGGGCCTGTACCATGGAAGGGCGGGCCCGGGAACCTGTGCTGGGCTCCTCAGGACATGGCACTCACAGCAGGGGTGGCTGGAAGACATGAAGGAAGACAGTAGCAGCCTGGAAAGCAGGCAGGCCTCTCAGGGTCAGTGACTTACCCAGGCTCACCCTGGCCGGGCAGTCAAGCTCTGTATGCCCCACACAGCCTGTCTCTGTCTCTCTGTCTCTGTCTCTGCCTCTTTCTCTCAATTCTTTGTCTCCTCAGCCAGTCAGCCATTCAGAAACACCCCCAGGGCCAAGCACTCTATGTCATCACTATGATGCCAAAAGACAACTCCCTTCATCCACAAAGGAAAGGAGAGCAAAGAGATTCACAATGGTGAGTGAGTACAGGACTCAAACACGGCTGTCCTGCTTCAGCTGTCAGTGGAAGGCTGACGTAAGGACTGCCGAGAGGCGTCAAGATGGCAATGGACACATAAAGAGAGGCACACTGCCTATAGACACGTACAGCTACAGAGACACAAAGAAGAAACAAGAGGAAGACTCCATCTAGCTCAGAGGGTGCCAGGCTTCACGGCCCGAGGGCGTTCCCCTAGGACTGCAGGGGTAGAAACACGGAGGGAAGACCTCTCCCTCTGTGATAAAGTCAAGGCCAGAATCCCAGCACTCACTCAGAAAGGGCGTGGCTGGAGAGAAGAGGAGCACACGAATGAACAAAACGTGCATACAAAGATCTGTCAACGGCACATTAGGAAGCAGGTCATAACTTTCTTACTACACATGCGCAGCTCAGCGAGTCTCCCCAGATCTGAGTCGCAGGAGTGTGCCACCACGCCGAGCTTCGGAGAGGCTTCTTTTACATAGGGAACAGCTATTAACAGCCAAGTGAAGGGGTTTATTTAAGAGTTTCACCGTGTGCTGAGGTACAGGCAGGAACAGGGAAACAAGAGGCTGTGGCCACCAGGAACCTGCCGTTCACGGAGTGAAGACGGCCTTGCCAGGGCCCACAAGGACAAGACACAAGGGCTGCACAGCAGCCAGGAGTCACAGTTCACTCTGTCTCCACCCTCCCCACCCAGCTACCTCACTGGCACTGCAGCCAGTTCCAGCTGAAGCCCAGATGGTAGCAAGCAATCAGCCACGCTGCGACCACACCGAGGACTGAGCTCACCATAGCTAACCCTCAGAACCAGCCACCTCAGATTCCTGCCAGGTGAGGTAAGTGCCTTGATACAGACACACGGCTTCATGCACCGGGCGTCAACTGGATTTAAGTGTGGACAAACAACATCCAAAAGCGGGGCGCCATGAAAGCAAAGGCTTCTGAGGAGTGAGTGCGTGCTCGGCACCTGCCATGGCCTGGGACTTCACGCTCACGCAGGAGCCGCCCAGGCCACACTGCAACACGCTCAGGACCCCGCTGCCTTGTATCACACCAGGATCCCCTGCCCCGGCTTTGAAAACAACACGCACCCTGAGCCCTTCTCCCCAGGGCACCCCGTAGCCCCCATAGCACATGTGACACCTTCACTGGCCAGAAAGCAGGACAAAACAGTATCAGTGGCCGTTGTACCTTGAAGAGCTGGATTTTTTTTTAAGAGCTGGATTTTTTTTTTAATCAAAAAGATAGAACAGTTACTTATCTGGGCACATTTCCTGTATTAGTGTTAGGCCA
This sequence comes from Mesocricetus auratus, assembly GCF_017639785.1. Classification (NCBI taxonomy): domain Eukaryota; kingdom Metazoa; phylum Chordata; class Mammalia; order Rodentia; family Cricetidae; genus Mesocricetus; species Mesocricetus auratus. The sequence continues at coordinate 6,674,269 of NW_024429212.1, read as the reverse complement.
CTCCCAGTTTTTAAAACATGGTTCATCTCCAGGGTGAAAAATTCAACTAGGTTGGTTTTGTGGGCTAACTGGTAAGAAGCCATTTATAACAATGCTTAGAAACCATGGGAGGGGCTTAGCCATGTAATCCACAACTACGGGAGACAGAAGCAGGAGGATGGCTGTGAGCTCAAGGCCAACACGGGCCACACAGTGCTCTTCAACACAGCCTGGATTAAAGAGTTAAAGACCATCTCAGAAAACAGAGACATATGATAGATGGCTGGATGACAGGTGCATAGATAATAGATGGATGATTGATGATTGACAGATGATAGGTAGATGGATAATAGATGGATGATGGATGATAGACAGACAGACAGACAGACAGACAGATGATACATAGGATACATGACAGGTAGGTAGGTAGGTAGATAGTAGACAGGCAAGCAAACAAGCACAGGAGTAAACAGTTTTAAACAAACTTTCGGAAAACAAGCTTCTAAAATCTCAGTTTCCCAAGTGTACCTCTACCCAGTGGTCACAGCATCAGACACAACAGGTTTTGCTGCAGAAAACTACCTCTGTGACCGCAGCAGGGCCAAGCGGCTCTCTAAGCACAGCACATTAAACGCCTCTGTCATACCTCAAGTGCAGACGTCAGTCACAGGAGGAGAGAGACGGAAGAAAGGCGGAAGTGATGCTACAGTTGGAGACCACTCTCTGCACATAAGGCTCTCATCCTTACTCCACAAGCACTTTCTGAGATGGAGAGGCATTCCAAAGGCAGTGAACAAGTCACTCAAACCGCACTAAGGAACCGACGCTCTCATTCCAGCCACAGAGAGACAGGACTGGAGGAACCTACAAGAGCTCAGTCCCGCAGTCCTGGTCCCCTTCGCACTGTCTCAGGCTGCCAGACCTGTCAAGCAAACACTGAACTCTGGTCCTGAGGCCTCTCTACAGAGGAAAGAAGAAAGCTGGGTGAACCAGTTCTTCTGCGGTCAGAAACCACAAAATCTCAACTTGTGGTGCAAGTAGCTTTTTGACAGAGGCGGACAAATCTTTATCAAAATATTAGATTAGGACAATTTTCAAGTATCAGTATCTAATCGCAAAGGGTTCAAAAAATTTTACCCTTTAGTTATTCACTACATTGTTAAAATGAAATGCTCACAGATAACTGCATCAGCCATGGGAGCTTCTGCAGTGGCAGGACAGACCTGGACATCCACCAGCATGCCTACTCCTGGCAATGTCATCAAAGTCATTGCAGTACAAACTGGAGAGCCCAATTCCTATCCAACAGGACACATCAGCGTTTAACAGAAGTTCAGCTGACACTTAGCTCTAACTGGCCTCTTAAGAGGAAGAGCTATCTACACTAAAAGCCATTAGTGACTGCAGGGAGTTTGAAAAGACAGCACCCAAGGATGGTCAAGCATTCCCAAGCCATTCTCCATTCACGCCATCCAGAACATGGCACTGTACCTGCGAGTGAAGCTTTCTGTGCAGCTCTGAAAACAATGCAGCATCTGCTTCTCTCCTTTGTCGAATAACTGAAAATGTAGAAAGGGAATTGAGCCCATTAGTTGCATGAACCAAGATTCAGTGTTAGGAAATCATTTCTTCTGTGCTAACAGACAGGGCAGTGCTGGAAGAATCCTGAGCCTAAGAATCCAAAGTACAGGACAAGGAGACTTTCAGCAATGTCGATTCCGTCAGCTCATCCAGCCCTTCTGTGCACATAAAACACTAGGATTATCGGGCTGGAGAGGATGAAGAGGGCTGTCTGCAATACTGATCCACAGCAAGGCAAACTATCAACTCTACGAATTAATAACAGCTACCTGGAGGGAGAGAGGGAGAGAGGGAGGGATGGGGGAGGAGGAGGGATGAAGGGACAGAGGGATGGATAATGAATTCACAGGATCACCGCACATGACAGTTCATCTGATTTAAAAAGCCACATTCCAGCCAGGTGTAGTGGTACACGTCTTTAATCCTGGCACTCAGAAGGCAGGGGCAGGAGGACCTCTGCAAGTTCAAGGCTGGTCTTGCTGACCAACCAGGCCTACATAGGGACGAAACCTTGTCTCAAAAAAAGTCACATTCTAGCCGGGCGGTGGTGGCGCACGCCTTTAATCCCAGCACTCCAGCACTCGGGAGGCAGAGGCAGGCGGATCTCTGTGAGTTCGAGGCTGGGCTGGACCGACAGCCTCCAAAACAATACAGAGAAACCCTGTCTCGAAAAAAAAAAAAAAAAGTCACATTCTAACATTTTTGCTAAGATGTGCAGCAGTAGTCTATCTTGCTTCAGTATAAAATAACCACTGTTATTAATTTTATTTTCAATATTTTATTGTTCATTATTGTTGACTATTTTATTAATTTTGTTTTTTTTATTTTTCGAGGCAGGGTTTCTCTGTATTGTTTTGGAGGCTGTCCTGGAACTCGCTCTGTAGACCAGGCTGGCCTCGAACTCACAGAGATCCGCCTGCCTCTGCCTCCCGAGTGCTGGGATTAAAGGCGTGTGCCACCAACGCCCGGCCTACTATTTTATTAATTATTAATAATTAATCATATCTTTTCATTTTAGTAATAAATGTCTGGATATTCCAGTTCTGCTCACAAATCATCATAAGCAGCAGGAGTCAATAGCAAATCCAGTCTATGTTCTGTTCCATGATAGGCAGAAGTCACAGACCAGACATGGGTCCCTTGAGGAACACACAGTACACAGAGGCCTCTCAAGAAAAATACACTGCCTACTAGGAAGTGCACCACATTTAAAGCCAACTCAGGAGCTGGAAATATTGGGTACCTAATCCTACACTCAGGACACAGAGGCAGAAGGATAGGGTTTGAAGCTGCATAGTGAATTCTAGCCACCTGATCCGGCTCCCGCACTAAGCCATGAACTAAACACAGAACTCTTTTTTGTTAATCTGATTTTTGAGAAAGGGCTCACTACGGAGTTCTTGTTGGTGTGGAACTCACTATGTAGACCAGGATGGCTTTTAACTCAGAGCCATTTGTCTGTGTCTACCAAAGCTCTGGAATTAAAGGCTTGCACCACTATGCCAGGCAAACTACATAGAGACAGGAATGACTCTAATCCTGGCACATTGAATTAACCCATTAACCACACACAGGCAAGAATGGATCTGACCCTGTACCCTGCATTAACCCTATTAACCAAATATTGACAGGAATGGCTCTAACCCTGGTACCCTGCATTAACCCTATTAACCACACATAGACAGGAGTGGATCTGACCCTGTACCCTGCACAAAGAGACAACGTAATCCCAGGCACAGCTGTTGTTCAGCTTTCTACAGAGGACACAGCAAGCCATAGAGAAACAGAACACAACAAAGTCAATAAAACCAAACTAGCAAAATGTAACACAATAACTATCTTTAAACTGACAGAAATGGCCAAGCCGTGGTGGCACACTCCTTTATTCCCAGCATTCAGGAGGCAGACAAGTGGATCTCTGTGAGTTCAAGGCCAGCCTGGTGCACAAAGAGGGTTCCAGGACAGTCAGAGCTGTTATACAGAGAAGCCTTGTCTTGAAAAACAAACAACAGAAATAGACTCCACATAAATTCGGTCACGGCATTAAGCAGTTGATATTCTTTGTGAAGTTGGGAACTGTGGCTAGGCCAGGCAGGAAGGAGTGGAGTAAGACTTCAATGCATCCCTTAAGATGGCAGGTCATCTCAATTTTATGCATCTTTTGTTTGTGGGATGTATTTTCCTATCACTATTTTCCAACCATAGTTGGTCATGGATAGCTTAAAACCAAGACAGGACCACTGCAGGCACACACTGTATGTAGGTGTGACCACTGAGTCACGCCAAGGCTGCCATTCTAGCTGCTGGGTCCTTAGAGAGTCACACCGTTCAAGTCCTCAATACGCAAAGGCACTAGATCCAACCATTCTGAGGCCACAGCCTCAGATACATCACCTGTCTACACTCCCCAACTCTGCGTTACAGCTATGAAAGATCACCGGCCCAGGCAGTTCCTCACGCCACAGCTCAGGGCAGGATACTAGGCCACACAGAGTGACTTCCTAGGAGTGCTACCGCCAGTCTGGCAAACATTTAGAAACAAAATCAAAGCCTCCTTCATTTGGGCAGTTTAACAGTAGGCCCCAGGAGGAAGAAGCTGCTACCATCAAAGGCAGTTTTTCAATCTCACTGAAAGGCCCCACTGCAACTTGCTAGCACACCAGCAAAATACTCTGTCCAGCCAGGCCCAGACTGGTGAAGACTGCCTGCTACTCACAGCCTAGACTCCACAAAGCACTCCAGAGGCTGAGAGGGAAGGAGAGCTGGCCTCACCAAACCCAACTACTACAACTAACCCAAGCATCATGAGTGGAGAGCCTTCTTCTCCAAGGTGCCACACCTAAGAGAGCCTTAAGTGCCATCTCAGAAGCAAAATGCTCGCACAGTTCTGAAGTACTGCAACTCTGATGGCGACAATGAGGCTTCACAGAGAGTGGTTAACGGGGTGCTAGATATGGAAATCAGAGAGACAAGAAGTGACAGTGAGTCCTTGTATCTTTTGTATTCCAAAACCAAATTACAGTGTTATGAAACATTTAAAATAAGCTTCCAGTGTATTTTAGTAATTTTAATGCCAAAGCAAAATTGAACTGTCCTTATTTTTAATAGTATCTGTAAACTAAAACATGGTTGAAAAAAAGCATACACTCACGTGCACATGTATATATGGGTATACATGCAAACATGCATACACAGACATTCACATGCATACATGTGTGGATACATAAACACAGATAGGCACATACACACATATATGTGACCACACATGTATACGTGCATAAATGCATGTAGACACACATATGAGCATGCACATACACATATCACATAGAGATTCTTAAGTTTTCACAAGGTTCATAATCTAACAAACACATAGTAAGAAAAATACATACGTTCTTTCTTGATTTTTTCGGCTACGAGAAACTCATCTCTTTCAACGGTCGGAGCAAAGTTGCTGCCGATGACTCTCACAGCGAACTGGAACTGCTGGGCAGCATCAGCTGGAAGGTAAGCAGAGGGAAGCAAGCTACAATAGGGAGTGGCACTACTTGAGAGGGATTAGGGGGTGTGGCCTTGTTGGAGAAAGTGTCACTGGGGCTGTGCATTAAGGAGGCCCAGTGGCTCTGGTTCATCCTGCTGCCTGCGGATCCTTCTCCTGCACCATGTCTGCCTCCCTGCCACAATGCGTCCTGACATGTTAATAATGGACTATCCCTCTGAAACTGTAAGCGGGACCCGGTTAAATGCTTTACAAGAGATGCCATGGTCATGGGGTCTCTTCACAGCAACAGAACAGTGACTAAGAGACCCTCATAATATGAATGTAAACTACAGTCCAATTTTAAGTTTCCGAAGTCTTGAAATTTTCAACATTTTATAAGTAAAAAAAAAGCCACTTAACTGTGAACTCTTATAAAACAAAAACACAACTGAGATAGCTCTAACATACTGCACAGAATAAACACTCCTGTGTTGTTGTGTCTTTCTTAAGCGTCTTTACCTGCCCTTTCTTAATCCACACTCTCCCTCTCAGGCATGAGCTGGGCAAGTCAGCTGGATCCAGCCAACTGAAACCCCACAAAGACAGGTCTCCACAATAAGGGTCTTCCTGGAAGGCAAAATTTTTGGACCCAATGCAATAAAGGAAAACTGATGTTATAGTGCATTAAGTTATAACTAACAACCTTAGCATCTGACTTCACCTGTGACTGTGACACTCTCTGCAGATGCTGGAATGACCCTCTCTCACTCTCATTGGGTCGCTGGGATAGCTGCTTCAATTCCTGGAGACTTATTTACCCCCTAAGCGCCTTCTCTCTGCTCACCCTAACTTTCCCCCATAGCGCTTATACTTACACAGTTTACCAGCACACGTAACACACACACTAGACAGTAAGAGCACCTCTTACAGCATCTATCATCACCGGGACAAGGGGGCTTCAAAGATTTTCTTACATGAATAAATTTTACATGAATAATAAACCCTATATAACAAGAACTGTGTTAAGGCAATAGTTTAGCAGTGACACACAGTCTGCCCTGACAAGTTGTTACATCAGTTGTTACAAATCACGAAAGATCAAAAGGCCCTCTCAGTTCCCCCCAAACATGCAATTTTGTTTAAAGTCTTTCTTGAACACCTGCTTGACTTATCTGTTACATTCCGAGCCATAAGCAGCAAGTAACCCAGTCATGTCAGTTCCTAAACACGTTCCCCCGAGACGCGTCCCCACTCATTTACAAAAGGGGCTTCAAGAGAGGAAAAAAATCCTTGACCTTTTTACTACCCCCTCCCCGACCACCACGGCTACAGTTGGGGTAAAGTGGGCAGGACCGCCGTGAGGTCTGGCCGGCTTCTCAGAGGCGGCGTACGCTACTTGAACTCTGCGGGGGGAACAAGCCAGCATCTTCATCCCCGGGGGCGACGGTGACAGCACAGTGGGTAGCGCGCACGGTGGGGCAGAGCTGCAGGCCGCGGTGCGGTTTGCACCCGGGGGCGCACACCAAACCCAGCGGGCACCGCAGCTCAGGCCCTGGTCCCCAGGGCAGGGACACCCCGCGAGCCGCACCCCTTCGCGTCCCCGGGGCCAGGGATAACCACTACCCGGCCGGCCGGGGTCACGGCGTTCAGCCTGGCACTGCCCTCAGCCCCGCAGCGCGTACCTTCGCTCCGGCCCAGGATCCGGCAGCACAGTCTCTGCAGCAGAACATTGGGCGACTTCTGATCCGGGGTCGCCATTACCGCGCCGGGACTGCGTACCGCAGCCTCCCCGTGCCCCAGGATCCCGCGCCCGGACTACGGCGCCGCCATCTAAGCGGAAGCGGCAAAAAAAAAAAAAAAAAGCGCGCCTCCCATAATGCACCGCGTGCCGCGCACCGCGCGCATGCGCCTCGTCTCTCGGCGCGGGAAGCGCCGCGGCGGCCCCGGTAAGGATGCTCGCGCCGCGGCGCTCCCGGTAACATCGGGTCCTTGCGGCCGTGCGCTTCCGCAGCCCGCGGTATGGACGCCGCTCTGCGAGCATCGCCGGTTGGATGGGGAGTCCGAGCGCGCATGAACCCTAGGACAGCGACAGGGGCTCTCGGAAGTGACTGCTCCCGGGTCTGGAACTTCTGCCCCTGGACGTCACCGGGAGGGAGTCCTGGGATCCGGGGCCGTAGCTGTCAGCGGCTGGTGAAGCGGACAGGCTCGTGCTCTGTCTCCGTCCCGAGGCGCTGCGGCATTGAAATAATCGGACGCAGGCACGAGAGGCTCCGTGTCGCTTAGGAGCCCAGCCCCGCAGCTCCTGCCGCGATGGTCTGCAGGTGAAAGTTCCCTTCCTGGCCACTGAGTCAGGTCTGTGATCGCAGCGGAGTTCTCAGAGGTGGCCTAATGGAGGGCATAGCCTTACTCGTCTTTTGCTCACAGACCGCTTAGCCACCCTTCCTGCCCGTTCTGTGGTGTACAGAACGCCGACAAGCTGCCCGGACAGATGGTAGCTGGTGGGGCTCAGCCGGTGGAAGCCAACCATGGAAAACTGCAAGAGAAGACTCCCGGCTTCGGTCACATTGCCTCTGACTGTGACTCAGTGAGACTGTCTACACCGCTGTCCTCAGCCCCATTCCTCATAGCGCCAACCTACTTTGTACCACCCACATAGATGGCGCTCCATCAGAAGGTCTAGAATATGGCTGCGGTGACCCATCACCCATTCCTGTGTCTTCCCTACCCCGGGGCAGTAGTCAGCCTCCCAGTGTTCCACTTCCGTTTCCATCACCCAAGTAGTGAGTCCTCCCTCTTCAATCCCCACAGAGTCTGTCTTGCTGACTGGGTCCTAGCACCGTCCTTGGCAAGATGGCTTTCTGGACTGAATACTCACATATCTGATCGCCCATGTGTTGACAATCATGTGAGGACTGAATACTCACATATCTGATCCCCCACGTGAGGGCAGCCAAAGAGCCAGGAAAATCGACAGAGTGGCTTGCTGTTATGTGTGGCTGTCTGAGGTAAAGCGCCCGCTGATAGCAACACTTGGGTAGCTAAGTAGCTGCTGAAGGCTAGTGTTGGGATAGTAACATGGCCTTGAAGACAGCTGGCCGCTCTTGCCACCAAGCCTGATGCAGACTCACATGACAGAAGGAAAGGAGCAACTCCCTCAGTTGATCCTCAGACCTCCCCATGTGTGCTCAAACCCACACAAAAAGAATTTTTTAAAACCTGTCAAGTCATGAACACATACCTGAGATTGGTCCAGGTTTGGCTAGTCTATTTCTATTAGTTTCATTAACCTTTGGACGTGAATTTTTATACATACTTAGTGCCATGTGCAAGGTCTTCTGGTGTAATTCCCAGTGTAAACTAAAGTCCACACTAAAAGCACCTGTGTTTGACATTCCACAAGACCGATCCACTGGTTTGAGCTTTGTGTTGGTAATAAACCTTTGGCACACGTGACCAGACTACTAGCTTACACCAATGCGAAAGCTTGGGATGCCGCCAAGGACTTTCCCTGCTTTGATGTAATCTCATACCTGATGTCTGCACCAGTGTATATGGTAAATTCATTTTGACACACTTGTGTCTCACCCAGCCGCCATCTTTACCAGCAGCCGCCCCACTATTGTCTGTGTCAAGGACCTTACGGTTCTACCCACACTCTTTACAGAAGCTGCCCATGTCACTGTCTCTGTCAGTCACCTCACAGTGACATCCGACACATCATTACAGCAGCACTTGTCACTGCCTGTGTCAGGGACCTCACCATGACATCTGAACTCTTCACAATAGCTGTGTCATATCACAATCTCTAAAATACCTCGTCACAGCCAGGGTCATCACAACAGCCATCGCCAGTCACAGTCTGCAGCAAACTCTTCTGAGTTCTGTGCACTATTTACAACAGCCACAACATGTCACTGTCAGGGTCAAGAGCCTCATGCCACATCTTGACAACAGACAACTGTCTCTGTCAGAAACCTCATGCTAACAACCATAATCTCCATAGTAACCAGCACGTCACTGTGTCTAGTACCTCAGTGACACCCAGAGTTGTCACAATTAACTGTGTCAAACTCCTCCACCTATGTCATTACTAGGTTCAGCTTTAATGTCTTAGCATCATCTTTTACTTTGGAAAGCTATATTAAACATTCACCTGAAAACTTGCTTTTAATTTATTTTAATTTAAAATGACCAAGTTTTTTCCTCCAAATAACAAATGTGCGTTGTAGGAAACTGAACCCAGGAAGGTGAAGCAGAAGCATTACTGTGAGTTCAAGGCCATCCTAAGTATGTAGAGAGTCAGGGCTAGCTTCAGCTACTAGCAAGGCTTATCTCAGGAACATAAGAACTAGGCATGCGGCTGGTGATAGAACACAAAACTGCAAGGCCCTGGGTGAGATCCCCAGCAGAGTCAAAAAAGAAAAAGGAAAACCATGAAAAACTGAAAGGCTAAGGCATTACCCAGAAAGATGCTTACTTCGAAATCCTGGTATGTATACACCCACCACACATGTGTGTACACAAACACATAATTGTACTACACAGAACATTTTAACCATCACCTATAAGATATATTTTTCTACGTCCTAAAATCAGCTAAGGCCTGATCATTAACGGCCACGTGACATTCTACTGAATTGGCATACTGCAAGTTACAGGCTCCGTTTCTTCTTTGCATTCTCGGGTACTCCCTGGGCTTCAGCATTTTACATATAAGGAATATAAAGCAATTTTAAAGACAGCTTTGGGTGCAAACCACATCCATCCGTGAAGCCCAGAGTCTGCAGCATCTATCTCCTCCAGGGCTCTAGGTCTGAGTAATAATTGTTTCTCTGAGGACGAATCTGCCAGTCAGTGGAGAAGCCAGGACAACAGGGGGCAGCCCTTCCTGATAATATGCGTGCCTTTGGTCACTGTGCCCTGTACCCTGTCGGCAGGCGGCGCTGGGAAGTAAAAGGAGGATACACAGCCAAGTCAGTCCTGACCTGCCATCATCCCGTGTGACTGTCACAAAACTGCAGCTCACCGGGCTGCAGCATGACTGCCACCAGGACTGTGAGGGTGAATCTGAGATACTCAAAGGTTCTGGGAACTGTGCATTCACCCCAAACGCATTCTTCCCCACGGAAGACCGACAGGCGAGGCCCTGTCTCTCTCCAAGTATGGAAACAGAGGCCGCACCACTGTAGGATGGCGGGGCTTTGCTGAAGTTCCTGCTACCGCGCCCTCAGATCTGGACTTCCTCGACTGGTCAGATTACCATGACCACCACACCATGCCACTTAAGGGGCACTGTGACACAAAAATGAAACTTGACAACAAGAGTTTAGTTCTTGCACTAAAGGCACGATTGGCTGTAACATACAGTTGTGCTTCTCATTTTAACACGTTACTAATAGGAACTAAAAGTCTATCTGAATTTTAAAAATCAAGCTGAATTTTTTTTTTAAAAGAAATGCTCACCATGTGACCGCTACCATGACCCAGAGCTATGTACTGTGTTTACTGCTCTGGGTACTCTAGCAAGCAGCATGTGATCTTCCCAAAGTCCTCCTCCTCCTCCTCCTCCTTCTCTCTCTCTCTCTCTCTCTCTCTCTCTCTCTCTCTCTCTCTCTCCCCCCCCCCGAGTGTGTGTGCGCGCTTGTGTGTGTGTGTACGCGCACTTGTGTGTGTGTGCACGCGTGTTTCAAGATAGGGTTTCTCTGTGTAGCCCTGGCTGTCCTGGAACTCACTCTATACACCAGGCTGGCCTCAAATTCACAAAGATTCGCCTGCCTCTGCCTGCTTGGTCCAGGGATTAAAGGTGTGCACCACCACCACCACCTGGCCTCTGTAACTGCAGTTCTTGCAGAGAAACCCACACTGCAGTTACATACCAGTCACTAGGTGTCTCTAGCTAGGTGCTAGAGGAAAAAAAAAAAACACTGCCTGTGGTCCACGATCATCTTGACTTCTGTGGGGTCTCCAGGGTAGACGGGAAGAGAGGGAGAGTTATCCACTTCTTTCTGGAACCTGAGCTGTTGCACCTGGGCACACCCAAGGAGATTCCCCAGGTGCATCTGACTCAGTAGGATTCACACAGGTGGCTGAGGCTCGAGGTCAAAGCTAGGCTGGCTGATCCATCCATCCGCTGGCCTATGCTGCCCTCTGCCGGCCAGTGGGGCTGAACATCCAGACACTCTAAGACAAGAGACCTGGAATTGGAGTTAGCTGACTGTTTAGAGAAAAGTTGGTAAGCATGGATTGTTGGGGACTTCTCATCCTTATGCAAATGAATCTTGCTGAGAAAGGCTAAGGCTGGGAAAGTGTCTTGTTCTCTGAAAGTCTGTGAGGCCTTTCCCCACTGTCACTGGTAAGGAAGATCAGGAGGAGGAGGCGGCATTCTGAGAAGCCCTTCAAAACCTCTTGATTTTCAGTCCTTCCAACCAGTGGCACAACTCCCAGCAGGGCACAGTTTTGAGATTCAGTTTTTCCATCTTTAAACCAGAGGTGTTTGCCTTACAGGATTCTGAGAGAGCGAGTGTTAGTTCTTAAAAAGTGCCGGTGAGGTGTGCAAGTCACCTCTCCTGTGGAAGTAGTACCAATCCTCGTCAATGAGGGGCACACACACACACACACACACACACACACACCCTCGATGCAATGCACGACCACAGATAGTGGGGAGTCCTGTACCAACAGACAAATCTAGATCACAGTTCCTGCATCTTTCACTGAGGGGACATTGAGGGAGGGGGCAGAGTGGAAAGATTGTAAGAGCCAGAATACCAGGAAGTCTGCTGTCAACAGTCTCTCCTAGAAATGGTTGCAAAAATCAGACTGGAACAATGACAATTTCAATGGGCATGTTAACATGAAAGGGAGAAACGGGGGGGGGGCAGTTCCACCCCCAGACAAAGGCCTACAGACTGCCAGAAGGAGGAGAAAGAGCCTCTCCCAGGACTGAGCTATCGGTTGTCCCAGTATAGAATGGTCAGCCTTGAAACCACACACACAGCAAAAACAGACTCAGGGGGTGTGTTTATATGTATTTGTGCATATAGATGCATGCACACCTATATATGTATGTAACAATAATAAAAAAGTATCAAATTCCCAGCACTTGGGAGGCAGAGGCAGGCGGATTTCTGTGAGTTTGAGGCCAGCCTGGTCTACAGAGTGAGTTCCAGGACAGCCTCCAAAACAATACAGAGAAACCCTGTCTCGAAAAACCAAAAAAAAAAAAAAGTATCAAATTAAGCATTGGGGACCCAGAGGAATTCGGGGAAGGATATCTGGGAGGTGCTGGAGGAAAGGGGGAAGCGATGTAATTCTATTTTAATTAAAAACAAATTTTTATGCCTTTGAGGGGCTGGAGGTATGGTTCAGCAGTTAAAAACACCGACTGCTCTTGAGGAGGACCTGGGTTCAATTCCCAGCCATCATATGACAGCTCACAACCACCTGTAACTACAGTTACAGGGCATCTGGCATTTCTCACCCCCATTCGCTGCCAAATTCCTGAAGTACATACACACTCACACACACACACTGACACACACACACATACACACATTCAGGCGCATACACACATACACACACACTGGAAAACACATTCAGGCACACACACATACATACACACACACTCAGGCAAACACACACACACACATACACATTCAGGCACATACACACACACTGGAAAACACATTCAGGCACACACACATACATACACACACACTCAGGCAAACATACACACACATTCAGGCACATACACATACACTCAGGTACACACATAATAGATTTCTGAAAGTGCCTGTCGACACTTAGAAATGGCAGCTGTAAATAAAGACATGGAATTGCCACTAAATTTCAGGATACGTTTATCAAGATTCTGTTACAGAAGTTTTTAGGCTCAAAGCCTGGGCTCTGAAAGTCTAAATGAGAATGCTTATGCCTGATATGTTTAAATGTTTGTGCCCAGAATGCCAATTAAAGAGAGAGGCATCATGGACAGAGGATTTATTCTGTGTGTCCATGTGAGGAAGAGAAGCAAAGGCTCCGGTGACACCTGGGCCCCAGTCCTGACATGGGGTTTAGTTTTAAACAGACAGGGGTACAGGACTAAGCGATCCCCGCCAGCGTGTGGTCCTGCCTATCACTGGCCCATCCTTGTCTCAGCTCCAGTCTCTCCTGTCCTGTCAGGTGGTCTGAAGACTCAGAACTCTGTGAGTCTCTGAGAGGCAGGCTGCTCCTCTGGCTGGTGACGGGCTTTTCCTTTCCTGTCCCCCAGATGGGATTTTTGAGGAAATTTTTCTTGAGATTCACCGTTTAAACCATGCGATAGTCAATGGGATGGACACGCGTATTTCTTTACGAGGTCTTTTCTCCTATCAGGATGGCTACAACCCACCAGAAAGACTAGCAGCTTCATTTCATCACGCCGTGTTTATTTCAAAACAAAATCTGGGGGACTGGAGAGATGGGTCAGTGGCTAAGAGCAAATGCTGCTTTCCCCGAGGACCCACGTTAGGCCAGGCTCACAATTGCCATTGACTCCAGATCCAGGGAACCCAACACACTCTCTGGCCTCTGAAGGCTCCTGCCCTCGATATGTGCATACCCACACTCAGACAGATAACTTAAAATAAAGTAAACCTTAAAAAAAAAGAAACTTGATTTGTCAACACACCAGTGGATATTGTTTCATTTAATGTTTTAAAATCGGATCAAGGATAAATTCAAATGTAGCAAATAACCCACAAGAGTCAGCTGACTTTGATGGTGTGGGCAGGGAGTCCTGCTGGGGCAGGAACTCACCGACTCAGTCAGTAAAACTAGTTTTGTCCAGAGGTCCTGGAACTTCCAACAGTCGCAAATGAATCACATTGTATTGGTCAGGGGTTCTATTGCTGTAAGGAAGCGCCATGAACAAAGCAACTTGGAAAGGAAAGGGTTTATTTGGCTTAAACTTCCATTTAATAGTCCATCACTGATAGGGACATGGATAGCTGTACATGTTGTTTTGTAGGGTTTGGAGGTCGATTAACCAATGAAGAGCTTGCCTCACAAACATGAAAATGTGAATTTGTATCCCCAGCACCCACGTTAAAAGCCAGGCCAAGTAGTCCATGGCCATACCCCAATGCATGGGGAAGAGACAGGATGGTCCTTGGAGGTGGGCTAACTGAATCAGTGAGGTCAAAGTTCAGTGACAGACTTGTCCCCAACCCCAAAATTAGTAAGGTGAAGAACAACTAAAGAAGACACCCATTGTCCACCTCTGGCCTACATATTACACATATACAAACACACACACACACACACACCGCACACACACATGCACGCACGCACATACACACACACACACACACATACACACACACTGTTTATATTGGAAAAGAAAAGAAATCTCAATAACATAAGTTGCCAAATCAAGAATCTGGGGAAAGAAGGCAAAAATAAATCCACAGACAGAAAGAAAGAAGAAAATAAGAAGAAATCAATACAATTTTAAAAAAAGAAAAGGGAGAAAACTGATAAATTATGAAGACAATTTTCCTTTTATAGAAAAAAATCAATAAGCCTCTGACAAGGCTAGGCAAGGCAGGACACAGCTCACCAGTGCCAGGTATAGCAAATGCAACTCCAGCTCCCAAAGCCACGCTACACACACTGCTGCAACACCAACGCAAACCAGAACTCGGGTCTCCCTTTGCACTTGCTAGGATTCTAGGCCACAACCTAAAGGCTGATAAAAACCACTCTGGTGCAGAGAACACGGAGCAGCAGAACTCTGGCTTACGCTATACCTTCACATGGGTGCAGTTACTTGCAAATGTGTCGTCGTTTTTGCATAAAGAAGAGCACCTGTTCATAAAGAAATGAAAACATTCACAAAGGTGGTAGTGCACACGGCACCTCCATCTGCAGCACCCCCTAACCAAAAACAATACAGGCAGCCATGCACAGAACAGGTCAACAGAGTGCTACAAATCACAGTAGAATCTGGCTCAGCCATTTAAAAAGAGAACACAATAAATAAGCCAAACACAATAGAGTATGCTTGAATAGCCTTTGCTTGATGCCGAAAATGACCCACATTTTGTCAAGGGTGGCAGGACTCAGAATTGCGGTGCCCATGGGGTTGGCCTGGCCAAAAACTATAAGGCCTTCACTGGGAGATGTTGGGGTCCGACTGGATTGCATGGATTCCAAGAGGCAAGCATCTCTCAACACATCACTGGGTGTAGCTGTCTGGACTGGGTGTTTCCAAGTTCTTAATGTTTTAATGAAAGAACTAGATTATCTCACAGATTGCAAAGTAGCAAAGAGACTTCTCAGAAGCAAACTGACAGCACAGATCCCCAGCTAGCCCTGGGATCCTTGAGTCAGAGTGTGCAAGGTCACTGTCTGGGGTCTCTGTTTATGAGGGTGGTTCTGTACTTGCTGTCCTTTCCCATAATGCATCTGATTTTAATCATGCACACACTCAACTATGCATAGACAGAAGAAGGTAAATGGGGGGGTTCCCCCAAAAGTTCAGAGGACACAATTTGCTGTACTGCGCATGAAGCCCAAACCAGTTCATACCAGCATGGTCCCTGCCTCCCTCACCCTTATATGTTCTGGAATACATTTGAATGGAACCCAACCTCCAAAGAGGAAATTGCTGTTGCAAATGTTTCTAGGAAGGAGCAACTCAATCTATTGTTTAAAATTGAGTGTGTGCACAGCTCAGCGTAATTGAAGGGATGTACATGCACTATTAGGAAAAGGATATGTTTATTGCCCAAGCTACGTGGAGCCCCAGGCTGCTAGGCTTCCTCCATGCTTGTCTGACTCAAACCTCTTTGAGGACTGCTGTTCCGTGTGTGTCACATGCAAATTTAACCTCACTGAGAGAAAGTAGATGCAATTCTAAAGCCAGCATTTGCCTGTGTAATTAAATGTATTCTCAAAGGGATTGCGTATGAGAGCATTGCAGAGGGATTTCTTTTAATATTGGGGATAGAACAAAGATGTTCCCTGTTGTTACTACTGCATTGCATGAGTCTGGAGGCCCCAGAAGCCCCCGGAAGAGGAAATAAACCAGAATCGAAGTGCTGAATGGGGAGGAGGGCAGCACCAGTGTGTCTGCGGTTAACGGTGTTTTCCTCAGAGATCTCACCTGACCTAACCCTGAGGGGCCTACATAATGACGGGGACACAATGGCCTTGGACCTCAGCTCCTGACCCAGAGGAGCAAAATAAAGGGCCCTGCGTGAAGAGGGTCCCTAGGAGACACTGCCTTCGCTAATCAGGCCTTTCCACAGATGCGCTTTTTAAAACGCAGCACGGACTTAAAAGGAGGGGAACGCTGGGTAGGTGAGGGACAGCCTGCTCAGGACATGTCCTTGCCACCCACCTCCAGTTCCTTTTAGCATCTGGTTAGGATGAAGAGAAAATGGCCCTCTGATATTAAATCAATATCCGAGCAGGGTGGAAAGTGCTTTATGTCAGATCTCCACAATGCCAATGTCGAGTATGCGATAACACTGGGCTGATGTTGCCAACAATAGACTCAAAAGTGCAATTTTGGCAAAATAAATAAAATGATGGTTTTAAAAAAAAACGAAAAAAAAATTTTCCCTCTGGACAATGATCTCATAGGACACAATACTGGGAAACAAGGACAAATTTCCTGAAGGGCTTGATGAATTGTGGAGAGATGTTTAAAATAAAAGCTGTTATAATGAGGCTGAACAATACGGAGAAGGAGCAGAGTCTCCTGCAGGTTTGTTAAGTGCCGGATGTGTCACCGGAGGCAGTGCTGGGGACTGAGACAGCCCAGGCATTGGCCTCACCATTCCCATTCCAGCAGGACCCGTCTAGAGCAAGAGGCCGCTCCTCAGATCCCACACAGTGCCAACAGGATTGGACAGCTGGGCTCAGATCATTTCTGAAAACTCCCCACAGGATTCAAAGTGCATGGTTTGTCTCGCAGAGCCACACAAAAGACACTCTGCTCTCGGCCTGGTCTCCCAACCCAGGGCCGGGCTAGCTCCCTGGTCTCTTGTCTCTCTCTCTCTCTGTCTCTCTGTCTGTCTCTCTCTCTGGCTTCTGAGTCTACACTCCTTGGAGAAAAATCTAAGTTCTGCCTCTGCAGGACTGCAAAGGTCCCTGGAGCCCTGGGACACTGTCCTTTGCCTGCTCTCTAGCCTTGCCTTTACCCTCTGAGCACACACGCACACACACGTGTACACACACGTGTGTACACGCACGCAGGCACACATTCACACAGCACACATGCCCATCTGAGCACACACACACACATATGCACATGCCCATCTGAGCACACACACACACACACACACGCACACGCACATGCACATGCCCATCTGAGCACACACACACACACACACACACGCACACACATGCCCATCTGAGCACACACACACACACATGCACACATGCCCAACTGAGCACACACACACATGCACACATGCCCATCTGAGCACACACGTAAACATGCCCATCTGAGCACACACTCACACGTGCATATACACATGCCCATCTGAGCACACACTCACACACGCATATACGCATGCCCATCTGAACACACATGCACACATGCTCATCTGAACACACACGTAAACATGCCCCTCTGAGCAAACACGTGCGCACACACACACACACACACAGCTTGCTCAGCCTCTTCCTTTCATCTTCCTCTCAATCACCTCGCTTCATCCCTGGTCACCATGAGCTCCCAGTGGCCCCGCTCAGAAGCCCTTGTGCAGTCCTCATCCACCTTGGACAGCAAGAACTCACTTGGCCCCTCCCAGTTCTTCGCGTATGGACTACCCTTCCTGGAGCTGTGAAATCAAGTCAGTGGTTCCTTGTGTCAATCACCCATGGAGCTCTGGCTTCCCGGGCTTCCGGGCTTCCGTCCTGCTGCTGCTGCTATTGTTGTTGTTATTTAAAACACAGGGTCTCACGTAGCACTCACTATGTAGCTGAAGATGTCCTTGAACTTCTGATCTCCTATCTGAAGAACGTTCACCGCTGTAAGGCCTCTGAGTGATCACTAACTCTGCAGTTTGCTTTCAGAAAGCATCCTTGGGAAGGAGCCCGGGGCCTGCAGTGTGTACCCCAAGGAAGTACACATCCCTGAGATACACATCTTTGGGGTCCCTGAGAGGAAGTAGGATTCCATGGCAAGGCGCTGTGCCCTGGTGTCATTTACCTACCTGGCTGTGAGCTCCCTGAGGGCAGGGGTCACACCTTATTAATACCTCCATCTCAGTGTCAATACATTGCCATTCAATCAGCATTTGCTATGAATAAGTAAATGAAGGCTCAGTAAACCTGACTCAAAAGGCACTTAAGGGAAAGACTTTTGGAGAATTATAAATATTTAGAGGAAGGGCCAAATAGGAGCATGCTTAAAGCACTTTGTAAGACGAAGGTATTTTAACTCCCTGATTTTGGCTTTGTAATATATAGCATAAGTGATGTGCGACATCCATTTGTTTGGCACAAAGCCACTCACTTGCAAATGGCTATTTCTTCCAATGAAAAGGACTTCATTTTGCCTGAATACATGCTGTTTCCATGGAGACAGAGGCAGCCTCTCCACAGGTCGGTCCTCTGGTTATGCTGACAGTGACCAAGGACCCAGAAGCCGAAGATTCTGCTCAGTAAGATAGGGACACAGCTCAGCACACTGACACGGGGTGCGCAGTACACTGACATGCAGTACACACTATGCCGACACGGAGTACACGCTACGCTAACACGCTGTACACGGTATGTTGAGTGGCACTATTGCTGTCTTGGCTGACAAAGGAATGTCAAGAAGCTCTGTTCTCGCAGGGCGGTGGTGGCGCACGCCTTTAATCCCAGCACTCGGGAGGCAGAGGCAGGTGGATCTCTGTGAGTTCGAGACCAAGCCTGGTCTACAAGAGCTTAGTTCCAGGACAGCCTGCAAAGCCACGGAGAAACCCTGTCTCAAAAAGAAGAAGAAGAAGAAGAAGAAGAAGAAGAAGAAGAAGAAGAAGAAGAAGAAGAAGAAGAAGAAGAAGAAGAAGAAGAAGAAGAAGAAGAAGAAGCCCAGTTCTCCTCCATGGGGCTGTGTCTGCTGACCACCTGTTAGTGAATTTAATTATTTCAATGGTTATTGTCAGTCATCACAGAGGGGCTTCCACGTGTTTGTCGTGGAAAGTGTGATCCTTCTTGGGAAGCTAGTGAATTCGCCTCTGTTGGGACCTGGGATTCCCAGTGAGCTGAGCAGTCCATTCAGGCTGCCTGGGTCTCAGGTTCTCAAGCACTGGATTCTTAGGCTTTCGGTCTTGCTCCTGCAAAGGGCTGCCCTGGGTCTTGTCCCTTGCCAGGCACTCCCATCGGCCTTGGGAGCCAGCATTTGGGAATCGGCATTTGGAAGCAAGCCTTGCTTACTGCAGTAGACTCAGCGAGCTCCCCACTAGAATGTGCTGAGATCATGCGTTTTGCCTGTGGTGCCTTTTTATTTTTTAATTTTTAAAATTAGCATACAAACTAATAGGTTTTCTTGTAGGTTTTCGATACAACTTGTTTTTGTTAGTTCTTTCCCCCTCTTCTCCCTCCCTCCCTCCTCTCTCACCCCCAGGAGCTTCCTCTCTTCCTGAGAAACCTGTCACCCCCCCCAAACTCTGGTCCCATTCCTAATTCCACAGCTACACCCACACTCACACCAAGTACATACATACATAAACATTAAAGTCTAGGATCCCCGTATGAAACTAGACCTTTGTCTTTCTGGGTCTAGGCCACCTTGCTGGATATAGTATGTTCTATATTCGTCCATTGTCCTGTAAGTTGCATGATTTAATTCCTCTTTACAGCAGAATAAATGCCCATTGTGCCTATGAACCCCGTTTTTATCATCCATTTGTTTATCCACTCATCAATGGCAGTCTAGTCTGATTTCTTCGATACTGTTGAAAGAGCAGCATTAAACATGGATGCACACGTGTCTCCGTGGCATGACGCAGAGTCCTGTGAGCCTATGCTCAGGAGCGGGATAACTGGGTGATGTAGTAATTCTGTTTCAGTTGTTTGCGGCATCGCCACACAGATTCCCATAGTGTCTGCATCAGTTTACACCCTCACCACCACGAATGAGGGCCCCTCTTTCACCACATCCTCACAGACAACAGATAACTGCATCTGTTGTCATCTGTTTTCTCAGATGGCCGTTCTGACTAGGGAGCAGTGGACTTGCCATTGTAATTCCTGCAGTGTCTTTCTGAGTGACTTACACCATTCTGCTTTTCTCCTAAACTGATGTCTACAGGAGACAAAACAGATTATTTCTGTGATCTGAATTCCCTCCCATGACACGCAGACAGGAGCCTTGGGCAGAGCCCAGACGTACTCTCAGTGTTCCAGATGCGCTGTGAGTGAGTGAAACCTTCCAGAAGCAGAGAAACCACAGCCACGCAGGGCGAGGAGAGACCTTGGCCATCACTTTGATGCCTTTTCTTCCTTCAAGCTGGACCTATTTAACCGACCTCAGATAGGCAGAAATTGATGCTATCTTTAAAGACCTTCAGGGAAGGTGAGTCCACACCCTTCCTCAGCAGGAACGTCCCCTTCATGCGACCCGAATCCATCAAGCCTGTCTGGAAGCCGCATCGCTCCCAGTTTCAGTCAGTGTTTACGTTTTCTCTTACTGTTTGCTGAGTCAAGGTGGTGACCGCTCTCTTTGCCACCACCTTTGTGAGCCGCTTTCACCCCAGCCAGAGCCTGGGAGTCTGCATCTTCTGGAGGACTCCCCACTGCCCACTCCTGCCCCCAGCTTCTCTGGAAAGTACCAGGGACAGACGGGGCTGTGCACACACGTCCTGTTCCACACGCAGGCTCCTCTCTCAGGCCCTTCCAACGAAAGTAGGAAGGAGATGCGGGGACCCTGAGATCTATTTGAAGGCCCTCGCGGTCTTCAGATGGGAGGACAACAGGAGCGGATGTGGCCTGTTACATCTCTACTGAGATAGAGACCCAGTGATATCACATAGATTCCCGCCAAGCAGCATCTTCAGCCCAGCATAGGGTAGCCAGCACGGTCAGAGCCCTGGTAGAATTTCTGTAAGTCTCAGAATTCCCCCCAGTTGCCTCATGTGACTCCACACAGGCAAGTCAGTCAAAGCTGTCTCCTCATATCAGGCACGGCAACACAAGGAACACCCAGAAAGACACTGTGCCCTCCTTCCGGGAGTGCATGGGTCTGTCCTTCCTCGGCTTGGTCCTGTCCAAGCTCAGATGGGGCTAGAGGTGGGTACAGGGATGTCTGTGGCTAATACAGAGTTCGGTGTTGGTTTTGCTGGTGAAAGACATTTTCCCAGAGTAAGACTGTTGACTTCAGTGATTCAGCAGCTTTGATTTGACACCACAAAGTCAATGTTGCTTCATAAAATAACGTGTCCCTAAATATTAGAGATAATAGAACAAAAGAGAACAGGGAAAAAGCTTAACGTGCAATGAGACAGACTTCAGTACAGGACAAAGACTTCAAAGGACAAGATGCCAAAATGGCTTCCTGGAAACTGAACTGGGAATGGCGTCATTGTGCTGCAGGACCCAAAATGTGTCTTAAACCAAGCCCTCAGTTTCTGTGACACATTGACCCTGCAAGTCAATTTGCTGCGTGGTTTCTTTTCCTGCTAGCACTGACATTCATGGAGACAGTTGTTTTTTGTTTTTCAAAACTGCGCTTTGATGGTGCCTTATTAAATTGATTAGCTCATTAAACATTGAATCAGCAGCTGAGATGGATTTATTGAAAACAAAAGGAACATGCTCTAAAGGCTGGAGGGATGGTGCATTGTCTTCTCAATCGAAAGAAGAGATTGGCCCAGGGAAGCACAAAGCTAGCAACTTGGTCAGTGCTTTGCAGAGCCATAAGGAACCCACTCGGAAGATGTTGGTCACTAGGGTTCTGCTGGCTGTCAAGTCTCTCTGACTTGACTTGTTTTAAATGTAAGAACCTCACAGTTTGTCACTGGTACATATTTAAGTAACAGCATAATGAAAACACACCGTGGGACCCCAGAATTTTCATTTGTTTTGTGTTTTGAGACGTGTGAAAAGCGACGGTCCTCTCTTCATAGTAAGAGCATTGGAGAGTCGGCGTGTGGAAAGCAAGGCAGTTTACTTTGTGACTTTGGAAAGTGGGGCATCAGCCCGGAGTATCAGGTGCACTGACGGGATGCAGAGAACAGTTGTTAAGACCTAGCTCAAGCAGGCCCCTTCCTCCTTTCCCACTTCGCCCCAGCGATGAAGAGGGACAGCCTTACACACACAGCGATTAGCTTTTATCACCCCCTCTGCTGTTTACATTCCCCTGCTTCTCAACAAAGGCCATGTGTGGGCTCTTTACACCGCACTCCTCAGAGCTCATCAGACACAGGCAAGTGTGCCTGTTGGTAACTTCTAGCTGGGCGTGGGTGCCTAGCTTAGCAGAGTTTGAGGAGGGGATAGCTTAGCAGGCATTAGCAGAGGTCTCGTGTTTTCCGTTTATTTGCAGCTGAACCTAAGCTGGTTCCAGGCATTTTTGAAAATCAACCATGAGATTTTATTTCTTACACAGGGTCTCACAAAGTAGACCAGACCATTTTGGGACTTATCCTAATCCCCCTGCCTCAGCCTCTAGAGTGCTAGGATTACAGGCATGAAGCACTATATCTAGTTTCTAGAACTTTATTTCTTTTAAGAGAGATCCTTTTCTTTTCTTTTTTGTTTGACAAAAGGAATAGGAAATAGTTTAAAATATGCCTACAAATGATAGATGTTTGAAATATTGAAGACCTTGGAGGTGAATAAATTTCAAAGATTGTGAGACTTGGTATATGAAGTGATATTTACTTCTGCTGTTTCCAGAGCTCTGCCTACCTGGAGGGGGGTGACTATTTGATTTTTCCAGGGTCCAGCGGATGGTGAGGAATGTTGACAGAACTGAACAGCATGGAAAGTGACACGAGGGCGTGGGTGTCTTCTCTTGGGTGTGGGTGTCACACTGACTCTGGCCAGACTGTTCCCCACGCAAGTGTTGCTCCCCTCCACCTGCTGCCTATTTCCCTTGTGGTGATTTGAATAATTAATAATGGCCCCCACAGGCTCATATATCTGAATGTTTAGTCATCAGGAAATGGCACAGTTTAGAAGGATTAGGAGGTGTCACCCTCCTGGAGTAGGTGTGGCCCTGTTGGAGGAAGTATGTCTCTGGGGGATAGGTGTTGAGAAGCCCAAGCCAGGCCTGGTGTATCTCTCTCTTGCTGTTGCCCGTGAGTCCAGATGTAGAATGCTCAGCTACATCTAGCTAGCACCATGGTCTGCATGCAGGCCCCCATGTTTCCCGCAGGGATGACAATGGACTAAACCCCTGAACTGTAAGCCAGCCCCAATTAAATGCTTTCCCTTATAAGATTAGCCATGGCCATGGCATCTCTTCACAACAATAGAACACTGATTAAGACATCCCTGAAGGACATCTTTTATCTTACCTAATTTCCAACCGAAAAGTCAAAATTTTTCTCAAGGCTACTCATGATGGTGAACTCCTGTAGTGTCAGTGCTTAAGACATGGAGGCAGAAAGATCAGGAGTTCAGGGTCATCCTCCACTACAAAGCAAGTTCAGGCCAGGCGTTGGTGGCTCACGGCTTTAATCCTAGCACTCGGGAGGCAGAGGCAGGCGGATCTCTGTGAGTTCGAGGCCAGCCTGGTCTACAGAGCGAGTTCCAGGACAGCCTCCAAAGCCACAGAGAAACCCTGTCTCGAAAAACCAAAAAAAAAAAAAAAAAAAAAAAAAAAAAAGCAAGTTCAAGGGCTACATGGTCTACATAGTAAGTTTCAGTATAGCCAGGGATACATAGAGAGACCTTGTCTCAAAACGGAAGCCAGAAAGGGCATGGATGGAAAAGTAAAGGCTCAGAGACATGGCTTAATTGTTTACAGAAGATCCAGAATATTTTTGTAAAATAAACAAAATATAGTAACTGTTTTTCTCCATTAATCCTTTCACAGAAGGTCTCCCTGTGCCCAGGAGGAGGGCTGCCTTCTGGCCTTTTCCTAGCGTCTTCACTTATTTCTGGGCTTGGCAGTGGGCACCAGAAGCTGTCACTTTCCGGGTATAGAATCAGCCGGAAGCTGTGTTCTCTGCTTCCAGCATCCTTTCTGATGACTCTCTGCCGTCCCCTGCGGTGTTCTTGTTGACCACAGCAGTCCACGGGGGTTTCGATTTCTCTGCCTGAGCTGGAACAACTCGCTCAGAAGATTCTCTTGACCTTAGCCTGGCCTGTCTGGAAGGAGCCTCTTCCCTGACACCAGCGTGGTCACCCTGTGCCCGTCCTTCCCCAAGGCAGAGCTTATGGCCACCTTTAATACATCCAACCTGATTCTTGTCACCCACCCTTCCATTCTGCTTCCATTGCCACAGCCCAGATCGTCCACTGTTTTCACGAACCCATTCACTCATTTGTCATGTTACATGGCAGGGGCTATGATGGACCAGACCTAAGAGAGTGGAGCCCCAGCCCTGCCCTCCTGCCCCGTGTGGACCAGGCACCATAGCACATGGCTGCTGTGCAGTGTGGTGCCTGGTGCTGCTTCTTGAGGAGGCACAGTGATGGAGTCTGTCCTGTCACAGTGATGGAGTCTGTCCTGTCACAGTGATGGAGTCTGTCCTGTCACAGTGATGGAGTCTGTCCTGTCACAGTGATGGAGTCTGTCCTGTCACAGTGATGGAGTCTGTCCTGTCACGGTGATGGAGTCTGTCCTGTCACAGTGATGGAGTCTGTCCTGTCACAGTGATGGAGTCTGTCCTGTCACAGTGATGGAGTCTGTCCTGTCAGTGATGGAGTCTGTCCTGTCAGTGATGGAGTCTGTCCTGTCAGTGATGGAGTCTGTCCTGTCAGTGATGGAGTCTGTCCTGTTCCTTGTGCCCCTGTGCAGAGCATTCAGACTGCATTTTGGTTTGTTTTAACATTTCCTAAGCTTGCTTCTGGCGTTCTTTTAAAAATTCTCTCTCCCTGTTGTGGGAGCTCATTCAGCCAATAGCCTTTGGGATACGGGCACAACCTCTCTAGGAACCAGGGCTGGCGGTGACACACGCTGTGCGTTATGCCGCCTTTCCTCATGCTTTCTCAAGTCATCAGCAACCCACGGGCAACTCTGGATGCTTATCATCCACGAAGACCTGGGCTCATCCCCCAACACCACACAAATCAGCGCAGTGACACACGCCTTTTGTCTCCCTGCTTGGGGCAGGGGAATAGTACAAGGTCATCCTTGGCTATATGGTAAATTCAAGTTCAGTGTGGGCTACATGAGAGCCTCGTCTACACGCACACACTGAAAAGCGGCAAACAAACAAACAAAGAAAACCCCTCTTGGTGACCCTGAACGGTAAGGCAGCCTTCAAGAAGAGCAGGAGGACGCTCCCAGCCTCAGCTGCGGCTACTCCTTCCTGTGCGGTTCAGGGCTTGCTCTTTCTGTTTCCAAATATCCTGTTGGGTATGGAAGCACTCCGCCATCCTGCCACCCCAGGAGGCAGGTCAAGGTCAGCTGAAGCTCTCAGTGTGACACCTCTACTCCCAGAACCCATCGTAGACGCAACTTGGAGCAGTCGCCCGGGACGTCAGGTTTTGTGTCAGTAAGACAAGGGGAAGGAGCTCAAGCAGGATGCTCGGGTCTGAGGCGGGAACACAGCTGGAACACTGAACCCGGCATTGCCACACCTCGTGCATGGGGCAGGGGCCATAGCTGGGACATCTGTTTCTCACAGAGGCAGGTGAACAGCCCCTGTAGCGCTTTAGGAGAGCCCCGGACGGAACAGGTCTCTGCATGGCGGACAGCAGAGCCAGGCTCGTGTCACCGAAGGGCAAGGCACCATTGACAGAGCAGAAATGCCATACCAGGTTCACCTCTCAGTCCCCAAGGTCATGATGATGAGGGCTCCACCTTGGTCAGAAGACCCGAGGAACCAGGACAGCTAAGTACAGTGGATTGATCCAGGTCAGGAAGCCTAGAGGACCCAGGACAACCAACTAAGAGGACCCTGAGAAGTCAGGACAGCCAAGCGAGCCTGAGGAGCCGGACAGCCAAATGAGGTTGTTTGGCTAGGACTCTAGCACAGAAAAGGGCCTTTCGAGGGAAACTGATGTGGTCCGCGTAAAGCCAGGGGTGTAAGAGCAGCTGTACACACAGAAACGGCCCCTTTATATATACTTTATATATACATGACCGTCACCATGGGGCTCCACTGGGCACAGTCTCATACAGACAGCCCAGCCTGTCCTGGCAGAAGAGTTTCCATGACATGTATCATCCCCACGAGTGGTGGAACCTTCTTCTGGGAGTGGGGGCTGTGCCCAGCTCCTCAAAAGTCACAATAGGAGTGCAGCTTCTATAATAAGGAAGGGCAGTCAGAGGTAGCAACCCCAGAGCTGGCCAGCCATTTCTGGCCAGTGAGAAGCCCTGGTTGAAAGTGTCCTATTCCAGGGTAACATGTCCCTGGCTCTGCAGCTTAGGTACACATGAGATTCCATGATGCCTTCCTCCTTATTTCCCTGCTCCTAGTTCACATGGAGGCAGGGGCAGCATTCCAAGGCACGGGTTGGTGGGATGAGGGGTGTTTGGGTTGGAAAAGGCTGAAGGCCAGCACTGTTTGGAGCAAAGCAAGGAGTTGTCCCTGAGCCAATGGCAAGGCTCTGCATCAGGGTTGCTTCAGAGAGAAAGTGGAGTCTTTGGCGCTGTTCTGTGGTGGGCTGTTCACCAGAGAGGACTCCTCCGATGCGGTTTAAGGCAATGGAAAGCCGTTAATAGCTGGCTGGAAACTGAACTGGGGGTTTGGGATCCCAGTGTAGCCTTTCCCACTTTCTCAGGGTGAGCTTTTAAGCACAAAAACCATGTCTAGGTTGATATACTTCGGTGACCAAGAACAGTTAGCCAGAAGCAGAACTATAGAAGCTGAAAAGCAAGGTTAGTGTATTTAGAGACTTTGCCCTGTAACTATGGACTTGGATGGATTAGGCCTTTGCTTTCATTTTGGCAGGTGGTGCTGTCTACATGCTGAGTTTTACAGCCCGAGTGGCATTTTGATCATTGAGTCGGTTGTGCTAAGGTCTCAGGGTCTACTAAGGTCTGGCACCCTGTTACAATTCCAGTGGTAAGTCAGAAAGAAATTGAGTGGACAGAAAGAGCCCACAGTGGGGCTGGGAGCCATGAAATAGGATCATAGCTCCTTATGAGCCCAAGTCATATGTCACAGCATGATGCATGGCTCCAGCCACTCCAACTTGAGGGACAAGGAAGTAGCTTGCAAACCAGCCAGTTAGTGTGCAGTTACAAGTCCTGGGAGCCAGTAGAAAGGAAGTGTTCTGAAGAGGAATCATGGGACAAGTGCAGCTGTGTGGTCCCCCTCTGCCACACCGTGCTGCCTTCTCGGCCACCCTCAGGTTCCAGCCTAGCCCTGTCGTCTGTGCCACCAGGTGTCCTCATTGCCGAAGCCACTCTGCAGTCTTAACTGCGGAGCCCCTGGGTCTCCATCGCTAGCTGTCAATGCGTCAGCTGGGCTATTACCTATCGGCCCTATGCCCCTCTCTCTATTGCTAGCTGGAGAGATGGTTCAGCAGCTAAGAGGACCAGGGTTCGATCCAGTGCCTGCCTATGGCAGCTCACAAGCACCTGTAACTCCAGTTCCGGGGGCTCCAATGCCCTGTTTTGAGCTCTATGGGTTACGAGGCACACGTGGAGCACAGGCACACACACAGGCAAACACTCACACACATAAAGTAAAAACTAAAAGCTCTCCAGAAGCAAGGAAGAAAGAAGCGGCAGGGGAGGAGAGAGAGGAGGAAAGGGTGAGAGAGGGCGGTACAGTGGCCTCTATTGCTCTCCCTGCAGAGACAATTGACCCCATTATAGGGGCTCCGCAATCATCCTTCCCCTAAACCTCCCAAACACTCTGCCTCCATTGAGCGTTCCATCAGTTACGAGGTCCAAGGTCTCCATCATGAACTACGGGGGACACAAGCTTTCAGTGGGGGGTGACACTCGCTGACATAGACTCAGCACTGGGTACAGGACATACTGCGGCTTCAGCAGAGGTGTCTGGGGCAAGGTCGGGGAGAAGGCATCAGCGCCTGTGGCCACTGTGGCTTTGTGTAGAAAGGAGGAAATGGCATCAGGAAAGTGCAATCGCTGAGCTTTAAAAAGAAAAATATGGGCCAGAATTAGCCAAACCTCTCCGCTCAAGGCCATTACAGAAGTCAGGAAGTGTGCAAAGAGGGCCTTGCCGTCTGCAGCTACAGGATGGATGGCTTGGGACACTGGGCACAGGGGCCAATGGCAGACAGCAATGCCACAATGGACACAGAAGTAACTTTTACAGGTCTCCCACGTAGAGTCCAGCCCCACAAGTATACGCAGCCACACTACAGTGTAGAGGCCCAAACTGAGCAGAGCAGCCCCTCCCCTGCTAGAGGCACGCAGACAGCCTTCTGCAGAAAACAAAATGTCAAGACAATTTAAAACAACGCTTTAACTTAAACAATTTAAAACTCCCGAACGCACACAGTGACCCCAGACAGGACCAAACTTGGAGGAAAGGAAGAGTTTCTCAATGACTTATTTGCACAGTCCATCGCTGAGTGCCCGGGTAGGGTGACAAGGACAGTGGGAACTTCCTTGTTCACAGTCCTGGAGGCTGGAAGTCTGGGCTGCTGTACATGGCACAGTGCTCGGGGGTTGGGGGGGGTGGGGGTGGGTAGGGGGCTTCCTCATGAACTCCGCAGGGCCCAGGTTTGATTGTCTGCTGGCAGCCAGAGGCAAAGTAAGGGCTTTAACCCACGGAAATGTCATCTATGTCGAGGTTATTTTAAACATAGATGTTGTAAGAATTTAAGCCATTTTCCATTAGTTTGTCTGCGTTTGAGACACAGGCTCTCTGTGTAGCCCAGGCTGTCTTGGAACTTGATATTTATATCAGGTTGTCCTCGAATTCAAAGAGACCTATCTGCCTCTGCCTCACGAGTGCTGGATTAAAGTAGGTGCAACCCTCCCAGCCTTATTTAGGGAATTATATCAGCTAGAGATTCAAACCTCTGAGAAATAACCAAGAGAATTTAGAGAAAGCCATCTCCGTTCCTTCTAGTTTTTGTAACTGCGCATTGTGGCTCGTTCTGTTTATACACATAACTCCTTTGACAACTGAAGTAAATGGGTGTGAGGGTATGACATGTGCACAGTGGCACGGCTTCTGTCTGCATCTCACAAAGTGCTGCACTTGTAACTGTAAGTAGATGGTGAAAATACAGTGCGCGCAGTCCCTAAACCAACTGCCAAAAAATTTATTAAGATCAGATATAGATGGAAAATTGGTAAATGACATAAAATGAAACTCTTCAATCTTGTCAAACAATCCAAAGAATGTGTAAAAAGAGGAAAAAACAGGAAGCCCAAATGGAAGCCGGGCGGTGGTGGCCCACGCCTTTAATCCCAGCACTCGGGAGGCAGAGGCAGGTGGATCTTTGTGAGTTCCAGGCCAGCCTGGTCTACAGAGTGAGTTTCAGGACAGCCTCCAAAACAATACAGAGAAATCCCGTCTTGAAAAAGCAAAAAAAAAAAAAAAAAACCAAAAAACAAAAAACAAAAAAAAAACAAAAAACAAAAAACACCAAACCCTCTGATTCAAAGATTATCAGAATGGCTTTCAGAGTGAGGCCCGGCTATGTGCTGTCTCCCAGAGCTGTCGTTTAAGAGGGGGTGTTGGGGACCAGTGAAGAACCTGTCGTACAAACAATCTCCACAAAAAGGTGCCTGTTATCACCTCAGGACTCTTCAAAGCAGAGAACTAAGGCAACCCAAGAGAGACACCTCATAATATCAGAGCAATCAATCATCCATGAATACAGGTCATGAGTATGAATGCATCTAGTGACAGAGCACCCCAGTACATAAAGCAAATGCTGACAGAATGGAAGGAACACACATTTGCATAATAACAAGTGGAGACTTGACAGCTGCTATCTAAGACAGATGGAACAACCAGACGTGCAGGAAGAGGAGGAGTATAAAAGTCACAGACTGAGAGAAAATGTTTACAAAATATATCTGGAAAGGACTCACTCAGGATCCACAAAGAACTCTTAAAATTTGATGAGAAGAAAATTAAAAAAAAACTGATTTAAAAGTAAGCAAAACAGCACTCGGGAGGCAGGAGGATCTCTGTGAGTTCGAGGCCAGCATGGTCTACAGAGTGAGTTCCAGGACAGCCTCCAAAACAATACAGAGAAACCCTGTCTCGAAAAACCATAAAAAAAAGTGAGCAAGAGATTTGAACATCCTCAACTGAGAAACAGAGATAGCAAGGACGCATATGAAGAGGTTCTCATGCGTTGTCAGAGAACCCCAAATTAAGACATCAGCCAGATGCAGCTGCACACCCATAACGACAGAAATCTGAATCCCCAGTTATCACAAGCTCCAGTGGCAAGAAGAGGCAACAGGAGCACTCCTGATCGCGCCCCTGCCCGGCTCATGGTGATCACACGGAGCACTCCTGTGATCACACGGGTGCAGTCATTTTGGAAGCACGGTTTGACCAGCCTTCCCATTGGACAGTCGACCACACTCCTAGGTACTTTCCCAACTTACCTGGGAAACTATGTGCTGCAAACCTGCAAACGACTGCCCAAGTACTCGTGCTGACTTTATTTATTTGTTTCTTTGTTTGTTTACTTTTATGCTGACTTTTTCATAATCACCCCGTTTATGGAAGTCTGTCCTCTGGGCATGCATGACAGAGCAGTTGTCATCTAAAATCGTAGCAGCTGTGAGTACTCAAACGAGGCCCTGACAAGACTGAACCACGTAACCACTAACATTCCCTCAAGTGACGGGGAGACCGCACAGGGGGATTATGAGGCCCTGCCCATCCCCAAGGATATAGAAGTAGCCAATAATTGCTGTAGAGGATGACTCCTCTTTAGTGATGTAGCTACCTATCAGTTGCCCATGCCTATAAGTAAACCCCACCCCTGTTCCTGTAAATAATCCCAATAACGACCGTCGGTTACTATGTCAGACTTAGGTGCAATCATTTCCTGGTTTCCTCTACTGTGGAGAACACTCTCATATCACATATAAACCAACGTCCCAAGTGCTACAAGACGCATACTGGTGTTCTGAAACTCAAACACAATGCTAAACACCCAGGATCAGGACAGACAGCAGGGGTTGAGAGTTAGTCCCACAAGACACCCACATCAGACGCCAATCATACCTCTCTGGGTGGCTTCCAGTTCTGCCAAATTGGACGACAAAGAGAAGGCTCCCTGACCCCCCATCTTAGTCTGCTTCCTTGTTGCTGTGTGTCTTAGTTAATGTGCTATTGCTGGGAAGAGACACAATGGCCACAGCAACTCTTTAAAAGGAAAGCATTTAGTTGGGGCTGGTTCACAGTTCAGAGGTTTACTTCTCATCCTAAGTTATCATTATCATCTTGGCGGGAAAAGCACAGCATTTTACGTGGTGCTGGAGAGGCGGCTGAAAGTTCTGCATCTGGGTCCTCAGGCAGCAGGAAGAGAGAGTGAGCCACTGGGCCTGGTTTGAGCTCCTGAAACCTCAAAGTGCACCCCCAGTGACGCACTTCCCCCAAAGAAGCCAGCCTACACCAACGAGGCTGCACTTCCTAATAGTGCCACTCCCTACGGGCCTTTGCGGGCCATTTTCCTTCAAACCAACACTGACACCAACACAAGAAGCAACTTGGGGAGGGAAGGGTTTATTTGTTCTCAAAAGTCATGGAGGGGCCGGGCGTTGGTGGCGCACTCCTTTAATCCCAGCACTCGGGAGGCAGAGGCAGGCAGATCTCTGTGAGTTCGAGGCCAGCCTGGTCTACAGAGCCAGTTCCAGGACAGCCTCAAAAATAATACAGAGAAACCCTGTCTCGAAAAACAAAACAAAACAAACAAAAAAGCCATGGAGGGAAGCCAAGACAGGAGTTCAAGGCGAAACTGGAGCAGAGACTGTCGAGGGCCGATGCTTCCTGGCCTTGCTCTCCAGGAGCTGACTGACTGCTTCCTCACACAGCCCAGGCCCACCCACCCAGGAGTGGCCCTGCTTGTACTGTACTGGCCCCTCCCACATAAACCGTTCATTAAGAAAATGCCCCACAGACACTCCCACAGGCTGGCGGGATGAGGAAAATTCCTCAATTGAGGTTCCATTTCCCCAGATGACTCTAGTGAGTGTCGAGTCAACACAGAACCCA
Organism: Mesocricetus auratus; assembly: GCF_017639785.1. NCBI lineage: Eukaryota > Metazoa > Chordata > Mammalia > Rodentia > Cricetidae > Mesocricetus > Mesocricetus auratus. The sequence goes on along the minus strand of NW_024429212.1, from coordinate 6,641,965 downwards.
GGGAAGTAGAGCTGCTGGTTTAGTACAAGAAAATGTGGGTGCCCAGGTAGACGCAACATCGAAGAGCAAAGTCCCCAGGGTCCTGAGCACAGGAGCTTTGGTTCCGGTGGATCTGGGATACGCCATCTTCCTAACCCTGAGACACACTACCCAGTGCTGTCCAGGGGAGTCCTGGAGTCATAGCCACTAGGTACGACTGGCTATTAGCTCATCCCCACCCCCCACCATCACCACTCCCTTCTCCTACAGGGTAGGGGCGAGTGGAGCTCCAAACTGTGGATTGTGATTTGGACTTAGTGAGTAGTACCCACCAGGGATCCCGCTAAAAATGACCTCATTAAAGAAAAAGGTGCCCCAAGCACCCAGGAAGTCCCCAGGGATAGAGCTGTGCTGCGTGAGGAGCCAGGCTCGGAGAACTGACGCCCGTTCCTCGTTATACATGTTTCTTGTTATTTTGAGATATCACAGCTTGAACTAACTTTGCGAAAGAAATTGTCATAAACCAGATGTGGCGGTGTGCACCTATGACGCCAGCACTTGGAGGGTTGGGGCAGGAGAATTGTGTTTCTAGGACAGCCCAGACTTCAGAGTGAGACCCCCGTGGGAAGGCAGGATAGGAAGAGGGAGAGAGAATGTGAAATGAGATGATATGCAACAATCATGAACACACTATTAGAAAAAGCTTTGTGGCATGAAGAAATATCACAGGTTAGTTTGGAGATCTTCAAAATTTACATTTGGAAAACTTGAGCCATATATATATATATATATAAATGTATATGTATTGTATACATGTGAATGTATGTGTGTATATGTGTACAAATGTATCTATGTATGCATATTTATGTATTATATAATATATTATAATAATGTATATATATAAAACCTGCAAAGGAAACACAGAGAAGGCCCAGATATCCTTTCCCTCACCTTTGGTATCTTTGGACAATTGCCTTCTATATTTTCTCTAAACTTAGAGTGAGTTGTGTGCATCCTGAGTGCTTACCCTTCAAACATTCGCCTTCTAAATATTCCAAGTGTGCTTCCCAAGACCATGGATACTCCCCTAAACATTTGCAGTGTAGCTATCGAGCTCAGTAAACTTAACATTGACACGACATTTCATCACGTCTTCTGTCTGCATTTCACTTTTATCCTGACCTGCGGCGTCCTTCCTCACATTTCCTACTCAGCACAGGATCTATTCTGGGCTCCTGCTATGCTTCATTCTCCTCGCTTCTTAATCCCTAGCTCGTCACTGCCTTGATGACATTGACAGAGTGCTTGCCTTGATGGTCGTACAGAAAGCATTTGTGATACCGCAACCCTACTCTGGGAACAAGAGGAAAGATGTAACCACACGCACAGAGGCGTGGGGTTGTGACACGGACCAGTGGGGAGTTGGCCCGCTCACATCTACACTGCCTGCCTCTTCTATGCTGTTCCCCTCATGGACAGAACCAGCAGGCACCTGACTCGCCATCAAAGGGCTTGCCTGACGGCTTTGACACCCACAACTTGATCTCCATTTCTGTTACATGCACAGAGAGGGCAGGGAGGGAGGGGACTCTAGGGACTCACATGCAGCCCTGTTCCACTCTTACAGGAGGCTGGACCTGACAGCACCTTCCCATGTCAGGCCTGGGTGTGTCCTGGAGCCTCTTGGGCTCCTGACAATGGCGTTTAGAGCAGCTCCCAGCAGGAACAGCCAAGCAGTACTGTGGGAAGTTGCTCAAAGAAAGCATCTACAAATGGTGATAGGGGTCATTTTGGTTATTCTGAGCTATCTGAACTCTGGACCAAACACGGTTTACAGAATTAGAAGAAAGCATCTACAAATGGTGATGGGGTCATTTTGGTTATTCTGAGCTATCTGAACTCTGGACCAAACACGATTTACAGAATTAGAAGATGTAAGGAAAGACTTCAGGCCTGGTAAGCACCGTCGAATGCTAGTGTCTGAAGGAGACGCAATCTAGACTTTACTCACTGCTCACTTACAGTGGACCCTGACGTCTCTCCTGCTCTTACTGGCAATGGTGGAAAGAACCCACGATTCGTTCACAGCAGACCTTGAGTTTTCCTCCATTCGGGACTTAATTTCCCACCGTTGCTAACTGGTCCTCTCCTGGTCTTGGCTAACCAGCAGGCTCTTCTGTCCTCTGGAGCACTGTGTCTGTCAAGCCCTGCTCAAGGAGTGAGATTACCCATGGAAACTCACCAAGCTGCCAGTGCAAAACGATGATGATGGTGATGGTGATGGTGATGATGATGATAATGGTGAGGGTGATAAAACAACGAGGTCTCTTATTTTGAGATGAAGTCTGGGCGTAGAGGAAACTGACTGTCAGCATGATCTCAGCACCAAGCAGAACCCTGAGCTCAGCAGTGCTCCTACTGGGGGCTCACTCCGAGAGAGAAGCATTGCCTAGAGAGGAGGCAGGAGATGTGGGGAGACTGGAGAACGAGAAGCTGAAACAAGGCCCCAGTTTCTCCCTTGGCCACAGAGCAGCTGAGACTCCACATAATGCCTCCGGAAGCCATGTGGAGGGGGAACCAGAGCAAGGGAGGGGCGAGAACCAGGCTTTCCTTCCCATCTGGGCATCAGAAGAGACTCACAGGACTGGGCAGAGGGAAGCCCTCGCTTGCAGTTTATGTGATTTTCTGTTCCAACTTGTTCCTGACACGCGTGCCTAACATCGCTAAACAGCATTGTGCTTTCTACAGTGATTTTTTTGTTTTATTTTTTTTCTGTATTGTTTTGGAGGCTGTCCTGGAACTCACTCTGTAGACCAGGCTGGCCTGGAACTCACAGAGATCTGCCTGCCTCTGCCTCCTGAGTGCTGGGATTAAAGGTGACCACTACCAACACTTGGCCATCTACAGTGATTTCTGAACTCAAGTTCTCACTTTTTAAAAAATTTTTTCTCTTCCTTTTTTTAAAAATTTAAGTTAGAAACAAGTTTGTTTCACATGTCAATCCTAGCTCCCTCTCCCTCCCCTCCTCCCCAAGTTCTCCCTTATTAAACTGCCAAGTTTTACCATTTTGTCAGGTCTTGCTGCCATGTTTTTGTTTGTTTGTTTGTTTTTTAGCTTTTACATTATTTTAGATGGGTGTTTTCTCTGCACGTGTGTCAGTGTACTAAGTGCATGCCTGGTGCTCTTGAAAGCCAGAGGAGGTAGTGAGAACTGGAGTTAGAGATGGTTGTAAGGTACCATGTGGGTGCTAGGACTCGAACCCCAGTCCTCTGGAAGAGTAGCCCATGCTCTTAATCACTGAGCAACCTTTCCAGCCCTACTATGGTATGAAAGTATTATTGTTGGGCGGCATTCATGTACACCACAGCACACATTTGGAGGTCTGAGGACAACTTTGTGGGGTCAAGTTATCTTCTTCCACCGTTACATAAGTTCTGGGGAGCAAATTCACGCCAGGCTTGCTCAGCAAATAACTCCGCCCCAAGCCATCTTGCCAGCCCTCTGTACCATTTGGATGCCATTGTATGAATAGGGATCCAGAGCTAGGAAGTTACGAGGAGCATCTTCTTGTAAGCCAGTCCATCAGCCTGCCATGCTTTTCACAGACGCTAGCAGCAGGCACCAGCATCCTGGGTCAGAGATGAAGAACAGAGGGCATGGCTTTTCACATCATTGTTCCCAAGCCCCTCAGTGATGTGGCTTGGTCCCGTCGGATGTCGGCACACATGAGCGCTGCCGTCTCTGAGGACCAGGCAGGAGGCCAGTTCGCCCTTTTACTCTGGGGGCGACACTGTCATTGTCTTTCGAAGATGTTTGCTATATGGGCCTTCCGGACAGGCTCACTCAGGACGAAGAGAAGTTACTGTCTCATTTGAAAAATGTGCAGAAATGAAAGACGCCTGTAGGGGGTGTTTCCTAACACAGCCCGGGGACAGCTTGTGACTAAGGCTTTGAAGCTAACAGTATAAGAAACAGCCGCAGTGCCAGACATGGTGGCACATACTTTGAACCCCAGCAATTGGGAGACAGTGGCAGGTGGGTCACTGTGAATGCAGGGAAACCAGGTCTACACAGTGAGATCCTGTCTCGAAGAAGAAGAAGAAGAAGAAGAAGGAGAAGGAGAAGGAGAAGGAGAAATGATGACGATGATGACTATAAGAAGCCACCACCACCAAGCCAGGCATTAGTGGTCCACGCCTTTAATCCCAGCACTCGGGAGGCAGAGGCAGGCAGATCTCTGTGAGTTTGAGGCCAGCCTGGTCTACAGAGTGAGTTCTAGGACAGCCTCCAAAACAATACAGAGAAACCCTGTCTTGAAAAAAAAGAAAAGAAAAGAAAAGAAGAAAAAAGAAGAAGCCACCACCATATAAAGCTTTACTGATCCGTTTATACATTAATCAAAATTAATTTATCTGAGTTTTATCACCTGGAGAGTTAACTGAATTAAGCCCTGACCAGGGGAACAGGAGCGCTCTGGACAGAGAGAACGGTAGGTGAGAGGTGATGGGTGATTCTGTACTTAACACTTGCCTATAGGGCAACTTTGATCTGAGCGACTACAGTCAGGTGCCTGAAGGTATAGAGGCCACTGCTTGTCCGTGAACCATGTCAGGGAGAGGTAGTGAATTGATCCAATAGCACTTTCATGTTGTGCTGATACAGCAGCCATGCAGGAACAGGTCAGAGGGGTTGTGCTTCTGGGAAAGGAACGAACGGAGCAGGCAGATCAGATCTGGGACTGCACAACTCTGGGCACACAGCGTTGTGCATTCAGCTCTCCCTCCCCCTGCGCTGACTTAGTCTCTTAGCTGGCTGGAGAGGCACTTGTTCTTTCGTCGGGAGGTCCTTGTAGGAAAAGGTGGGACTGTGTTTCCCTGGTACAGTGACGGTTACAATTTCACTTCTGTTCCTGTGATAAAATCCTCCGACAGGAACCAGTTTAGGTTTATTTAGGTCAAGTTTCAGGTTGTGGTCCACCATTATAGGGAAGTCTCAGCTTGAGACTTCTGGTCACACAACAGACCGAGAGAATGGATGCATGCGTACAGACTTGTTTGCTTGTTGGCTTGTGCTCAGTTTAATTTTTCTACTTCTACACAGTTTGCCCCCGTCGAGGGAATGGTGCTACCCACAGTGGGCTGGCTCTCCTGACATCAATTAATTTAACTAAGGCAATTTTCCACAGATAGGCTCACTGAGACTCTCCTCCAGGACATTCTGGGTTGTGTCAGCTTGGCCGAGCTAACCGTCACAGTGGCTCTGAGGTGTGAGAGTCTGGAGTTAACCCTGGGAGCATCAGCAATGTCCACACCCAGTGAAAACACGCTCAGTATGAGGTTTATGATGCTAGATACCTTGTAGGTGAGGGGTCAATGTCTTAGAGCTGATGGTGCTACTCCTGACTGAAAGATGAAGATCTAGAGCACAGATTGACCCGCTCTTCAAGCCATAACTGAGGCCTGGGGTCCCTGGGAGGCTCGCTTTGACGGCCTCTTGGGTGAGAAACCACAGCTACAGAAGGACCACTGTCTCCTCTCTGTCTCTCTCTGTCTCTGTCTCTGTCTCTCTCTTTCTCTCACTCTCTGTCTCTGTGTGTGTGTGTATGTGTGCATGTGTGTGCGCGTGTGCATGCGCACACGCATGTCAGCACAGCCCACCAACCTAGCTGTGGCAGAGGAAGAACGCTGTAGAGGTATAGCATGTGAACCACTGATCTACCCGCCCTGTAAGGAGCCAGGCAGTGTGGGGAGGGCACTATCCGCCAAAGCCTGTGGTTAATCCAGTTCATATCTGAAGATCAATAGCCGAGGAGGCAAATGTAGGATACATAAATGCATAAATGCGTACTCAGAGGGTAGATGAGTAATGTGGAAGTCTGAACAAACAAACAAAAAAACAAAAAACCCTTATTGCTCTGTAGGAAGAGCAAACCCAGTCTGAAGTCCTGAATGAACGCCCCCAGCCTCCCTAGTAATCCCACGGGCAGCTTAGGTTCTCCAAGGCACAGGCCCACAGGGAGATGGTGTGTGCTACTGCAAGAACTTTATCATATGTCCAAGAAGTGTCCATGGGGTGCTGAGGTGGCTGTCACCCAAGAACTGTCCATGGGGTGCTGAGGTGGCTGTCACCTGGGTTAGGAAGAGGCAAGTCTGTGAGCTAGTGTCAAGAGGACACTGTCTGCCAAAGATTGTGGCTTGTCCTATTGGTGCACCAGGAGTTCAGTCACTGGGTGGCAATAGTTAGAGGATTAAATACGTAAAACTAGAATTGGCTGAAGGGACCGGTACATGAGTGACATAGAAAGGCAGAAAAAGCTGCCTTACGGGGAAGTTCCAGATGAGGAGATACGATGGGGACACAAGATGGACGATCTGCACCCCATAACGCGTGGCACGCTCTGACGTAGATCTCCAGGAGCGTTGTCATGCCATGGACCCAGTGACACCCTCCAGGGTCAGCATCATGTGCTTGGCTGTTTGGAAAATTCTGTGTGTTGTATCAGTAGAACTTCCAGAAAATCAAACCAGTTGATCGCCGAGGTCCCAGCGAGGCTGACGGGGCCCAGAAACCAAGAGAACCCTGATTCTTGAATCCTGTCTCGGTGAGCCTCGCCACAAAAAGCCTCGGGACAGCTCAGTGCCCTGTGCGAGGAGTTGAGGCCGAGTCACCAGCAGCTCTTACCTGTTCCGGGTCCATACAGCGCCAGCTCAACACTGAATGGGCCCTGGGCTGAGTGGACCAGGGGGACCCTTGGTAGAGCTCACTCCATTCCCACAGTGTGAGTTACACCTGTATCAACTCTCTGGAGAGGGGGCTCTAGATGACTTTTCAAGTTAATATTCTTGAAAAATAGAATTGCCCTGAACTGAGGGAGCCTCCCTGTGTCCTGTTTGAAGTATTGAGTGTCTGGATTTGTTTGTTTGTTTTGCTTTTGTTTTTGTTTTTTAGGGTTTTTCAAGACAGGGTTTCTCTTTGTAACAGTCGTGGATGCCCTGGAAGGCACTTTGTAGACCAGGCTGGCCTCTAATTCACTGAGTTCTGTCTGCCTCTGCCTCCCAAGTGCTGGGATTAAAGGCATGTATCACCACTGCTTGACTTGGGTGTCTGTTTTAACACTTAGGAAACAAAATATCAAGCTGAAACATGGAGTTTTCTAGATCCACGAAGCCCACACAAGCCAGGCAAGCCTTTCCCCAGTGTTGATTTTCCTCCAGGGCTTCTGTTTTTCAGAGCCCATCACTCACCACTCTGGGAGGATTCATTAGATGATGCGATGTGCCTGGCCACATCAAAGGAAAGTGCTCTGTGGCCACGGGGAATTAAAAATAGAAGAGAAGCCAGAAGATATTCAAACTGGAGGTAAAAATTTCCTGCTCAGCTCAATAAACCAAATCTTCAAAGAGGAGCACAGGCATGCCTGAAGGTGAAGGACAGACTCTATGGGAAGCCGAACAGCGTGCCATCCGGGCACTATCAAAGGAAGGCAGTGCGGAGTCTGAGGGCGGCTGCTGATAAGGCCTGGGGTCACAGGTCTCCCAGGGGAGTTAGACAGAGTTAGGCATTGCCTGCTCAGCTGCCTCTGTGAAAACAAAGGGGAGCTTGCGTATCCCTGAATAGCCCTGCATGGGTACCCAGAGTCCAGTCCAGTCTTGCCTCTGCCTGCACCCTATGCAATGACCCTTCCTCTCTTTGTCACATGTGTGTGTGTGTGGGGGGGGGATCTTTGAGTAACTGATCTGGTAGTTTCCATGGAGACCTCTGATGCTTTTGCAATATGAGGCCCTAGTCAAACACTATGAGAGGTGGTGGCTTGTGACCCTCAGGGAACTGCACCTCGGAGCACAGATGCCATGGTTTTCCCAGACCTGTCACCTTTGAAAATTACACTGTCACCTGTTTTGTGTGTTCCTGGAGTTTCTGTGAGTGGTGGGGCATGCGTATGTGGAGTTAAAAGGACAACACGCATGGAGTTGGTTTTCTCCTTCCATCACGAGGGTCTCCATGTGCCCTCTGTCATTAAATGGATCATGTATATCTCCAAGGCCGGTTCTGGACCGGCTTGTAGTATATTCTGTCCCCAGAGTCCCGGGAAAACTGTCACTACAGCTACCCATTGGATATCTATCCAGCTTTTGCTGGAACTCCTGTGCGAGAAAAATGACTCGACTTCCTGATGTCATCATGAATGGTAGCAAACTTGGAGAAATACCAGAAAACAAACCATCAGCTAACCTTGATGCTGTAGTTCATGTTGCCAACTTGACAAAACCGAGGATTATCTGAGAAGAGAGTCTTGACTGAGGAATTGCCTGGATCAGATTGGTCTGTGGGCCTGCCTGTGCAGGACTGTCTTACCAATTGATACTGGGGGAGGTACACTCTCAGTGGGGTCCACCATCCCTGGGCATGGAGTCTTGGGTTGTATAATGTAGGCCTGCACCATGAGAAAATCTAATGTATCAGGCAAAAGCCTGGAGATTTAAATGAAAGACAAGACGTCTGGCAGTTTGTGCTGAGAGAGAGAGAGAGAGAGAGAGAGAGAGAGAGAGAGAGAGAGAGAGAGAGAGAGAGAGAGAGAGAGAGAGAGTTACTGCAAGGAGGAAGCAGCCTTGTATACAGACTTACAGCACAGTGGAGAAACCCCAGGTGTAAGAGTTGGTGTTTTTATAATTAGATGTTGATGCCAGTGGGGCAAGACCAGGGCTGTAAGCCAGGACTAGAAAACAGGATGCACCTGTGGTTATTGGCTGACAAGCAACTCAGAGACCCCATGGGGGCTGGGGCCCAACAGTATAACAAAGCTGACTAAGTATGGGCCCATGAGTGAGTTGGTAAGCAGCACACCTTCATGGCTCCTGGTTTGAGTCTTTCTGCCTTGACTTCCCTCAATAATGGGTTGTCTTACTTTCCTATTGCTATGATGAAATGTCATGAACAAGGCAACTTGTAGAAGAAAGTTTATTTGGGGCCTAGGGTTAGCAGAAGGTTAGTGTCCCTGAGGGTAAAGCAGAGGTGTCCGGTGGCAGGCATAGACTTGGAGCAGATGCCGAGTGCTTACATCTAACACTGTGAAGAGAAAGCAGAACGTGTGCGCTTGAAATGGCACGTGACGTTTGAGACCTCGAAGCCTGTCCCCAGTGACACACTTCCTCCAGCAAGGCCACACCTACCAAGCCTCCCTAAACAGGGCTACCAACTGGGCACCAAGTATTAAACTATCTGAGCCTATGGGGGTCATTCCCGTTCCAGCCACCGCACTTCCCTCGTCTTTCGGTCAGAGTGCTTTATCGCAGCGACGTAAAAGAGACCCGTGCCCTCACGTAAATTTGCCTTTGTGAGCGTCAGATCCATGTATGTTGGTGTACCAGTTCCCTCCAGCACTGTGGAAGAGGAGGAAACACACCCACGCAGCTAACAGTGCAAACACATCTAAGACGCGTAAGGCAACGCTTCCAGCTGCCTCCCGCGCTGTTCTGGCTCAAACTGTCCCATCCACAAGCACCTTTCCTACCCATTCCAACCAAGGTGATGTTGTTTTTATATCTCTTGTGTTTCTTGAAATCTGGAACCTTCTCCCAGACTTCGGGCCTGTTTCTTGTAGTCTGGCCAGCATCCTGGGATCGCCCAGCTGTTCTGCCTGTTTCCTCCATTATTCCCCTGGATGTCCTTGGACCAGAAATAATCTGAGGCAGTAGTTTCAGAATTGTCTATAATAGCATGTTTTATTATTTTTTTAAATTCAAGGCTTTGCAGTTTTTCAGATCATTGTTATGCCTGTGCATGATGTGGGGGGGGGGGGGCAGCGTGCACACCACAATGCGCGTGTGGAGATCCGAGGACAACTCTGTGGCGTCAGCTCTCTCCTTCCACCTTTTTGTGGGTCCTGGGGGCTGACATCGGGGTCACCAGGCTTGTGTGGCAAACGCCTTTACCCGCTGGGCCATCTCACTGTCCCCTTGGAGGCTTGTAAGAAAACAAGTAAGATTTTAAAAATGTGGAAACTGGGTAAGCACAGATAAGGTTTATAACTTAATTTACCTGTTTCTAGAAGTCAGAACTGAAGGTTTTGACCCCCACTCCCCCCCCACCCTACCGTCGCCACCGAATCCCTAACACACATACACCCTCCTCCCCCATGCTGGTTTGGGTACACGCCCTTATCTAAATAAGACTTATCGTCTTACTCCACCACGGTGAGCGGCCAGCCCTGGCCCTCGGCCTGTGGGAACAGAACAATCATTAGTGCAGGCCAACTTCACCTTTGGGCAGAAAGGAATATTCCAGAACATTGCTTCCCTTTCTAAAGGAGGTCTTCCTTGTTTGGTTGGTTCTTCTTCCTCATTCCTCCTCATCTCTAAACCTTTCAAACAACTGAAATGCTTCACACCAACGGAAAGCTCTGGGGCTCAGGTTGACAGCCAGAGAGCCAGCTTTCCCACAGGGTTCTTTCCAGCCACCGGGAATGTGATTTTCTCTATTGATAGACTGGATCTGATCAAAACCCTGCAGTGGCCCCTCCATTTATGAACTGTGCACAGTGAGTGGCCATTCACAATTTACCCAGTTGTCGAAATGCTCCCATGACCTTTCTGGAAGTTTGGAATTTGCCTTTCATTATGTAAACATATTCTTCACTAAGAAGTAATCCTGTTAAAGCCTAGCAGGCATAATCTTATTAAGGGTGCGCAATTCGGAAGGCATGGCAGTGGGAAGAGGTGGAGCCTGGGTCCACCTCCAGGGACAGAAGTGGCCTCCTGAGTACTCATGCAGGTGGCAGGCACTTCTGCTCCCTGCCCAAAGGGTCACTCCAGCTGTTGCCTCCTGCCACTCAGCCCAGGGGCTGAAGGAGAAAAGAGCAGAACAGAACAGATACCAGCAAATGGGATGAAGCTTCCCTTCCTGGCCTAGCAAACCTACACACACACACACACACACACACACACACCTCACACCCGTCATGCCGGATCAGAGCTCTGGAGTTGCCATGGAGAAACCTTCAGCTTATTCTTCCCTCATAAGAGCTTGTGACCCTGGCTGCACCTCCTGCCCTCGAGACCTCTGTGTCCATGCCCCTGTCTTCAGGTTGGAAAGACTGGTAGACACTCGGGAGTGAACTGTCTAGGTTCCTCTCAGTATACTGCCCACCTGGAACCTGTGACTAACATGATGTGCAAATAGAGTCTCTGTAGAAGCTGCAGGCTAGGAAGTATTCACAGTGCAGATGAGACCCTACTTAGAAGTCAAGTCGCCATCGCAGAGAGAAGGTCACGTGAAGGAGGAGGCTCGGTGATGTATCCGCAAGCCAGGGTGTCTCAGAAGAAAAGGGTGTGTGTATCAGTGCTGGGGATGGAGAGTGGGCAGATGGGGGGAGAGAGAAACCACATTTCATAGCAGAAGAGGAACGCTCGAGGAAGCCACTTCATACAGGCTCTGACCTTTTCATGTCACTGTTGTGGGCAATTATGTCAGAAGTGACCCTGTGGAAATGTGACAACACAACCTTTTGTGTCCAGATACCTGAGTTACCTCCTAAGGGTATATCTGTCATCCCTGACTCATTCATTACCTGTGGAGCAGAGGCATTGCCATGGAGAACACAAACTGTCTTGTAACAAAACGCAACTCTAAAAGGGGGACATTGTTGTCCTTTGCTTGGGCCTCCTTATCTAGAAGTTAAAACTAAGACTCAGTCAGACACACATCCTCTCACTAAATACTAAGACCCATTCTAAGAGACTCTGGCAAACTGTGACTTGAGGAATAACTTGCAAACACAATAACCCTCCCTAGCTTTTTTTTTTTTTTCGAGACAGGGTTTCTCTGTATTGTTTTTTCACCTGTCTCTGCCTCCCGATTGCTGGGATTAAAGGTGCGTGCCACCAATGCCCGGCATAGCTTTTATTTTTAAGGCAGGAAAGAAAGGAAAAAGTTAAAATGTCCCTTCTGTTACTCTTTCCTGGAGGGAGTAAAGCCCACCAACTCCTACTGTGCAGCGAGGTCAGCCCTCTGCCCGTGCTGTGACCACGTAATGCAAGCCCCAGTTTGTGGTGACCTGGAATATCCATTTCCTAATGACCTCCCAGTTCAGGCGGGATTAAATATTGAAAGCAAACTCCAGAAAGATCTAAAGGGAAACTCGCTGGCGCTATTGCACTGACTGTGCCAGACTGTTTAATAATTGATTCACCCACCGCAGTGTTTGAATGTGCTGTTTATCCCGCAACACCAAACAGCCAGGAGAGGGGCTCCATCCCAACCTGCTGTCTCTGTGTCTCGCGGGGCACTGCCTGGGGGCATAGAGGAACCTACCTCTATGTTTCTGCATATATGCACCAAGGGCATTAGTGGCTCTGAGACCAGAGCTCTGCACCGAGGCTCTCTGCAGGGTAAACTCAGGGCCAAGGCAACTTCTCCCTCCATGGACCTAATATCCCAGATTAGTCCAGAGGGTTGCACCACCAAACCCTTGAGTTCCTGCAAGCATGGTGTGGATGACTAGGTACGGATGGTTATACGGGACCTTGCACCAATTCAGGTATTAGCAGCAATAGGGAGGAACCTCAACTCTGAGGTACTTGGCCACAGTAATGCTGAGTCCTTTTTGCTTGGTGAGAAGGCCTCATTGAGGGTCTAGTAGTTAAGACAGATCCCTGATGGGCAGACAGATAGGAACAGGGCCCACAGATAAAAAGACGGCACACTTCCAGCTTCTTCCTCATACTTCTGACCAGAGACAAAGGCCTAAAGAGTTTCCTCCTTCCAGGAAGGCCCCCATTCCTGTGGACCAGTCTAGGCCAGATCAGGACATGCTTACCCTAGTCATGTGCCTATAAGTCTCCCTGTCTTTGTGCAAGCTGGTCAACCTAAATTATCTAGGAAGACCCCTCAAAGACCCTAAGACCCCTGACACTCAAAGAGACACCCAGTTCCAACTTTCTGAGTTCCCCTTTTCTTCAGAGGGTCTTTCTCTCCATGGGCCTTGCTGTGTTTCCTCGTAATAGACTCTCTGCCATCTGATTCTCTGCTTGAGATTCTCCCAGAGGCCACCTGGTAAGCTGTAGGTTCTTCTTTTAACTCCTTAACCGGTAGAACCTTAGACAGTATCCTACGACACTAGTGGCGCCAAAACTTGGAAAGCTGAATGCATTTCCTTTCCTTTGCAGAAGTCATATAGGCCATATTCCACACCCATGATGTCATTACCTGGGTAGCCCTGGGTCCTCAAAATCAGACCCCAGATTGGTGATTCCTTTCATAACCACCCCTGAGCTCACGGAAGAGTCCCAGGACACCTGAGCAGAGGCTGTTTTTCTCTACTCTTGCTCAATCCTTCAAGCCTGATCACATTTCCAATTGCACAGTTGAGCTGGTGAAGTGATCTCCCTGAGGCTTTGCCAACAGGAAGACCCGGGGTGTTTATCCAGGCTTTTGTTTTCTTTCAGCAGCCAGCACTAAGGAGCAGTGGTTTCTTCATCTCTCACCTGTGGGGAGGGGCAGCCCCTTCCCCCCGGAGCTTCCCAGCAGGTCCACAGCAGGGCGAGGTATCAGAGCAGCTCTGTCCAGGGCGGGCATCAGGATCCAAACCCAACTTCATTTGAGGTAAACATCCCAGGATCTTAACATACTCAACAAAGGGCACTGCAGCCTGTGTGCCTGAGATTACTCTCAAATGACTTAGGTGAACACAAGGAGTGTGGGAACAGGGGTAGGGGTATGAGCTGCTGACATTAGGCCAGAAGAGCCAGGAAAGCAACAACTTGTTATCCGCCTGTGTATCCACCCATCCACCTGTCTGCACATGCATCAACCCATACACACACCATCTGTTCACTCGTGCACACACCCATCAACACGCATCCTTATATGCACATACAAATACATCCACTCACCCACCCACCCATCCATCTGTCCATCCATCCACCTGTCCATCTAGACATACATACACCCATCATCATCTAAACATATATACACCCATACACACACCCATCCATCCATACATGTACATTTCCATATATGCATTCACACATACATTCATCTGTACATGCATCCATCCATTGGCTCACGTGTGCTTCTCCAACACTCAGGAGGCCAGTGCTGTATTTGTGGTGCAGTGATAATATTTGCTGGTGGCACATGGCATCCTACTCATTATGGCTTTGAGACTTATCACCGTGACCACAGCTTCCAAAACTATTGTATTGTGGTTCTCCAAGGCGGTGTGGTGGAAGGTCCCATTATTATTATTTTTAGGTTTGTTGATTTTATTATTTTATGTTTACGAGTGGTTTTTTTTTCTGCATGTATGTCCTCGAATCTTCTGGAACTGGAGTAATGGGCAGCTGTGAGCTGCCATGTGGTTGCTGGGAATTGAATAAAACCGTAGCCATAAGAGACTGTGTCATTGCCATGCACATGCCTGATCTGAACTCAGAGAGCGTTCTGTAGGTCATCATGTTTCTATATTGCAAGTGGCGCTGAGTGAGGCCCATACAGATGCAGCAGGGGGGGCCTCTGAGTAGCCAGCCTCAGTTTGATGAGTCCTCATGGTACTGGAAGTGCTCGCTCTTCTCTCTGGACAGTTGTGTGTTGGGTCCTCACTACCACAGAGTCCCTTCAGGCTGTTAGTCAAAGACTGTGAGGGCTGACCACCCCCTCCACCCCACCCCTCTCTGCTTCTCACCTGTGAAATGAGACATGATGACAGCCATTGATGCTTTCTGTCTTCAGCCCAGGCCTTCCAATAGAGCTTGCCTTATTCTGGTCCTGTCCTGCTATAAGACCACAGCCAATCCTTTGCACTGTTCTCTGCCCAGGCATGGACCCCACTTCATACTCGCCAGAGAAACATCTGCACAGGGGATTCAGTGTGTGCCTTTCACTCTGCCCCAGCCAGCTCCAGCATCTCTATGGCGAGCCTCTGCCTCGTCCCCATTGATGGCAGATCTGTCTCTATCCATTTTCTGTGCCCACTCAACCAAAGCCTCACCAGCACCTTGTTACCACCCATGATGCCTCAGTGTGACCCTTGGTGACTTTAGCCTCCACTCCCCATCTTTTCCACTCTCTCTATGCTGGTGCCTCCCAAGACACTGCCTGGTGAGCAAACTGATCGCTCTCCCTGGCTACAGAAACATGTGGTCACCTCCTGTCTGTCTCTGAGAAGCAATGAAGGGGAACTTCGTGTAGGGTTGTGTGAAGACTGTGACCTCTCAGAGGGCCGTATGATCACCTGAGAGCTTGCATTAGCACAACGAGTACCCTAGACTCCGTCCTCTGGCCAAAGAGCTCTGTTCTGTGCCACCGACGTAAAGGTCCACTGAGTAGGAGGCTGAGGACTGTCCCCATGTAAAGCCTTGATCTCTAAACAAAGGACATTAACTTCGTGACCGTCCTCTTTGCACGGAACTTTGTCCTTTTTCCTCTGTTGCCTATTGACCGGGGAGGTGGGGCTCCCTCCTGACTATCTCCAGTGAAGGCTACAGAAGCTTGGGGTTTAGTGTCAGACGGGTTGAAGGACGTATATGCTGCCTAGCTACTCCCATCTTCTGTGTGGGACTTTTCCAGGCATAGCCAAAACTTGTACCTATCCAGCAAATCAAAAGGCTTTGGAATTCAATCACCAGTTGAATTCACAGTAACAGGAACAAGTCTCAAACTGCCTTAGGCAAGTCCTGGGATCTTGCACGAGGAAAGAGGGCAAGAGCTAGGGAAAGAGGCTACATGCTAATTTCCTGATCTAAAGCTTGCAAAGGCCTAGAGTTGTAGCCCCCATGCCCCCCATATCTGTAAGCCTGCTTGGGAGATGGAGGTAGTGGACTGGGGTACAAGGCCTGGCTCCTGGTGAGCCCTAGGCTTCCTCTGTGGGCAAGTGCTGAATGCTGATGGTTGCAATATGCTTGGGAGCCTTTAAGGTCCCTATCACAGGATCTTGTTGATAAACCACCTTACAGCACTTCAAGCAGTTCTGATGTTTAACTCTTGCCAAGCAGGCAAGGCTTGGAGGAAATCTAGAACGATGATTAAGATTTTGTCATTGAAATCCTCACATGTAATCCCAGCACTCGGGAGGCAGAGGCAGGTGGATCTCTGTGAGTTCGAGACCAGCCTGGTCTACAAGAGCTAGTTCCAGGACAGCCTCCAAAGCCACAGAGAAACCCTGTCTCGAAAAAGAAATCCTCACATGAATCCCGGTTGTAAAGACCTGTTTTGGGAGCTGTGGTCCTGCAGCCTCTTCAGGCCGAAAACTTTCCTGTTTGCTTGAACCTGGAGCCTCATAATGTGCACAGGCAAAGCACAGCTATGGGAGGAGAGTCAGAACAAATCGAACACGGGAATGGCTGCAGAACTCTCTCCTGGTAGTCATGTCTTATTCATGAGCGCATCTCCTCAGCCCCAGACCACAAGGAAATCTGTCTAAGAAGACATTCTAGAGAAAATGGTGAACTGAAATTTCCTTCCTTTAACCAGCTCATGAAAAATACATCTTGTCTAAGCCAAAGGCCTTATTATCAAGTCTGACTGAGAACATGGGGAAGTAAATTTACCAAAAGAAAAGGGAAAAGAGATGTTCTAGACCATCCAAGTTCTCAAGATCCACAAACAAAGTATTCCAAGACTGGGAAGAGTGGCCAGGAGGGGTTCCTGTCCTTAGTCCCTACTGTGAGAGTATTGGGGGGCTGTTTAACTGTCATACACAAAGAATGTCACCTAGCCTGTGTTATATGTTGGGTCCTTCCAGATATGAAGACTGTCATTAAGCATAGCATGAGGGCTTATGAAAAATGCCATTTGAAGATGTGGTAGTCTGAATGCAATTGACTTCCATAATGCTACAGGGAGTGTCACTTTGTTGGAGTGGGTGTGGCCTTTTGGAGGAAGTGAGTCACTGTGGGGACAGGCTTTGAGTTTTCCTAAGCTCAGGATACCACCCAGTGTCTCAGTTGACTTCCTGTTGCCTGCATGACGTAGGACTCTCAGCTACTTATCCAGCACCATGTCTTCCTGCATGCTGCCGTATTCTCCATCATGATGATAATGAACTGAACCTCTGAACTGTAAGGGAGCCACCCCAATTAAATGTTTTCCTTTATCAGAGGTGTCTTTTCACAGAAATAAAAACCCTAAGACATATGGGACTAACTTTCAATGTATGAAGCCTTCCCTGTCCTCTGTCCAAAGACAAAAATATAGTCCTGAGATGGAGAGATGGCTCAGTTGGCAAAGTACTTGCTGTGCGTGTAGACATGATTTGGATCCCTCTCACCTGTATAAAATGTTGAGCACAGCAGCATGTAACTCTTTGGGGTATGAGTCACTCTTGGAATCACTGTGACAGAATTATTACCTCTTAATTTAAGTAGTCTAAAAAGAGAGATGCCATATCAAATTTAGGAAGGAAAAATAACTGCTGGTTGTAAATCCGGTACAGAAAGCACAACTCTCTCAAGTCACCCCACTGGCCACTTTGCAGACCCTAGGAAGGGTGACTCAGAACTGTCCACTGGAATGGTGCCTGGCTTACCAGTACTGGCAAAGGAGATGACAGGTCTCGTGCTTGTGTCCACCTCATAAGGGAGGGCACAGTGATTGGAAGGAGTGATCTGTTTCTTAGTACCACACTTTATCTTTCTCTCTATAGTGCTTGATTAAACACCGCTCAGACCTTAACTGCATTTAAAGGTTGGAGTTGACATTATTTGCATTAATTACTTGTTGACCAGAGCTATCTGGACACCACTAAATCTACTTGGGGTGCAGAGCAAGAGTAATTTGATTTAGACAAGACACCACATGCCTCGATCAGTCTCAGACTGCTTCTATCCAGGAGATGTGAGCATGAAAACATACAATTCTATTTGCCTGTTTGTTTGTTTTCTTTCACTCGGATAAAGGCATGACCCACTGATTGAGTTCTTAAGCACAGTTATTTGGGGCACGAGGGCAGGAGAAACCTGACGGCAGCTGGTGGAGTTCTGTCTGCGACTAAGGCTAGAGCCCTGAGTTGTAGAGCAGGCTGTTCCACAGAAGGAGGAAGCAGAGCTCTGGTCAAGCACACTTGGGCTCCTTCACTGCCCAGGCTTCTTGCAAGGTGCTGTCCCCCCAGGTTTCTGCAAGCCTTGCATCTGGGGGCTGCAGGAGCGAGGATATAGATACTCTCTCCACCTATCATCCTGCGCAGATGTTCAGTCCCTCTGCCAATCCCCCACAGGATGCCCTTGGGAGTCAGAGACAGAGCTGCTCAACAACTATTCATGTAATTCTGACATGAAACCTGTACAGGGACCCAAATGGCTTTGCCATAACATGGAAGTCAGGGTCAGCTTAAAACGAGCAGTCTGTTAGGACAAGTGAACTCAGCCAAGAACCCCCATTAAAGTACAGAGCAAGTTGCAACAATAGAAATGGTTTGATATTGGTGGCAGAGCAGGCACACAGTTTAAGGGATAAGACTCCAGAAACACCCCCAAACATGACATGCATGACATGATCTGAGTGGCTCACTCGCTGTCTTGGGACTGTCAGGACACTCTGGAGCCAAACGAATGCAAGATGTAGCCAAGTTTTAAAACAGAACATAAAAATGTTGCAACAGATGAAACAGAACATAAAAATGTCACAACAGAAACAGTCCACCATTCTGAACCACCAAGGAAGATGTTTTCAAGATGGTTTAATCCAGAAACCACAAAGGAAAAAGAGTCGTTTGACTACAGAACCTTGGTAAAACACCTGCAGCACACAAAAGGCCAATTAAATAAATGCAAAGAAGTAAAAACAAAAACAAAACGCAGGAGCAACGCTAGTTGGACAAGCTGCTCAGAAGACACAAAATGGCCAGTTGATCGATTTCACCCTGAGTCGTACCTGTCAGATCAGCCTTCCTCCCTAGGAGGAGACATGGACACAAATACACACTGCTAATGGGAATGTAAAGTGATTCGCCATCTTGGGAAGAAATTTAACAAGATGATCAAAGGTTAGAAAGCACATCCAGGGCTGGAGCGAGAGCTCATCAGTTCAGAGCTCTGGCTGCTCTTGCCACAGACCCAGGTTCCAGTCCCAGCACCCATGTGGCGGCTCAGCCATCTGCCTGTGACTCCAGTTCCATTGGATCCAACACCCTTTCCCTGCTCCTTCGGCCAGTAGGCACACAAGTGCTGCATTGATATACATGCAGGCAAAACACCCACAAATTTTATTTAAAAAAAATAAAATTCAAATAGCACCACTTTCCAAAATGCTACTTACTGTCAGATGCCCCCAGAGGTTTATGAAAACAGAATCCAACAAAATGTCTATTTCAAAGAGACTGGAGAGATAAGTAGTCCCTAGCTATAGAACAATCTCCAAGATCTATCTCTACTTTGGAAATAAAAGATGTCGGTCCACATATGAAAACTGCCTAGGATGTTTTCTTAAGGGAGAAAGCAGTCACGGGGCATTATGTCAACAAAAGACACATGAACAAGCCGGGCGTTGGTGGCGCACGCCTTTAATCCCAGCACTCGGGAGGCAGAGGCAGGCAGATCTCTGTGAGTTCGAGACCAGCCTGGACTACCAAGCGAGTTCCAGGACAGCCTCCAAAGCCACAGAGAAAAAAAAAAGGCACATGAACAGGTAGAGTGTGAGACTGAGCTTTGGGAGCAGCAAGCATTGGAGGGAGGAGCCTCCAATCTTTACCTCATGTTCCTCCGCATTCTCTTCAGTTCTAACAACGCATCTTTCAGTAAGACCCTAGGGAGGGAACACTTTCCTCTAGCTCTTCTGTGAAAACCCACCTGATGTCCCAAGACCAGCCTGTCTTAGTGACTTTTCTATTGTTGTGGCGAGATACCACGACCAAGGCAACTTAAAAAAGAAAGTGATTACAGTTTCAGAGGGAGAGTCTATGACCATCATGGTGGGAACATGGCAGCAGGCAGGGTGCTGCAGCAGTAGCTGAGAGCTTACATTTAATCCACAAGTTGGAGGCAGGGAGGGAGGAAGAGGGAGAGAGAGAGAGAGAGAGAGAGAGGGAGGGAGGGAGGGAAGGAGGGAGGGAGGGAGGGAGGGAGGGAGGGAGGGAGGGAGGGAGGGAGGGAGGGAGGGAGGGAGGGAGGGAGGAAAGAGAGACTGGGCCTGCAATGAGCTTTATGAAACCTCAAGGCCTACCCTTGGTGGCATACTTTCTCCAACAAGGCCACACCTCCTAATCCTTCCCATGACAGTTCCACCAACTAGGGACCAAGTACTGAAATATATGAGCCTCTAGAGGCCATTCTTGTCCAAACCATCACCATCTCCCCCTCCTCCTCCTCCTCCCCTCTTCCTCCTCTTCTTCCTCTTCCTCCCCTCTTCCTCCTCTTCTTCCTCTTCCTCCTCCTCTTCCTCTTCCTCCCTCTCTTCCTCCTCCTCCCCCTCCTCTTCCTCCCCCTCTTCCTCCTCCTCCTCTTCCTCCTCCTCGTTCTTCTTCTTTTTCTTCTTCTTCTTCTTCTTCTTCTTCTTCTTCTTCTTCTTCTTCTTCTTCTTCTTCTTCTTCTTCTTCTTCTTCTTCTTCTCCTCCTCCTCCTCCTCCTCCTTTATATAGCTTCTGGGGAGCAAACTTAACTCCTCTGATTGCAAGGCAAAGACTTTACCTATTGAGATATCTCCTCCTTGCCCCTTGAGTTTTTAATTTTTAGTTAATTGGTGAAAACAAGATGCCAAGCAGAACAGTAAATGGGTAGCAATATTCCTATATGGCGCAAACCCCAGGGAAAAACTTAGATTTAGCAAAAAACGTCTTCATGAAATCAAATGAAAGTTTTCTACTATTTGCAGTAGGAAATTCTTGACTTGTTCTTGTGTATTGCTGAGTTTGAGGTGAAGTTGTACCTGCCTGTGTGCCTGGAGAACAGGACTGTTCTTCTGTGTTAGTTAACATTATATAAGTGTCATACTTGGGTTTCTATCAACACACACTGTAGCCCAGCTCCTAAGACCAAGGAGTTTGTGGCTTGCTGCTGACCCAAGAATGTTCATTGAATGAGGGTCCTGTGCCTGACCACTGTCTGGTTCTCATAGTGGACTCCCCCAAGGAAAAGTGTTTTCTCTGGGAGAAGCCCAGAAGGGGCTTATTTTGCCGTGGACACCCTTCCCCATCTGCACTCCAGTTTGGTGCTGGATGTGGGATCTGGCTGCGGAGATTTCTTTGCTCCTCCTGGGCCATTAGAACAGCAAATGCACATTAGCCTAGACTCGGAGTTGTTGGTCTTCAAGGACAGGGCCCAGGAAGTGAGCTCCCAGCCTTCTCCAACAGTCTTCTGTGTCTCAGGGTCCTCAGATACAGTCCCTGAGGGCTAGATCGGATGAGCAGGCCACCCTTCTGGGGCTCAACTGTGGTGAGGATTTTCAAGGTGGCTTTTACCCACGCCTACCGAGGGCTTGAGGGTTCTGGGAAGCCCTTTCCACTTATGAATTCCAGACAGCATCACAGCAACCCAAAGCCTCATTGTTAGAAGCCTCACCTCACACACAGAACGGGGTGGGGCAGCTGCACACAGAACTTTCTTACCAGGAAGGAGAGCTCAGGCCTCCCTGGGGCCTGCCAGATCTCACACTTGTCAACTTGTGTTCCTTCCACGCTCCTCCCCAAGAGCTCTCTCCCAAGACAGAGCCTCAGTTTACTCCCTAGGACCCAGGTGTCCTTACAGAGGGGCAGGTGGTACAGAGTGGCAAAGGCCCCATTGATCTGTCTGCCTCAGGACCTACCTTCCTCATTTGCTCCAAACCATCCGTGGTGATGAGATTCCAGACTACAAGATTGTCCCCGTGTCCCGGAACTCTCCCACAGAGGCTACCAGAATGAGAGAGTGCTCTAAACTGCAGCCTCCTCAGAGGGCTGGTGCCTCCTGACCACACTGTAACAGCTTCAGCTCACACTGAATTCCTGCCATTGGCTTACATGGGTTAGGCCTTAGGCCCTGCTGTCATCTGTGGTATTTTTTTTAAGCAGTAATTGCTTCTTGGAATGTACACTAATGGGTGGATTCACACCACACAACCTCTCTCTTACCTCACTGGTGCTTGTGTGACAAGAGTACCCAGCTCTGTCGGAGGCTTAATCTCACATGTTAAATAGTTTACATTGTCAGTGAGCAGCTTACGACAGTACATGTGCAAATGCTTCAAACACACACACACACACACACACACACACACACACACACACACACACGCACGCATGATACTACACACATACCTTACCAAGAGACAGATCCCAACTGTGCTAGCCTGAGGGTCCACACTGCTCTCCCACACAGAGTCACATGCCATCTTTTGGATTTTCCTTATCTTTGCTCCCACCATGAGTGTCCCCTTGTTTATACAAACCACCCAGTCTGGCTATGACGTCAACTTTCTGTTCATGACCTTGACTCAGTACCGACCAAAGAAAAGTAAATGTAATTACAGAGGACTGTGTGTCAGTATTTCCAAGAGTGAATTTCAAATGCTCTCACTCACTACCCCCACACCCAAAATGCTAACTGTTGGAGGTGATGGGCATGGTAGATTGATTTCATTATTTTATAGTATATTAAAACTCATGTCACAACTTTGTTACCAAAAACCACAAGCAATTTTTTTTCCTGACGCAGGGTTTCTCTGTATTGTTTTGGAGCATGTCCTGGAACTGGCTCGGTAGACCAGGTCGGTCTCGAACTCACAGAGATCCTCCTGCCTCTGCCTCCCGAGTGCTGGGATTAAAGGCGTGCGGCACCAATGCGGGGCCACAAGCAATTATAACATACCAATATATAACAAACAAAGGTTCCCATAGGGATGCTGGAAAAGGTTCTTAAAAAATAAAGGACGAGGTAGATAGAAGACTCCTTTCCTCCCTCTCCTACGGCACTCTTCAGGAGATATGGATGGCTTCAGCAGCTGTCTCCCAGCTATCGGAGGAGGGCAGAGCCTAAGAGGGGCCTTGAGAAGGATGAGGTAAGGGTGGGAATTCAGAGACTCTGAACTCTGCAGGCACCAAGCATGCATATAGTGTGTGCACATACATGCAGGCAAAACACTCATAAGCAGAAAGTAAAATAAGCATCTTTTAAAAAAGAAATAGCTTCTATTAGTTTCCTAGAGGAGGGGCAGATGGTGGTGACCTGAGATCAAGAACATTACCATTGGTACTTTGAGAAAATTGGCCAAGGCTGGGATTGTGGTGCACACCCTGTGATCACACTTGGGACACCATGGTAGGAGGATCTTAGTAAGCTGGAGGCTAGCCTGGTCTACATATGGATTCAGGCCAGCCAACACTACATAGTGAGACTCTGCCGGAAGGAAGGGAGGGAGGGAGGGAGGAAGGAAGGAAGGTTCAAGAAAATAGATGTGGTTGCTCACATCCCAAGACTTGGGAGGATGAGACAGGAGTTTGAGGACAGCCTAGTCTACATAGTGAGTTCCAGGCCAGTCACGGTTATACTGTGAGACCATGTTAAAAGAACAAGAGGGAGAGGGAGAGGGAGAGAGAGAGACAGGCAGACATACAGACAGACAGAGAGATGGTGCCTCACATCTGTAAACTCAGCACTTAGGCACCAACCTGGGCTACATTATGAGTGGGACACAGAATGAACTGCTATGTTGTGACTTCCAGACCATCTTGGGCCACAGAGTGAAACTTTGTCTCAAAAAAGAAAGCTTTTACAAAAGAAAGTTGACCAAGGAAAACCACTTATTTTCTTCCTTCATTCCCACAAAGATCAATACTGCTTTGTGTATGACTTTAGCTGATATTAGTTATTAGTGCAGTGGGTTCATTTGGAGCAGTGAGTAACTGTATCATATGTACCCCATCTGAGGCTGAGGCCCTAAGACATGCAGAACCAGTTCTGATCAACACGACATAATGAAGACTAAGATGTGGCACTTGGTTCCTTAACACTCATTAAAATATTCTATCATTATCACCTGTGACTCAGTGTCAGCTCGACAGTCACTAGCCTGTGCAGCACAAGTGCAATGGACTCAGACATATTAATCTGTCAGGGTTAAATATTTACGGTTTCAACTTAAAACTTTGATCTCTACTTTTTGTACCTTAAAACTAAACACATGGGTGGTTAATGCTTTCTCAGATTATTCCAGAAAAATGACTTAGTGCTTGTTAGGGCTAGTACAGTTTATAGATTTCTTTCCTAATTGTGTTGCCTTTTAAAATTCAAAGGTAATATGTATCTATGAGTACTTTCCTTTTCAGTTTTTTGTTTTGTTTTGTTGTTTTTGGGTTTTTCGAGATAGGGTTTCCCTGCATTGTTTTGGAGGCTGTTCTGCGGCCTTTTCAGTTATTTTAAAAGTGCCTTAGTTCAGCCCAGCGTTGGTGGTGCACACCTTTAATCCCAGCACTCGGGAGGCAGAGGCAGGTGAATCTCTGTGAGTTCGAGGCCAGCCTGGTCTACAGAGCGAGTTCCAGGACAGGCTCCAAAACAATGCAGAGAAACTCTGTCTCAAAAAAAAAAACACACACACACACAAAAAAAAGAAGGCCACAACATCTGTAACTCCAATGCCAATGATCCCATGCCTTCTTCTGGCCCCTGAGGACACTGCAACACACAGAGTGTGCAGACACATGTGCAGGTGAAACACTCATACACATAAAAATAAATAAATCTTGAAAGAATAATCCCCAAGCCCCCATACTGGCATTTTTTATTGGAACAAATATATTTGTAGAGGTCTAAGTCACTCCTACTCCTCTACATAATTAAATATGAGAAATTTGCCAATTTTCTCCCCATCTTTTCTTACCTAAGTGGCCTGTGTTTAACCTAACTAATTCTCTCAGGCTACAAACCCCTCTCCATAGGGTCAGCACCTGACTTTCTAGTCTGTGTGTGACCTTCCCATGTGTGGGGACAGTTTCACTCCCCTGCACAGTCTCTCTGTCTCCGGGGTTGGCTACAGGTTTGTCCAAAGTGAAAACTTAGCTATTCATCTCCTGGATGGCTCAACAGGCCAGGGCCGGTGTTCAACTTTACCCCAGCTGGTCCTGGCACAGTCCAAATGGGTGGGTGTAAGCCACTGGCCTGTGGAGCGGGTGGAAGGGTGGATTAGATAATGCTATTTTCTCATGTCTGGCCCTTCATTATTTTAGATTCTACAATGTTTAAAAACACATTCAACTGGGTGTTGGTGGCACACGCCTTTAATCCCAGCACTCGGGAGGCAGAGGCAGGTGGATCTCTGTGAGTTCGAGACCAGCCTGATCTACAAGAGCTAGTTCCAGGACAGCCTCCAAAGCCACAGAGAAACCCTCTCTCTAAAAACCAAAAAAAAAAAGTACAATTTGGGTTAGACCTACTTGTAATTCTTGTGCATGTGGCAGCAAGATTTTTGAATTTGTATGTTGTTTGAATTTGTATGTTGTTTGAATTTGTATGTTGTTTGAATTTGTATGTTGTTCTACTGCAGTGGCCCTCATGCCTTGAGGAGCCTTGTGGCGGCATTGAATAGGAACTTAAAAGTACCCTCACTTGGAGTATACTTGTTAAGCTGATTTGAACTCAAGGAATCCCCGTTGAAAGTTTACTTCACCACACTCAAACATTTTCCAGGAACAACCAGAACTCATCTTCACCATGCAAGCGAGCAACAAAAGAAGAAACACGCTTATTATTAATGCATGCTCGTGAGCCCACAGGCCACCTGTGCAATGCCAGGTCTCCCAGGGAGTAAATAATACATTAGCCATTGTCTGCGCCAGAGACAGGCTGCACGACAAGATCAGGACAGGAACTGCAGTTTCCAAAGCCTGCAGTGCTGTTGCTGTGGGGAACAACAGAGCGCTGGCCCCGTTATTAGGCGGCTTAGGCTCAAGAGAGGGTGGGCTATCTCGGGGTATCTCAAGACAGCAGTGGCTGGCTAGGTGGAGAACCGATTTTCTTCTATTCCATTGCCAAGGCCACAGGTCTGCAGCTCCAGCCTGGGAGCCAGCTTTCCAGAAAGGGGCAAAGTTGCTCCCTGCCTGACTCCGGGATCCTGCCACTCCAACTGCACAGCCTCGCCCTGCCAAAAATCTCACCAGCAGTGGCCTCTAGCTCCCAGACACTCAAAAGTCCTTACCTTGTGCTTGACTGATAACTTTTCAAGGTGGAAGGAAGGGGAAAAGAAGCTAGGCATGATGGGTAAGTCCAGCACCCGAAGGCTGAGACATCAGGATTGCTGTGAGTCTGAGACTAGCCTAGGCAGCATAGGTACAGGTCTACCTGGGCTACAATGTGAAAAGGAAGAAGAAAGAAAAAAGAAGAAAGGAGAGGAGAGGGGAGGGGAGGAGAGGAGAGGAAAGGAGGAAGGGGAGGGAGGGGAGGAGAGAAGACTGAAGGAGGGAACTGGAGAGGGAGGGGAAGAGAGAGGAATGGGGGAGATTGGTTCAGGCCCTCAGAGAGCAATCACAGAGTGGGGTCAGCAACTACTCATCTCTTACATAAATGCAGGGCCCTGTACTAAATACATGAAGGTAATCATTAAAGGGCAACCCTATCCCAGCCATAATCACAGGCCAAACACCTGCCTGCCAAGGTGGAAACCAGCGGCCAGGCCCAGCTCTCCGACCCGTGCCGGGGCAATGGAGCAGCTGACGGTGGCAATCATGACAGTAGACAGCGGTGACTGGGGGGCAGTGCTGTGTAAATGTTGCTCTATTGTCTACAGCGGTGACTGGGGGGCAGTGCTGTGTAGATGTTGCTCTATTGTCTACAGCGGTGACTGGGGGGCAGTGCTGTGTAAATGTTGCTCTACTGTCTACAGCGGTGACTGGGGGGCAGTGCTGTGTAGATGTTGCTCTACTGTCTAAGGTGGGATCTGTGGGCCAGAGTGGTGGGTTAGCACCATGGCCAAAAGCAACTTGGAGAAGAAAATGATTTGTTTGCCTTACACTTCCAGGTCACATGGCTTACACTTCCAGGTCGCAGTCTATCACTGAGGGAAATTGGGGTAGAAACTGAAGCAGAGACTATGGAGGAACACCTCTTGCTGGGTTGCTCTGGTACCTTCCTGATACTGCCTAAGATCACCTGCCCAGGGCATGGTGCCACCCGCCATGGGTTGAACCCCCTCCTACGTCGAGTAACAGTCAAGACAATCCCTCACAGACATGCCCACAGACCGATCTGATAACACTTACTGTCAGGGCCCGTAAAGATGGCTCCCTTTCATCTTGGCTCAAGTTCAGAGAGTTCAAAACTGTCCTTAGTAAGTCATAAGACCTAAAGGTCTAAGTTATGACTGCAGTAGGATGTTTGATCTTGGCATTGGGTGCCTTTATCTAAATAACAACAGACTTGGTATGAGGTGTGGTTACTCTTGACCCTCAAGGCCAGATAATGAGAAATTGAATCTAAGGTGTGGTAACCGAATCCTTAGAGACTTGAGGAAGAAAGTTGGTCTGTTCCATATATATGATACCAGGTTCCCCTTTTTAGAACTTAAGAATGGTGAATAATAAACTAGGGGTGTTCAGTAGTCACTGGATTGTTCTCCTGACTCTATCTTGTGTTGTCGTCTCTTTTTTAAGTGACTTTACCTGCCCCTTCTCAATCTGCACCTCCCCTCAGGTACAAATCAGGAGTAAGTCAGATGGATCTGACTGAAGCCCCCACAAAGCCGGGTTCCCACAAATTACTCAGTTGAGAGTCTCCCCTGCCCCAACCAGATGATTCCAAGTTGACAATGTTAACTAGAACAACAGGAGGCACGTTACCTTTAGGAATAGTGGTAAAATACCAGATAAATATCTCAAAAAGCAGGAAAGATTTACTTTGGTGTACAGTTTGGAAGGGTCAGTCTGTGGTCACTGGACTTATTGCCTTGGGGAATGTGTGGTGGAGGAGGCTGTTCCACACTATGGTGGCCAGGAAGGCCAAAGAGAAATAAAATTTCCACCCCCAGTGGCAGGCCATTTTGTCCTACTTCCTCTTATTAAGTCACATTTCCCCACATCTCCATCAACTCTCACGATTCCACCTAGTTGTGTATCTCTAGAGGGATCAATTCATTGATAAGGTCAGATTCCTCATGATCCAATCACTTCCCCAAAGCACCATTTTGGATGCTGTTGTGTTGGAAACAAATCCTTTAACCCATGAGCTCGTGAGGGACATTTGAGATCCACCCCACAGCAAAAACTACCAACAAGGATTTTCCCCAAGTTGTTAAATAATAATAAGTTGATAACTCATATTCATTGTAAAACATGGACCATGTAATCATTCAATGCACTGGATAGCAGTCTAATCAACATTAATAACACAGATACCAGAATTTATTAAGTTGGCAGTAACACCTGGAGGAAACCAATGCTATTGTCTAGCGTCTAACTGGCCAATGAGTCCTGTGAAGCCTGCTGGATTCCTTGGCTTGGCTAATGTCCATCTGTGTTGCCGGCTACAGAGACCTCAATGTACACATCTCACAGCTTGACATGCACATATTCCCACATCTTAACCTCCTGCAAGGCATCTTCTCCCCCCTCCTCCTCAGACCACAGCAAAGCTGAGTGGGGCACAACTTTCCTCTAATCACAGCACAAAACATGGGTTGTGGCATAACTTAGACACCTGGCTCGTCATAAAGGGCCCGAAATCTCAAAATGGAGACATTCTGTCTGTCTGTCTATCACAGATCAGCCCTCTGGTGAATCCCAGTTAGTCATAGCTTGAGCTTTCCCTGCTTTGATTAGTCACCATGACCCTTTCAAATCACTTTAATTTTACCAGTAAGTTCCATTCTTTTCTGTCTTGTCTCAAAATACCCCACACTACCCAACCCTATCCCACACAACCCCACACAACCCCCCTCTACCCAACCCTATTTCATTCTATCCCATCCTATTATTATTGTTATTATTATTATTTTGGTTTTATGAGACAGGGTTTCCTCAATATTGCTTTGGAGCCTTCCTGGAACTCGCTCTGTAGACCAGGTTGGCCTTGAACTCACAGAAATCCGCCTGCTTCTACCTCCCGAGTGCTGGAAATAAAGGCGTGCGCCACCAACGCCCAGCTCCCATCCTATTTTTTACCACACCCATCAGCCTTCTGTTTTCCTTCCTTTACCAACTGATTTACTCAGCACATAAAGCTTAAGTATTTATAATCCCTTGGTTTCCCTATTCTACTCTTGATTCAACTGTCGTATTCAGAGTGACATTATAGCAGGATGCCTTGGTTCACTGGATGGATAGTTACAACAGGTGCAGTTCTGATGCTGTTCGTTCTACTTGTTCAATATTTCGACTCTCTCCTGCTGTATCAAGTGTTGCCCTTAAAGATGATCTCAATAGAAATACGCTCCTGCTTTCTCTAGGTCAAAGGGAAGATCCTGGATCCTATTGGCTGTGTCATGGGAGAGCAGGGGTCACTTCAGAGTTGGGGAGATGATAAAGTAGAAGGTGGGGGTATGGTGCCATTAGTTTTTCTGTTTGTTTCAAGACAGTTTCTCTGTGTAGCCCTGACTGTCCTGGAATTCACTTTGTTGACCAGGATGGCCTTGAACTCAGACATCCACCTGCCTCTGCTTCCCAAGTGCCGTGATTAAAGGTGTGCACCACCACTGCCCAGCATTTGCTTTGGGTGACAGGTGAAATGTGTAATCCAGCTTCAGTCAGTTCAACTATGGGATCCACGTTTCTCTCAGAGAGAATATGGAGTTCACAGAGCACTGTCTACACAGTCATCTAAGTTGCACTTTTGGTGAGGTTTTGAGATCTACAAATAGGTTTGTCTCACTAAGGGGAATGCTAGTAGCCACAGACACCAAGACACCTGCTCTGTAGCAAGGCACTCTACCATGAACCATGCTGTGAAGAGACTGGAGATTATAAATAACACCTTTCCGAGCCGGGCGTTGGTGTCGCACGCCTTTAATCCCAGCACTCGGGAGGCAAAGGCAGGTGGATCTCTGTGAGTTCGAGGCCAGGCTGGACCGACAGCCTCCAAAACAGAGAAACCCTGTCTCGTAAAACCACAAAAATAAATAAATAAATAAATAAATAACACCTTTCCTAAAGTGTCCTTTCCCTAGGTGAGGAAATAGTAATGAACTGGGAAACAACACTGTCTACAATCACTAGGATGAAATGGTAGCAAGCATTTACAGAGACCCAGTGTCAAGAGCTTCAGGTACTTCAATCATGCAGTCCCATGGCCTCTAGGGCCAAGGATGTTACTGTCCCCAATACTGCAAGGCTGGGAGAGCATGAGCATTGTAGCTGCCCAAGGTGACAACCAATGAGAGTGAAATCCAAGGTTTAAACCCTAACACCACAACTCCAGAGCCTACAAATCAGTCTACCCCAAAGGCATGTCTCCAGATTATATTGTATGACACACCTGCTGGGGATTCCCCAGGAAAACACCAGAAAGGCCAGCAAGCCGGGGAAGGTGAACCAGAGTTCTTGGTAATAAGAAACTAAAAGAAATAATGTGCTCTGTTTTACAATAGTCAGCGAACTTCTGATGTTGTCACTGAGGGGTTTCACGATGACATATAACTCACACGTATATCATGCTTCGGTGGCGTCCACACGCTGAAACACCCTTCCTTGTCCCCATTACGTCATCTCCTCCCATGTCCTGGTAGTTCCCCTTCTGTTTGCAGGGATCTTTAATCCCCCTGTCCCCACACTCCAAGTGAGAGAAGACGTGTGATGTTTGTCTTTATGAGCCTAGCTTGTTTTACCTAACACGACGCATTCTATCCACTGAGTGTGTCTACCAGTTTCTTCATCTGTCCTTCTGCTTAGGCCAACTGGGCTACTTCTACAAGCTGACTGTGTCCAGCAGTAAGCATGGCTGTGTGTTACACACAGGGGGCTGGACAGCTAGATCATATGGACAACGTCCAGAGTCACTTCACACCTTCCATGCAGGTTCCAGAGATCAAACTCGGACCCTCAGGCACCTTTGCCTGCTGAGCCATCTTGCTGGTTCCTGTACTTTGTGTTTTGGTAAGTGCATGGTCAGACCATCTGCTGATTGGTTTACTCATTCTTTTTAAGTTTTCTGAGTTCTTTACATAGTCTGGATACTACTCCGCTATCACAGGCATAGCCAGCATGTATTTTGTCCCGTTCTAGAGTCTGTCCATTCACTGTGTCGATCATTTTCTTTGCTGCCCAGAAGCTTCGTCATGTAATCACATTGGCCAATCACTGCTTCTGTTTTCTGGGTATTGGCATCCAGTTCGGGAAGCTGTTGCATATGCGTGTCCTGAGATGCTTTTCTCTAGCAGTTTCAGAAGTTGGGGGTCTTACAGCAAGGAGTCTGTCTGTTTGTTTGTTTTTGGTTGGTTTTCATCTAGAGTGAGACAAATGGTTCTAGGAAACTGGGTAGCTACATGTGAAAAGTTGGAACTAGACCCCTGCCTCTCATCTTGTGCAAGGGTCACTTAGAATCAGTCACTCTTAAGAGACAACGGGAACGGACTGCAAGGCTAACGGGACCACAGAACTCAAGAAGTTGGAAGGACAATATTAGAAAATGGACGCAGGCAATGACAAAACCAGGCTGAGACCTGGGACCCTGGTGAAGCCACACCACGGGCCAGTCCATTCCATTCTGGGCTGTGAACACTCCCACCGCATTTGGGTCATTCACCCAACAGTGAAGCCGTCACCCTCGTTGGGCAAGTTCCCCTGGCTGTCCTGGGGACAGAAGAAGGATGTAGATCCCATTATGCGGGTCACACACCAGAGTCCCCTCCCCGGTCTCAGGGAAGACAGGAAGTGAAGCAAAGAGTAGCCTGCAGTAGAGGATTTCCCAAGGGGTGGGCGGTAGGAGGCTGCCAGCAACTGATCTCCACCCTAGTGAAGAAGAAGATGAATGAGAACCAGCCAGGACTTATCTTCTGCTCTAGAAGCACAGACTTGAGAGTCCCCCAAGAGGGGGCTGGGCTAGCCGACAGCAGTTGGGGAACAAGTGGGAACAGATAGGCTGTCCCATAGCAGACCCCCCTGAATGAGGATGCTGAGCAGAGGCTTGGCGGTGGGCTAGCAGACAGCAGTTGGAGAGCAAGTGGGAACAGATAGGCGGTCCCATAGCAGACCCCCCTGAATGAGGATGCTGAGCAGAGGCTTGGCAGTGGGCACGAGCAAGAGAAGAGTGGGTGCCAGCCGGAACTTCTTTGAGAAACTCCAGCACGGGTTCAGAGCTTAGAAACATGGAAACGGGGGGGGAGGCAAAAGACTGCAGATAGCCACCCTCACAGCAAAATTTGGGTGAATGGTGTCACCCCATCTTTTCAAAAAAGTAATGCGAATGTATTTGTTTGGCAAAATTGAAGCAGACTTTTTCGTATAACAAAATTCATTGTAATACAGAAAACGAACGTCTGACACACTCTTACAGGAATGGGTAGGCAAAGCCCAACCTTCCGAGGCCTTTCTTCTATCCAAGTCATCTCCGGAGAAGATGGGAGTGATGCAGCCATCTGAGTGATGGTTTTGAACGGAAGATACCTTGAGGACATGCCTCCTAGGGTTTGAATATCAGGACACACTCTGGGACTTGCTAAGATCCATTTGCCAGACTGTCCCGGCCTCCTGCCTATGTGGGTCCATTCCCAGGCACTAACCTTGAAGGACACCTTAGCATGGTTCCATGGAAGGAAGGAGGTCTGCGAGGTCACAGGAGTGCCATGCTCAGGCAGGGGCAGTTGTCCTTTACAGGTGGGAGGTGGCTCTGGGAGAAGGCTTCAAGCAGCTGTGGTGTGAGAACTTCGCAAAGTCTCAGAGAGGAAGTGGGGGCTGTCTGGAAACCCCATGTGGTAATGGTGCAGCAGCCAGACATAGGGTTCTTGTACCACCTACAAGGGAACCACGTATAAAGAAAAGGGACACCTCCTGGGCATCTAGCTGTCTCTACTTAATGTCAGCTGTGCTCACTAAGCCATCTTCCTTTGAGTTGGGGAGACTGCATCACCCCGATAATCTTTTGACTCCCAATACGCAGACCCATGGATCGCTCTGACTTTGATAGCTCTAGGGACTGCATATACATGAAATTCTATAGTTCTTATTTCATTTGACATAATGCCTTTAGTAAGGTGTGTGTGTGTGTGTGTGTGTGTGTGTGTGTGTGTGTGTGTGTGTAGTAAATGCACAAAGCCACATACAAAAGCCAGAAGCTGATGGTAGGTGTCTCCCCCTATCATTCTCCACCTTATTTCTTGAGACAGGTTCCTTAGTGAACCTGGAGGTCAAAGCTTTTTATTGGATTCCCTGACCAGCAAGCCCCCAGGGTCTGCCTGTCTCTGCCTCCCCAGTGCTGGGATTACAGGCACATGCCCACATACTGGCTTTTTACATGGGCGCTGGAGATCTGAACTCGGGTCCCGACACTTAAACAGCAAGCACTTTACCGACAAATTCATCGTCTCCTTCCTCTCCTTTTTCCTGTATTTTCGAGATGAGTTCTCTTATGGCTTTGAACTTGGTATGTAGCTGAAGACTGACCTTAAACTCCTTTTTCTGCCTCTATATTCCAAGGGTTGGGATTACACGGGACACTGTAATGACTAGCTTCCAATTTCTTAAAACACATATTTTTGGTTTTTTAAATTATTATCTTTCTGATGTACGTTTTCACTCTGTGAGCGAGACTAGCCTTTAAGCTCTTTCTCCTCTGTCCTCAGCCTCCCAAGTGCTGCAATTCCAGGCATGCACCACCAGATCCAGTGAGTTCTGAGTACACTTAGGTAATTTCCAGTTAAAACTGATAAAATATTCTTACAAATTACAATAAATAGAAGGCATTTTTAAGGAAAAACATTTTATCTTCCTATTTATAATAGCAATGGGGCAAAAGAGACCATTTTCCTTATTTTCTGGAAAGTGCCCATAAATAGAACACTCTTTAAAGCTATGTTATATAATATCCAAGAGGCTCGCTCAAGCAAAAAACGCAAATTGCCTTGAATAATGATGAATTGCTAACGACTGTCCAACTCGTCCTTCAGATAGACTGCCATCTATTTATTTTGTCGGAGACGCACTAACAGCTTATATTAAAATTACCGTTCAAATAAATGGGTACAACAAATTGCTTTTGCTTACTTTACTGGTAATTTTACATGCCACAGAACTTGTTTTCCTTTTAAGAAAGCTGGGATGAAAATCATCGATCTTTCAGAGAATAAGAGAGTGTGAGGGATAAAAGGACTCTTAGCACATTCTCCTTTTCCATGGTCTCTCTGAAAAAAATAAGAGAAAATACGATGCCGAGAGGCAAGCTAACCCCCAACAGTCTCACTTGGGGGACAGACAACCACTTAGGAAAACAGAGCCTCAGGAGGCAACAGGACCATATTGATGCTGGAAGTCTCTCCTGACTGAAGGACTTGAGGAAGGAAAGACCCAGCGTGCTGGGGAGGGAGAAGCCTCAGAGTCCTCTCCTGGAGAGGAGCTGCATCCACAGGGGTTAGCTGATTGGAACCACAGTGATGTGGAGAGGTTGGAATGCTGCAGGCCCAGAGGCAGTTCCTGCTTCAATCCCCTGCGTAGCCTCTTCTTGGCGGCCTCTGAGTCAGAACTAACATCCTGTGACTAACAGACAGAAACCTTGTGGAATCTATGGACTTAGCAGGCCACTAGCTCCCACCTACTCCAAAGCTAAAGAATGTTTTCAGATAGCATCTGAGGCCTACAGACAAGCTCCCCATCTTGCTGTACCCGCCAATGAGCTTTAAACTTGCCTGGATTTATGACTTTCTTTGTTTTGTACAACTATAAAACTCCATGCCCAGCTATGGGGCACATTTTTACCCCAGCACTTGGGAGGCAGGGGCAGGTGGATCATGAATTTAGGGCTACCCTGAATGTTCTGTGTTTGTTTGTTTGTTTGTTTTGGTCAGTTTGACACAAACCTAGAAGTACCTAGGAAGAGGAAATCCCAATTGAGAAATTGGCCTGTAGGCAAATCTGTGAGGAATTTTTTTTTGTTTTGTTTTGTTTTTCATGGGCATGGTTTTGATTGATGATTGATGTGGGAGGGTCCAGCCCCAGCCCATTATCGCTGTGTCACCTCCAGATAGGCCCTACTGTGTGCCACAAGAAAGCAGGGACGGAGGGCAAGCCAGTACCCAGTGTTTCCCCGTGGCCTCTGTGTTAGTTCCTGCCTGCAGGTTCCTGCCCTGACGTCCCTCTGCGGTGAGAATGACTTGGGAGTTCAAAGAGAAATAAACTCTTTCCCCAGCTCTTTTTGGTCAGAATCTTCTATCACAGCTATAGAAACTCTAACCAAGACACTGGACTACATGGTGAAACTCTTGTCTCAGAGTAAATGAATAAACTCTTGTTATTGCCCACAAACACCTCCTAGATACATTCCAGGGAAGTGCCACAGAACCTGGCTGCTAGCATAATCTTAAGGACAGTGTGAGTCTGGGACTTTACTCCATGGTCTTGTTACACAGCCCCAGGAGCCCATCCTGGATGAACTGCTGTGGACTGTGGACTGTGAGCTTTTCTTTTCTTTGGCAATGCTTCACGACCTCCCTTTGTTCTTCCTGCTGACGCTCAGTGGCCGAAATGGCAGGCTATGTGTAATTTAATCCCGTCACAATTTGTCAAGCACCTGTACATACAAGGTCCCTAGCTGTGCCAGAGTGGAAGATCGATGACTATAGCCATCCCCAGCAAAGTCTTTCTCACCTGCCTGGAGCTCAGTGTGCTGTAACTGCTGGCTTTGAAAAGTACCAGTGCAAAATGCCTGGGGCGGAGTAGCCTTGGGCAAGCACTATTAGAAAACAAACAACTTCCCCAAGTGATTACAATCTATGAAGGTTAGACAGCTACTTTGAGCAACTAAGTACACAGCCCTCACTGATGCCGCCATTAAACTGCTAAGAAGCCCTTCCTAAAGGAAACTAAGATGGAGGGGAGGGGGATTTACCAAAAAGAGGTGATCAAATAAGATCCTATTCTGCAGAAGAAGATTCCAGACAAAATAGTCAGGGAACACAGGAAGGGATTATGGGAGGCACAGGAAATAAGATGCCCTCCTGTTGAATGTGGCCTACTGTCTTGGGGCAGCACCCATGGTGACCTGGAGGCTCTCATGGAAATACGGCTTATTGGTGTTTCTTGTGGAGGAAGGCTGAAGGAATATGACCTCACTTTCTCCAGCAGAGTGTGGGAGAGGGAATGCTCTGGGAACTCCAAACACAGCCTTCGGTAGCTCTGTTGTGTCCATGTTTTTGGCTCTTGAGAGACCCAACCACTGTGAGAAGTCCAGGCTAGGTCATGGAGTTGTAAGATGCTATTTGAAAAGAGGACAGCTCCACCCCCAAGCCCCAAGTTCTCTACCTAGGGACACTGTGCATGTGACTCGAGCTATGGAGACATTCTTACCTTGGCAAAACCTCCCGAAGATCATGATAGCTCAGAGATTCCCAGGCAACACCAGGGAAAGATAAACAACCCGCCAAGCCTGGGAGCCCTGGCCCATGCTGCGTGCCTGCAGCTTAAACACCTCCTGCCTGGGTAGTGGCTGTTACACAGCCGTGACTAACAGGTTCACAGAATGAGTTGAAGTTTCTGTTATTTTCACAGTGTCCTGACTGATTTGTGTGTAGGGGTTAAAAGTGCTGACATCTGTTGGTAATGGGAAATTCAATTCACTTGGTTTAAATATAATGCATCGACTCTTACGACAGTAAGTTTCTGGTTAGGACGGGTTAATGGATCCGTGCATGGCATTCTCTGCTCAGCCGACTTTCTCATGCTTCTATAGCCAGGAAGAATAGGTTCCTCAGGCTACCACTTGATCCTCCAAAGTCTGCAGGGAAGCTGCACACCCTTTAGGAATCATCCCAGACAACATTCTCCACCCTCAGAAAGGAAGAATTAGGCATCACCCCAGACAATATTCTCCATCCTCAGAAGGGAAGGGTTCTTTCTTTCTTGTTTTTTTTTTTTTTTTGGTTTTTCAAGACAGGGCTTCTCTGTATTGTTTTGGAGGCTGTCCTGGAACTAGCTCTGTAGACCAGGCTGGCCTCGAACTCACAGAGATCCGCCTGCCTCTGCCTCCCGAGTGCTGGGATTAAAGGCGTGCGCCACCAACGCCCGTCAGGAAGCGTTCTTTCTTAAGAGTGAGGAAATCTTCACCAAACATCCTGCCAGCAAGTCTCAGGGTGCCCCAGCCTTGTCGTTTCCAGTAAGCCAGCCACTTGATAGGCTGGTGTTAGCTGGGGTGGGGGTGGGGGACCAGAGAGCACCCTGAGCTCCACAAAGAGTGAAGGCTTGGGGGACAAGGATGAAGTTGCTGCTGTTGTACCATTAGTATGAAGAAAAGGCTGGGCATGGGGGTTCACTCCTGTACTCCCACCACTGAAGAGACTGAGGCAGGAAGATGGCACGGCCCAGGATAAAGATTCTGTCTCAATAATCCAAACGAGAAACAAAAGAAAAGAAAACAAGCGCATGCCTCTGAGTAGAAAAGACACTCTCTAAAGATGGAAGTCTTCGTCCTGAGGCCGGTCTGTGCCAGGGTCACCCGTTCCAATTGTGACTTGCCATCAGAAGCCTACAGCTTGTCCTAGCAGTACTGGGCCATGGTAGAAATCAGATGGCATCATCAGGGACACATGAACATGTGGTCATGGCCACAGGACCACCAGTTGCAGGAACCAGACACCAGTCCCCAGGCACAGGGACCTGCTGTCCTCAAGAGTCCACAGCAAAGTAGGAGTACCAGTGACAGCTGCCTTCCAACACCAGCAGGATCATGGCAAGTCCAGGAAGTCTGGAGAGAAACACTTTCCTGAGGCTGGCTCAGTGTCTGCAGCCCGTGCTATGTATGTGGGGAGACACGCGTGTGGGAGCTAGGTGAAGAGCGAGGCCGTGGGGAGACTGGGTGGAAAATGGGAAACAGTGAGCTGGCGACTCTGGGGGTGGGGGGCCTTTCTATGTAGTCACTGGCGCTTGTCCCTTGTCATCCGTGTCTAATCCCAACTTCAGGAGTACCCGATCTCCCCACACCCTGTCAGAATGGTTTTAAATACATTTCCTAACTTCCAGGCCTGGAGCTCCTGATTGGCCCCCTAAGATCCTTAGTCCCCATCGGGTTCTACAGTTATCGGAAGCAAAATCAGGGGGTGTGACGCCAGGAACCAGCAGCTAGGTTGGGGGGGACCCGGAGGTAAGGAAAATGTGCAGGCTGTGTGCTGCTTCACACCTGGGCAGTTTCACACCTGGAACTCTGTGTGTGTGTGCGTGCGTGCGTGTGTGTGTGTGTGTGTGCTAGCAGTGGTAATTTAGCCTAAAACTAGTAGCAGGAAGCACTGGACCACCAGGCAAAATCCAGAGGCCTGGGTCTGGATGGGGGACCTGAGACAAGGCCCAGCAGCAGGTAGAAAGTAGTCCCCAAGAGCTGGATCAGAGCATGTTGGGTCTCCAAAGGAGGAAGTCCTAAAAGGCCACCTGAGGCTCCTGTGCCTTCTGTCCACGCCAACGCGGGAGGCGTGACCCGCAGGCTCAGGGACTCAGGCCCACCGCACCCGCCATCGGACCCTGGGCTCGCAGCCAGGCTTCCCTTCTAGAACAGGAGTGAACTAGGGAGGTGGGGAACCGGCACCCGACGAGCCACAGGGGGGCGGTGACAGCGGCCTCCCGTCCGCCCCGCGGGGAGGCGGAAGCAACAGGGCGGCGGCGCGCGCTGGGGAGTCGCGGCGCGCGCGCGGGGCCGGGGCGGGGGCTGCGGCGCGCGCATGCTCACAGGCGCCCGTGACGCGCGGGGCGCAGCGGGGCAGAGCCGGCTCCAGAGGCGCGGCGGCCGCGGGAGGAGCAGGCGCGGAGCAGCAAGCGCAGGCCGCGCCGGCCCGACGGGAACAGCGCCGGGCGCGGGCCGCCTTCTCCGAGCCGCCTGCGCGCGAGCCGCGTCCCTTGGCCGCCGCCGGCGGGGAATGAGCGCGGAGGGGCTGCGGCCGCCCCCCGCGCCGCCCAGGCCGTGACCGGGCGGGGGGCGGCTGCACTAGCGCCCGCAGCCCGGGGGCTCGTGGAGCCCGGAGCGGCAACCATGGACTGCAGCCTACTGAGGACGCTCGTGCGCAGATACGTGAGTGGCGCGCTGGGGCTAGGACTGGGGCCCGGGACGGGGTCGGGGTCCAGGCCGCGGACGACCCGCCGATGGGTCCGAACCGCTCTCCACCTGCGCCCGGCCAGGCCCACCCGGGTAGGCTATCGCAGCCCCTTCGGTCCCGGGGTTAAGGGGCATCCATCCCGGGGGCCGCGCTCAGTGTGTAGCGGGGCGGGCCCGCTCGGGGGACAGGGACCGACTGGAAGATACGCACAGGGTTGCGGGGGAGCGGGGAGCCTCCGCCGGGGAGTCCGAAGTGAAGTTTGCCATCTCTGAAAGTAGCCGGCCAGGTCCGAGTGCGCTGTTCCCGGTCCCTCTGGATGCTGCTGCGCGGGTAGTGAGGGTAGCGACCGAGCGTGCCTCACCAGGGGAGGCCGGGGAGGTGGCAGCCACGGGTCGGGACCGAGCAGAGGGGTGTGCACAGAAAAGAGGGATCTGCCCCGGGACGGAGCATCTTCCCCAGCGCCCGGCACAAGGACCTATTGTCCGGCCCCTGGCGCCGGGTGGTCACAGGTTTGAGGAGCGCGTGCCGGGCGCGGGCTTGGGTACCGAGGATCGACCGAAGCCGGCTCTTTCTGGCTTCTGTGAGCCGGACACTTGGTCTTAGATGTGGGTTTTTTTCCTGAGGGGGAAATGTACCCTCTGTGTTTTTTTCTAGTTAATTCCCTTCCCAGTTTGACCTTCCAGTAAGAAAAGAACGAGACTAGGAACTGACGTTCTCCCCCGTGGAAAGTGAAAGGTGGAGGGGTGGTCGTCTTGTTCCCTGTAGAGGCTCTCCGTGAGCAAGCCAGCTTCTCAGGGTCAGAGGACACATAGTCGTCCCAAGTGGGTGCTGTGTCTTACTTCCATACTGTCCACAGGCAGGCCTTCGGCTGTCTTATATTTCTCAAGCTAGGTAAAATTTCAGGTTAGTTTCTTTGTTGTGCTATTTTACCTTTGAAGTGATACTTCCTCTCAAATATAGGAGGTAGATATTCCTTAATGAACTGTCCCACTCTTAACTGTTGGATAATGCATCTGGAATGTAAATTATGGGATGTTATTCTTTCTGCTTAATTCATTTTTTTACCCCCTAGCTCGAAGTTTGTTCTCTTGACTCCTCTGCCGTAT
The DNA here is from genome assembly GCF_017639785.1 of Mesocricetus auratus. Taxonomy (NCBI): domain Eukaryota; kingdom Metazoa; phylum Chordata; class Mammalia; order Rodentia; family Cricetidae; genus Mesocricetus; species Mesocricetus auratus. The sequence continues at coordinate 6,601,778 of NW_024429212.1, read as the reverse complement.
TCCCGTACACCACTCATATCTATGATTTGAAACTCGAGTCATGAAGTTACTTTGATTTTTTTTCCAGAAACAGTTACGATTTTTCTTGGAATATGGTTATCTTCCAAGCTGTGAGGTTATATTATGTTTTCTTTTGTAAGAGAGAAAAAAAGAGATTGAATATTCTTGTCTCATGGTTTATGCAACTTATTCTACAGGAATTAGCCTCTTGGGTCTCCTTCCTCTCCTCATACAGTCAGAATTCCTAAGACGATAAAGGCACCACAGCTCTCTCTGAGGCCTGAGGTTGCTAAAGATGGAGTCGTCAGCGTGAGGAAAGCATTGTTGTGGGTATTTTGTCTTGGGTCGGTTCCTGGCACGGAGTGCAGGCAGGTAAATGGAAGCCAGTGCACGCCAGTGTCCACTGCTGTACATTTGAACACTCACCCGGGTGTGGGGTGGCAGGCAGCTGGTGCTCTGCGAGGTAGCCAGCATGCCGGTGCGCAGTCTCAGCTGTCCTGTGCATCCCAGCCGTGTTACAGAACGTGTAGAGGGCCAGTGACACGCCCTCTGAGGTGTATGAGGTTGGAAGTGGGGCCGCTTTGAGAGGAAGCCGCCGAGCCTTCTGGAGTAGGCTGGAGGAGGCCTTCCGTTTGCAGCAGAGCGCCCGGGACAGGTGGCCTCCAGATGCTCTGCTCCCAGGACTTTTGTCAGTGTCCTTGTCCAGAAAAGGGCTAGGAATGGGGCCTGGGTCCCAGGAGAGACTCAGCAAGCTTACCACCAACCACACACTGTTAGGGTTTCCCAGGCATTAGCCCTGGGCTGCCAGTGAGAGGTTAGCTGAGTGCCGTAGTGCTCAGCAGGGTGGAAGGCTTGGATAACCTTTAAAAACTTATTTGAGAGAATCTCACTGTGCACCTCTGGCTGGCCTGGATCTCCCTTTGTAGACCAGGCTAGTCCTGGACTCCAGAGATCGGCTTGCCTGACTCCCCAATGCAGGGATTAAAGGCACTGACCACCTGGCCCCAAGTCCTTGAAACCTTAAAGGGGAGTTGTTGGTTGGTCCCCAGCTCCAGGCAGTGGCAGGGAAGAATTGGTGGTGGGTATGTTTTTTTCTGCAAAGATACAATAATTTGAAGCAACGTGTGGAACTGCTGCTGTACAACCATAAGCAAAGCCTCCTAGGCCGCTTTCCTCACAGAGGCCTCTCCCTCTTATCATCCCGGTTCACGCAGAAGGGACTTGATTTCCCCTCATATTCCTGTAGGTCAAGAGCTTCATTTCGTCGTGTATGAGTGATATATTTCTGAGTGATTTGTTTCTTAGGTTTTAGGGCTTGCCAGAGCTTCTGTGAAGCTCTGCCTTCCAGAATTTCCTTTGTGCGCAACACACTTTGCCCAAGACAGAAAACTTGGAAAACCTGAAGGCTTTCCTTTCTTTAATTTTCTTGGTGATATTTGGTGATTGAACCTAAGACCCCCTGTATGCTAGGCAAGTGCTCTACCCCTGAGTTAGATCCCCAGGTCTTTTTACTTCTGAGACAGAATCTCCCTAAAGTTGCTTAGGCTGGCCTTGAACTCACTTTGAATGCAGGCGGGTCTCAAGCTTATGGTCATCCTGCGTCAGCCTCAAGAGTAGCTGGAATTGTAGGTCTGTACCACCATGTCCAGCTGATTTAAAGTTTTCTTTTATGTACACGGCCTCCTTGCCTGCATGTATGTAAGTACACCACGTTCACGCCTCCTTGCTTGCATGTATGTAAGTACACCATGTTGCTGCTTGATGCCTGCAGAGGTCAGAAGAAGAACCCCTGGGGCTGGAGTCTGAGCTGAGTGACCATTGTGAGTGGATACTGCAAATCAAACCTCTGGAAGAACAGCTGAAGTCTTAACTGCTGAGCCTCTGAGTCACTAATTTCTTATATATATTACAAAAAGACGGTTTGGGCTCCTGAGGACTTCAAGCACTTACTCTGTAACTTCCCCAAAAGTTTAGAAATATGTAGGGATGCAGATATATGACATCTGCTACTACTACTTCTTCTTCCTCTTCTTCCTCTTCTTCTTTTTTGAGATAGGGCTTTACTGTGTAGCTCTGGCTGTCCTGGACTCAGTATATAGACCAGGCTAGCCTCGAACTCAACTCACAGAGATCTGCCTGCGACAGCCTCCTGAATGCTGGGATTAAAGGCATATGCTGCACCGGGCTTTTTATTACCAAGTGGTTTGCATCATGGACATCAGGGTACACTATGAGCTTGCCTGTTCTAAGAGACTTAACTCACTGGCTCGCACTTCCTGGTCCAGCTCTGAGGATCTAGGCCTTCCTTCCTGTTCAGCCCCCAGAGTCCGTATTCCCGGACACAAAGTGAAACCACTTAACCACCAAGGCCCTTATGGTATTTGAAATAAGTGGTTCCTTAGGCATTAAACCCCAGGCTAATGGATGGTCTGTCTCCAGCATGGTGGTAGCAGTATATAGGGTGACTTGTAAAGTTTATAATTAACACACACCCTTAACAAGGCAGCAGCTAGACAAGCTGGTCCAGCACCTGCCTGTCTTCAGAGGCTGGTGTGTTCTGATTGGACAATTCTGAGCAATCACCCCAGCTGTATATTTAACCTCTATGCTTCATTCCTCGCATGGAATCTTCCCCGTTGTTCTACGGAGCCCTATTGAATGTCTGCTCATTAGGGCAAACACGCCTCAGATGCTTTTATTTTATGAATTTAATAACCATGGGGAAAGAGGCTTGTATCATCACAGCTAGTTAAGTTTCTAGTGTCTTCACTTTACGATTAGCTGAGATGGCATGACTGTTATCAGGCAGGTGTAGTGTCTCACTACCTAGGAATTCTGTCTGCAGATGTGTTCCAAACTGAGCATACAAATTGTTGCTGGGTGCCTGCGCTCAACACCAACAGGGTAGATGGAAGATTCCGATGTCTCAGACTTACAAATGTTCTTTTAACCAAGTTAAACGCAGGTTAAAATGCTATTTATTTGTAATACAAATCAATAGGAGGGCATTTTTTTTTTAACAGCAATGGAAATAACAGTATTGAGTAGGTACTATTTTTGCTTGACTGGGGTGCTGACGGCTGGGAAACTCAGGGTGGACGCAGAGCTTTGGAGGTTAGGCATCCGTCTCCTGGAGCCCCACTCACATCTCTCTCTGCCTCCGCCTGGGCTACTGGTTAGCTTCTCCAAACTGCCTCCTCCTCTGAAAACAAGGGCGGGCTGTCGGCAGTGCCCACTCCCTGGGGCCCCCACTGTCCAGGACACAGCTCTCGTACGCGGCTCATGTTCTGCGAGTGGGGCCAGTATGGATCGGACACCATGCGTCTGTGCTGTCCCGCTTCTCAAGGGACGTCTCCTCTCCCTGTCATGGGGCGGCTGACAACCCGCCTAGACGTTTGAGAAGAAAACCGACAGCACGCCCCTGTGCGAAGGCCTCAGCCCTGCTGTTTCTGTCCTGGCCTGCCTCCCTGGTTTGGAGCAGCAGATTCCATTTTGATAGAGACCAGTCCTGGAGCTTGTACTCCCCATCGTCTTCCTGTTTAGATGACATCATTGCCCCGTGGCACACAGACATGTCTTTGTGTGTCACCTTTATCTTGATGGCTGACCAGATTTTCTTTCCTCCCACCTTGGCCTTGTCTTGCCCCTGGGGTGCTCTTCCCAGGGTCTTCTTCACCTCAGTCTGGTTTGCAGGCTCACACTTTGGTCAGATGGAGATCCCTATGCTTTGGGTGGCCACCCCAGAATGGAGAGGCAAACTGAACATAAGCTAGTGTTAGTGGTCAGATGTGTTCTTTTTTTGGCATCACAGATAACAGTTGACAAGAGAAAATATATTTTTGGCTCATAGTTTCAGACCAGGCAAGGTGCAGTGAACATAATGGTGGGATTTAATGGAAGATCAAAGGGGCTTGCTTACTTCTTGGTAGGTAGCCAGGAACGGGGTCGGGGTGGAGGGGAGATGGAGGAGAGAAAATAAACCAGAGATCGTGCTATGGGGTCCCAGAGATAACGTGTGTCCTTGACTTTCCAGGACAAACTCCCAGCCACCCTATTTTCCCACCAGTGCTCCTTCTAGCAACTCCCGGTGACCTTATCCATTTATGAATTCATCTCTATTAATCCATTGATTAGATCAGAGCACTCAGAGTCTAGTTACCTCTCAGTGGTTGACTGCAGCAGCTGGGGGCCAAGCCATGAGACTTTTGCAGGGGATGTTTTGTGTCCAGACCATAACATTGGTTTAAGGCCTTGTTGGACAGCATCCTGAGGACCTCAGCGACCGGCAGGGTCTGGGCTGGGTAGGTGGAAGAAAGGGCCAGTGCAGAGCCTGTGGGGCACTGAGCATCTGGTGTCCTGTTGCTTGCCTGTGCACTCTTGGGACCCCTGTGGACTTTTCTCTCCTTGCTAGGATCCTGGCTTCAGCACGTGCCCCCCCCCCCCACTCCCTTATCTTGGGAGGGGATAATCTTCCTGTGCTCGCCACGGATTCTGTGCTTAGTCCTGTGCACAGCTGCTACTCCATGACTTTGTTGGGTGACTCTCCCTACCATCTTAACTGTGGTTGGGAGAAGTGCTGCAGGGAAGTTCTGAAGGGAGCACCATGCTATTATTACCAAGCACTGGAGCACTCAGCAAGTTAAGTCCTGGTCGGCGCTTTTGCAGACCTCTACATTCGGTTTCCTTAGCTCCCAGCAATGTGGGATGGACTAGACTCTGAAGGCCTCTGGCCCTTCAAGTGAAGTTCCTAAGCTCCCAACCTTCCTGCCTCTGATGATGTTCCTGTGTCTTCCATAGGTGCCTTCCCAGGGCTCCTGCTAGCCCCACTGACCACCACAATTGAGCTCTTGGGGCTTTCTCCCCGTTTTTTCTGTCACTCCATTGGACCTTAGGGCCTGGGGGGACAGCAACGGTGCCCATCACAGAGCCTGTTTTCAGGCTCTGAAGGTACCCTTAGGAGTTTAAATTGTTGGTTCCCAAGAGCTAACTCTGTGACCCCTTGGAAGGGATTTCCAAGTTCTGCGTCTTCTTGCTGGAAGCAGTCCTAGATCAGGTAGTTAACTAGCCGTGGGCTGGCTGGGTTGGCTACTCAGTGACTGGAATAGTAGTCGAGTTTCTTGCCCATACTTATATAGATGAGTGCCTGCTAACATCCACACTTTCTGACTTTTCCAGAATCCAGTTGATCCTTTCCCTTATGGCCCTGCTGCTGGAGGGAACAGCTGTTTTAGGGGTTGCCAGTGCTGGCTTGGGCTGCTGTAGCTGCCTGGCCTGTTTCTGGCATGTGACCCGTCTCTCACCCACTGATAAGGATTCAGGCCTTTCTGGTTTGGGCCACCATGTAACAAGGGTGAAGCAGTTTGCATGCTGCTTTGCAGGTTCTTATTGTGCTTTTCCCAATGTTGTCTCTGTCATCCGTGTGTGTGTGTGTGTGTGTGTGTGTGTGTGTGTGTGTGTGTGTGTGTGGTGTATGTGTGTGTGTATGTGCATGTGTGTGTGCGTGCTCAGACATGCATTCGTGCTCTCTCTTAAGCTTTAGTTTGTATTGAAGCAGGGAAGATCCTCTCACTGCACTTCCTGAAGAGGAAAGCGCTGTGGAAGCCAGTGACAGCTCTTGCCCTCAGTGACCTGGGCTCTTGGTGGACCTGGCACACATGAGCACTGTGCCCATCAGTCAGGTCACTTTCTCCACTGTCCGTCCCTTAGCTGCTCCTCAGCGTTTTAAAAGTGCAGTGAGAACAGTTGTCGTTTACGGGGAGCAGTTGGCTGCTGCTTTCTCTGAGTCCACGTGCAGGAGTTTTTAGTGGCAGACTGTCCCCCCCCCAAAAAAAAAACACACGGAGCCCTTCATCCTCCAGGAAATTCCTGTTGTAAAAGCTGTGGCCGCCTCCTCCTAACCCTCCTGATGCTCTGTTGTAAATGTGTCCTCCGTTTCTGTATTTTAACTTTTGTAGGTGTCACAACCAGACCCCTTCTTGGGATCTATGCTGAGAGGATCAGGCACATCGGACACTGGGGTTAACCACACCCTGTGGTGACTTATGCTGCTAGGGAGCGAACTGTCTTCCTGGGGCTGAGTTCTGCTCCCAGGATGCAAGCCAGGTTGGGGGAGGGGTCCACTTCTGGGGTGACCATGCTCCCAGAAGTTGGCATAGTGCCTGTCTTGTTTGGAGTTAGTTGTAGCCAAAGAAGCTTGGGGCCGGTGTCCACCGAGTCTGACCAAATCCAAGTGTTACTTGTTGTTGAGACAGGGTCTCACTATGTAGCCCTGGATAGCCTGGAACTTACTGTGTAGACCAGACTGGCCCTAAACTCACAGAGATCTGTCACCCTCCACCTCCCCAGTGCTGGCGTTAAAGGTATATGCCATCACACATGGTCTTACCCAGTTAAAAAGATTTTGTTTTTTTAAAGATAGAGTTGGCCCATGTAGCCCAGGTTGGCTTTGAAATCCCTCCTCAGCCTCCTAAACTGTTCTGGGTTCAGATAATTTTCACTAAGAAAGGCATTACTGGCAAGAAGCATTATGCCCCTGCAAGTCTTGACCTCACCTGGCAAATGACGTCAAAGTCCTGGCCCTCTAGGCCTGTGTGTGAGTCACACTCTCTGTGGTTCTCAGGTGACCCAGGTGGCCATTGAAGTCACCTTCTCTCCCTGGGGAGAGGGGCAGGAGGTTGGGATGGAGGTGAGGAAGTGGCAGATGACAAATGCAGCTGCTTCCCTGAGGGTACCGAGGATCAGCCACGCACTGGATAGTGCCTCCAGAGGCGCGCTCAAAGTGTGTGCACGGGCCCGAAGAGTTTCTTTTCAGCTTGAGAAGGGAATGAAAGCAACTGTATTTTCTGGTTGGAAGATAAAGAAAAGTTTTTTTTTCTGTGAAAACCGCACTTGACTGAAAGTCAGTGGGTTGGGCATTCCACCACGCTGTGAGAGAGTATAGTCTGGGGATGCGCTAACATTGCCCCCCACCCTACCGTGCCAATCCCAGAGAAAGGAGAAAAGGGCCCAGGTGAAGAGAGATGTGGCTGGATCGATGTGGGTCCACAGGTATCTCCACTGGTGGAGCAGACCCTTCTCTGCTGTCTTACGGGAAGGTCCTCCCGAGGTTGGTTGTCACACCTCCGGAAGGAGCATTGTTCTTCACAACAATACTGGGTTCACGTAGTGGGATGGTTACAGGCATTGGGCCTTCTATGAAATCATACACTTTGTCCAGCACAGCCCTGGTGTAGGCCTATTGTCCTAGGATAGTTAATCGTCCTCACCGTGCCTGCCTCAGTTTAGCCAGTAAGTTAGTTGACCCTTTCTCTTTCTCTTTTTTTTTTTGGGCGGAGGGGGTCTGAGACAGGGTTTTTCTCTGTAGCTTTGGAGGCTATCCTGGAACTAGCTCTTGCAGACCAGGCTGGTCTTGAACTCACAGGGATCTACCTGCCTCTGCTTCCCAAGTGCTGGGATTAAAGGTGTGCACCACCCAGCTAGGTGACCCTCTCTTAGATGGAGAGAGCATTGTGGTCCCCAGTCCCCAACCTTGCTGAGAGTTGCTTGTGACCACATAGGGACCCCCTGACCTTGCTGCAGATTGGTGGTAGATCTCATTACCTTGTTGGAGAAGTCACCTCCCGATGTGACCCCGGCAGTATTGGAGGCAGGATTGGGCATCCCAGCTCCTCAGCACACTAGCCTACGGCAGTCTCCTGAGTAGGCAGGTGGGGCTTAGGGTGGCCTGACCCTCATTGTCACTGCTGTGGTAACAATTGTGCCTCTTTTGACCTTTCCCTTGATGGGACCTCTCTCACCTGGGAAGCCTAGGATGCTGTCTCACATTGCACCTCTGAAATCACATGTGTGTGGCTTGGTGCTGTGCACAGGTGCCTGAAGAACATTCTGGTTGCTATTTGGTTTATGCAACACACCATAGAGACGGAGAGTCAGGAGGCAGGCCGACCCTGCCTCCTCCTACTTGAGAGAAAAGTTCAAGAAAGAGCCCAAGACCAAACTGTCCAGAGCAGAGGGATCAGGGGTGAGGGGTGGGGTGAGGGAGGCAGCAGCTGGTTTGGGTTGAGGACAGAGTGGAGCTGGTCCCTCATGGCCGAGGTGCAGAATAGCATTCCAGCAGCTGAACAGCCTGGGGTGTGCCCTTTCCTCCACATGCCCAGGACCCTGTTTTTGCTTAGGGCCTAGCTGACTGCTGATGTACCCTGACATCCATGCGCTGGTAAGTGGCAACACTTTGTGCCTGTGATGACAAGCCTTGGAAGCTGCCTCTCTCTGAAGTGCATCAAGCATTATGTAAAAATGGCATGTGAGCCCAGAAGAGTTCTCACTGCCCTGGCTGCTCCCATCCCTGTGTTTACTGCAGCAGCATCGTCCCTGGGAAGTGTCTCCTACTCACTCACGCAGGGAGGGCTCCGTGTCTGGGACTCCTGTCCCTATCTCATGCCAAGCAAGCCACAAGCCCTTTGGCCTTGGAGTGTCTTCTGGCTGCCTGTGTCTGTCCCCACTGTTGTCAGCTAACTAAATTTGTCCTCTTAGGTGAAGTCAGGGCAGGCAGGCTAGAGATTTGCGTGGAGGCCTCAGAGGTGGCTATCTCTGTTTCAGACTCTTGTCTAGCATCTTGTCAGGTGAGATTCGCAGCTGGAGTTTCTGAAATGGCAGTTGATGACCATCTGAGTTAGATGGCTAGGTGTACCAATGCCAAGGGTGGGTAAGCTGTGTCTGGAGGTGTTGCCATGAGGGATGCCTCTTGCTAAGTCTGTCAGTGTAAATGGCTCTGTTGGTACCCTGACAGCTTATATGTAGGACTGGAGTGGGCACCATCCACACTTCTGTGAGCTAGGCCTTATCCAGCCCACCTTAGCAGGAGCATTCCTTGGGTCTAGAGGTGGGACTGTCAGCAGGGCTGGGTTCTGATGTGCCCATCTGATCAAAAGAGAGGCTGGTTCTCCCAGATTCGACACTATCATCCTTGTTACCAGCCTAGTCTTCAAGTATGGTTACATATTACAAGGACTTCAGCACCCGAACTAGGGCATAGAGCTTAGCCTGGAGCAGCAGATGGTTTAGGAGGCTCTGTTTAGACAGTGTTCAGATAGTGAATTTCAAAGCAGAGTCTTCATTTGCTTTCTGCATTACCAAATTATAGCACTTTCAGCCGGGCGTTGGTGGTGCACACCTTTAATCCCAGCATTCAGGAGACAGGCAGGCAGATCTCTGTGAGTTGGAGGTCATCCTGGTCTACAGAGCAAGTTCCAGGACAGCCTCCAAAACAATACAGAGAAACCCTGTCTCAAAAAACAAAGCAAACAAACAAACAAACAAACAAAAAAAAAACCAAAAAAAAATTATAGCTTTCTACAAAACCTGGAAAAACAGCATAGAAAATAGACTTAGTGTAGTTTTGTTTGTTTTTGTTTTTAATAGTGAAACAGGAGATTCTCCTCCTATCTTGCACGTGATCTGATGACTTGACCTCACTCTTCCTCGGGGTCTGGCAGGACAGAGGGAGTTGCGATAAGACAGTAATGTAGCACCTTGTTGTGGTCCAGATGCACAGCATCTGGCTTATTGAGCAGACAGATGTTTCTAGTTACATCACAAAGTGGATTGGACCTTCCTGCTTAGTGAGGATAGAGCCATGGGCAGTGGGAAGCATAGCTCTAGTAAGTGGACTCCAGCTCTCTCATCAGCAGGCTGACCCCTTTTACTGGAGCAGATTTAGGATTGGTTTCTGGAAGGTCGGCAGAAGTGACGGGGGGGGCTGACACACCCGCATACGATGGCCCTGGGCTGCTCACAGACAGCTGTAAGTTCCCAAACTTAGTGAGTTTAAAGAGCCAACGTCTGGTCTGTCCTTTGGAGACCATTGTATCAGAGTCTGTCCTCAGGCCTGCATGCTCTTCTTCCAGTCAGGTCGCCTGGCCTCTGTGGTTGTGAATTCTGGAGACTTTGACCATTTTTTTTCCAGTTGAGCTTTTTATTGATTCTTTGTGGATTTCACAGCATGCATCTTGATCCCACTCAACTCCCCATCCCTTCCCATCCTCCCTCTACCCTTGCAACTCCTGAGCTCTCAGGATACAACAAGATAAAATTTAGAAGAAAAGAGAAAGAGTTGAAAAGAAAAATCTCATTGTGGACACTGCAGTGTGACACAGTGATTCGCACAGTCCTTTGAGTCCATATAGTGTTACTTTCAAGTTGCCTTGAGTTGTTCTGGTTTGAGATCTCTGGTTTTGCTATATTATTGATACTGGGCCCTCACTGGGGATCCTCTTAGATATCCTGTTGTTGTCCTGTGTCATGGAGATCCTGTAATTTGGGGTCTACAGGACCAGCCCCTTCAATGCTCCAGCAGATCATCGATGGGTTGGATACTGGGATGGGCCAGCTATAGCTCTAGTTCTGGGACTGGGAGGTTTCTGGGTTGGTCAGCCCACCAGCTCTCCTAGCTTACCCCATGTAGTAAGCAGCAAGGGGCTGGCCCGATTCTGCTGTCCTCACGTCCTCTCGTCCTCACGTGGGCTCGCCCACATCTGCAGCACCAGGGCCAGCTCTGCGGTGTTGCCTGGTCGAGGTGTAGGGACCACTCTGCCTCGTGCTTCTCTGGTGAGAGGCAGGGCAGCTCAGGAGAGGCTGTTGTAAGGAGAAATCCCACCCAGCTTTGACACTGAACCCCAGACCTAGAGACATCATGTGCTGCCCCAAGGCACCAGGAACTTTTGCAAAGTGTGAGCCAGGGCCAGGGCCAGAAACTGCCTTCCACAGATACTAGGCCCCAGTGGAGCAGGAGGGGGTCTGGGTGGGCTTGTCTCTCCTCCCAGACCTGTGACCTCCTCCCTCCATGGACCTTCCTGCTGCCTGAGAGGAGGAAGTACCTTAACAGTTAAATGTTCTGTGCTCAGGGAAAGAGGATTTCCCCTGCCTATTTTCAGCAGGGGATTAGGGACAGCAAACTTGTGCTGCGAGGATTTCATCTAGGTTTTGTGTAGTTTTTCAAGGTCTCAGAGAGCAGCTGGACTAGAAGGTGGAAATGAAATGATAGGAGGGTCACTGGTGCGGACGTCTGTGACTTGAGGTCAAGTCTCACCTTCACTTGTCACTTTCAGATAAAATGCGTTGCATACAGAGTCACCGTTTGTCTCTAGAAAATGTTGACACAGTTGTTGAGGTTCGGATAGATGTGAACCATCAGAGTAGCACGTGTTTCCAGTATAAATTGGTGAAGTATTGTGTGCGTGAAGAAGGCTGCTGTGATGGTCAGAGACCTTTTGGTGATTTTTCCTGGTCAATTAATCTCATCCTTCCCTGGATGCAGAGTACAAATAAAGCACCATTGGAGACTCTTTGCTGGTACCCTGGGAACTTCCTGCACAGAAACCTGCCTGCACAAGCCAGCCTTGACATTTGATGGTCCTCCAGCAGTCGCCAGGCGCCTGCCGTGTGCACTGTGTGAGCCGTGGAACCAACTGGAGACTGGTTACCAGGCAGACAGGAACGGAGTGAACACACGGCGTGCCGGGTTAGAGGTGGTGGCGGTGAGGCACGAGTCCTGAAGGGTGTGGGTCCGTGGCCTTGCAGGCCGTCTGCGGACCAGCAAGCCGAGGACTCCTGGCTGCTGTGGTGTGGGGCTAAGCAGGCACAGGAGCGGCCCCTGACTTGTCTGCCTTGTTTTCATGTCTTAAAGTAGGCAATAGTGCGTTGCACTTTGAGAGAGGTTTGTTTGTTGTCTTTAAAGCCCAAATCTGGCTTTGTAGCCCAGGTTTCAGCTTCCTGAGTGTTAGGATTACCTGGGTGCACTGCCATGTCGAGTTTTTTGTGAAAGCTTTTAATTCTGTCTTGAAATAATATGACCAAAGAAATAAAATTATATAATAAGAAAAAATCAGAATGATTTAAAAAATTGCATCATTGTTAACATTTTAGAGGGCACAGCGTGACACTTTAGTGTTTGCAGGGCGTGTGACTTGTCTCATTGAGTGGCATGTCTACACACACTCCTGTATGCTGGGGTTGAGCAGCGTCTACACTAACTTTGCTGGTTATTTTTGAAATATCTCCCAGACTGTTGTCAGTTGGGTCACCCCTGTGCTTCCTGTCCCTGCCTTCTGTGCCTTTCCCTGCACTGTCCCCAAACTCTGCTAGGCTCAGACACTGCTGTTCTGTTCTTTCTCTGAGGTCAGTTTCGGATCCCACATAAAAGTGGGGACACACAGTGCTTGTCCTTTTGTGCCTGGCCTACTTCGCTTAAGTGGCTTTTCTTCTTCAAAAGTACACACAAATATGTGTGTCTTTGTGCCTGTGTGTAAGTGCAGGAACGTGCGAGGGGGTCAGAGGACAGCTTTTGTCAATCAGTTCTCCCACCATGTTGGTCCTAGGGATCAAACTTGCATCATCAGACTTGGTCACATGAACCGTTACCTCATAAGCCATCTGGTCAGCCCAAAGGAATGACTTTTAATAGTCCATGATTTCTATAGTCGTGTTGATTTGTTGACTATGAATGATCTTTATTGTAGTAAAATGGTACCCACCACACTAAATTTACGTTTAACTGTGACTTCTATGGTATCAGACAACACTGTTTTCCCACCACCAACACAGCCCATCTCCAGAACTTATTCCAATGAATCTGATTTGTGGGCAGTTTGAAATATGAATTTTATTTTACATGTGATATTGTGTACCTTGCTTTTTGAGGAAACAGTTTTTTTTAATCTATAAAAATCAAAAACATGTCTGGGCATAGTGACAGAGGCAAATAGATCTCTGTGAGTTCAAGACCAGCCTGATCTATATGTCGAGTTCCACACCAGGCAGAGTTACACAGTGAGATACTGTCTCAAAGAAACAAGATTAACCCAAACAAACAAACAAACAAACAAAAAAAAGAACTAACATGATGATGTGAAGACTGAAACTGGAACACCAGTTAAATTTTGATGGAGAATGTACCCTGGTAGGGTTTTCCCTCTTAGGTTGTTATTGGCATTGTTCTGAGGCAGCCTTACACACTGCTCACTTAGGCCTAGGGTAGTGAGCGGAGATTGCTCCAGGAATGGACTTGTGATAGCCTGGGTAGCTCGGGAGCAGAGCAGAGCAGAGGTAGCTGGGATAGCATTGCTACAGCATGCGGTCCCTGTGTTTTTTCTAAGTACACTCCTAGCAGTCAGAGCCTTGGCATCTGTGTGGTAATCTTTTCTAGTCTCTTTTGGCTTGAAGGTTTTTATTTTCTTTTAATCTGTGATGTCGAATCTTTTGCTACAAAGAAGCAGTAAGAAACAGATTTACAGCGTGGCGTTGGTGGTGCACGCCTTTCATCCCAGCACTCGGGAGGCAGAGGCAGGCGGATCTTTGTGAGTTCGAGGCCAGCCTGGTCTACAGAGTGAGTTCCAGGACAGCCTCCAAAGCAATACAGAGAAACCCTGTCTCGAAAAACCAAACCAAACCAAACCAAAAAGACAGATTTACTACATTTAAGATTACATTTTTTAGTAAAATTGTTGGTTCTGTGAGAGCAATGTCAGTCTGCTTTGAGATTTTTGTTTTGTTTTCTTGTCTCTGTAATTGAAATGATTTTTCTCTGTTCTATAACTTTGTTGCGTTTCAAAGGAAGGTATTTTTAAAAAGTTCTAAGTTTTCTTGTTCCTTGTAATTTTTTTTCTTTTTTCTTTTGGTGCACACACACACACGTGTGTGTGTGTGTGTGTGTGTGTGTAAAAGTAAGAGACTTAATTATAACATTGAATAATTGGGTTAGACACCACATGGCTATGAGAATAGTGACGGTTACAATGTTAAGGTTTTTCACCTTGTAGTCCAGACGTGAATTGAGTCTGATGGGCTTCCATAGTATCCAAGGAGACAGCATCACCCACTATGTCCAGCTGGGGGTTTCTCACTGTGGGGCCGACTGCTCTGTGACTGACTTTGCTTAGTGAGTAGCTGCCTGTGTGCTGGAGCCTCCTCAGGACTGAGTTTGTCTAGAGAACTTAGCATCACTTGTCTGATTTTATTTCCTGTCAATAGATGAGGATGGAGAAGAGATGGAATTTGGCAGAGGTTGAGCTTTGCAGCTCCAGAGGGGCAGGGCCATGTGTTTAGTAGGAATTCAGTTTAAGGAGGGGGGCAGGAAACAGGATAGGGAGGTGGGAGCACATGGTCTGTGTGTCTGGTCCCTTCTGACTCCTTCACGGGAAGGTGGGGCTGTCCCCAAGAATGAGACTGCAGGTGAGCATGGGGCTCTGGTGCTGCCCTGCTCCACAGGGGGTTGTCAGTGAAACTGGCTGGTCCCAGGGTTCTGGCTGTCTATCCCACTGTGGCCTACATACAGTTGGTATAGGTGCCTGGCCCTTCTGACTGCCAGTCCCCACGGTTTCCTAGAATTGAGATGAGGGTACGTCGAGGCCTGGATGAGCCCACTCACAAAGCTCACAGCAGCCCCTAGGTAAAGTAGGGTGATAAGGTAGAGCGGGAAGCTGGCGCCAGCACCATGATTGACCTCTGCAGGTGTTTTCTGTAGTTTTATTTGGGGATGTGCTGGGGACCATGTCCTCTGAACGACACCTGCAGGTCTTGTAGGCCCTTCACATGGTGCTGACAGACTGGATATGAATGGACATCAAAGCAGGTGCCTACACTTGCCTGACTGGTGGAGCCCTCTCTGTCTCTCAAGTGTCATTCCTGCTCGTGGGTTTTTTAACTTTGGCCTGGTGCAGGCACCTGCCCTTTCCTGCCCATCTTACCCCCAGCCTAAACACACGCCGTTAACACCCTGGTCACCCTGATATCTGCTTGGTGCGAAGTTGGCTTTTTCCAACAGCGTGTAAGGATCTTGGCAGGCGCAGCCACTCCCTAGAAAATAACTGTCTGGAATTTTCCTGTCTCCTCTCTGCCTGTGGGAGCTTTGCACAGTATGTGAGGACTTCACATCAACTCATTGCTGTGATTTTCGCAATCAGGAAGGAACCAGAGGGAAGAGAAAGGGCTGGGGGCCACTAAACCTTTTCACGGTCAGCATCACTGGGAGAAGTTCCAGCAGGAGGGCCAAGCAGGACCTCAAGTGGGAGGCTTCCTCCAGCCTGCAGTTCATCTGCTCTGAGGTCACAGGAAGTCATGGAGCTGATACCTGCAGTCTGCAAATCGTGGTGGGGAGAGGGCCACCTGGATAAGTACTGGCAGTGATTGTTCTTATACACACATATAAAACATAGTTCTTTACTGATTCTTTGGGAATTTCACATCGTATAACCAAATCCCACTCACCTCCCAGACCCTCCATACCCATCCCTCACCCTTGCACCGTCGCCTCCCCCAGATAACTAAAAACAAAGCAAACAAACAAAAAGCACCTCACTCCTCCGTCTCTCCAACAGGTCTTCATTGGTCCTGGTGGCGCTGCGAGCTGAGGTGTGTCATGTAGGGTATCCTTTTATCCAATCATCCCCACCGACAGGTGTCCATTGCAGTGAGTCACTGATCTGGTTCAAGGCCTCTGGCACACCATCATCCCTGGACTCTCACCAGAACTCCTCTCAGATGCCGTGCTGTTGCCCTGAGTCATGGGGATCCTGTGGCAATGACCCATTCATACACTGCCTGGTGGCAGACTGTGTCTCCAGCTGCCTGAGGCCATCAAGGGTGCCTCAGAGGGTAAAGGGCTTGCAGGACATGTGCTCAGCGACTCCAGATCTCAGGTGCATAGTTCGTTCTCTACTATGTGAACTTTGAGGGCCCCGGTAGAGTAACAGCTTACATGTGAGACCAAGAAGGCACACCAGCCCTCCCGTGCCCAGTGGGAAAGGGTACAGGGCATCTTGTAGAGGTGAAGTCTTTACCTCTGGAGAGCATCCAGGACACAGGGGCCTCTGTGAATGATGAGGAACTGCATTCCTGATGAGGGGCTGTGGTGGCTGGAGTCTGAGGCTAAGGGGAGAGTTTGTTGGCAGTGAGGAAGGTGGACATGAGGGACACAAGAACTCCCTCCTCACCAGCTGTGGTAGTGAGGGACCCCAGCAACACTTAGATGGGCTGGGGGCTTTCTCTGTCTGCTGGGACAGGTTGTGGGCTCCTGTCTTTCTGCAGTGAAGGAACTGGGAGTCCTGTCAGAAAGACTGGACGCACTCTTCTCCAGGGAGGAGGAAGGCCCTGCGTGGGGCGGGAGGGACTCCCTTAATAGTAAGTTACTCAGAGCTCTTGCAGGCAGATTCCCGGATCTGCCCCGTAAACGAGCACAAGCTGATCATTAGCCTGGCCCCTGGCCGCGCTCTTACCCTCTGTCTGCCCTGTCTGTGTGTCCCCAGTAACCCAGGAGCATCCTGCAGGGAACAGAGAAAACTCACTGCCCCAGCTTTGCAAACTGGGAGAAGTATCCGTTTCCTTTGGCGATATGAGAGGCTAAGAGGAGCAGAGAATCTGGGGAAGGTTCAGAGTTCACAGTTAATGCCAATCAGAGGCAGGAGAACAGCACTCAGCCAAGAGCCTCTGGAGCTGAGTTCTCCAGACCTCAGCAACCCCAGGAACACAGGCCTTTTGCTTAATGTCTAGCGTTAGAACTCTTGCATGAGGTGTCAGTCCTGTACACCAACTCACTCAGGGTAGGTGTGGCGAGCCTTACCGTCCCTGGTGACAGCTCGATGCTCCGTTTTTTTGGGCAAGTTTCATAATAGTTTTTTTAGTAGCTACCCAGCATCCTTTCAGAGTCCAGTATCCAGGCACCAGGAATATTGACAACAAGACAGAAGAGTTGCTTCTTCCCGCTAGAATTTAATCTAGTGAGGGAATTACACAGCTGTTTAAACAACTGATGAGCAACAGACCCCTGTCACCGCATGCAGCAGACCGGGGCACCCACAGGTAGCGGGTGTGTGTGTCGGAAATGCTGGCAGGTGTCCTCCATCTCTCCAGGGTACTGACTCCCTTAACGGCCACTGGCCCAGGAGACAGTCCCATGACTTGAGCTTGCCTTTATCTGCCTCTAGTCTGAAGCCAGGGCACATTCACAGCTTAAGTAACCAGGGGATGGGAGCTGGAGTTGAAAGGTGTGCCTGCAGTCCTCACATTCCTAGGGGGAAGGAGTCCTTATTCTGCAGCCAGGGCTCTGCTGCTCGGTGAAGGTTATAAGAGTCCTTTCCCCTCTTCTGAGAGGATACTGTGGCCTGGTACCCACTTCTATCAGGGTGTAGCCACAGGCAGGTATGAGGAATGTGGTAGCCTCAAGCTAAAAACCTGTTTACAAAGCAGCTGACTGAGTATCTAGAGAGCAGGTGAGGTTGTTAGGGGCAGTACAGAGGGACTGGGTTGCCTGTCACTCTGGGGCATATTGCCACTGCCCACTTGTCCCTCCTGCCTCTGTGGTCCTTCCATCTTTCTCCACCTCAGTGCATTGGTTGTTTGACTGGATGATGAGGATTTAGTGAAGGCATAGATACATTGCTGAATGAATGTACGGTGCCATCTCTGCCTCATCTCTAGTCAGCTGTGTGGCCCATGGTGGCAGCATTTTGAATGTCCTGTGCCCTGCTTAGGTTAGTCCAGGAAAGGGGCCCAGGTGTCATTAAGACTCAGATAAGAAACCTTGGGTTTGCAAGACACTTGTTAGCACAGCACCGGGGCTCTGTCTGGCACACCTGCTGACAATCCTCCAGTCTCAGTTTGGACACAGCTCCCATGCCATCCCTGTGTCTCTTCGCTGAGATTGTGTCTCCCTCCTTGTGGTCTCCCCAGGTTTCTTCCCTGCTTGTGGAAGGTGCCCAGGTCCAGTCAGTTCCCCTTCTGCATTGCCCCAGAGTGACTAGGGTGTCCACCTGTGAACAGTGTCAGAAGGGGCCGAATCCGTGCACAACTATTTTTAGTGAGGTTGCTATCTTTAGCTGATGTTCCCCAACAAGGCCAGCAACTGCCATGTCTAACAAGAAGTCTAAGGGAAGGCAGTGCTGGCAGTTCTTCTAGAGCCAGCAGGAAAGATAAGGGCTCTGTTGGAGGTGCCGGTACACCTTGGTTAGTGGTGACGAAATATGGTTGGAAGCAGATTTTGGGAACTGACAACTTTTAAATAGCTCTTAATAATGACTTTGCAACAAAATAAACATCAGTATACATTTTCATAATAGCCATGGTTTATTGCTAGTTCAGAGACTGGAGGTCATATCACTTCCTATCTGTGTTCATCTGTTTGTCCTGAGGGCTGTGTAACAGCCTGTTTCTCTGTGGGACACTTTAGTAATCATAAATCATGGGCCCTGCAGATCCTGGGCCAGCTGCCCCGGGTGGAGGACATCATGCAGTAAATGACAGATGCTGCCCAGAGAAGACAGTCTGGGAACATCTCTGCTCCCCAGACTCTTGACTCTAAGACAGTTCTTGTGCTTGTCTGGGTCTGTGTGACTTCCTGAAGCCTCTTCGAGCAAAAGCAGATCAGAGATGAGGACGGCAAATGCTTGCCCAGGAGCAGTGGACTAGCACAGGCTACGTAGTGACTTGGTTGGGCTCATGAGGCTTCACATGGGAAGGGGGATGCTTTTGGGTGACTTGGACCAGCAGGTCATTCTTCAGTGGCAGGGTCTTGAAGGGAAGGATTAGGGGACAAGAAGATAAAGGAGGCAGGCAATTTAGGGGGATCAGGGAATCTCGGATAAGTGGATCCTTCATGCCAAGCAAGTTTATAAGAAGTACAGCACTTCAATCAGTTTGCAGGGGAGGAGGGACTGGGCACATGAGACAGACAGCTGAATCCATCTTACAATGAGATGATATCATCAGGCTCTAACCACACAGTGTTACACAAAGGAAACAGGTTATCTCAAGTGCATCATTGACCAAGCTCACTACAGCCTTGGGACTTTTAACCACCATCCTTCAGTTGGGGGGAAAAGTCAAGATTCTTGGATTCAAAGCTGAAGCTCCCCCAAGGGCCTAGCTTCAGGCCATTTTTGGCCTTGCATGTTCCTGGTTCCAGTCAAGGAGCTAATAAGTTCCTTCTGTATTCATCAGGGCCTCAGAGAATGCCTTCAGCCTGGCACCTTCCCAACAGTTAGGGGTTGTCTTCAAGACCATTCATTGCTTCATTCTGGCAGAGCTCACCTGTACTGTGCCCATGTCCTGAGTTCAACGGTAATGAACTATTTTGTGACAGCACAGTAGTCAAGCTGTGGCATGGTTATTACCAGCTACATTTAGTCAGATTTACAGTGAGAGTCATGAGGGGAAAGCAATGTAGAAACATTGGAAGAATGTGCAGTTTGACTAGCAGGAGCATTCACTTTGTAGAACAAGTAAGTATGAACAGCACAGTTGTAGTTGTTAAGATCAGCCCCATGAACTTTGTACAGAGACCATAGGAGGATGAGACCCCACCCATCACAGGCCCTAGTGGGCAGACACGCAAGCGCCCCTGAAGGAGAAACTTTTAAAGGAACGCTGCTGGGGTCCTGTGCCTGGGGTGCTTTCCTTGTTCAGCCCCACGGTCGCTCTGCTGCAGTCACCATCTAGTGCTTTCTGCAGTGACAGAACACAGCACTGTTAGTGGGGTGCTGGATTTTTAGGAATGGAGGACTCCGGGGTTATCAGGTCACAGGGGCTTGTAGCAAGATTTTAAGGAAAGCTTGGAGACTAGGCAGTGGGAATGGGGTTGGGTTCACGTGAGCCAATAAAAGTTATTTGTATTTTAAGTTGTTCTTGTCAAGTGTTGTGGTCACTGCCACATAGCAGTACCAAGTTTAGAATGTAGGTATTCATATGCCTCAGTGTCTCTGTACCTCCATGCAAAATCGGCATCCAGTGGGCCTAGCACTCACAGAAGGCTAATTGTTACAGTAGCACTGGATATAGCTGCCATCAGAACACATGTGCACGCCTCCCAGACACAGGGCTTGTATGTTAAGAATTTATGTCTTATTCAGAGAGAGAGAGAGAGAGAGAGACAGACAGACAGACAGCCCAGCTAGAGAGAGAGACAGAGAGAGACAGAGAGAGACAGACAGCCCAGCTAGAGACAGAGAGAGAGAGAGAGAGACAGAGAGAGAGAGAGAGAGAGAGAGAGAGAGAGAGAGAGAGAGAGAGAGAGAGAGAGAGCATCTCTGAAGCTGCTGAGGGGCTCATGGCCCATCTCCTGATGCAGCAGCTTGGACTGCTGCACACGGCTCTGAGCACGCCTCAGCTCTAAAACAGCATTGAATACTATGAGCCACAGTGGTTTCATGACACAGCCGATGGCAGGGAAAGAAGTTCTAATGAGGAGAAGTGGCCTGCCTCCTTCCAGGAGTGATATGAACTTGCTTATGTAATTAAGTGGGACATAAGGAAGGGGAGGGAACACAAAACAAAACAAAAAACAAAGCAAACAAGCAAATGTAGCAAACCCGAGCTGAACGCAGTTTCTTGTTTCTGCTAGTTAAATGAGAAAAGGAAATTCCCTTCCCTGCCTAATGAAAGATTTTCCATACATATAAAGGATACTGGGAAATCCAAGTACTACAAGCTGTGGCTTTGTTAATGTTTTAAAAGTGGTCAGAATCAGTTTCTTTTTCTTTAAATAGCAAGTGGATTTTTTCTGAATTTCCTGGAAGTATGGCATCCCACACAGCTTGGCTGCGACATTGTTTTGTGTGGGAGAGGGCTGGAGCTTTTGGCATGTGAGCTGACTCAGGTGTAGAGGTCTGGAGAAGAGGTCAGGAACCTGGCATGCTATAGATAGGTGGCCAGACAGAGGTCACAGATGGGATGGAGCCTGGCCCTCCATGGAGGTCACCCTTCCCCATCTTACACGGTGGCCAGAGTACCATGACATCAACTCCTAAAAGATCTTTTTGGGCCGGGCGTTGGTGGCGCACACCTTTAATCCCAGCACTCGGGAGGCAGAGGCAGGTGGATCTCTGTGAGTTTTAGGCCAGCCTGGTCTACAAGAGCTAGTTCCAGGACAGCCTCCAAGACAATACAGAGAAACCCTGTCTCGAAAAACCAAAAAAAAAAAAAAAAAAAAAAAAAAAAGATCTTTTTGGGACAAGACTAAACAAGCCATCTTCATAGTTGAGTAGAAGAATGAGATAGTGTGAGCTTATTAAATCTTTAAAAACTAGCTGCTAGTTATGATGGGACCTCATTGGTTTTTACTTTATATGTTGCAGACACCTGCGGACTGTGATACTGTTAAAGTGTTCCTAACACTCTGGAGATGACAAAAGATATGGCTTACAGGAGGATTATTCTGAGAGCTGTAGACATTTTATGAATTACATTATTCAGGTCAGATTTCTGAATCTGTAGTGACTTTTTCAGACGGTGGAAGCCTAAGAGAGAAATTGTGTGTGAGCTCTGAAGACTTTTGCCACCAACCTCGGACCTTATCCAGAGTCACGTGAACTCCTGGCTTAAGTCCTGAGAATCCGGACATCGGATCTCGTGGTTGTGCTTCCTGGGGAAGGGAAAGAGTCACACACCTCTCCCATATGATGAAAGGTGATAGAGGTGACTCACAGATTGTTGTAACAACCCACCAAGCCTCCAGTGTCCCAGGGTCACCAGGGTGCCTGACTCCATCTACCGCCCTGGCGGTAATAGGTCGGGTTATTCCAGCGAGTTACATTAGCCACAGAATCTGCTCCAGTTTACACAGGTTGTCACGGAGAAGTGCACGGAAGAGCTTGTTGGAGGTCTAGGTGGTGGCCACCCACATCTTGCTTCAGCCATGGCAGAGAGCCTGCTAGCTTGAGTTCTTCCCTCTGTGAGCTTGGTGGCCTGGTCAAGTGTTGCTCAGCCTCTTTGGGCCCCAGTTTTATGAACTGTAAAATGGGAGTGATACTTGTCTATGCCCTACATGCCACTGGCATCGGCTGTGTTGATGCTACATCAGTATTTGGAGTTTTCCCCACACAGAAATGTAGGTTTGCATATAATACTCTAAAATTATTTAACTTCAGTAATATTATTCCCCCCGTGGACGTGTTCAGGGCACCTGTGTGTGAGTCTGTTGCTGTTCGTGGTTTGTTTGCCCAGCACTGCCGGCAGGGGTGCCACATTTCCTCTCCAGCCCGGCACGTATCAGACAGTGCCTCCTTCTCCTGGCGTTGTACGTGGCGTGTGGTGTCACACGGCTGTGTTGTGGCATGCCCATGGCTCTGAATATGTGGGGTTTTCTGTGTCTGTCTGTGAACACCTGTGGGTGTGCCTTACGCCATCTGTGGGTGGCACACAGGTTCCCTTGATTGTTGAGAAGTTTGTTTTTATGTTAAGACTTTCTACTCTTACTGCCTTGATTCGCACCTGAAAGATGGGAATGGCGGTGCCACTCTGCCCCAGAGATGCGGTGAAGATTAAGTAGCAGAAACTGTGTGGCTCAGAACTACCTGCTCTGTGAATGTGACTCAGATGAAGACTTCAGTTGGTGTAAAATGGGGGAGCCACACAAATGCAGCCTAGAACTGGGCTCTGGAATTATGAGTGCTATGAATAGTTCTGCTGCTTTTCACTTGTCTGTTGACATTTGAACACTCAACGTGTGTGTGTGTGTATCTGTGTGTGTGTCTGTGTGTCTCTGTGTGTGTGTGTCTGTGTGTACTCACATGCATATGTGTGAATTAAGATAGGTATTTAGCCAAATTACTTATCCCCTGTGGTCTCTGGGGTGGGCTTTTCAGAGAAGGCTCACCCTGTCTCCCACACTGACCTGGAACTCACTCTGAATCCTAAGTTGACTTTGAACTCAGGATGATCCTTCTGCATGGTCTTTTAAGAGACCATCTGCCCTTGGTTGCAAGTCTCCGGGTCATTGCTTCAGGGAATGTGAGTAACTCTGGCACCTTCCCAAGAGCATGCAGATTGTCATCCTTTGAAGGTATATCATGGATGAGCACTCGAACCGAGGTCCCTTCATGTCTTGCTGGCAGTGTGAACCCTCTGCACAGGGTCCCTGGTGCTCTGCAGGATTGCCAGACCTCACTGTGCTGTAGCACAGAGTCCCTGGATGTGAGACTTGGGGTCATGGACTCTGACGATCCTCTGATACTGATGACAAAGTCCTCTGCACTGAGGGTGTACACCACAGGGAAAATGTGGGCAGGTGTTAAGTCCACGCTCCTCCTGGGGTAAAGACATAGGCCTTGCAGTTCTCCCAGCCTTCGAAGGCACATGAACAGAGCCTCCATCAGTGTACGGCCAGTTTGCTTTGGTACATTGCCTGCACGTGCCATTCAGCACCTACAGTTGGGACTTGTATTTTCACTTCCAAGCTTGAGGTTGGCGTTGCGCAGTGGCCTGCTGCAGCCCCTCCATTACTACACCGAGTCTAGAGAGGGAGCTGGTCTCGGCTGTTCCCAGCCTGATGGCAGAGGGTGGAAAGACTCCCCCAGATTACTGGAGACCAAGACCAAGTGCTGGCTTCTCTCCCATGGTGCTTCCTATGAATCATGGATGAGGTGACAGGTGAGGACGCTTATCTGATGGTGGCCCATCCCTCTCTTGTGAGTCCTGGTAATGAGAATGGGATGCCTTCAAAGGAAAAGTGAAAATTAATTTTATTAATGGCTAGTTCTCACAGCAGCAGTTTGCTAACCTAATTCATTGCATGCTAATTTTACTTTAAAAAAACCCACGCTTTATTTTTAAAATTATTGCAGGCTGGAGAGATGGTTCAGTGATCACGAGCACTTGCCATTGTTGCAGAGGACCTGGGCTCAATTCCCAGCATGGCATGTGGGGCACAACCATCTCTAACTCCCGTTCCAGGGGACCCAAAGCTCTTTCCTGGTCTCCTTGGGTACTGTGTAGGCATGTGGTACATATACATATAAAATAAATAAATCTAAACAAGAATAAAATGTAGAAAATTAAAATGTATTATATTAGTTAATGATTTTGTATGTGTGTGAGTGAGTGCATGTGTGGGTGCATACCTGTGTGTGTGTGTGAGTGTGAGTGAGTGAGTGCATGTGTGGGCATACACGTGTGTGTATGAGTGAGTGCATGTGTGGGTGCATACCTGTGTGTGTGTGTGTGTGTGTGTGTGTGTGTGTGAGTGAGTGCATGTGTGGGCATACGCGTGTGTGTATGAGTGATTGCATGTGTGGGTGCATACCTGTGTGTGTGAGTGAGTGCATGTGTGGGCATACGCGTGTGTGTATGAGTGATTGCATGTGTGGGTGCATACCTGTGTGTGTGTGTGTGTGTGTGTGTGTGTGAGTGAGTGCATGTGTGGGCATACGCGTGTGTGTATGAGTGAGTACATGTGTGGATGCATACCTGTGTGTGTGTGTGATATGTGTGTGTGTGTGTGAGAGAGAGTGAGTGCACGTGTGGGCATACACGTGTGTGTGATACATGTGTGTGTGTGCGTGCATGCAAGTGTGTGGGTGCACACCACAGCACATGTGTCGATGTCAAGAGTCTGTCCTCGCTTTCTACCATGTGGGTTTTGGGAAATGAACTCTCGGTTGTCAGGCTTAGTACCAGGTGTTTTTACTCAGTGAGCCATCTCACCAGGGCAAGAACCACATTTAAAACTTAGCTTTGTGTGGATTTATTCCCCAACACGGGAGCCCCTGCTGCCTGTGAAGTCGTGCAGGGGGGCCTGCTGCTTATTTGGGTAGAGGATGCAAAATTATGGCTGGCTGAAAGCATTGGAAATGAGCCCCGTCCATCATAGGAGTGGGGGCAGGGTGTAATACAGGACAAAGCAGCTGTGTGTTCCCATGCCCTGCACATTGGTGACAGACTCAGGAGGCTGTCACTTTGAGAGTAAACAAGGCACAGAACACCCAGTGTGCTTCCCTGGTGTGTTTCCTGACTGCTGAGCCATTCTTGTCTGCAGCTTCTCCTTGTGCCTGTGTTAGTTGGCTCTGTGATTATTTGAGAATACTGGAAGGTGTATTCAGATCAAAACTATGTCTTGTTCTTATTTAGGTTAGGTGTTTTCTGTACTCAAGATGCAGTTTTCAAAGCCCACATAGGAGCATTGTTCAGAGTCAGGAAGTCTCAAGTTCCCTTCTGGAGCTGGGTCAGACCACCACTCTTTACCTGTGTCCTTGAGAGCATTCCACCACTGTGACAGACCACCTGAGATAATCGGCCTAATAAAGGAGTGGTTTATTTTGGCTCATGATCTGGGAAGTTTCGGTTCCTGGTTATTTGGTCCTGTTGCTCTGGACCCTTTATTACAGAGATGCCATTGTATTGAACACAGAGCCAGCTGCCAGATGTCCAGTAGTCTTAGGTCCATTACTGAAAATTAAATTGCATAAATGAATAATTAAGCAAGTTATGTTAGGAGCAAATGTAATAAGGACTAGGAACTTATACTTCCTAACCCTGCCCTGGCCTGTGTTGTGACTCTGTTTTGATGGCTATTTGTCCCTGAGCCTTGTGGTTTTGTGACACTCATTTGTGTCCACGGATCATGTGCCTCCCAGGGCCTGGCGTGACCCTCTTTCTGCATTGCCTGGGCGGTGTTTTCCAGTAAGCCCCATAGAACATGCCAGGTTCTGACTGGAACAACACTTCAATTCCAGTGTTTTCTTTTCACCTGAAGATACGTGAAATACAGTGAGCCTGTTGCGCACACACACACCTCCTAGATCTGCCAGGCTGCCTCCTGTCACTGGCAACCAGAGAGAGGCTCCGTAATGACTGCCGGCAGAGCCCACTTGCACATCTACTGTCAGCGTCGGCGGGATGATGTGTGTGGGTTGAAGGAAGGTGCAGTGGTATCTTACATAAGGGTGTGTGCACAGTGGGTTTTGGTGCCTTGTGGCATTCCTGGAACCAGCCCCCTTCCTTACCTCAGAGTGTCTGGTTTTCACAAGTGCACAGTGACCAGATGCAGCAATTGCAGAGGACATTGGCCCTGGAACTTTTAGCTTTGTAGACTACACTTTGAACTAAAATGTAAAAATTCATTTGATACAAAACACTGGGTGGCCCTGAGGTTTGCCAGCTCAGTGAGTGAACGATACCAAGTGCCTCCCCTCTTTGTGAGAAGGATGAGCTAGCTTTACATTACCATTTGTTTCCCTCCTAAGACAGAACAAAAGACTTGTTCTGGAAGCAGCGGGCTCAGGGGCTGCCCATCAGGCACTGCTCACGTGAAGTTCCACAGCAGAGCTGAGAGGGTGGCCCAGTGCTGGGTGATGGGGGACAGGACAGACAGACACACAGAAAGGCGGGAGATCCACATTCCTGCCTCTCAGGGAGAGGTGAAGTCTGGACTGAGGCTGGCAGCCTTGGGGAGGTGCCTGCAGCTGAGAGAAGCAGGGGCCGTCGTCCGTCAGCGGGCTGTGACACGATGTGGACATTTACATGCTGAGTGAGGGTGTGACATGGGGTAGGAATGGAAACGTCACTCCTGTTTCCTGTGGTCCACACAGACTCCCACACAGGAACACTCTGAGCATGTCTTTGGAACTGTGTGAAACCTCTGAGCATCAGCCCCAGGAGGGAGCAAGCCTCCATCATCTCCTCATCCTTCAAACACCCAACAGCCGTATTTTCCTTCAGACCCTCGTGTATGACTGTGAGGTACACCTTGGTGTGGAGGGTGGACCACTCCAACACTTTCTCAGACCTGCAGGAACTCGGTTCCATTAATAGGAGGAGCCATGCTCCGCAACACCCCCTACAACACTCCTCTTCCCCCACGCCCCACCTCACCCCTCCCCAGCTATCTTATTGCTCAGGTGCAGTTACTTAAAGCTGAATCCATCTTGCTCTGAGGTAGAGGTTTTCAACTGGGAGCGATTCTGCCCATCCCTCCCACCCCAAGACACGTGACAGTGTCTGGAGACTTTGAAGTTGACATCCATGGAAGACAGTCGTGCACCGTTGGTACTGTCTTGTGGTTCTGAGCCCAGGAAGGCTGTTGTGAGCCCCTGCCCTCCCCCAGCAGACACCTACGCGTGTTCCTCTGGTGATTCGCCTGCCTGGGTGCAGAGAGTGGACTGAGAACTGCCCTTCCCCCTGTGCTGAGGGTTCATTGAAATCAGAAGTAAAATCTCCACTGTCATAAGTAGCTCTACAAGTTTACCTTTATCTACCAAGGGAATATTGGAGACAGACACTTATTCTGGCAAAGGTGTTTCCAAGTTGTCTGAAAGGTTTGCAGTAATTTTTCTAAGCTTTTCCTTTTTCTTTTTTTGTTGTTTTGTTTAATTAAACAGATTTGTTTTTTCCAACCAGACAAAAGGAAGTGGGTTCTGAAATGGGGTCTAATTGCACAACCTTGTGTTGGTTTAACAAGCTCCTCTCAGAGAGCTGTCATGGCCTGCCCGCTTTGTAACGGCTTACGAAAGTTGGTTTTCATCCTTAAGAAAGAAAGAGCAACAGAAAGCACAGCCTTGTCCGTCCAGTGCACGGTGCTCACTGCTGCGCTGTTGCTTGTTAGGCGCTGAAGCAGCCCTCCGTTCTTAGCTTACTTACAGACAGACACAGGAATGAGGGTCTGTGTGCCTCCCGTGCAGGGCCGCACAGGACCCAGGCGACTCCACAGGACCCACTGCAGTCTCAACCGTATAACCACCCTGGACGAAGTGGCCGTCCTTGTTTTTCTTTTCAGACATAAAACCCACGGGAGGACTGTTCAGGGACTGGTCCTAGGATGAAAATTCTGATCTCTCCCCAGAGTAGGTAGAGGGCCTGTTGCAGGGTGCGGCCTGTGAGTGTCCCTGTTCCATGCAGAGGTGCTGGGGACTGGGCACAGGGGGACCATTAAGGGGGGGCCAGCTGGGTCAGCAGCAGGAGATAGTAACAGCACAGCCTGGTCAGCCGCCATCTCGGGGTTCTCCCTCTCAGGGCGCCTGTTGAAAGAAAGCGTCCATCTCGGTTCAAACTCGGCTGGCCGGTTTATAGCCAGCTCTCACAGGTGCTGAGTGACAGTCCTGCACAAGTGGGACCGTTGTCCCCGCTCTGAGACTCGAGTCCCGTGCACTCATTTGTTCAGAAGTGGTTTTATGAGTCAGCACTGCCAATAAATATTTATTGCTTTGACCTGAGTTTGATAAGAGGATGTTTGAAATACCATGACTTGTGGAAAACAAGAGGGAAATTTCCCCATATAAACTTGAGTTTGTCCCTCCACAGGGTGCTGGATGTGGGACTGGAGACTGGGTGTGGCCACAGCTCGATTCTGTGGCCTGCTCTGGGTCTGATTTTGTGGAGTCACGTGACACAGTGGGCCTACAGCAGCCTAGGTCACTCTTTACAGCTTGGTCTTCAGCCTACAGCTGCTCCCCTGTGAGTGACTCAGGGCCATAGGGCAACCTTCCCCGCTGTTCTTTCTGGGGAAACCTGGTTGTCATGTCTTGGTGTTCAGACCTGGAAGACGCTGGAGAGTCTAGCAGATGGGATCCCTGCTGCCCATATTTTCATCTGACTGAGGCCGTGAACACCCTGCTCTTGCAGCTTGACTTCTTAGAGTCACATGACGGGGCAGGATCAGGACCCAGACCCCACTTTTAACAGGTCACTTCAGCTTACAATATGGTTCCTTCAGTGACCAGCTCATTGATGGAGCAGCCTGCTGACCAGACAACCACAATGCCTTATCCCTGGATTAGAAGTTGAACCATCAGGGTATCAGAAGGGTTTTCAGAAGCATTGGCAATTCAGGTTATCAAATGTGAAGCGATGAGGCACCAGAAACTAAAGGGCTGTCCTTATCACAGTGTGCCTGGCTTCCTGTAGCTGCACCTCTGTGAGAGAAAGGAACCCCCATGGAAAAAGTGGGCCTGAGGAGATGACTCCCCTGGGAAAGTGCCTGCTGTACAAGGACCCGAGTCCAGCCCCTCAGAACCCATGTAACAAGCTGCCAGGCCTGGAGTGTGCATCTGTGATCCTGGTGCCGCGGAGGTCCCTGAGGCAGGCTGGCCAGCCGGTGTGGCTCAGTAGGCAAGCTCTGTGTTCAGAGAGACTGTCTCAAAAATATATAGTGGATACCGTGACCTTTTACACAAATGGTGTATGCACCTGAACACATACACACAAAATATGAGTGACCGTTAGGAAGCCCACATTAATAAGAGTTAAATCCACATTAATAATCAGACAAACCACTAAGTAAAGAGACCACACAGGACAGCAGCGAGGCTTGCTGCCTGAGTCGGAGGGTAGAGCTGACAAGTCCCATGTGAGTGTGGGGCCCAGGCCTGCTGGCTCTGCTTGGAGGCATGTGGAGCCCATCTTGCCCTGGGACTCCCCAGGCCTAAGGTTATAAGCCTGGATTCTGTTACCTGGTGTGCCTAGAGGCCTCTGTACACAGTACTGTTTGTAAGTGGGGAAAGGCCTCTTAGGGTTGTGTAAATAAATCGTCCATTGATCCTATGTAATACTGGACAGGGGTTGAAAGGAATGGCCTGTGTGTTTATCAATGCTGATAAGCTATTATCTCCTCTCTGTTGATACAAATGTGTGCCACGCCTCCTGCGCAGCCTGTATCCGAGACTGTGGCGAGGGCGTCGGGATAGATGACACAGAGACCAGTCGGTTGTGTTAAGAAAACTTTATGGTCCCCAGATCGGCTTAGGAGAACTTCCCAAGAAAAACGCTTCCCTTCAGAAAAACTTCTGCCATACATACACACACAAATCTCCAACAACCTCTTTCTCCTCCTGGCTGGTGGTTAAATCTCTGACACCAGAATCGGGAACAGCAGGGAGCAGAAGTAGCTAGCCATCGGGAAGATCAAAGTCAGGGTGTTTCAGTGAGCCCTTATCAAGTCCTTATCAGGAACTTATGGATTTGGATTGTTTTCAGTAAACATGTTTTCAGTAAACATTGTCTCACAGCTGTCTGCTCCCAGGCTGATGGAGGAGTGGGTTTCCGGCCAGGGTCTGTGATCCCCACAGATGTGATACTTACTAACAGCATCTGCCGTATGCACAGGTAGTGCCAGGCGAGGCCCCTCATCCACGGGTGGATAAGAATGCAGACACACCCCAGCCCCGCTGGAAATACACACAGATGTAGCAGCATTCTGCGCACAGTCAGCCAGCAGGGACCAGGGAGAGTGGAAACGGGGGAACCCTGGGACTGCAGATAATCTGCTCTGCTGTAATTTTTAAAATGTGTTTGTATTTATTGATTGTGTGTGTGCACGCGTGGAGGTCCGAGGACAACTTTCAGGAGTCACTCTCCATCCACCATGTGGGCCCTGGAGATTGGACTCAGGTCCTCCGGCTTGGTGGAGGCCCCTTACCCACTCAGCCTCTTTGCTGACCCATCTTTGTAGTTCTTAATGGGCCTGGGAGGAATGTGAAGCAAGTGTGATTGGGTATGCTGTATGAAATTTCCGAATAATTAATAAAGATATTATATTGGAGAAAAGAAAATGCCCAGTCAAGGCAGTCATGGCACAGGCCTGAAATCTGTGCCCTCGGGAGGCTGAAAGGAATTGTGAGTTTGCCAGCCTAGGCTGTATGATGAGACCCCTTCTCCAGCATCCCCTGCCAGTGCCCCAAACAAAAAGACACTGATGGTGTTAGCATTTGCGGCCCTGGAGTGAATGTGCTGGAGTCTGCCCCTTGCCCGCATTTTCCCTTTGCTAAGGAAGTGTAGTGACGGCCTCCGTGGGAGGCCCGAGCCTTTCCTCTGTGGTTTGACAGTGTGCCATCCTGGCAGATGGGGCAGTGTGTTTCTGTTCGTCCCTGTCATGAAGCCTTCCTCTTGCTGCCCAGGCTCTCTCACTGAGTACTCAGCCTCCTCTCATAGAGGTCTTCTCTCTGTCTTTGTATTCCAGAGTGCTGAAGTGCAGGACCTCCCTAGGCTCCCTCATCCATCCGAGAGAGAGCATGCAGTCAGCCAGTAGACCTCTAACAGGCCTGTTTCCAGCTGGGTTTGGGAGCTTGGGGCAGGTGCTGGGTCTCTGTGGGCTGCTTTTCCACCAACGCTGAAGTTGGGAAGTGATCGCCGGAGTTGGGTGCAGTTTCTGAGACTGGACGCTGTGCTTTGAGAGACCATCTGCTGGGTCATCCCCAAGGCCACCGTGTGACAGTCCCCAAGGCCACTGTGGCTGATCTGTCCTCTGTGACAGGTGCTGAAGAGCTCACCTCCAGCTACACAGAGGCTCCAAGCCTACTAAGGGACCTGTCAAACATCATGTGGATGTCACACCAGCCAGAAACAGCCAGAATGGCTATTCTTGTGTCCTTGCTAGCAGAATCCCCACACTGTAAGACAGTGACCTCCAGCCCCAACTGTATTCAAAGGAACAAACAAAAGGCATGTGTGTACTGTGCCCCAGCAGGATCGAGTTTAGGGAGATGTCTCTTCCTGTTCCTGGCTTAGGCTGCCCCTCCCTGAGAGTGGTGAGACTGACACTTGTTTGAGGAGAACGCTCACCATCCTGTTCTTGCTCTGCTGCCTCTGCCATGTCCTCTCTGGAGCAGCAAGCATCCTGCCATGATTGCCTCTCCTGGAGGCAAGGCCAGTCTGTGTGCTGTGTACAGCTCAGGGTGGGACAGGAAGTAAGACCACCCACCTCTGGTAGCTTCATGGGGAAGCGTCCTTCAGTTTAGCCAAATTTAAACCTGTTCTATAAATTCCTCCCTCTTCTTCTCTCCCTCCCTTTCTCTCTCCCCTTCCCATCCCTTCCCCCCCTCCCTCCCCTCCCTCCCCTCTCCTTCCTAATTGTAGTGATACTAAACCCGGGGCTCATACACTAGGTAAATATCCCACCCTGAACTGCA
Source organism: Mesocricetus auratus (assembly GCF_017639785.1). Taxonomy (NCBI): domain Eukaryota; kingdom Metazoa; phylum Chordata; class Mammalia; order Rodentia; family Cricetidae; genus Mesocricetus; species Mesocricetus auratus. Next base: position 6,570,120 of record NW_024429212.1, on the reverse strand, counting down.
TTCCCAGCCTGCTTTTTCTCTTCTATTTTGAAACAGAGTCTAATTAAGTTGCCCAGACTAGCCTTGAACTCACATAGTCCCAACTTTTCATCCTGCTGCTTCAGCCTCCTGAGTAGTGGAGATGACAGGTGTATGTCACCAGATCCAGCTAGGTTGGTAATTTCAAAAGGTATTGACACAGACTAAAACAAACCATCGTAGAAAAACCTTGGAAACTTTTAACTTGATTTCCAAGGACAGAAACCACCCTCACCTGTAAGGGGATAGCGGAAAGACAGATGTCAAACAAGACTGAAAGTCATTCCAGTGGGGTTAGCAGCTTAGTTCTGGGTACCGTCCTGTTTCTGCCAAACAAAATACTGCATGCTTCCCAAATCTCCAGTCCCACATCCTCCACACTGAAAGGCAGACTTTAATTCAGCACCCGAGCCTGATGGGTCAGCAGGTCTGTACCAAGGCTGAAGGTGGCAAGCCAGGCAGTATTCCTGCCACCCCCACACCTCTTCCCAGGCTGCGAACTGCCAGTGTGAAAAGCTCTGTTATTAGAAGTGTCAGGAGAAAGAGGCACTGGGGATAAGTTTGATTTGTGGCTGCATCTGCTGCATTAGTTAAAACCTGTCCCAGCCGTGTCTCAATAGCGTAACCAGTTGTATTCACACAGGAGCGCCTAGCATCCCCATAAAGACTGAAGCCTTAAATTACCCATGCGTGCCCGTTTCCATGGAGATACCTCATAGGCCTAGCTGCCTTCCAAACCTGTTCTGCCAGGGGTGTGTGTCCTCTTCCCATGTGTCAGGAGGTCTACAAGACCTGAGGCTGCTGGGGAAGACTCTCTGGGAGGACTCAACGCCATTTCCTCAATTCACTTGCTCCTATTAAGTATGGGGTCCTGGAAGGAGTTGATAGGGACAGGAACACCGCCAGAACATGTGGTCTAGAGCAGGAAGGACTCACAGACCACGGCTGTTTCTTGCTGCGTTGATGCAGTGTGTACCCCTAAAGATATAGCAAGGTCTCTCTGTGAAAGAGCCTTACAAAGCCACAGCCTCCGCTCACGGAGAAAAGCATGTCACCGTTGATATGTGGCTGCTTCAGGGAAGGTCTGCGTGGATACGTTTGCCTCCCGTGGCTTCACGCTTCAGGGATGAAGCCACTGTGCATCGAATGAATGTTTCCTGCCCTGTAAGTGTGTGTGACAGTTGTCCCCTCCTCCCACTAGCTTGGAACTCCGCCTGGCAAAGAGCTAGCCATAGAGTCACATAAGTCAAACCAACTCCCTGGTGGAAGGCAGCAGCTTAGGAACCACCAGGGCACCTGGGAACACTATTGGTCTTGATAGCCCCTGCACCGTGCAGTGTTCCCCCGCCATACCGCTTTTCATCCTCCCCCACCCCCCATGCACCTCATCTGGCCCCTTCCTTGTTTGATTGACATTCCTCGGAGTGTGCTTGTACGATAGAGTCAAGATTAAGAAATAGTCCAGAGAATGAAGAGGAAAATACTGGCATTTCTTAAGTGAACTTCAAACAACATAAGAGATGCTCAACCATGTTTTCATGATAAAGATTTGTTTCGTTATATTTTCATGGTGAAACAGTCTTTGGGAGTGAAGACCTCTCTTTCTGACTGAAACATGCACTCTCTTCAGAGCATGTGACCAGTTCACTGGGTGCTGCCAGGTTCCAGCCAGATGAGAGAGTATGGGGGCTTTCCCTTCTGCTCAGGGACAGATGTTACCATGTTCATGAGTATGCATGAAATGCCCCTGTCACAGCCTGACCATGACTTTAAGGACCCTTCCACGACAGCAGGGTGTCTCCCGGGCAGCACGTCAGGCACGGACATGGACTTCTGAGACACACTGTTAGGGTTTGTGGACAGTGGCAGGGGACTTCTGAAGTGTGAGGTTCTTAGGCAGGCATTGGGAGGCCCGGCTGTCTCTTCTACCCCGACAAGTGCACTCTGCCTGCTCAGAGGGAGAGCACTGCTGCCACGCACTCTGAGCAGCTTGTGTGGGATCCTCTGGTATCAGCCCTCCCCTCCCTTGGTGCACCACTCGAGGGATGCTGCCTCAGCATCTGGGGAGTGGCCACCCTGGCAATGCGCCTTGAGGGCAGAGACTTGGGGATGTGCTTTTCCTGCCAGTTTCTCTCTGAGAAGGATGCTGTGTGGGCGTGGGAGGAGACAGCACGCAGGCCTTTACCTCCTGGCTCTCCGCTTCAGTGCACTGCACCTCAGTCCAACCTGTGCACAGATGAGACAGAAATGCACGTACAGCAAGTATCCTGAGACACCAAGGGGATACTGGCCTGTGATTGTCACTACAGAGCCCACGTCAGGGCAAAAGGACCTCCCTTTTGGAAACCTCCATGGGTGAATGTTGTTGGGTTTTTTCCCCTCTTTGGTCTTTGAGGGGCCTGCCACAAAGTAGGAGACTTATTCTTACTTATGAACGCCTGGCCTTATCTTGGCTTATTTCTTGCCAGCTTTGCTTAACCTAAGTTATCCTGACTACCTTTTGCTTCTGGGCTTTTCCCTTTTCTTACTTCTGTGTATCTTACTTTCACTCTTACTCTGTGGCTGGCTGGCTGGCTGGCTGACCCTGACGTCCTCCCTCCTTGTTCTATCCTGCTTCTCTTGTTTCTTCTCCTGTTTATCCTCTCTCCCTGCCAGCCCTCCTATCCTTGCTCCTGCCTCACTATTGGCCGTTCATCTTTTTATTACACCATCAGGTGTTTTGACAGGCAGAGTAACACAGCTTCACCAAGTTAAACAAATGCAACATAAAAGAATACAATACATCTTTTCATCATTAAAACAAATGTTCTACAATAAACAAGTGTAGCACACCGTAAGATAATTTTCCACAGCAGTCGAATGTTTCAAAGGTGGGTTCATTTACCGTAACTGTGGCATGAGGACACCAAATAACAGATTAAGCTGGTGGCTGTTCACTCAACTGGGAAGGTGTCTACAGCTTCAAAAGTCCCACACAGATACTATGGCTGTAGCGGGTTACCATTGGGGATACCCTGGACCCTCTAAAGGACAGGAAGCTACGTATGCCCCCCCCGTAGGGAACCCACCTTTAAAACAATGTCCCAGTTACTACTTCGCCATGCTGCCAACGTAAGAAACTGTCAGGGGTACTTGGCATTATTGTTTTCTTGGTGTGAATCCCCATGGTTCTCCCATGCAGACCACGGCCCCCATGCCTCCCGGGGTCTAATGGGCGATGCCAAGCATGGCTTCTCCTTGAGTGCCACCTCTCCCTAGCGGGCTCTGACTTCCCTGGTGACTAGACACCTCATCCGTGCCGCCATGTGAGCTTGGTGTGTGTCTGCTAAACTGGGCTGTGGTGTCTGCAGCCAGCGCTGTGTGATGCCACCATTGGTCTCCCATGTGCCAGCCTTAGGTGAGCACGAAGTATCTAGACCTAACTTAGTGCCCTGCTGTCTGAAGAAACAAATGTGGGTGCATCAGGACGGGGTGTCGGGACACTGGAAGCTGGGTCTGGAAAGGGACAGGCCCCCTCTGCAGAGGTCAACTGGGACAGGAGGCACCTTGTTGGTGTCCTTCAGACATGAGCACATGGCCTGAGATGGTCCTCCATGCGTGTGGAGGTTGATGGAGCTGGCCAGGGTCTTATCCGATCTTCCAGGTCTTGCTCTCTGGGGGCAGCGCCTAATATGCTCAGATCTGCTTTGCAGTTTCTTTCCTCCAAGGCTTCTCCAAGTATGGCTTATTTGGGAAGTTTCCTTTCCGTGCTTCATCTGTTTATCCTAGTCCTAAGATGGAGCTTTCACCAGAGCGACCACAGGGCAGTGACGGGAGCTGCAGAGCCTGATAGGAACTCCTCCTTCCTGTCTGCTTAGCCTGGCTTGCTGCCTGTAGTGTGGTCATCATGCCTGCATGGTGGGGACCTCGAAGCTGAGGCTCGGCCCCAGTTCAATACAGTGTTGTCTCCAAGGCAGAATCTTAGCTCTGGATTCTCAGGCTTTTGTTTGTGATTTTTGAGATGTCTCAAGCCGAACTGTGTTTTCTGAAGTAATTGTGTGTGGTGGTGTTACCCAATTTGTCAGTATTTTCACTAAACAGTGTTCCATAATTACTGAGTCATCTCTTCCTGTACTTCATTAAATATATATTCAGTATTTTGCAAAAATGCCCACAGTACAATTGAAAGGTATATAATTTGAGTTTCTGAAAACTCACATGTGTCTCCATAGTGTCTTTGTTTTTGAATTTGGATACATTCGCTGAGCTTTCTGGCTTGTTCATCTTTAGGAGGAGGGAGTCCTTTGTGGGAGATGCATATAGAAGAAGTCTCTTGGCTTTCATGCCTGACCGACCACTCACTCAGACAGCTTTGGTGTGGCTTTGGGAGATAAGGGGCTGCATGCCTGGTGTGGGCTCTCTGTCCTGCACCTGATCAGGTTCCTGCTTCCAGAGCTCTGTTGCTGCGAGCCCACAGACGAAGCCGTTCTCTCCGTGCTGTATCCGTTGGCTTCACCTTGTTTTGCTGTCAGAAGTGAAGGGAGTGACTCGTGGGCAGGTCAGTAGGTGGGGTCATAGGTAACTCTTTCTTCTTCCCTACACCTCCTCTCGTGTCCTTGGCCTTCTCCCCATGTCAAGCTCCATTACCACCCATGCCTGGCAGGTACGGTATTGGCTCATGTTTCTGGCCACAGGTAAGTGCGCTGCCAGCACTGATCTAGACTCCAACCCATCTCTGTTCTGAGTCTGGGTGGACAGAGGCCTTGGCACCATGCCACGGGACTGGAGGCCCAGGCGGGACTTGCCAGTGAGCCAGTCTATAGAGCACAGGTGAGGGTCAGCAGAACCAGTGTCCATGCCTACAGCTAATCAGACACCATGACCTCCAAATAATGCCTTCCCCGTTGGCCAGTGTCCATCCATCCTTTCCAGATGACGGGGGCAGCAGAGTCTGGCCTCAGAGCTGACACCTGACTTCATAGTCCTCCAGCGCCCCTCTCCCTGCTCCACCCAGCATGAAGCTGAGCAAAATGAAGTTTTGTATCTTGAGGATTTGGGGAGAGTGGGTCTCTGTGAGACACACAGTCCTGTGGACGCACTATTGGTAACATGCTTATCTCAGGCACATGGCCCAGAGACGACGGACGATTCATCTGCATGGTGAGAACAGCTCCTGGTTTCCCGACACTTGGCCTGCAGTCACTGCTTATTCTCCAGTCAGCAATGATGGCGATCCTGCCATGGTTCTGCAGAAACAGTGATTAATCCTTCAGTGTTTTCATATGAGTCACTCGAGGCCAGTATGGGAAGCTGAGATGCTGCCCAGGGCAGCCTGTCCACTCCCTGCCATCCTCGCCAGACTCCCGTCCGAGGTTATAGAGAAACTGCAGCCAGTTTGTACCGTCTGTCAATGTGTGGCAGATTTTAGGAAGTGTTTGGTTGTCTTGGGCCCCAGCGACATCCCCCTGGAGCTGTCCTGTACTGTCACCCCAGTCCCGCCATGCTTGCCATTCGGTGAGCTCCCACCGGCACTGGCTCTTCCCCAGCCGCCTGTTCACCCTGACACCACCAGAAACCCCAGAATCTCAGTGCCTCCCGCTGCTGCTGCTGCTGCTGCTGCTGCACATGGTGAGGCGAGCCCAGGGCAAGCCAAAGTCACTTGTGGTTATAATTTCTGTTGCTATTTTGGTTCTGGATCCGGGAAGTTACGTTTTAGGCGGTGAGTGTTTAATGGTTTTCAGATTGACTATTCCAAATCAGGTGGACAGTCAATGTACTTTTGTGATCTAAATGACTTTGTGATCAGACATCACGCTCACAGCGGAGGGTTACCCCGTGAGCCTTGCAGGTAGCAAGGGGGGGAAGTTGGTACTGATTGGCAGGGTGGCTTAGGTTTCTTTCCTGTGTTAGCAGTGCAGAGGGACAGAGGGACAGGCTTGTTGGGATCCCCAACTCTGAGAGCTTTGAGCCTCAGACAGGCTTGTGGTTCCCCTGTCACTGAGCACCTTGGACCTTGGCCACAAGTCTAGACATGAAGAAGCTGGCAGGAGATGTCTGGGCCTCCTGAAGGCTGCTGAGTGCTGCCTTTTTCTTTACTGTAACAGAGTGAAGGACTCCCTCTCCCCACCTAGAGGGGAAGGGTATTTATAGGCACTGGCTTACACTCTGGGAGACAGAGGATGCTTTGGGGGAGGGGGTCTGTGACAGAATGTGCCTGTGGGGGGACAGGAACTGACAGGGCACCTCTTTGACCTGAGTGTGTGCTGTCCTGGGGCTTTTTCCATTTACAGCCACAAGCAGACACCACAGCAAAGACTGTCATTTGATACCTATGAATCTGAGCATCGTCCTCAGGAGGGGCTGCCTCTGTTAAATCATCAGGGGTTGAGCTCAGGGACATGTTTGTCTTGTCGCCACTGTGTAATTTGGTTAGTGGGTTTCGCTTGTTTCAGCTGAAATTTGAAGCTTCCATTAGGTGACTAACATTGGCCAGGATTGACTTCCTGTACATTATTTAAAGCTTGTCATATCCTCTGTGCTAACGTCTCTAGCTGGACTTGGGCAGCTGATGACTGATTGGTGAAGGTAGGCTGCTGTGGAGATAGGGCCTTTGAGGCTGGGCCATTCTCTGGTTGAATTTTGAGTTCCCGTGCATATTGTCCCTTTTGGGGCATCAGGATTGTCATGTCATGTGCTTGCAGAGTCACCCAGGAGGATCCCTTCTGGGCCACCTCCCCTCTGCCTGGCCTCAGTCACCCTGTCCACTTCAGGCATCTCCTTGGGGGACCCACTGAACTCAGTGAAATGCTTCATTAAAAACTAGGCTTGGTTGAGGGGCTGGAGCAGACTCAGTGGTACCACTCCTGCAAAGGACCTAAGTTCAGTACCCACGCCACCTAAAACCCCAGCTCCAGGGGATCCTGCAGTCTCTTCTCAGGGCACCTGCATTCGTATGTACAAACTCCCTCAGAAACACATAAAAAAAGCAAACTAAAAGCACAGCTAACCAGAAACTCCCCTTAAACCCTAAGAATGTTGCTTGCTTTTCCTGAAACTGAGAGAAGACAGCCTTTGGGGCTCCAGCTTCCTTCCTTCTGGAGTCTTAGAGGGGACAGTGTATCTGCGGTCTGAGGGAAAGAGTGGAAGCCCCTGAAGTCTGTTTTCGAATCATGACCTTACTTAGAGCCCGGTGACCCTGTGGCAAGCTTTATTGAAATGGGCTGAATGTGTTCAAAGACCCGCTTGTCCAAAGAGTACAACCCAGTGATTTCTGTGCATCTACCAAGTCACCAGCTATAACCACATCTAATTTACAGTACTCTCATCTCCATAGAGAACTCTCTTTACACCCTCCGCCTCCCCATGCCCACCTTACCCTGACAGCCATCCCTCAGATGGAGCTCTGCCTGCTTCCTGTACGTGGAGTCACACAGTCCCCACCTTTGGTCTGTGCCTCTTCTGGTGCCTGTTGGTCCTCTGTGGCTGGACCTGCCTGCCTGAGCTCTGAGGTCCAGCACATGACAAGGACGTCTTTGCTCTCTCCTCTTTGATGCTTCTGGTCACTGGACACTTGTGTGCAGTGTGTCCTGAAGCCTTCAGGGGTGGAACCCTGGTTTGCCATTGTGTGTTAGCTGTTCCATCTCCCTCCACTTGGACTCCAGTGGCCACAGGTTCAGTCTGCCTGCGTGACCCATGTAGGTGCAGCCATGTCCTGTAAGGAGTGAGCCCTGTCCCCTTCTCTGCCCTGCATGAGTCAGAAGTGAGGGCTGGCTTGGCATACCCAGTGACCTTGATTCAAGGGTCTGGTCAGTAACTTACCCAGTAGCTCTTCTGACCTGAGTCAGAAACAACTCTGGTTTCCCCAGTACAGGACTCTCAGGGAGGGTTGTTTGGGGAGGGGACGGAGTGTGGGTAGTTGGCAGATTTAAAATTATCTAAAACCACTCCCCATTTAAAATTGGGTGCATTGTTGGCCTTGAAATGCTGGTGCGCATTTCACTGAAGCTGTGGAGGCAAGTGCACTGGAAAACTGGGCTAGTAGCCATCACACTTGCCAGTGTGTCTCCCTGTTCGTCTTTGAAGAAGGCTCGGAACCTTCCCCGACTCTGGATGGAGCAGAACCAGCCAGGAATTGCCACGAGGGTTGGAGATTTGCGGGGAATGCTTTATACAACGAGCAGCGTGCAGACAGTGCCAATGCTGTCTTCCAGGGAACCCCCATAAGTGAGTTTGGCCTGAATGAGGATCCTTGTTTCTTTACTTTTCATGACTGCTGATGACTGGTGCACTCTCATCAGCCTGAAAACTGTAAGGCAGATTCTTCATGCCGAGGCCACATGTCTCCGGGCTCAGAAGAAACAGATCTGTGGTGGGCCCTCTTCCCTAAGAGGCACCTTGAGATGCTATTTATCTTGAGAAATGGAGATGGCATGGTCCCTGGACTGTGCTCACAAGTACACACAGACACACTTGCCCTGTGGTTGAGGGAAGGTACGAATCTGGTATGTGCTTGGCAGAGGCCTATGTGGTACTGAGGCCATCACTGCACCTGGAGATCTGCCCTTTGTGATCCACAAGGTCTGCCTATAGATCCTTACTCTGGGAGTGCCTGGAAGGCAGCCTCCAGCTTGAACTTTCCTTCCAGAAGAAACAAATCTTGCTAGGTTTGCCGGGGTTTTACACCCACTTTCAGGATAACGGGTGTTCAGGATTGTTCTGAAAGGGTGCAGGGAGGCTAGTGTGTACAGTACCCATCCTGTGCCACAGAGTGATGCAGAAGAGGGCTCGTGGGGACCTCTCCAGCCCTGTTTAAGTGATGAGAGTGGGCAGTGCCACTTGTGTCTTCCCACAGCAAGCCAAAGACGGATGAGAGGCTGGCTTCCTAAGACTCTTTCTGAGCGGAAATGCAGAGTGTCCTTAGGGATAGTGACAGCAGAGAGGTCTCTGGGCAGGGTACCAACCCATTGCCTGTGCTGCACTGGACCAGGGCAGTTGAGACTGACCTCGTAACCCCTGTTCTGCCAGTGAAGCCTGGGGCTTTCTGGGCTGTAGCTCTGGTGGTCCCTTGCTGAGCCCCTGAAGTGGTGACTGACCTCTGTAGGCTCAGGCCCTGCACCCACAGAGCACTTCCTCCTATCCTGGCTCTACAGTGATGTGTCCTAGTATCTTCCTGCTGACTTGTCACCTCCCTGCCAACTTGTTAGTCCCGTCTACTCCCATGGGGCACGTGATGGAGCCTGGATCCTTTACCTTATTCATGGAAGTGCTGTCTGCCTAACTTTTCTCTCAGATTTATTGATCTGTTCTTTTTAGTGCTTTGTTAATTAGTCATGTAAACAAAGTCCTGTGGTTGGTCTAGACCTCCGTTGTCGCTAAGAAGTGTCCGTTTGTTTGAAGTGTCTGTTCTGGTTGGGCCGAACCCTGACAGCCTTCTTACACCCCAAAGGTCTTCTTGCTAACCTGAAACTTGCTGTGATCTGCACTTGGTGGTCTTGCTGTGGTCTGGGCTCCGGTGGTCCGTCTGATTTGGCATCCATCAGAGACAAGTGCTTTCAGGTTTTATTTTAAAAACCCAGGCAGGCAAATGATTCGTGGGAGCGGCTCCAGTTCCTGGCCTTGGTCAGGAAGAGCAGGAATTAATATTTAACTGCCTGTGTTAGCACACTGAGAACAGATCCTGGCCTTCAGTGTCTCGGCCCTCAGCCCGTGCTGCCCTGTGGTTAACCCTTCCCAGGAGAGCTCTCCACAGCTCAGCTTAGAGCTGTCCCCAGTCACTAAGCACAGTGCATCTGTCACAGCTGCCAGGCAGGAGGTGTGTGAGCCAAGATGTGAGAAGTTCCTCAAGGAGAGGCCTTGAAGGAGCCCAGATACCCCAGGAGCTGCATTTGCGTGGTCTCTGTGATTTTCTCCAGGGCTCTTGTTTTATAGACTGGGAGGTGTTTTCACTCCAAACCTTCTCTTCAACTGAAAGTGTTAGCTCCTCTCTAAGTGGGTACCCCCGAGGCCATGGTGTGATTTCAGTCTTCAGAGTCTCCATGGGGGCTCATGGTCAATCCTGAAGCTCAGCCACTGCCTGTGAAGCTCAGTGCAACACTCACCTCTGTGCAGAGGCCTGAGGGGCACCAGGGCAGTTGTCTTCTCCACAAGCAGGGGTGGAGCCCTCCCCGCTTTCCTGGCAGAGGTCTGATGTGTGGCTCTTAACAAGGCCTTGGTTACCATCCCCTGCACTCAACTTTCCCACAAAGCTAGAGGCTCATAGAAAGGAAGGCAGCACAGAAATTATCTCCAACTGGGAGGGGCTGCTGGGCCTTTGTTCTGACTAAGGTAGTAGTACCTGCTGGGCAGCCAGGTCCCTTGTCCCTTAGAGGGTTCAGGGCAGTGGGTATGGTTTAGTTGGAAGCTCTCTTTGAGGAACCAAATCCTGAGATCCTGATGAGGGGGTCTGGGCTTATTGTGGGCGAGACCAGTAACTGCTCTGGGAGTGGCCGTGTTGCATCTGACCCCAGGGCTGGGAAGTTGTCTCCTGTAGCGGTTGTATCCATTCTGTCTGACTCTTGAGGAGCCAGCATGGTGTACTGGGTGACAAATGGGAAGAGCTTCATGGCCTCAGCAAGCAGGTAGCTGAGCAGAGGGACTGGTCATGTAAAAGCACTAGGGAGAGAGCCAGAGAGGATGTAACTGGAACAGAAACATAGGTACCAGCTGCTCAGTAATGCTTTTACTGGCCGTGAACTGGGGGTGGTCCCAGAAGCAGAGGTCGTTCAGGAGGGAGGTGAGTCCCTGACCCTCCTGGTCTTCTGGGCCTGGCACATGTCTCTGTCAGCACCTAGTGTTAGAGTGCATTGGGCCTCTCCCTGAGCAGATGGCCACCCTCTGTGTCAGTATCTGCCTGGGGAGTTGGCTCCAGAACTGAAGCCCCTCACCTGTAGGGGTAAGCCAGTCATGTGTCCAGGCTGTGGGAGGGAACCTGGGAGCCCCATGTGACCTTCCACACCATCAGAATGCACTCAGGTGTGGCCTTCGTGTCAGCAAGATGGCGTCTGTTTCAGTGTGACAGTGTTGGGAGGACGCAGGCACAGGCTGACGATGCTCTTTTCTCAGTGTGCAGGAGAAGAGAACTGGGTGGACAGTCGGACCATCTACGTGGGACACAAGGAGCCCCCTCCGGGCGCAGAGGCCTACATTCCACAGAGATATCCCGACAACAGAATCGTCTCCGCCAAGGTAGCCTCACTTTCTGCCGTGTTTCCGCCTGTGGAGGCTGCCACCCGGGGCAGCACCTTCTGAGTAGCATTGGTACTTCTGAGCAACTGTCCCTAGGGTGTCACTGCTCTCCCAGCAGCCGCGGTGCTCCTGCACTGCTGTCCACTCCTGCAAGGCTGTCACGGGTACTCCGCCAGGCCTCCGCCTCTGAGCCACATCCCAATGCCTCCCCTTACCGTGCATTGCCTGGCCGTGCTGGCAACTAGGCCTGCCAGCCTGCCGGCTCCGTGCAGCAGACAGGGAGGGGGATGTAACCGGATCTCCTCACTCGAGTGAAATGCTCTGTCATCAGCAGGATTCAGGATGAGGTCCACATGGAGAGAATCTTGAGTGTTTGAGCAGGGGGTGTGAGGATTGTGGCTTCACACAAGAGTATGAGGAGCACCTGCCCTCATGAACAGGCGTGTATGTGTGTCTGTAGAGTGTGTGCCTTGCCTATGTTGTACTGAGTTTAGTGTGTGTGTGTGTGTGTGTGTGGCCAAGGTGCAGATATATAAGTCACACCCAGATGTTCTGAGACACAGGTAGGCTTATTTAAGTCACATAAGGCTCCCAAGAAGGAGGTCTGTATCGTCCACAGCCAGGTGTTCTGACACGCATGGCTCTTTGGAGGAGCCAGTGGCATCACAGGTGCCATTGTGCCATGCTGTGAGAGCTGCAGAGTTCTCTTTTGAACTCGAGACCTGTGTTTGTTGAGAGGATTTTATAGGGTTGTTTATTTTGTAACAGCAGTATTAAAAATGCTGTATTTTGTCCAGAAGCATAACATAGGCAAGTAAAATACACTCATAAGGAACCACCACATGAACGTCCCTTGAGCTGACACAGGCTTGATAATGAAGGGACAATGGAAGAGAAACATTCTCCAGAAGCACACCTCCCCACCCCTGTGTTCACAGACTGTACTGACACTCATCAGCTCTCTGAGAAGGTGATTCCTCTGCTAACAGACCTCACCACACCACCGGTGTGTGTGTGTGTGTGTGTGTGTGTGTGTGTGTGTGTGTGTGTGTGTGTCTGTCTGTCTGTCTGTCTGTCTGTCTGTCTGTTCATTCGTATGCATGCTTGTGCACATGTGGGCTCATGCAGTGTATGTCCATGTGTATGTGTATGTGTTTTCCTGCACATGTGGGCTCACACAGTGTGTGTATTGTGTGTCTGCCATAGGTGTGCAGACAGGTTCTATCCAGGCTGTCCAGGATGCCCATGAAGAGCAGAGCAGCCTGACTGAGCTCTCTGAGAGGCTGAGGGGCTCTGTGACTGACAGGAGAGCTCGTGAGCCCTGCCCCCACTCCTTTGCTCTAATCCACTTGGGGCCTGTTGCCCACAGCAACTCTGAGAGGCTTTTTCTTCTCTTTGTGTCCCCGGAGAACAGGAACTACCACAGCCTCCTTGATTTCTGGAAAGGAAATCCACGGGGAGGTTGTGTGGGAATTGCAGGTCCCAGGGGTTTTCAGAGGCAATTTCTCCTAGAGAGACTTCTTCATACCAGGAAGCTTTCGAGCAGGAACAAACAGAATTAAGTCAACACTCTTGGCAGAGAGTGGCCAGAGGGAGGACAGGCCAGGGATTGGCAGAACCGCCTGAGCGTCCTAGCAGGCTCTCAGCATGAGCACCTGTGGCACACCAGTGCCTGTCTCAGTGACAAGGAGCCAGTGATGGTTCAGGGGAAAGTGTGCACTGCCTGCCCCTGTACCAGTCAGATTCAGGGAGGGATTTGGACAGGAGGCGGGGACCTCAGCTGACATTGGGTTTATGCAAACTGAGATGAGCTTATGCAAACTGAGTGCACGTTTATGAGGCATCATTGGGAATTTATAATTGTTTTTGCTTAAGTAACAGCTCAGGTGGGTGGAAAGTGATAATTTCTTCAGCAGGTATACAAAAGGCTTGTAGAATGTGTCTATAGTAATGTGTCTGTGTGTGTAAGGAAATTTTTGTTTCTACCTTAGCAATGCCAAAGAATGCCTCAGAGCCTATCAGTTTGATTAACCAGGGAGCTGTGGCAGTGTTTGCCCCATGAAGAATGAGAGGAAGGCCTTAACTGCCTGCCGTTGTATTAAGCCCCGACCTGTGTGCCATGGATGTCGTTACCAGTAGCTGATTGGAGTTCGCATTTCACCTGTGGGGACTCAGTGTCATGGAAGAAGATGAAAATGACTGCCTTCATGGCTCCCCTGGCCTCTGGTCACACACACACACACCATTTCCCTGTGTCTGGGGAGACTCTTGTATGACTGCCTTCATGGCTCCCCTGGCCTCTGGTCACACACACACACCATTTCCCTGTGTCTGGGGAGACTCTTGTATGACTGCCTTCATGGCTCCCCTGGCCTCTGGTCACACACACACACCATTTCCCTGTGGCTCCCCCTGGCCTCTGGTCACACACACACACACCATTTCCCTGTGTCTGGAGAGACTCTTGTGTGGCGCTGCTCACTGCTCTTTGCAGATTGGTCCTCAGGGCGTGGCATTCACAGGGACCCTCGCTTTGCCTTCAGGAGGTTGCCAAAGTAAATACTGGCTCCCCCAGCATTGCCTGCTCCCCCCAGCCCACACCGGATACGTCCAGGAAAGCTGGGCTACTTTTGGTTATTGTGAAATGATTACCTCTGCCACTTTGGATATAGTTACACAGATGACTTCCATATTTACCGTGTCACTTAAACACTGAACAACCTTCCGTGGCTATAGCTTATTTATGAAGAAACTAAGGCTTAGGGACGGGAATATGTCAGTGGCCACAGGGCAGATAAGTGACCTTCAGCCACTTATCTCTGAGTGTGGAGTTCCTTCTGTGGGGCCATTGTCTCTCCTGACTCTCCCCTAACCCTGTCATGATATACCCTCATCTCTTAACACCGTCAATCCTGCGTAGCATTGAGACTTCCTGTCCTTGGCAGCCCCTTCCCATCCACACAGGCTGATTGCAGGCCAGTATCTGGTTCTGGCGCTTTGTGGGGTACTGTGAGGGCTGGGTCAGCCTGTGGCTGAAGCTCTGGGGCTTTCTTATTTCCTGGCCTCTGACAGAAGAGTTCCTAGTTCCTCCCAGTGTCCCGTTGACTTGTGACAACATGTAGAATAGGTAGAACTTCTGTGAGCCTCCAGGCCAAGAACACAAAGCCAGAGATTGGCACACCCAGGGGAGCAGGAGGCTGTATGGACATGGAACTCACATGCCAGCCGGGGAAGCCACTGCTCAATGCGAGGAGTCAGAGAGGCCAGCAGGCACCCTCCGCTCAGTGTGAACACAGAGACCAGCGGGCACCCTCCGCTCAGTGTGAACACAGACCAGCGGGCACCCTCCGCTCAGTGTGAACACAGAGACCAGCGGGCACCCTCCGCTCAGTGTGAACACAGAGACCAGCGGGCACCCTCCGCTCAGTGTGAACACAGAGACCAGCGGGCACCCTCCGCTCAGTGTGAACACAGAGACCAGCGGGCACCCTCCGCTCAGTGTGAACACAGAGACCAGCGGGCACCCTCCGCTCAGTGTGAACACAGAGACCAGCGGGCACCCTCCGCTCAGTGTGAACACAGAGACCAGCGGGCACCCTCCACTCAGTGTGAACACAGAGACCAGCGGGCACCCTCCGCTCATTGTGAACACAGAGACCAGCGGGCACCCTCCGCTCATTGTGAACACAGAGACCAGCGGGCACCCTCCGCTCATTGTGAACACAGAGACCAGCGGGCACCCTCCACTCAGTGTGAACACAGAGACCAGCGGGCACCCTCCACTCAGTGTGAACACAGAGACCAGCGGGCACCCTCCACTCAGTGGGAACACAGAGGCCAGCAGGCACCCTCCGCTCAGTGTGAACACAGAGACCAGCGGGCACCCTCCGCTCAGTGGGAACACAGAGAGGCCGGCGGACATGCTCTGCTCATGATGAGGAGAGACAGCTCAGCAGGCCCTGGCCCCAAAAGTCTACGTGAGTGGAGAAGCAGGGCTGATTGACTGTCTCTTGGGGTTGCGCATGCCTCAAGGCATCTTCATGGGAGAAAGAGATGCCGTGACCTCCTCATTTTCCCAGCCCCCTTGCAGGTGTAGCAGCCGTTTGATTCCTCCCCTTCATCATTGATAACAGACTTTTCCAAGTTGGGAAACCTTCCACTGCTGATAGGAGAGTGGAGGTAGAACTCGATACCTGAGTGTAGATGACCCTGAGACACCGTGTTCTGGCCACAAGTCCCCACAAGCACGCAGGCTTTTACAGATCAGCAAGATAGAAGATGCGTGACTGACCTGCCGCTATCACGTTACCCGTACCAGCTCTTATATAAAGTGCTCCAGTTATGTGTGTGTGAGACCATGTAGGAGGGTGCACATGTGTGGAGCCATATGTGCACATATGTGCATATGCATGTGAAAGCCATAGGTCAAAGTTGGGTGTCCTCCTTAATGACTCTATACATTTTCCCTCCCTCCCTTCCTAATTGATTAGACTGGCTGGCCAGCAAGCCCCAGGGTCTTCCTGTCTCCATTTTCTTACTGGGGTTGTGACTGAAACTTCTGTGCCCTGTTGTTTGTTGTGTATTGGGGATCTGAACTCTGGTCCTCGTTCATGCATGGTAAGCCTTTTATTGACCAGGCCATCTCCCCAGCACCTTGTTTTATCTGTCACAGAGTTGTCACATGTGTTCATGGACATTTAAATTATCTCACTGGCTTTCTGGTATATGCAGTCAGCAGTAATAACTGATTAGCATTTTGTGAACCATGGGGTTACAAAGCTAATGGTTCACGGCCATGGTAGGATCTTCATAGTGGTAGAGCTGCAGAGCAGTCCTCGTTCTCTGGGACCTGATAGACTCCCAGGGTACTAGAACAGTAACATTCAGGTAGCGCAGGTCCGGACATGCACATGGCCCTCTGCGTGGAAATGCATTGCCCACATCAGGGTCACCTGCTGTGTCCCACTCACCTCCTCCAGGAACACTCCACAGAGCCAGTTCAGCCACACAGTGGCTCAGTCATGAAGACTTTTAATTAGCAGCTACAGCAAAACCCCCGGCTATGACTTTAAAGCCACCCGTGCTTAGTTGTAAAGAGAAGCTTTTTCTTTGAGAGGAGCCTTCCCGCCAGCCTGGTACCAGAGCTGCATCAGTCCCAAATAAACACACAGGAGGCTATATTAGTTATGAAGCTGTTGGCCTTGCTTGTTTCTTACTGGCTAGCTCTGACTTAAGTAATTACCCCATAATTGTTAATCTAAGTATTTCTCTTACCGGAGAGTAGTTCCGGGCTTCCTACCCCATGGCGGTTACATCTCAAACTCTTGTGTTTCTCCTTCCCAGAGTCCTCCTGGACTCCTAGTCCCTCCTATCTAGGTTTCCTATTGGCTCAACAGTACTTTATTGACAAATGCACAGGACTTCCCCCAACACTTAGTGACTGCTACAGCTCGGGTTTCCTTCCGTGATGGCCCGTGTCATAAACCCCAAGCCCTCCTTCACTATCTAGACACACCAGACACCGTGGTCTGTTCCAGATTCTGATCCTTTTCTTCACTCCTAAATAAATCTTTCTTCATTGACTGATAGAGAGAGTATCATTACCAGTGTGTTTGGAAAGAGTCTACCAGAGCTTCCAAACATAAAATACTTGTTTATTTACCCATTATAATATCGGGAATTGAATCCAATGCCTTACACATGCTAGGCAAGAGCTCTGCCCCTGAACCCTGTCCTCAGCCCCACCCCCATTTTTGAATTTTATAAAATAGAAACATTGAAGCGAGTGGTTTGGTTGCCCCATATTGAACTGTGCGCCAACTGGTGCACCTGTCTCTCCCTTTATCCTCTGAGGTCAGGTCATTTTGAAAGAAATCCTGATGCCCAATGATTGTCATTTGTAAATATTTCAATAGAGGAAACATTGGGGTTCCATCAACATGACTTTGTTGCTAGGTAGCATATTACAGAAATTTAGGGATTTTTTTAAACAGGGTCTCTATAAATAGCCCTGGCTGTCCTGGAACTCACTATATAGATCAAGATGGCCTTGAACTCAAGGAGATCTTCCTGATCTTCTGGAATTCTGTGTATGTATGTCTGTGTAGAGAAATGTGCATGAGTGAGTACAGGTACCCATGGGGGCCAAAAGAGGGCATCAGATCCCCTAGAGCTAGAGTTGTAGGCACTTGTGAACAGCACATGGGTGCTGGGACTATTCTGATTAACGAATGTGCAAGTAATGAATCTTGGCTTGGAAATAAGTTTGGCTTTATAAAGCGGGGCTTTAAAATCATTCCATTTGCCTTTAATCCCAGTACTCTGGATGACAGAGCAGGCAGATCTCTGTGAGTTCGAGGCCAGCCTGGTCCACAGGGCGAGTTCCAGGACAGCCAAGGCTATACAGAGAAACCCTGTCAGAAAAACCAAAATTATAACAATAATAATTCCCTTTATATATATAAATCCTATGTTCATCCCAGAAATGTGAGAGAATGAGTACACACAGATACTGCCATTGTAGATGTGTGTCTATAATGCTTCCCTTAGGAAGCTAATGGAAGGTGTGAAGTTTTTTCTTTTTTCTTTTTTTGTGGGGGTGGGGGGTCCAGTTAAGGAGAAACTCATGCTTATCAAAATCTGAAGAGGAGCTGTGTGTGCGATGTTTGTCAGTTCTAGAATTTCAGCCCCCATCATATTGAGTGTCTGCGTTAGCCAGGGCCCTGAGCTTCATCAAGTCCTTCCCAGTATGTGTGTCACACAAGACAAGGACACCAAGACTCTCCTCTGAGGAGAGGGGAGATAGCAGTGTCCATGGGCAGGAAACCCGTGCTGTGAGATGCTGCTCCTATTGACATGACCTGCAGTCTCCCCGGCCCTAACCAGAGTCCCCACCAGCGACTCTGAGGGCCTCCTCTTACCTCTAAACTCATGTGAAAAGGCAAGTACCCTTGGATAGGACAGGAAGGACACTAGAGGGTAGCACTGTTCTCAGTACAGACACCGAGTGGTCAGTTTGGAGACTGTGCAGTGTGGGAGTGCCCTCTCTCCTCACCCTGTAAATACACTGGTAACAGGCAGATGCAGCACCCTGCAGTGTGGACACCATGCCCTGTTATCAGGCAAGCAGCCCTCAGGACGACAGAGGAGAGGTGGGAAGACAGAGGAAGTGTCAGCTCGGAGCAGGAGTTGCTCCAAGTCTGCACTGGGCTCCAGTGAAGAAACGCTCTGTATGCGCGTGCACACTAACTTTTGCCGAGCGCTCTGCTTTCTGCTTTGACTCGATGGGCCAGGCCGTCAGACGTGATTACACTCTGTCTTAGCAGTTTGTCTTAGGGCATTGTATAACACTGACAAAATGTCAATAATGTAAATTCTGGTGAGTTTGTACCTAAAACTGAACATTGTATTTATTCTTTGCACTCCCTCCCTGCTCTTAGGTACTCAGACACCACAGAAAGTGACCCGTTCTTGCTTTTGTCTTGTACAGTACACATTTTGGAACTTCATACCTAAGAACCTGTTTGAACAGTTCAGAAGAATAGCCAACTTTTATTTTCTCATCATCTTCCTGGTGCAGGTAAGGATTGCCCCGGCCCTCTGTCTCAGCAAATGTCACTGGATTCTCAAGAAGTGATATACAGTCATTAAAATCAGCAAGGATGTGACATGCCTCATCTGCCATTCATTCTTGGGTTCTCTGATTCCAGCCCCAAGACGAGACAGGGCAAAGTCTCCAGTCACTCCTCACATCTCCGTTTACTCATTCTCGATTCTCAGGAAATGCATAGCAGATGTACATCCAGAGAGACAGATGCAGGGCGGGGACACGGCGAGGGTGTGGGTGGGGAGCAGCTGGTGGATTGCACTTTGTGGTACGCTTTTCTAAATTATTCCAAGTATGGCTGTAAACAACTGTAAAATCTCTCCAGCATGGACTCTGTCAGAGCAAATCCAAGTGTGAGCCTGCAGCATGACCTAAATGAGCCATTGTACACACAGTCAGACTTGAGCCCTCGCCACGTCCTGACACGGTTTCCTTAAGCACACCCCTTAATTAAGGAGCCTCCCTCAGCATCACAGTCACTAGGACGGGGTGGTGTCCCTCATGTCCAGGTTGCAAGGCAAGGAGGAAGGAGTCGTTAAGTGTCTGGGTGGGAAGAAGCCGTCTGAGGTCGCTAGCAACTGTTTTCAAGGTGACCCCAGGGCTCTCTTGTCCCCACAGTTGATCATCGACACACCCACAAGTCCAGTGACAAGCGGGCTCCCACTCTTCTTCGTCATCACTGTCACAGCCATCAAGCAGGTAAGACTCGCATCACAGGCTGACCTTGCAGTGGGAGGTCCTGCACAACATGATGTATTTCATGTTTTCACAGTTAGATTGGTGTTAGATTTTGAGAGGGTGGCTACAGATGTACGATGCCATTTTTTAAATCAGAAAAGTATATGCTGTCAATTTGACTTATCCTGAGGCTGTCAGTCAGACTTGATTGTCACCCGCCCTGTTTCCTTACGGTGAAGTCCTTTTGCCCCTCCCCTTGACACACTCTGCTTTGGAAGCAAGTGACCGGGCACAGCCCAAAAGTTAAGGAGTCTTGAAGGTATGGTTCATCTCCTTCGTATACGCATATGTAAGTTATTTCAGATTCTTATTCAGGGAATGTTTGCTTAATGCCCATTTACTTTTATTCAGGGGTTTGCTAATATCAATATGGATCTATAGATATTTATCTTAAACTTTGGGCTATAATCAGTAATGCTCCAATGTTTAAATTTTCCTTGCTCCAGCCTTTACCAGTTCATTCAGTTGGCGTCTGAATCCCTTCAGCGTGCCTTCTCATTGGGCTGTTTGTTTATCTTATTTGAGTGTGGGGGGAATTCCCTTCTCCTTTACTGAGCTAACATTAGCCACAAAACAAAGACTGGGACATAATTTAAATGCCTTAAAATTTACCCTTGTGTTTCCTCAAAAGTTTTATGCTAATTTTATGTTCGTTTTAAATATGATGCAATGTATAAACCAAATTGTATGTGTCTTTATTCTGCATTAAGATAGTCAATAACAGTTGAGGAAAAGACCATATTTTCCCCCATTTTAAGGGTTTATATCTGTAACTGATATATCTCTGCTGCTAGGTTTGTTTGTTTGTTTGTTATATACTAGCTTCATTACTGTAGGACTCTGTAGTAAAAAGTTGAAGTTGGGTGTGTAAATGGAAGTTGGGTGTGTAAATGGAAGTTGGGTATGTAAATGGAAGAAGTTGGGTGTGTACATGGAAGAAGTTGGGTGTGTAAATGGACTGTATCTGTAAATGGAACAACACTGTTATTTTGGCCTTCACACTTCCATTTTCACATAAATTTTAGGATCAAATTGTCAGTTTTTAAAAATACTTAATCAAAGAGTTAATCTCACAAGCAGGGAGGCAGGTGCCCATGCTGCCACAAGGAGTCACTCCACTCATGGTGGGCTGTCTGGTTTGTCTCCACTGACTCATAGGAAGTTAAGACTATGGAAAGTTGGTTTTGCTTCAGGCTGAAGTGAAGTGGTTTTGTGCCTCTGAATGGGAAAAGGAAGTAGGTCTGTACATTCTGAGCCAACCAGAGCAATCCAGTGTATTGTCCAGCCTCCAGGACAGCCTCCACCTCTGCTGACCCTTGAAGCAGCCAGTGACTGTGTCTGCAAAAGCTGTCTCAGGGACACACTGTTCTTCCTAACTGTTCTTTTCCAGGGGGCATAATGTTCTCAAGGTTTACCCACACAGTAGCATGTCAGAGCTCTGATCCATGTCATAAATGAGAAATACTCTGGGCCCCCAATAGTTTATCCCACAGCCTGTCTATGGGCATTTGGTACTCAGTTCATCTTAACCCTGCTCAGAGTATTTGTGTACACTGATTTGATCTTTGTTCCTGGTTCTTTATATACTTATATTTATTTTGATTTTTCCCTTTCTCTGGCCTTATGTATTTAATTTCTGGTTAAAATAAATAATAATTGTTTATATTGTGTCTGTGGGATGGAGATGGAGTGATGGATGTGTATCATTAGTTCTTAGGGTGTGTCTACAGGTAGAATTGCTGTAAGCCTCTGAGCAGATGTCTCCCTTCCTGCACAACAGAACACTTTCCCACCAGTGGTCTGCAGGCTCTGCCACTGATACTTGCTGCATCCGGCCCATTGTAGCCATCTCAGTATGTGCCTGGGAGTGCCTTACTCACATGTCCCTGATAGCCTGTGAGGTTGGGGATCTTTCCATGGACCGAGAAGCCATCTGAAAATAGTTAGAGGAGTGTCCTTTGCCTGCTTCGTATGTGCTAGGTCCTTCTGCTACAGAGCACTGGATGATGTGAATTTGCATTTCAGTATTCAGAATCCATTTTTTCCTTTGAGGCATCTGGATAATTTGCAAACTGTCAGCTTCCAAGTAAATTATTTTCCCCAGAAAGAGCAGCATAACCACCCAACAGCAGGTGCTGCAGGTGGCTGACCTCGGGACTCACGCTCTTCTGACAGGTGTGGGAGCAGACGCTGCAGGTGGCTGGCCCTGGGCCTCACATTCTTGTGACAGGTGTGGGAGCAGACGCTGCAGGTGGCTGGCCCTGGGCCTCACATTCTTGTGACAGGTGTGGGAGCAGGTGCTGCAGGTGGCTGACCTCGGGACTCACATTCTTGTGACAGGTGTGGGAGCAGGTGCTGCAGGTGGCTGGCCTGGGCCTCATGTTCTTGTGACAGGTTCAGGAGTCTCCACATTGCCCAGTCTGCTTTCTTACACAACTCAGGACCACCTGCCCAGGTGTGGTGCTGTCCACAGTGATCTGGGCTCTTCTACATCAATTATTAATCAAGAAAATGCCTGACAGAATTGCCTATAGGCCAATCTTTTCTCTTTTTGTGAAATATATATATATATATGTGTATTTTTTGTTTTTTGAAACAATCTTTTTCTTTTACATACCAATCCCAGTGCCCCCTCCCTCCTCTCCTTCTGCTCCTCCCCCTCCCCATACACTAATATTATGTAAGAATTTTCTCAATGACTAGCATATGTTAAGTTGACCAAAAAAACAAAAACAGGACAGAGATCTTATACTTTTAAAAAGTATTTACTTGCTCTTGGTTTCTCTCTCATTGCTCACTTGGTAGTCATCTGGAAATGCAGGTTTGAAACAGTTCCCCTCTGTTTCAAGCCCATTAAGTCATGCTTGAAAGTCTGCGGATCAGGTGAGGTAAGGGTGATTGACGGACACTGTCCGTACCTCTGTGCTGCTGAGCACTGCGAGTCTGTCGTCGCAGAACCCTGAATCCAGGGAGACGTGAGAAAACCCAGGCGAGACCATGTGTAGCCACAATTGCTTTAAACACTTCTCTCTCTGTCTCTGTTTAGGGTTATGAAGACTGGCTTCGCCACAAGGCAGACAATGCCATGAACCAGTGTCCCGTGCATTTCATCCAGCATGGCAAGCTGGTCCGGAAGCAGAGTCGGAAGCTGAGAGTAAGTGGTGTACCCACTGCATCCACCTGGTTCACGGATGTTCTTTGTAGAGTCATTTTCAACTTGGCCCTGTGGTAGGGTAGTCACACCGCCCTCTCTCATTTTGTTGGATACTTGAAGGGTCTAAGTTGTTGGAGCGCTTGCCTTTCTGCCTGTGTGGCCACCTGAAAGCACTTGTGCAGACAGGATGGCTTTCAAACGTGTCTCTGACTTCAGTCATCACCTGACTGTAAATTTGGACTCAGTCTCTTCCTGCCTCTCTTCCTCTTGGTACCCCTCCCATGCCCAAGCCTCCCCTGACTCCACCTCACTCCCTCTTAGGCAGCTCTGCTGTCTGTACTGACCACATCCCCAATTGCAGTCTGCCCCAGCTGGGGAGGTCAGCCAGCCCCCGGATAGGATTAACCTAACTCATCCCAGCCTGACAGCAGTCAGCTGTTGAACCTGAGGTCAGAGGGTGTCCCAGGAAGTGACGGCAGCACCCACATACAGTGGAACAGCACCTTCCAGGGATCACAGACACATACATGTGCTTGCTAGGCTCACCCCACATACGGATCTATTGGCGTGTGGCTATGTATGCGTTTACTTTAAATATGTGTGGTGTACAAATGCCCTTTGGTGTGTCACTGCTTCCGAGAGAGCCTCCTCTGTTAGAGAGATGTTTCTGTGTTTTCACTGGGACAGTCTTTCCTGGTGTGCCCTGCAGCTGCTCTGGTCTTCAGTGGCCCACGGCACCCAGAGAAGCCTTGTTCCAACAGAAAGCCTCTGCGTGGGTCTTTCCTAGAATCATGCCAGCGTCCCATAAGACACTGTGGTGATGTTTTAACACACTCTGAACACAGTAGGAGAATGAATTCCAGTCCAGATTGAGCTGTCACACCAAGGTGGCCTCTCAGTGACCATTCTGTCTGTCTTGCAGGTTGGGGACATTGTCATGGTGAAGGAAGATGAGACCTTTCCCTGTGACCTGATCTTTCTCTCCAGCAACCGGGCAGATGGGACCTGCCATGTCACTACCGCCAGCTTAGATGGAGAGTCGAGCCATAAAGTAACGTGCCTGGGGTGCAGCTAGGGGTCTTCGTGAGACCGGGCTTTGACAACATCCTGGGTGTAGACTAAGCATGTCTATGGTCACGGCTCTCTGGGGGGAGGGAATGCGGGTGTGACGCCCTCTAACTTTTAACCTTACTTTTGCTTTTTCCTATTTTCAGTTGTTTTCTTTCCTCCTGTAATGTTTGTGACAGTCACCATCTGAGGTGGGCAGGTGTACCTGCCACTACCCAATGAGAGACTCAAGTAGATTGTTAGGGTATTAACATTTCCTCTTAGCACAAATGTGTGTCTTTCCTAGTCTAGGACTGTGTGAAAGTCAATCAGAAGTTACAGATTTTATCTGTTATTTCACTGTCTGGTTAAGCATTTTAAGACAATCTTCTGGAACTGTAATTAATGGGTTGAACTCCACATGGAATTCTACAGTAAATGTAAGCATTTTGATAATCATGAGAGGAAAAAATATATAGTTCTGTTAACTTATACATTTGGCTTTTTAACTTAAAAATCTGCGAGGAGGAACTTCTGTGAAGCTATGAAATCTAACATAATGAAACCACTGATGCTTCTGGCAGCTTCTAGGAGCAGTAGAGAGGTATTAGCCCCTAAGATTCTAAAACAGGGTGTACATGATTCCTGCGGGTGCAGGCAGCCCGTGCTGTGAGATGAAATGAGACACATTTTCACGTGATTAGCAAAGGATGTGCCAATCTTTGGGGGTCATCCATGGCACTTTGTAAAGGCTGTGGGAGGTTTCCTATGTTCTAGGTAGTGCTGATAAACAACGGTTGTTTGGGAGGGGCTTCTGGATGACTTGGGTTGTTGTACCTGCACAGGGCTCATGATCTGACCATCCCAAGACCTTCTAAGCAACTCTCCTCTATTAGATAAAGCCTGCGTTGAGAATTTGGAGAAGATTTCTAATCATGTGTGTGGCTTTCACAGATGTAAGGAAGAGCCAAAGGCCCTCATTTGAGGGCAGGACTCACTCCATTCCATGGAAACTGATCGCTCAGACAAAACGGTTCAGTATCTCAACAGGTCTGAGGCGCAGGGTCTCAGCTCTGTTCTGGGCTGCAGCAACAGCTATTGATCTGGAAAATGCTCCATGCTGGCCTCTTGTCTATTCGCACAATGCATTTCATTGTGGTCCCGGTGTCATTTCTGTAGGTTTGGTTTGACTCTGGTGGCTGAAGTTATGTGAACCCTTTCCTTGAAAGACAGACTATGGACAGGCTCCTACCAACCTCAGGGTGTTCACATAATCTCAGCCTGGCCTTCGGCTCTTTCTGTACTTTTTACATCTGTGAAAGGTAGCCATACTGATGATTAGAAATCTCTAAATTCTCAGTGCATAGCAAGTGCTTGAATGATTGGTATAAGTGATGATGTGTAATTACCTGCTCACTTGCTCCAAGTCACACCGCTGTCTCCAGTGCTCATTATTAGAAATATAAGCAGAGAATCAGGGATCCCTTCCTCCTGACTGCCCCTTCTTTCCCCTCCCTCCTCTCCCCTCCTCTGTCCTCCTCCCTGGATAAAGGAGGAAGAATGTTTACCTGTCTGCAGTCTCCATAGTTGCTAGCTAGGCCACGCTCGTAGCCCTGGACAGTCACACAGTGGCCGCTGGTATCTACTTAGAAACGCCATTCTCAGGCGTCCTGCTCAGCCCCGCTATGCTGAAAGGTGTCCTAAAAGCAGTGGCCTAGCAGCCTCCTTCATTCAGATTTGAGGGACCTTCTAGTCCAAGCAGATGGACGGCTGCTTAGAAGCAATGGTAGGAGGACAGTTGGTAGCAGAGTTTGGAAAACGAAACCAGCAGACACTTTCGGCCCCTCCTAGGAACAATAGCACTTTGCCCAAAAGAGGAGGAGCACATCGGCGATTGATAGCTCTTACAGGGCAGGTACATCAAATTTCAGGTTAAGAGAGTCCCAGGCTTGCCCTTTGTCCTGCTGTCTTAAGATGAGGGTGCTGGGAAAGCATGAAGAGTCAGAGCTCTTGTCACCACCAAGCAGAGCAGTAGCAGAGGCTCATCCATCTTTCTATAACCTTTTGAACCTAGGCTCACAATAGGACTTACGG
Organism: Mesocricetus auratus; assembly: GCF_017639785.1. NCBI lineage: Eukaryota > Metazoa > Chordata > Mammalia > Rodentia > Cricetidae > Mesocricetus > Mesocricetus auratus. The sequence goes on along the minus strand of NW_024429212.1, from coordinate 6,544,261 downwards.
ATGTACAAGAAGACCAAGTTCTGGGGTGGATGCCAGCAGCCAGGTGGGGTGGAGCTTTGGGATGTAGCTCACGCTTCCTCTCCATCTGCAGACTCACTACGCAGTGCAGGATACCAAGGGCTTCCACACAGAGGAAGACGTCGATGGGTTGCATGCCACCATCGAGTGTGAACAGCCACAGCCCGACCTCTACAAGTAAGCCAAGCACACTAGCCAGGAGCGTGCCCTGCTGAAAAGTCACCTTTTGGTGCCGTAGCGGGCACTGTGCAGACTGAAGTTTCACAGAAGGAAGCCCAAGTGTTCTTTATTTTGAGGAAGTGATTTGTAACTGAGATAAGGGTCACCGAAGCCATGGGTGAAAAAGTCAGGAAGTAAGACGGGAAGAGATAGAGATGAGTGGCTGGGCCACCACTGGTCATACTGAAGATCAGGATGAGCTAGCTGTGGTGCAGACCGGAGGCCCCCTGGTACTGAGTAACAAAGTGAGCTTTTCTGTTGCCAGGTTTGTGGGGCGCATCAATGTTTACAACGACCTGAACGACCCTGTGGTAAGGTGAGTCTTGTTGGGAGTCCAGACTTTATCCTCTTCATTGTCGTGTTAGATGTTCATTCGCTGATAAGTTCCACCATGCCACTTGGTTTAGAAGGCAGGGCCCTGCGTCATGAGCAAGCTCCACTCTGGGGTTTTGTCTGTTGATGTAATTAATGAAGACCCCTGGAGCCTTGCCCATGGCTACCAGTGGGCCAGGACAGGTCAGAAGCCCACAGGATGGTTCTCAGCGAGGGGAGGGCCCAGACCAACTGAGAGAGACACCTTCATGTGCTGTGACATCACAAGTTTCCGATACAAAGGCCTGAGAGTGCTCAGCCTGGCCATGGCCATCGCTGGGTTGTGATGCTCAGGGTTTCTTTCAGGCCCAACTAGGAAGAGAGGGCCTGCTACTTGTGAGGAAGAGTCGTCCGCTGTGGGCCTCCTGCTCCATGGTCACTGCCTCGATGTCCCTGCACAGTCACGATATCTACTGAGAGAGAGCAGCCCCTTCTGAGCACCTCATGCTGCCATGCCACCTCAGATGTCCCATTAGAGAGCTGTCTGCCTCAGACTGATGGCTGCTGTGTTTGATGAGGAAGCATTCAAGGTTTATTGTTCAGACAATTGGCTTTCAGAGGGTTTTGAAGGTCTTTTCTTTCAGTTTAGGAAATTTCCTAATTATTGATGTTCTGGCATCATTGTATGCTGAAGGAAGCATTTGCTGGGAAATAAAGGTAGACTTCTTGGGGGGAAAGTACCAAAGAATAGACAATCACTGGAGTCTCTGTAGCTGGCTTGTCTCTTGTGGGGCTCGGTCAGCAGCTGCTTTAAAGGGATGGCCTGTGTACTTAGCATGCATTTTTAGTGATTATTTTTTGTTGATGGTACTTATTTTTGAGACTTTATCTTACTGTTAACTAGAAAGGCCTTGAACACCTGACCCTGCAGTCTCCTGAGTGCTGACTCAGTCTGGTGCCACCGTCCCAAATCTTACCCCGGTTTGTGGTCACCATCCGTCAGCAGGTTAGCAGGGCATTAGCTGGGAGGAGTGTGGAGACATAGCTTTTGTTTTCAAAGAAGAGTCCTTAAAACTCTGGAGACTCCAGTGTGGAGAGCGGATGTGTTTAGGATGAAGGAGTAAGTGAGGTGTGTTCGCAGGCTGTTGATGAAACCGGGGGACCCGAGCTTCTCATTGAGCTGAAGCTGTGGCTCCAAACTGGCTCTAGCTCAGCCTTTCAACATCAGGACTTTTTGTTTGCCATTTGCTTTTATCAGTCCCATCCAAATTCCCAGTCCACTCGATTATATTTCTCCTTCAGTCTGTCCACACTAGAAACAAAGTATTTTGTCAAGTCCATTATGTTTAGAGCTCTCAGAGACCCGCTTAAAGTGAGGCCGTTTGTGTTCATTAACATTTGTGACTTGAATTATTGGAAGCAATTTGCTAACAGAGGCTGACAGCCCTGGACAGCCTGGGGAGCTGGTGGCTGTCAGACTTAAAGAGCCACTAGTTGCCTGCCAGCCACCTCGATGAGGTACCCGAGCAGCTTGCAGCCCCTTCCTCCCCTTCCTCCTGCAGGGTACCGTCTGCACCATGTTGGCCAAACACACCGACCCCACTAAGGGTGTAATATTCTGTGCATTCACATCTGCCCAAAAGGACAGAAAGTAAGAAAGTAAATTACAGGCAAATGGGCTTCTCTCTGACACACCATGGTCATGGGATGTAGCAGTAGGATTCACACATTTAGTTCTGCTGCTTTGAATTCCTTTCACTGCTCAGAAGAAAGGCTGACAGCTGCTTCCCGCATGCTGCACTTACACTACGGAGGCCCCAGAGGCCCAGCCTCCCCCTTCACACTAAAAACGTGTCTTAAGGATGGAAGAGGAGCAGCTGAAGGATGAGTGAGATACAAGGTTTTAGCCTTTTCACAACATTTTGAGGTCCCCTAGCACAGCCACCCCCACATTGGAGCTGTGTTGGGACAGGGTTGCTGGCCCGCCTTCAGGCCTCTTTTGTAGTAGGTCTAAGTGACATTTTCAATGCCCCTGGGTATTGCGGGTGGTGCAGGTAGGGACCCCATCTGAAGACTCTGCCTGTGGCTTCTGTGGAAGTGTCACATTCAGGCTCCTGGTTATTTGAGGTTGATGCCCTGCTTCCTTGAGGCCTTTCAAATGTCTCTGGAAGCTCCAGGCCCCTGTGAGTGAAAGTCCAGGAAGACAGGACTAGATACAGTCCAGCAGGCTGTGTCTCCACCTCAGAGAAGCCCAGTGCTTATGCAGAATGACCTTGGTACTCTCAGTGCAAGCAGATGTACACTTATACCGCCCCTTCTTAGGATGATTGAGTTGATTTTCAGTCTCGAGTCATGCTGCTTCTGGTCTCCTTGTCTTCCAGGCCATTGGGATCAGAAAACCTGCTTCTCAGAGGCGCCACACTCAAAAACACAGAGAAGATCTTTGGTAAATACTTTAATTTGCAAAGCACTGGTAATCATTCTAAAATGTAGGACACTAAGCAAACTAAACTCCACAGCACCCAAGAGGCCACTGGGTGTCTTATAGTACTTTGACTTGGTGCCGGGCGACTTGCTAAGAGATGAGTGAGTGGTGTAACCTGAACTCACAGCAATGGCAGTGACGATCATGGCTTGCTTGTTAGGACCTTGGTTCATGACTCAGGAAGATGAAGCTGTATCCAGGGAGACATTCACAAAGCATTGTAAAGCGGGAGAGTTTACTAAGTCTGCTTGTCACAGTGTTGTGTTTCCTGTTTTAATTTACAGAAATAACTTTAAAATATACACTGTGCCCCACTACCAGATCACCCATTAGATTAGATTAATGTTAGATTTGAACTGAAGAATATAAAGTGCAGATTAGATCCACACAGGAAAAGTCCTGGGTATGAGGACTCCACTCACTCTCTGGGTAAGTTGGAGATGTGATCTGTCTGTGTGAGCATCCTTCTCTCTAGCCTATGGACGTTTCACAGACTCTTCTGCTTCCAGGTGTGGCCATCTACACGGGCATGGAGACCAAGATGGCCCTGAACTATCAGTCCAAGTCCCAAAAGAGATCTGCTGTGGAAAAGTAAGGCTTGTTGTTACCTTCTAGTCATCGCTGGCCCCTGAATGGGTGGGCCAGAAGAATCCTCAGGGGCCTACAGCGTCCTTGGGGGAACCACAGTGTCCTCGGGTGTCCATAGTATCCTCGGGAGGGCCCACAGCATCCTTGGGGGGGGCACAGAATCCTCTGAGGCTCACAGTGTCCTCGGGGGGCCTACAGCATCTTAGGGGGAACCACAGCATCCTCAGGGGACCGGTGGGCCTCAGGATCCGTGGGGGGCCCACAGTGCCCTGGGGCCCACTCCTCCAGGGACTGGAGCTGCTGGCCACAGAGCCCATTACTCGGGGTATTTGCTTGCTTTCTTCCCAGTGAGATAAATGACTGCACCCCTATCTCTGCTAACATGCTACCTCTAAGTCATTCCCCAAAGTTCTAATTTTAGATCAGTCACAGATGCTTCATATCCCAGCCACTGATCCAGGCAAGCCTCAAAGGGGGGGCAGTCTCTTATTCAGCCCCTTCCAACCTGGGGATTTGGTGGGAACCAAGTGTGTCCTGATGTGGTTTAACTGAGTCACTGTGAGGAGAGTGAGTATTTTCCATTAGACAGGGAAATGCTGACAACGTCGGGATGGAGGTTAGACTTACGAGGAAGTGGAGTCTGAGGTTTTGTCAACGATATGACAGAGTGAAGCAGCAGGAGCTAGTTAGTTGCCATGTGCAGGACACTGGCGGGTGACCTAGGGTTACCATCCCTGGGCCGATCTGTGACTGTGCTAAGCGTGAAAGTGGAGATGGCTTTTCATCAGCTAGGATGCTCTGCTTGCGATACACAGGCTTCAGAAGCAGACCATGAAACAGCCTCGCCCCAGTTCTGCCTCACCTTGGTCCAGCCCAGGCATTTCCCAGCCCAGGCTTGTCTCTGGCACACTCTCTTCGCCCACTCCACAGTGGGATCACTAAGCTCTCAGCTTGTTTGGTGGCATCTGGTGGCCAAGAAAGCTGACTCTGACTCTTTCTTTTCTGTAAGCAGGGTTCCCATGGTTCAGAGAGGTTTGTCATCCACATGGCAGCACTTACCTTCTCCCTTCCCGTGGCTCTGTACCTTCCCCTCTCCCCGTGGCTCTGTACCTTCCCCCTTCCCGTGGCTCTGTACCTTCCCCTCTCCCCGTGGCTCTGTACCTTCCCCCTTCCCGTGGCTCTGTACCTTCCCCTCTCCCCGTGGCTCTGTACCTTCCCCCCTTCCCGTGGCTCTGTACTTCCCTCTCTTCCCATGGCTCTGTACCTTCTCCCCTTCCCGTGGCTCTGTACCTTCCCCCTTCCCATGGCTCTGTACTTCCCTCTCTTCCCATGGCTCTGTACCTTCTCCCCTTCCCGTGGCTCTGTACCTTCCCCCTTCCCATGGCTCTGTACTTCCCTCTCTTCCCATGGCTCTGTACCTTCTCTTCCCATGGCTCTGTACTTCCCCCTTCCCATGGCTCTGTACCTTCTCTTCCCGTGGCTCTGGTCCGGCATCTTGGGCATTGGCAAAGACATCTCTGAATGAGCTGGTGTTTCCCCTACTGGGTCAGACTGGACACTGCCCTCCAGGGCATTGCTGAGTGCCCTGTGCTGTCCCTTCATGGTGAGGAAGGACGGGGAGTGGCGCCTGAAGGCTGGCTTGTTTTGCCGTAGGTCAATGAATACATTCCTGATTGTGTACCTCTGCATCCTGGTGAGCAAGGCCCTGATCAACACTGTGCTGAAGTATGTGTGGCAGAGTGAGCCCTTCCGAGATGAGCCATGGTACAACCAGAAGACTGAGTCAGAGCGCCAGAGGAATCTGGTATGGAAGCACTTTCCTTGTGTGACAGAGGTGACCCTTAGGCTATTGTCACAAAAGAGATGGTGCCAGGAAACTACAAAGGAGAATTTGCTTCAGGCAGGATGGAGCCTTGCCCAAGCTTAGGACAAAGGACCTCACTGATAGATGGTGTGGGCAGGTGTGAGCAGCCTGCTGTCCTTGGATACCCTGGAAAGTAACCATTTCCACAGAAAGTATGTAAAGCACCAAAATAATTTTGATGTTTCCACAACTCAGCACACCGTTGAGATAAATGCTGCTTCGTGGTAGCTAGAGGACCAAAGCCTTTGGCCTGAGAGCGGGGCCATGTGTGAGCCTAGGCCTGTGTGCACTGAAGTCAGTCAGGGCTGTGTGCAAATGTAGCCCTGTGTATAAGCACGGAGCCTGCGTGATGCTGTGTGCCATCGGTCAGGATCCCACTCCCTGATAGCTTCAAAGGTAGGGATAAATTCCAGAGAAGTCAGCAGAGCTGGGTGTAGCAGCCTGGGCCTGCAGTTCAGGGCAAGGCTGAGACAGGGGTCATGAGTTTGAAGAGAAAGTCATTATATAGCAAGGTCCCATCTCATCATGAGTCTGGGGATTGCTAGTTATGGAGGGACATCATGAATATTGAAAACTGGCCTTCCCATTGGGCCCCACTTAGCATGGCCGCTGCATATCCCTGCCAGTGAGGTTAGTGTGAGCTCCTGGCCCTGTTCCTCCCCATCTCTTCCAGCACAGCATCTAACTCTACTCTTGGTCGTAACAGGACATCACAGTCAGTGGTCCCTGTGGGTCTTTGTGTTTGGGTGGGATACTTGTGTTTACTTATCCGACTGGGGTAAGAGATGGCGAGCTGAGGTTTCCTGTCCTTGCCATGTTACCCGCAGCTTCCTCACGCAGCCAATGCTCTCAGTTTCTCAGGGCCTTCACCGACTTCCTGGCCTTCATGGTCCTCTTCAATTACATCATCCCGGTGTCCATGTATGTCACAGTGGAGATGCAGAAGTTCCTTGGCTCCTACTTCATCACCTGGGATGAAGACATGTTTGATGAGGAGATGGGGGAAGGGCCTCTGGTGAACACGTCTGATCTAAACGAGGAGTTGGGACAGGTCAGTATCTTCTAGAGACTGCATGATCTCTTAGCCCTTCGCAGTCTCCTGTGCCCTAGTGGTCTGGCTTCTCCTTGGTTACTTGGTTCTCCTTGGTTACTGGGAACTCATCCAGGCGGTGCACTCGACGTGGATATGCAGCAGAAGTCACAGTGGAAGTACACGGACAGGCTTTTGTTGTCCCTGAGTGCACCCTTTTTAACGTGTGCAGTAACAGTCAACATGGTTCTTTAGCTTTATTATGTGAAAAACTGATTGCGTTAGATCAATTGGAGTAAGCTCAAATCCCCAGACTTCCTTACTTATTCTGGGCCTTGTAGTTGAATATGTAGCATGGTTGGAGGCCACCCTCCCTGCACTTGCTGGGAAGCATTGCTCTCTTCTTTTACATAAGACATTTAACCTCAAAGCAAGCTAGAGCAAACAGAAACTGAAGGCGGTTTTCTGGGGTGGTGTGTTGCAGAGTTAATGAATGAATGCTCTGCAGAGCCATAGCTCCCTTCGCTCAGGATGGGGATGTCGAGGTCTGAACCCTGAATAAGTAGCAGAGATGGGCATTTCCACATTGATGCGGAATGAGATAACAGATGCCAGGCCAGGGTCACAGCATCGATGGCAGCCATCCATGGGCCTCACCTTGTGAGGACAGGGCTGAAGCCCACCACAGCTGTGGCCCTGTGCTCTGTGTGAGGCCACCAGAGTCCCACAGAGTGGGAGGACTGACATGCCCCCACGTATGCTGCCCGCAGGCTTCAGTGTTGCCGCATGGGAAAGACCCCAGAAAGGCTGGCTCCTTCCATCTCATCCAGCCTCCATTTGGCAAATGACAATTCATTAAATAAATAATCCATTTGAATTGGACACTGCAGCCTGCCCTGACAACAGTCTGTAGACTGGCAGGCACGTGTCCTCCACCTGCCTTGGGGAAAGCATTTGTTACTGGAGAGAGGACACTGTCAAGATTCCAACTTTCTGATGCATTCCTTCAGGGTAGTTCATGGTAGGCCCACCTCCTGTGTGACGCCTGTAGTCTGTTCTTTAGAAATCAGTTAGGAATGTCACGGGGTGGCCTGGGGCAGGACATCTCTCCCAGCCTACAGCCCATCGCAGAATTCAACTACCCTGTCCTGAGCAAGGCGGGCTGGAGCCTGTGCTCAGTGAACTGAGGTCAGGACCAGTGATGACTCCACATAGTAATGGCTTCCCCTGGCTGCTCAATGAATGTGGGTGGGCGATGCCTCTCAGTAATGGACACAGCACAACCAGATGGCAGTTATGTCTGTGACACAGGAACTGCCGACCAGCAAACGTCTGTTCTGAAGCAGAAATGACTGCCTTCCAGGTAGACCTCATTCAGGGGGCTTTGTGCATTTTCCTGTGTGAGCTCCCCATCCCTGTGATATCAGCACCCGCATCCATGTCATGTGGAGGAGAAACTGAGGCTTGAAAGGCTTTCCCAGCTGTTGTGGGAGTCTTGACTACAGTCCCTGCCTGTGACGTGGTGCTCCAGGTTGTGGAGTGAGCAGTGTGGGCCTAGCAAGGCATCTCATGCCTTTGGTCACCACCGTGCTCAATGGGCATGGATGCTGACAAGCAGCAACACCAGAATGATCACTTGACATGATCCAGCGGGACTTATCCTGGTGTGCCAGGATGGGCCAGCACACGCAGTTCAGCAGACAGTGTCCAGGAACGTAAAAGCCAGATGGCCATCATAAGATGCAGAGAGGGTGTGACAAAGTTTGGTGGTAAGTTAGTGGCAGAAGGCGTATCCCAGCACAACACAGGCCGTGTGTAGCAGTGCCACAGCCAGTGACGCACTCCATGGGAAGCAGAGTGACAGTAAGATCAGGAGCAGCAGAGAGCCCCTGCTCTTCCTCAGCTGCTCAGGAAGGTGCTCCGGAAGGACAGGAGAAGAGGAGACGTCCAAGCGGGGAAGAAGAAGGTTAAATTGCTCTCGATTGCAGACAACTGTATAGAACTCTGAAGACCAACAGGAGACTGTTAAAACTAATCCATTCAGTGAAGTTGAAGGGTGTGAGCTCAAACACAAATCCAGGGCCTACCATTAATGTCAGACTCCTGGATGAAAGGCTCTCACAAACCTGTCTAAGATATTCACAACCATGTTTCCTTGGTGTCTCCAGCCAACAGAAACTGCTTTTGCAGGATCCCAGAGTTTAGTTACCAGTACCATGTAGGGCAGCAGACAGCCACTTGTAACCAGGGATCCAGCACATTCTTCTGGCTTCCACAGGCATCTGAATTCATGTGTGCATACCCATACGCAGACACCCATACATGCAACTATTTCTGATTTGTTTTATGAGTTTCTATGTGTAACAGCTCTGGTTGTCCTGGAACTCGCTCTGTTGACCAGGCTGACCTCAAACTCACAGAGATCTGCCTGCTGGGATTAAAGGCCTGTACTACACCACCTGGCCATTTTTTGTTTTTTGTTTTTTTTTTAATCTTGAAAAAAAGTTTTAACCCTTTATTCATAAAACTGTGTAACATAGTTGACCGAGATAATGTCCAGTGCCAGGCATATACTATGATCTAATAAATGTCCATTGTAATTTTTTAATTGTTACCTTAATCACACAAAATGGCTACCTGCTGGGTCTTTAGTGGTGTAGCCAGCACACCCACTCTGGCTAGGTGACCCTGGGAGAGGCCCCCATGAGCTGGTGTTTAGACAGCAGGGTTGTTTCTAAATGGAGTCTCAGTACAGCGTTGCCCTGTGCTTGTGGTTTATTTGTTAAAGCCAAGCATGGGTAGGAGGGGCATCTGCTGGGGTTTATAAGAACGTGTTACTGGGAAGACGGATATGGGGCACCGGGTCTGACTCTCCCTTTGCACCCCCACCCGGCCCCTCCAGAGCTGTGTGACTGGCCTGGCTGTCCATGCTGGTTGTGCAACTGTGGTTCACTCTCCTTTATAATCTGAAGCTGGAGGCGTCTTCAGCACTTTGTGGGCTCCTTCCTGAAGTGTGTGTTGCCCTTCTCCTTGTGTATATCCTGTCCTCTAAACGTCTTCTCATCCTGGGAACCTCGACCTCTCAGGCTCAGAGAAGGTTCGTCCCTCTCTCATCTGCTGTCCTGCTTAAAGAGAGCCAGGCTTCCCCTTATCCTGGGCGTCAGATACATGGAGCCCTGGGACCCTGGAGGCCAAGTTCTGCAGGACCACAATGTATTATTCTGTTTCATAATTGTCACCAGTGTGAGAAGGGTAGGGCCTCTTCCCACAAAATTGCACCTGTGTTGGTGAACGGGGACTGTGGGGGGAGGGATGCCATGGGTACCCACACAGGACACTGGGTCTGTCATGCTCCTGTCCCACTAGAATTATAGTAGGCTTGGGTTAAGATTTGTCACCTGCGTAAATATGGCTTAACCTGAGTGTGTGGTACCCTCAGGTGGAGTACATCTTCACAGACAAGACGGGCACCCTTACAGAGAACAACATGGCCTTCAAGGAGTGCTGTATCGAGGGTCACGTCTACGTGCCCCATGTCATCTGCAATGGACAGGTCCTCCCCAACTCTTCTGGCATCGATATGATTGATTCTTCCCCGGGCGTCAGTGGAAGGGTAGGTTGCCGCTCCTGGAGGTGGAGGGTGTGTGTGCCACACGACCAGGGGTGTGAGTAGGTGGGGTACGCTCACTGGCAGAAGCTGCCCATTCATTTGGGCAGCACAACAAAGTCATGAGTCCTGGAATGAGGTCACGGTTAGAATACACCATGGTGCTGCGTCCCCTTGAAAGGGGCAGGAGGTCTTGACAGAGATTCCTCTGATTGAATTGACTGGGAGACACACACACACACACACACACACACACACACACACAATCTCTGGTCAGCATTCAAACCACTCATATGGTAACTACGAGATAAGTGACGACTGCAGAACCTGAAGGGTCTCCTGAGAGTCAGAGTGGCCTATTAATGATAGATTAGCTGTTCATGGTCAGAATACTGGCTCCTTAAATCTGAGCACCAATTGGTGTCATTGTCTCACAAAGAGGATGGAGTGGCCATCCTGAGACATGCCATAGCAGCTCCACACGCTCCTGAACCCACCCCAACTCCCACCGACTACATCGGTTATCAGGGAAGCTCTGTTGTTGACCACTGTGCTGCCCAGCTACTTAGGACCTCCAGGATCTTCAAACTCTGACTACACGGTGTAGCCCGCACTGAGGAAGCTGAGCTCAGATCTGAGTCAACCTATGGTAACCTCATGCACATGTCTTTATCTCAGCCCGGGGCTCCTGCTTCTGCTTCCAGGGCTGTGCTAGACTGAGCTTCGGGCTGCAGGCACACAGCTAGAGGTTAAGCAATGCAGAGTGCTGGGGCCACTGCCACGGTTGCCACACAGGTGCTGTGGCCAGGAACTGTAGAGTAGGGAGTCTAGGAATGAGTGTGCCAATGACAGGTGACATTTCCCCCCCATTCCTGAATGTGCTTATAGCCATGCCTTCCTGATTCCTAGGAGTGTCACTGAGCAAAACCTTTCTTTCAGTGTTCACTGCCTGTTAGGACTTACACGAGTCACCATGGCAAGTCTGGAGCATGAAGCAGTCACACATACTTCTCAGCTAATGACAGTTCATCCCCAGGTGGTCTTAGGCTCTGCTCTGTGGGCCTGTCCAGCCTGTTGTGCCTTAGCAGACAGAGCTTTCCCCAACTGTCTCCACAGGAGCGGGAGGAGCTCTTTTTCAGGGCTATCTGCTTGTGCCACACCGTCCAGGTGAAGGATGACGATTATGGGGATGATGTAGATGGTCCCCGGAAATCTCCAGACTCTAAGTCCTGTGTGTACATATCTTCCTCGCCTGACGAAGTTGCACTGGTTGAAGGTGTGCAGAGGTGAGTCAGGCTGCTGGTCTCGGCGAGTGTTGGGGTAATGGTGCAACTCGTGAGTCATTCTAGGAGACCCTGTTTTGTGACCTAAAGGCCCTGGCAGTCTTCGTGAAGGCAGATAACCTGGCCTGTGTTTTCTGTGCTTATAGCTGTCTAGACAAAGCCCGGTCCCCAGGCCTTCCCTGTGACCTAAGATGCCAAGGCCAACTGTCTGCAGCTCTCCTGTCACCTGAGCTGGAGAGCTAGCAGCTGGATGCAAGGCTCCGCCCCCTCACTGCTCACTCTGTGTGAGTCTTTCCATCTGGGACATTTACACTGACCCAGGGTCTTCCTGCAGTTCTTTCTGCTGTGCGAGATGTGGCTTGTTAAACAGACATGCAGAAAAACACTCCACACATGGGAAACAGTTTCAGGTCAGGGATGTCGCTAAGACTGTCAGCTCACAGTTCTTTTTGGTTTTTTGAGACAGGGTTTCTCAGTGACTTTGGAACCTATCCTGGAACTAGCTCTTGTAGACCACGCTGGTCTTGAACTCACAGAGACCCACCTGCCTCTGCCTCCCAAGTGCTGGGATTAAAGGAGTGTGCCACCACCTCCTGGCTTCAGCTCACAATTCTTATGGAACAGTAAATTTCCAGTGCCCCCTCCTTGCTGCTACTAACAAATGCGTATAGCCTTCAGAGACTGACAATGGCTGGAGAACCTTTTGAATACTAAGCAAATCTGCTTTTCCTGTACACTTTAGGTAGTGGCAAAGATGTGTGAATGATAATGCCCTCACTATGTGTCCAAGCCACCCCAGTACACACACACACACATACACACACAAAACTGTTGGGTGCAATCTGCCCCGCCACCCGCCTGGGCCCTGCCACAATTGCAGTCCCCAAATAATACACAAGACACTATATTAATTATGAAGCTGTTGACCGTTTGCTTGTTTCTTACTGGCTATCTCTGACTTAAGTATTTAATCCCATAATTGTTAATCTATGTATTTCTCTTACCGGAGAAAGTGTCCAGACTTCTCACCCCTGTGGCAGCTACATCGTGTCTCTCTGTGTTTCTCCTTCCCAGAATTCTCCCCGACTCCTAGTCCCACCTATCTTGCTTCCCTATTAGCCAACAGTGCTTTATTCAACAACCAATAAGAGATAGATTTCAGAATGACATCTCCCTTCACAAAACAAAAGAAAATAATAATAATAAAATAAAAAGGCCCTTGAGGCATTTATAGCAGCGGTTCTCAACCTGTGGGTCATAACCCCTTTGGAGGTTGCATATCAGATATTTACGTTATGATTCATAACCGTAGCAAAAAATCACACACTTGAAGTAGCAATGAGATAATTTTATGGTTGGGGGTCACACCATGAGGGACTATATTGGGTAGGTTGAGAACATTGATTTATAGGGGGAAGTCATGGGTGCTACGGATAGGAAAGTCAGGTCAGGCTGTCCCTCCATCCCTGTGGCTCTTTCAGCTGCAGCCAGTTCCCATGGAACAGGTGGCCGCCGTGATAGTTGTCCCATCTTTTGGTAGCTGCTCAAGCTCAGCCCCACGGCTGAGGTGTTTGTTTTGCAGGAGAGGGAGGGTGGGACAGTATCACTGCAGGTAACCACTGTGGGCCTGTGTCCTGTCAGATCGCTGGGTTGACCTTATAAAACAGAAAGAAAGAAAAAGGCTCAGGATATGTTTCTCACAGTTTGGGGGCCGAGGTCAAGGCATCAGCGTCTCAGAGGGTTTCTTGCTGTACCCGGAATGGTGGCAGCATGGAGAGAGGGGGCGAGAGGGCAGAAACTCTCCTGCGGTGGCCACATTAGTCATTCCATGAGGGGCGAAGTCTGCCTGGCCAGCCACACTTGACACTTGCACTAGGGTTCAGTTTCCTATTCAGGCACGTCAGTGATTGTTGACACCGTGGCAGACAGCGTCTGAGGTTTCTCTTTCTTCTGAAGCCCACTAATCAGGGAAACACAGCTAGAAGCAAGAAGTACAGCCCAGACACCTGGTGCTGGCTTTCCACAGCCTCCAGATCCACAGAGAGCACCTCTTCGCTGTAGGGCGCAGTCTCCGGGGTCATTTTCTGAGGTGGTGAATAAGTCTGAATCCCTGTGTCCTGGTGTATAATCCACCAAACAGCCTGTCTTACTGAAAGTGCTTCCTCTGCGAGAACGATTGCCCCAGTGTAAAATGAAGGCTCCACCGAGGAGGCCTGCCTGGATTTCAGGTCCTGCACTGAGTTTGCCTTCTCGCCCTCTGCAGGCTTGGTTTCACATACCTGAGACTGAAGGACAATTACATGGAAATACTGAACAGGGAGAATGACATTGAGAGGTGAGGAGCTGGCTGCATGAAGTGTCTCACCGGGAAAGAACTGTCGAAAGTGAGGTGCCCGGGGCTGTGTGAGAGGCAGGTCTGCATGCTGCGTTGCTCAGCTGGGCCCTGTCTGAGCTGGGCCCTGAGCTCAACGGCTGTTCCAGCTCCAGAGCCCAGCAGGTCTCCCGGAGGGTTTTCAGACTGGGCATGATAATTGCAGGCTCCTTCGATATTCAAAATGAGACATAGATATTATAACCCTTCTGGGAAGAGTCAGAGCCTGGACCGATCCCAACACAAGGCTGGAGCTGGGCATCCTGTGAGGCCCAGAATATCCTGCCGGGGTGGGGGAAGTGTGGGGGGGCACAGAGTGGACAGGGCACAGGGAGAGGCGGGAGTGCTCCCTTCCTGCTGTGACAGTCATCCAGGGGCGTCCACACAGAGTGGACAGGGAGAGGTGGGAGTGCTCCCTTTCTGCTGTGACAGTCATCCAGGGGCGTCCACACAGAGTGGACAGGGCACAGGGAAGGTGGGAGTGCTCCCCTCCTGCTGTGACAGTCATCCAGGGGCGTCCACACAGAGTGGACAGGGCACAGGGAAGGTGGGAGTGCTCCCCTCCTGCTGGGGCAGTCATTTGGCAATCACACAAGCTCAGCACTACTTGGCAGCAGAGAGTAAACTGTGCCCCTTCTGTCTGTTTCAGATTTGAACTGCTGGAAGTTCTGAGTTTTGACTCTGTGCGGAGAAGAATGAGTGTGATTGTAAAATCTGCTACAGGTAAGATTTCTTCTGACGTCACATGGTGGTGGTTTTCTTCTGATGGGCAACTCTTTGGGATCTTTAAGGGTTTGGGATATAAGAACTATGTATTCCACATCTGTGTGTGTTCATGGAGGAGCATGTGTATGTGTGCACATTCATTCCAGGGTTAGTATGTAGGCTGTAGGACTGCCCCCTCCTTATGGAGATCTTAGACAGTGTCTGTCACTGCTGGGATCTCACTCAGTAGGACAGGCTGACAGACTGGCCGGCCAGCAAGCCCTAGAAATCCTCCTGTCCCTGCCTCCTCAGCACTGACATTGCAAATGCATGCTATTGTGCCTCACACATCTAAAAGGCAGCGCGTGCTTTTAGCTGTATTTAAGGACGTACAGTGTGAGTCTGCAGGTATTTCTGCCCAAGAATTCAGATACCGGCTAATAACAGTGGATTTCTTGCTGGCTGGTTGCTATGACAATGGCTCTTTATGTGGGAGCGGCACATTCTGGTTTGTTGTTGACGTGCGGGATGGAGGAGTGGGTGCAGTGGGACCTCGGCCAGGTGACCCCTGACCCCTGTCACCTTGATGTGTGGTCTCTGTGGTTGGCACTTGCCCTCCCCACAGAAGAAGACAATGTGCCCCATCCTCTCCTGCCCTCACTGCGCTGGAAGCCCCTCTCCCCCCCCAGCACTCATAGGGCTCTGCTTACAGAAGCCCCGCCTCCCCCCAGCACTCATAGGGCTCTGCTTACAGAAGCCCCGCCCCCCCAGCACTCATTGGGCTCTGTTTACAGAAGCCCCGCCTCCCCCAGCACTCATAGGGCTCTGCTTACAGAAGCCCCGCCCCCAGCACTCATAGGGCTCTGCTTACAGAAGCCCCGCCCCCAGCACTCATAGGGCTCTGCTTACAGAAGCCCCGCCCCAGCACTCATAGGGCTCTGCTTACAGAAGCCCCGCCTCCCCCCAGCACTCATAGGGCTCTGCTTACAGAAGCCCCGCCTCCCCCAGCACTCATAGGGCTCTGCTTACAGAAGCCCCGCCCCAGCACTCATTGGGCTCTGTTTACAGAAGCCCCGCCTCCCCCAGCACTCATAGGGCTCTGCTTACAGAAGCCCCGCCCCCAGCACTCATTGGGCTCTGTTTACAGAAGCCCCGCCTCCCCCAGCACTCAGGGCTCTGCTTACAGAAGCCCCGCCCCCAGCACTCATAGGGCTCTGCTTACAGAAGCCCTGCCCCCCAGCACTCATAGGGCTCTGCTTACAGAAGCCCCGCCCCCCGGCACTCATAGGGCTCTGCTTACAGAAGCCCCGCCCCCAGCACTCATAGGGCTCTGTTTACAGAAGCTCCACCTCCCCCCCCAGCACTCATAGGGCTCTGTTTACAGAAGCCCCGCCCCCCCAGCACTCATTGGGCTCTGCTTACAGAAGCCCCGCCCCCCGGCACTCATAGGGCTCTGCTTACAGAAGCCCTGCCCCCCCCAGCACTCAGGGCTCTGCTTACAGAAGCCCCGCCCCCCGGCACTCATAGGGCTCTGCTTACAGAAGCCCCGCCCCCCGGCACTCATAGGGCTCTGCTTACAGAAGCCCCGCCCCCCAGCACTCATAGGGCTCTGCTTACAGAAGCCCCGCCCCCCAGCACTCATAGGGCTCTGCTTACAGAAGCCCTGCCCCCCCACGCACTCATAGGGCTCTGTTTACAGAAGCCCCGCCCCCAGCACTCATAGGGCTCTGTTTACAGAAGC
This sequence comes from Mesocricetus auratus, assembly GCF_017639785.1. Lineage (NCBI taxonomy): Eukaryota > Metazoa > Chordata > Mammalia > Rodentia > Cricetidae > Mesocricetus > Mesocricetus auratus. The sequence goes on along the minus strand of NW_024429212.1, from coordinate 6,528,038 downwards.
CCCGCCCCCCGGCACTCATAGGGCTCTGTTTACAGAAGCCCCGCCCCCCCAGCACTCATAGGGCTCTGCTTACAGAAGCCCCGCCCCCCAGCACTCATTGGGCTCTGTTTACAGAAGCCCCGCCTCCCTCTCCCCCCCGCACTCATAGGGCTCTGCTTACAGAAGCCCCACCCCCGCACTCATAGGGCTCTGCTTACAGAAGCCCCACCCCCCGGCACTCATAGGGCTCTGCTTACAGCCATACAGCCCTGGTGTCGGAGGTCCAGTTAGCGCTGGTCTCTGGCCTTTGACCAGCACACTCTGTGGGTGTATCCCCAGGTTGCATCTTCATCTCCTTGCCACCCATACACTGCTTGCCCAGCTGTGTTTCCCTTCCTGGACCATGGTGTGGAGTGGCAGCCCCTTCACAGGCCCCTCCCTGAGGCCCTGGGGCGGCTTCCTGGATGCCCAGGTATCCACAGCATCCACACTGGGAGCCGCCTACTATTCCTCCTGACCAGTGTGAACCGCCCCTCCTGGGAGGACCCATGAGTCTTCTGTACCTTTCAGGGGACTCTGACTCAACAACTGTCATGTCTCTGTTGGCAGTGTTTTCCCTACGTAAGCACACCGTATTAATACTTCCTAGGGTTTGGAGATAGGTCAAGTGGGTGCCTGTCAAACAGCTGTATTAATATGTCCTAGGGTTTGGAGATAGGTCAAGTGGGTGCCTGTCAAACAGCTGTATTAATACATCCTAGGGTGTGGAGATAGGTCAAGTGGGTGCCTGTCAAACAGCTGTATTAATATGTCCTAGGGTTTGGAGATAGGTCAAGTGGGTGCCTGTCAAACAGCTGTATTAATACATCCTAGGGTGTGGAGATAGGTCAAGTGGGTGCCTGTCAAACAGCTGTATTAATATGTCCTAGGGTTTGGAGATAGGTCAAGTGGGTGCCTGTCAAATAGCTGTGCCTTGGGATTTGATCCCAGTCCTCAGCCCAGAAGTGTGCCTCCCCCCTTGCTCCTACCCTGGACATTTGACGAAGCCATTCACCACCAGCCTGGATTTACTCTCGACATACTTCAAGCACACTCAGTGTCAGGGGCGTAGAAGCCTGTCCTACAAGGCATCTGGGTATTCCACCTTCCTGGGAACATGAACCCTGTCGTGTGCCTTCTGTATCCTGCTGCCATTGGAATGCACAGTGGTGTTTCTCTTCCTTTCTTCCTTTCTTTCTTAATTGTCGTTATTGATTTTTTGAGACAGGGTTTCTCTGTATAGCCCAGGCTGTCCTGGAACTCACTCTGTCGACAAGACTGACCTCAAACTTAGGGACCTGCCTGTCTCTGCCTACTGGGATTAAAGGCGTGCACTACCACACCTGGCTTTCTGTGATGTTTCTATGGCTATGCCCAAGTGCTCTATCAACATTGCACTGCAGCCTGAGATTGCATTATTGGTGAGCAGGGACTGAGACAGTGTTTCAGAGTAGGGCAGCTGAGGGTCGGCCTGAGACTGATTACAGAGCAGCTGGGCTGTGCACGTTGCATCAGAGCTGGTTTCTCTGTGCCTTGGCTACTTCTTTGCTGTCTGTTGGTGTCTCTTACCTGGAAGGAGAATGTTCATTCATGTTGAGAAAGGAGCTCTCAGAGTCAGCACAGAGATGCTCAGGGCTCTGAGGACAAGACTAGTTTCCCACAAAGCTTTGTGATACAAAGGAAGACCCACTTTCCGGAGGAATTAGACACTCACCTTCTGGTATCTCGTGAAGTCTGAACATTGCTTTTAGGCCAGCAGCGAACCCTTTCTTCTCTATGCTCACCTGCCTTCCCAATCGCAGTCCCAGGGAGTATGAGCAGCCAGAGCCCTCGTTGTTCATGGCTCCTGACTGTCTCGAGCGCCAGGCTGCAGGAATAAAATGGGCTCTGGCATGTTTCATGGGCTGCACTTCTTTCAGATCTTAATGTGTTAACCGGTCCTTAAAATGAACTTTAAAACGGTCTCCATACCGGTGTCACTTGTTTTCATTAATAACAACGGAAAAGTAAGTTTAATTACCTCCCCATATAGTAATTAAATTCTACATTGTTTCCCCCTCATCTTTCAGGAGAAATCTATCTGTTTTGCAAAGGAGCAGATTCTTCAATATTTCCCCGAGTGATAGAAGGCAAAGTGGACCAGGTCCGGTCCCGAGTCGAGCGCAATGCAGTGGTAAGATGCTGCCCCCGTCTGTCTGCCACCCCGCCCTCCACAGACTCTGCATTCAGCCACCGTGCTTTCTGATGATAGAGGTCCCCTGGCTTTCCTGTCTGCTGCCGACCGGTAACGAGAGGTTGTCGTTGTACATGTGTGGAGACAGCTGGCATCCTCTCAGCCATGCCTCCCAGGACTGAGGAGCTAGAGAGACCCCATGCCTGACTTAGATGACTTTCTGCTGAAGTCTGCAAAGGCTGCTCTAGATACATTCCAGATACAGCACTGTCACATTCCCTCAGAGAAAGGCCCCATCTGGTGCTACAGAAGACATGTGCTGGTTGCGTTGAACTTAGTAGGACAAACTTCTTGAAGCACTGGGGTTAACTTTCATTTCAAGTGGGTGCATTGGGAGTTCTGGCCCCTTCTGCCAAGGGTCACCTCCAGGAGAGCCACTGGAGACACTCGGTGTTAATGAGCACACTGATGTAGTCCATGCTTGATCGTTCTGGAGGGTCCTCCACCTGAGAATCATTTTCCTTAAGGGAAGTAGTATGTTAATTATGATTGGAAATACACATTTCTAAAGGCTTTATTGAGTCAATAAACATTAGCAAGTTCATATTAAAGGTAAAAGTAGGTAAGTTCTGGTTTACACTTGTGAAAGCATTGTCCCCACTATGTCCTCAGAATCTCTGTCCCCACTGCGTCCTCAGAATCTCTGTCCCCACCGCGTCCTCAGAATCTCCGTCCCCACTACGTCCTCAGAATCTCCGTCCCCACTACGTCCTCAGAATCTCTGTCCCCACTGCGTCCTCAGAATCTCTGTCCCCACTGTGTCCTCAGAATCTCTGTATTCCCCGCTTGTCAACTTTCCCTTCCACACCACCATTTGCCATCACTGTTCTTACCTTCTGGAATGTTCTCACCAGTAGAATTACGTCTGTTGTCTTCTCAGGCTTCTCTCACTACACGTAACTTCTAAGGTTCGTCTACCCCGTGCACGTTACAGCACGGTGCTCCTCTTCTCAGGCTTCTCTCACTACACGTAACTTCTGAGGTTCGTCTACTCCGTGCCTGTTACAGCACGGTGCTCCTCTTCCCCCTGAGCCACCCAGCTGACTGACGCCCAGCACTCATTTGTTCATCTGAGGATGGACCCTTGAGACTGAGCACCAGTGGGAACTCTGGGCCCAGGGAGAGCAGTGCTCCAAATCCACCAAACAACATGAAGCCACAGCTTGAAGGAACAAGCTGTTTCTTAGGATCTTGACCACATCTCTTGATAGCACTCTCTAGCTGCAGGAAGTGAGTTCCCCAGCCAGGAGTTACTCAGGCAGTGAACTGAGGAGCCTGCAGGCCCCACATTTGTAACAGGATTTAAACAATTAAAGCTTTACACAAGTAAAGACAGCAGTAGGAAGTGCAGAGGGGACTACTGTTTCCTTCCCATCCAGTGGCCCATTTCTTCTTAGTTGCCTGTTTTGAGAACTGTAATTAAGAAACTGCTGCCAAATACAAGATTATGAAGACTTTACCCTGTATTTTTCTAAGAACTTTGTACTTTAAGCTTTTAAATTTAAGATACTGAGCTTATTTTATGTGTGGTGATAGAAGTTGACTGTCTTATTTTTTGAGTGTTGTTTTTTGAGCATCATTGTTGAAGGGACGATTTTATCCCTGTTGAGTGAGCTTGTTCCTCTTGTTAAATCATCTAGACAGATATTCCAGGGTTTGTTTCTGAGTCTCAGTTCTATCCTACTCCCCTCTCTCTCTCCCCCCTCCCTCCCCCCTCCCCCTCTTCCTCCCTCTTCCTCTCTTTCTCTCCACACCAGTTGTGTGCAGTTTTTTAGTTTCCTCTGCTGTCGTGTACTAGTAAGTTTTGAAGGCAGAATGTTTGCATGTCCAACTTTATTCCTACCTAAGTCCTTACACTCATTCTCCCTAAGCGCCTTGAAATTCCCTGAGTTCCTGCTAAGATTGCCATCCCAGGTTCCATAGGATCACAGGATTCCAAATGGCTTTAAGTAGTGTTGTCATCTTAGCAACATGGCGTCTTCCACTCCACAGAGACAGACACGTTTCTGTTATTTGGCTCCTCTGTGATTTCTTCACTGTTTCGTAGTTTTCAGTCTATGAGTCTTTTCCTCCGTGAGTAAACACATTCCTGGATGTTTTCCTTCTGATGTAATTATGGATAGGAATGTTTTCTTAATTTCCTTCCCAAGGTGAGTGTTGGGAGCGTGTGAGATGCAGCTGGCGTGTCTGTGCTGATGTCACAGTTGTGCTATTGCTTCGTTCACATAATAGCCCTGGGGTTTCCTGAGAGGTGGGGTACACGTTCTTTTTGATTGTCTGTCTGTGGAGCTGGTCATCTGCATGTGCCGTCTTTAGAAAGGCATTCTTCCCGATTTGGGTGTCTCCTCCAGTACCGGATCCCTCTGGTAGAATTTGTTCGGCAGAAGTGCCCTCTCCTTGCCTTGGAGCAGTTCTTGGGGAACCACTGTGAAGACAGCTCTGTGTTGCTCCTGCAGTTTTCCAGTATTTCCTCTATCAGTTCAGATCATCACATGGGTCTTCATCCCAACAACATCACAAGTCACATTGGCCCACTTCCTGTGCTGATCAGTCTGGCATTCAGGCATGAGGCAATCTTTTCGTAACTGTTGGATTCAGTTTGCTGGTGTGTCGCCGCCGCCGACTACTTTATCTGTATTATAAGGGGTGGCGCTCTATAGTGGTGTCCAGGTGTGGTTGTGGTTTGTACAGCTTGGTAGTGTTCACAGAGAACTCTTGTCATGCTTAGCAAGAGACTTGGGGAAAAGCACCTCTGCCTCAGGCACCACAGGCCTCCTCGTTTCTGCTCACAGCGCACTCCATTCTGAAGAGTCCATTGTCCTTAGAGCTTTCCTTGTCTGATGGTCTCTGGACTTGGGAATGAAGCAGAGTGTTTTCCCCTCCTTCTCTCCCTCCCTGGAGAGGGGTGATGAGAGCTGTTGACAGGTGGGGGTGTGTCTTCCACACAGGTTAGGAGGAGGTCTGAAGGGCTGTGAGAAGGGATGATAACACCTTACAGGAAATGGTTTTAAAAATCTGGAAATCTCAGTGCTTGTTGAGGAGGCCCGTAAGTGTCTCACTGTTGTTCATGGAGTTAAGGAGAAAGGGCAAGAGGTACCCAAGGGAACCACACCAAGAGCAACCACCCAGTGACAGTTTGGTGTGTCTTGGCAAGAGTGCCACGTAGTGGCAGGCCTTGATAGCTGAATTGCACCTTCTCCACATGTGGTGTGTCAGAACCCCTCATCCCTCAGGCTTATTTCAGTTTCCCGTGGTCCCAGCATGTGGTGAATAACTAACTACCCTTGCAGTCTTCCTTGGTATTCACTATGGTTAAATTCTGACAAGCTCCCAGCTTTTGAAACAACATTACAAAGTATCTCCTGAAAGCTTAAATTGAACTCTTGTTTGTTTACATGAAGAGAAAAGTCTATGTTCCAGTGTACTGACCTGTTCCGAGTATCATATGTTAACAGTTCTATAATGTACACAGTTGTCCATATTTAATGTAATCAGTAATCCCTTGAGGGTGGCTGGGTTATGGCTCACTCTCTTCAGAGATATATGAGGGAGGCCTGAGAATACATTCAGCAGGTAATACTGGATTCGCATTGAACACCGACTTGTGATCCACAGGAGGGGCTGCGAACCCTGTGTGTTGCCTACAAGCGGCTTGAGCCTGAAGAGTATGAAGATGCTTGCAAACTGCTGCAGGATGCCAAAGTGGCGCTTCAAGATCGGGAGAAGAAGTTAGCGGAAGCCTACGAGCAGATTGAGAAGGACCTGATTCTGCTTGGTGCTACAGCTGTCGAGGACCGGTAATGCTGCCGCAATGTCTGTTCAGTTACAACTGTGTTAGAGCGGGAGCGGGCTGTGAGCTTGGGGGGGGGGCAGATAGATAGCACTCGTGTCCACAGTTACAGCAGGAGCAGGCTGTGACAGATAGCACGCGTGTCCACAATTACAGTGGGAGCGGGCTGTGAGCGTGGGGGGGCAGATAGCACGCGTGTCCACAGTTACAGATGGGAGCGGGCTGTGAGCGTGGGGAGGGCAGATAGCACGCATGTCCACAGGTACAGCGGGAGCAGGCTATGACAGATAGCACGCGTGTCCCCAGTTACAGCGGGAGCAGGCTGTGACAGATAGCACGTGTGTCCCCAGTTACAGCGGGAGTAGGCTGTGACAGATAGCACGCGTGTCCACAGTTACAGTGGGAGTGGGCTGTGAGCGTGGGGGGGCAGATAGCACGCGTCTCCACAGTTACAGTGGGAGCGGGCTGTGAGCGTGGGGGGGCAGATAGCACGCGTCTCCACAGTTACAGTGGGAGCGGGCTGTGAGCGTGGGGGGGCAGATAGCACGCGTGTCCACAGTTACAGATGGGAGCGGGCTGTGAGCGTGGGGGGCAGATAGCACACATGTCCACAGTTACAGCGAGAGTGGGCTGTGACAGATAGCACGCATGTCCACAGGTACAGCGGGAGCAGGCTGTGACAGATAGCACGCATGTCCACAGTTACAGCGGAAATGGGCTGTGAGCGTGGGGGGCAGATAGCACGCGTGTCCACAGTTACAGCGGGAGCGGGCTGTGAGCGTGGGGGGACAGATAGCACCCAGTTCCAGTGTGTTCTTCCTGAGGACAAGGCTCACGGTTTTCCTTCACATAGAGTGACAACCCAGGAGACTGTCACTGGGTGATATGTTACTGACCACACATAGAATGCCTGAATAGTGAAAGTTACATCTTCACATCACGTTACCCATGCAAGATACAGTTTCTTTTCATGCCTCAGAGACAAACTAGTAGTTATTTTCCTAATTGCTGCTGGCTCTTCTGAACGTAGCTTGATGTTTTAGATTTTAGTGTCTTCGACATATTTCTTTGTTGAAGAAAGTTAACATAATGAAGTGGACTATGATAAAAGCCAGTAGGTATAGCTGATAAAATTGTGAGAATGCTTCTGGAATCCTCAGTTACAAGGTGAAGGCCGAGGAGCCATTGCAGTGGCCGAGGGCAGGGGTGTAGGGAGGGAGGCTGCTCCAGGGGGAGAGCTTCTGAGGGGCTTTGCATGAAGCCCTTGGGAGTAGCTGACATGGCGGATGTCCTGGAGTCAGGCCATGAAGCGTGGAGGGTGACACCCAGGAGCTCATAGGGATGGGTAGCAGTAAAACTTTTTTCTAGACAGGGTTTCACTGTGTAGCCCACATGGCATCCTCCTGGGATTACAGGTATGATGTCCTGTTGAAATGATGTTTGATCACAAGTTACTTCTTTAAATCCTAGAGCCAGTACATTGGTAAACTTACCTGTCTAGGCCCCAGGTCCCTTATTAGTGTTTCAGAAAAATTACACGATTGGAGGTGTCTTTCCGCATTCATGCAACTGCAATAATGGCATCTCCACACTTGAGGCCAGGAGTTTCCTCCCAGAGACTCATTTGACTTCGCAGGGTTATCTAGAGGTTCACACAGTGCTGGCACATGCTAAGCCAGTGATTACTGTTAGCTAGCTGTGGGGCCACTAGCATTACTACCAGCATCTGATAGAATACTTAAAGCCTGGACTCCAGTTTGATAAGCAAGAACATTAGAGCCCATGGCACCAAAGCGAAAGAAAATACTTACTTCCTGATTCCATTTTACGGTTTGTGTCTGGCTTCAGTGAGTCTTCTCCCAAGTGGAAGGATGTGAGGTTCGGCAAAGGGACAGGACGCAGGACAGCCTCCTTAAAGGGCTCGTCCATGTTTGTCTGCAGGAAGGAGCCTTGTAGCTCGTCATCGTGTGGTGTGCACTCTGGGGGCAGGTTCCGGGCCCTCGGCCACTTGAATGTGCTGCTGCTGGTAGAGCTGAATGCTTTCATGGCTTTGTGTTTCCTGAAGTGCTTTCTTTGGTGGCCCTCGGGTCCTGACCCCGCTGTCCGTACCCTGTCTCCCCAGGCTGCAGGAGAAGGCCGCTGACACAATCGAGGCGCTGCAGAAGGCGGGTATCAAGGTCTGGGTGCTCACTGGAGACAAGATGGAGACGGCCTCAGCCACCTGCTATGCCTGCAAGCTCTTCCGCAGGAGCACCCAGCTGCTCGAGCTGACCACCAAAAGGCTCGAGGAGCAGAGCCTGCACGATGTTCTGTTCGAGCTGAGCAAGACCGTGCTGCGCTGCAGCGGAAGCCTGACCAGGGACTCCTTCTCGGGGTAGGCAGCCCCCAATCTCATTTGCAAGTCAGTCCCACCCACAAGATCCCGGGTCTCTGTGGGCCCCGGGTGCCCATCTGGCGATGTTCTCGTGGGACACTTAGATGCTTTGGGTGACACAGAAGCCTGTGCTGGCAGGCGCTTTCAAGCTGATGGGCAGAGAATACAGAAAATGTTTATTGGTAAAACTTTGATCTGCTGTCGTACCTCTGGGATGCTGCCAGAGAAGCCAGAAGGTAGGGAGTTTGTCTGGGACAACAGTGTTGCTGAAGTTGGGTCTTTCCAACATCCACCCGCTTATTGACACATTTTACAAGGGCCTCTCTTGCCCGTGTTGAGGAGTCATGAAGGTAGTGTCATTAGATTCTGATTCACATTCATTGTTTTGTGTGTGCCACAGCGTACACCTGGAGATTGGAGGGCAGTTCTCTTCTTCACCCTCTAGGTTCTGGGGTTAAAGTTGGGTAGTCTGCTTAGAGCAGACAATGAGTTTGGCAGAACGAGTCAGCCCTCCAGGCTTGTGAAGATTTTGGCAGTTTTAGGAAGAGCACAAAGTTACCTCTCTAAGTTAACCTTCAGAATTTGGGGATTTGTTTTGTCATTTTAAGGCCTAGCCAGGCGACCTGGAGAGATAGTTCAGTGGTTAGGAGCTTGCACTGCTCTTCCAGAGAGCCCAAGTTTAATTCCCAGCACCAGCATCAGGGACTCCCCACTGCCTGCAACTCCAGCTCCTGGGAGGTCAGACTCTGCTGGTCTCAGCAGGTGTGTTCCCAGACCTGCATACAGATTACACATAATTTAAAATGATAAAAAAAATAAATCTTTATAGCCCAACAAAGGGAGACTTTGACCATGTTCTAACAGGAAGTCACCAGGGCAGAAAGCCCAGGATGTATTAGCTGTCCAGGTAGAGGAGGCTGGCATAGAGACCAGAAATGAAGACCTGCCTTCCCAAGCCCACCTTTGGTGTCCCAGTATGGGACTTACACACAGTCTCACAGGAGCCTGTGGCTGCTGGCACAAAGAGTCTTCATTAAAATGTGATTTTACGGTGGAGTCAAAGAGGTGGCTCCAATTCTGTAAAGACTGTAGTGATGGAAGGACTGTGAGCGTCCTGATCCTGCGGATGGCGCCGTGCACAGTGACCTTCCCCCTTGTGTGCTCTAACAGCCTTTCGACAGACATGCATGACTATGGCTTGATCATCGATGGAGCTGCGCTGTCCTTGATCATGAAGCCCCGGGAGGACGGAAGCTCCTCAGGCAACTACAGAGAGCTCTTCCTGGAGATCTGCAGGAACTGCAGCGCAGTGCTGTGCTGCCGCATGGCACCCTTGCAGAAGGCCCAGGTCAGGGACTGCTCCAGTAGAGGGACATAGGAGTTTGGCATGCGGGGAAAGCCTTTCTTAAGTCTCACTGTCTGTTACTCCACAACCATCAGGGAGGCATAGCAATTCCAAGCCAGAGTCTTAGATTCTCGTTAAGGGTCAGGCATGGATGGCTACTCTTGGAGAGGAGCTGTAGTGCCTTGGGAATCTCCCCCAAGGGTTGGGGAAGGAGCTTGCATTCACCGAGCACCTTCTGTGTGCCCACGGTAGTCAAGACTTGACTTTCCTCCTTTGGACTCCAGACAGTCCTCCGCACTCTCCCTGTTCTTGTGAGAACGTACCCAAGTTACCTTTTTAAATACATCAAATGTGTTGTGCAATGCATACATGAACGTGGTATCCTTCCAGTGTCCATTAGCCTGGATGTAACCCAGCTCCACTTAGCATGTTTAGAATGCCTTCTTGAAATGCTCATAAGGAAATCAGGTCCTCTCAGGTGACCCAGCCGTGAAGGCAGAGTTCATTATGCAGGTGACCCAGTACATTATGCAGAAAGCCAGGTTCAGAGAGGCGCTCTTTCAGATGCCAGCTTGATGCTCCAGTTAGCTTCTGTCACTAGGTACAACCAGAATGTCCCCAGGATAGTTCTCAGAGAAGACAGACAATGGCTTTTTTTTTTTTTTTTTTTTTGGCTACCCTCTTCTGTGTTGGACTTCATGAAAACCTGTAATTGTTTCCCTGATTACATCTGGGATTTCCAGTGCTATTTTGGGTTCTCAATTGATTTCTAAAAATGCATGTATCATTTCTTGTCTTGAAACAAGAAAGCAATCTGTACAATCTGTAGTCCCCCTTCTCAGTCTCTCTCTCATATCCTAGTGCATTGTACTTCAGCACAGGGCATGGGCGAAGTGCATTGTACACAGTGAGGACAGTGTGTGTGGGAAGGTCTATAAAGAAATCGACTTGGAAATTGAGGAAGAGAAATCATGAAGAATACTTACTGCACTGAGTTGACATTATTTGATTTTTACACATGACAGGTTTGAAAATGAAAATAGCATTAGGAACAGCTTCCTTTTTAAAAAATTGTTTGATACCAAGTAACATGGAATTTGAGCACCTTCTTGCAGACTACAATGCTGGCATTGGTCCTGGGCTTTTCCAATGTCTTCCTGCCTCTGTGAAGTCATGTCATTGATCATATCTTAGTTTTTAGGAGATGATTTGATCCTCTCTGGAGGAAATTGTGAGATCTGCAAATGAGCTGTAAGCAGACAGTTTCCCCCTGACTTACACCAGCTTGCTCTCTGTTGGTTCTGCCCAGTTAATGACCCTAAGGAAATCCCAACAGAGAAGATAAATTCCACATTTCTTTCTTTTCCAGATTGTTAAACTAATCAAATTTTCAAAGGAGCATCCTATCACCCTAGCGATTGGTGACGGTGCAAATGATGTCAGTATGATCCTGGAGGCCCACGTGGGCATAGGTAAGCCGTTGCTTCTCCAGTTGGGTTTGCACTTTAGGTAGATAAAGGCTTCATCATAGCATGCAGGGGGACCTTGTGCCTCCACTGGGCAGTGGTCTCTGGGCTTAGCTGGCTCTGGTTACCAGCGTGATTCACCCTTCATTCTAGGCGTCATCGGGAAGGAGGGTCGCCAAGCTGCCAGGAACAGCGACTATGCAATACCCAAGTTCAAGCACTTGAAGAAGATGCTTCTTGTTCACGGGCATTTTTATTATATCAGGATATCTGAGCTTGTGCAATACTTCTTTTATAAGGTAGGAAGATCTCCTCTCAGTTTCAACGGCATGAGACCCTTCACCGGGTGACTTAATGTTTCCGGAGTCATTTATCTACAAAAAGAAGTGACCATCAGGAAGTATGTTGCTCCTGTAACAGGATTCCTGACACTTCTTAAACCTTCTCAGAGTTGAACATAGAGCCAGAAGGAGGAGTTGTGCGACGTTTGAGGGCAAACGTCTTGGTCCTTTGAACAGTCCCCTCCATGCAGGCAGGTCCTTGGTGCTGGCCTTCCCTCTCTGTGGTCACCAGGGCCACACTAGAGATGTGTGCATTTCAGTTGCCACCCGGGGAAGAGAAGCATTTCCACTCAGCTGTCTTGTAGGATGTTGGGCCTGCTTGGATTGATCCCTCATATGAAACATCGTGTGTTGACAGAGGCTTGTGAGCTCTAGGCAAGCCCATGCGTCTCTGCAGAATGCCCCTGAACTAATGGCCATGACTTGCCTTTCAGAATGTCTGCTTCATTTTCCCTCAGTTTTTGTACCAGTTCTTCTGCGGATTTTCACAGCAGGTCAGTCTGATACCATAAGTTCAAAGCTCATCGCCGTCTTGTCTTCCTTCCCAACGGGTGGCCATAGTGAGGGAACACTTCAGGGACATGCAGACAGACCCCCCCCAAAGTGATCTGGTGGGAGCCCAGGTGCATCCATCCTGCTGTCCCTGGGGCTTGTCAACAGAAAAAGGTGAAGGGCCAGGCTATGGAGCTGAGGAGTTGCCAGCTGCAGACTGGATGTCATGAGGCTGACATGTTCCTAAACACATTGGAATGGTTATACCCACACCTGAACCGTCGTGGATGTGGGGGTCATCTTGGAGTCTGAGGCACTGAAGTATACCCAGGTTACCTGGGAGACGGGTGCTGCCTAGGCAGACACTTTTCTGTCCCCACACCTTGTACCATGTGTGCCCAGATGGACAGGGGTCAATAGCTTGTATCTGGAGCCACCAGGGCCAGGCTAATTGAAGCTAGAAAACATGAAAGTGAACAGAATTGCGGGTCCAAGCTCTAACAGACATGACGAATTTTAAGCCTGATGAATTTACCTCATGAAGTTTGCAGTCTGCCCCAGTTGTCTGGAGAATAGTGGCTTTTGTGTGGTTCAGGTGCACTTTCTATATATTTAAGCTGCTTTACTCAGGGCCTGGGGACATGACTCAGTCGTCAAAGTTCTGGCTGTACAAGCATGAAGACCTGAGTTTAAATCCCCAGCACCTATACCAAGTGGGGTTTAGCAGTATAGGAACCAGTGATAAGGAGATAGAGGCCAGAGGATACCTGGGGCACATTGGCTAACCACCCTAGCTGAATCGGTGATCTCCAAGTCATCTGATGCTGACCCCTGGCTTCGACACACACGTGTACATGCACGCGTGCACGCACACACGCAGCCATGTGCTAAATCATAGCATCAGTCTGTTAATGCTGTACTTCTCCTGGCAGACTTTGTACGATACTGCGTATCTGACCCTCTACAACATCAGCTTCACTTCCCTCCCGATTCTCCTGTACAGCCTCATGGAGCAGCACGTGGGCATGGAAGTGCTCAAGAGAGACCCGTCCCTGTACAGGTGCGTGCGAGCCCCTGCCCTGTGCGTGTGCGTGCGAGCCTGTGCGTGTGCGTGCGAGCCCCTGCCCTGTGCATGTGCCAGCCCCTGCAACTCCGTGCAGCACAGGGACAGCGGAAGCAGTGCACATCTGCCAGTCAGCTCCTGGTGGCATTGTTTCAAAGCTGGGGGCACTTGCATCCACAGGATGTAGTTTAAACAGCCAGGCAGTGTCCTGGAGTGTGCTCCACAGGTGAAGGGGCCTGAATGTACATGTGAACCTCTTTCGCATCCCACTGCTTGATAGAGTTGGGAAAGCTAGGGGTGGAACCTTGCTCTGCCTGGCCCCAGTGAATTCATTTCTTCGTATTAAGCTTTTATAGTATTTCAGAACTGCCCAGATTTTCTGACAGATACAATATTCCTTTGTAGTGTTCTTGTCCAGTTTCCCCAGTAATAATGAGTTGGTACTGCAGTGTAGCAGCCAGCCCCTGGCTACATTGTCATCCTTCACCTACCTCATTCAGGTGTCCCGGGGTCTTTGTCTCAGTCATGCTTGTACACACGTGTGTGTGCTTACCTCTGTGAGGTGTTTTCACATGTGTAGTTTCAGAAGCCACATGACATCAGACAGCTTTCTCCTGTCCAGTTCCACAGGACAGAATCCCATGTCACAGACTTTGAGGCCTTTATTTCAATGTGTAGCCATTTATGAGACCTTGAAGTGTGTGTGTATGAGAGAGAGAGAGAGAGACAGAGACAGAGAGAGAGACAGAGAGAGAGACAGAGAGAGAGACAGAGAGAGAGACAGAGAGAGAGAGAGAACATGCACATTTGAAACATACGCACAGAGGGATGCTACAGACTCCAGTGCAGTGAGCAGGCCTAGAAACGCATGTGGGTTAGTAACGAGCTCAAGTCCTCAGTCTGCTAATCAGTGTGTCGGATAGCGCGTGTGCTATGTGTGCGACCTCCATTCAGAAGACAAGAGTGCATGGGGTTTCCTTTAACAACATTGCAGTTGAATTTGAGAGAGAAAATACTCAAATGCAGAACGTTGGTACATAGCTCAGTGTGAAGTCTGAAAAACGTGTGTTTTGCCGTGTTTATCACTCTCAGTTGACGCTTTAGGAACAGGCGGACAGAGATGATGCTGCCCAGAGGTTACAGCTTTCCCACTTTTCCTCAAACAGAGACATCGCCAAGAACGCGCTGCTCCGCTGGCGGGTGTTCATTTACTGGACGTTTCTCGGCGTATTTGACGCTTTGGTATTTTTCTTTGGTGCTTATTTCATGTTCGAAAACACAACCGTGACCAGCAACGGACAGGTCAGTACTGAACGCCTTGTGGCTTCACTGCTTAGTAGCCAGCCCCACCCCATGCAGTCACTGTGTAGAGCATTGTATGAGGACAGCTCGGCCCATGGCTAGGGAGCACCGAGAGGTGTGGGTCTGTGGAGGGACTTAGAGGAAGGGCCGTGTGACCAGCCTAGGGGATGGTCGGTCTACTGGTTTTCCTGGCAGGTGTATCCCACCGTGAGCTAATCCCCGTGGCTCCGTGGTTCCAGGCAGCCCTGTACTCCGATGGGAGTTACGCTGTGTGAGTGTCGCTCCACAGTGTGTGAGCATGGCCCCTCTCAGCAAGTAGCTCTGTAGTGCTCTAGTGGACAGCAGCTTGTCGTTTGCCTACTTTCTGGGGTTTGTTTTATTCGTATCTCGCTTTTTTCTTTTTGCCACTGGCTTCCCTTCCCACCTCAGATAATGACCACCAACACAAGCATGGTAAGACACCGTGGGTTTGTCCTCTCTGTGTTTTTGGAGTGCATTACAAATAAAATATTTCGTGAAAATATTTTCGAATGTGACTTCTTCTGTGTGCTTTGTCGGTAGACAAGCTATTAGCCATCCCTGCCTCTACTGGCTCCGGAGCCACCTGACCCTGCAGGTGTCTTCTCCCTGGGGGTCTGCCAAGGCTTTGGTGGAGGGGGCTAAACTGACCCCATAGGTCTGCATGTTACTGTAAATTTAGGACAGGAGGCTTGGTGGGGACCTGCTTTGGAGCACACCTGGGGAGAACAGGAGGCATCGAGTGGACCTTAGGTCTAGACATGGGTGCCGAGCTTAGTGTTCAGCCCAGTTGAGATCATGGGTTTTGAGATGGCTGTTCAAACAAACACTGCAATTGACATCAGAGAAAACTCCTCCCTTGAGGGAGCTTGAAGACAGAAATGCTTTCCATTTCTCGTTTATCCAACTCCCCTCTCTCTCCCCCTGTTGTCTCCCCCGTGTCATTCCCTCGAACTGTTAGGTTGAAATGCCAGGCGTCTGGCCTGTGTCAGCGGTTTGTTTACCCATGTATTTGTTTCTGTTGCCTCCTAAGTAAAGGTTGTCTCATGTTAGAACATAAACCAGCTTTTACTAAATTTGACCCTGAAGATTTGCTAAAGTTTATCTCACTGTCTTAAGGATTTTAAGCTTTTCAGTAGCTTTCTGTTGTATTTTAAACAATGCCTGTAAGCCGCCAGCCCATAAACATAGTGACAGAGTGGGCGTCTGAATCTTAGGTGACTTGGACACTGTGTCCCATAGGTTAACCTTTCTGAGCATCTCACCTTCTAGTGTGCATCCTAAACACTCAGGTCTCTCTCAGCACCCCGCTTTCTGTTCGCTCTCAAAGCTCATCTTCCCTCCCACTCAGGGACCATTCATCTGGTGGTCGCTGGCGTGGGAGGTTGAGGAAGGAGCTTATACAGACTGGGAAGCCAGTGTAAGGCCAGGTGATGGGGAGAGGCAGAGCAGAACCCAGATCCTGACCGTGCCAGCATGTGGCGTCCACCTCGGCCCAAGCTGTCTCGGTGTTTCAGAGTACAGTGACGGACGTTCTCTGGGGCTGCCCAGGAGGTGGAGTGCTAGGGTGGCTGTCTGTTTTAGAAAGACTGTGGCAGTGAGCTCACTTCCCAGAGACTCTGTCTCCTGCCAGGCCTTGCTGGCTGGTGTGTATGGTGGCGTCTCTGCTGCCATCATGGGAACTCAGGATTCCTAGTGTTCCTTTGCTTGCACCCCTCAGACAGTCCTTTTGTTCCATGAGGTCTTGTGTGGGCTCCTGGAAAGATGCTTCTTGGTGGTCCTGCAAATGTCCACACCTGTCATCCACAGCTCTGCCGTTAACCACTGTTGAGAGTGTTCATTAGAACTAGAGAGCAAGGCGGAGATGGACTCACCTGAGTCTCCTACCGGGCTCTGGCACTGAGAAGGCTTCGGTGGCCACCTCCACTGCACACACAGGCTTCTCAGCAGAGGCTCGGTGTGTACCATGCGTGTCTTAACACAAGAGAATTCCCAACGGAGGCTGGCAGGGTGGACCAGTGCTCATCAGGACAGGAGACACTAATTCACAAGATATACATTCAGAGTCAGGCGTGATGGGGGAATGTGTTCTGATCAGGATGAGATAGGAGACCAGACATGCCCGGCGAGTATTTCAAGGTAGCCTCTGACACCCATCTGTGGCGTGGGAATGGCAGAATTAGGATGACCAAGGCCACTGCACAGGCCGGGGAGGCCCAGGAAGCCATCTGGTTTCCAGTCATGCTCTCCACCCTGCCCCCAGGCCTCTAGATACCCTGAGTTAAACTGCTGTTTTTTGATGTGAGATTATTCGATTTGCAGGGCTCGGGGGCAGGGTCAACTAGACAATAACCCTCCCCGCTCTGGGTTTACAGTTTAGTGATCATAATGCTTGATGTTCCTCATGGATCCAGGACTCATAGTCTAGATCCTTCAGTTTAGAAGTTCATTCTGTTGCCGTTAAAGATCTTTCTGGAAAGGTCTTCATCGTTCTGTGGGAACATTCATAGGTCACACGCAGTGTGAGAACAGCAGTTATGAGTTTCTTAAGATTTGCTTATGGATCATTTTTGCACTGACATCAAAAGCCATAAATATTTCATTTTCTTGATGCTAGGGAGGCAATAAACACCACACACTCACTAACTCTGGGGTGTTCCAGCCTGGTCTGCAAGTTGGAATGTTCTAGTAGTCAGGGCACACCTAGAGGTCAGCTGATATAGCTGTCCGTGTTGAGTGAGCCCAGCATACAGCTGACAGATGGGGTGTGGAGTTGGCCCAAAGGGGTGCAGAGGTGTCACGACCATGACATTAAGCAAAAGCTATGTCTTATGGAATATTACTGCAAATAAAAATTAAATTGGCTCGGGTTTAAAATCTGTGGTGACCAGAAAGCACCTCAGGAGAGTGTTTCCCGTCGTCGGGGAGAAGGAAGACTCAAGGAGACAGAACCGAGCTTGCACTAGGCAGACAGGTGCACTGGCCGGAAACTGTCAGTCAGACCACAGGAGGAGGAGGTTTGCTGTTGAAGTGTGTCAGGCGGTCTCCTCCGCTTAGGGGTCTCGTTGAGATGTGAGCCATCAGTGGGGGTATATTGTTAAGGACTGAGCCAGTCATCCATGGGTGTTGGTTTCCTCTGGAGCTGTGAATCAGTTAGACTCCGTGGAGGTGTGCTTTCAGGTCCCGAGGGGGGCAGAAGCAGGGGCCTCACTGGAGCGTGCGGCCAAGGGCCTGGTGTCCCCTCCCGATAGATCCTTAGAGAGTCTATAAGATACTGGAGGCAAATGAGGAACTTAAGTTTACACAGAAACGGCTCTGTGGCCATCTATCCATCCCAGTGAGCTGGCCAAGAGCTGTGGGCACAAGGATGTAGGTGACCACATTCTTAGGCTCCTATCCAGTTTCCAGTTTCTCACTTTAGGTTCAAGTGGTGGTGATCTTTGTGTGTCCCTAGGACCCAGGTCTGCCGTAACCCACCAAACCCGAGGAGACCTGGCAGTGGGGAGGCGTCCTTTCCTCCCTGCATCAGGTGTGGGAAGAGCTTCCTTTGGCCTGGTGTGTGGTGCTGCTGGGATCCGCGTGTCCCATTGCTTACCCACGCCATGTCATGCTGTCATCTGTATTTTTTAGCTCATTCTGTGACAGCTGATGGCACAAAGGAGCTGGGGTGGAGGCGGTGAGGCCCCTTCCGCCAAGCACAGCCTCTGCAGGGTCAAAGCTCCCCTCCCCTCACTGCAGGTCGCCATTTCACCCACACCCATTGCTTTCTGGTGCACCAGTAACTGCTCACTACCCAACATCCTGCTAGTCTACTGCCCTTGAGTTGTAACAACATGCCTGCCCCAGAGCTAAAGTGTGCTGTGACACTCTTCCATCAGTCACAAACTCTGGGCATTGATGTTGGAAGCCAGCACCGCGGGGACCTGTCCCAAATGCCTTGCAGCGTCTCTGGTTTCTCCCTGCTCGGTGCAGCAGTACCCACTCTGGCGTGACCAAGCGGCCCATGGCTAGAAGCCCCCCACATGCAGGTCTGAGGGCTTCTTTTGGTACCTTTCCCGAGCCTGAGGAGGAGGGCATTTCTCTAGAGTATGAAGAGCAGGGCATGGTAGCATCCGTAAACAGTCAGGGTTTCCACAAGTTCTAGACTCCCAGCATCCTGCAGGCCGTGAATTCACAGAAGTCTAGCCTCAAAGAGCGGTTGTTTCTTTGTTTTTGTTTTTTGGTTTTTTTTTTTTGGTTTTTACGAGACAGGGTTTCTCTGTATTGTTTCGGAGGCTGTCGGTCCAGCCCGGCCTCGAACTCACAGAGTGCTGGGATTAAAGGCGTGCGCCACCACCGCCTGGCAAGAGCGGTTGTTTCATAAGTTGAAAGTAAGCATAGGCGAAAGGACTGGCTTCCTAACCTTTTCATTGTTTGTGAAGTAAAACTTTAAGAAAGTTCTGGGAACATTGTCTGAGAGGCCCAGTTCACAGACCCCCCACAGTGTCCACCTCATGTGGTGTGTGGGGAGCTGTTCTTGCAGAAGGCTTGTGCAGACCATCTCTCCTGAGAGAAAGGCCTCGCAGCCACTGACCCCACTGTGTCTATCTGTAGTTGAGAAGTGTGTTGGTGCTTAGAGCGTGACTCATGTCTGTACCTCCCACCGTCCTGCCCGCATTCCAACTAGAAGGAGGGCAGCCCACATCTGCCTGGTCTTCCTCCCCATTGGCTAGCTGTTAGCAGCCATGGCTGTGCCAAGGGGTCTGGCTGTTGGAGGAGTAGCCTTTGTCCAGTGTGTGCCACCTGCTCCTTGTCGAGGTCCTCACAGATAAGCCCTCCCTGGTGCTGTCACCTCTGTGTTCCGGTGTCTCCTCTGGCTGTCTCCTGCAGTGTTCTAGTGACTGTGCCCTTCAACTGTGGGTGTCAGAAGCAGGCTCCCTGAGTTTGCTCTTGAGACAAGCGGAACAGACCTAGGCAATAAGGTGGACAGCCCCCCTAGAGAAAGCACCATGCTTATTGGCTCCAGCCAATGAGGTCTCTCCCTGCTGAATCTGAATCCTTGGGCCTCTTCACAGTCAGGGGCCAGCAGAACACTAATGTGAGTCATTCCTGAGCTAGGCTTGGCCACTGTCCTGGCCTAGGGCCATGTGAACTCGTGCCTGTTCTAGCTCAGGAAACTGTAGTCCCTGTATCCTTGGGCTGAGAGTTGCAGAGGCCATGGGTTATGCTCTCTAGATTCCGTGTTCTAGCTCAGGAAACTGTAGTCCCTGTGTCCTTGGGCTGAGAGTTGCAGAGGCCATGGGTTATGCTCTCTAGATTCCGTGTCCGGGATGAGGGAGGAGAGGTGAAGGGCAGCAGGCACTCACGCCGACTCTTGTCTCCACAGATGTTTGGGAACTGGACCTTTGGGACACTGGTGTTCACTGTGATGGTGTTCACTGTCACACTGAAGGTGAGTCAGCCATGTGGTCCCGCTCCGGCCATGGCCAGCCTGCCCGCAGCTCTTCCTGAGGGCTTGGAATCCTAGATCCATACTGATGCTGATGCCCCCATGCTAGGTGTCCCGAGCCATCTTCTTCAGTTCCTATCCAGGTCCCAGCAAGTATACACCCCTTGGGACATGCGTGTCCAGAATTGCTCAAAGGAAATGAAGAGCTGAATGCTTACAAAAGCATGCGAATTGAAATTCTTAGTATAATGAAAACAGCTCTGTTTAGTTATATGCCCTTTGGAAAAATTTTTCAAAAACCTAATTTATTTTTGTTTTATGTGTATAGATGTGTAGGTATACCACATGGGTGCCTAGTGCCCTTGAATTCCCTAAAGTTACAGGTGGTTGTGAACTGACATGGGGGTGCTGGGAATCAATCTCTCCAGGCCCCAAAATCAGCCTTTTAAAGTCCAGTCAGATTCTGTGAAGAACTTCATTATTGCAGTCCCAGAAACCATCGCACTGGGTCTTTAAAACTATGAAACAGACTTCTCAAATCATCTTCTCAAGCAGCAGGGTGTTAGCATGGAGGATGCTTCATGCTTGCACACACGTCTGTGTGTACACACACATACATGTGCACACAACACAGGAACCAGAGACCCTGACCATACCAGCCGTTGCCTCCTGTGGAAGCATGGGTTTGGGTTGTTGTGTTTTTTCTTGTAAGCTTTAGCAGGCACTCTAGAGTTTTGCCCTGTTTTTCATGATTTTCTTGCCTTCCTCTCTACATGCCTGGACAATGCCACTATTAACACCTCTGTCTCTTGCAGCTTGCGCTGGACACACACTACTGGACTTGGATAAACCACTTTGTCATCTGGGGGTCACTGCTCTTCTACATCGTTTTCTCCCTGCTCTGGGGAGGAATTATCTGGTAAGAATCCTTAAACCCCATGTGGCCCCAGCTACTCCACACCCCTGTCTCGGAGGGTCCAAGATGCACATTCCGCATAGCCTACGGCCTCCTGCCCTGTGGTGCAAGTTCCTGTCGGCACCTCTGTGTCCCTGGTGTCGTGGTGCATTTTGGGAGCTCCAGCAGACAGGTGGTTCATAGTGTCTGGAAGACACAGAACATGGCAACAGCATAGTCTGCTCAGCACCTAGTGGAGCTCACAGGCTGTATCGTGATGGGGTGGGGTGGGCACCAACTCACGGGCTGTATCGTGATGGGGTGGGGTGGGTACCAGCTCACGGGCTGTATCGTGATGGGGTGGGGTGGGCACCAGCTC
Source organism: Mesocricetus auratus (assembly GCF_017639785.1). Taxonomy (NCBI): domain Eukaryota; kingdom Metazoa; phylum Chordata; class Mammalia; order Rodentia; family Cricetidae; genus Mesocricetus; species Mesocricetus auratus. The sequence goes on along the minus strand of NW_024429212.1, from coordinate 6,506,894 downwards.
ACGGGCTGTATCGTGATGGGGTGGGGGTGGGCACCAGCTCACGGGCTGTATCGTGATGGGGTGGGGGTGGGCACCAGCTCACGGGCTGTATCGTGATGGGGTGGGGGTGGGCACCAGCTCACCTTTAATGCTGTCACATGCACCCATACTCAAGTGTCATTCATAGGGACCTGAGATTTACTTTTCCACTTGTGTTCCTTGGGGGCACAGATGCCGTATGGGGCAGGGTAGTGTGGCACATTTTTCTGTGATATTCTCAAGTCCCTCACATGAAATCCTGACAGAAGGACACAGTGTCCCCTTTGGTTGAGGAGCAACGTGGCTAACGGCCCTGGGGAAGGCAAGCCCTGTGACCTGAGCAGGGGCTAGAGAGTAGTGGGAGGAGCAGTCAAGTTTCCTCACTCTGCGTGTGTCCCTGGGTAGGAACAGCCTTAGGAAAGACCATCCTAGCCTCCTCCCTCCCTGACACCCAACCAGAGGACCTTTGTGAGGTCTCCCGGAGCCCTGCAGGGGCAGGAATAGCTTTGGGTGGCCTCCAGCCACCTTACTCTAAGTCAGAAAGCCAGAACTGAGGTCCTAGCAGGCATCAGTGGGGGCCTGTGCTCCTGTGACTGCTGCACCCTCTCTTCTGAGTTGTTGGTGTAAGCAACAGGGAGCTTCCCAGAAGCTCCAGCACATATCTCTGTTCATCCTCACCCTCCCCACACAGCATCCTGACCATCATTTTGTGTCTGCATGCAGTTTGTGTATCCTTGGAAGTGGGGCTTCACTCTATCCCTGGGCTGTTCATGATACCAGGAGGTAGATGGTAATTCCCAGGTCTTGGGTGGAAACAGGGGTCATGGAGCCAAAGAAGCCATTGTCAGCATACCAGGAACCCTCCGTGTTCCTCGCTGTCTCCTTGGGGGGGGGGGGAGCATGTGTTCAAAGCATTTGGTGGCCGCTCCAGCACCGCCATGTGAACCCTGCTGCTGGTGTGAAGAGCACCCTGATGCTGAGGCTCCGGGACCCCCTTTCCCTTTGGGATGGCAGTCTACAGTTCCTTCTCCCTTTCTCCATTGTAAGACTCCAGGAGGCAGATCCACAGCACACGGGAGGGGCTGGTTAGGAACGGAGAAGCCGACAGTGGCTCCTTTGGGGGAGGCTCGGGAAACAGCATGAGGCTGTTCCACCCCTCCTGGCCAGGCAGCGCTCACCAGTGTCTTCTGTCCTCACCCAGGCCCTTCCTCAGCTATCAGCGGATGTACTATGTGTTCATACACATGCTGTCCAGCGGGCCTGCCTGGCTGGGCATCACAGTGCTTGTCACTGTCAGCCTCCTCCCTGATGTCCTCAAGAAGGTCTTGTGCAGGCAGCTGTGGCCCACCGCGACGGAGAGGACTCAGGTATGGAGGCTGCCTAGCCTGGCCAGTCACTTTCCTCTCCCTGTGTAATGATCGGGAAGTTACTGAGAGAGAGCAGAAAAGGTTCAGACGTCATAAAGCTGGCCAGCCCACACGTTGCCAGTTAATTCTACAATGACACATGCTGTGTTATATTAGGTAAATCTCAAGATGAGCGATGTTTAATCGGATATTTAGACCTAAGCAGCCAACTGAAAAGAAAAAGAAATGAGAACAAAGACTAATAAAAAATATTTTCTGTAAATCCACAAAAAATGTAATAATTGTTATTTTGATCATTGAATTAAGGGCTGGTGCCCCGTGATATGGCACCTACTTAGCATATTCCAAAGCTCTGGGTTCATTCCCTAACTTTGAAGGAGGATTGTTATGTTGCCTTTAAGGGGGTTGAATTTGATTTTGGTGCAAAATCACCTTTCCAAGAGGAAGTGTAGGCTGGGCAGAGAGTGACTGTTTTCCACCTCCCAAACCGGTCAGCAGACTGAATCCGCTGCAGGTCCCTGGCACTGGGGTTGCCGGGGGTTCTCTAAGATGCAGACTTTCAACTTTACCCACAGAAGTCTTTTTTTAAAGATTTATTCATTTTTGGTGTTTAGCCTGCATGAATGTCTGTATGAGGGCATTGTACCCCTTGGAACAGGAGTTAGACAGTAGTCAGCTGCCGCGTGAGTGCAGATATAGTCACAAAAGCACATTCTTCCTGATGCCCACATGTGGACAGACTGCCCAGATGCTGACTGGACACTTCTGAGCAAAGAGCTCATCCTGCAGGGTGGCAAGGGCTCTCCCCACAGGACGCCTGAGATTTGCTGTGGTACGGTTGTGACTTCTACTGTGGGATACTGCTTTGCATGAATCTTGTGGAATGGCCTTAGAAGGTGGGTGAGAAAGGGCTGAAGAACTTCCCTGTCCCCTCCATCAGTGAGAAGTCTCCAGTGCTGTTGTGGGATTTGAAGCCCAAAGAAGCATCTTTACTACAAACTGTCCCCAGTTGCAGCACAGGAGGCATAGGGCTAGGAGGAGGCAGGTGTGGGCCTGGGTAGAGAGGAGTGGACCAGTGGATCCTGGCCTGGCAGCACCCAGCAGCTAGGGCAGTGGTGTTACTGTGTGCTAAGATGTTTGCCTATAACCAACTTACCTCTTGTCTTTCTCTCCTGCCTCCCTTACTCTCCACTGCTTTGCCTAAATAACCACTACTTGTTCAAACACTCCACGCGCCTGGGCTCCGGACTGCGGCCTGCAGGCCAGGAACAAGTGCCTTTCTGTTGAGCAGCCCACCGTCTTTATGCTTTCCCAGACCGCCAGTAGTCTGAGTTTCTGACCAACAGGTGACCATCTCTGCCTTCTTGCATGTTGGGGTGATGGCCACAGGACCAGATGGGAAGAACTTAGTGTTGAGGCCACCCAGTACACTCCCTGGTATTGTCATTCACCACCATTACCTCATCAGGTAGCATGGTGACTGTGCACCACCCTTGAGGGGCACACTAACGATGGCCTTTGTCTTCCTCCAACAGAGGCTCACAGCAGCTCTCCGTGTCCATCAGGGGGTCCCAAGCTTTCACCATTGCTTGACACCGGTGGCTCAACCCCTAAGCACCTGACAATTAGGCAGGTCACAGACACAGTCAGTCCAGCCTGAGCAAGGTGACCTCAGCATGACCCTGTTCTCCACAAGCACAGTGGTAGAGATATAGACTTCTTCCAGCATACCCTGCCCCCCTGGGGTGCCACTCTTTAGTCCGGAAACTGAGGAAGGCCAGGAGAGAGTGTCTGCTCAAGACCCCAAGCACATCAGGAGTTGGAGTCACACTGTCCCTGGCCTCTACTTACCAGATCCCTCTTCTACTTTTCAAAATAAAAACCTGTTTATAGAAAACCCCTGTGATACGCTGCTGTTGATGGCCACTGTGGCAGCACAGAGCCTCTCCCCAGGGCCCTTTCCCTAGGTGGCTGCTGTGGCCAGTACCTGCTCCTCACAGCCCAGAAGTCAGAGGAGACAGCAGCATCACATAGTGCTGTGGCATTCTGGCTGAATTGTCCTGTACCCAAATACACCAGCTGCAGGTGCTTCTTTAGTGAGCCTCGGAGGATTAGTTGTGTGGGGTTCCTGCCTCGCCAGGGCTTATGCCTGAGAGACACCGAAAGCAGAAAAAACAGTGGCCATCTATACTTCTTAAACACGTTTAGCACAATGATACATTTCCAAAAAATGGCAACCAAAATGTTTCTTAGTGTCATACGACCCTTAAGTTACATCATTGCAACTGCTGTCTACACTCTTGACAACATTTTGGAGGGAGTTTTTGGAAGACTAAAATGTCAAGGACTTTGTACAATGTTACACATGCCAACTCAGGCTGCAGACACTGTTCCCTGTTGAGGAAGTTTTGTGGACTTCAGCTGCTGGGGAGGTGGCACTGTGGTCCTGTCTCCCGTGGCCCCCAGGCATCATAGAAGGGCCACACATGCACACAGGCCCTGCCCCAGCACTTCACACACAACAGACAGACAGCTGATGCCCAGCAGTGTGGGTCTGCAAAGCTTTGGAAGAATAATTCCACAGGCCTCAGTGGAGCTGATTTGACTTCAGACATCTGGGGTTCACTTCCAACCTGTTCCTAGTACAAGGCAAGCGTGACGGACACTGGTCATGTTATATATCAAGCGTGTATATATAACATCGTGCATGTCTTCGCACCAGTCTCTGCGTCCACACACTTGCAGCAGCCTGCCTGCCTGTGCCTGTGTGGGCAACAGCGCCATCCTCTGGCTACTTCTCCTCCTGGACACTTGCCAGTTCTACCTGCCCTTCTGCCGTCCAGCCTTGTATTCCTTCAACTCTGAAAGCTCCCTCCCTCCTGGGCACTGAGAAACTGGTGAATGAGGACCGGAAAGTGATTAAAAGCTGCGCCACGCCAGGCCAGGAGCCAGCAGCCTTCAGGACATGACCTGTGATACCCTGTCTGTCTGCCGGGCAGGTTGCACGGAAACCACTGCTCCCGTGCCGGTGGCTCCGTAGAGTCGGCAGCACACAGGTCACAGGTGCCCGTGGCAGGGCGCAGAGCTTTACCATTCTGGATGCAACCTCTGTGTTGGGAGCAGGAACTTGTTAGGAGCTACCAGCTGGTGGCCCGCTCCCATGGTGCTGCAGCCTGCCCTTTGACCTTCCACTTCTTCTCCGGGTGCAAACTTCTTCCAATGAACCTGTTCTTCAGAGCCAGCTGTCCCCCTAGAGGAAGCTTTGTGGACAGGCAGCCTGTGGAGCCAGCTCTGGCCGCCTTGATGGTGCTATGACTGATAGTGCAGGCCTGCGATCAGAGCTCCTGGTCTGTCATGATCGAGAGTGTGGGGATGGCGTGGGCCAGTGTAGATGGTGCCCTGGTCTGCAGTGGCCAGGGCGCAGGTACTGGCCTCCTACACTGCCCTCCATGCAGGCAGCAGCAGCTCAGTGTCTTTCCTCACCCTTGCAGAAGAGCGCCCGACTCAAAGCATTGGCTGATGCCACTTCGAGCAGCGACAGGCCCCTGCTGAAGGAGTTCTTACCGCAGCCCAGACGTGTCTAGCCCAACGCTAGGTAACAGTATGGCTGCCTACTGGGCACTAGGCCGGTGTGCTGTGACTCAGACTGTCTGCTTTTCCTTCAAAGTTTTGGTGTGTTGCCCTCCCTTTTTTAATAAGAATGACTTGTTCTAAAAACAAACTATACCATTTTTATATACACACACACACACACACACACACACACACACGAGGTAAGTGGCACACCTAAACACATAGGGGAAATGTTATTCACATGTGTATATATACATACAAATGACATGTGACCAATGTATGCCCAGTGTTGCCTGACAATCAGCTGGTTCCTGTTCTTGTGTTAGACACAACTTCACTTAAAAGCTACTTGGGATGATCCTATCTTGAAACCGGAAGTAAGGTCTCACACAGCTACTACACTGGACACAAGGCCAGCCAGTGTCCAGCTGAAGCTGTTAGCAGAGCACACAGCAGGGGTCATATTGCTCACCTGAAAGTAGTGTAGCCCAGGGATTGTCACCCAGAGAGAGAGAGATGTACGCCATGCAGCTTCTTGCCCTTCCCCCCTGGCTACCTGCTGCTGTTTGTACCTGCTGTGGCCTTTCACAAGAGGCAGCACCAGCCACTGCTGTCTGGTAACTAGGCCAAAGGCGTGGTAGCTTGGTGTTGTCAGCGTGACACTGACCCCCGTCCCTGTGGGCTAGGACATACTAACCTGCACAGGTGAGTCCTCTCCTCCCTGGGGTGATGGCTAGACCTGAGTTCAAGGATGTCTAGGGACTTTGACTACCACACATTCCAGTGGTGACACGAAAGCTCAGTGGTTCAGCCCTTTGTTCCCCTGCCCTGCTATGTTGTTCCTGGAATATGGGGTGACCCCTCTTTTGGCATTCAACAGAGGGTGTTTGTTCCCAGAGCTGCCGGCAAATTGCCTCCGGGCATAGTTCACATGGGATGGGCCCTCTCACCTCCGCTTAGGGTGACCTAGGGGTCCAGAGTAGACTGGTAAAGCTATAGGTAAAGCATCAGCTGTTAGGGGGTCCTCAGAGGGACTCTGACTGATGATGACTTTCTGTTCTTTTGGCAGAACATACAACTTCGGAGCGGCGTCTCAGAATTCACCCCTCTGGCCTCTTTGCAGAGCTGGCGTGCTCCGAGCACCAGACCCTCAGCTGCCCGGTACAGCTCCGGCTCTAGAAGAGCCGTGTGCTCAGGGTGGGAGAACAAAGAGTGCGCCGTGCTCCCACACACACACCCAGGCCTTTCCCACCACACGAGGTATGGGTGCTGTAGGTCCAGCCTGGGAACACCCACTTGATGAACAGACAGCATTCTGTCCCAGCCCCTGAGAGCTGTTCCTGGGTGCCTGTGTGTGCCTGCACCTGCTCCGCCCCATCCTCAAGGAGGTGGCGTGGAACCATGGGTCGCCCACTCAGGCACATCACACTGCATCTGGACCGTGCGTGTGACAAGCACCGTTGCCCTAGACCTGGTGGCCACACAGACAGTTGGGCTATGGAAAAGGACATTTTGCCTGGCTTCACTTAAGCACTGCAGCTGTGAAGCTGGCCTTGCCAGGCCTGAGTGTCCACCCTTTTGCTGTTGCCGCTGTCACCCGAGGAGAAGACCCTGTCCCTTTGTCTGCAGCTGTGTACATCACACACACGCGCCTGGCTCATGTTGTTCCCTGAGGTTCCTGACCAAGTGTTTCCTGTGTAAACCACCCACACTTCCTGTTAGGGAAGTGGCCGTATCAGTCACTAAGAGGCATGCGTCTCCTGGACCCGAGCCTTGCTGTGCTCACATTCACCGCCCCCTCACAAGCCATTTCCCTAGTTCATATCTGAGTCTGTCTGCTGAGGAGACACTGACCCTGCGCGGTGGAGCTTTCGAAGGTGTCAGTGTCCCCTTCTTGCCCCCGGCTGCCTGTGGAAGATGCCATTCATGTATATGGATAGATCGCACTGTTAACCAGGCCCTCAGGAGTGTAGTGATGTCAGTTTAGCTTATTGGAAACTATTTGTTTCGGGGGTACTGGGAAAGGTGGGGGCTTGGGGCACCCAGGCAGGTACTTATCTCACCCGGAGGTGAGTCCCATACCCAAAGCTGATGTGGGCTCACCCGTTCCAGTCTGCTGCTCTGCCTGCCTTCTCTCTCCCCCCCGGCCCCCCCCCCCCGTGCCACACAGATTCCACCCAGGGCTTCCCTTGGAGTGGACAGGCCGCCAGAGGCCGCTGTACTGTGAATCCCTGCTGCTTTCTGTGCTGGCGTTTCTGTTTCTGGTGGATCATCCAGCAGAGCTGTAATGGACCTAACATAGCGAAGATGTTTCAGAAAGTGCCAGCCAGAGCTTGGGGGAAAGCCATCCCCATCCCCGTGGAACCATGCGGTGGGCCTGGGCCATAGTGAGGGTCGCAGACACTTGAGAGCCTATAACCTGGGAAGCACAAATTTTGTACCATTATTATCCAAGGTTTCCCTATAAACAGTGTGCTCGAACTGGGGGACCAATTGACAGGAGGAGCAATTATTGGACCTGGCAGCTGGGGGAGGTCGGGAGAACATGAGCACCACACCAAAGATGGGGGGATGGCCTTGAGCTGTGAACAGACAGAAGAATGTACAGCCCCGCTAAGGGCTGTCCCTGGCTCCACACCCTCATGCCCGCTCACCCACCTGCGTCGCCATGTGTCAGCCCAGGGATGGAGCCCAGTCCACACTAGCCCTTAAACAGTGGTGTGTGCATTTTTACAGCCCTTTTTAAGAACCCCAAACGGGTACAAACCTACAGGGAGGGCAGGTTCTCTGTATGTTTAGTTAACAAATTATTTGTAATGTATTTTTTTAGGGATCTTAAAACTGCCTTTGCACTGAAGTATTTTCATAGCTGTTTCTATGTCTCTTACTCATTTGTTGATGTACGTTCTGGTTTTTAAGTACGCTGTTCAAGCTTTCACTTTTTAATGTAAGCATTTTTGGTCACTTTAAATGCTGGCGAGCGTTCCGGCTGGATGCTTCTGTACCCGAGCTTTGTGATTCTGCTCTGTGCCTCTGCGTTTCTTCGTGTTTCTGGAGACTGACCGGGTGAAGGGCGTTCTGAGGGCATAACCACTTTCTCTTGTTTTGTCACAGTCCTTTGCATTTTCGTGTTTTCTGTTTTGATTTTTTTTTCCAATCCTTCAGCCTTAAACAGAATATTCCCTGCAGGCTCTGTGTTCTGCAGCTCGGTGTGAGGACACTCTCTTGCACCTTACCCAATAGCCTAAGTTTACATAGGACCATCCCAGACTTTATGCACACTCCAGTGTCTTCTAAAATTGTGCTTAGGAAGTTACCAGACGAAGGTGCCTAAGACTTTGAGATAGATGGACAAAGGCATGGGTAAAAACAAGAGACCAGGTGTGAGTGCTGAAGATCATCCACCACCTCACCTCACGGCTGCTGCTTTTTATTTTCCTTAAAGCGATTAACTTCCACTCAGAGTAAACATTTTCTTAATTGCATTGCACATGTCAACATCTGTGACATACTTCATTGGCCAGAATTCATGGTTCTGTCCCCTGCAAGACGTCCATCTCACATATGTACGGGGAGTCCTGGCATCATATGTGTTCTCTTTCTGTTCCACACACACCCATGGACATTTACAAGATTGTATAAGCATGTACACATATGTGCACACACGCATACACACACATACCTGTGCATTTTCCTTCCAGCCTCCATTCTAATAGCTCTGTGCAGAGGTTTTGCCTTCTGGAATCAGGCTACTTACACACACACACACACACACACCTTGGAAGGGTGCTTGGGCTATGCTCACACATGGGCTGTGGGTGACATTGCATTGCTGGGCTGAGCTCTCCCATGGAAGTGCACCTCCCAGTCAGGACCTCCTCTTGCTCCCTCAGTCCAGCAAGCAGGATCCAGGCTAATGGGAGCTGCACACCGCTCTGAGTGTAGGTACCTGCTCCTTGCCACATCCTAGCTAGGAAAACATGCCCCTAAATCCCAGCGATCCATTCCTGAGTACAAGCAGACCAAAGGCCCCACCCAGGGAGCTCCTGGATGGGAGGAGGCTCCGAAGGTCCAGGTAGCAAAGGGGTGATGGCATGGCCCAGGCTGGAGCAGGGACTGTGACAGGGTGACTTTGTCTTTACTGAGCACATTTTCTAGGAGCAGCTGCCAAATGTCTTGCGTGTGTTATCTTGGTGACCTAGGACACTGAGCACCAGCCAGGTGTCTGGTGGTCTAGAGAACGCTACAGCCTGGGTCTCTGAGCCCCCAAGTTCAAGGTGTATCCGCACTGACTGGTACTGAATTCCCATCCACATTTATCTCATCTTGATGTAGCGTGCTGGCAATGCCATAGAACAGCAGGCCCTATGTTCTACATTTCTTTTGGAAGTTTCCCATTTATTACTATAAAGACGGGGGAAAAGTCACTTGGCGAATGCAATCTTTTTGTTTTAAACGCTAAAAGACAGGTGAATAGAAGTGGTTCTGATACTGTGTTTAAACAAAGCTTTAATGAAGATGTGTATGTTGGAAGTATTATGAAAGTGTGATTCTAATTTTGCAGAAAAAGTCTATCAATTTATATAGCTTTATTTTTACCTTATTAAATGATACAGAATTTTACTATACATATATTGTCTGACTTAAAATCATGTGTGTCTGCATTACCACTTAAAATGTCCATTCACAATGTAATGTATGAACAAGAGAGAATCTAAGATGTATTTAACATGAATGGTTACCTGTAGCTGTCATCGTCATTAAGTACTGGATTTGTTTTAAATTATCAAATATAGTAAGTACACTAAACATGTCATTCTCCAACACTAATGTTTAACCGATAGCCCAGTAACCTGCTTTAAGAACTTAAATTGTGAATTAAACCGGATCAAACGTCTCATGAGGTTTATTCTGTGTGCTGCTGATTGTGCCTTTGATTCCTGCGGGCAGTTTTCTCACAAATGTGTGTGGTATTGTGTAAGGTGCACACACTTCTGCTAACAGAAACCTGGTTGAAACTGTAAGCATAGATCTGTTGGGGTCACATTGATGGGTATTTGTGGGAAACAATCTCTTAGCTTTACTGAAGGGGACAAGGTAGAGGTGTGATGGGTACCACACTTCTATCCCTGAGCATGTGGGGGCCATCCTAAAAACCCGAGTGTAAAGCCACAATGACAGCCCTGGGGGCACATGTTGAGTTGACCTAGAACAAGAAATTTAGCGTAGAGCCCCCAGTGTCATGGCCTGCACTGCCCTCCTGTGCAACCCAAGGCTTATCTTGTGCCCCACCTCTGGGACATCTCCCATCCCCCTTATTTTCTGTGAAACTCGGGGCCCAGCAACCCCAGTCTCATGATCAAACAGTTATCTAGCTCCTCCGTGCTATTCCCAGTCCAGGCAGACTCTGGGTGCTAGGTGGGGGGCCTCAAGAATGCCCCTGAGTCTCTACTCCTCTAGGCTCTTCGCTGTCTGCCTGCTCCTGGCCCTGGCACCCTCTGCAGCCGGATGTCCTGGATGCTGATGTCACAGACATAGAACATCGGTGTATTGGGCTCCCTTGCTGAGCATCTGGGCCTCAGTTCTCACCTAACCTTCAGAGTAGATCCCCTAGGAGCCAGGAGGGGCCACGGGGTCAAAAGCCACTTTATTTACTTGAGCAGTTTCTAGTGAGAGTGATTGATCTTCAGGCTTTGGTATGATCCGCTGATGGTCAGCTCCCACTGAGTTCTTGGCTCCTAGCCATTGTGTGGTTGTCCCTGCAGTTCATGGTCCTGAACTTGTGGGACTCTCCCTTTATTGCATCTTGATTACCCCATGTATCCATGGACCAGAGGGAGGACCCAGAAATGCTTTGCAGAGTCCAATGCCTGCAGCCCAGATGTGCATTTGATACCCTACCTGGTAAAGTAAGACTAGGGGGTACCAATTCCCTACCTGGAGGCAGGACAGGGATGTACCCAGCAAGTTTCTCTGGATTCTCCACCTGCTAGAAGTCTTCTGTAAATAAGACGTTCTTGGCGCTATCCTCAACCTTCTCTGCAGACACAGGGCCTGAGCAGGAATCTCTAGCTTTGGGCCACCTGTTTCAGGGTAACTGACACGCAGTCTGACTGATAGTAACATTGGGCCGTGCACTCACTGGTTAACAGGCTAGGGAGTGAGGGACATGGGATTTGCAGGTGCCTGAGCCAGTGCTTCTGCCCTGCCCAGCTCTACTGACCGCTGGGGTCTTGGCTTCTTCACATCGGGATGTTCTACATTAAGCTTGGCTTTGTCACCTCGAGTTGAGTAGCAGTGCAAAGTGGTGTTGTGGGATAGAATATGTGTTTGATTAGGTAGCGGTGTGTTGCTTCTGATTGTGTTGCATTTGCTTAATGTAAAGACGTGTTGCTGTTTCACCTTGCCTGCCTGATGGTCTAATAAAAAGCATTAGGGCAATATCTAGGCAGAGGAGGGCTACGCTTGGCTATAGGTATCAGAGAGAATACGGGTACCCAGCCATCCAGCGGCCAGGGAGCAGCCAGGCGTCAGCTGGCAGCCAAGCAGGGAGCGGCCAGCCAGACCCGGAGGAATTAGGAAAGGAGGACATACAGAAGGTCCAAAGCCCCAAGGCAAAAGGTAGACAAAGAGAACCAGGCTAAATCAATTTATAAGAGCTAGTGCGACAAGTGTGAGATAAGACCACGCATTCAGAACTAATAATCGGTCTCTGTGACGTGATTTGGGGACTGGCGGTCAAAGACAGCCTGCTACACAAAGAGGAGGCCAGTGGATGGAAATCCCAAGGAGCCAAGGCAGAGACCAAGACCAAATGTCCCCCCTGCATGTCTATTGGGGCTTTTCCAACCCCTTATACAGCCTGCGTAAGGGTTGCTCTGGGGGCTCTGGAGTGTGTCAAACTCTGGGATCCCTTTTGGGCTTTCCATTCTCTTTCATATAGCCCATTGCTGGAAGTACTGCATTTTTCTCTCTCAACTGGCCTTTCCTGTATGTGGCACAGACAGGAAGAGATCGTGGGTGAGCATGTGCGGAAGAGTTACATCATGCCAGGGCTTGCCTCTTCGCTGTGTTCCATCCTAGGACCGCTGAATCGGGTCAGACTCTGAGACACTGTGGACGCATCTATCCTCACAGTTCTGGAGGATAGGAACCCAAGGCATGATGTCTGGGTCCCTGCATCTCCCCTGCTCCTGCTTGGGAAATCCATCCTGATGTCTGCCTCTTTCGTCACCTGGCATCATCCCTGGCCTGTGCCCCTAGGCCCCAGTCACACTGTGTTGGGTCTAAACCCATGATGGCGTCACACAATGAGCCAGGGCAGGAGGATCTCTGTGAATGCAAAGGCATCCTGGTCCACATAGCAAACACCAGGCCAGACAGCCCTGGCCAGGCTTACTGGGAACAACCGGTCCAAACCAGAACACCATCTCTTCTCTGGAGGGCTTTGTGCTTTGAGAACGAGCAATCTTGAAGTGAGAGCTCACAAAACACAACCAAACAAAAAAGTTGTGCCTGATGGTGTCTGCAAACCTGAATCCACCGACTCATGTTCCTATCAGCACGCTGGGCCATCTCCAAGCTGATGAGCCTCCGCACCTCCTTGCACAGAGCTGATCTGCCTGCCGAGATGTCCTGAGGACACAAAGCCCCCTGGCTTCTAGGCAGTTGCACCCTGCCCAGGGCCTGGGGTACTTGCTTTGTGCCCCAGCGGGAAAACCAGGGGCTTGCTCCGTGAGTGAATGCAGCAGCAAATCTCCTGGGACTTCCTGTGCCCAGAGAGATATCATACTACCAGCTGAACCTTTCTACTGCAGTGTTAACCAAGCTTGTTCATTCTACACACACACACACACACACACACACACACACACACACACACACACACACACACACACACACACACTTCTACAAAGACCCCTGAACCCACATGATCTCCGGAGCTTCCTGCCTCCCCCTCCTTTGTAATGCTAATTTCCTGCGTCTTTTGCCGGGTGCTCCCGGGGCTCTTGAAGCTGCCAGACACAAAAGGCTTGCCCAGCCTGACACCAGCAGGGCGCTGCTGGGATGTGTAATGCCATGCTGGGCTTTGTCGTTGGCTGCACTAAGCCCCTTGCCTAGTCTCACGTGGGACTCAATAAATGTTTTCGGAATGGCAGAAAGCTTGCACTCAGTTTCCCAAAGCAGAGAGCATCCTGAAGCAGGATGGTGGCCTGGTTTGGCCTGGTTACCAGCAGGTCTGGTTAGGGCTGGGCTGGTCATGTTGTATTCGGTTGAGAGACAGCTTTCTGATCGTCAAGGGATGCTTGCATGGTGGCAGGACGCATTTCCTAGTGATGTGTTTAGTCCCGGGATACCACCTTGTCAGTGGGATCATGGCTGTGGCACTGGCCACTTCCTGTTCTGCACCAGTGGTGACAGCTGTCAGTCCCGCCAAAACTCTATGTAAGGGGGCTGCCGCGCCTGCTGCCAAGCCTGATGACCCGAGTTTGACACACACACCCCACCTCGGAACCTATCTATACAGTGGAGAGAACAGACTCCCACAAGCTGTCCTCTACCCTCACGTGTGTGCCTTGTGCAAAGTTTGGTTTGGTTTTTAATTTTTTAATGAAAAAAAAAAGTGTCCTGCAGGTCCAGTCAGGGCGTTTTGGGGTACGGAAGCCTTCAGGAGGGAAACCCCAGGTCTGCCTCAGCAGCTCCTCCTCCTCCCTGGCCAACTGGAGAAAACTGCCATTGAAGGGCTGGAGAGATAGCTCCATGGGTAAGAGCACTGCTTGTTCTTCCAGAGGTTCAATTCCCAGCACCTGTATGGCAGTTGACCGCTGTCTATAACTCCAGTTCTAGGGGATCTTAACCCTCCTCTGGCCTCTAAGTAGTGCCCAGACACACATGCAGGCAAAACATCCATAAACATAAAATAAAGGAAAACCTCAAAAATAACCTAAACATAAGGAAGGAAGAGAGGGAGGGAGGGAAGAAGAGGGAGGGAGGATCGATCAAGCAAAAGACTCCAAGACTTCTCTCTGTGGTCCCTCCCAAGCTCCCTTCTCCCACAGCCCAGCCTCCTTCCCTGCTCATCTGGTGGGTGCACTCTGCTCCCCAATCCCTTCTCCCCAATACCAGCACCTGCCCCAAGAAAGGAAAGCTTCTGCATTAAAGACGAGGCTGGGCAAGTGCCCAGTTCTGGATGGAGCAGGGTGCTGAGGCTTACCCAAGAAGACTCACCCCAGGAATGACATTCGCACCCAAGAGGAGGGTCCTTTAGTGGTCACCCCAATCCCAGATGAGTGTCCATCCTGTCTACCTGCTCAGCTCAGAGCCATTGCTACCTCAGTGCGTTCAGCCATGGCTGTAATTCCCTACACCTGTTCGGTTTGCCTTATGTGTGCCTCTTCCGGGTCTGTTCTGTCTGTTCAAAGCGGCTCCCGGCTGCTGCCCAGCCCACTCCGCATTCTAAAAGTTTACATCCCGTTTGTGATGATGAATGAATGCCTGTCCTGGAGCCTTGGCAGATGCAGGATCAAACAGTGAGTTCTTTGGGTGTTTTCTCACAGACCTGAGTTTGTCTCGGGGCACAGAGCCCTTCTTGTCTGTGACACTCAGAAAGCAGGGGACGGAGTACTAGGGGAGGGGAAGCCTGACTTCTCGTCTGGGACCAGAGAATGGGGTTGCTTGACCGTGTGGTCTTTCTTGGGGATCGTGAGTACTCCCGTGTTTAGGCGCACCGCCTGGCAATCTGCTGTCTGCAGAAGGTAACTCACGGAACCTCAACAACCGACTGTGAGCGGAGCTTTTCCATCCGCAGCTCAGATAAGAACACCGAAGCCAGAAAGGCTTGTGGAACCTGTCTGAAGCCCGGGGCTTCCTACTTGAGTCAGTTTTTCCAGCTGGAAGCACCAGAGAGGGGTCTTGGGAGAGCCGGCAGACCCAGACCGGCCAGTTGCGGACACAACTTCCTACAGGTCAGTTGTGAGGACTCCAGGGCAGATCCCGAGGACCTGGAGCACAGGTGCACCTCCAGGCTCCAGGCTCGGCTGGGCTCACGAGACTGGGGACGCACGCCACCTCCCCTCTCCCAGACCCGCCCCTACCCCGCCCTTTTCCACTCCTGCAAACCCGCTCTAGCCCCCTCCCCCTGACTCCCGCCCAAGCCCCGCCTCCTCCCCTGAGATCCCTTTCCCCACTGTCCGGCTGCAACGGTCGCTTCCCGGTCCCCAGGGCCTCCGCCCCTCCCCCACCTCGCTCCCGCTCCCGCCTTCCCTTCTCCTCCCTCCCCCCCTCTCAGTGGGCCCGGACCGACCGGCGGGCGGAGTCTGGGAGCGTGGCACCTGCGAGCAAGTGAGCTCGCTGGACGCGGAGAAGACAGTCCCGGGCAAGACAGGTGTGCACGGGGTTGGGGCGGCGACAGGGGACAGAGGAGAGGGGAGGGGTGAGACACCGAGAGAGGAGGAGGAGGGGGTTACGGGAATGAGGGAGTGGCTGGCAGAAGGGAGTGGGACCGAGCTCGCCCGCCCAGAACCATTCCTGTCGGGATGGCTTTGCTAGGGGACCGGGTCTCCCCTTCATCCCGCCTCCCCCCGGCAGGAACTCTAGCTCCGAGCGGGTGCGGGGATCTCCCTAAGTGTCCCCATTGTTAAGAGTGGGGTTCCTCTCACACTCCCAGTGTCACGTGGAGAGGGAATCCCCTCACACGCCAGGCAGGTGTCACCTGCAAGGAAGTCTCAGAACCACCCTCCAAGCTCTCTCCTGCGCCCTCCAACCTAGTGGTTGTGCCAATGTCCAGGGCAGGTGCCATAGACATGGGGGCTTGGATGGACCAGCGCCTGATTGCCTGGCTGATCGCTGGGCTTGGTTGCTTTGCCTTTTTACCAAAAGAAGCCTAGGCTGCAGGTTAAAAATAATTCTGTCACTTTATCTGCTAGCTCCAAAGTCTCCCACTAGGAGTTACTTTTTAATCAGGCTCTTGGTGTGGCTGTTTTTCACCCTCTCGGGGGCCCTAAGGCAGGAGACCAAGTGCTACCCTGGTTCTTTGGAAGCCTCCTGGTCATGATGAGTCCTACCCCAAACAGCTGCAGGGCCATGGGCAGTGAGGATTAAGATGCCCAGCTGCCCAAAGGATATGCTGTGTGGTCGTGGGAGGCCCCAGGATGTGTGTGTCCCTGGCAGCGGGTCACCACCAAAATAAAGTGCCACCCTTCCTCCTTGGCTGCTGGGGGTTGGGTGTTCATGGTCCTCTCCTCCAGTAAGCAGGAGACCACTTGGTGTTACTCTGGAGAGGGAGCCCCTGGGCTCTGGGGAGGTCTTCTTGTGTACAGACCTGTGTGTCCTATAGACCTGTATGTCCGACTTGTCCCCGACTTGTCTCAAGACCTGAGCTTGCAGAGAAGGTTTCAAAGCTGTGCCACAGTCTCGGTCGGCTGCAGCAGAGGGACCTCCACTTTGTACCTAACCCCTCTGGCCCTCTGAGCCCCACAGGCTAAGGCAAGGTTCTATTTTAGCTTGTCACCTTGCCCTGCATGCAGTGCCTGTTCAGAGGCTTGAGAAATGGTTACTCAGGCTCGCAGGTCCAATGCGATCCAGAGCCACTACACTTCTGGAAGCTGGCAGAAGCCTGCCCCAGCTGCTTTGACAAACTCTATAGAAGCAGAAACTTGTGGCACAGACTTGCAGAGAGTGAAGGGTGAGAGGGGCCAGGGATGGCTGTGGAAGCCACCCGTGGGCCTGTGGGAAAAGTCTGAGTGCTGAGGTCCCCCTCAATTCTGGGTGGCTGTCCTCAGATCTCTGAACCATCACTTCTCTGCAGAGTTGCCTTAACTACCTTCGGTGGGGAGGCCTGAGAACCTGAAGGGGGACAGAATGTCCCCTCCCCACACTGCCAAGGCTTTCTGTGGATGTGCCCGACTTGTAGGTCCCAAGTCAGCTCTGTTTGAGGGTCCCTCAAGCGCAGACATCATCTTGTGAAACCCAGTGTCTTAAGTCACCTCCGTACAGAAGTCCCATCCTTGGAGGTTACTTCAAGTCAGCTCTACAAAATGTGATGAGATGTGAAACCAAGAGGGTCCTTGAGTAAGGAGTGAAACCAGTGGCCCGGCTGTGCCAGCTGAGGCTCTGGAGATGCAGCTGTCACCAGGGTGAGGGTGACAGTGACAGGAACACCATGTCCTATGTGTGCCCAGCTGTTTCTGTGCCACTCCCTGGCTTTACCTTCCTGGTTTCAGGTGAGACAGTGGCGGGACACCGCACTTGATCTCTAGTGGTCCTTTCAGTGTGAGACCAGGGGTGGCTGGGTCATGGATACTGATGAGCAGGTACCTGCCTTTCCCACACCTTCTGGAAATAGCGGGAGCCTTCTTCTGCAGGACCTGACATTCATTTTCCCCCCTGGAAAGAGTTCCGGAAGGTGGTACATGAAGTCGGGGCTCTTTGGGGGGCACCACACTGGTGAGGAAGTCACTTAGGGCAGTGTCACCTGCGTGGAGTGGTGGCTTCAGAGGACCTTGTTCCATTCTGGGCCATTGCTGAGGACCAGGGCGACCTTTGTGGTCATCTCACAGCTTCAGGCTACCACAGGCCTGGGAGATCCAGGCCCGGTCAAACAGAGCTTGCGGAACACTGGGGCTTTGACGGGACAGTGAACACACCATGGCTATCAACCAAGAGACCCTTGGACACGCAAGAGGCCAGCAACTTGCGACCAAGTATCAAGAGCCTGGAATGTGAAGTAGCTCTGTCATGAGTTGTGGCCACCACGGTCAGCTCTGTGGAGTCCCAGGGAACAGGCTCCTCCGCCAGAATGTTCAGGGTGACTTTGGAGCCCTACAGGACAGATGCTCAGAGATCTAAGAAGTGCCAGCCACCAAAAAAACTCTGACCAACTGTGTACATCACCAAAATTTCCAAAATGATCTAAAGAGCAAAACCAAAACAAACCTACCGGGGAAGCAGTGTGGACATGGGAGACAGTGACTACACCTCTTCGCATAGTTTCTATGTACATCACAAGACAAAGGAGCCTGGGAGAGGCTCTGCATGCAGGAGACAGGTGGAGGCCGCCGGCAGGGGCTATGGGAGGTGTTAATGAGTGATGGGCTGGAAGCAGAGGCACTCATGTGAGGGGCCGGTGTACTCCACTGAACTTCTTTCCGCTCTGTGTGGGCGGCCGGCCGAGAGGCACTGGGCCCGGGCTGCTGCCACGGCCCGTCCTCCAGGGTGTTTCCTCCTCTGCATTCATGGGCACCATGTCTTGTCTCGTGCGGTCGTCGCCTGTGCCAGCCGGCAGAAGCAGGAGTTGCCCTGACAAAGACAACAGCAGGTGTATCATAAACACTGGCCAACAGACCTGTGAGGCAGGGGTGGGGCTTTGCCTTGGATCTTCACTGGACTTCAGCTGAGTTCCAGCTACCTGGTGACTTCTCATAGCTGTGGAGGGGTTTAATCCTGCCCTGGTGTGTGTGACACCCATTGAGGCTCCAGGGTGCAGAGACCTGGGACCTGGGCCACTCAGGCTGACCTCTCATTGGACACAGGATACCTGAAAGCTGTCAGACACTTGTCCAGTGCCTGGAGTTCCAGCAACCTTGAGATGGTAAAATAGGTCCATACGGATGCAAGCCTTAGGACCGATCTTCTGTGCCCATGGGCAATACCCACTGTGAAAGTCTCATTGCCTGCCTCTCCAGAAATGCATCACTGCCAGTCACCCTTGTGCTGTGCCCAGCCAACCTCCTCTGCCTACTCACGATCAGTCAGTTTTACCTCCACAGGGATGTTGTTACATACATTACACATACAGTACACACACAGTACACACAGAGTACACATACAGTACACACACAGTACACTATATAGTACACATACAATGCACATACAGTACACATACAGTACCCTATATAGTACACATATAGTACACATACAGTGCACATACAGTACACTATATAGTACACATACAGTGCACATATAGTGCACATACAGTGCACATATAGTACACATACAGTGCACATACAGTGCACATACAGTACACATACAGTGCACATACAGTACACATACAGTACACATGCAGTACACTATATAGTGCACATACAGTACACATACAGTGCACATAGTTCACCGGGGCTGATGTGTAAGGCAGCTAGGAACTAGCACTCTACTGGAGAAATGGAGGCTTGGGTAGGAAGCACCCAGAACTCAGGCATCATCAGGATCTAAGGGTGACCTAGGGGGTCAGGAGATCCCCAAGTCTTGTGCTGTTCAAAAGAAAGTACCTGGGGCCAGGTGTGGTGGCACACGCCTTTAATCCCAGCGCTCAGGAGGCAGAGGCAGGTGGAACTCTGTGAGTTCGAGGCCAGCCTGGTCTCCTTGTCCTTAGAGATAGGGTAGGGACAACAGAAGCTTAGACACAGAGGGAAGCAGTGAGGCAGACCCCCTTAAGTATGAATGCACATAACATCAGCCTGGCTTCTCCCCAGAAAATCCCCAAACAGATCAAATTCTCTTCACTGAAATTTAGAAGATTAGATGATAAGATAGGGTTGGTTGGTTGGTTTTTGAACCAAGGAAATTTCCCTTCCAACTTTGTACAGTCATTAATTTGGTTCACAGAACCCAGAAGTAGGCCTATGGTCAAGGGTCACCTGCCCTCGGAATTCTGTCCTCTCGAGTCTCTTCTTGCTGGTGAGGTGGGTGGAAGCTAGGCTATGCGTGTGTTGTTCTCACCGTGCGAGGCACAGGTCCAGACCTCCTACCCCATGTTCCCCAAGGTCTGTCCCCAGACCACTGCAGGGACAGCGTGAGAAACTTCATAATAGACAGACAGAGGGAGTGACGGAGGACACGGTGGGCAAAGGGCTTGTTCCATGTCAGACAGCAGGTAGGCCAGCTGTCCATACCCAGGGCAGCTGGGAGCTGGGAGGAAGTGGGGGAAGCCTTGGCTGGACACTTCCCAGAGCTAGAATGTCGCTAGAGTTTCTACCGTGTTTGCAAACATTGCACATATCCGATCATGGACCTTCCCTGACCAGGAAGCATGCTTCCTACCTGAAGGGCCCACACTGTGGACAGAGGTTCTCAGGCTCTAGACACTTTTTGATCACATTTCTAGAGCCAGACATCTCCGTGCAAATCTCTTCCCACCAGGGGCCAGACTCCAGGAGGGACAGGCAGCAGAGCCAGAGCAAAGCAAGGCCGCTGGCCCTGGTGTGGCTTCCTCCGAAGAGAGCTAGGCCTGTGCCGCCAAGGTGCTTGAGCGGGGATTTTGAAGTTGGGATCTTAATCTTCCATCTGTATATGACAGAGTCTCCTGCAAACAGACAGTGGCCTCTTCCAAGATGGAGCCAGGGAAGGAGGGGATATAGCAAGGTGTTTGTATCCTGAGGCAGGGGCATCAGCGTTAGAGAGCAAAACAAAGGGAGCACTGTGGAAAATAGCCATCCTGTGGAGCCACCAAGACAACACACCGTGACGTGTTCCAGTCTTCCTTCTCTCGGGAAGGCCTGTTGGCGCTAAGTCAACAGAGAGGAGTCCTACGGGGCTTCCCCGGTGCTGAGACGGGCACCTGAGAGCCGGTGACCCGTCACCTGGGGCAGGTGGAAGGAATAGCAGCTACAGTGGGCAGGTGAAACTAGCCATGTGCCTTGGAAACAGTGGCCCTTTCTCTTTAAATTCAAGATCACTTCCCAAGAAGCTTCACCAAGGTGTTTGCCAGATTTCCCCGGGAGGAAGAATACAATGATGTTTGTTCTGGACCTGGGAGCCTTTGCTTTGCTTAGAGGATTTAAAAATGTTTTGAGTAATCTGAAAAGCCACTAGCCTGGCTTTGAAAGCTTGCCCAACCAGTGAGGCAGACCTGGAAAACCAGAGAACTCAGAGAACTGGCACTCCCATGTCCTTGAAACAAGAACCTAAATGTCAAAGACATCTACGTTTTTCTCCTTTTCCCCTCTTACGCCGAAGAAGTGAGTACTGTTTTCCTTACACAACCCCTACTTCAGTATATATAAACGACGGGGTTTTTTTTTTTTTTTTACTGAATTTCAAGACAGCCTACTACAAATTTTTGAAACTCAGAGAATAATCTTAACTTCACACATCTCCTAGCCACTTCAGAATAAGTGCTAAGGTGGAGATTGGTTTTATTCCTGTCCAGAGAAACCATGGTCCGATCTTCCTGCAACTTGACCTCATTTTCCTCTGACCTCACAGCCTCATGTCCGACTGCTGGTTCTTCATCTTGTGCAAGGAATGTGGCGGAAGCAGTCCTCCAGGCCAGCCGCACGATGGGGCCTCCAGGGAGGAGGCCGATCACCAAGTGGATGTGTCCGATGGCATCAGGCTTGTTCCAGACGAAGCAGAGGTGACGGCCACAGCCCCAGGTAGGTGCTAGCGGTCCAAGTCTCTCTCTGATCCCCACTGAGGATTGGATTCTAAGGTCCTATGCTCAGCCGCCGGGTACCAGATGGAGCGGCCGGGCCCCTGGCTGTGCTGGGGTTCTTACGGGTTAACCTGCTTCTGGGGGCAGACCGTCTCCTCTGGTCACCTGCTTGCTTATTGGTTACTTCAATAAGTATCATAAAAGGAGGTTGGCTATGGTTAGAGATGATGGAAAGCATGTCTTCAGGTTTTAAATAAAGTACAGTACACCAGAAGGGGGAACTATTTGCGGTCTTTGCTTCTTCTGCTTTTTTTTTTTTTTTTTTTTTGTGCACTGTATCTTTAATTTGGTATGTTTTATCTTAACATGCCAACTAGCTCCTTGCTACCAGAAAGGATAGAATTAAGCCACGGAGTGTACACCCCAGACTTCCAGGGCATAGGCTTTTCCCACGGTCAGTCTGCGCATGTGACTAGTCATGTTGTCCATGGTCCTGGCCAGCCTACTAGCCCCGTGCTGTGGAAGAGTGACAGAGTGTGTCCTGAGTTCATACACTTTTAACCGTGACCTTCCCACCATGACCCCAAAAGGAAAGCATGCAGCGGACTGAGCAGGTGTGTGCAGTCCACTGAGGGGAGCATGAACTTGACTCTGGTTCTAGGACTGACCACGCGTCGGCCTGTCGGCCCACGGAAGCTCTCTTAGCGCCATCTCTGTCTGCCATCCTTGACTCTTCGGGCCACGGCCCAGGCTAGCGTTCGTGGCAGTTGAGTTTGGCTCACTGTTTGCTGTGAAGCCTCCCCATCTTAGATCCTTGCCGAAGACTGTGTGTCTTGTTCGGGGTGTCTGTGGTGACAACCTCTCTTGTACACCTTCTGAGGAATAGTGACCATGGCTTGGGGCTCTCTGGACCCAGTATTGTGAGCCGTGCCTTCTGCCTTGGCCAAAGGAGAGATTTCACTTCACGTGGTGACCCTGGCCGGGGTCTGTGACGTGTGTTGCGGTTTCTGTCCCTCTGTGCCAGTGATGTCCTGTCCTAAAGAAACAGCTGGAGTCCAGGATTCCAAGGTGGGCCCCAAGTAGGAACCAGGAACCAAGCCTTTTTGTTATGTGCTACATGTTTATACTTCTCCCAAGGTCTGGTCCCAGGATGTAAGAAGAGGTAACCAGGGAGAGGTTGTCATCGCAGGGCTGTGCAGAATGGGGGCTCCCCAAGAAATCCTTCAGGGACTGTTTGACGGAAGCCCCGTAGCACTGTTTACTCTAACTGGAGTGAGATGAGTCCCTCAGGGCTCAAGTTACTTTGGCTGCCCAAGCCTTGTGCCAGTCGGCACCCGTTGGTACTCGCTGGCCTTCCCTAGGACTCTGGGTGAGCCTGCAGGTCAGTCCCAGAAGGATGGCCCCGACCTGACTGCTCTGAACATCTGTCAACTTACCTGCATTTCCCTGACAGGAAGAATCTGTCCGTATGTCCTATTTATTGATGAGACGTGGACTGTAGAGCAGAAAACTGAGCTCAAGCTCAGGCTTTGTCACCTACTCTGGTGTGGTGTGTCCTGAGCTTGCCACTGCACACAGCAGTAACAGACACCCCAGGCTTTGGGGAGCCATGCAGAGCTGGGCACCACGCCATAGATACCAGCCCTGACTCATGTCACTGCTGACTCCTTTCTTCCTGGTGTATGCACTGGTCATTCCTGATCCGGAACCCTGCGGCCCAGAGTGGGACCAAAGCAGCGAATCCCAGGCAATGGCCTCTGGTATGGGCTCCCATGCGTGCTCGGAGCAGAGGAACCCAAGCACTCTCCTGTTTCCTCAGTGACAGAGAAGGGCTGTGACTAGGAACCTGTAGCCTCAATTGAGCTTGGCATGACCCCTTGTTGGCGTCACCGCTCCTGGGCTGTCTCCCCTCTGTTTTTTCTGGTTACCTTTCCCAGATTATTCTAGAAGCCTTTTGAAGTGGTGTAACCTATCAAAATTTACATCTTTAAATCATTAATTTTTATAGTGACAAAATATGCACAACACTACTTAGCCGGGTAATGGTGGTGCACGCCTTTGATCCCAGCATTTGGTAGGCAGAAACAGGCGGATCTCTGTGAGTCCAAGGCCAGCCTGGTCTACAAGATTTCCAGGACAGCCAAGGCTATTATACAGAGAAACCCTGTCTTGCGAGTGGGGATATATATCTCAGTTTCCATTTTAAATATTTATTATATAAAGTTGCTCCCATTACTCACACACACACACACACACACACCATCTCCAGCACTCTCTTATTCCCAGGCCCAATCCCTAGTCCCAGTCCCTGGAAGCCACCCCTCTATGTTTTGGCTGGCGGTTTGACACCCCAGGGTCATAGTGGTGAATCATTTCACTCAGCGCGTATCAGAGATGCCCTCTGTGTCAAGGCTCAGTCAGAGTCCAGGGTACAGACAACCCAGCATGTGGTCCCCTGCATGTATGTGGATGCCTGGGCTCTCTCCCCTCTGTAACTATTGTGGACAGTTCCGAATGTGGTGTGCCTTTTCTCTCTGTGTGTCTCCAGAGGCAGGTGGCTGCTGGGTGGTGATTGGTCAGCTTGCAAGTCATTTTACAGGCTGAGTCCCCCAGTGCCATCTCTGCCACTGTAAGGGCAGGAGCCTCGTGCACAGACTGCTGTGTCTAGCCTACCATCCATATTCTGTCAACACAGCCCTGTCCCTGAGGTCATGTGGAGGTTTGGACCATGCTGGGTAAACAGTGATAAGCCTGTTTCCCAGCTTGCTGGCTGCGGTCTGTGGCCTTCCGGGGGATCTGGCATTCTTCATTTCCGAATACCACCACAACAGTGTGTTTACCCCAGTAGTCCCCAAACTCTGCCGCTAACTGACCACTTCACCATCAGCTGTGGGGGCCTCAGGAGCATCTGCGGATAGGCTAGGCCCCTTCCAGGGATCCCATCTGGACTGATGAGACACCCAAGCCAGCCACCTGTGCAATGGGACTTGGTGAAAGGCCACAGCCCAGCTCCATTGCCTCTGGACCTTGCTCCTGCCTTGGCCAGTCTTTGTGGGAGGTCCATCCTCCCCATAGCTATTCTTGCTGCAGAGTCATCCCTCCTGAGGCACCGTTCTGACTCTGCTAGGGCTGCAGTAAGTCCAGCCCGTGGCCCCTGACCCTAGGCTCCGCCTACATTCTGTCACTGTGGTCAGAGTTGCCTTTCCTGAAGAAATTCACTTCCTTCCATGCAGGATGGACTGAGGAGGCTCTGCCTCCCAGCTGACTGGTCTGTGTGTCACCCTCTAAGGTCCAGCCGCAACAGTCTTCAGGGTCCCCCAAACCCCCCAGTGCTGGGGTTCCCTGCTGGAACCATCAGCGTGTCTCACCTAATTTGTAGACACTCTCATTTGTATCCCCCACCCTATCGGCCAGAGTGCCTCTCTTGGCATCTTCGCAGGGCTCTTCTCCGGCCCGAGTGAAGCTGCTTGCCTTGCAAGGGCCTTGTGCCCATTCCATCGCGCCGTTCTCTGCATTCAAAAGCACTGTTGCAGCTACACACTCATCATCTCTACCTGGGAGGTGCAGGCAGGAGGATCGTATAGTCCAAGTCGTTCCCAGATACACAGAAAAGGTCAAGGCCAGCCTGAGCTCAGGAGACTGTTTCAAAAACAAAACAAAGCAAAACAACAACAACAAAAACAAAACAAAACAAAAAGCCCAACAGGAAGCCACCTCTATCGGAATGCCCGTGGAGTGGCCTAGAAAGATAGTGTCCCGGTGTGTCCCAGCTCTCTCAGACACACGTGCGGGAGCAGTTTCATGAAGGTTTTATAGTTTTACAGAACAAAGGAAGTCATAAATGAAAGCAATTTTAAAATACATTGACGGTATTTAAAATACACTTGGAGAGACAGGTACAGCAAGATGGGGAGCTATTTTATAAGCCCAAGATGCTAACTGATGATATTCTCAGCTGTTGGATTGGTAGAAGCTAGTGTCCTTCTAATGGGTTTTTATTTATTATCACGAGGCGTTGGTTCAGATACAAAGGGGGGCAAAGAATGGATATTCCAGAAGCTAAAACTATCCCAAGATAAAGCAATTAGCCTCTGAACCTACAAAATGCCAATCTCTCCACAGTTCTGAAATCCCAAATGGTCCATCAGTTTCTTATAAAAATGTCAGACGTCAATATTTCCTTTTTAAAAAATACTTAGAAATGCTTGTGCTGGAAAGTGTGCAAGCCTTGCAAGCTGTGCTCGTGCTCGCTTAGGGGACGTTGCTTTGGTACCTACAGAGGCTGGGTTTTTGGTCAAGTTCTTGGCAACAGTATTCATTCATCTTATCGGCACCATCTGGACTCCGAGATGCAATTTTTTTATTTATAAATCAAGTAGACCATGAAATGTATTTGAGGTGCAATATTTTAATTCCTCCATGTTCTGAAGGGGCCAACAAACCAGTCTGATTGTCTACGAGATTTCACTCCGCTCCAGCCTGAACACATGAGTCATGCATGTTTTGTGGTTATTTTTCCTTCTTCGCTGTAGTAAGCAGACACTGAGTGGCCCCACATCTCTGATGAATACAGGATGTGCCAGCATTTGTGCTAGCCGCTGTCTGGGTGGGCGTCCCTGGTGAGTTCTTGCCTTGCAATTGTGGGAGGGGTGGTCTTTGGGGATAAACAGTGTGGGGAGCCAGCCTTCCAGCAAAGGGGGAGCCTAGAGTCTCTCTTCACCAGGGTTGATGGAGGGCAGCTCACACTTGTGGCTTTTTGTCCCTTATGCAAAGTGACTTTCTCTAAGTTGGAAGTGAGAAGCCAGGTGATGGTCAAGTCCCTTTCCTGGGCACTGAGCCTGGCAAAGAAGCCTGTGTTACCTCCCTGACATGAGTGAGACACTTGGGGGCTGTACTTGGCCAGGATCAGGACTGGGAAGATACTATTAGGGTGTGGTTCTCTGTTATCTGATGCAAAATCATTTCTTCCCTTTTTTAAACACAGAATGTAAAAGTAAACTTAACAGCTTGGAAGAGCAAAATCTCTACGTGTGTGTTGCATGCTGTGTGTGTGTGTGTGTGTGTGTGCCTTTGTGAGCATGCATGTGAGCATATGAGGGTGTGGTCAGTTGTGGACATTCCTGAGAACACATCATCTCCATGCTGGGGTGTTAAGATGCCCAGAGTACTCCATCTAGATGAGTTGTATGTTTAACAGGAATCCCTGAAGGCAGAAGAGGGTTTGGGGAGTGTGTGAGTAGACAGACCACTGTACTGCTGTCTGTTAGCCTTTATACCTAGAGGGAATCACTGCTCCCCACAGTGAATGTGGAGGGGGGCACACAGAAAGGGGAGGAAAAGCCCGTTCTGGGCTAATGATCTGGAGGCACACACGACTTCCCTGCCAGTGCACAGGACTGTCACCTGTAACAGTACTTGGAGAGTTCCTCAGTGCTGGAGGCAGGAACAGGGGAGAGAAGGCAGCTAGGTCCAGTGTGGCTGGGCATGAGATCTGAGAGCTGATGATCCCTAAATGATGGCTGAGAATCACACCAGACACCCATGCACGGGCAGCATGACACAGCACTGTAGGAACATTGCATACATGGGCATGTCTAAACACACATACCCATGAATACATCATACACACATGTAACAAACTCATGTTGACACAAACACATGCATATTGTACACATAGACACATAGACATTCTTTTTGTTTGTTTGGTTTTTTGGTTTGTTGTTGTTGGTTTTTTTCTGTTGTTTTGTTTTTTTCGAGACAGGGTTTCTCTGTGGCTTTGGAAGCTGTCCTGGAACTTGCTTGGTAGTCCAGGTTGGTCTCGAACTCACAGAGATCTGCTTGCCTCTGCCTCCCGAGTGCTGGGATTAAAGGCGTGCGCCACCAACGCCCAGCGTTTATTTATTTATTTATTTATTTATTTATTTATTTTGGTTTTTAGAGACAGGGTTTCTCTGTGTCACCTTGGCTGTCCTGGAACTTGCTGGCCTCATACTCAGAGGTCCACCTGCCCCTGGCTCCCCAGTGCTGGGATTAAAGGTGTGCACCACTACTGACTGGCTGAACATAGACATTGTTACACATGTACATGGCATTCATACACCACATGTACACATAGATACATGTGCACACAGCATTGGCACAGAGACAAGCTCGTGCATACGACACCTGCAACTCGCAAGATTCTACAACAGTGCTGAGGAAATGCATTCATTTAACTCTCTTCAACCCACAAATTGAAAACAATCCCATGGGTTCTGCTACAGGAGAGCCATGCCTGAGATGTGCTCGGAAACCTGGGAGTTTTGTAGTGCGGGAGGGCGCATGTGTGACACCCAGGGAAGCAGCTCAGCTTCTGCCGGTTCCCACCCCTAGGAACAGACTTCTAAGACCCTTGGCAGAAATATGAATGATGTGGACAGTGTTTGTGAAGATGTGTAGTCCTGTGGATTTCTAGTGTCTTCCCAGAGAATCCCATCTTGGAAGCAAAGGAGGCTTGCAGAGAGATAGTATCATTTTTGCAAGTGCTGTTATGTTTGTGAAACCAGTTCTGTCCTGCTACTGCTACCAGGGAGGGGAGAAATGGTTGTCAGGCCCCTAAAACAAATGAAGAAAAAGCTGAGGTAAATCGGCAGACATCATCTGGGAAGCTGGGAGCAGAGGAGCCCGAGCCACCACCAAGGATCCTAAATGCAAAATCCAGATGTGTGAGCCTCCATGTTGTCTTTCAGATAAATACGGTTCTTTGGGAAGCAGTCCCATTGGCCACCAGCAGTGTCCACCTGGGGCCTGAAGACACAGTGACCAGCAACAGTGTCCACCTGGGGCCTGCAGGCTACACGACCATGGGTAGCTGTGAATGAAACCATATGGAACCGTACACAAACTTAAAGCATTGATAGTAACATTTTGGTAACTTGATGGTACAAGTTATCAAGTGTGAACTTTGTAGCTGACAATGTCATGCTGTGAGTCTGATGGAATGTTCCAGGGTATCTGTGAGCCTTTCACTTCTAACGGTTAGAGTGTCTACTATAAAAGTCTAGTTAACCTGCTGCAGACCAAGAACTACAAGCAGTTCCACTCAGCCTTAGGAAGGGCCAGCAGTTTAAAGAAACAAGTCATCTGCCATCTGGACACGGTATCAATCTGCCCTGTGAATCCCTCTCTCTCTGCCCAGCACAGCTCTCAGACCTCACCAGCAAAGTTTCTCTGCGCAGTGGATGGCGGTGAATGGAAACTCGTAACTGGTCAAAGCGCAGAGACTGTGTTGTGTCAGTGGAGCACACAAATGAGACATCTATGTCACACTCCCCTCCCAAGGCTCAGGGACCATCCTGACAGAAAGGATGGAAAGATTGTAGGGATCAGAGTTTGGGAGGAACAGAGCAAAACAGTTTCTCCTGGGCACAACAGGACCGCTACACTAATGAACTGGCAGCATCTGTGGCTTCCTGCACAAGACCAACCCTGTCAACATCCAGTGTGAAGTAGGGAGGGGTTCATGAGGCCCAGCTGCAACTGAGGAGCTATGGACAGTTGGCGGCCTCCGGGGGAGGGAGAGTCGGTTCTCTTTTCTTTGAGTTTTAGTTTATGCATACGGATGTTTTATCTGCATACATGTATATGCACCATTTACGTGTGTGGTGGCTGTGGAGGACAAAAGAGAGCACCAGATCCCCCGGAACTTGAGTTACAATAGTGAGACGCCATGTGGGAGCAAGAAATGAAACCCAGGTCTCTGAAAGAGCAGCCAGTGCTCTTAACCACCACACCATTTCTCTGGCCCCAAGAAAGTCAACTTTCTTTAAAGGTGCGGCGCTTGGTAGTTTATCCACGCTCTAGGGAATGGCCACAGGAGTATATGGCCAGCACAGATGGAATTCAGTGGGATACTGGGAAAAAGAAGAAAGGATACAAAGTTGGGGGAGGAATGAGTAGACGGGGTGGATCTGGGAGGAGTTAGGGAAAGGAGTAGGAGGAGAATATGACTCAACTATATTGTATGAAATTCTTAAAGAATTAATCAAAACAGGCCGGGCGGTGGTAGTGCACGCCTTTAATCCCAGCACTCGGAGGCAGAGGCAGGTGGATCTCTGTGAGTTCGAGGCCGGGCTGGACCGACAGCCTCCAAAACAATACAGAGATACCCTGTCTTGTAAAAACAAACAAAAAAAGAATTAATCAAAACATTATTTTTAAAAATCCTAGTGTGTCAGACACTTCCAACACTAGCTGACAAGGGAAACTCACATGTGTCTGTTCAATAAATCTCTATTGAGCACTTTCCCTGCCACCTTCATGGTTAAGGGTCACATCCTCCCAGTGGCGGCTCTCACAGCTGAGGTTGGCCCACATAGCCCTGATGCCAGGAGGCATGCTCTTGTCTGTACCAGTATTCACCCCTGGGGATGTGGTCTTACCTGAATCACCTCAGCACGTGATCCAGGAGGGCTCGGCCAAAGTGTGCCACTCTGGGTTTCCTGCACGAGAATAAGGGTTTGCTCCACACTGTGCTGCCTGGGGTCTCCCACATAATAGAGCAAGGGCAGAACTCTTCACACTGTGCTACCTGGGGTCTCCCACATAATAGAGCAAGGGCAGAACTCTCCACACTGTGCTGCCTGGGGTCTCCCACATAATAGAGCAAGGGCAGAACTCTCCAAAAGGTGTCCCCTGTGCTGAGGTGAGGTCCAGCTGGCTCTTTGCAGACAGAGACTCTGATCCATGCCTTATCACCTCCCTAAACAGCTTCCTAAGCTGAAGTGTTCCTTTCCGGGTTCATAGTATCCTCACAGTGTGTCTGTTCCTCAAGTTCCTGCACCATCGCAGCACAGCTTCTTCAACACGGTGACAGGGCTGACTCTGTAGACCTGCAGGACACCGACAGCACTGGGCTCTCATATCACCCTGCCACCCAGAGACCAGGAAAGATGCCCCGAGGTGTGAGCCATCTCTCCACTTGCTCTCTTGCAAAGCACTCTGTGAGGAAGGAGATAGAAGTGGCGTTCATTGCCAGGTGGTCTTTCCTGCTGCTTGTGGGAGCTGCAAGGTGTGTAGTGGTCTCGATGCGCTGCACAGCCGGCTGCGGAACCAGCAGATGGCATGCACCTCTGCAGAGCCACAGTCACCTGATGCCTTGCTGGACACCCGCCGGCTTCCCCTGCTCTTCTGTGTAGAGAAGAGCACCCCCACGCTGTGGTCTGGAGGTCTAGCCTGTCACCACCGTTCAGTGGCAGCTGCCGGGCTCTCTTCGGTTAGTGTAGACACTTCCTTCTCTCTGGAACATCCACTCTTCTGGTTGTCTCGAGACTTGCTAGGACAAAACTCAGTAAAACCCAGAGCTCAAAAAAAAAATGCCCAGGATCACGACAGGAGAGAAACAGGGTTAAGGCGTCCCATCACGCCCCCTATTGCCACTAGCCCTGGAAACTGGCCAGCGAGGACATCAGAAGGCAGCTCAGAGAACGTGGAGTCTGCTGTGTCAGTGTGGAAGACAGCAGTTTTATTCAAAACCATACTCTGCCTGTACTGCCCAGCAGTCAGTCCTCCTTGGCATCTACCCAGAGGAGGTGAGAACTTGCAGCCATAGGAAACCTGTGTGTGGTGTGTATACGGCAGTGTCATTGCCAAGCCCTGAAAATGTGGAGGTTCCCAGTATGTTCCCAGATGAAGTGGTCTGTGGATACACAAACCAGCCCTTCAGACAGGGAATGGAAGTTCATCCAGCAAAAGAAGCCAGTTTGACGGCTCTGCCATGGGATTCCACTGTGTGACAGTCTGAACGAAGACTGTGGCGGCGGCAGGAACTGTCGATGCTGATGGGAAGGGGACACCTACAGAAGATTTGGTTTGGGGTACTTTCTGAGACAGGTCTCAGGCTGGCCTTGAACTCACAAGCTCTGTTCAGCCTCCAACGTTCAGCAGAATGTCCAGCTTAGAGGATTTTTAAGGCGGCGAAAGCACCGATGCTGTGCTCGGACGGTGGTGTGTACGTGCCAGATCCACAGAATTTCACGTCACGAACAGCAACGGAAGCATCACAGGGGGTCCAAGGAGTCCTGGAAGGGATGAGGACTGTGACAAGAGATCGAGCTGCATTGTAAATATACAAAGACACCCCCCCAAAGGAGGACTCTCAGCACCAACACTGGAAACTGGACAAAGTAGAGGCCACAGAAAGGGACAGAAGAAGCCATTCATGAGCCCTGGGGGGTAAGCTCTGTCCCTTGAAAGCATAGGTTCATCTGGTGACTCTGTCACATACATACACTGGCAGTGGCCTTCTAAGTGACAAGTGACGGGAGAGGCGAAAGGGTGGCAACTGGTGAGACGTGGCGTCATCATGGGAATTCACTTTAGCCCGGTCACCCTCAGAAATCCACGCCCTGGCATCTGGCTGTCATTACCCCAGTACCAAGGAGCCCTCCTGTTGTCTAACACCCCCCCCCATAAAAGGATCCAGGATGCCCAGAGAAACGGCTGGATCTAAGATGAAGGCAGGAAACACAGACAATGACCCAGCGTCTTGTGTTGTCAGAGTCAGGAAGTACTAAAAAAATTTCCAAACCCACAATGATGGGGCAGGTCAGATGGGTATAGGTGCCCAGCAAAGAGCCCAGTTAGTCAACACTGGAACAATGAGTATCAAAATAGGCTGGATGAGTCTTGATGCAAAATACAGGTGACCACCCCTGCGTGCATATTGACATCGGTGACAGAATAAACCAGTGCTGCCGAGGAGACAAGGCCAGCACCTTTGCAGAAGTGTAATTGAAGTAGCTGCTTATTCATCTAATAGGACCCGGTCCCGACTTCCGCGGAGTGGGTCACTGAACACAAGGGGCAGGAGGTTACAGTGTGCAGAGGATGAAGGGGTTGGAGATATGCTACTCCCATGATAACCCTGCCGCCCCTGAAGATCCGCCCCTGTAAAGCCTTGGGTTTGGTAGAGGTTACCCCACGCATGCCCAGCAGTGTGACAGACGGGGCAGGCAGGCAGGCAGGGTATCACAGGGCAGGCGGGGCAGCACGGGGCAGGCAGGGCAGCACCAGAAGGCTCCTTCTGGGCGTGGTTGTGGCGTTGCTACCTCATTCTAAACATGGAGGCAGACTTCTGCATCAACCATGCCTCCAGACAGGAAGACACTTCTTGATGGTCCCCATCATAGCTGCTGGGACTTTAGGACAAGCTCAACACGTTCGTGTAAATCTTGATGCTATGGTGGCTTTTTATAGTAAGTAATTTGAAACCAGTAAAAGCACAATAATCATTCTTTCTTTACCCACGTATCCGTTGGGGACAGGAGATACCTTTTTATAGTGAGTAATTTGAAACCACTAAAAGCACTATAATCATTCTTTCTTACCCACGTATCTGTTGGGGACAGGAGATACCTTTTGCAGTGCTGTCCCTAATTCTGGACATGTGGAAAATAAAAGTCTCTGTGTTTGAAGTAAGCTGAATGGAATTCTGCTGGAATTCCACCAGGTGAACCAGATGGCCTTCCAGGTGGCCACTGCCTATGTCCAACTCGGGCAGAGGGAGCCCTGGCTGCCTCGTTCCATTGGCTGCCTGTTGGCTATGTGGGTCAGATCTCCGTGGGTCTCAGGACTGCATCAAAATAGATGACTTTGACTTCAAACTTGAAACCTTACATGCCGATCGCTTAACACAAACCGTCTCATATATATGCACACACTTCCAAAGGAATGTTTGCAGCGAGACTCGTGTGTAGTTCTCTGTGTGTTATTGTAAATGTTAGAGCAGCTACAGGATTGTGCTGTGTAGCCCCTGAACTGGAACTGTACGTGGGGCAGATGTCATTGGCGGGTTTGTGGGTGTGGGAGCACTTGCCTTCCTGTGGACATACTCTGTCTGCTGCGTAACTGCTGTGCTACCCCAGCTCAGGCAGCATTACATCTGAGACAGACCCTCTTACATGGAGGTTGTAATTCGTCAGCCCACCCACCTCCTAGACAGTGATCCATAACAGGATGGCCTGGGAGCCTCCAGGATGCACAGGGTGTGCAAATGGTATCCACCCATAGAAATGCTTCTACACTGCGCTGTCTGCGATGCAGGTGGGCTGGAATCTGACCAGCCTTGTTAGGAATCCTATGACCTGGACAGAGCTGGCCCCTCCCTAGTATGTCACCTTGCAATCATTTGGTCACAGTTGAGTCCTTCTATTTGTCTGAGCTCTGTTTTCCGTTGTGGGAATCTAGGGAATGGGTTTGGTCCAGTGTCTAGGTGAGGAAAAGCTGCTGGCCAGTCCCAGTGAGGCCTCTGATGCAGTGTGCCAAGAAATGTCATGTGGTGCACATGTCATTGTCTGTGCGGCAGAAGGGAGGTATGTCTGTGACAGATGGTGCACCCATCGCTCCTCTGTTCACCCCCCTCCAGCATATCCACCGTTCCCCCCGTTACTTGGGACTGTGTACTTGCAACTGCCCGGATTGTAGCTCACCTATCAGGCAGTTGGCTGGGGCAGCTCTGTGGGCAGAAGTCCCTGGAATGGGTCTCTTTTTGAGAAGGAAGGCAAGTTTGCACAGAGACGCATCAGGGCAGGAGTGATAGAGGAACAGCAGCAACACTGTGACTCTGAGGACCGGTGGAACGAGCTGAGATGCCTGGGGACAGAGATGGGAGGACCCTGGGGCCTGGGTGCATCACTGGGCTGCCCTGCCAGCTCTGGGCTAGCCCCCTGGAGCAAGACGGAACATCTGCTATAGCAAGTTGTGCTCAGGAGTAAACTTCCTGCTGTCGGATGCCCTCTCCGTGGCGGGCAGGTTCATTCTCCATGGCACAGCTTCCTTCCTGGGAGTTTTCTAAGGCACCACCCACTGGGAGATCTGTCACTGTCCAGGCCAGTGACGAGGGGACAGTCAGCACAGCTCAGAGAAAAGCCTGGAGACCATCGAGCAATAGAGAAACTTGACCGTATGTCCACGGAGTCAGTACTGGTGTTGGACCAGATGCAGTCCTCCCCACAGCAGATAGGTGGCAGTGTCCCCTGTAGTCAACTTGCCACAATCTAGAAATCACCTGGGAAGAGCATCCCAGTGAGGGACTGTCTAGATCAGACTTGCTGTAGGAGAGTGTCTTGGTCGTGCTAAATGATGACGAAGACCGAGTCTAACAGCGGGTGGTACCATCCCTAGTCTGGGTCCTGGGTGGTACACATGGATAGAGAAGGCAAGTGTCTGGAGCACTGTCCATGCTTGCGTTCCTTTCTCTCCGCTCTTGGTTGTGGATGCGTCTAACTGCTTCTGGTACCCGCCTTGACTTCCTCACAGCGACGGACTGTGTAGCCTGGAACTAAGCCAAATACACCCTTTTCCCTGGACGTTGCTTTTGTTTGGGGGTATTTTACCACAGCAAATGGGAATGGAGACGGGTCACCTATAGACAGGGGTATATACCAAATTATACATCTGAGCAGACGTTATCTCCCCCCCGCCCCCGCCGTGTTCCCAAGAGGCATGAAACGGAGCGACCTACAGTAGGCCATCACTCTGTTAGGGCAGGGCATGCGCCTGGGGAGAGGAACAGAGGCTGCGTGTGTGTATGGTTTCATGATGATCACAGGCATCCAGGTGTGAGCCTGTAGGGTGCGCAGGGTGCCATGGATATGAGGTGTGTGCCTCAATCATCTGTGGAGGGTCACCGTGACACCGTGACACGGGGGATGAACCTGTGAATCCCTGGCTTCCAGCTCAGCATACCATGATGTCACCTGGGCCTGGCCATGCTCTATGAATGACCTCTGCTTACCTGTGTGGGCGTGAGGTCATCGAGCAAGTGTCCTGGCTTCTGCTGACCAGGCACCTTTCACTATAAGCTGCTGTAACCCAAAGTGCCCACTAGGGGGCAGAGTAGCCACAGTAAGCAAGCCACTGCTTCTGCACCAGGCTGGTATGCCTTTGGGAACCTAAGAATGTCTGTGTACTTCTCTGAAGATGCAGTCATCCATGCATGGGTGCCAAACCCAGGCTTTTCAGACAAGGGTTTTGTGGAGAAAAAAAAGAAAGATAAGCCATATCTTAGCACTGAATCTGTGTGTGCTTGCATGCTACCTCCAGAGCTGGTATCTGTATGGTCAGCCCTCAGCCCAGAGAGCCAGGGCTAGAGGACCCACCAGCTAGGTTCACAGACTTAGAGGGGAGGGCACTGAGGGGCAGGCTGCAGTCTGAGGTGCTCACTGCTCAGTGCCAGGCTCTTCCCACATAGCCTTCTAGTGTCTTTCCCTGGAAAGGAAATGTCACTGCCCCAAAGAGGCCCTCAGAATTGTGCAGGGAGCCAGCATGAGCCTTCCGGGAGTTTCCTCCAGACTTTGAAAGAGACACTGCCGCAGGGTTGTGTGAGGATGTGCTGTGATGGAGTTAGAGGCCAAGTTGTCTGCTAAGGGTTGTAGAGCTATGTGTAAGGTTGCTTAGAACAGGGAGGAGGGGGCTCGGGGACAGGGGTGGGGTGCTTGGCTACCGTCCAAGGGTCAGAAGAAGGCTAAAACAAATCAGAAAGCTTGTAAAATTATTAGATTTCTATCCCACGCAATCTTTATTTCTTCCCTGTCTCTCCCAGGAGAGGAGGCTGGAGCAGGACTAAATTGGGGTGGGCAGGTCTGATCAGTCCCTTTCCAAGTGTGACTAAGCAGCTCTATGTCACGTTTGGGGCAACTAGGACTATGGCGGCAGTCAGTGTTTTATCAGCGCAGCTTTCAGAGGTGTGTGTGGGATCAGGGACAGTTTCAGTGGCGTCCACGTCAACAGCGATCCTGTGTGTGCCATTCCGCCCCCTGGAGAGGGTGTGCGTGCGTTCCATCTAGAGCGAGTGTGCTGTTCTGTCTAGAGGTATTTGCTGTTCCTTCCCCTAGAGGGAGTGGACCGATGTTCTGCTCTGCACCCTTTCCTTCGTCCATTTGTGCTTGTTGAGGTTTCTGACAGCTGCGCCGAAAGCCCATTGCCCCTTTCCCTGTCCACGCTTTGTTGTAAATGACTGCATCTATGTGGCTGCCATCTTGCTCTGACTAAATCCAAGGCCCTCCTATATAATGTGTGTCTAAGATCCCGTCTCTTCCTTTAGGTTATAACAGGACTCCAGCGTTTAGAGTGGTGCAGCCTGCAAAGCCATGCCTGACGCATGGGGGCATAATGACAGCAGCCTGGTAGTCAGCCCTCTGCTCTAGTGTGTTCCAAGCCCTGTGCTGGAACACGGGATCTCTCAGGGAATAAACACCAGGAACATGTCCTGGCAATAGATGATGGTATAGCAGGTCCTGTTTCATGTTGAGGCACCAGACACAGGCACAGGATGAGTGTATGTGTATGATATATATACATACATACATACATATACATACATACATATATATACATACATATATATATAGACACAGGCACAGAGTGAGCGTATGTGTATGATATATATATACATACATACATACATATATATAGAGAGAGAATGAGTGTATATATATATATATATGAGAGAGAGAGAGAGAGACAGAGACAGAGAGAGAGAGAGAGAGAGAGAGAGAGAGAGAGAGAGAGAGAGAGAGAGAGAGATCTGTGCCTGTTGTCCAGGCCCTCAAGACTCCTCTGAGAGGAAAAGAGGCCTGGGGTTATCTGGAGGTCATGGTTCCTGTGAAGCAGAGGAACCCACGACAATGAACTTTGTTGCTGTGGGAATTCTTTTGAATGAGCTAGCTTCCCAGGGACCTGGAAGCCAAGTATATCGACAGTTCACTAAGGAAAGCTCCAAGGGAGGCGTGAGTGTGGCTTCCCAGATGGTGGGGAGGCCTGCTTGTCCCTCTGCCCTGGAAGTCAGCAATGGGGACAGGAGGCATGCTGTGACACACGTCCCAGGAGCCAGCGATGAGCTGTCAGCTTTCTTTTCACTTCTTTTACCCGGGACTTGGTGCTAGCCTCGTCTATGTGTGGGGCTGTGCTAAAATGCCGCAAACTGGACAGTCTGTAAAGAACAGAAGTTCCTGTCCTCACAGTTCTAGAGGCTAGGCCGTCTGAGGTCAAGGTGCCAGCACTGAAGGGGATCTTCTACCCCCCCAAACACACATAGCTTGAGGCAGAAAGGCAAGTGGAGAAACCAGGGGAGGGCTCCATAGCAGAGGAGGAGCATACCTGGCTCTGTTACCCCGAATCTTAGGAAAAACCAGGGATCTGGGACACCTGGACAGCATTGGAAAGGAAGAGTCAAGCAGAGGACTTGATCTGAATTCTTACACTGCTGCCCGGCTAAGGTAAAGTACGTCTACAGAGAACTGCCTTAGGAGTGAGTGGAGGACTCCGACTCTCAGACCAGATCCCGCAGGCCTCACCTTTGGCCTCTGACCTTTGACCGGATACATCAACTCAGCTGAAGGAGGATAACTTTCACAGGTGGCACCAGAGAAGCCAGACATCTGGAGGTGGCTGGGAAAGAACCAAGCTTTAATGTAAAGAGAATCCATAGCTGGACACAGCTTTAATGTAAAGAGAATCCATAGTTAGACACAAGCTTTAATGTAAAGAGAATCCATAGTTAGACACAAGCTTTAATGTAAAGGGATTCCATAGTTGGACACAAGCTTTAATGTAAAGGGATTCTATAGTTAGACACAAGCTTTAATGTAAAGAGAATCCATAGTTAGACACAGCTTTAATGTAAAGGGATTCTATAGTTAGACACAAGCTTTAATGTAAAGGGATTCCATAGTTGAACACAAGCTTTAATGTAAAGGGATTCCATAGTTAGACACAAGCTTTAATGTAAAGGGATTCCATAGTTAGACACAAGCTTTAATGTAAAGGGATTCCATAGTTGGACACAAGCTTTAATGTAAAGGGATTCCATAGTTGAACACAAGCTTTAATGTAAAGGGATTCCATAGTTGGACACAAGCTTTAATGTAAAGGGATTCCATAGTTGGACACAGCTTTAATGTAAAGGGATTCCATAGTTGGACACAGCTTTAATGTAAAGGGATTCCATAGTTGGACACAAGCTTTAATGTAAAGGGATTCCATAGTTGGACACAAGATGCAAAACCATAAAGGCTCTGGGAAACGTAGTGAGCGGCCTCTACAACCTGGACCTGAGCCAGGGGTTCTCCTATTTAATGCCAACACCCATAAAGAAAAACTTGATACATTTGACCCTATCGGATCTGAAAATCTGTGCTCCATGAACAGTCATGTTAAGAGGGGCTACAGACAAACCACACTCCTAACTAAGGGCCGGGCGGCCTCAAATCAGCCACAGAAGCAAACAGTGAGCAGCCTCAGGCAGTGGCGAGGGCACACCGGCCCTCACCTAGCAGGACAGCTAAGACCAAAAATAGTGACCATCCAAATTCGGGAAAACTGAAGAGACAGGCTCACTCATGTGCTGATGCAGATGTCCATATTGGAAAATAGTTTGATGGTCTGGAGAGATGGCTCAGAGGTTAAGAGCACTGACTGCTCTTCCAGAGGTCCTGAGTTCAGTTCCCAGCACCCACGTGGTGGCTCACAACCATCTACAATGGAATCTGATGACCTCTTCTGGCATAAAGTCACACATGCAGATAGAACACTCATATACATAAAATTAAATAAGTACATTCTAAAAATAAAAAGGAAGGAATAGAAGAAAGAAAGGAAGAAAGGGAAAACAGTTTGGCAACTTTGAAAAGAAAACACGCAGGTCTGCCAGAGCGGGCGAAGGTTACACTCTTGGGGATTCATTCAGAGAGGTGAATGGACACGCTTGACCACCCAAATGCAGAAGTTTATATTGCTTTATCTGTAAAACTAAAATCTGTAAAGAGACTAGATGTGCTTCTGTGGATAATTGGTTAGATCATGGAACATCTGCACCAGGCAATAAGGGACATGACTCAGTCACAAGAAGGCCCATGGGCACTGTCCACACTGAGGGACCGCCACAGAATTCCTTTAGTAAAAGGCCAGCCACCAAAGGGCCTGCACTAGGGGACCCCCACCCACATAGCATCCCTCAAGTTGTACAACACAACAGCAGAGACTCCAGAGCTGAAGGCACGGGGAGGGGCTGGGAGTGTCTACAAGGGCAGCCCAGGTGCCATGGGGGTCCTGTATTCACCGCCCACTGTTTCCATGCTGGGTATTTGTTGTGGTGTTGAGCTGAGGTTTGGGGAGCTGTTGGGAGGATCTCTCTCTCTCTCTCTGTCTCTCTCTCTCTCTCTCTCTCTCCTTCCCCCCTCTCTCCAATGGACACGCAAGGTGCCACCCTCGGCCAGCAGTTCCACACTGAAATGCTGCCTGGGAAACCCTTGTCCAGTACAGGCTGGGGCGACTTCTTCCTGATAGCCACGACCTCCACTCATTGTAGTAAACGATGATCCCTGCTGGGCAGGTTTTCAGCTTGAGTAGACATCAAGCAGGTTAGCTCCAAGCCCAGTGACCTTGACGTTAGCCTTCGAAAATTTATCTTCCAAGTTAAGGCTTGGCTAAATAGAATTCTAAGATTAAGAGTTGAACGTTTAAATGTTCAAGCAGAATATAGGAAGGCAAAGGAAGGGGCAGAGAGCATGGAGAATCTGAGGCTTTGAAACAGCCCCGAATCCTGCCTCCAGGAGCTGGGCAGGTGCCGGGTGGCTGGCTGCGCCGTCCTGTCCCTTTTCCTGGAGAGTCTCTGTGACCCTGAGCGCATTCTCTGTCCTTTGCTGCTGACCACTTCCACTTAGGAGCCAAGAGAGGAAGTTTCACACTGAAGGAACGAACGCACAGGTCACACACACCAGGCCTCCACTGCCCTATCTAGAAGAGCAATCTGAATTTAGGCTCTGAGTAATTTCTTCCTTATCCTTGCCTCTTGTGGAACTCTGTCTGCGTGTGTGTGTGTGTGTGTGTGTGTGTGTGTGTGTGTGTGTGTGTGTGTGTGGGCAGAATAAAAAACAAACAATAAAATAAAATGTAAGTGTTCTACTGTTGTACTCTGAACAGAGCTCGCTGCCTGGAGGTTGTGTGTTTCCCGGACCATACTGAAGTGTGTGACGAGGTGACACGGCCATCTCATTGTGTCACCGTAACCAGGGTGGAGCTGAGGCCTGCTGCTGGGCTGCCAGAATGCGGCCTGTGTCTCTCCTAACCTGCCTGCCTTTGTTCTCATCCTTCCTCTTCCAAACAGCACTAGCGAATCCCCTCTGTCAATGTACGGTTGTCTCAGGAGTCATAGGCGCGGGCTCAGAGAACCCTCTAAAAGGGCTTTGCTCCCTTCTCTCTCAGGGCTGTGTCTTCTCTTTAGGAGGTAAACCACCATCTCGCCTCTTTTAACCCCAGACTCGTTTTGGACTCAGCGTGATTTTTTATGAATTTGAAAGGATGTTTCCAGGTTAATTTTCTATCACATTCTGGGGACGGATCAATAGTCTGACCATTGAAATCCTGAAAGGTAATGTCCTGGGCGTCCACTGCCTCCAGGCTCTATGACAGAGGTAGACGGGTCACCACGCACTCAAGGAGCTCACCACAGGGGAGAATAGCTCCTTGATGGCCATGTCGCCGTGTGCCCGGAGTGGATGCTGGTATAGCTGTTCCCTCTCACAGTCAACCACCCGGGACCATGAAATCATGAAGAGGGAAGAAAGCCACAGAAAGAGGGGCCCGAGGGGCCCAGACACAATGGTCAGTGGCTGGGAAGACAGGCAAGACTCGCGCCTGCAGACTGGCCATCGGGCACACTGGCCATCCAGCAGACAAGCCATCCAGCAGACAAGCCATCCAGCAGACTGACCATCCAGCAGACTGACCATCCGGCAGACTGGTCATCCAGCAGACTGACCATCCGGCAGACTGACCATCCGGCAGACTGACCATCCAGCAGACTGACCATCCGGCAGACTGACCATCCGGCAGACTGACCATCCGGCAGACTGACCATCCGGCAGACTGACCATCCGGCAGACTGACCATCCGGCAGACAGACCATCCAGCAGACTGACCATCCGGCAGACTGACCATCCAGCAGACTGACCATCCGGCAGACTGACCATCCGGCAGACTGACCATCCGGCAGACTGACCATCCGGCAGACTGACCATCCGGCAGACAGACCATCCGGCAGACTGACCATCCGGCAGACTGGTCATCCGGCAGACTGACCATCCGGCAGACTGACCATCCGGCAGACTGACCATCCGGCAGACTGACCATCCGGCAGACAGACCATCCGGCAGACTGACCATCCGGCAGACTGGTCATCCGGCAGACTGACCATCCGGCAGACTGACCATCCGGCAGACAGACCATCCGGCAGACTGACCATCCGGCAGACTGACCATCCGGCAGACAGACCATCCGGCAGACTGACCATCCGGCAGACTGACCATCCGGCAGACAGACCATCCGGCAGACTGACCATCCGGCAGACAGACCATCCGGCAGACTGACCATCCGGCAGACTGACCATCCGGCAGACTGGTCATCCAGCAGACTGGCCATCCGGCAGACTGACCATCCAGCAGACTGGCCATCCGGCAGACTGGTCATTCAGTAGACTGGCCATCCGGCAGACTGACCATCCAGCAGACTGACCATCCTGGGGCCTTGGCCCTGCTGGTTTCTGGATTCCCTGGGGCAGCAGCTACCCCCGCTTATGTATCACAAGTGTGCCATCAGGGCCCTCCCCGCTACCCCTGTGCCACTCCTGTATCATCACAGATGTGTCAGCCCCCCCCCCCACTTCTATGTCATCTCTGACATGTCACTCAGGGCCTTCCCGTCAGAAAAACCTGATCTGGAACCTTCCTGACACTGTCAGACCCACACCCAGCCTCCTGCCTGCAGCTTCCCCCGGAGGGCTGGGACAAAGGGCGGAGTGGCAAGAGGAACAGGTACAGCAGCCCGAATCCCACTTCTATTCTCTGGAGTGTGTGTGTGTGTGTGTGTGTGTGTGTGTGTGTGTGTGTGTGTGTGTGTGTAAGTCCACAGGATTTCAAGTTCCCCCGTAAGTGCTAGGTCTGCCATGAGACCAACCCTGCCTGGAGTGTCAGCGCCTGCATTTTTGCCTTGATCTGAGTTGCGAGCTGGTACCACGGGCTCTCTGTCCCATCACCAAGGAGCCTGGACACGCAGGGCTGTGCTCCTGTCCACCTAGAAACTTCTTCCTCGCGGTGAAGGCAGCAGGTGCTGCTCCTGCTCGCCCTGATACATGGAGCCTCCCTTCTCTGGGAGGGAAAATGCTGCCGCGCCGCCGTCCTCGGGCTTCTTCCATCCCCTTTGGAGCCTGCAGTTTGTCACCCAGTGCCACAGACAGCGGACGCTCCTGATTGCTGTTCTGCACAAGGAGGGGAGCTATCCTGAGTGTTCGGGGCTGGCTGTATTGCACCATCCAGGGGAGCCTGTCTGGAGAGCTGGCCATCGCGGTCTCTGTGAGAACTGCTTCCCTAGGCTGCCCCAGAGCCATGGAGACTCAGCATTATCAGGGTAAGTCAGCTGTGGTGCCATGCTGGACCTCACACCGTGACCCATTGGGTCTCAGCTTGTCTGGTCTGTGACAGATGTCATGCACAGCTTGGTGACCTCTCCCATGCCCCAAAGGTAGCCCAGGAGCGAACGTGGGTGAATCGAGGTGGGATGGGAAGAGAAAATGTGTGCGTCAGGCGGGGATGTAGAAGGTGGCCCTCCTCACGGGTAGACTGTCCGTTCACTCATCACTGTCCATCCGCCGTCTCTCACAGGCAAAGTCATGCACACTGAAATCTGTAAAAGAGCAGGGTGCTGACTCCTAAGCCTCCGTCATGTGTTCTGCCGGGCAGGAGCTGAGGGGCCCACAAACCCCTGTAGGACGTGGCCAGGAGGTCAGAACAAGACAAGCAGTGCACAGGTGGGTTTGGGATGTTTCTGTGTCCCATCTCACAATGACACTGCGATGTACTGTGACGTTGGCTGGATAGCCATGGCTGTTCAGGCAGGTTTTATGGCTTGGAAAGGAGCTTCCAAAGGCTTGTGTGCTGAGGCGTGGTCCCAATGCAGCCATGTCCAAATGTGTTTGTGGGGAAGTGACTGGATCACGAAGGCTCTGACCTCGTCCTACCCCTGGGATGGCTTCATATTCTGGCAGGCTTTAGGAGGTGACAGAAACTTAAGTGGTGGGGTCTGGTTGGAGCGGGTGTCTCCTGGGAGGCTGTATCTTGCCCCCTTTCTCTGCTTCCTGGCTACTGTGAGGTGGTATCCAGCCAGCTAAGTAATACGTCTAAGTGACCATGGTTTGAACCCTCTGAAATTGTGAACCCAAGCAAACCTTTTCTCCAGTAAATTGCTTTGCATGGGTGTTTTGTCACGGTCTCAGAATACTAACACTCGGTTCGGATTTATGAGATCCCCATAAGAGCGTTATGAGGCAGGTATTTTGTGACCCCCCTTTACACAGTGTGGCAGCTGAGGCGAAGACGGGCCCTTCAGGGTTTGTCTTCCTAACAAGAGGCTGAGCTGGAATGAGAACACAGAGTCAGCCACCACTGAATAAGGGAGTCTCTAGAGCAGTGGTTCTCAACTTAGGGGTCATGTGACCCCTTCACGAGACCCAGACCAGATATCCTACATAAACAGTAGCAACATTTTAGCAATGAAAATCACTTTATGGTTGGGGGTCACCGCAACATGAGGAACTGTATTAAAATGTCGCAGCATCAGAAAGGTTGAGAACCACCGGTCTCCCCCAGAAAACAGCTCAGAGCTGTCAGCGTCATGTGTGGCCGTCAGGAGACAACTTTAATGAGTCAGCTCTCTCCTTCTGCCACGTGGGTCCCATCCCGGGGACTGAACTTGGATTGTCAGGCTTAGCAGAAAGAGCCCCTAACTGCTCAGTCATCTTGCTGGTGCACATCACTCTTTTAGAAGATGTCAGTTGTTAGTCTGCTATTGCATCACCATACACACTTAAAACGTTCATGGTCGCCGGGCGTTAGTGCCACACGCCTTTAATCCCAGCACCGGGGAGGCAGAGACAGGTGGTCTCTGTGAGTTCAAGGCCAGCTTGGTCAGGACAGGCTCTAAAGCAATACAGAGAAACCCTGTCTCGAAAAAACCAAACCAAATAAAACAAAACAAAAAACATTCATGGTCAACACCACACAGTATCGTGGGGCCCTGTGGCCATAAGCAGGTGGTATCTGGAGAGGTGATTCTGAAGGGTAATAAATGAGTAGATCCCTGCCGGGGTGGTGGCCCTGGCCTGCTGGGAAGTGTGTCCTGAGGAACGTCTGTCGTCTGCATTTATCTGGGGTTAGTTGCCCTCTCTTCTGCTGAACTGCGGCTGTGGCTTCTGGAGACAGGTCACTGGACCCAGTTGGGTCTGACTTCTTCAACTGAGTCCTAGGAAGCTGCAGCTGAATCTAGAATCCCACACTCTTTAAATGGGAACGCTCCCTGTAACATCTTTGTCTGCTGCAGTGCGGGGTACGATACCACTCCTCTCGACACCTCAGGAGTGGCAGGTCTTTTGTGCTTACAGCCTGAGTGATTCTTGTCCTGTGGGCCCGTTTGCCCTCTGCCACATGGGAAGTGACTGAGAAATACTTCTCCCCGAGCCCCTGCTGGACAGTGTTCCCAGACGCCCGAGGCTCTTCTTCAGGCCACCCTCCCAGCACCTCA
Source organism: Mesocricetus auratus (assembly GCF_017639785.1). Taxonomy (NCBI): domain Eukaryota; kingdom Metazoa; phylum Chordata; class Mammalia; order Rodentia; family Cricetidae; genus Mesocricetus; species Mesocricetus auratus. The sequence continues at coordinate 6,461,957 of NW_024429212.1, read as the reverse complement.
TCCAGACATGCCCCGGAGTTCCTTCTAATCACAGAGGCGAAGCGCCCTGGACCTTGCTTGCAGCTTTGGACAGGAAGCTAAAGAACAATGAGTCTTTCACAGTCTGGCTTGGTCTTTGTGCCATGGGGGAGTGGAAGCCAGACGCTTGCTTAGCTTCGTCTGCTTGTTTTCAGATTGCACAGATGTGGCAGGGTCACCTCAAGTCATGTTTGTCCATGGAGTGAACAAGCCACATGGTTTATGTACCATGCACCTTTTAATGAGAGAGGTTGCTCTGCCTGTAGGTGTGTGGCTTTCTTACTAAACGTAGCAGCCTCCTAGAATTCTGTGGTTGTGTCAGTCATACACGTTCACATAGAATGCTTGAAGAAACTCAAGGAGTGGTTTAGTCTCTTTTGATCACTTAGATTTTTATCTTATACTCAGCAAGCCTTAATTGACATATACATGTTCATAAAGGATAAAACGACTGTTGGGCTTCCCTTGAATTCCTTTCCACTCACCATCCATGGCTTCCAAATCCTTCCAATATGGGTGTCTGTGAGCCATGCCCACCCTCTTCCTGAAATGTCGCCTCCTTAGTATTTTTCTCCTGGTGTGATATCACTTGCCAGCCAATAAAGACCTGTATTCATGGGGTCTCTGCCCAGTCCTGCATCAGCCAGAATTCTTTAAGTGAGCCTGGAGATGCCTGGGCAGGACCCCAGCATCCATCTGCTTGTTTCCTTGAGTTGGCTTGTGCGCTGCGGGACCCAGGAAGTCAGGAACCTGAGGGAGGGATTCTGTGTGGCATTTGGAGGCAGAATTCCCTCTCCACTGGGGACTTCAATCCTTTTCTTTGGGCCTTCAAGGGGCTTGGGGAAGACTACCACACCCCGGAAGGCTATCTGCTTTCCTCTAAACCCTGGAGACTGTAAGTGTTCTCAGCCACATCTGCAAAGAGTTGATGCAGAGCCCCGCCCAGCATCCCAGCACCCCTCTGTAGCCCACCCAGGCTCGCACACCAGCCCACTCCATGATCCCCCACATTTCACCACCCCTGGGAAGAAGCTTATGCGGTGGCGCTGCTATTGCGAACTCCATGCCTTCCTGTGGAAGCGCTCCTCTTTCCACTCCTTGGTCCCAAGACTGCCTAAAGGTCTATGAGTCCTCCTTTCTGCAAGGTCTCCGTGGACCCCGTGGGAGCCGTGGACGCTGCACCTGCTCTACAGCCCGTCCCTGAGACACTTAGCCTCAGCGGCACAGATTCATCATGCCAACGCATACACCTGCCTACGGGGCTTATGGCTCAGGTTAGTGCGAAGATGCTTATGAAGTCAGTCCCGTTGGAAGGCAGAAGCTCCATTTCATGGGTTCTGGGTGGGGAATGTTACTCATGTCTTTCCTCTCCAGCACGGACAGGGCTGGAATCACCCCTGCCTCACATCCACTCCTTCTGCCTGGCTCTCCCCCCCACCCCCAACTCCCCCTGGCTCCTCTCACCCCCCCCCACGTGCCTGGGAAGTCAGCGCATCAGTTAAATATATACACTACCATCTGGATCCCTCATCTGAATTTCTTGGGTACGGTGTGACATCAGCATGTCCTCTGTTAAAACAACACTCTCTCCCTGCTCTCCTGGCACCACCTCTAGTGCTTGGGGGCTTCCTCTCTCCTGGGCTGTCCCTTCTTGAGAACAGAGTGTCCTTTGTTCCCGTAGTGAGGTGAGCAAGCCATCCTGACTGAGCAGCAGGGACGGTTGTTTTCCAAGGCGAGCGTCCAGGACAACAGAATACGCGGAAGCTGTCCATTGTTCCGTGGTTCCTCACTGCTACAAGGCCTCTTCAGCCTTGGGCTGGTCTATCTTCTTGGTTCTATTTTCCCACCATTAAGTGAATATTCCATCCCCTTCTTGGACAAAGGCAAAATATCTGTTGGCAGGTTCTGCCAACTGTTCCTCACGGCCGGTAGCCACTCACTCATACAATGTTCCACAATTAGCCATGGCCCCTGTGTCACTTGTCAGAGCACGGTGCTAGGGCCCAGCCCTCCTACTCCCTGGTGAGTACTGGAAGCCAGCTCTAGGATATTAGAGGCGACACCTAGGCTCCTGTCCTTTGTCTGGGATGAGTGCATTCTGGATGACCTTGTGGTTTGGTTTGGGGAGTCCTTCAAATGCCTTGACTCTCATGGGAATAGAGGTGATCTAGGACTAGTGCTAAGAGCCCCCAGCCCTCCTTAAAGGTGCCCTTTGTAACCCACCCCAGGGCCCTTTTATTCCTGCGTCCTCTCCGCCTCCTCCATTGTGCTTTTCTGGTTGCTTTGTTGAGCCTTGGGTCGGGGTGGTTCAGTTCTCCTTGGGGGCACAGGGTGGCTTCTTCTACAGGACGGTCCTCAGTGTCTGCCTCCATGGCAGTGCCGCCATTCCCTGCCACTGTTCTAATAAAGCATTGTGACACAGTGGTCACAACAATGCAAGCTTGCTACCTGGCCACTCTGGTGGCTCCAGAAGTCCCAAGCCCAGAGGTGGGCAGGACTAGCCCCAGCCCTGCTTTGCCCAGCTTCTTTTGACTCAGAACTCCCCTGCTGACCTCCACCTTGTCCTCCCATCCCCCTCCTCAGAATCACTTGTCTGTCTACCTGATAATCCAAAGCAGTCTCCCACTGAGAGACCCCTAACTGAATCCCATCCGTGGCGACTCACGAAGTCTAAGACACTTTCAGGACTTCATCAAGATAGCCCTGGTCCTCCATCAGCTGAAGGCCACACCACAGCTGTTAGGGCCTGTTGACCCCATGGGCTGTAAGGCTTGGGCTGCAGAGACTGGGGACTGTGTGCGGACTTCAGACTTTCAAGGACACTAAAGTCCTCTTCACTCCCTATCTCCTAAGGAACTTTGCAAAGGCACATGAAGCCTGACAGCCAGCTCACATGGCAGAGCCTTACTTGTAGAACAGATGATCGATAGGAACGCCATCAGGGTTCCTGTTGAAACAAAGCACATGGCAGCCAGGCATCCACTGCTCTGCGCTGGAGAAAGTGCCTGGCCTCCCCAGGACAAACTCTGGCCAGCACCAGACTGGCATGAAGAGCCTCTTGCGGCTGGGATGGATCCCCTGTCCACTTGAACACGAGGAGACTGCTCCTCCCTCTCCAAGCACACACTTGAGTGTGACTCTGAGGCTGGTCCTAGCTTCTCCTCCAGCTGTCGTGGCTTACACAGGGGCCCAATATTCTCTCCTGCTCCCCCCTTTGGCAATCCCACTGGCTGGGGCTGAGTTAGAGGCCTCCCTTTCCTGAGACAGCAGGCCACCTCATTCTTGCATACATAGTGTGCTGCTTGCCTCTGGCTGTGGGTGCTAAATCCTGTGATACAATCTTGTCCGATCCAGTTGAGGTCACAGATGACCTGGTAGGTGACCTCGTGACAGTCCTTAAGAACAATAACTACTGCATTGTAGTCTTGCTCCATGGAATTCATTCCAGGACTGCAGCAAGGACACTTGCCTTCCTCTCAGGATTCAGGAGAGGAACTTGGAGCACCCACACCTCACTGCTCAAGGAATTGGGCTGTTTCAGAACTCCATAGTGGATTCTTTTATTTTATTTTTGGTTTTTTAAGACAGGGTTTCTTTCTGTGTATCAGGCTGGCTTCAAACTCACAGAGATCCACCTGCCTCTGCCTCCAAGTGCTGGGATTAAAGGCGTGTGACACCGTAGACTGGCATCTGTGGTGGCATCTTGCCTTGCCAATGAACTTGCAGTGGTGGCCACACCTTTTGGGCGTGGTTTTAGATCACCCATTACACATCACACAGCAATTGTATATGTTACAGAATGGCTATGAAGACATTTAAAAAGCTGCAGAAACATTCGAGAACTTTGAACAGGCTTAGATGCAGTTACTGTAGGTGGGGAGGTATCATCTCAAGGAATCTAACTGAGCTGGAGAAGGTTCACAGGGTTGTCCCAGGGTTGCCGGGTGGAAGTGGTTCAGGGTTGAGTCCAGCAAGATGCAGGACCGTGGAGACTACAGACATAGGCCTGAGTCTGGATGGATGGTAGGACAAAGCAGTTTCATCAGCACTAAGGATCCAGCTGAGCGAGAGCCCTGGGGACAGGTGGGACTTCTCTGCCTGTTGCTGGTTCCTTGATGCATACGCCACGTCAGATGACAGACTTTTGGGGGCCATCTCCATCGCCATCCTCCTCTTTCTGGGATCCAGGTAAAGGTGTTGCACCCTTCCCCAGTCTGGTGTTTAGTAAGTTCTTGGGCCTGGGCTTTTCTGATGATTTCACGGTCTCTATGTTGATATGGTCCCAGCCTATGTTGATAGGTTTACAGGCGGCGCCTTTTCACTCTAAGGGGTAAGTCATGCATTCGGCTGTCTCATGCCTGCTGCCGGGCAGTTGGTGGGGTCTGTGTGCACAGTAAGGGTATCTGCATTTGCACTCAAAATGGAGACAAATGGAGTCACTCGGGGCAAGAGAAAGCCTGAATCAGTTGTTTCAGTCAGTTGGAGTGACTCAGGGCATGGCAGTCTGACTTCAACACCTGCCATGGGATACGGTGCAATTCTGTGGCTTCTGATGCCTGCTTGCTGTCTGATTGTCAACAAGTAACTGACCCCAACAAACCAAATGCGGCCATCTATCTTCAATCCACTAATTACAAGAACCAAATTAATTGTGAAAGCAGAAAAGGTGATTTATTTTATGTGACCGTGTTGGGAAGAGGGACCAAGAGATTCAGCAACAACCCCACCCCAACTCCATCCTCCCAGTGTGGCCACAATGAATATATCTCCTTTGACAAATGATTCTGTAAGTTGCTATCTGACACTAACTAAATATGTTCTAGTCTGGGTTCCTATTTGCATTTTGTGTATTATTTGTATATTTCAGATACTGTGTGTGTCTGTGTATTTCAGATATTGACATATTCCACCTCAAGGCTGATGTGCTAAAACAGAAATTAAGAAATCATAACTGGCCTGGCAGATATTCTCAAGATATGTGCATCCCCTAACCTATCAGACTATTGTAACAATGGGTCCCAAAGAATGGGATTTTCCTCAGGAATCTCATGCTGGGAGTAGGAAAGACACCAGCCAGAGGGAGTAATTGTCTCCAGAAGACATTCACAGATAGTCAAACCTTTACAGGATGTGCCTGAAGTCCAGACAACAATGGGAGACCACACCTGAGCCAGACTATTTAATCATGCATATCTGTTGCTTTCTATTTAAACCTAACACACATTTCAGGATCCCAAAGATGCACTTGGTGATGGTGGTGGTGGTGGTGGTGGTGGTGGTGTGTTATTGGATCTCATTGGAATTCATTATCTTTCTTCCCAGTGTAGCCACAGTGAATAAACCCCTTTTTGTTGCTGCTTAATGTTTTGTCTCTTTTAACCTGACTTGTTGGGGCACTGGCAGTGACCCTTGCATTTGGTCACACGACTGCATACATAAAAGTGTTTACATATTCCAGAAACCTTAATAATAACCACAACTTTGGTCTGTAACTAGTAGGTGTGGGTGTATTTGTATATGTGTTCTCATGTGTGTGTAGAGATCAGAGGTCTATGTCAGTCTAACTGGCCAATAAACTCCCGGGATCTGCCTGTTTCCTCTCAAGCTGATGATGACTCTGTGATGTTCCCAAATCCATTTGGAGAGTCTTTCCTCCTTGCAGGGCTTGCGGGAGGATACTGGTATGCCTCTGTGCCCCAGCCCTGCCCCTCCCACAGCCCCACCTCAGAAGGGGTGGCTCCTTCAGGCCTGCCCTCCTTCAGGCCTGCTCTCCTCCCTGGTCCTCCTGTGGCTGAGCTTCCTGAATGGTTGCTAGGGAAAGTCTGGTATCCAGGTGTAGCCTTACAGCATCAGCCTCCCTCCTGGGGCCTGGCCTGGAGTTGAGCTGCTCCCCTGGGCCCCTTTGTCCTACAAGCCAGGCAGTGAGAAGGAGAGACCAATCCCTGGGTTACTGATCCTTCTTGGAGCTGCTGTGGGTGGGGCTTACCTTGTGACCTGTAGAACTACAGGAACTGTCAGAAACCATTCCAACCCGGACTCCCTGGCAAGGTCCTAAAGACAAGTACTTAGCTCTAGGTCAGAATCTGATCCTGCCCCAGCGGTGGACACAGCTGTGTTCCTTCCAGGGAGGTTTCAGAGAAAAATCCAGATCTTGGTGCTGGAGAGATGATTCCAGGGTTAAGAGCACTGACTGCTCTTCCAGAGGAACTGGGTTTGATTCCCAGAACCCGTGTGAACTCTTTAATTCTAGTCCTGGGGACCTGGCACCCTCTTCTGACCTCTGTGGGCATCAGACACATGCATGGTCAACAGACTTGCAGACCAAACACTCATACAGGCTGTTTAAAAAAAAAAAAAAGCCATGCTCTTGTATCCCAACAAGCTAGGCTCGCCATCCACCTCAAAATGCCAACTAAAGAACTGAATAATAAAGGCCACACTGGGAAGAGGACAGATAAGGGGCCAATGACCTTGTATCTGTCTTTGGGGTACTAATGTGAGCTTTGGGTTTAAGCAGTAAGGGTTGGACAGGGACAAGAGGTATGCATGATTAAGTAGTCCTGATCTTGTGGTGTGATGAGGGCTTGGGCTCGAAAGGTGGTCTTCAGAAGGCCTTCATGTTTGAGGGGACATGTCTGAGGGGACAGAGTGGTTCTCCCGAGCTGATGGCCCCTGCTCCCGGTTGTGTCCTCACCCACACTGGGTGTGACCCGAGAGCTGATGCCATTCTGGGAATTCAAGTTACATAATTCTTCGTAGCTGCAACAAACTACCTGACAACATCAGCGTAAGGAGGGAAGGGTATATCTGGGCTCACAGTTGGTGGGTACAGAGCCTCACATGGGGAAGTCATGGGGGCGGGGCCTGAGGCAGCTGGTCACATTGCATCTGTCAGAAAGCAGGGAGAGATAGGTGTTGCACCCGAAGGCCTTTCTCCTTTTCATTCAGCCCAGGACCCCAGCTCATGGAGGTGGATCTTTCTACCTTAATTAGTCCAATCTAGAAACTCCCCCAAAGAATGCTCAGAGGTTGGTCACCCAGAACCTGCCAAGTTTGTAATCATCATCAGCCATCGCACAAGGTGACTCAAGAGGAAAGGTTATGGACTTTATGGTTAACGAATCACTTCTGCCCCTTCGGCCAAAGGAGGCAGACGAGACAACACGGAAGCAGCGACGTCAGACTTGCGTCCTGCTTCTATGCCGCTGGTTGCTCTGTGGCTCCCAGTGAGTAGCTGTTGCTTTTTCCTTCTACGTTCCTGTCCCCGCAGGTAGGTTCCTTAGCATGAAACAGGGTGCTGGCCATGCTGCATCTAGGTTACCAGGAGAACCGCAGCAGCTCACACCTCACCTCATGTGGTCCTGAGAAGGGACTTGGGCCATTGAAGTGCCCCACAAATATGGACAGCACAGTTAGAACGTTTTTGACAAACGCTCGGTCTGGAGGGATGTATTGCTTGCATCACAGTTTGGCAGAGAGAAACTCATTTTATGGACAAGACTCTTGAAGGCGTGGCAGCAGCAGCAGCAGCACTCCCTAAGAGGCCAGTCAGGCTAGAGACCAGAGAGGCACCGATGGGGAATCCAAGGCTATGTACGGTCCTTCACGTGGAAGCCAGTGCCTGGATAAGGTCTACCACATTAGGGAGGTGGCTGCTACCCAAAGTTCACCTAGAAAATCTTCACAGAGGTGTCTGAACACAGAACTGGACCAATTGTACAGGGGTATGACCAGACAAGGGAACAATGAAGCTAGTCCTCAGTGGCCACCAGGCTACACTCTAAAGCAGCCATTGGAACGTCTAGGCAGCAGGTGTGGTGTCCTAACACCCTGGACATGCCCCAGTACAGCAGTTCTAGGGCAAAGCTCGCAGACTGGAATGGACGCAGGAGACTAGGAGATGTCTGATGCATGGAAAAGCTCCCTAGTAGGGCAGGAGGTGAGTGTGGACAACAAGCCTTGGGCTCTGGCTTTGAAGATGGAATGATGTTAGCAGGGTTTCTAGAATACCGACCAGATGGGCCTACATGTGCCCGGAACAACCAGATCCAGGTGATACCCCATGGGCCATGAGACCTTGGGGTTGTGTCCTGGGGAGGCCTCGGCTGCTCAAAAGCACATTTAGCAAGGCAGGTAGGTCTGTCTTTCCAGGACAGACGGGAGACAAGGAAAGAAGCCCGTGGGAAGGTGGGGCCTAAATGCCAGCACTTGCCCTGGTCACTGGCCTTCTCCGAGGCAGGGGACACCAGTGTGACATGGGGAGGGGGCAGTGAACAGTGAAGGCTCTGGAGCCGAGAGGCACAAGGTTGACTCCCCCCTCCCCCACCCACCAGTGGCTGTTTGCTAGGTGACACACAGATCCAAGTGATAACCGGCCGGCTCCAGGGATGGTGGGCGCAGTGTGGGTTGCTTCAGCACTGGATAGCCTGGGGTCTGCTTGTCCATGCAGAGAGCTGCTGCATCTGCCCAGCACCCCAGAATTCCTCTCTTCCTTTGCCCCATGAGATTATTTAAAACCAAAGACACTGCTAGTTTTCAGGGGGGTTGATTTCAGAAAAGCAACGATTCCTTCCTGTCAAAACACTGCTGATTTTCGGGGGGGGGGGGGGGGAGTGATTTCAGAAAAGCAACGATTCCTTCCTGTCTAATCACCATATCTATGTGTGGTTATTACACATAGTTTTGGGGAGTTTGTGACTTTACAGGTCTTTATCTTCCAGGCCCTGAGTGCTGAGGGCAAACAGTGGATCATCTGACATTTCGTCTCTACCCTTGGTTCAGGGCTGAAGGTCGTCACACATGAGCCCAACATGTACACTGTTGAAATGGCATCCTGGTGCATAGGCGTCTGTTCTGGATTGTTCTGTGCTGGTGTGCGCATGGATGTGGTTAGAGTCTGTGGTCTTGGGTCACTGGAAACTGGTGTGGCTACTGATGCACCATGTTGGACAGTGTGGTGATGGTGCACACGTAGTTTGGGGAACCATGGTGTTGGGGCACATATGTTGGCCACTGTGGTGCTGATGCACATATTCTTGGATACTGGTCTTGGTGCACATGTGTGTTACTGCGTGGACATGTTGGCACACACATGTTGATGGCTGCCATGGAGCTGGTACACGGACATGTTGGTACACATCTGTGTTGTTGCACACCATGGTGCTGGCATACACATGCTATTGGATTTTGTGGTCTTGGGGTACACATGTGGGGTCCTGTGTACACATGTATTCATCCTGTGAACATGGTCTACAGTGAGAGCCTCAACTCTCACTACTGAACTTCTCTGGCCCTGAATGGGGTAGACGCTTCTTCTAAAATACTCTTTCTGTTAAGAAAGCATGCTACCTGTCTATCCTACCAAACAGCAAAAAGATGGCCAGCAGCCGTAGAGGCTGGTCCACCACCCTGCGCATTGCAACAGTACCCTGTGCACCAGCAACCCGGAATCCGTGTGGCGCTGCTGGTGTCAGATGCACAGTGTGGCCCTCTGCCAAACATGGCAAGGTTGGAGAGCCCTGAGCCTGCAACTGAGCTTCCTTCCTGCAGACCTGTGTCTTAGCGCTGGCGACACCCTTGCGGGGAGAGGCAAGCCCTCCCCTAGCCACCCACCGACTCCCTCTTACCTGGGCATGAGGCCTCGTGGAGAGCGCGCTCCAGGCTGCTGTGGCCTCTGCACCTGCCCTGCAGCGGCGGGAGGTAAAGGGGGCCTGGGGCAGAAAGTAAAGGGAGCACCGCACTCAGACTCGGCCGCATTCTTTGGGTGGTTTGGGTTGCGTCCCTGTCCCACCTATTTCCAATCCCCGAGCGAGGACACAAGCCCTAGAGCAGGGGGAAGGACGTGGGCGGAACTGTGTGCCTGCATAGCGTGGCTTCCAGATGCCCCCCCTGATGCACATTACCCTCCAGGTGCTCAGGTGGTGCACACGCATGACTCCCAGGTGCAGGGTGGTGACACGCCCGGCAGGCTCCGTGCTTCCGCTTCCGCCTAGCGCCCCCCGCCCCCCATCAGCGCAAAGCGCGCCCCCCTCCCTGTGGCACGGAGACCAATCCTGGGAAGCCAAGGAGAGCGCCACAGCCCCCTCCTCGCTCCAGCCGCGCCCCCCTCCCCACGGTTCAGCCCCACCCGACAGCACCTCTGGTGCAGCGGAGGACGAGCTTCTGGGGATCCGTTTTGTTGAATCGGAGGATGAGGTTTTGGCTGAGAAATGAAGAGATGGCCCTAGAAGAAATGGTGCAGAGATTAAACGCGGTTTCCAAGAACACTGGTAGGAGGAGCCGCTGGCCTTGATTATATATTCTTAAGCTTGACATCATTTGTCGAATTGTAGAAAATTGCATCTAATGTCTGCATAACCCCCTTCATCCACTTTCTCCTAGCACTGGTAACAGGAAAAACAGACATGATGGGCATTTTCTGGTAACTGATAGGTTTGTGCGGACTGACAATGTGATGTTATTCTGTTTGACACAGTTTAGAGAATTACAGATCCGTGGCACGGGCTTTCTAGGAGATGAGGGTTCGTATGCGGAGCCATTTGCTTGTGGAGGAGTCTCAGTCGGCTTGGGAACCTCACTTCATTTGCTGCAGTGGCCATGGACTTGTGATCCCAGAAGGGATGGTGGTCCAAGTCCAGGCCCTTCAGACACTGGGGTGGGGATGGGAAGCCATGGATGTGAAAAATCCCCAGCATGCACTGTCCAACCTCAAGGCAAATGTTTGCAAATAATGTAGGTAAAAAGGGAGAATAGTGTAATTAGACTATTAATTGACCGAGAGCTTAAAATAAGCCACGAGGGGCAGCTTTGGACCCCTGTAGATCCCAGCCCCTCAGGGCTGGCAGCCTGCGTGCTGCTTTTGGCTTCCACCAGTTGTGCTGGGGGCTCCTGCTGTGCTGCAGAACCAGGTGCCACTGACCAGTTTTCCCTGACCAGGAGAGGAAATAGTGGCGTGCCTTTAAAGTAAGTTGCTGCTTTTGCCATGTGTTATGTGATACGTGTCCTTATCTAGTTTTCTAAATAATGCTTTGCTGAAGGATTAAGATTTCATTCGTCGTGTGGGTTGGGTGTGGCACCCCTCAGTGTATTAAATGACTAAGTCAGCATAAACATCAGGTGGGGCGGCCTCACCTACTCTTGTGCAGACGGTCACTTTACAAAGCCGGTCTTGCCATAGAGACTGCTGTTTGTTGTAAATGGGTGAAAAGAAAGGAAGCCATTTATGCCATCTGTTCCCTTCCTCTGAGAGACGCAGCCTGTCCTTCTGGGTGTTGCGTGGGCAAGGTCTGGATGAGTGGGGAGCCCCATGGAGCTGCCTGCCTTCCCGGGGGGCTGAGGAAGGAGTGGGACTTGCTGCTCTTCCCACCTGTTCTTGGCTGGTGCGGGGGATCACACAGTGGGAACTGCTCCAGCAGTGACGTCATCCCTGGGTTTTAGATACTGAGGCTTCCGAATGGACTCTGAAGGACACAACATGAATTTTAAATTGTGAAAAGGCTCCCGGAAGAGCAGAACCTGGGCTGGACACTCACTGTCACTGAATGTGCTTGTCCAAGTATCCTAGGACAGGCCCTGGTGGTCACTGTTGTCTCATTGGAAGCAGCAGTTGGCAGACCGTGCCCTCTGATGCTTCTGTGGTGCTGGAGGAGCGGACTTCACCCAGACCCAAAGATGTGGTTGGTAGGAGCCTCTGTTATGAGCATTGCGTTGCTCAGTGCCGTAGAGGAAGATGCCACCCACATCTGCGCCCTTCCGGCCTCTCATGTACACTGACCTCTTCCCGGTATAGCCCAGTCTTCACCCTGCTATGGCACTGGGGAGGTCACGAAATGGGGACAGGAAGCAGTGCAGGTGCCTGCTTCCACCCCTGTGGGGAGGTAATACAGGTCTATGGCAATTATCTCCTAGGGTTCACATTTTGAGGATGTCCTCCAGAGCCCCTTCTAGCAGAATGTAGCTCAAGGTCATGGGGTTGTTCATGCTCTAGGGGCATGTTAAGGTCTTGGCCAGGAGTGGATGGATAGTTTCAGGAGTTTGGTCTGGAAACTGGTAAAGCTGCTCAGAGTGGAGGGCATGGGGTTACAGCTGAAGGCTTGGGCACAGAGGCTCTCCTTAGAGCTGTGTCACCTGACCTTCCCTGCTCTGCCCTGGCTCTCACACAAGTGGGAAGCCTGTGCTGTTGAGGACATGCTGCTGTCTTCTCACCTCAGATTTGAATGTTGTACCCTGTGACCCGGAACTTCCTTACCTGGGCTATTCGGCACACAGGACATGATGCAGACTCTCCAGGACCTGCAGCCTCTGACTTGAGCATTTAGCTTTCCCACGTACTCCTGAACCTGACCTCTGTACCAATGCTGGATGCTTTCCAGCAGCAGAAGCCTTCTGGGTACTTGGACTCCTTTTCAGCATTTTCCTCTGTTTTGGTTTTCTCTTTAGATTTGCAGTATTTGATGAAAAATGAGAAATATTTAAGAGAGAAATGGTGGGGACTTAGTTGAATGCTCCTTGATGTTCGGACTAAAGGTGTTCCCAAGTCACTTGCAGGACTGATTAAAACACAAATGCAAGCCACCCTGGAGCTTCAGGAAGCCAGTACAGTAATGTCTGAGAATTTTCACTTTAAAATTCCCTAGTGATGACGGTGGTGCTGACCCAGGAATCAAACTCAGGAAACCACTGTAGCAGAGGAATCTTAAACCCAGCCCCACCTTCTTTATCAGTAGGAGGTGAAGGTGTTCTCATGGATGGATGAGTAAGGGAGGGGGAACAGACAGATGCATGGATGGATATGTAGATAAATAGATGTGTGAGTGCGTGGACTGATAAACAAGAGACTGGGTGTCTAGATGCATCCGTGGATAGATAGTGGGTGAAGGGTGGTTGGATATGTGAATGGATGATGGATAGATGGATATGCGGAAGGAGACAGATAGACAGATTGATAGATAGATAGACAGATTGATAGATAGATAGACAGATTGATAGATAGGTGATAGACAGATGGGTAGATGATAGATTTCATGTATGTGGACAGATGTGTGAGTGTGATGATACGTAAATATTAAGAGAATGGGTAAGTAGATGGGTGTGTAGATGCACATGCGCATCGATAGTGGGTGAAGGGATGGATAGATTTGTGACTGGATGGTTGTATAAAAGGATAGGTGGTGATTGGAAGGAAGGATGCATGAATGGATGGGTGAATAGTTGGAAGGATGGATGAATGAATGGTTGGAAGGATGGATGGATGGATGGGTGGGAAGATGGATGGATAGATTGATGGATGAATAGGTGGGTGAGTGGATGGATGGATGGATGAGTGAATGGATGGATGGATGGATGATGAGTGGGTGGATGGATGAGTGGGTGGATGGATGAGTGGGTGGATGGATGGATAATGAACTTACCTGTGGGTGGATAAGAGGATAGATTGCTATATGAATGGGTAGATGGATAGGTAAGTGGCTGGAAGGATGGTATCAGGCAGGATGGGTAGATGAAATTACAAGCCAAACAGCACAGTGTAAGTCATGTCATGTTTGAATACAATCCAAGTTTCAATGCTGGGAGCAAAGAACATTCAGATATTTATATGTTGAGGAGGCGAGCCTCAGAACATGGGTGGTTAGGAGCTGCTGATGGGCCTGTCTGACTCCACTAATAGAAGGCTACCTGTGGTGTCCACCCTCTGTGACCCAGATATCTGATTCCCCTCCTCCTCTGTACAAACTCAATACAGACTAGGAGCTGGAGTTCAGCTTTCAACTGCTAATTCAACTATTTGGAAGTGTTTGACCCAGTGCCATTAACATAAGGACACCTGAGGGGTGTGTGTGTGTGTGTGTGTGTGTGTCTGTCTGTCTGTCTGTCTGTCTGTCTGTCTTGCTCCTCTGGTATTTTCTGACTGAATGCTGGGAAGTGAAACTTAGTTGTTGTTTCTGTCACTCCTCTTTGGTGAAGCCTGAAGTGGGAGACGATCTGACCCCGGGAGTTTCCAGACAGATGTTGGATAGAAGTGACGGTGGGTTAAGGATCAGGCTGCATGCCCAGATACAGGCAGAGTGGGTGCAGGTGCGTGCAGAGTGGCCTGTAAGGGACATGGTGGGCCACGTGGGCATCCATAATGTGTGGTACCTGCTCCTGTGTGAAGCTCTGTCTGGGGTATTTACCTCCCTGTGTTTTCACTAGAGAAATGTTTCAGTTATGCAACTGTCAATTGTGATCGTCTTGATGGAGCCTGATTCTGCCTCTGTGAACCAGGTCCACGCCAGGACAGTTGGGCTCCAGCAGTGTTAATGTCTTTGTCTGCCCGGTCTCTCTGCCCTGCTGGCCTGCCCAGTGTGTCTTTTCTCCCCTGGGACTTGTCCTCTTCCTTAAGAGCCCTTTTCCCCATTTTGTCAGCCTAAGGCTGACCGCTCCCTCCCCCAGCCCCTGCTGTGGCAAGTCTCTCTCTGGCTGTTCTGTGTGTAGCCATGTGGTGTCCCTTATCACTCTCCCGGGTGGGTCATGTGACTAACACCTGCACTTTTCTCTTGGCGTTGTCAGAGCTGAAGCCAACATGGTTGGTCATTGCCTGAGTCCCACAGTCCCGAAAGGTGGCCTGGCCAACCCCTGTGAAGTGGTTCTTTGTTCTTCCCAGTTATCTGTGATGCCTGCCGCTCTATGCCCCACCTCATAGAGGCCGGCATCCCCCAGAACCATAGCGCATGCAGGGATGCCTAGAGGAGGGCGCTCACACGCTCACATTGCCAGCAAGATGCTGTCTCTCCACTTGCTAAAAGGGCACCATTACAGGGCTGTAGTACAGAGAGGTACAACCCTGCTGGTGCCATCGTCACCTCTTCAGAGTCCCCTGACAGCTGTAGCAGCATGTGTCATGTTAGCGTGGTGTGACACACTCTCACTGAGCTCCATTCTGCTCCCAGGGGAGCAGCCCAGGGAAGGAGAGAGCAGCCCCGACGCTGGTACACATGTGCAGTGTGTGAGTTATGCACTTGACTTTTCAGGGAGTTGGTGGGTTGGGCTTTGCAGATGGAATACACAGGAAGCAAAATGCACCATCTCCTCGGGTGGTCTTGGAGCGCATGGGTGAGCATTGTATTCCCAAGAGATCAATGCCTTCCCAAATCTATGAACCAGAAAGCCAAAACTAGAATCCAGACCTGGATTCCTACTACTTCAGAGGTGAGGGGAGAGAGAAAGCCCTCGGCTAGGACACCAGGAAACTGTTTTGTGATCCAAGTAAATACGTCCTACCCTCAGATAGAACATCACCAGCAGACCAAAGTACCATCCCATTAAAGCCCAACTGTAAGAACTTGTGAGTTTATCATGTATATTAAAGATCGTGAGGGGTCATTTACAATGTGTGTAGTCCAACTGTAAGAACTTGTGAGTTTATCACATAATTTACAGATCATGAGGGGTCAATTACAATGTGTGTAGTCCAACTGTAAGAACTTGTGAGTTTATCACGTAATTTACAAATCGTGAGGGGTCAATTACAATGTGTGTAACCGCAAAGCAGCGGTGTCATTGGAAAATTCCATTCCAGTACGGCCAGCTCCCCTCATAGTTGCACAGATGGAGTACTCCCTTACTGTGCTAATGTCCATCCTCTGACAGCAGGGCCACATTCAATTAGGGCAGAGTTACGGGCAGCTGAGAGGTGCAAGAGAAAGCAGCATTCTCACACGAGGGCCCAGTGGCTTCCCGGCATCCTGCTTTTGTGAGGGAACAGCAACAGGCCTGATTTGAAGTGTTTCTTGTGGATAGCCACAGCTGTGAATGAAGGTGGTTAATTTGCCTGTAGGTGTAGCAGTCTTGCCCGTGAACCTGTAATGGTGGCCACACCCCTTTGGGCGTGGCTTCAGGCTGGCCGAAGCTTGAGGAGTGGCTTCTTTTTGCGGGATCTTTTCTCTTGGGTCAGCTGATCTTATAGGAAGGGCAGAGAAGCGCTCCTGCGGTTCTTTTTGTTTTTTCTGTGTAAGTGGTTCCCCCAATAAACACCCATTTGTCATTTATCTTGGGCTGTTTCTAACTGTGATGAGCAGTGGAGTCCCGACAGTGGGAGATTCTGAGCAGAATGTCTGGAAAACAAGGGCATTTCATCAGCTTTGCTTGCTGGGTGTGCGCACTCGGGTGTACGTGTGTGTGTGTGTGTGTGCGCGCGCGCGCGAGGGTGCTCATGTGTGTGGCTGTATCTGTGTGTGCTCACACATGTGCAGGTATGTGTTTGTGTAGTCTAGAGGAATGCTTCACGTGGTAATCTCCTGGTGCCTTTCACCTTGTTTTTGCAGACAGTATCTCTCATTGTCCTGGGGATTTGACTAGGCTGGTCGGCAGTGAGCCCCAAGGACCTGAATACCTACCGCACCCAGCAGTGGGGTTTCACGTTTGCTCTACCCAGCTTTGTCATGTGGGCTTGGGGTGTGAACTCAAGTCTTCATGCATGCCCAGCAAGCTCTTACTAACTGATCCCCCTCCTCCCCCTCCTCCTCCTCCCCCTCCTCCCCATCCTCAGTGTTGCCTCTTTCCTCACCAGCTGTTTGTCCTTGGGATATTTCAAGTAGAATGAATCTTTCCGGCTGTCTGGGTATTTACCATCCAGCATGGTTTGTGGTGGCTGAATGCCACAGGCCCAGCAACTGTGAAAGGGTTCCTTGCTCAGATCTCTTCTTCAGAGAGTTGTGCTTCTCCTGGGTTACTCTGCAGAATAGACTCACATGACGGGAAAGCACAGATAACAGGGAGATGTTCCGGTTGGCCAAGTAGTAGTTTGCTATCTGTTCCTCCCCCAGGAAACAACATTTCCTGTAACATCTGTTCATTTGTCTGTCCACCTGTCCATAGTAACCACTTGCTTGTAATGCAGCGATGCATTCACTGTGGCAGTAAATCAGGCCGCTCTGCCTGTAAAAAAATACATAGAACCGAGCGTTGGTGGCGCACGCCTTTAATCCCAGCACTTGGGAGGCAGAGGCAGGTGGATCTCTGTGAGTTCGAGGCCAGACTGGACTGACAGCCTCCAAAACAATACAGAGAAACCCTGTCTCGTAAAACAAAACAAAAAAAAATACATAGCATGTGGGATTGGGCAGATGCCTCGGTGGGTAACAGCACTTGCTGTGGGAGCAAGGGGCCCTGAGCTCAAATCCTTGGCACCTACATAAAGACCAGATGATACCATGAGTGCTTATAACCCAACGCTCAAAGTGGAGACTCTGAAGATCCCAGGAGCTCACTGTCCATCCAGCCTAGCTGAAATGGTGGGGTCCAAGTGAGAGACCCTGTTGCAAAGCAATAAGGTAGAGAATGATACAGGGGGAGAGGACATTCTCCTCCAGCCTTCACCTGTGTGCACATGGGCATGCAAACACACACACACAAGAAAATTCATTAAGTGTAATAGAAAAAAAGTATAAAATGTAATAGGAAAAACTGCTACTGCATCACAGATTGAAAGTATGAGGATATGGGTAGCAACATTTCAGGACAAAGAACAAAGATTAAAATATCTTTTACATGTATTACTATTGTCATTTTATTTTATACTGTGTGTATGTGTGTCTGCCATGTGCACAGTGTCTCAGGAGCCCAGAAGGTGTTTAGGATCTCCTGGCACTGGAGCATGTGTGCTGGGAATCGAACCCAGGTCCACCGAAAGAGCGACAAGTGCTCATGACCACTGAGCCATCTCTCCAGCCCTAGATTGAAACATCTTAAATGGAATATCTTGTAATGGAGAATGTGAAAAGTAAATGTGAAAGTTAAGTAATAAATACCTAAGCTGCCCCCTTTATTCACAAAGAATAGGGTGTGTGTGAAGACCCCCAGTGACTGTTTCTGTGGCTCATACAGAGTCCTGTATGCACTGTGTTTCCAACCTATAACCTGGTTCTTAACCCCCCAGGGCTGGAGCGCACAATCACGTGGCTCTATGTTCTCTGGGCTGCATCTGTTTGTTTTCGAGACAGTCTCTCTACATAGTCCGGGCTGTCCTGGAGCTCACTCTGTAGACTGGGCTGGCCTTGAACTACAGAGATCCTCCTGCCTTCTAAGTGCTGGGACTGAAGGTGTGCACCACCACCGCATCCAGCTGCGGCTGGTTGTTAGATGGATCCTCGAGCTGTTGGTGACTGACACAATCCCGAGGCCTCTGTGGTCAATTGAACAAGTGAGCATCCATTTAGGAAGCCTTCCTTCTGGTCGAAGAGTGGATTCTAAATGTTCTTTGACTGTCGCTTTCAAAGGAATACCTCCCTGAAGTAGGGCTATGCCCGTTGAGTTCTGGAGTTGAAGCACATCTTCTTGTCCCATACAGAAACAGTTGTGGTGGGAACTGGGAAGCAGATGCTGACTGAGGGAAATGTTAGGCTAATATGTATGTCACCTAGAGACAAATCCAGCTCAAAGGACGGCACGTGAGGACTGTATGCAAACATGACATCACTGCAAGGAGTATAAGTTAAGCGTCACAGGCTTTGGCATCTCCGGGGTCTTTGAGGCCCCTCTCTGGGGATACCCAGGGGTGGTTGTGTACCATGTGAAGGGGAGTCTAAAAGGTGCTCTGGGCATTGCAGATAGGACGATCTATGTCTGGTTCGTAGAAATCCTGCACACCCATGCCTGTGATGGCTGTTTGTTCTTTCTTTTCTTTGAGAAGAGCAGCCAAATGCAGGTGCTACTGCACCTCAGGACTTCTGACCATCTGGGCTGCCACGGCCCTCTGGGGATGATGGTCTTACGGCTGATATCACCAGGGCCACCCTATGGTAGGAGTTTCCAAGGCCTTGGGCACAGAAAGATTGGGCTGGAGTGCAGCACACAGCTCTCTAAAGAGACTGTAAAGTAAGGGCCTCTGTTCTCCTCAAAGGGCCCACTGTCCTCACCCAAACCCCAAGAGAGTCACAAATGTTAGAAGGAAACCAAATATCTGGGAGGGGTCATTCAAGAAAGTTTGAAGCAGTCGGTTGGGAAGCACAAACCCGCCAATTGTCTTTGTAAGTCACGGAGACTCGATGGCTCTTGTGTATCTAAATTGGCTTTTCAGCAAATGCCCTGGGTTTTCCTTTACCCCCTTAATAATGCTGTTAAAGAAACAAGGCCAATCCCCAAAGCGTAAAATCCAGTTTCTCAACTTCAGAGACAAGCCACATAGCATACTGTGTAACCCGCTGCAGGAAAGAACCAGTGTTAAATTTCACTAATGGTATTGTTGACAGGATATTAGACGAGGTGGGAACCAGTGACCCAAATAGGAATTCATCCTGTAAGGATGCTTGATCTTTGAAGATTCGTTTGTTTGCATTGGACCTGACTACTACACACTCTCTGTCTCTCTGTCTCTGTCTCTCTGTCTCTGTCTCTCTCTGTCTCTGTCTCTTTGTCTCTCTCTCTTTTTGTCTGTCTCTCTCTTTGTCTCTCTGTCTCTCTCTTTTTGTCTGTCTCTCTTTGTCTCTCTCTCTCTGTGTATGAGTGTGTGATGTGGAGGTAAGAGCTGTTTACACTGTTTTTTAAGACTGGGTCTCTCACTGGGACCTGACTGGATTATACTAGCTGGCAGTTGGGGCCCGAGGACCCGCCCGTCTCCACCTTCTATCCCTATCTTCCTTAGTGCTGTGATTACAAGCCTTCCTACAACTCCAGTGTCCCAGTGTCCCAGGCTGCGTCACGCAGGAGAAGAAGAAATAAGCATGCTGTGGACAAACACCGAAGCCCAGCCCAGGTCCTCCCTGCCCCTGCCCCTGTTTTTGAGGAAGGGTTTCTCTGTGTAGCCCTGGCTATCGTGGAACTCCTTCTATAGACCAGGCTAGCTTCAAACTCTTGAGCTCTGCCAAGTGCTGGAATTAAAAGCGCACACCGCCACACCCAGCTCAAGACAGGTTCTTAGAAAAGGTCTTAGCGGCATTTTTAAAACATGTGAGGAGACAGACTTGAGCCAGCCACACTTGATGGGAATAGTATTGAATGGGAAAGTACAGGCACGCCGCTAGGCTCATGGCCTCAGGGTCAAAGTGTGCTTCCGCCGTACTTCAACAATTGCCTTAGCCCCAGCGAGAGAGAGCAGTGAGAGGCATCAGGGTTGGACCCAGGCCTGTGATCACACCCAACTGCCACGGGTGGTTTCTGTGGGACCAGTGTTTGGGCCATCATCAGAAGAGGCTGTGGGGCCATACCAGATGTGCCTTCCGCACTGTGGTGTTTGTGGGTGAGGACATGAGCAGTGGCGAGGCTGGCCGAGCCTTTCCTCCTGGTTGGGTAGTGCTTTTCCTGGCTTCCGTGAATCCGTGATGTGGAGGCCACATTCTCATGTTTCTCTGTGGCCTATGATGCAGAAGGAAGACTTGTCTGCCGGATACAAGGGCAGCCTCAGGGTTGGGTGCACAAGGAAGAGGCTCCTCAGCGGGGCTCATACTCAGAAGTGCAGATCTAGCAAGAGACCTCTCTAGGTAGAAGGGCCATGCCATTCGGACGGTGAACACTCAGCCAGCTTCTCAGAGGTGAGAGGACAGGTGGGAACACCTCCCCCTATCCCCTGGACCCCAGGGGGAGGACAGGTGGTGAGCAGGTCTTTGTGCACCCAACCCTGAGTGCACTCTCAGAAAACAGAGGCCAATTAATCCCCGCTTCAGCACTGATGAGGCAGTGTTCCTCGGGTGGGTTTCTGAGGGCCAGAGGGGCACGGCACAGGTCTTTTTGGATACTCACCTGATTCCAACCCTTGCCAATTTCTTCTAGCTTGGACTGATAATGATATTGAGGTTGGAAATGAACACAATCATCTGGCACGTGTGTGCTATTGTAGTTAAAACAGTGCTCAAATGAAGTGCCTGGGTCACCAGACAGCAGAATCGGAAGCCCTAGGATGTGCAGGGCACAGGGAGCGAGTGGCACCTGACTTAGGTGTCCCTGGAAATCCCTGGTGCTGTCCCCTCACTTTCCCACAGAAGCATCTGTGGGCACCAGGGCAGAGGTCAATAGCCGCTGGCTTGGGAGGCTCAGGGTGTCTCATGGAAAGTGTCCCTGCCAAGCTAGGCGCCTCGCCGTTTCCTCTGCTGAGACTGGACAGCAGACTGGGAAACTTCCCGACTTATTTCAGAAAGCAGGCGGCCAGTCCCTCCCTTCCTCCTGGTTTGTAGTTGTTTGTTTGAACTTGAGACTTCCTGAAGCCTGGAAGGTGTTTCTGGTCTGAGTAGCTCCCTGGCATTTGGAGCTCTGTCCACACAGCCCCTGCCTGAGGAAGGAAGCGACCAGAGCTCACACAGATGGGCGGGCTCAGACGTTCCCACTTGTTCCGCAGCAGCAGGGACATCACTGTGGGCTCCTCCACCATCTGAGTGAAGAGCAGCAGCGGGTGTGGACCCTCTGGCCACTGCAAGAGGACGTTCCGGGGCTTGGGGACTGAGCCGGGAGGCTGGGAGCCCAGGAGGACACTTGGACCCGTTCTTTCTCACGATTTGGTAAAACCCAAGGTCACCTGGCACATCAGCACCATTTCTCGTGACAGCTCAACACCCAGGTGTGCCCTGCAGATCTCTGGTACCTCCACAGTTTCTGACCATCCTAGTGGAGACCTCTGGGCGTCAGGAACCTCGGGACTCTTTAGGCTACCGCGTGAACTGTTCCTGAAGAGTCACTGGCCTCTGCTTCACAGAGATTCCATCCTCAGGAGGGCAACTCAATGGCAGAAAAGGGTGCGTCTCGGGGGCCCGCGCGGCGGTTCTGGTCACTACCCAGGAAGCGTCGGGGAGCACCAGGGCGCCATAAGCCAGGTGAGTCAGGAGGGATGGCACCTCTCTGAGGACTCAGGACAAGTGTCCCCTCTAGGCAGGCACTTCTTCATGGTGACTCAACATTTCAAAATGTTATGGACAGTGTTTGCAGGACCCTTAAGAACATCTGACGGGCCGGGCAGTGGTGGTGCACGCCTTTAATCCCAGCACTCGGGAGGCAGAGGCAGGCTGATCTCTGTGAGTTCAAGGCCAGGCTGGACCGACAGCCTCCAAAACAATACAGAGAAACCCTGTCTCGTAAAAACCAAAAAAAAAAAAAAAAAAAAAAAAAAAAAAAGAACATCTGGTGGCCTGTTGGGCACCCTGACTCAGAACTAAGGGAGTCTAGCTTCCTCTGCCCCTGATCTGTCTTTGTCTTTGGTCTGAGGACCTGGCTCAGACGTTGTAGCCGTGGGACTCCTAGGGAGCAGTGATCACAGTGCACTCCCCCTGGGGGTCACCAGAGGGACATGTTCCCAGGCGGGGCAGGCTCTCTGTCACTCCAGGTCTCCACCAGTCCTGTTTTCACGGTGGCTATGTCCCGCATCCCAGCCGTTTCTCTTTGGAGCTGCACACTTGCTCAGCCAGTTTAAATCCTCAGTCTAGGAGTAATGCTTTACAAATTAACATCCGGAGAAAGTGGGAGGGAGAGTTCCAGTCACTGGAGCTAGAGATGTGCCTTGGGGCTAACTTCTGGTCCTGGTAGAGAACGTAGAAGTTGCCAGGAAATTGGGGGCAGCAGCGGCCTCTGACCTCAGGCCACCGTTGCCTCCTTAGGGTGCTGGGGTATGATTCCCTGGGCAGACGGTTGACTCCTTGTGTCCACATTAGGTTTGCCTCCTCAAGGCGGTTTGAAGGTATTTAAATCCCACAAGCTTGGGGAAGGAGCTGACCTGCTAGCACCCCAGGCTGCAAGGGGGTGGGGTAACCACCATTTGGGGATCCATAACTAAAGTTCATCCCCTCCTCCACCTAGGATGCAGCTCCTGGGGGTGCCTGATGACCCAGCATGGGCACAGCAGGGCAGAAGGGGGCCCTTGCCCTCCTGTGTGGGTGTGGAAAGTATCTCTAACATGGTGGGTCAGGCCACGCCCTGCTGGGTTGACACAGATAACCCCAGTTGAGGTGCCAGGTCCCCAGGCCCTTTACCAACCCCTCGGACATCCGCCCAGTACAATGCCAGGGAAAAACAGGACTGGGGTAGGGCATGACAGCGCCCGAGCTGATCCTGGCATCTGCTCAGTGCCCATTACCAGCCTTCCTCTGCAGGCGCTAAACTTGGGTGTGGGGAGTCTCCCAGATGGAGGCTTCAAAGTGCTCCCCACAAAACGGGGTCCTCTGGACCAGGTTGAATAACCCCATGTCACTGTCTCCGGACTGCCAGTGCTATCTGTCTGGTTTGACTGCTGAGGGTATTCAGATTCATTTTGGGTTGCTCTGCTGGCTCTGTCTCCCCATCTGGGTCTCAGTGGAGCTTGTCTGATGAGCTCCCTCCTGGTGCAGGTGCTTCTTGCATGGGTGCAGGTCAGGCAGGTGCAGCTAGGAGCAGGGACAGCTCCTCACTGTGTTCTGCATCTCCAGTTTGTAGCAATCCAGGCAGCCAATAGCTTGTTTGAGCAAACCAAGTGCCCAGGCAAGCGGTAAGCTCTGGAGTTCAGTTTCTATGTGCCGAGGCCTGTGAAAGACAGCCAGAGGATGGGTTCTAACCTCACAGCATGTAGATGCCCAGAGGCTGCATCTGTCGAGGGGGTGTGGGGGGGACTCTACTAGCCATCCCCATTAGAAGCACTGTGGGGTTCTCTTTAGTTGATGCTTTTTGATGGATAATTAAAACATTAAGAAGCCTTGCCGGGCGATGGTGGCGCACACCTTTAATCCCAGCACTCGGGAGGCAGAGGCAGGCAGATCTCTGTGAGTTCGAGGCCGGGCTGGACCAACAGCCTCAAAAACAATACAGAGAAACCCTGTCTCGTAAAACAAAAACAAAAAAACATTAAGAAGCCTTAAACACCATCCGATGGAGAGGGCACAGGGGCAGTATGTGACCCTGGGCCCTGGCATCTCAATTTTGGTTTGGGGAAGGGTTTCATTCACTTTTTGGTACTGAATAGACAGCTTTCTCTGGGTGCAGTCCTGCCTGCACAAGGCCAAGATTGATCCGAGCTCTGTAAGCCGGAGTGAGGCCCCAGTTGCACGATCCATTCCCTGGAGCCCTGTGCTGGGCTACAGCTGAGCTCGGGGCCTCCACCCAGGGCAGACCACCAGAGCATGGCCTCTTGAGAGTTAACATCCCCATCACCTGTACGGTGATCAGGACACAGTGGCTACTTGGGTTCTGTGACACCTCGTGGCCCTGGGAGGGTGTGGTCTCCTGCTGCCTCCCAGCTGGGTAGCCCCTATGTGACCTCTTCTCCGCTCCCTTGACACCTGCCAAGCCAGCTTGTGCTGGTCCCTGCACCGTCGTGCGCAGAGCCTCCAGGCACTGCTGCTGTTTTCACTCAGCTGAGCGTTGGCAAAAATCAGGATCAAGGTAAATCACGAGTCAGAGTCGCCACACCCCTTCCCTATGGTACATGATAGTGTGGGAGACAGCGTGGCCGAAGGTACTAATGTTCTGATAAACCAGAAGTCAAGGGTCATCAGTTTACCCAGGAGAAGTTCCGGTTGAACTCCTGCATCAGCCTTCCCTGAGACACTCAAAGATGAAGCCAAATCTCACCGTGGAGGGTGTCCCCTCTGCTCTGCTACATTTGTGACTGTTTCAATTAATCCAAGGGGAAAAAAAGAATCCAGTCTCTCCACAAAAACATGTTTGAGGTTGCCACAAACAGTTTTAAATGGACCCAGAACTCATTAAAGGAGCAGATAAAGGGCTATGAAGATGGTTCAGCTATGCAAGCGCGAAGACCAGAATTTGGATCCGCAGAACTGATGTAAAAGCCAGGCAGGCATGGTGGCTGCCTGTGTTTTCAGCAGCTGAGATCCAGGAAGCAAGCCTCCCAGCTAGACTGGATGGCATTGGTGAGCCTCGGGGCCAGAACCATCAGACTCAGTGGCCCTGCCTCCAAGTGTATCGGGAGACCCTGCCTCAATAAACCAAGTGGATGATCTGTGTCCACTCTGGCTTCCACACCCACCTGTGAGCACATGACAACACATGTACACATCACACTTGCACCCCACACACAAAAGCACCACAAAGCTTTTTGAGGCGCGTGGGTTATGTTGATCGCGCTGGTATTTACTTTTGAGCTTCCCGGTAGCTAAAATGAAGGGGGAATGGATATTGCAACGCAAAGAGAAACTGTTCTGTAAAGAATTTTGGGAGAAACTTGTTCTTTAGCACTTTGTACAGATTTGTAAGAACTCTCGGTGCATACCATGTTTGGAAGGTTTTCTTTCTTTAGGGAGATTAGTGCTCCTGTGTTGATGTTTCACAGCTGCCAGATAGAAATATTAAAACCTGTGTGTTCAGTGGGATTCCTTCCAGAGTCACACTGTGTGTTCAGTGGGATTCCTTCCAGAGTCACACTGTGTGTTCGGTGGGATTCCTTCCAGAGTCATACTGTGTGTTCGATGGAACTCCTTCCAGAGTCACACTGTGTGTTCGATGGAACTCCTTCCAGAGTCACACTGTGTGTTCAGTGGGACTCCTTCCAGAGTCACACTGTGTGTTCGGTGGGATTCCTTCCAGAGTCACACTGTAGTTCCAGCATTGCTGGCCTGGAGACTCCCCACTGCAGCTAGGACCACATATGTCCCAGCCAGTTGCTGTGTAACGGGTGTGTTCCTATACCAGACTTACGGGTCCCTGAGCTGAAGTTCCTCGGGTTCCTCCTGGCTCAGCCCAAGTGTCTCCATGTTTGTAGAAGACAGACATATTATTCGAGGTGGGGACATACAGTGTGAGGCTGGACCACTGGTGTGATGGTCCTGCCCACAGGCGTGTCTGTATCTACACTCGGGTTTCCATGCTTCAGAAGTTACAGCCAGCAGAAGGGAGTGGCCATCCTGCCCCTGTCTCACTAACTCTAAAGCAAGCTTGCCCAGAGCTGGGAGGTGGCCGAGGTGGGAGGAGCTGCCGTGTGATTTATAGAGCTTTTGTTCACAGGGGAAACACTGGTGAGAGACATTTCCTTACACTGCTCCTGGAACTTGTTTGTAAGAAGATGTTTCCTGGTCTGAGGAAATCGGTGGGGGGGGTGTTATCATTTATAAATTTCAGGCAGCTTGGTTGAGGTAATTTTGTGATAACTAGATCAGGATGCTGTTAGTTCAGCCCAGAATTGGGCTGCACCTCCCAACTTCTCAAGGCCACCAGTGACCCCAGCTTAGACTGAGGACAGTGCCAGCCCAGAGAAGCCCAGAAACCCAGCCCCACCCATGCTGTGGTCCCTGCAGGCTCTTCGGGGTCTCTGGGATCTAGGTCTCTGTTGGGTTCTTATGTGCTGCCTTTGGGGTACCTGTGGAGTCTCTGCTATTGAGGAATGTTGAGAGGCACGCATCTGTCAGACCCAGCCCTACCCGCGTTGTGCACTTGCTAACCCTGGGGAAATGGCATCCCTGGCAACTGGGGGGGGGCTGCCAGTCACTAGATTTGCACCCTCTGAGCAACAGGGACCTCACTGTGAATTGCTGGTGGTTCAGGAATCCAGCTTTGCCTGGATAATTGGACAGAAAGGTCACTTTTCTAACTGCCCCTCCCTCCTCTGAAGCTTCTCTGGGTCTCTTGACTCTGTGCCTCTTTGGGTCCCGACCGTGTTGGGATAGACTGGCTGTATGAGCATGTGCCTTGATGCCAGTGCTGTCTGAGCTCTGGATGGGGCTCCTCTTTGTATACCAAGCCTCTAATACTGAATGAAATGCTGGAGAAGGAAAGGGTCCAGTAGACACCCCACACACACACCCTGTCTGTTCCTTTCCTATATGGAGCAAGGCTCCACGGGCTGCTGAGCCTCCCCAGTTGCACAACAAAGAACTCCTCTAACTTCTTGCTGGTGTGCCTGTTGACCCCACTTGCCTCCCGGTCCTGGGAATGGCAACTCTTCCTGTCCATCTCTGTAGATGGAAGTCATCCCCAGTTGAGTCCCTGTGCTTCAAACAGGCAAGAATGGTTCAATTGTTCCTTCTCCCGAAGCTGCTCGCTCACAGGCTGCCTCAGCCCGGAGTCCCTGTGTAAATATTCAGGGTGGAGTGAGGAGGGGATGTTAGTCTTGTGGGAGCAATTGCGTTATAGTGCTCCATCCTGGTTAATGGTAAAATGAAAGTAAGTGCTGGACACTCTTCCCGAGACTGGTGAGTGCAGCCAGGTGCTCCGGGAGCCTGGGGGAGGGCACTGCACACAGGGTGACCATGGCACACACACGTCCTCTCTGGATTTCTGTGGCAGAAATGAGACTCTACTACATCTACTCTGAATGGTGCTCCTGGCTACACTCTCTGGCGGAGGGTGAGTCCTGGGGTTCTTCAAGGGAGTGGGCAGACTGTGCAGCTCAAAGCTCTGTGGCAGGGGTTCTGTTGATGAGGGAAGTGGTCTCCCCAGTCCCTGTGTCCCCCTTGGATCTGGGGCCACTAGGATAGGAATCTGGAGTACATGAGTTTTAACTCCATAGTTGTCACTTGATTAGTTTGTGGCATTGGCTACCAGAAGTAAACAACATTTGTAGGCTGGCAAGTGTAGAAATCCCCCCATGCCACCAAACTGCTGTCATGACCAGCTCTCGGGGGACTACAGTACCATGAGGCTTCTGTCACAGTGTCAGGAAGGGTCCTTCTTTTTGCCTTGAGTCTAACATCTAGCAGACAGAGTGGGCGTCACTTTATGGTTGGCCCGATCCCATCATGTCTATGTGATTTGAGCCTGGGTTCTCTGAAGGTTGGAGGGTGGCCATGTCTGGGATTCAGTCACATTCCCCCTGGCCTGGCATTTGACAGAGTTCACTGGTGCATACCGTGTAACAGATGAGACAGTGGGAGAGGCCGATGCCAGAAATGCTGCTCAGGGCCTGAGCGTGTGGTGAGTGTCTTTGAGAAGGCTCAGCAGGGGTGGTCGCTGCCAGACCTGCACACACCCAGGTCTCCCAACTGTTTTTCTCTGCATTTTGTGACTCTAGCCACCTCTCCTACGAGGTCACAAGGGATATTCAAAATAGTGACACTCAGAGGAGAGGCTAAGGGGGCACATGCTCCTCTGCCATGGAACATACAAGCTGAGGTGGTATAGAGCCCTCGGTGATGTGGGCGAGGGCCCTAGATGTGTAAGACCTCACCTGGGGGAGGGAGTGGGGAACCAGTCAGGACAATGACTGCACAAAGAGGGTTCGGAGGGGTGACATGTGGTGACAGGAGAGGCGTTCACACTCAATACAATGGCCAGAAGGGACATGTGTGTCAGGCAAGCTTGACACAGTGAGGCCTAGGGCTCTGTGGATGGGGCCCACATGCCAACCAGCTCAACTGTGAGGTTTCATCTATCTGTGCGTAAAATGGGAACACTCTTTCCTTAGAGAAGCTGAAGCTGGGGACGTGTTGACTCCTGGGGTACATCTCTAGGTGGTTGCTGGGTGAACAGCCCGTGTGTGTCTCAGGTGTTGACACAGACCACCATGGTCCGTGATATGAGAAGGCCTGGCCAAGGGGACAATGGCTTTCTCATCAATGAGGTCTGAGGGGAATCTCCGGGTGTGATGGGGCAGCAGAGGTCCAGGGTGTCAAAAACAGAGGCTGGCCATGGACATGATGCCTACAAATCATGTGCAGACCACAGTGGGCAAACTCCCTCACAGAGCTGTCCTGCTGCTGTGGGACACTCACAGAGGGGCGTGGCTCCCCTGGGTTCCTGAAGCATTGAATTCCTACAGAGCAGTGTCCACGCCAGGGGTTCTCAACCTTCCTCTTTGCTGGGACGGTTTGATACAGTTCATGTTGTGGTGACCCCACCCATAAAATTATTTTCGTTGCTGCTTCATAGCTGTCATTTTGCTGCTATTGTGAACCATAATGTAAATATCTGTGTTTTCTGATGGCCTTAGGTGACCCCTGTGAAAGGGTAGTTTGACTTCCAAAGGGTTAGACACCTCTGGGGTTGGGAACCACTGGTCTAAGCTGACCGGATGGAGTCAGGGGCACAGGTGGTAGCAACAGGGGCTTTGGAACATGGCCAAGTTCCTTCCTGTCTGCACCTGTCACCAGAACTGCCCCAGGAATGGTGACATAGGACACTCTCTACTTGAGCCCAACTTCCCTTTGTGGTTCCCCAGGGCTCATGTGGCCATAGAGCCACAGAGACGCTGCCTCTGGGCAGGGGCAAAGGCTGCTCTCCTGCCCTTCTGTCAGGCTTCTGGGAGTGAAGCCTAAGTCAGAAACCTGACAGGAACCTAAATTCCTCCTGCAGCCTGGCAGAGCCCTCCCAGAGATTGCACGGAAGGACCGAGGAGGGGGTCCATGGCCTGAGACACTGCCAGCCCACCCATGGGACCACCGGCACACCCCCTGCCCCTGCACAGTGCTTCTGGTGTTCTTTCTTTGGTGTAGCCGAGAGGTCAGGCCTTTACGGTAGCTGTTCATTGTGGTCTGATGAGTGGTGCAGAAGAAGGTTGCTCACTTCTAGCCCTGGGCTGCAAACCCCACCCAAGGATTAGGAGAAGTCAGGTAAGATGTGTGTGCAACTGTGTCTGGCCAGCGTGAAGTGTCCCATCACATCACTACAGAGGCAGTCTCTGAACCACCATAATTTATGCCCCAGGAGAAGGAACTAATCAAAACACAGCCATAGTCGGGCAAGGATCCCCTAATAACATGACCCAGGCCTTTTGTGCACCTGGGTGAAGTCCAGTTTACAAGGCGTAGGAAATCACTTTGAGGGTTCCATGTCTGCAGAGCAGCTAAGGGGATGTGGCAGGGCTGGGGACAGAGCTTCCTCCACCTCCTACGGTGTGGCTGTAGCTCTCCAGCATGGGAGGCTGTCCTCGACTCTGAGAAGTTCACTGTGACTCAGAGTAAAGGCGGCAGGGTCCAATAACAGACATTTGCTGTTTGCCATGTGGGCACAGCCACTTCTGGGCTCTGTTTACATTCTTCATCTATGTTTGTTTTTTCTAATATATGGCGAGGGAATATGGCGAAGATCAGCCTTTGGGAATCCACCTGGCACCGTGGACACATGCATTTACCACGTGACAGGAAAGGAGGGTGGTGGGATGACCAGGACTTTCCCCCAAAGGCTCCTAAGGGTGTATGTGACATAAAGTGTCTCTGTGAGTGCATGTGTGACACTTACTCCAGAAAGACATATCTATGGCAAGGGAGAATAAAGCTGTCCTCACTCTTAGACTCTGCCACAGAGTCTTAGGAACCCAATGTGTGCCCCAAACAGCGAAAGCCAGGTGAGCCTGCCACCTTGTCTTGTGTTTAAGGAGCAGGACGACCTGTGCCAGTGTCAGCCCTGCTGGGGACAGTCGGACTGAGCTCTGTCCGGAGAGTTGTCTCTAAGAAAGTCTGGCTTTTCAAGGGTAGAAAGCACAGAGCCAGGAAAGCCAGCCGGCACCAGAGCCCATCTTGATATAGAAGCGATGTACCACCGGACGGTGTGGGCAGGAGGTGGTGGCTGTCCTGGGAAGTGCTTCCAGACCGTGCCAGCCTCACTGCCACCTGGAAGTGCTTCCAGACCGTGCCAGCCTCACTGCCACCTGGAAGGGGCTGCGTCCACGTGGGAAGAGAGTTTCCAAAAGCCATGGGGAAAGGATCGCTTTCCTCTGCTCGTCTGCTCATTCACTCATTCACTCTTCTGCCTGGGAACTCTGGCCTCACACTTGTGTGTGTCTGGCAGGGCGCCGTGGTGGTGGCATCCAGCCCACGGGGACAGTTTCTTTTTAAAATCACTCCCTTTGTCCCTCCAATTGCATCTGAACCATTTCCTCAAAGAGGATGCCACCTTCTGAGAAGACATTTGTCCTCACTTACCGAGGACCATGACTACCCAGGAGCACATGCAGACCTGTGTGGCTCTTGCTTCTACAAGGTCAGGACTGTGTCTGAGGGGAGCCTGTCTGTGAGATGCCCACTGCGGGCTGCACTTCAGTACTGAGCTGTTCTCCACTGCTGGTTCCCTGCTCCCTTTCTAGAAACCTTCAAGGACTCACCACTGAGGGCCCTGAGTGCTTGAACCCTGGGCAGATGCTGGAAGCCACTGTGTCCTGTGGGTGGCTGAATGCTGGGCCAATGGCTGAGCCTGAGGAAGTGACATAGGACATGGTTACCCAGTGGATCACACACCCCCACCCCCACCACACCCCACCACACCCCCACCCCCACCACACCCCGCCACACCCCGCCACACCCCCACCCCCACCACACCCCACCACACCCCGCCACACACCACCACACCCCACCACACCCCTGCCACACACCACCACACCCCACCACACCCCCACCCCCACCACACCCCACCACACCCCACCATACCCCCACACCCCTCACACCCCCACACTCCCCAGCCAACCCTTTATGAAACAGATGTCATGTTCTAGTGGGCGGGGCTTATAGTCCCCCAGGACATTTCAGAGCTGTTGCTCGTGTCACATTGGGCTGCAGGCTCTGTTTTGCTGATAGGGTAGCCTCTGAAACCGGAGAGCTCAGTGTCAGGTCTGGGTTTTAAAAGTGCTGACTTCTGAGCTGCATTTGAGCCCTAACGAGATAAAGGAAGCTGTTTCCTCTCAACAACCGGTATGCACCTCACTCATCAGCCGTGCACGGATATTAGACCAATCGCAGGTCTATCTGCCTACAGCAGCAGCACTGGCCCCGCTGTCACCAGGCACCAAGCCAGGTCCCAGGATGCAGATGGGAAGAGGCGTCTCAGTAGTTCTGAGGAGCCCAGGGCCTGCCTCTCTGTAAGATAGCGGACGTTATCACATGTTCTGCCTTGGGAGGGCCATCCTGAGGTGGGGAGACCACACTGGAGGATGTGCTGGCAGAGGCAATGATGGGCTTGGCGGACAGGCATCTGAGTGAGGTCGTCACTTGTTAGTGTAGACACGGAGGCAGCAGCCACCGTGGGGCTCACAGATGGGCCAAACATGCAGGATGTCCTCTCAGTTCCAGTTTGGAAAGATGACTTTTACACACAAGGCCACTGTGGGGGTTTACCCACAATTGGATGAGAGAGATTTCAGAGACCGTGGACACCATGAATGTAGGGAAGGACAGGGGACCCATTGCTCAGGACCCAGCAGAATGTCTAGTCACAGGCACAAGATGTTCATATCTGATGTGTTACACGTGGCTTCTAGGAAGTTCTTGCTTGTTGGTTGAAGGAAAGATAAACTTCCCAAGAGAAAAACTAGCTGAGATCCAAAAACCATGAGACCCTAAGCTGAGGAGGTTTACGTCTAGTGCTGAAGAAAAGGTGGGATTTTTGACAAAGGGACTGAGGGAGGAAGAGGAGGTAGAGAGAAACTGTGTAGGGTGAGGGGAATAAAATAAGAATGTACCAGCCCAGAACGCAGTCAACCGAAGGAGTTAGTGCAAGTCTATTAGATATGGTATGGGGCCAGGAAACACCACAGGGGAGTCGATTTCTCATTGCAGCTGGGTAGATACAGCTGACACGAGGGGACTACCTCGGGGCCTTGCTTGGTTCCCAAGGACCCAGGACAGATAGCCTCAGACTCACCTCTCTACCATAAAAAAGACAGTTTACAGCAACATAAAATTAAATGAAGAGAAACTCAAAGCAAGTCCACTGAAATCAAGAACAAGACAAGGCTGTCCACTCTCTCCATATCTATTCAATATGGTTCTCAAAGTTCTGGCTAGAGCGATAAGACAACAAAAGGAGGTCAAAGGGTATACAAATTGGAAAGGAAGAAGTCAAACTTTTGCTATTTGCAGATGATATGATAGTTTACATAAGTGACCCCAAAGTATTTTCTTTAATAAGAAAAACTTAGAAGGGCCGGCTTTGGGGAGCACTACATGTGGATTCGGAGATGCCAGATGTGTGTTCTGTGTTGGGTGAGTTTCTCACATGAGGGTTGACTTGGGCAGGAGTTTCATGACTGCTGTGGAGGCCCAAGGGAGGTCTTTCTCACATAAATCTGTCAGCCGTGCTTATAAAAATGTTTGAGGGAAGGAAACTACTTTTAGCATTTTGAAACCCTTAAACTCTCCTTTAGACATAGCTGCTTGAGTTCCCAGCTCTCCGGAGGATAGAGGCCCAGCTACAAAGCTATGGAGGCCTGTGGAGAGGCCATGCCATGCCCCTTCACTTGGAGGCCTGTGGAGAGGCCATGCCATGCCCCTTCACTTGGAGGCCTGTGGAGAGGCCATGCCGTGCCCCTTAACTCGGAGGAGTAGGCGGAGCTTGCTTTTCTACACATTCTCCTGCTCAGGACACAGCTGTGGACTCCCAGGTCACCCACTGCATCCATCCCTCATGGCATTTTCCTCTGTTTCATCTTCTTTCCAAACAGCAGTGCTCTCCATCTCTCCTAGGAACGCCACTGTGCACGATGAACCAGGGCTCACAAACCCAAGGGTATCATCCTCTTGACCTGGGAGTGGCTGCTACCCTCCCCAGTGTAGTCAGGCTCACAGAGGCACAGCCCACGAGGAAACGTGGCTGGCGCCCAGCAGATGGGGACTTAGGCGATTGGTGCAGAGCCCTTGCTTTATTCAGGAACAAGCCCGCATGCATGTTGGAAAAGCGTTGAAATCACAATGCAGAGGAGTCACGGTGGAGGCCAGTGCGAGCTCGGTGCCCCAGGCACCTTTCCCCTGAGCGTGGTGTCTGCCACCTTTCTCTTGGATCCCAGGCTGCCTGAGACTTTGCCCTCTTCAAGCTCTAGCTTCCCTTCTGTGTTTGGCCTCTGTGTGATGCAAGCCATGCCTCTCCACCCCCAGGCAGTTGTGAGGACTCCAGATAGGTTCTGACACCCTGTTCTCAGTTCTGGCTGTTTAACTATGGAAGGGACACTCAGGCTGGCGACCTGTGCAGACAGTTCCAATAGGACGTAGAGTGAACTAGATTTGGGGGCATAGGGAGACTGATGTCCTGTCAGCTTGTCCTGTCCCCCATGCCAGGAATGGTAAGACTTCGGGTGCTTTCCTGCCCTCCCACCAGACTCTGGTGCTCTGTCGTCAGTGATGGACATGGGGACTGAGTGGACAGCATGACAGATGCCCCTCATTCCTGGATGCAGTAAGGGCCGGCCTCCCCATGACTACAGCAGCAGGGACACTCTTGATGCACTCTTCCAAGTCTGTACAGCACAGACCGCAGGGTACCTCACCCAGACCTGTGAGAGCGTCCTCATCCTTCATCCCCTGCCACGGCCCAGTCACCTGCTTCATCATTTCTCCAAGTCAGCAGACTCTCTGGTCCCCAGGGTTCATTGAGCTTGTCACATTGAGCACTGCTCTGTAGCGAAGAGGTGGGTAGCTTTAGAAGGAAAACACATTAGCGTAGAAGGGAACTGAGGGTAAGAATGGGATTTTAAAAAATTATTTCTTGTATGTATATGAGTGTTTTGCCTGCATGTATGTCTGTGCACCACACGCATGCCTGGTGTGTGCAGAGACCAGAAGAGGGCACCAGATCTCCTGGGACTCGAGTTACAGACCCGTGTGAGCCGCTGAGTCATCTGTCTCTTCAGCCCCAATAAGATTGGAGTTTTTAAAAACGCTGTTCTCCAGCTGGCTGTGATGGTCTCTGATGCCAAGGGAGTGGCCCCTGCACCCACACCCCACCCTCGGGCCTCCTCCTTCCTCGTTATCATCTTAGATGACAGTATTAGTCCTGTTATCATCTGCTGTGCTCTCCTGGCCCCGCCCTCCACCTCCCTGCCCTTCTGTCTGGTGTCCCCTACGCCTTCCCATCCCTGCTTCCTTCCGTCCGGCCAGCTTTGCCTCCTTCCTGTTCAGTACTTCTGTCTCTTACACCCATGCTCACCACCCCTCCCATCCCTTCCTACTCAATGCCCTCCAGCCGTCCCGCTATCCCTTCCTCCCTGCCCCCTGCCCCCACCTCCCACGCGCCAGAGCAATGGGACCAAGCGAGACAGCACCCGCTCCGCGGTACACGTCATGAATGTTTCCAGTGTACTCCGACCTCCTTCCCCTTCTGCTGCCTGTACCCTCTCGCCTTCCTCACCCTCGTGGATGCCGATCTGAATAGCCTCAGGCAGCACTGAATCCAGGCTTCCAGCTACCTGCCCACAATGCTTAACACGGGGCCGTTGTGTTTCTGTCTGTGCAGCCCAGCTCCGTTGGCCTGGAAGCCTGGGCCTCGCCCTCCCTGCTGCCACCCCCACGAAACTTCGGCACAGACCTCAGACACACCCTGGCAGCTGGGTGGGGCTGATCAGCTCTCACCATCCCAGGTGTATCCAGGCAGCTTTGCTGTCCTTGCCAGGTGGCGACCTGCAGCCTCGGCCACTCCCACAGGGCTGTTCTTCCCCACTCAGCCTGCAGCAGCATCTGTGAGTCCCAGAGGCCCATCGGACCCCCCATGTCCTGAGCTCCTCCCCACTTCCCATCGACCTGGAGTCCGGAATTGCCTTCAGGAGTCTCAGGTGGGTCCTGGGACTGAGACCCCCGGTCCTTTAGGAGACTTAGGTGACTTTTGTGAACCACCCTGAGCCCTGGCACCTCTAACTGCAGATTAGCTTCAGCTTCCAGGGTTATGGGGACGGAATCTGATAGCGCTGTCCAAGGGGTCTTGTCTGACACCTGAGCAGAGGTGTCACCCTGGCCGCCCCTGTTGTTCCTGTGCCTGGTGTGCCAGCAGCATCCTGGAAAGATAGACATGGCCACACCCTCTGTGTCCCGGCTCCTGTGGCCTTTTATTTGACTTAGGTCCCACCTGTGTTTGTTTTCCGAGATACGTGTCTGCCCGCAGCTGCCAGCCCCACTGGATTGCCTGGGCTTGTGTGATGCAGTTGTCCACCAGAGATGGCCGCTCTGCCCACAGCATTGGTACCGGGCCAATGGCCTCACCCTTGGCCAACAAAGCTACCACTCCTGAAGCCCAGAGGGTGGACATGGCCAGGCATCCTGAGCCCACTGGACCCTGGCTTTTAGGCCTCTTCCAAGCTCAGGGGAAACAAGAGTCTTCCAAAGCCATCAGTTCCCTGGGGCTTGCGTGTCTGATTTCCCTGTTGGGTCTTCCTGTTTTGCTAATCAATAGGGGCATAGGTTGGTCTGCCAATAGTGGTGAGGCTACTCTGTGCCCTTTAGGAAGTGGATTCTGGGCCTGGTGTTGCATTTTCCCAAGGTTCTGGGTGTTTGCAGGCCCAGGCTCAGTCCTGGGGCCTCTCCCTGCGTTGGGCCCTGCAGTAAGTAAATGCTACCTCCACACTCACTGATGCTGCACTAGCTACTTTCCATGTTGTGTGAGGAAACAAACTACCTGACGAAAAACACTGAAGGAAGGAAGGGTCTGTCTGGACTCTGAGGTAGTCAGTCATGGTGGGAAAGGTTTGTCTGGACTCTAGGGTAGTCTGTCATGGTGGGGAGGGCTTGTCTGGGCTCTGGGGTAGTCTGTCGTGGTGGGGAGGGTCTGTCTGGGCTCTGGGGTAGTCTGTCGTGGTGGGGAGGGTCTGTCTGGACTCTGAGGTAGTCTGTCATGGTGGGGAGGGTCTGTCTGGACTCTGAGGTAGTCTATCGTGGTGGGGAGGGTCTGTCTGGACTCTGAGGTAGTCTATCGTGGTGGGGAGGGTCTGTTTGGGCTCTGGGGTAGTCTGTCGTGGTGGGGAGGGTCTGTCTGGACTCTGAGGTAGTCTATCGTGGTGGGGAGGGTCTGTTTGGGCTCTGGGGTAGTCTGTCGTGGTGGGGAGGGTCTGTCTGGACTCTGGGGTAGTCTGTAGTGGTGGGGAGGGTCTGTCTGGACTCTGAGGTAGTCTGTCGTGGTGGGGAGGGTCTGTCTGGACTCTGAGGTAGTCTATCGTGGTGGGGAGGGTCTGTCTGGACTCTGAGGTAGTCTATCGTGGTAGGGAGGGTCTGTCTGGACTCTGAGATAGTCTATCGTGGTGGGGAGCGTCTGTCTGGGCTCTGGGGTAGTCTGTCGTGGTGGAGAAGGCCTGGCAGCAGAACCTTGAGGCAGCTGTTCCCTTACACCTGCAGTGGAAACAGAGTGATGGGTGCTGGTGGTCAGCTTTCTCTCTCCTTTTTATTTATCCTAAGACCCCGGCCCATGGGGTGGGCTGATCCCTCATTTAGGGTGGGCCTCCCATGCCAATTAACTCAATTTAGAAACTTCCTCACAGACATGTCCTGAGGTTTGGCACTTGGAGACTCTAGATCCGCCATGTTGGTAGTAGTAACCATCACGGACACTGTAAAACACAGAGATAAAGTGGAGGTCAGTTAAAGGTGGACGGAAGCAGGGTTTCTTCCTTCTGCTGCTACTGCTCCATAGCCAAAGGCTGTAGGAAGAAAAAGCTTAAGTCCATGAAAACACTGGAAAGGGCTCACAAAAATGCAGTAAAACATAAAACCCAGCATCATGATTGTATCCCAAAGTCAGGAGTATGGGATGGGAGGCTGCCGGGGTCTCTGGGGAAATAGGGTTCTGCGTCTCCAGGCCTGACCTGGGAGGTTGCACTGGGACTTATTTCTAAGCAAGGGTTTGTTTGGAGTCAGACAGGAGGGGTACTGGGGAGACAGATGTACCCCCAGGAGGGCCTGAGCCTGTGTGCTTTGGGCCTGGCCTTGGTGGTACTGGAGGTTCTCAGGCTGCACCACCGTGCAGGGGCGAGATTGGCTCTTCTTCGATGGTTTGCCGTTTCTGTCCGTGATGCAGTTTCCTTACACCGAGTGAAAGGCTGGTCTTCTGGTTCTCCAGCTCCTCCCAGCAAAGTGCCTGCTTTCCTCCTGGAGCTCCGACTTCTGTACCTTAGAATGTTTATCCCTGGTGTGTCTAGTGTCTAGAGGGTGTGGGACCCTGGTGACCTTAGGGAAGGACAGCTGTGCTACCGAGGCTGGAGGAGTCTTTGGCAGGACAGAGCAGGTGATGTAACGCCATTACCTGGACCCAGCTCAGTCCTCTGTGCGGACCCATGGTCCGCTGGACTCACCTGGGGGTGAGGGGCAACGTGATGTCAGGAACCCACGTCACTGGTCACACATGTCCCAGGCTGCGGTTCTTTTGGGCTGAACTAGTTCACACCAGTCATTTAAAGTGTATGTTTAAAATATGACCCTTCTGGGCTGGAAGATGGGTCAACAGTTAAGATCAAACACTGCTCTCACAGAGGACTCGAGTTCCGTTATCAACAGCCCGCACTGGGTGACGGACAGCCACCTGTAACTCCAGCTGTGGGAGATTCAACACCTCTGGCTCCGCAGGAGCCTGCGCCCATGTGCAGGTATCCACACACAGACATGAGCATGCACATAACTGAAAGTAAAATGAATATTTAAAAATAGGATGTTTAAGTACTATGTGCCTAAAGTTGAAATTTGGTTGATAATGCTGTTTCCTCACATAAATAAGCCACCCATCCCTTCATGGGGGAGTCTGGACCACCGGTGTACCAGAACCTGGAATTCTCCTCAGTGCAGAGGGGAATTCAGAGCCAACAATCACTTTCCCTCAGTGGTTCTCAAACTGTGGGTTGTGACCCCTTCGGGGTTGCTTATCAGATAGTTACAATTCATAACAGTAGCACAATTATACATATGAAGCAGCAACAATAATAATTTGGGAGTTGTATTTTCTTTTGGTTTTTTTCCCAGAGTTTTCTTTATGTAGTTTTGGTTGTCCTGGAACTTGCTCTGTAGATCAGGCTGGCCTCGAACGCATAGAAATCCACCTGCCTCTGCCTCCCAAGTGCTGGGATTAAAAGGCATGCACCACCATAGCCTGGCAACAACAGTAATTTTATGGTTGTGGATCAGCATGACATGAGGAACTGTGTTAACAGCATTGGGAAGATTGAGAACCAATGCGGGTGAACAGTGAAGTCAGAGCTTAGGCTTGGCTGTCCCTCCCTCAGGGAATCAGCCTTCTCCTGATTCTTTAGTCCCTGCAGGAACTGTGCTTTGACTTGTCACGGTTTCCTTACAGGTATTGCCAGGTAGAGCCTGTCAAATTACCGTGTGTGTGTGTGTGTGTGTGTGTGTGTGTGTGTGTCTGTATCTGTGTGTGTGTCTGTGTGTATCTGTGTGTATGTGTGTGATTGTGTGTCTGTGTGTGTGTGTGTGGTATGTGTAAGTGTGTGTAAGTGTATGTGTCTGCGTGCGTGTGTGTGTATGTGTGTGGTATGTGCATGTGTGTGCGCGCGCGCGCGTGTGTGTGTGTGTGTGTGTGTGTGTGTGTGTGTGTGTGTGTGTGTGTGTGTCTGGAAATGAACTCAGGGTCCTGCACATGTCGGGCAAGGATTCTTCCACTCAGCTACCCCTTAGCCTTCAAATTACCTTTTGTTGCAGGTAGAAAAGGCCTCACCCATCAGCAAAACCACTTGACCCAGTACGCTGAATGATGTATGTGTCCCAGCACACTGAACAATGTATGTGTCTCAGCACACTGACGATGTGTGTATCTTAACCCCCTTGCAGAGTTTTCTGCTCCAATGGCAAAACATTGGGCCTCTGTTTGGTGGCACATGTGGCCCCAGGCTCCCACCACTGGCCTTTGTGAGTGTGTGTGTCCTCTTGGAGCATCTGATGGGGAAAAGACATGAAATGACAGCTGTCACGCCACCCCAGTCTTTGAGAAGTGTGTCAAGCTCCTCCATTTGCCAGGGGCCTGCAGCTCACTGACTCCTGGCTGTAACTCAGCTGTACACTCCTGAGTCCCTGTAACTATGTCAGCTGCTTCCCAGGCTGTGACCCTCCATGGGTGGCCACGCCTCATGATTCAGCTGTCTGCCTGGGTCTGAAAGCAGTCACAGACCAAGTAAGGCATTGTCCCCATACTCTATTCTCTCTTCTTGCAGGGCATCCACAGGGCTACCCAGCCGGTCAGACCTAGGGTCTGGCCCTGGAGACTGTCCAAGAAATTCTTCCCTGCCCTTTGGCCTTGCCCCTTGTCCTAGGTCTTGGATAAGGCGACTGAACACGCACATGCTAAGTAGCACACTTTGTGTCCACAGGGCTCATTGTTGCTTCAGGCAAGCCAGAGAGTCTCGTCCTGGTGTGACGCTGTAGGACCTGTCACAGAGCTCTGTGTGCAAGGGGGGGCATTAGCACATGATCACTGGCACAAGGGCAAGGCCCCAGCCACTAGTTGCCTGGGAATCATGTTATCCCAGGCCTCTAAGGACCATAGGAGAGCATGGAGGAGGCTCCCAGAGACATGTCTGCACAGCGGCTCTGAGTTTCCTGATCCTACCCCCCTGTCTAAGGCCTGGACAGTGTCTGGTACCTATCTGCCATGCAGTGTGCTCTGGGGACAGTGGCCTATCTGCCATGCAGTGTGCTCTGGGGACAGTGGCCTATCTGCCATGCAGTGTGCTCTGGGGACAGTGGCCTATCTGCCATGCAGTGTGCTCTGGGTATAGCAGGTCCAAAGCAGAGGTAAGACTGGGGACAGAGCTCAGCCACTAGAGCTGGGTAGCTCCCACATACGCTCCACACACTCACGACATACTAGCACACAGTGGAGCACAGGTAGAGGAGGACACAGAGTTCTTGTGTCCACACAAGGGGTGGGCTCAGGGGTCAGGAGGGCAGCTGCCCCATGACAGGTAACCTTGGGGAAGGAGACATGTGTGGGTTAGGAGCTGAACCAGAGTAGGTTTGAAATACACTTTCAGGAAAGGCGGCCTGTGTGGGAAGATAACATGCCCTCGGAGGGGTTTCATCCTTGCTGGGCATCTGCTTTCTGTAGGGCTGAACTTGACCGTCTCAGTCCCTTTTGTCCCTAGGGCCTGAATGGCAGTAGGTACATGAGCACGTCTATAAAGGAACACACACTCCTCTCTTGGCAGTGACCTCGTTCCTAAACTCTCAGCTTCTTTGACCATAGTCAACGAAGCTCAGCTAGTTCCCATGCACTCTGCTTTGGCTGTGACCATGAGAGACCACAGACCCAGAATGGAATTAGGCTCTCCCCTACTGTTCCGGGCTGTTCTATTACGCCTGCATTGGGCTTCTCCACTAAATGTCTCAATTCACTTCCAGTACTTCCCGGACTTTGGACTTGGCCTTGAATCTGCTGCAGGCCTTGAATCTGCTGCAGGTTGGGCTGGATACCGTATCTCAGGCATCGTCAGCAAAGAAGACCAGGAAGTTGGTCTTGGCATTGTAGGATGTCACCTTTATGTCATGTTTAAAGTGTGGGCAAGGCTCTCGGGCTGTGGTTTTAGGGAGGGGAGGGCACCGCTCAAGTCAAGTGGTAGCTGGTGACTCACAGATCAGACCTTCTGTTGGACACTGGAATCTTGTCACTGAGAGGTGGCAAGATTTCAGTGTAGTGAGAGGGTTATTCTCCCAAAAAGAGTAAAAGAAATCACGAAGTGACCACTTAGGGCCACAAGAACATCTGGAAGCCTGGACACAGGATAGCAGCCAGCTGTCTGTATCACAGTAGGTCTTGGTGGGGACGACACCCCTCTCCGTCTGTATCACAGTAGGCTTGGTGGGGACGATGCCCCTCTCCGTCTGTATCACAGTGGGCTTGGTGGGGACGATGCCCCTCTGACACATCACTCACTTAATGAGTCAGTGAGACTCTTCCTTGTGCTCCACAGTGCTCGGGTCACTGTGCACACTCAAATTGTGACAAGCAGGGGGCTGGGAACACAGAGAGCCTGGGAGAGAAGAGCAGGCAAGAAGAAGGAACTGGCCGCCCCATGAGTCTTGCTTCTGTCCCCAGGCAGGCGCTCCCCCTGTCACATGGCCCCTTCTCAGCAGAGGACAGGCCTGGACTTCCTCCTGTCCCTGAGATTAATAGTAACTCCCTACGTAAGCAGTTTGTTTCTCAGAATGACAGTTTTGCTTTCACTCCATACGTGCCGACCGCAGTGTGGTACCTGAAGTCACCCACTGCCTTCAGGGTCATTGGGCTCAAGCCCAGTAGGGGACCATGGACCTTCAGTGGCCTCAGTGGGGGTGGACCTTGGCAGCCTTGAATGTGTCTCCACAAAGTAGGTACTCGGGGTGGGGTGTACTCTCGTCTGCCTCAGGTTTGGGGGAACTGGAAGTTGGACAGGGGAGAAGGTGGCTGCCTACCCTCCATGCTGAGAATCATGCCTTGATCTGCTCTGGTGGCCTTAGCGATTGTGCTGTCCCCATGGGCTGGTGAAAAGGACGCACATGATGTCAGAGAATCTGAGAAAGATGAGGAGACCGAGAGGACAGGATTCACCTGGCAGGTGACACCCGCCAAGGACAGGGTCAGGACAAGGGGAAGGACGAGGGTGGATCCCAGACTGCGAGCCTGGCACATCTGTTTACATTGTGGTAGCAAGCCTCTGATGGCATGGCCGCCTGAGTCCAGACCAAGTTGGCCTGAGATATGTTTCCTTCTGTTGGTGGCAGGCAGGAGCACCAGATGTTTTGGAGCAAGTCATCAGGGTCAGCTCCAAGGGTGTGTGCCCAGCCACCAAAGTCCTAGAGCAAAGGCAAGAGACTCTCTTTATAATTTTGGTTTTGAGCCTAGCCTTTAACAGCTGAGCTATCTCTTCCACATGGAGGGATGCTCTCTCATCCTGCACACATGGGGGAGAGTCTAGGCCCTGCCCCAGATGATATGACAAGACTTTAGAGATTCCCCATGGAGGGCCTCACCCTCCCTGGGGAGCAGAGTGGGGATTGAATGGGGGGTTGGGGCTGTTGGTGGGGGTAGGGGAGGAGGGAAGGGAGAGGGAGCTGGGACTGACATGTGAAGCAATCTTGTTTCTAATTAAAATACAAAAATAAAAAAAGAAGGGGCTTCTCTTTGTATCCCAAATAAGAAGAAGAAAAAAAGGCAAGAGACTCAGATAAAGGAAATAATTCATTAGGCATAGATAACATTGGGGACCCCAACAGAGGTGAGAGGCAGGAAGAAGTTAGAGCTGCTGAGGGAGATCTGACCCTGATGGGGACCTGGGACAGAGAGGCTGTCACATGGCTG
The DNA here is from genome assembly GCF_017639785.1 of Mesocricetus auratus. NCBI lineage: Eukaryota > Metazoa > Chordata > Mammalia > Rodentia > Cricetidae > Mesocricetus > Mesocricetus auratus. The sequence goes on along the minus strand of NW_024429212.1, from coordinate 6,419,105 downwards.
CTGTTCAGAGGAACAGGCTCAGGGCAAGTGTCCTTGCTCATCACCACCTGGTGGCTGTCACAGGACAGGAGTCGTGACTGCTGTCCGGGGAGATGGAGTCTTGCAAAGTCCTGCAAGACCATTCTTACTGTCTCACCCGGTTTAAAACTGGGGAAACTGAGGCTGCAGATGGTGTAAACAATGAGCCCAAGCTCCTGCAAGCTGCAGTTGGGCCTGGAGCCTGGGAGACCCCACTTCTGAGCCCTTCCCTCCACCACCACCACGGTGCCCACCCTCTGGAGAATGGAGGAGCCTGAGGGTCACACCCAGAGGGACAGTTTGCCTGGGTAGGGAGCGTGCCTTGCACCCAAGGGCTGTCCGAATGGACAGGACCTGGCTAAACTTGGAGCTCCAGTGGTTAAGAGCCTGCTCGCCCAGGCTATGCGGGTGGATAGGACCTAGCTGAGCTGGGGCCTCTATGACTTAGGTCCCTATGCCCGCTGTCCCTGTGGATGGAACCTGACTGAGGTAGGGCCCCTGCAGGGAGGGTCCAGACAAACAACAATCTGCCTGGCTCTGCAGCACCAGGACTCAGCTGCTGCCAGGCTCTCAACAGTTAATCACGTACAGCGGGATCAGTGAGCTGATTCTAGCTCCTTAATCAGGACATCGAAGCCAAATCCAAGACCCTGCAAGGAGCACGAGCAGCAGCCACAGCTCGCCCGCTGCACTCAGAGGCCAGCATTGCGCAGCAAAGCCAGGGAGGCAGCGTCCCCACTCAGCCGCCCAAAATGGAGCTCTGCGGGCTTCCTTTGTGCGCCCCAGGCGGGCTTGCCAGCAAGCTGGTCGCCGGCTCCTGACCGACCAGTGGTGAGGGCGACAGAATGACTTTGAGCCTCATCTCCCTGCTGTCCCAGGACGTCACAGCCCTGTGGCTCCTGCTGAAGACAAGCGCAGGTGCGTCTGGCTCTGCTGTGTCCCCTTTTCCCTAGGAAAGAGCGCATTTGCTATGGATGTATCCTAAGAGGCAGGGGGGTGGGGTGGAGTGAGTATGGGTGTGATAACCGGGTGGGGGACAAGAGGCCAGGTGGGATTGTTCCGGTGCTGGGGTCCTATTGTTGGCTGAAGACTCTTGTGGCTCATGCAGCCGGGTGCAGGTGGGGGTGGGGCATGGGCTGGCTAGGTTATAGAGAAAAACCACCCTTCCCCACAGGGCCGGGGGCGCGTGATGCCCTGCCCTCGTGGTCTGGGCAGTACCCCTCAGACCCTGCCCTAGCGTCCCCGGAGGACAACCGCAGTTCCGTCTGCTCCTACCTTCTAGGAAGGCTGGAGGCAAGTGGTCTCCTTTGTTCCTGATTTTTCATGGACATGCCGGCCGGCAAGTGGAAGATGCCTCCAGAGCCAGTGACATGGCTCTGGTCCCTCCTAGCAGGAGGACCTGGCAAGAGTCATCCCCTGCTGCTCATTTGATGTCAGAGCCTGGGGACAGCAGGATACCGGACTGGATGGCCCGCCCTGGCCTTTGGGCAGCGGCCTGGCTGTGTCCTGGGGGCTTCTGTAGTTGCATTTAGACGGGCTCTGCCTCTATGGGAGGGCATGTGCTGGATGATGGTACCAGCGGGCCCAGGGCTGGGCTTTGTCACTAAAAGATCAGGGCCCCAGGAAAGGGAGCAGAGTCATCCCAAGGGGCCTGGCAGAAAGGAAGTAGCTTGGAGTTCCTCCCTTCTTTCTGAGAGGAAGGGCACTCCTTCTGAAGTATTTTGTCATAATTACATTTCCTGGTGGTATTTCTGCGAAGCACTGATGAATGGCCCATAAAGGGTTTTTTTTTTCTTTGTGAATGTTAATGAATCAGCCCTCAGCTCTGTGACAACAAATAAATATGGAGTACCCGATTTTCCAGTGAAGCCACTGGGGCAGTGAGCTGCCCATAGAGGGTTCCCCACCATGTCAGAGGCAGGGGGCCACACAGAAGCACAGGTAAGGCCTGCTTGTTCCTTAGCCAGGTGAAGCTCTGAATTTATAACTGCCCCTTAATGTCAACCACTCAGAGGCCTTCCCTGGGGAACTTGGTAAGACTAGGGTGACAGTCTCTGCTTTGGCTTCCAGGAACCATTAGTCAGATTTCAGAATGAACGGCCAGTTCAGGCGATGAATGCAGCAGCAGCCTTCTGTAACTGCAGGCAGTTTTTCTAAGTGGACAGACACTCCCCTGTGGGCACCCAGAAGCCATTTTCTGGGACACCTAGTGCTTATTAGTGCCTGTGCGCTCCATGGGGACAGGTGGGCCTGGAAGCCTTCCCTGAGCCAGGTTGGGAGACCTGGAAGTTATCGTGGCTGGTGGAGAATGGGGATGGCGTGTTTGAGCACATATGCTCAGTCCAGGCCTGTCTGGGATCCATGAGACCCACAGGTGTGTGTGACCCCCACCCGCCCCACCCCCACCCCTCTCACTGATTCTCTCTTAGGCTCTCTCCCTCCCTGTCAATATCCCGCTCCCTATCTCAGTGACTCTGTCACACTCTGGTGGCTCCGGCTGATGAGACGAATTCTGTTCACCGTCTCTGAGTCCCCACTGGCCGTCCCCTGTCCCCCCAGCCATCCCCTGTGTGTGCCCGCGGTCTGCTGCGGGGTCAGCCCTGTCCCTTTGCCACGGGGAGGTCACCCTCTCAGCGAGTTGTTTTGTTTGTTTTCTCTGGTGAAGGTTGACATAGTTGTTTGTTTTCAGATTGGTAGAAGACTTGGTGCTTGATAGGAGATAAAAGTCCCTCTGCGAATTTAGGGGAGGAGCACAGGGTCCGTCCCATCCCAGGAGGCTCTTAGCAACAGGCCGTGGGGAGCTCAGTGTCTGTGGGAACAAAGCACTGCTCCTTATCTGGGGAGCAGGGACTTGTGGCATGGGACCCTTTGCATTGTCCTCTCTCAGCTGTTCTGGACGAGGCACCCACTCACCTGCCCATCACTCAGCCTCAGTCTTGGGCTAAACTGGACTGACCCTACCTGCATCAGCACCAAAATCCCATCATGTGGCTAATAGGGCATAGCTAGGGTAGAGGTGCTTTGTGGGCTCCTGGTTAGGCTCTGACATGCTGAAGGTCTATCCCACCATGCATGCCTCTCCAGATGCTGCACCTCACCAGGTCCTGTCCCATCCCATGGCTCCTTCAGAGACGTGTTCCAAGACTTCCTGTCTGAGACTTCCAAGACTTCCCTTCCTGTCCTGAGCCCAGAAGTGGGCATGGCCAGACAGCCGTGACTCTTGGACTGCGGCGCTTGGGAACACGGCATCTGGAAGCTAGTTCTTTCTGCTTTGCACTGCAAGGAACACCATGAGGTCCCCTGGATGGGTTAGGGCAGGATGCAGGGGCAGGAAGCAGGGGCTGGAGCCTCCCGCCAGCAGTAAGCAGCTCTGCATTCTTTGGGTGGGAACCATCTCGAGGGCACCCCTTAACCCTGGTCCCTCTGGGCCCTCTCCTCAGCAATATACAGGAAATGTCAGAGTGCCCCGAGAACCAGCAAGAATTGTCCTTCTAATGCTGTCACTGCCCGGGCTCTGCTTCATCGCTGGCATCCTGGAGGGGAAGTCCAAGGAGAGGCTGGTAGAGTGCAGGTGTCACTGCCTTGTGGTGACCTCCATCAAGGGCATAACCTAAGTGGTCCCCTCTCCTCAGTCTCCTGCGCACCCGCCCACTCTGTGGCCCACATCCTACCTCAGGGAGCCTGAGTCTGCAACTGCCGCTACCACCCTGGTGTTTTTAGCCTTGTCAGTCCCAGCAGGCCAAGGGCAAGGTGGTGGGTACTGTGTACCTGGCAACATCTTCACAGAGCAAGGGAATTGCTGTTAGCGATGTTAGCAGTGCCCACAGGCTGTGCTCGCCAGCCGGAGGCCTCCAGACCGCTAGGGGAGAATTCTCCTCCCTCTTTGGTACCAAGACGCCAGTAAGGATAAGCAGGCTGCCCAGCATCGCAGCTCAGACGAGTGTGGTGGGCAAGGCTGGTGCCCAAGCGCATCCCCGCTCCTGCAGACTGGCTCAGTGTCCCCTGCACTGTGTCTGGAGCTTCTGGGTCAATATTGCACAGCAGTGCAGTACCCAAGGTACCAAGGTCAAACCATCATTAGCAGGCCCTTCTTGGGCTCCGTGTTTGGGGTCAGCCCTCTGTAGGCCATCGCAGGGGATTTGTGGAGAAGGGGGAAGGTTTCACCGCTGGCGGGAATGCCGAGGGTGAACCCGTCTCACAGAAAGCACCCGAGAAGCAGGACTACAGCACAACCCACTGTGCCACGCGCGCACCGGTGAACACCTGCACCCCCTGCTCACTGAGATGTCACAACAGTCAGGGTGGGTCAGCCTTGGTGTGCTCTGTGGGTGCTGGATGCAAAGGGCGTGGCTCACAGACGCAGTGGGATACAACTTGGTCATAAAACATCATCCTGTTACTTCAGGACCCCGGATGAGCTAGAGAACCCCCTTTAAAAAGTGAGGTGAGCCAGGCAGAGAGCTGGCTGCCGTTGCGGAATAATTCGTTTAACGAGGCAAAGATGTGTTGCATTTGTGTTAATTAAATAAAGTTAGACTGGCCTCAATGAGGCGGGGCTAGCCAGTGATTGACAGGAAGTAGCAGAAAAGGTCATATGTAGTGCCGGTGTTTTAGCTGGGTCAGTGTGGAAAGAGAGAGGCTTCCGGGGACACCAGCAGAGAGAGGAAGTTAGCCAGTTGCTGCTCTAAGTCTCTGCACTCGCAGGTTTATAGCCTAGCCCTTAACTCTGGAGTTTTATTAGAATGATAGAGAACAGGCTATGGCTTGAGTGCCAGGCTGCTAGTAGTTTAAAGTGCAGCCACCGTGACAAGGGAGAAAGCATTTTGGTGCTTTGTGTTGGTAGCCAAATGTAGCAGGCTTTCTCGACAGCCCATAATCATGACGCGGAGACTTACCACTAATCATGAATGCTCGGCCTTGTCTCACACCTGTCCCCTGGCTCTATAACTTGAGTTAACCTGCTTCTCTTCATCTACGTTTGCCCTGGGGCTTTTTACCGTTCTCTCATTCTGTACGACCTCCTTCCCTGCGTCCTCCATATTTGGCTGACTGGCAGCTGGCTGGCTGGCTGGCCTCAGGCCTCCCTCTCTTTCTCCCTCATTCTCTCCTCTCTAAAGCCTAGACTCCTCCTACTGCTTATTCTCTCTGCCTGCCAGCCCCCACCTATCCCTCCACGGCCTAGCTATTGGCCATTCTGCTTTTTATTAGAACAGTCAGGTGCCTTAGGCAGGTAAGGTGAAACAGCAGCACATCTTTACATGGTGAAGTAAATGCAGCATGGGCAAATGCAACACACCTTTACATAAAGTAATATCCCGCAACTGACTACTGCCGTGCCCTCGCTCATTCCATGTGGGACCTAAGAGGCTGCATCTCCAGGAAGGAGAGTGAGTGAGGAATCCCTCCCCCTGCCGCCCCACACCCCCGAGCGCTGAGTCCTCCCGCAGCCCTGCAGTGCAATGGGCTGAGTGGAGCCTGGAAGATGAAGGATCCTCTGCGGGAGAAAGAAAGGCAGGGCTGAAGTATGCTCTCCAAGAATCCATCATGGACCCGTGCATCCCTCAGACCCATGCCTCAGTGGGGGTGTAACCACCCCAACTTCTCCATCATCACAGCCAGCCAGTGGCCCCTAATTTGTGCTCTTAAAACTTTTTTTTTTGGTTTTTGGAGACAGGGTTTCTCTGTATTGTTTTGGAGGCTGTCCTGGAACTAGCTCTGTAGACCAGGCTGGCCTCGAACTCACAGAGATTCACCTGCCTCTGCCTCCCAAGTGCTGGGATTAAAACTTAATGAGAGTACTGGGCAGGGTGCTGGGGAGCTGAGGAGTACTGGCTACTGTTGGGGTTGGGGGTTCAAAGCCCCAGTTACACAGGATGGTCTGGCTGAAGCTCTGCATGGTGACTCCAGTTAATACCACTTAGGCGAATATTTCCTGAGTGAGTCTGGACTCTTCTAACTACACAGGCACACATGCAGCTGAGGCAAATGGGGGTGATCGTAGAAATTACCTCCAGGTGTGGGCATGCATCGTGTTGCACAGCTCAGCCGCTCTGGTGTCTGCTTGTCCATGCACCTCCGTGAAGCTGTGTTCAACATCATAGGTCACAGGGAGATCCCAACCGAAGGACGCCCAGAGAGTAGAGCTGCGTCCATGGTTTGTGGGGTGAAGACTGCTCGCTTCCTTATGGGGCTGCTGTCTCCCAGGCTTCTGTGTTCATCGGAATGCCCATGCTTCTACTCCAGCCTGCCTCTGTCCCCTTGCTGGAGAGACTCACCTGCTAGCCTAAGGAAGTCACCAGTGGTCGGAGGCAGGTGGTTCCTGCCACGCACACCGGCAGCGCCCTCTGCAGCCCAGGTTGTTCAGCCTACCGTGGTTCAGGCTGAGTCCTAGAGTGCTACCAAGCTGTAGGCTGGAGCTGCCCCTGTTACCTCGAGCCTGTGCTCAGCATGTACTGGTTTGCATCGGGGGGGGATGAGGGAGGCCCCGTTTCATGGTCACGTAATCATGCTTCATGGGTCATTAACTGGGTGTGTACAATGCCTGCACCAGAAGGCACCCGACATAGGTGAGCAGAAGCAAGTGCCCCTCAGCCCCCACCCTCCAGTGATTCCAGGTTGGGCTGGTGTGGTCATCAAAGCCCCAGCAGGCTCCCTGGCTTGCAGCTGTCCTGAGATGTGGCAGCTGAAGCATCCTCTCCAGCAGGGTGGGGCTGGCCAGAATGAGCCCTCAGCTGCCATTGGGGCCACATGGACTTCAAGAGGCCATAGAGAAGGCCTGGGGGCTGCAGGGAAGGAGGATGAACTGAAACAGACTGCTACATCATAGGCTCTGCTCTGGAACTCAGGGTGGCCCTTAATCACCAAGACCCTTGAGTCTATGCCCTGTGCAAACGCTACTCAGGACTCATTCTCATCCACTCGTGAAGAATTGGACATCATGCTGCACTCTCCAAGGGCCTGTCAGGATAGCTGTGTGTCTCCCAGACTTGTGTTCAGTGGGGTGCAGGCACCTCAACTTCTCCACCATCACGTGCAGATTCTCAGACACTGAGCCAGACTCCTTTATGCTCATAAAACTTTATATCTCATAAAATCTAATGAGAAATTGCAAAGACCTTGATGTCAAATACTTACAGTAAAAATTTGCCAGAGATTTAAAAATACAGAAAAGGCAAATCCATTGTGATGAGCAAGGTGTGAAAATTTTAGTGGACTCTTAGTGAAAATCATCACTCTGCCCAGAATGAGCTCCATGGGAAGTAGCCTCGGTTCCATCTTGTTCTGATAACCCTGATGTATGCCCTAGTGAACTTGTCTGGGCCCCGGGGCTGCTGAGCTGGGTGTATACAGTGCCCCACCATATCTGAGCATGGACATACCAAGCTCAGAGAAGAACAGGGAAAGCAAGTGACCTCAACGTCACTGTGGCTTGGTGACCACTTGGAAGAGCGGCAGTTGGCGTGGGCTCAGGCAGATGGGAGTGGCAGCATCCAGGTATAGCATTGGATCCCTCCTCTGACGCTCGGCGCCAGGCTTCCTCTAGCTGTTCCCAACCCAGGGCCCGTCTGTGATGATTGGTTATAGGAGGACCGTCAGAGACCGAAGGTGGCCAAGCCACCGTCAGAGGCTGTGGGACTTGCTCCTCACCTGATTCTTTTGCCAGCGCTAGAGTGACAGCAAACCCCCAAAGCACATGTGGAGAACTTGGCTGGAGAGCTAGGTGGTCCCTGGCAATACCACCCCAGACATGGACCAGGGCAAGGCAGGTGTTCATCCAGTATGTCAGTAATGGTTAAATGTCTACATCGCCAGATGTGCAGGTCACCACCACCAGATGTGCAGGTCACCCTGAAGGGAGAGGCTACGCTAGTCCTGAGGTGTTTTTTTTTTAAGGGACTGTCTCTGAGAGTCAAGCAATTATCTTAGGGTCTCTATTGCTATGATGAACCGGCAGAACCAGTGGCCAAGGTCACTTAGCTCCTGTAAGCCAAGCAGGAACTCATGCCCAGAACACTTGACTCCTCTTGGTCAGGTCAGCAGCCAGCTCTACAGACAGTGTCAGGAAATCAGGGTCCCAAAGTGGCAATTGGCCTGGAATGTAACCTCGCGATAAAGTGATTTCTGAGCAGATGTTATAGACAGCTCTGCACAGTGCTCTGTGTGAGGACCGTGTGGCGTCTGCCTTGGGCTGAAAGCTGCACTCTTACCTGTCTGCTGCCCTGGCTTCCTCAGCCATGACCTGGAGTGGAGCCCCACAGCCCAGGCCCCAGGCCCTGCCTTCCACCGCCTACCCCCCCAGGCCACGCCTTTCACCGCCTACCGCCCAGCCCCCACTTGCCATGCCCTGCTCCCCTGACCCTCTGCCCTGACCACACACAGCATTCCCATTGGTCTTTACAGCCGCAGTTCACAGCTTGGAGACAGATGCCCTGGTCACCAAACATTCCTGCCTGTGGTAAGGAGCTGATCAAAGATACAAACCTCACAGAATAGACGCGAACTTCCTTTACAAATGGTAGCGCTATTTCTCCATCCACTGACTCAAAGACGAAGGGTTCAGGAGAGAATCAGACACTCAGGGAGCTAATCTGTAGATGTTGCCCCTGAACAGGCATGGGGAGGCACTGAGGGGCTGCCCCCCTCCAAGACCCCCTTGTCCAGCCCCCTCTGCGTCAGAAACAACACCCTTAGTTCACTTGTACTCCTAAACCCCGAGTCTGGGTCCTCACCTTGGAGCCTCAAGCCAGCCAGCTCTTCTGTCTGCCCTTCCTTGACACTGACCCAGCAATCACATGGACGTCATTGTGTGACTCTGGGCAAGTTGTCTTACTCTTGCAAGGAGTAGCCTTACCTCCTAAGTGCCTGTGCTGCTTAAATTCATTAACAATAAGTAAGTGCCTGCTGCTATTGCTACTACGATGAACAGTTTCCTGTACAAACCAATTAAGGTGTAATTTAATTGTTTGGGACACTGAAGTTCAAGGGTCCCACAGCCTTCTTGTGTTTTTCACTGTGGAACAGGCTTCCGTGAACTTCGGTAAACAATGGGTTTCTTGCTAGATGGGAGAAAGGGGCGGGCTTTCTGTTTGTGCATTTCCCTAAACTGTCCTGGTGGTGTCTTAGCGGGTGTGACTGTGTTTCCTAGAAAAGCTGGCTACTTCCTGACAGTGAGGGCTAGCCTTGGCAGCACTGCCCCCAACACTGTGCTATTCCAATGCCATAGCGTTTGGGGTGGGAAATACGGGCACCCAACGACTTTGCAGGCTTCTCCAGTGATGGCTGGTGGGGGATGGTTCTGCATGTGGTTTTTATCTTTCCTGAACATGCCAGAGAGTTCTGTGGGACAGGCAGAGGTGACATTCTATGAACCTGACCCTAGAGATGCCACAGTGGGAGCTGGACACTAGAGGGTGACAGAAGAGGTCAAGCACTACCAACTGTCATGTAGCCAAGGGAGCTGCCAGTCGTGCAGCTGTGGGAACCAAGATGAGGGCAAACACTGTCTCCTGTGAGAGCCATGCAGAAAGCACAGCAAACTTCCTGAGTGCAGTGTTCCTTTAAGGAGTGGTTGCAAGCTTGGAAACCACCGTGCATTGTGACACCCACACTCCAGGGTGGGAATGCTTGGGCAGGTGTTTGCAACAGTACAGCCCTTGGGAAGGTGAGAGTTTAACCCCTGACTTTCCACCACAGAGTCATGCCTAGTGTGGGGTGAACAGCTCAGGAAGTGTCCCGTGTGTTCACGCGAGACTGGTGGATTCCCCGCCTTGCACTGAGTTTCCAGGTTGGTTTCCACACATTGAATGGAAAACTGTAGGCTGGCATTGAAAATACCTAGGGGAGGCAGAGCCGGGGATGACACCCTGGGTGCTGTAATCCTCGGAGCCAGTCTGTAACTGTGCTACCCACGTGGCTGTCCGGTGCCCCATGGCATGTGAGCATCGATGGCTTCTAGCCCTTGGTGGCCTGGCTCTCTGCTGAGTGACTCTGAGGAGCAGACCTCCTGCCCTCGAGGTGCTTTCCCTACCAAGCCTAGAGCTCTGTCTTTATTATGGGCCTCCATTTTACAGTTCTCAGGAACTTGATTTCTAAGATCAAGGGGACAAGGATGGTTAGTGTGAGTGAATTCGGTTGCTGTGGTGTGTGTGTGTGTGTGTGTGTGTGTGTGTGTGTGTGTGTGATGTAAAAAATAAGCAAAAGGAATAATAAACAAAAATAAGAATTCTGCCAATTCTGACCAGTAGGAGTAGGTCTTGGTACACGTCACAAGTTCACCCTCTGTCCCAGCAGGTGACTGCAATACTGGTCTGCTGGTATTGTGACTTCTGTCCAGACCTGTCATCCTGAGGATACAGCCAGTTTGAAGCCTGTCACTTCAAGTGTCACTTTGCAGAATTTAAATTTTATTCTCCCCAGCTGCTCCCATGTCCCCTCTCCATGAGTACAGCCATGTCTGTGGCTGGAGGCTCTCCGAGGGGCTTGATGGAGGCCGATCTCCCACCCAATGACTGATGATGTAATCCATTTGACCTTCAACCTTGGACTTTGAAAAGAAGTGTTATGCTTGATTGACAGTGAGCAAAAGCCCTTGGGGATGGGCTTTTTGTTGGCTATAAATAAAAGGAGATAATTAGCAAATAACAGACTTTACTGCGTGACCCTAAGGCGCACTTTTCCACAGACAGCGCAGGGAGCCCTTTCTTCTGCTTTGTCCCCTTAAGTCCCAGGGCCCTGTCAGAGTCATCAACAAAGCAGGGAGCAACTTCCTCATCTAAACCCACAGCTCCCGCTTCACAGAAGCTGCCTCCCCGACACAGCTGCCCTCCCGTGCCAGGTTCTAAGGTCTCCCTAAGGTGTCATCTGTCCCTTTCTCTGGTCCTGGGTAGCGCCCAGGGGTCAAAGCGCCCCTCAGGTGGTCGGAAGTGCAGGAGATGCTGTGTCCGTATCTCACCACCTGGCTCCCTTAATGAAGCTATGGGAGCGAGAAGTAACATCTTGAGTTGGTCTGTAAGGACTTTTGCTTCAGCCGTCTAGTTTTGCAAAACAAAAAGATCTAGAGACCAAAGAATGGCCCCTCCTCTGTGGACTCAGATACCCAAAGAGGCCAGGATCTGGCAGACACTTTGTGTGGGTAGACATCAGTAGTTGAAGGCCCTTAATTGAGCTGAGATGGCAATCTTCACTGTCTCTCGTGTGGGATGATGGTCCCTTCACCCTAGAAAAGTCATACCAGGGCACCCCACTCGGGTTGCACTTCAAGAGCTGGGACACCTGCCTTCTTTCCTTAGCTCCCATGTCCTGACGCAGGAGCCAGGGGGAAGCAATGCCGTGAAGTTGGGGAGGGTTTGTACCCAGGCTGCCTGTCGCTCTTGTGTCCTGAAGCCTCTCCTAACTGCCCCCTCTGACTCTGGCAGGGTCATGGCCGGGGTCCCTCGATGTGGGGTGTTGTCTGTACCTCCTTGTGCTCACACAGAGGGGCTCTGTGAAAGATGGCCTGCCCTGACCTGTGACCACGATGGGAGGGGGTGGCCTGCTTCCTGCCAAGCAGGACAATTCCCCACACTTTTCTTACCTCTGGTCTACAAATCACACTGACTGAGGAGAATGAGGAAGCTTGCATCTCAAGACGGGCTCATCCATCTTTCCTCAGCTGCAGACACATCAGAAAGAGCAAAAGATTATATATAATACAGGGAAATACATCACCAGCCTGCTGAGGTCTGGAGCCTGGGACAATAAAGACCAGACTCTCCAGTGCTGGCCATCTGTAATGTCCTTACAGACTGGCCAGTGATCATGTGCTACACACACGATATTTAGATTATGTGATATTATGTCTTGTGTGCATGTTCCGATGTGTGTACATGTATGTGCAAGGAAGTGTTCATCTGTGCATGTGCCTGTGGGAACCAGTGGACCTCAGCTGTGGTTCCCTCAGGTTCCAGAAGCCTTCTGTTGCTGTGGTCTGTTTTGAGACAGTCTCTCAGGACCACCACCTTTGGTCTGTTTGATTGTCTTCCCCCACGGAGTCCTGGAGGTGCTTCCTGTCCTGCCATCTCAGGACAGCTGTGGTTCTGGAGGTGCTTCCTGTCCTGACATCTCGGGACAGCTGTGGTTCTGGAGGTGCTTCCTGTCCATGCCATCTCGGGACAGCTGTGGTTCTGCCTCTCTGTGCCCGTGTTAATGTATGGCTTGCAGTGAACTTCAGGTCAGGGCCACCAGCATGCAGCCAGGTCTCCGTCCTCAGAGGCAACGGGTGCATGGTAGGAGCCAGGGCAGCCACGGGGCCCTGAATATCTGGCGATTTGCAGTGGCCGTAGGTCTGTGATGGTGGCAGATGTCCCTGTTAGCCAGCAAGTTACCCATAGCAACAGGTGAGAGCCCTGCGGTGCCTGCACCTTGGCCAAAGCAAGGGGAGGAGGTACTTGTGTACCTGTGACTCAGGCCCTGCCCACCTCCCTCCCTCCCTCCCTCCCTCCCTCCCTCCCTCCCTCCCTCCCTCTCTCTCTCCCTGTCTCTCTCTCTCTCTCTCCCTCCCTTCCTCCCTCCCTTCATATCTCCATATTCTCCTTCTTCCCTACTTTCCACTTTTCTTCTCTGCTCTTAGACACATTTTAAAAACTGATTCTGAGTCACTCAGCACGTAGCGTTTGTGCTATGAAACAAAGGCTTACTCTGCTCATTGGAAACTGAAATGCCTTTTTTCCAGCCACGTGACCGCAGCTCCTTAGGTGTTTGTAACTTGTTCCAGAGGCTCCCGAGGGCTGTTCCCAGGGCCTCAGGGAGTGTGGGGCCAGCTTCCCTCCCAGTGACAGTGAGTCTGCTCTTCTTCCAGATGAAATCATGCACCAGGACATCGTCCCGCTCTGTGCCGCTGACATCCAGGAGCAGCTGAAGAAGCGCTTTGCCTACCTGTCTGGTGAGTTCCAGAAGCCCAGGGCCTGGCCGGGGTTGGGAAAGAGACAGTCTCCAGAGCTACTGCCCACTCTGAATTCGTTGGGGCTTCGTTTCTGTCTGGGGAAGCATCTGGCCATGGGGAGGAGGTGGCAGGGTCTTGTCACCTCACTCATTTGCGTTCTGTTGTCCATACCACAGTGTTCCAGCCAACAGAGCCCTGAGAAGGAAACTTCTGTTGTGTATAAGCCATGAGTTGGTGTTTTGTTTTAACACACCAACTAGATGAAAACCTAATACCTGTAAAACTATTAAATCAGTGTGCAAAATCCTCTGTACTCACACAGGCCTTATGTCAGCTTAAGATTCCCTGATTTTTTTTTTATGAATATCCGGGCTCAGAGGGATTCCTTCATCCTTTCATGAAGTTTTATGTCTTTTTAAGTTTTTTTTTATTTTTTGAAATTGTAATATAGTCACACCAGTATTCCCCTTCTCTCCCCCTCTGCCCCTCCCCATGCACTCTCCCTGTTTTCTTTCAAGCACATAGGCTCTTTTTCTCTAGTTGCTGTTTACAATGATACATGTGTGTGTATTCCTGAATGTACACATGCAACCTTCTCAGGCTGTCTAATGTTACATGTATGTGTATGATCTCAAGGCTCACTGCTTGGTATCAGATAATCAGTGAGGGGGCTCTGTCCTGGAGAAGACCATTTCTCCAGCTCTTAGCATTCCCTAGTTGCCTATAGTTCTTTGTCCATGGCTGAGGCCCCATGAGCTTCCCTCTTCCATGTCACTGTGTCCATTGATGGTGTCAGTGTTTGGGTCTTTTGTAGGCATCAGTTGATGAGACTCCATGTGTATAGTCCTCCTCACACTCCATGTGTATAGTCCTCCTCACACATGGATATAGTCCTCCTCACACTCGATGTGTATAGTCCTCCTCACACTTCATGTGTATAGTCCTCCTCACACTCCATGTGTATAGTCCTCCTCACACATGTGTATAGTCCTCCTCACACTTCTAAGAGACACAGTGTCCTGGAGAAATTCTTGGGGTGTTTTGGCTATTGCAATCTTTCTGTCCCCCTTTCACAGTGAGCCCTGTCCTTAAGTACAGGAGTTATGCTGCAGATGTATGAGCTGTTAAGTACAGGAGTTATGCTGCAGATGTATGAGCTGTTAAGTACAGGAGTTATGCTGCAGATGTATGAGCTGGGACCAGGCACCACGCTCTCTCTTGTTCCCTGCGCTTTGATCAGTTGCGGTGTTCCGTAATGGTCTCTGTCTGTTGCAAAGAGAAGTTTCTTTGACGAGTGAGAGCTCTACTTACTTCTGGGTATAAGAATACATATTTAGAATATCATTAGGAATAGTGCTTGTTTAGTAGAGTGGTATTTGTAGGCTCTCCTCCAAGATCCATGACTTCACTAGCTCCAGGTTGTTGGCTAGGTTTCTAGTACCAGCCATGGCTTTCCTCTTGTTGAGTGAGCCTACGTCCTATTAGGGAGTTGTTGGTGTGCATGCCGCTACTACACCCCTAGGTTTGTGTGTGCTGCCATGTTGGACTTTGTTATGGTTCACGGGCATCATATCTGGATAGGACTGTTGGTCTCTATCCTGCCTTGGGAACTTGCATTGCATCTTCTGGTACCATGAAAGCTAGTCCTCGGGGAGGAGGCTTCAGGTCGGAGACAGCTCAGGTCCTCTGGGTCCTCTGTCTGAAGTGCATGGTGTCTCCAGTAAGAGGGGCTTTCTTTCCACCTCTGGGGCAGTCAAAGGCAACAGCAATAGTTTATAATGTTTTGAGAATCTCTTGGACAACCCTGACCAACCACTCAAAAGGGGATTTCATGCCTGGTTTTGGTGTTTTATTAGATATCTAAGGGTCTTGGGGGTGGGTGATGGAAATGTATTCACTGGGGTTTGGACCCCCCACGATCAGTTGATGTCTGCATTGTTTCCAGCCGTGGTTTTCTGGGATGGTCTCCGTTTGCCATAAGGATAAGCTTCTTGATGAGGGTTAATTAAGATACCCAGTGTTCATGAGAAGTCTCTGTTGGAGATGGCTATGAGGCTGGGGCTCTGCTGAATATCTCCTTTTTTCCTCCCCAGGTGGGCGGGGACAGGACGGAAGCCCAGTCATCACCTTCCCTGACTACCCAGCCTTCAGCGAGATCCCGGACAAGGAATTCCAGAATGTCATGACCTATCTCACCAGCATCCCCAGGTAGGGGCTGCTGAAGCCAGAGCCCATCCTGTGCTATTAGCTCCTTGATGAGATGCCAGGGGGCCTGGGACAGGGTGGGGCTTCCTGGAGGAAAGGAGTGACAGGTCTGAGTTCACTGTTACAGACCTTGGGCCTGTCCTCTTCCAATGACTTCTTGGCAATATAGAAATCCCAATACTTGATCCCAAGTTCAAATCCAGCATGAGCTACTAGTGAGACCTGTTTCAAGAAAACAAAATATAATCACTTTGCTCTTTTTAAAAATGTCACTAGTCCGCCGGGCGGTGGTGGCGTACACCTTTAATCCCAGCACTCGGGAGGCAGAGGCAGGCGGATCTCTGTGAGTTTGAGGGCAGGCTGGACAGACAGCCTCCAAAACAATACAGAGAAACCCTGTCTCGTAAAACCAAAAAAAAAAAAAAAAAGTCACTAGTCCTTGTCTATTTTGGGCTCAAAGATCTACAGGGAGTCTTTCTCTCCATCCATGGGAAAGACTCCGTGTGGTTATGTCTATGGAGGAAAACCTTCTGCAGGTGAGGCTCAGTGTATCCCAGAGCCTGGCCACCATTCCAGTCTGGTCATCAGTCCTAGGAGGTCATCAACCTGTAAGAGAGACCTGGTCCCTGTGGCAACTGCTGGACACCAAGAAAGGAGTAGCTACAGCCACTTCTATGTCTTTGGTGGTCATTTTAGTCAAGATGTCCTCGAGGAACAGAACCCATGGAATGAACATATATTAAAGGAGGATTTCTTAGATTGGTTTACACACTAAGATTAAGGTAGTCCAATAATGGCTGTCTGGCATTAGAGAGGCCTAGAACTTGATAACTGTTTGGTTCACGGAGGCTGAACGTCTCAACAGTTCCCAATCTGGGACTGAGGGACTGGGAGATTACCAGAGAGTGCTTGTCCTCAGTCGGCCATAGAGCTGAGGAAGAGGCTAGAGAATTAGTTGTGTTTTATCCGAGACTCGCTCAGATATCCAAGGGGCAGCGGCAAGTCCACACTGATCATTCTGTGTCTGCAGCCCAGCACGAGGGCCTGGTAAGAGCTGGCGGTTAGGACAGTGGACGGAACAGGGGAAGAGTTAACAGAGCCCCCGTGTGTCCCCAGAGCAGGAAGAAGGTCTCTTATTCTCAGGATGTCGGACTGGGGCAGGAAGGAGACGGGAACCCAACTGTACCTGAGGAGCAGGAACCAATAGATACCGTGTAGATGGCTTGTGTGTTTCTAGGTCAGTACTGTGCTGTGCCTGTGATTAGCAGTAGGCTCACTCAATCCACTGTCCCCTCCAGCCATTAACAGGAACTCAACCCCATCTCCTGTCCCTTCTGTTATGATCACGAGTCCTGCCCTTCCGGCTTGTCCCAACATGTTAGGACTCTACTGAGGACAGTCTGGGTGATTAGAGCAAATTTGACAGACTATAGAGAGAAATGGAGGATACACAGAGACAGCCCAGGAGACCACAGAGGTAGCCTGGGTGACAGGAGTGGGAAGCCTGTAGATTCCACCCCCAGGCGAGAGGAACCTGGATATGCTGCTGGGAGTGACTCAATGGAGAGAAAGAGGAGACAGTGCAGTCATCATCTTCATCCTCGGCTGCCATGCATTTCCTCCTCAAGGCTGAGCTAGTGGTAGCTGATCCCAGTGGGAGATGCTGCAGTTTGCAGGCCACGAGTGTCTGCCATTCTACACTTCTCCACAGGCTAATGATTCTGGAGGTGGCTTCACCCACCCCACACCAGCCAAGATAATTCCCTAACTTGCCTGATCGCCTACTGGTCCAAGTAAGGCCGCAATACAGACATGCATCTTTACCTTTGCACATTGCACACACACACGACACACATTCATGTATTCTTGCAGTCGCACGTGTACAGACATACAAGCTAACATGCACACCCATATGCTCGTACACTTATGCATGCTCATACTCACAAATGAACTCATACATATGCAGGGGTTCACACCTGTGCCCCCCACATGCACACTCTAACACGCACACACACACTCCTGTATGTTTCCAACATTCGCTTACATATGCAAGCTTATATCCACTTACGTATGATTATGCATGTATACTCATCCTTATACACATTATGCACAAATTCACATACATGTTTACATGGTTATGCATGTACATATTCTACCATTCAAGGAAATGAAGCAAATGCGTTGCAAGTTTAAGAATATTCAAGGGAGCCCAACACAGTTTCTACAGTAAAGTCAGCACTCAGGAGGCTGAGGCAGGAAGACCATGAGTTTGAGACCAGCCTGGTTTACATAGGAGACTCCGGAGAGATGGGGCGTAGATGGAAGTTTCTGTCCTGCCCAGTCCCATAGCTGTTTAGTCCCAAATAAACACAGAGAAGCTAATATTAATTACAAACGGTTTGGCTAATGGTTCAGGCTTCTTATTGGCTAGCTCTATCTTAACTATTAACTCATTTCTATTCATCTATGTATCTCCAGGTAGTCTTGGCTTACCATAGAATGCCCGGGAGTCCTAGCTTCCTGGTAGTTATATGGCATCTCTCTACCTCTCTCTCTCCCTGTTTTGATTTCCTGCCTGCCCATTGGCCGGAACAGCTTTATTCATCAACCAATAAGAGAAACATACATTCGCAGCATGCAGAAGGACACCCCCCATCAATGGGGCAGAAGGGAAAGAGGGAATAAAAAGAAAAACTGAATATTAAAGGGAAGGAGGAAATCACGCTGGCTGCCCCTGGAAACAATGTTGCAGAGAAAATCTCCCCTGGAAACAATGTTGCAGAGAAGGGCCCCTAGAAACAATGTTGCAGAGAAAATCTCCCCTAGAAACAATGTTGCAGAGAAGAGCCCCTAGAAACAATGTTGCAGAGAAAAGCCCCTGGAAACAGTGTTGCAGAGAAAAGCCCCTAGAAACAATGTTGCAGAGAAGAGCCCCTAGAAACAATGTTGCAGAGAAAAGCCCCTGGAAACAGTGTTGCAGAGAAAAGCCCCTAGAAACAATGTTGCAGAGAAAAGCCCCTAGAAACAATGTTGCAGAGAAAAGCCCCTAGAAACAATGTTGCAGAGAAGGGCCCCCTGGAAACAGTGTTGCAGAGAAAAGTCCCATTTCTGCTGGCTATCTTGTGGGTTCTCTTTGCCCTGGAAATCTGCTGTCATGGTTTGTGGGTACTTTTGTGGAGCCCGTGTCCTCTGGCAAGGATATCCAGGCATCTGGGTGGAAAGGGGGCTGGCAGAGTTCCTAGGTGCCTTTGCTCTCAGGAGCAGGCTGAGCATTGACCCCAGATGGGCAGCCTTGCCTCATCAGCAGACCAGCCTCCGCTCGAGCTAGGTTAGTTGCTAAGACACGCCCGTCCAGCGTAAATTCAAAGCGAAGTCAAAGCGAAGCGCAGAGAGCATTTGCTCCTAAGCAGATCATAAATCATCCAGAAGCACTTTTCATTCAGGCCTGGGAGCAGCCGGAGGGCATCGGGCCACCTTCCCCTGCTGCACACGGAGCCTCCATTTATGAAGCTCCTCCGGTCACATAGGCAGACAGGGATTCCTCTCCCAGCTGTCCTCAGTGATGAGGTCTCACTGCTCCTAAGATGTGCCTGTGTGCATTTTCCCGTGTACAGGTACACACACACCATGTGTACACTGAAGTGTGCGAGTAGAAATGAACAAGACAGATGCACACAGATGTGAACACACATACACGTGCTCACAAGTATGCAGAGACACACGTGTTCACCGAAATGATACGCAGCTTGTGAGGACCGTGGGAGGTGAGATGCAGGGAACAGAAGCTCAAATGAGGGCTCCAATCCCTCAGGTGGTGTGAGTGCCGTCTTCTAGAACAGCTGTCTCCCTTGCTGCCCTCTCACACAGGCCCCAAAGCAGCCAGATGTGTGTCCCCGGGACAACCTTATTCCTGCCATGAACTCAGATGGGAGTTTCCATGGCAGTGTGGTACAGGTAGAGAGAATGTATGCATCCACGCATGCGCCCAACCACAGCCACGCATGCGCCCAACCACAGCCACGCATGCGCCATGTTAAATGTGCGAGCTCTGCTTCTGCTTCCTCCTCACTGGGAGCCACAGAGCAGGGTTGGTTAACCTCAAGCCGGCTCTCTTCCACGTGAGGTGGGCAGCATGGAGCCCTTTTTATTGGTCCCCCACAATGTAAACAGGCCACATGCACCCGCCTATCATCAGGGGGCTTTGGGGCCCGTGCTCTCATGGTTGAGGCCCCGCTGAGGTGAAGGGCTGTTACTAGATCTGTAGGTTTTCAATGTTCTGCCCCTTGGTGATGACAGTTCCTAAATTTCTACCCAGATGATGCTCTCTCGAGCCTTACGTACCCAGGTCTGTTCCTCCATCTTAGGGTCACTGTTGCTATGATGAAATATCATGATCAGCAAGTTGGGGAGGGGAGGGTTCATTTGCCGGATCACCCCCTCCCCTCTGGCCTCCCGGATGCCCAGGCCTCACGGGGCTCGGGTGCCCTCCTGACTGTGCAGCTTCATGCTGACCACATGAGGGCGCCATTAGCCAAACCATTGTAAAAGCCCACATTTTACCATGAGCCTCATAGTTCCTGAGACCTGCCCTGGCTCCTCATACTTCCCTGCCCCCTTCATTCTCATAACCAGTTTGCAAGTCTCGTACACTGTACTCCAGGACCTGCTCTTAAGCTGCAGTGTCACTAAGACATAGTGGCGTTCAGGTAGGATGAGGCGTCTCACACAGAGTAATCAAGGGAACAGGTCCCACTGGCTACAGATGTCCCATCTGTGGTGAACATACCCTATGACCCCTGCGCCTCGGCTCCCCTCACCACTATGCCTCTCTCCAGGCCCCACGCCGTCTCCTGATCCCACGTGATGCTACCTTTCACCCGGGGACCACGGGGGACACATCACACTTGTCCTGCCCTCCGCCCAACACTGGAATGCCAGCATCCATATGTTCTCAGTGCTGGCTGCTGTGCCCTAGCCCTAACACACACTCTTTCTGTTGGGTCCTTGAATATTTAACATCCCATGCCTCGCTTTCCACTTAGGTGAGCTGTAGGGTTAATTTTTCCTGGGGGAGAAGACACCTGTACACCAGAGAGACTGATTGATGACAAGCCAGAGAAAAGATTCCCCTCCAAGTCCATGTTATCAGTCAATGCTACGAATTGACAGGGCTTTCTTATAGGCACATGGGAGGCAGCCATGCCATGCCCAGAGGACACTGTTCTATGCCATCAGCCGTATGCAGCTCTGGTGGGGCCTTGTTCATGGAGGTCAGAGGGATTTGACCTCTGCCGTCCCCAAAATGATGTGGGATGAAGTAGGTCCTCCTTCTGTCCCTGCTGGGTCCGACAGTAAGATATTGCTGAGCTAGGTCTGGGGGAAATGTGAAGCTGGGCATTTACTTTGGTTGCAGGACAGAGCCTGGTCCTGTGCCTGTCATTTTATGATCACTCTTCCTGCCCAGGGGTCAGACATCAGACCTTCAAAAGTAAGGCAATAGTGGCCTTAGAGACTGTTCCAGCAAATTCCAGACTCCTGAAACAGCCTTTGTGAGGCCTCTGGGCCTTATTTTGTGTAAAGTAAGCTCACAGACCTCAGATTTAGCTCACACGCCTGCCTGGGAAGCCCCCCTTACATGTTTCAGAGCTGGGTACTACGGTGGGGGTCGCTAGCAATGCTGGTGCCTGAAATCAGGGGATACCGAGGCTCCCTCTCGTCACCTCCTCCAGCTCTTCACTCTCAGAGAAACTAGTCACGGCTGTCTCTCAAGGCCCAGGGAACCTCCCTGCAGGGTCCCAGGGCAAGCACCAGCCTCCTGGGGCCAAGTCCAGGGCTAGCTTGCTGGTAGTGTAGGTAGGGTAGTGATGATGGGACCACCTTCAGTTGTTCCTTCTCTTCCTGTAGAACGATGTTCCCTGGCATAGGAGGGAGACAGATGTTGGCAGCAGGAAGGGGGTCTGGCTGGGCCCACAGGGAAAGACACAAGATAGAGCCATGGCTGGGAACCAGCTGAGTATACCCTGAGGCTGGAGGCTGCCAGCCATGGTAAGGCAAAAGGGACGGCCTCATTCCAAGATTTCCTACTGTGAGTGTGACGCTGGGAGGCAGCCATAGTGTCCTAATGATCGAGGATGGCAGGTCCAACTCTCTGGGCTCTGTGACAATGGGCAAAAAAATGTAACCTTCCCGTACCTGGTAAGATAGTACCCCACACTCACAGAGTCACCATGAGGCCTTGGTAAAGAACTGTGGTGTTAGTCCCAGACTTGGCCTATAGCCACGGTGAAAGTCAGAAGGTTCTCACCCAGAAAGAGGGGCCTGGCCCCGGCTGGTAGGAATCATGATAGTGCCTACTGCCCTGGGAGTCCTCTGTGCCCCAGACTGTGAGCCTCTAGGTAGTGGAATGAGGACACAGCTGCCACCCAACCCTCGGCTGTCAAGCCATAAACTAGCTACAGTGAGCAGACCATCCAGAAACATGGCTTGCAATCGGCCCATCCTCCTAGTGTGTGTTTTTAACTCTTTGTATTTGTGGTAGTCTGAAATACAATGGTCCTCATAGGCTCGTAGACTTGAATGCTTAGCACTATTTGAAAGGATTAGGAGGAGTGGCCTTGTTGGAGGAAGTGTGTCACTAGGGGAGGGCTTTGAGGTTTCAAAAGCCCAAGCCAGGCCCAGTGTCTCTCTCTTTCTTCCTGCTGTCTGTGAATCCAGATACAGTAGAACTCTCAGCTCCTTCTCCAGCACTGTGTCTGCCTGCACGCCACCATGCTCTCCTCCATGATGACAATGAACTAAGCCTCTGAAACTATAAGCAAGTCCCAATTTAATATTTTCCTTTTAAAAAGTTGTAGCGGTCATGGTATCTTTTCACAGCAATAGAAACCCTAACTAAGATACAGTTTGGTGCCATGGACTGGGATATTGCCGTGAGAGACCTGAGCATACTTTTGTTAGGAATGTGGGCCTTGGAACTGTGGACTAGAAAAACAGTCAAACACTTGAAGGTCTTTGTGGGCCATACTAGGAGCATGGAAAACTGGTCCTGAGAGCAGGGTAGACTATGATAGCTCAGCTCAAGAGTTTGCAGAGGAGGAGACTATTCATAAATGACCTCGAGACCATTCTTGTAGTATTTTGGTGAAGAACGTGCCTGGTCTCTGCCCTGCCTGAGGCTAAGCTGAAGAGTTTTGGATTAATGACATTGGTAGAGGAGAGTTCAAGACAGCCTACTATCAATGGTGTCCTGTGGTTATTAATGGCCACTCTTACACAGATGTAGAAAGAAATGTAGCAAGCCAGTAAACAACACTCCTCCATGGCCTTTGCCTCCAGGTTCCTGCCAAATAACCCTTTCCTCCCCAACTTTCTTTTGGTCATGGTGTTTCACCACAGCAACAGAAATCCTAACTAAGACAGTATTTCATATGTAATAATTTTTCACTCAAATATCAGTGTTCATAGTACAGGATCTTAGAAAAATCTGGATGCTTGGTGTGAGTGAGTGAAGGCCATGCCTCGGCACTGGATGTAGGGGGCAGAGCTTCATGGATGGAGGGCTGAGGAGAGCGCTGTGACTGTGTGTGCCCAATAGCAAGTGTCTGTGCTCGCTTGGGCATCTGGGCAAATGCACATTGGAGCTGGCAAACTGGATGTAGGCTCTCAAGCTTCTGCATTAGATAGGGGTGGGGCCAGCACCCCGGGCTGCTTTGTGACGTTCGTCCCTGAAGAGAGTATTCTGGCTTCAGGAACTGACTAGGGCCTCAGGTCTGGGTCCTGTTGTGGAACTGTGAAGGAATATCTTTACGTGTATGCCCACATACACGTGAGTGGATCAGATGTGTGTTTGTGTATGCACTGTGCAAATGCTCATGTATGTGTATGCGGAGGCCAGAGGTCAACATCTAATGCCTTCCCCAAATCACTCTCTACCTTACTTTTTGTGTCAGGGTCTGTCTCCCAATCTAGAGCTCACTGATTTGGCCAGTGAGCCCCAGAGATCCCATCTCAGCCTCCTGGTTCTAAACTTACAAGTGTGTGCTACCGTGCAAGCTTTTTTCTTATGTGGGTGCTTGGAACCCAAGCACAGGCCTTCATACCGCATGGCAAGCAATTCACCTACTGGTCGTCTCTCTAGGTCCTTCGTGAAGGGGCTCAATGAGAAATGTAGAGAGACTTGAGAAGGAGGTTGTGATTCCTCCTCAATAGGAA
Source organism: Mesocricetus auratus (assembly GCF_017639785.1). Lineage (NCBI taxonomy): Eukaryota > Metazoa > Chordata > Mammalia > Rodentia > Cricetidae > Mesocricetus > Mesocricetus auratus. The sequence continues at coordinate 6,395,752 of NW_024429212.1, read as the reverse complement.
CTGCTTCAGAAAAAAGGGGGAAACTGAGTCAGGCTGTGGTATTCTATGAAATAGTGGCCCTAGCCATAGATCTTTGCTTTTACTGGACTGCATGTAATTCACAGGGGCCCCAGCAGGTGGATGCTGCTGTTATTCCCGTGTTTGTAGAAGAGGTATGGGTGGTGGTCACAGCAACTCACAGAAGAGCAGTATCTCGCCTCAGGCACACCCCTCGGTGTGGGCTGCTATTATGAAGCCCTTTCTGGGTGTCTGTAGTCACTAGTTTGGGTCTGGAGGCACGCAACTAGACTGTTTGGGCTAAGGCTTGTGTGTGTGTGGTGACAAGCCATTGTTCTGAACCCTCTTTTCCCTGTCACTCTAGGAAGAGTCAGGCTTCAGTGGCAGACCCAGCATATTCCCCTGTAGTGGAGGAGGGAGGCAGGGGGTGGGCTCCCATCAGCCCAGCTGTCCTGTGGCCTCAGAGCTTCCCTGATTGTGCATGAATCTCGCGCTTCATAGGGAAATAGCCTGTGGCCTTGGGATGGTCAGGGACCCATCAGCCCAGCGTTATCAGCGCTCTGTACTCCAGGTGGTCACTACAATGCTGCCACCTCCCTGCCTGGCTTGGGGCTGCGCTGTAGACCACACGGTGCAGGCCAGGCCAGGTTAGCTGGATTCACCCACTAAGCACTTCAGTGAAACCCTGCGTAGGGCCCCTCAAAAGCTCCCAAACAATCTTGGGATGTAGGTGCCTGTATTGCCCAGGCCAGAGCAGGGCTGGAGGTCTATTCTGTCTCCACTCCCTCAGGCACTCGCCCACTAGAACTTGGTGGGCAGGTGAGCGGGTCCGCAATTCTGTTGAGCCAGCAGCAGCAGAGGGAGAAAGCTTACTCGTGTGTGGGCATTTCATCGGAGTGTTTTGCATGTCGCTGAACACGTTGAACCCTTCATCCCCCTGGTGTGCAGGGTGCTTTGCATACCGTTGTCATGTTACTTCCTGCGACTCAGAATGATCTATTAATGGAGTTTCAGCCTGCGGAGTTTTGCCAGCTGCATAATTTATAGTGCACTGTAGAATTCTGACTCTGACTTAAGTACAGAAATGGCTCACTGAGATACGTCCGTAGATTCGGAAATCAGGCCGTCCTTGCCAATGCCTCCTCCAGCCTGTCTCGTTCCCTTCTGCTGAGGATTGGCTGGCAGCGGTGGCTGCTGGCGCTGCAGTTGGCTTGGACGTGAGATTACCCAACAGGAGCAGGCCTCCTGTTTCCCCACCTCCACCCAATGACTCAGGGTTCTGCCACCAGGCTGAGCTGACAGACTCAGGGCACGCCACACAACCGCACGCACGATGCTGTCCTGCCTTTATCACAGATGTCTCTGCTGCGGAGGGCGAGAGCTCATGCCTCACACCCCGCGGACACCAGGGAGCCCTCACAAGCCTTGGAGATTTTCACCCAGCATTGTGATGTCATCAGGAGCCATTTTTAAATGTGTCTGAACACGGGACCTCAGATGCTGGGACTAACCTGATGTATGGGTCCTGAAGCTTGTTTGGGATGGTTCGATCGGCTGTCCATGCCCAAAAGAGAAGCGGCTTAGCCCTTGCAGTGCAGTGAGATGTCTCTCTGTGCCAGGAGGAGGGGCTTCTGCTGATCTGTGAATGGATGCTGAGAAATAAACAACATACCGAAAATATCTGTCCTCCTTTGCGCAGAAGAAAGTCCTGGGAATTACAGGGTGGGGCTGCTCGGGCCTTTGGAAGCCTGCTGCTCTGCTGAGACCTCTCTCTGGCATGCACTTTGGCTTGCAGTGCAGAGATGGCATGGGATGGTGGGGTCGCCGATGTACGTGGAAGCCAGGTTGGCTGCCAGCACACGCTGAATGAAAATGTTTCTCCTCGTTTCAGTTTGCAAGATGCTGGCATTGGCTTCATCTTGGTCATAGACCGGAGGCAGGACAAATGGACCTCCGTGAAGGCATCAGTCCTGCGAATAGCCGTAAGTACCTCATAGGGCCCTCCGTGTTCCTGGAGAGTGGCAGCTCACTGCTTTTCTTTCTAGTCTGTATGGAAGGTAGGGGATTAAGTTAGCAGGGGACCTAGCCAGGGGTAGGCTGAGCTACACCATCCCCAGAGGGCCTCCTGATGTCTGGGCATGTCTGTTTTCCCGGGTGGTCACTCTTAGGGTTATTTGTGATTTTTCTCAATAATGGATCGTGCAAGTTTTGAGCAGAATTCTGGGTGTGTTGGTCTTTAGGCTAAGGGTAGATGTTGAATCCACTCATTGTTTCTAAGCAACTTTAGCCATTCCACGTTGGGCTGTTTCTCTTTAACGTTAGTCCTGAGATGTGTTGGTCCTCGTTACCAAGCCCTGATAGCATGCAGAGACCCTCACTTCCAGGGACTGTCTGCAGCCCCCGCAGCTGTAAAGTTGCAGGACTCGCTGGCATTTTCAGGCTGCAATTATCATTTCAGAGCAGTAAGACTGAGGCAGCAGGGACCTTATTTCAACAGCTGTTCCCCGCCCACCCACAGACCTAACACAGGCCATTGCTTCTGAGACAAGTTCACCCACACTTGCTGTCCCACCTGTCACCCACAACTTCATGAGGGAGCCAAAGTTTGGTTGTCCACCAGCACCATGGCGCTGGACTGGGACTGTTTATAGCTGCCCCTAAGGTCTCTGGGCAACTGACCCCATCATTTCCAGTTCTCCTGGGTCAGGATTTCATTGTTGACTTCAGGCGCCCCCCCCCACTGGGGACCGTTGTCTGGGGGTTGAGTGCCACAAGAAACCCATTGCTCCCTAAGAAAAATGAAAGGCTCTGTGTCTACTGTGATTCTTGCAGCCTACAGTCTGGGTGCAAACCTGTCCCTCACCGATCACCATCCCTCGTACACTTCTGCAGGTGTGCCTAGGAGCCAGCACGCTCCCATCTCCCTTGTCTCCACCTAATCTCTACCTGTCACCGCTGATGTGAAATAGTGGCATCACCTGATGGGGGTCTCACAGGACACAGGGCCATTATACAGTTCCTGGCCCCAGGGTCTGGGGGGGTGCTTCTGGTGTCCTATCAACTGTGACCAGACATGTGAACACACATATCAGCATTTCCTGTCATGTGGGTTTGTACAGGATGCTCCACATTCAGTAGCAGTGCCCAGGTTGAGCCGTTGCCATGGCAGGTCCTTTGGAGTGAACTGGTAAGCCCTGGGCTGACACCAGCAGGCTCCTGTCCAACCTGGCATGGCAGTGGCGTCCTTCCCTCTCCCCAGCTCTTCCAGCAGTGCAGAGACGCTGTCGAGCTAAGTCTTGCCAGCGTGGGCGGCAGGAGTCAGGATGGCCCTGACTTCTCTAGGGTTAGGACCAGCTGTACTCACACTCCTGAGATGAGACCAGGCCCCCAAACCTTCACTCACATACTTCCCCCTGCGCTGTCACTTCCCAGCAGCCACCTGGGCGGCCTCGGTTCCTGTACCCAATCTTGCTCACACCCACTCAGAGTCTAGGCACCTTCTCCACAGCTCCTTCTTGCACAACTCTGTGCCTGTGTGAGGCCAGCATGACCATGGTTTTTGCACACATGTCACATGTACGCATATATGCATCTGGTCACGTGTCTGATGAGACCATCACAGCATGCATGCATGTGTGTGTGTGTGTGTGTGTAAGAAAGAGAGTGTTTTATTTTTTAAATTACATTTATTTACTTATTTGGGGACACATGCTATACCATGTGGAGATCAGAAGACAACTTTCAGGAATCATCAGTTTTTTCCTTCTAACCTGGGTCCTGGGAACCTTCACCCACTGAGTCTTCTATGTTTTATCTAGTGGGTCACTCCCAGGTTAGATGACATGTTTCCAAATACAAGGTATTTCCCCAGGAACCACAGAGGTTGTGTTTTTAAGACTGAAGCAGCCCTATGAACCTGTCCCACGTGTGACACACACCCCAGTGTAGCCTGGGCTCCCTCAGTCGGTGTGAGCATAGCTGAGCTGGGAACAGGGGCTTCTGAGCAAGCTGGCTCGTCCACACTGTGCTTTGAGAACACAGTGGCTATGAGGAAAGAATTAGACTTTTATGCTTCTGTTGTCCTGTTTTCTCTGTTGTTGTTGCCTGTTTTTGAGTGGGAGTCTCACTCTACAGCAGAGTGTGGTCAAGGCTCTTGACCCTCCCGCCTCGGTCTCCCAAACACCGGAATTGTAGGCACACAGTACTACAGCGCGCATTGACTCTGACACTATAAAATAGGAAGTAGCTTTTCTATGACTCTTAGCATTTGCTGGTGCTAGTTTGGAAGTAACAGAAGTTATCATTCATTCCAGAAAAATGGCCATGAATTCTCTTTGGTCTCTGGTGCTTTCCCGTTAGGAGAAATGACCAAGGGTATTAACACATCCAGCAGGCATTCTGAGCGACTGTGGTAGGCCATTACTGGGCCAGGCCTGTGAAAATGAAGAAGGAGGTGATCCAGGAGTGTACAGCCAATCTGGATATGGATTATGAGGGAAGGTTGCCACAAGGGTGCTGGGCATGGCGGGCAGTGAGTGTAGGAAGGAGCTGAGATCCCAGTGTGGGGACAGGATCTACAAGCCAGTTTGTTGCTGTCCTATGAACGGGCCCACCTCCCTTTCTGTCTAGGATTCCTGGAGAGGCTCTCTGAAAGGGCTGTTGCATGTGTGAGCATAGCACAGGGCAGGAGGAAGTGAGGCTGAGAGTGTCTCTGGGAGGAGAGAAAGTCTTGGTTATTCCTGTCATGAGGGAAGCAGTCTCAGCCCAAGCTGAAACCCAAGCAAGGATTCCACACCATTCCATTCAAGGGGCTCAGCTGTCCTCCTCCGGGCCTCTGGCAAGGGTCACCTGGTGAGCACAGTGGGGTCTATCGGGGGGGTCTGCAATGGAGAAACGGTCCAGGCCTATCCACGCACCGACAGTTGTGGAGGCAGACCGGTACAACTCCTCCAGGACCCTGGCTATAGAGTGCGTCCAGAGGTAGCTGCCGTGGGCACAACATCCAGAGCAGGGCTCTGTTGATCACTGGGTTTTCTTGTCCAGACACTTTCAGGGAGACAGCTGCTTAGCATCAGATACAACCATCCAGGCCCTCGGGAGGCCATCCAAACAGGCCCACTCAGGGCGCCACCTCAGGGTGCCACAGAAACAAGGAGGCCGAAGGGGCTTCTGCCTCCTGCTGCCTGGGTTCCTGTGAGCCACACTTATGTAAGCCTTGGCTGACTACTATTCTTAGCCGCCATCTGTGCTACCTCGTGGGTTGGAGTTCCCTGCTTTGGGGTGATCTTTTTCCCTTTTGATGCATTCAGCTTGGCTTGGAAGTAAAAAAAAAAAAAACTAAGAAACTGGAGGAGCTGAACATCCTGTCTCCCTAAAAGCAGACTCTCAGGGCTTCCATCAAGAGTGAAGCATGTGTCCGTCTGCCTATGTATGTTAATACTCAGTGAGCAAACACAGAGATGGCAGGCCCCAAAGCTGAGCGTGCGGGCCCCTCCTCACTGCCTAGCAATTGGCTCCAAGTTTTGAGTAACCATCTTCACGGGGTTACAAAACACCTGAATGTTTTAGATGCTCTGTCAGCGTCTCACCCACCCCTGCCATACAGTGTGTGCTTCTGCGTGTCTCGTGGGTGTGTTATCATCACAGAGTATATATGTTTATACTCATAGGTAGCCTAGTTCAAACTAGATCTATGACCTAGCATGCTTGAGGAAATTGACTTTGTGTCTGTGAGTGTGTGAACTGGTGTGTGAGAGAGAATGTGTACATGTGTGTGTGTATGCGCGTGCGTGCGTGTGCGTGTGTGCGTGCGTGCGTGTGTGTGCACGTGTGTGTGTGTGTGTGTATGAGGGAGTGAGGAGACCAGAATTCAAGATCAAGTGTCTTCTTCAATTGCTTTTCCACCTTACTCTTGAGACAAGGTCTCTCACTGAACCTGGGACTCTGATCCAGCTAGACTGGCTAGCAGCAAGTCCCAGGGTCCTCCTGTTTCCGTTGCCCTGGTGCTGGGATTACCGGTGCATGCTGCCATATCCCACGCACTACCATGCCCCCTCTGAGGGATTGAACTCAGGACCTGCACTTGTATAGCGAATAATTTTATAACTGAGCTATCTCCTCGGCCCCAATAAAGTGGAGTTTAAAGTATTGCTGGATCTGCCCTGGGGTAGAATGTCTTATGCCTGGGGACTGATGTAGTCCATGCAGAACAGTCTAAAACTTACATCTGAAGGACCTGAGCCTGCAGGTCACCCAGCCAACAGTCACATTTGCCTCACTAGGTGTTGTCCTTTGATTCCTACCCTGCCCCAGGCACTGGGGCTGCAAGGTCAAGTGGCCACCAGAGGTCAGGAGTGTCATGGAAATAGGATAGTCCCTATCCAGAATATTCCAGAAGGAAAGTGGGCACAACCCTGAAGATTGTCTACTTAAACAATTGACCCTCCATTCAGTGGCCACGCTTCCCTACTTGCTTTTATTGCGTTGTCTTCTTTTTTAATGACATTGTCAGTCTTAGTACTGGGGGTGATCTCATGCACATCTCACCCTTCCTGCGTCTGTCCCTCTGGGGCTGGTTCATGGCTTTCCTTTTGACAAATACTGGAGCAGTTTAGAAGAACAAAGACAGATTCTACTTCACAGTCTCAGAGGTCCCAGTCCGTGGGCTGCTGGCTCTGTTGTTTTAAAGCAATGGCAAGACAAACACTTCACAGGGAAGGACATGGCAGACAGACAGACAGCATCCATTCACAGAGGTCAGGAGCCAGAGAGGAGTGACAGGCAGTGATCAGAGACAGGACAGACCTGTCAGGGCCACACCCATAGGACATGTCCCTCAGCCTGCCTTCCATGGTTCCATCTGTGGACAGGCTATGCCTCTAGTCAACCTGTGGATTAGACACTGAGCCTGATGTAATCCTCTCTGGGAACTCAGACTCACCAGAGGAAGGTGCCTCACAGTGATCTGGATGCCGCGGCCCAGCCCTGCTGACCATCACAGTCATTCTTGTCGTCACTGATACTTTGTCCTAGCACCCATGTGTGTGTGTGCGCGTACACATATGTAGATATGCACACACACATGTACACTTTCACATACACACACAGAAACTTACATATACACAGGGAAACTTGCTCACAGATACATGGACACATGTATACACAGAAACATGGACATAGAGACCTGTGTACAAACATGCATCATGTGTGTGCCCAGATACATGTACAGGTGATAGATATGCATGCGTATACACAGAGAGGCACACATGTACATGAAGATACATGCATAAAGAGATGTGCACGCAGGTGCACACAAACACGTATACATGAAAGCATACAGGCACAAAAGTGTGTGCACACACGCATCAGTTCATGAACACTTATGCACAGACATGTACATAGATCCACATACACTCATATATGAGCACACTTGTACACCCAGACACGTGCCTCGATATACACCCACACACATACATGCACATATGCACACAGATACACATAAACACATATGCACAAAGGCGCATGCATGCATGTACTACACACACATGCCAACTCGCCCGCACATACACTCCACACTGCTCGCCGAGTCCACTTGAGAACTGGCTGCACCATTATGACAACTATTCTCCAATTTCTTAGCTATGTGCCCACTGAAAACACTGCTTTTGTGTGACCTATGCACACCAGCAAATTAATAGCAACATTATTACAACAACCGTGGCAGTAAAAGTTGCTGGTAAACTCGGGGACACACTATTGAAACATAGCTATTTCCTAGTAAACTGTGTTTTCAGATTCCCCCATCTCCCAGAGATGCTTTTTATATCTTCTGCTAAAATCCACGGTCAGCAAGGGCAGCAGCCGGTTGTGCCATTTCATCGATCAGTTTGAGTTTCGCTTTAGGTCTTGTAATGTTGGTACTTATGACAGCCAAAAGCCAGGACTTTGTAGAGACCCCTGATTTGATAGCTTTGCCTCCAGCTTCAGATAGTCACCAGAGCAGCAACCTCGTAGTTGGTTACAGGGCGCCCATGTGTCCATCAGGTCAGGTCCCTGCCTTCTCCACTCGAGATGTCTGCTGTTTGTGACGAGCATGTCATGTCCTCTGCGGTGATGCTCTAGGGTCCACCAGCAGCTTATCCCTCAGTGCTGTTCCTGCCCGCGTTTGCAGCCACGGGGATTCTTGGCCTCTTATCCAAGTAGAGGGTGTTCTGGTGTTGTCTCGTGAATGTTGGCCCCCGAGTGGCCTTGTGCCAGGTGACGTGGGTCCTCACCTGCACCTCCTAGTTCCCGCTCAACCTGCGCCCACGTCTTTGCAGCTGCGCCTCCTGCCCGCCAATGACCGAATGACTCTTTACTCTCTGCCTGGACAGCAGGTGTGGGCTCTGTCACCACTGAAAGAAAACCAGAATAGTGTGTGTAAAACTTTTCAGCTCCCAGTGTGAGCTTTGTAGTCCCGTTAGTCACGTTGCCCCCTACAGGGAAGATGTGACAAGAGCCAGCTGGAGCTTCGAGGCTGCAGAGCAGAAGGAACAGGTGCAGGCACCCGCTTGTGGTGGGGTGGGGACAGGAGAGTCAGCTGCTGCTCTGACAGTATCATATTGTCCCATTTTCCTAATAGCTCCCAACACAATGTCTCCCGAGCTTGCATAGTAGGATCCGTGTGTTTGTTTTCCCAGGTCTAACTGATGTCAAGTCGGTGAGGCTGTACTGCATGTCGCCTGTGGGAAGCACAGCTGGGTGGCGTGGCGGTGCAGATCCACCCTGAGACCTCAGTCCTCGGAAGCCTGGGGTTTATTAACACTGGTCTAATGCATGCTCCTGTGGCTGGTGGCTGGGACCCCAGACTCAGAGCCAGGACCTTCTGGCTGGCTAACGCTGAGATACAAACTCTGGCACGTTGATATTAACTTGTTTGTTGGATGCTATCAGACAAGAGAGGTTGGCCAGCTGCCCTATTTACTACTAAGTATAGAACATTAGGCTCGTGTACACAACAGGAAATGAGTGGTATTTTATGTTAGAGGAAACTTACTGTCGTTTTACAATTCACAATTATTGAGTACTTTACAGAGCACTGGCATCAGATTCTCATGTGTCTGATCCTGGTTTGGAGATTAAGGTTTGATTTTAGCCTTTCCCTAGCTTTAATCATAGACTGTTGATTCTGCAGTGAAGAAATAGTTACTTTGCTGCTGTTTACGTTCACAATAGGGGTTTATGTATACCCTTGAAACCTCCCACGTGGTTTAGGTTTACTTTAATTTTTACACAGCTATTTAATATGAAAAGTCAACAGCTTAACAGAAACTAAGGCAGCTCAAGGAAGAGAAAGCAGCTGCCCGCGAGGCTGGAGATCACCTCTGGCCAGTGGCTATGGCACCTCCCTGCAGGGAGTCTTGCACCTGTTAGGAACGGTGAGGTGTTGTTTATCTTTTAGGGGTCCAAGCCTTAGCCTGACATACTGAGTCAGTCTTCTGGGAGGTGTGTATTGGGGTGACAAAGCTAACTGAAGTTTAGGGAAGTGTGATTCGTTGTCACCTCGGGGAAAACTGCTTGCCCTGACAGTGTCTCCTTAAATAGAGGTGCCCAATTTCACAGAGAGGACAAGTCTGGAAGTCCTTGTGTTCGGTAGCTGTGAATCTGCCCTCAGCTTCTGCCTTGGAAGGGATGTGTTCTGTCCTTGGTCTGAGTACAGATTCTGTCCCAGGACACCAGTGACAAAGCCTCATTAATGGCATTGCGGATTCATAACTCCCTCCTGAGCTGGGCGTGTGCTGTGGACAAAGGCATGTCCCAGCATGCTTGCCATGGTAGGGCAGAGGGAAGCTTGGTCACTAGGGCAAGAGTATGGATTGGAGGACACCGTCTACAGCAGGGTCCTCAGGGGATCCCATATCCACGCAGTAAGAGCCCTGACCGGCCTCTTTTCTCAGCATGCCTATGACTGAACAGCGTGACATGACAGGTGATGTCAACATCACCATGTTGAAAGCCCTGTGAGGACCAAGGGTTCGGGGTTCAACAGAAGAACATTTTCTTCCAGGGCCAGGCCAGTGTCCGCTTTCCTGAATGGGAGACCAGCCGCAAGCGACTGATGTCCTGGGTGGGAGGTCAGCTGTGGGTGGTAGACATCCGTGTCTAGTACCACGTGAGCCAGACTCACTCCCTCATCCAGTGGGACGGGGCGGGCATCGGCTTCACTTCCCATTTCACAGATGGGAAAATGGAGCCAGTAGCTTATCCAAGATCAAACACCTTGCAAGAGGCAAAGGAGTAACCAACCACATGGAACTAACCAAACACATGGACCTAACGATTCAAGGGTACACACATTTGTGTGCACATGCTGCCGTAGTTTATAGTAATCTTGGTTTCAGGTGCTACACACACACACACACACACACACACACACACACACACATATATATGCATATATATATATATATATATATATCTTCTTGCTTCTTTTTCTCTAACAAGTCCATTAGTGCCCTCTGCCCTCTGGCAGAAGTGACAAGTGGCCATAGGTGGGGTAGCCTGAAAAACAAACAGAAACTCAGTCTCTAGACCAGAAGTCTGGGGTTCAGGTGCCTTGTCTGAGGGAAGACCCTGAGTACCAGGATTGAGAACTCCACACGGAGTAGAAGATCTACATTTGACCCTTGACCACTATAATACACCCTTGGCTTTGCGTTTTAAGCAGCATCCATGCAGGTGTCCACCATTATCTGCTGCGGCAGGTTGGTTCCATGGCCTGGGCCATTCGTAGCAAACGCTGCAAGCCCACCTTCTGTTTCTTCGCAGGCGTCTTTCCCAGCAAACCTGCAGCTCGTCCTCGTTCTCCGGCCCACGGGCTTTTTCCAGAGGACCCTCTCCGACATCGCCTTCAAGTTCAACAGAGATGACTTTAAGATGAAAGTGCCGGTGAGTACTCTGCTGTGTCAGCAGAACCAAGCTTAAGTTGCATGCTTGGTACACAGTAAACCCTCAAGGAAGGACCTCCATTCTGTGTGGTCCGGGGTTACACTTCCCCTGTGTTCTGTGGCACAAGGTCTGAGTCCCGTTCCCTTGAGCTCTGCACTGCCCCAACTAGTGATTCATACATGCAAGGCTACGGCCTTGGGTGAGTCCCATGGGATAGCTCCTTCGGCATACTATAAGTCATAGGACATTCCTCTGCTAGCTCAAAGTGAGGGGCACACCCCACATGTCTCAGAGAAAAGAGGAGCTAATAAAGAGGACACGGGCATCTTCTGGGTTCATGGATGGAGCTTCAGCTGCCAGTCGCACATGCTTGGGACCTGAGGCAGGAACAACTCAGCAGCTTGTCCCTACCTTGTCTCCATGTCCCCAGCCAGCATGGGTCAGCCCCTTCCTGTCTACCCCCCAGACAGGACGTTGCTCTACTTCCACTCAAAAGCCAAGGCTCTACAGAGTTCCTGAAAGCACACACCCCCCACAGCCAGTGGAGCCTGGCCACGACCTATGTGGCACCCACGAGCTGCCAGAGAGTGGCCCTATGGGTTCCTTGCTTTCTCACGAAGAGAACAGGAACACAGGGACCATTGCCAGGCTGTGGGACTCCCCTGAAGTGACACCCTTGATTTTGGAAACGGAAGAATCTGAGCCAGTTTCTGTCCGCAGTGCTGTCTGCTGTGTCTCAGGTTTTAGGTGGCATGTGCCCCTTCCTAAAACCACTGCCCATCCCCCGTGCTTGCTCCCCGTCCTCTGCTCCAGACTGGCTAGAGCCCATCTCTGAACTAAACAGGAAAAATGGAGCCTGGGCCCTTGCTTCATTCTGTCTTGCCTCCATAACAGTCTTCCTCAAGAATCAGAGCAATGGCTAGGGGAGGGTGTTCAACATGGCCCAAGGCCTCAAGAGGCGACAGTGACTCTGAGAGTCATGCCTTGGTAGATCTGAGAAAAACTAGCCCCCAGGTCTGTGGGAAGATACTGCATCCCAAGTCTTGTGGCATCTTTCTGGACAACCAATTTTTTATACCTAGCTAAGGGCAGAACCATGCAGGGCAATCGCCCACCCGGCTAAAGGATCAAACCCCAGTCCAAAACTAGACGTGGGAGTTGTGTCCATAGCTCTTGCCTCCGAGCCCCAAGGATGCTTGTAGTCCCTACCCTCTTATGGTCACATTGACATCCACGTGCTAGACCCTTCTCCACCTTCAGTTTTCCTTGTCTCTGAGCATCATGGGAAATAAGGTTGAGGTCATCTGTAATAGTGTATGGTCTCTTCTGTAAACTCTTCTGTGTTATATTAGTAGGTGTCAAAAGCAGAAACTGTCATGGCACCTGCAAGCTCACAGACCAATCTTAGATAAATTCCACAATTACTGAAGGACTTGGCTTTCAGAAGGTTTCTGATGCTTCTCCACTGTACTGACCTCAGGCAAGAAAGCTCTGTAAGAGCATCCCTGGGATCCTAGCCTTCGCTGTTGTGGCTAGAAATGTGTAACACACACATGTACACACACACACACACACACACACACACACACACACACACACACACACACCAGTACCAAGGTTAAGGAAGGAAACAGCATACTTCCTTGGATTACCCAATCCATCTCTGGCTTGCTGGCCGAGAGCCAAGGTTGTTTGGCAGCACGTGGAAAATGTGTTAGAAGAACCAAGAGAAAGCGGAGCAGCTCTGTGGGAACTCTATTTTCCAGCTCACACTGAGAATCTGACTCTTTTTATCTGGCACTCACACTCCAGTAAGGACTCGGCATCCATGCTGCTTCTCGGCAGTGGGAATGGTTCCTTGCTGGTGGCCAACCCTTGTGTGCTAGGGTTCCCAGCAACCCTGACTTCTGCCCGCAGTCGCCGGAGCTTTTCTCTATTGTGACAACCCAGCTTGTCTCCAGACGAGCCCCTGCTTTAAACTGACTCAGTGTTGAATAATATATGCCATGGTATCAAATAACATCCTCACCCAGCCTCTGAAGGTTCGCTCTGTACTAGCTGTCTGGCAGCTTACAAAGCAAAGTCTATATTTTTATCTAAAACTCGTGGGCAGGATAGCCTTAAAGATGGCAAGAGAAAGATGAAATCAAGCCGTGTGTGAAGAGGTTAGCTGGCCACTGCGACTACCCAAAGTAGAACCTCTTCGGAATTGTCAGTCTCGTGAGATGGGAGCTTCAAAGCTGACCCTCAGCGGAACTCAAAGGTGGTTTGTGCTGTTCTCAACAGGAACAAGTATAAACTGGCTCTATTTCCTTGTCATACCGAGCTCCCCTGGCTAGAGAAGGTGCTGACACCCGTGGGATATCCCTGACAGGCCAGGTACCCTATGCAGGGTTTGTTCACGTCCAGTGGCCCTCGCCGTCACCCAGTGAGGTTCTCCGTAATATGTCCATCGCATAGACAAGGAAGCTGAGTGAACAATGTGAAAAAGAGGCTTGCCTAGGCCCACCAACCAGAGGGCCGAGCTGGCCCCATTCAAGTCAGAAGCCAGAGCCGCCTTGGAGTCCAGGGCAAGCTGACTGGTGATCATCCCCGCTCTCTCCCAGGTCATGATGCTGAGCTCAGTGCCAGAACTACACGGCTACATTGATAAATCACAGCTGACTGAGGACCTCGGGGGGACCCTGGACTACTGCCACTCCAGGTGGCTGTGCCACCGCACAGTGAGTGGGCCTGGGTGCCATGTAGCCATGCCCTCGCTAGTTCACAGCTAACCCGGCAGAATTCTTTTCGCATGACAACACTGCCTTTTAAAATACACGCTCACTGAAGTTTCTTCCCCAAGAATGAGGAGATGGTCTCAGTAGACCTTAGTCACTGTAAAGAAATAGCATGAGTAATAAGCCCGGGTGTGGCTTTCTGGGCTTGGAGAAGAAGAAGAAGAAGAAAAAAATCTACCGAGCCCTATGTGGTTGTGGTTTTCCACACTCACGAGCCTCCTGACAAGGAGGTAGAGGCAGGCAGAGACCCTGAGCTGAGAATGACCCTGGGTGGCAGGGACATTTCCAAAGCCTTCCTGGTATGCCTCTGAAGAAGCATGAGGTTGGGACACTCGTGGGAAGGTATTTGCTGGCACACTTGTGTCCACAGGGCTTGGGGGCCACTCTCGCCTTTCCAACAACAGTCCTGGTGTCAGCTTTCAGGGCTGCAGGCCACGGGCCATGTGCAGGGTTCTGTGACTGTCTTCTCCCTTCTCCCAAGGCGATCGAAAGCTTTGCCCTGATGGTGAAGCAGACAGCCCAGATGCTGCAGACCTTCGGCACCGAGCTGGCTGAAACAGAACTGCCCAATGATGTCCAGTCGACCAGCTTGGTGCTCAGTGTTCACACAGAGAAGAAGGCTAAGGCGAAGGTGAGTACAGTTCAGGGGGCCGAGGTTCGGAGCAGGGAAATGCGATCCTAGATGAAAAGCTTTCAGGTGAGTCACCACTCGGAAGGGCCAGAAAGAAGCAAGCAGGTCTCTGAGACACTTGGTGAGGTACTGAGCGCTGAGCATGCCCCTCTTCAAAGCCCCGTAAGTGAACCCTGTGAAAGCGCATGTGCCTCTGTGGGCAGCACCCCTCAGTTCAGAAACCCTGAAGGACTACAGGGTTTGCAAAGTCAAGACCAGAGCAGTTCCTGGTGACTGTGCACGGGGCAGGGTGGCGGGGGGGGGGGGGTTGGGGGGCGACTCCAGTGTAATCAGGCAGGGCCTCCACCCTGGTTCCTCTCACCAGTGACTGGTGAAGTTATGGCTGAATTTGCTTCGTACAGTAACATTGTGCTGCCAGTTTGCATGACTTTCTAAGGCACAGACAGTCTACATCACTTGCAGTAGATATCTGACTAACTGATGGCTTTGAGACAGCGGGGTCTGGGTGGCTGTAAACTCCTGTGTGTCCTAAGGATGGCACTCTATCTCAGACAGGCATGCCACCCACTCCTTAGAAATGGCCTTTTGCCTGCACAGCACAGCCAGCTCCAGGAGAGGGACAGTTAAAAAGTCTGGTTTCCAGTTACTTTTTGACCTTATCCCCATGTCCTGAGTGTTCTGTAACCCTAGCTTTGCTGCAGCAAGCAGGCACCCTCCTTGCTAGTTAATATGTGTGTGTATGTATGTGTGTATGTGTGTGTGTATGTATGTACGTACGTATTTAGGTCTTTGAGAATGTCAACGACCTATAAATGTGTATATGCATGCATGTATACAATACACATACACACTTGACAGTTTTGCGTGCACTGTGCGGTCATTCAGAAGGGAGAGTTTGCACCCACAGGACATAGCACCCCATCCCAGGCTGCTCCCACTTACTCAGTGCTGAGACCTGAGCCCAGCAGCTAGCTGCAATACGAGCTCTATGTGCACACTCTCTACAGGAGGACCTTCAGCTGGCACTGAAGGAGGGGAGCAGCATCCTCGAGAGCCTCAGGGAGCCACTGGCTGAGAGTACTTCCCACAGCGTGAACCAGGACCAGCTGGACAACCAGGCCACTGTGCAGAGGTAAGGCCCCCCAGCTTGCTCTGGCCCGACTTCTACAGATACACAGCCATTGTGAAAACACAAGACTAATAGCCAAGGAGATTGCAATAGATCCCAGCAGCTAGCCTTCTGGCCCTGCTTCCTCTCGGGGCTTGGAGTGGACCCCAGCATCCATGACAAGAACAGACAGTCTCACGGACGGGAAAATGTTGGGCAAGCAGCAGTAGCATCGCCCCATATACTCATATGGCTCCTACATTCCAGTGAGCCATCGTAGGTAGGAGAGCATTTCAGGGTGCCTGTGGTCCAGCCCTGTTTCAGAGCATGCATTTCACTCTAACAGTAAAGGGTTCTGTCTGTGTTTCTTACTGGCTCTCCATGTTCATAACAGGACATACTGTCACCAGTCAATGTCTGTTAAGGCTCTCTAAAGTTTTGGCATGTCCAGAACCCCACATGCCCCCTGACATTCTAGCCTCACCATGCTGCAGGCCAGATGGGTGCCAGTCCCACCTACAGGGCCGGCCTAGAGCCCTTGTATGGATAGAATTCCCTGGAAACACAATGAGAGGCAGCCAGGTTCTTGGCTTTCTTTCATATGGTTCTCGCCCACATGGGCTATGACTATATGCAGAGCAGGCATGTTATATTGGGACCATGAGAAAGGCACACAGTAGGGCGCCAAGGCTGGCCAGCAGATCTAGGCAGGTCCACCCTGGGGAATGTAACCACTCCTCCAAGACTAGGGAAATGCACGGGTAAGGGGGTGCTGCTTGGTTCTATTTAGGGTCCCTTAGCAAGCAGTAATCCCAAGGGTGAGAGCGAGGGTGGCAAACGCAGCTCTAGACCTTGGCAGCAGACTGCTCTTCCCTTGGCCCAGAGTTGTCAACAGCAAACCCAAAGGCCTTTCAAAAATTAGCAAATGTGGGACTAGGGAGACGGCACGGTTAATCGTGCTTGCCACGCAAGGATGAAAACTTGAATTAGCATCCCCAGTGCAGTCGCCTGCGTGTCATAGCTCATACGTGTAATCCCAGAACTGTGGAGGCAGAAACGGGCAGATTCCTGGAGCCATTCTAGCAGAATTGGCAAGCTCTGGGTTCAGTGAGAGACCCTGTCTCAAATAACAAGATGGAAAGCTACTGAAGAAGACGACTGGTATCAACGCCTGGTACACACACACACACACACACACACACACACACACACACACACACACACACACTTCTGTTCTGCTGTGTTGATGTGACACAGGTTGGGGAACCTGCAGTCTTGTCTGAAGTGCATCTCCCTCGTGCCTCTCAGAACCCTCAGAACCCTCAGAACCCTAGGACTCAGCGATGAGGCCAAGGAAGGAATCGCAGGAAAGCTTGTCAGGGAGACCCCTGTGCACCCTGAGAGGCATAGTCCTCCTCTCTCCCGTGGCCTCTCTCCCGTGGCCTCACTCCCGTGGCCCCTCCTCTCATTCTCAGGCTGCTGGCCCAGCTGAATGAGACCGAGGCTGCCTTTGACGAGTTCTGGGCAAAGCATCAGCAGAAGCTGGAGCAGTGCCTGCAGCTGCGCCATTTTGAGCAAGGTTTCCGGGAGGTAAGTGGCTGGGCTGCCAGCATGGGGTGCTGCCGTTCAGGAAGTGAGGGGTGTGCGTCTGTCTGCTGGAGGTCTAACATACAGAAACTGAGGAAGGCTTGAAGCAGGCGACATTTAAAATATAGCTTTTATTTATGTGCGGGAGGGCTGTGTGCACAGGAGTACGTAGGTACACCAATCCTTATGTGTGTGTGTGGAGTCTAGAGCAGCTAGAGCTGGGCGCTCTCCTCTGTGACTCTGCCTCACTGCCCAAAGACAGGGTCTCTCACTGGACCGGAAGCTTGCTTTTAAGTCCAGACCATCTGGCCTGAGGGCTCTCAGAATCCCAACACTGAGATTTCAGGCACACACAGCCATGCCGAGTTTTTATGTGGGTGCTGTGGATTTGAACTCAGGTCACCCACTCTGAGTTCTCTTTCCTATTGAGCCACCTCCTCGGCCCCCAGATAGCGTTTTAAATCAAACTTTTTATTCAGAGGTAATTCTTGATTCACTTGTAGTCCTACAGAATGATCTGGAGAGATCCTGATACCCTCTGCCAGTTCCCTAGTGGTAACAACACGTAGCTCGATAGTCTAGACTGATGTTGAAGTTGTAGGTGGAGGTCATATCAGAACCCTTGGGCTGCCCTTTGCGGCCCTCCCAACTCCTCCCATGTCCCCAGTACCTGGGGACGATTGATATCTTTTCCGTTGCCACATTGGCCAACTCAGGAACCCTGTAAGCAGGACACTACAGTCCTAGTTCTCTAGAGGCTCCCCATCCAGGTGGTGGCAAATGCCTACTGCTCCCTCTCTCTTACGTGTGAGCAGCCTGCCACAGTGCTGCCGAAGGACATTGTTTCGGGTTTTGCTATCTCAGATGAAACTGTTGTAGATATTTGTACGTATGCATTCGTCTGTGTGGACATAAATCCTAATCCTCTGAAAGGAGTGATCACACAGGGGTCGCCTGTTTGAATATTAGAAAGTTCTAAGTCTGGGGCTAGAGAGATGGCTTAGATAAAATTCTTGTCATGCAACCATGGGGTCTGGAGTTCAAATCCCCAGAATCACATAAAGCAGAGGGAAATTGAGAAGGACAGCCAATGTCAACTTTGAGCTTCCGCGTGTACACATGTACACATGCACCCACACTCATGTTCCAGCTGTGTGCACACACGTGTGTATACACACACACACACACACACACACACACACCATAGATAGACACTTGGGAAAGAAGGAGAAGAAGCAGCTGCAGACTGTTCCCTGTGACATTTGTCATCCCCAGAGCAGTGTGACCACAGCCCTTCTGCACCCCCACACATGTTCAAGATTCCCTTTCTATGCTGTGCACACTCTGGTGGGTGGATGTAATCTGCCTCTCACTCTGTTGACAACACTGATGTCACATTGCCTGGGATACTTACTTGCTTCAGGCATCCAGAGACAAATTTCCAGTTGCATTACCGACCTTTGTGTTTTTATTGCTAAGTTTTAAGGGTTCTTTGTCTTCATAGGTGCCAGTGTTGTGTCAGATGTGTGGTGTGCGTCTTTCCTTCTGGTCACAGCTTCTCTTTTTTGCCCTGCCTGTGTGTACGTAGTAGTGTGTGTGTGTGTGTATATGTGTGTGTATGTGTGTATGTGTGTATGTGTGTATATGTGTGTGTATGCGTGTGTATGTGTGTGTATGTGTGTATGTGTGTATATGTGTGTGTATGTGTGTATGTGTGTGTGTATGTGTGTGTGTGGGGGGGTGTGTATGTGTGTGTGTGTGTAGGATGGTGGGTAAGTGGTGAATGTATATTCCTAGAAGTTCTGCAGCTGTGGAAAGTGCTCGCAGTTCCATGCTGAACAAAATGTGATGGGATGCTGTCAGGAGGTGGTCCCCTTTCTCTGTGTCCAGAGTTGCTTCTGTTTGCTTCCCCATGTGGGAGCCTGTAGTGATAGCTCCTGCTTCCTCACTGGCATTGACAGTTTGCATCTCTTCACAATGCAGAGCACTCATGATATCATCACAATGTGTCACTTGAAGAGCAGCAGTTCATCTTTTCAAAGAAACAACTTGATTTCTGTTTTCAGTTCAATTGATTTCTGATCAAATCTTTATCATGTATTTCTATGGATGACTTTGAATTTATGTTAGACTCTTGGTGGAGGAGCCTGCATTAGCTACTTAAGAACATTCTTTAGCAATACACTCATTTATTTACTTATCTTGGGTATTTTTTTAAACCAAGTCTCACTCTGTATACAGTTCTGACTGTCCTGGAACTCAGTATGTAACCTAGGTAGCCTTACACCCACAGCTATCCTCCTGCTTCAGCCTCCTAAATTCAGGCATCACGGGTGAGACCCACCACACCCAGTTTATGTATAATATGCATATTTGTTAGGAATGTTGCCGATTTCCCTTTTTTTATGTGACCCACAGTTTTGATATGGTGCATTTCCATTTTCATTTAATGTAGTGTCTTGAGATTTTCCTGTGCAGCCTCCTCTTCAACCTCTGGATCATTTAGAAGTGCTTTGGGTCATTCAGTTTCCAAGTGTTCAGAGAGTGAGGCCGTGGGGAGGGCCAGCACCCCAAGAGGCTCTGCAGGCCTGGGTGGCTTGGCTGAGCCCTGATGGCCCTCAACAGCTTGCTGCTGTCAAGGCCCCCACGTCCTGCCCCTCCTGAATGAGGCACAGGCACTCCAAGCCAGTCTTCGTCTGCTGCAGGTCAAGAGCACCTTGGATTCCCTGGCCCAGAAGATAGCCACCGTCACTGATGTTGGCAACAGCCTGGCACACGTGCAGCACCTGCTGAAGGACTTGACGAGCTTTGAGGAGAAGTCCAGTGTGAGTCCGGCATGGGTGGACAGGCGATGGCAGTCACAGCATCACCTAGCTGTGCAGAGGGCACAGGACCGGAGTTTCCCACTTTGACATAAGCTCCTGTGACACCTAAGGGATAGCACAGGCAGTGCGCAGAGTCTCCAAAGCACCCTCCTCCTCCTCTTCTTCCTCCTCCTCCTCCTCCTTCTCCTCCTCCTTCTCCTCTTCTTCCTCCTCCTCCTCCTCTTCTTCCTCCTCCTCCTCCTCCTCTTCTTCCTCCTCCTCCTCCTCCTTCTCCTCCTCCTCCTCCTCTTCCTCCTCCTCCTCCTCTTCCTCCTCAGGCACACACCCTGTCCTCCACAGCCCCTTTGTCTAGATCTCTCGTTATTCCTTAACTTTAAAACCTGTACCCAATACCTTCCTGACCCTCTGGAACTTGGCCTCAGAATGGCTCCAGGATTCAGTGGCCCCAGTCAGCCATAGCAGTCCACAAACTCCATGTCTATCACCCACCTCCAGTACGGACACCCATAGGACTCTGTCCTCCATCTGTCTCTCCACACAACTCAAAACTTGTATCTTGGTGTGTTCTGCAGGTGGCTGTGGACAGGGCTCGAGCCCTATCCCTGGAAGGTCAGCAGTTGATTGAGAACAAACACTACGCTGTAGACTCCATCCACCCCAAGTGCGAGGAGCTCCAGCACCTCTGTGACCATTTCGCCACTGAGATCACCAAGAGGAGGGGCCTCCTCAGCAAGTCCCTGGAGCTGCATAGCCTCCTGGAGATGGTAGGAAACCCATCTGGACTCATCTGAGCTAATGGGCCAAGCCCTCTGTTGTCCCTCACCATCAAGGGGGTGGCAAGCTGTTAAGGGTCAGTAACAGAACAGCCAGAGCACCCTGCCCCCAGAGGGTGGCGAGCTGATAAGGGTCAGTAACGGGACAGTCAGAGCACCCTGCCCCGCATCCTCCATCTTGTCCACTCGGAGCATTGGTCCTGATGAACTCACTTGCTCCAGCAGCGATCTTAAGAGAGACCTCAACTTAGGTTCCCTGCTAGTCCTGCTTTCTTCTGCCCCCCTCTCCTGTGGTGAGTTCAGCCTGGAAGCCCACTCAGCTTTGCAGGGTCACGTAACCCTCCAGGCGCCCTTTGCCTGGGTGACAGAAAGCCTCATATCCCGAATATACATCAGTCAGAGTGGGGAGCACACAGCTCCACAGGCAGCTGCCCCAACAAAGGATGGTGCAGTGGGTCCTGATGCTGACAGCCTCCCTTTGTTTCCAGTCCATGAAGTGGTGTGACGAGGGAATCTTCCTGCTGGCCTCGCAGCCTGTAGACAAATGCCAGTCCCAGGATGGCGCCGAGGCAGCCCTCCAGGAAATTGAGAAGTTTTTGGAGACTGGTGCCGAAAATAAGATCCAGGAGCTCAATAAGATTTACAAAGAATACGAATGCATCCTCAACCAGGACCTTTTGGTAACGACAACACGGGCTTCCATCTGTGGCCTGGGGACTGAGGCTCCACTTCATAGGATATTTCACGTCTTTTGAGATGCTGAGGATTGCACACAGGGTCTCACACATGCCAAGAAAGCCCCTTTCAGTGAGCTATATCCCCCAACCCTCAAAGGACCCTTTGAGTAGGAGATGGGGTTGGCTGGGTAGAGATGAAGGGTAGGAAGTATCAAGCTCAGCCCTTCCTCCATTGCAGAAGTTATTCCAACCATGACCATCACCCAAAGCACCACCTGAGACACGTGTGGTTTGTGGTGTGGCACTCACCCTGTGCCATAGTACCAAAGACGGGCTGGCTCCTCCTCACCCACAGCCAGCTGTCCTAACTCTACTTCTGAGACAATAGGAAGAAACCGACCCCCTCTCCACAGTCATCCTCTGGGGATGGCTCCCCATCCTGCCATGGAATTTCACACAGCTCTCACTGTCTGACCAGAGCTGGGACGGTGCGGTGCACTGTTCAAGGACACTTCTCACTCACGAGGAAGCTGCACACCCTGACACACTCTCTATGGATGACAGGGTGGGTTGTAGGGTGGGCACTGACATTTGCCATGTGTCTTAGTAGCCGTGTCGTTTCAGGAACATGTGCAAAAAGTCTTTCAGAAGCAGGAGAGCACTGAGGAGATGTTCCACCGCAGGCAGGCCAGCCTGAAGAAACTGGCGGCCAAGCAGACACGGCCCGTGCAGCCCGTGGCGCCCCGCCCAGAGGCACTCACCAAGTCCCCCTCCCCCTCACCAGGTATACATGGCCTCTTCTTCCCAGGCAGCCATCTGAGGAAGCCAAATGTGCCAAATCCTGTTGTCATGCTCCCTCCCGGCCCTCCCGGCCCTCCGTGCCCATAGTCAGCAGTCTGTAGACCAGGGCTTGTTCTGCATTGCCAACCATTTTAATCAATGAAGCTTTACTCAGACCCAGCCACACTCTGCCATGTGCCATCAACTGTGGCTGCTTCTATGCTTTGGCCACAGCGTAGCTGGGTCCTTTCAGATGAACCCTGGTGGCCTTCAGAACTGGAGACACTGACTGACCCTTTAGGAAAGGCCCTCCGTCATTTCCTCTGACCCTGTCTCTCCCTACTCCGTTTGTCCTCTGTGCTGTTGCTGGAACTGTGTCACTGAATCAATTCTGACCCCTTCTCAAGCCTTCCAGGCTGTCCCTAACTGTGGAACCATGTCCCAGACCCCATGAGCTGAAGGGCGCCATGGCCTGCTAACATTCCCTTTGCTTAGAGACTTCCTCCACCCTATATCAGGAGACTGTCTCCCTTCCACTCTGGGACAAGAGCCCAGAGATGAATAGGCTTGGATGCCTCTGTGTTGGCCCAAGGCAACCACAAAGGCCCTGGGGAAACACCCCGCCATCATCCTCCGTGGTAGAGGATTGCTGCTTTCCGGCCTGCGGAGAGATGCCCCTAGCCAGGAACTCCAAGGGTTCCAGGGTGCCAGCATGAGTTTTCTCCCTCTTGACCACTGTCTCCGTTAGCTAGAGCTGTTACCACCCTCAGGCTCTTCAGGTAGCTCTCCGTCCCTCAGCCACCAGTCACCCCTTCCTTCTATCTTTGCTGCTGTAACCCTTTCTTCCCTTCCTTTCTTCCTCTGGGTACATTTCCAGACAGAGCTAACGCCCTTCTCTGTGTGTTTCTAAACCAGGCTCCTGGAAAAGCTCCGAGAGCTCCAGCTCTGAGGGCAGTGCACTCCGTAGAGGGCCCTACAGGAGAGCCAAGGTGAGGCTCGCGTCACGATGACCCTTCTCCTGTCTGTCCTTCCTAGCCGTAGCGTTCTCTCAGCGTACTCCTTTTGTTGTTGTGGTCAGTCTCTCTGTGTCTCCTGGCCTCCGGGGGGGCGGGGGGCGTCTTCTTGCCGTCCTCAGACTCTATTGCAAATGGGAAATGGGGTCGGGCAGACAGCGTCTGAGGCAGCAGTTTTCACCCTCACACCCAGCGTGCTGTTCTCTCCTCAGAGTGAAATGAGCGAGAACCGGCAGGGCCGCACCGGCTCCGCGGGGGACGAGGAGGAGAGCCTAGCCATCCTGCGCAGGTGGGTGACCATGCTCCTGACCAACGCCGAGTGACCTCGAGTGTCTGGGTGTTAGCGACACAAAGATGGCAGGCAGCACGTGTACCTAGGCATACAGAGTGTGAAGGAAGCCGGCACTGTGCATACGCCAACTGAAAACAAGCATGTGGGCGGGCCATGGCACCTACGCGCACACCATTTGTCTGGGCTGGGCTGGTGGTCACCTGAACCCTTACTGGGGCCACCTGTCACCTGTCCTGGGTAGCCTTCCTTCTGCGACTCACAAAGACATCTGCAAAGTAATGGGTGGCTTGCTATGACATACTCGAGGGACGCACTCAGAACGCCCCACTGAAACCCGCCTGTCCATTGGCCTTCAGTTGAGTCCCTTCCCTCACGAAGGCTCCAGCAGCATCCAGGCCAGACAATGCGAACACAGAGGTTAACATTGTGTCAGCCGGGAGTCGGGGTCACGACACCGGAGCTGGAAGGAAACGGTCAACCCCACACTGCCCTCACGCTTTGAGGTTGCTCTAAGTACAGTAGGGGCGGAGCAGGGGTTCTTGGACACACGTGAGCACACAGGTGTAGACAGGCATCTTGTTTCGCTCTGAGGAGACACAGGACAGAGTGAATTATGGAGCTAGAACACCAGCTGAGAGGCACATGAGTTCTGTCACGCCTGATGACTGGTAACAAACAAGAAGCCAAGAAGGGCAGATCGTAGAGAAGATTCCAGACGGGGCGACACAGACAGAGCCCGGAGGCGGAGGTGACCTCCCTTGTGTCCAGGCGGTTTGTGGCTAAGAAGCAGGCCCGGGCCTCTTCGCCCTGCTAACCCAGGCTCGTGTGCAGGGCCTAGCTACTTGGCTGCTGGCCAGGTCTCAGTCCAGTGCCCATGGGCTGTGGCCTTTGTGGGTGAAATGGGCAGACTGGCCGTAGGCCTTTGGCAGGTGGGCCTCATCGTTAAAAGCTGTGAACGGCCGGATGCTTTGTGAGCCCAGTCCTCATCTCCTCCTGGAGCTCCACAATGATGGGCACGTTGCACAGCCGCAGATGGTCGCCGCGTAGCCATCACACGCAGGATAGTAGCTGGTACTGCGCCTGAAGAGCCACGCCTATTCAGAGGCTCTGGGGTGGGAGCTGGGGGACCTTCTTGGTAAGGATGTCCTGGAGAGACTCCAGTGGCTTGTGACAGAGTGTCTTGACTCACCAGTGTGTGCAAGGTGGCATTGACTTTGTACAGTAGGTCAGAAGGTGGGTAGAGAAATCTGTCCCAGAAGACAGGGAAGCAGGAAGCCATTATCAATGGAAGGCCGGGGAACCAGCTTCTTCAGCTCCCATGCTGGGCAAGTCCTCGATGCCATAAGTCTAGGGACTTGGTGATTCCAGATGACTGCCCCCCACTGACATCTTTGCTCCTCCGTGTCCCCGTTCACAGACACGTGATGAACGAGCTCCTGGACACAGAACGGGCCTATGTAGAGGAACTGCTCTGTGTCTTAGAGGTAAGACTGGGCATGGGGACAGGGGATGCTACAGTTAGGCCTGTTGACAAAGACTGATATCTCTAGCCACTCTGGAGATCAAGGCAGGAGGATCATAGGTTCAAGGCCCACCTGGCCTATAGAGAGACTTCAAGGCCAGTTTGAAGACTCCATCGCAAAAAAAAAAAGTGAAAAGAGTGGTTGCCTAGCATGTTGAGGTCCTTGGTTTCATTTCCAGCACCGCCACTAACTACACACACACACACACACACACACACACACACACACACACACTATATACACATACCTATCACATACACAGAGGAGTTTTCTTTTTAATGCTACTGACAAGTGAGGACTTACACCCACAACAAAGTGCATGAAAATGTTTGTATCTGGTCTACTCATATCAGGCCCAACCCAGAAAGCGCCCAAACGTCCATCAGCAGGATTAGTATCTGCACCTGCGCAAACATAAGAGAGCTGCCCGTGCACGTAGCAAGCCCATGGCCTCAGTGACAATGAGCAGCATCACTGGAAGCAGTGCACACAGTTGTGTATGGTGTAGTGGTGCACTCTGTAATCCTGGCACTCAGAAGCTAAGGCAGGAGGCTCACTGTGAGCTCAAAGCCAGCCTGGGATACATAGTGAGATCTGGGCCAGCCTGGGCTATTGGATGAGACCCTGCCTCATCTCATCGACACTCCACAAAAAGAGGAGGAGGAGGAGGAGGAGGAGGAGGAGGAGGAGGAGGAGGAGGAGGAGGAGAAGGAGAAGGAGGAAGAGAAAGCTCCAGAACAAGGCAGGAAGAAGGCAGGTCTAGAATAAGGGCTTTGAGGAGGGAACCCTGGGTCCTGAGTATTTGGGACCCAGGGTGACCTGGAAGTTAGTAGCTAGACAATCAGATACACACAAGAGCAGCGTGGCCTCTGCCTTGTGTCATTGTACCTGGATAGAAGGGGCAGGAGGGAGGATGGGATCTCCTCTGGTTAACCTCCCCCCTCCCATGCAGGGCTATGCCGCAGAGATGGACAACCCCTTGATGGCACACCTCATCTCAACAGGCCTGCAAAACAAGAAGAGCATTCTGTTCGGAAACATGGAGGAAATCTATCACTTCCATAACAGGTGGGCTTCCATCTGGACATAGATGCACATGGTGTCTGTGGTCTCTTGCTTCTGGCATGGCTGCCTGCAGGGAGCAGGGACCCACAGCCCCTGGGATGTACTTGATTGGGAGCAAATCTTTCCAGGGGGCCACAGAGAGTCACAGGTGCATGCTGTAGGCATCTGTGATGCATAACCTGGCCACCTTTGTGACCCCTTGTCCTGCTGGCTCGTGCCTAAGGAGGCTGGATGAGTGACAGGCTGCCTTCTGGGAGGACAGTGGTGCCGCTGGGAAGCAGTTTAGCCCTGGCTTTTTTCTCTTTAATACTTGGGATCTCCAAAGGCGACATCCTATAGCAGGATTTCCAGACTAAAAAAAACGCAGCTGTCCACCCCATTGTCCTGCAGCTGCTCCTTTCCTGGGACATCTAAAACCCTCCCTTTAGCATCCACTGAGACTGGCCCAGTGAATCCAATGCAGCCTTCCTCTCCTGGGATCTCCCCAGAGGACAGGTTCAAGTCCATGCTTAGACAAGAAACACAGGGGGGTTTGGTGGGTCCCAGAAAACCCACAAGCTCATGGCCAGTGTGTAGGGCCTCCAGAGCCTTGGTATGTTCTCTGCCCGTCTCACCTCTCTCCCCAGAAGGGTAGTTCCAACTTTAGTATGAACTTCAAGGCCAGAAATAAAGGGAGGCAGCCTGGGCTGTGGGTACTCGGGAGCCGGGGGTGGGGTTGCAGGCTCCCAGGCCAGATGGGGAGTGCTGCCACCTGTGATGTTCAGGGTCTCTGGAAACCAGTGTCATCCGGTTCCACTGTGTTCACCGCCTCACTGGCAATCTCTCTACAGAATATTCCTGCGGGAGCTGGAGAGCTGCATAGACTGCCCAGAGCTGGTGGGGAGGTGCTTTCTGGAGAGGGTGCGTATCTCTAACTGCACGCCTCCTGCAGTGCACATCTCTGACCTCTGAGGGGCCCTGCATGCTCATCTGTAAGTGGGGGGAGGCCTTGGTACCTCCATGTCGCTGACCATACGTAGCATCAAAGCTGCTCACCACTGATGCCCTCAGCTCCCACTGCAAGCCCACCACAGCGTAACAGATACTTCAGAAAAAAGGAAAAACCATACAGCTCAACGTCTGGGGATGCAGAAATCATCTCCTGGGGCCTGATGCTGCTGACCTTCCCTTGTGTGTTGTGTATTTTTGCCTAAGCCTTGCTAGATGGACAGCACTGGAGAAGGCAGGGGGCTCTCGCTCTGTCCATTTTCTCCTCTTTGGAATCATAGGTGCTTCCCTCAAGTCAGTGGAGATGAGTCAAGAGCAGTGTGTGGAAATCTGAGCAGAAAGTCCCAGTCAAGTTCACCCTAGAGCAGACAGAGTGGAACGCGTGCGTGACTCTCAGCGGTGGAATATTGTCACGCTGGGCACTGTGACCTGTGAGATTCACGTTGTACTGGCGGAAGGATAAAAAGCAAGGTCATGAAATAAAGAGCTGGAGGAGGCCAGGCTACAGCTCAGTGGGGGAACACTCGCCCAGCACACACCAGGTCCCAGGTTCCATCCCCACACCAACCTGAAGCTCTAGGGAGTCACTGCCGAGGGCCAGGCATGGCGTCCACACCTTCACTCCTTTAACACTGGCAACTTAGGGCGTAGGTGCAGGTAGACCTCCGTGAGTTCAAGACCACCAAAGGCTGCATAGTGAGACCCTGTCTCAATGTAGACGGAAGAAGGAGCCATATTTGTCTTAGCCATTGGTGTGTGTCCAGAGTCCCCCAAACTTGAGGTGATCATCACTCTGTAGGCCACAGGTCTCTAACTATCAGCATCAGAATCCCCCTTGCAATGTCTACAACCCTCCGCACCCAGAGCATTCTGGTCTACAGTCATCCATACCCGAGAGCCATCTGAGTCCCCTTGAGATAGATACTGGGGATAATTTTGTTTTCCACTGAACTCAGGGATGCTCTTACAAAATGACCCATAAGATGCTCCTCGAGTCTGTAGCACAGTGGTTGGGTCAAGCTCTGAAATCCTTCCTACAGAGTAGGAGTCTGTATGGGTCCATGTTCTGAACAGCTCCTTACTCTGGTGAGAAGCCAGCTGTGTTGAACTTACTTTGAGATAACGAAAAGGGAATTAGGACTGACACAGCCCTAGGAAGTGACCTTCTGATGGGAGGTGTTGCTCAGCTGTCAGACAGTGAGGGTGGGGGAGGGGCCGACACTGGCAGCGGCGAGTTCGCCCTCTGTCTTTAGGACTGTCAGAGCACCACACTCCCAAGTGCCCATAGTCTCTGACCTTCAGCAGATTTGCCGTCAGGGAGACTGAGGCCCAAGACCACTGCCAGCATGCAGCTAAGGCTGCCCTGCCCATGTCCCCAAGCTTCTCTTGATCCCAGCTCAGAGCTGGTAGGGGTCAGACAAGCTGGGATTGGCATTAGAAATCAAAGGCCAGGAAGACTCCAGAGTCAGGCAGAGTGGGGCCTCCAGAGGTGGGGAATGCAGGAGTTCAGCCTGGCCCCCTGCTGAATTCAGCACACCAGGCCAGGTGGGCTCACAGCACTGTGAAGCTTGCCACCCCCCAGAGTCCCCCTGTGTCTGTAAATCATGGAGGTTATACTCCCAAACCCATATGCCCAACACTGTCTGCTTTCCAAAATATGTGTTTAAACTTTATCTCCAAATCACCTGTATCCCCAGACTCTTTATCCCAGAATCCCCTGCATTCAGGTCCAAGAATCTTAGGAACTTTGTGATCTGTTACCGTATGTACCCTATATTCATTAAAGACTGGGAGCCGTCTGTATCCCCAAATCATCTTCAACCCCTAGAGCACTCTATTCTATACCTAGCTGCATTCTAGGATCTTCTACATCCCCTGAGGTACCCAGGAGAAATTTCATATCATGTGTATATATGTGTGTCTGTATGTATGTATCTAAACTCTGTGTGTGTGTGTGTGTGTGTGTGTGTGTGTGTGTGTGTGTGTGTGTCTACAAGAGTCAGATGAAAGTACTGGATTCCCTTTAATTGGAGTTTCAGAGTTTCAGACAGTTGTGAGCTGCCATGTGGGTGCTGGGAACTGAACCTATGTCCTCTGCAAGAGCAGCCAGTGCTCTTAACCACCAAGCAATCTCTCAAGTCCTGCTCAAGTGTATTTCTACAAAATACTTGCATAATTTGCAAAACTGCCTGAGAATACCCTGGAATTTAAATACATACAGACTGAACTATAAACCAGCCTCTTGGCAGGGCTTGTTCTCCACCTCTCTGGGCTGCGAATGGTCAGCGGTGAGAGGGTTAGGGTATGAGGCTCCAATGTCGGTGAACAGCAAGCCTGGCTGGGAGAGTTAGCCAGGGAGCAGCAGCAACTTCAGCTCTGAGATCAGAAAAGGGTTTGGTGTGACTGGAAAGCAGCCTGTGCTCTCTTTGTCCCTCCCGGCTGCAGATGGAGGAGTTCCAGATCTACGAGAAGTACTGTCAGAACAAGCCGCGGTCCGAGAGCCTGTGGAGACAGTGCTCCGACTGCCCCTTCTTCCAGGTTTGTCTTGAGTCCGTTCCCCCATGCTAGTACTTCCTTCCTCGGGGCCTCAGACAGAGCCGTGGCCTTGCGTGAGTGACCGAGTGTTTGGTGGTTGCAGGAGTGCCAGAAGAAGCTGGACCACAAGCTGAGCCTGGACTCCTACCTGCTGAAACCTGTGCAGAGAATAACCAAGTACCAGCTGCTGCTCAAGGTGAAGCCTCCAGGGCAGCCGTGCTGGGTCAGCCATACCTGCCTGCTGGCCCAGTGTCTGTGGGGGCCCAGGGCCTAGCCCAGACTGTTCTTCACTTGAGTCCCGCCCCAGGCCCAAAGGCACTCTTATGAGACACTTATCCTCCACCTTGCTGTGACCCTGCTCCATTCAGCCATTTGTGTGAGCCTACTGTGTGCTGGGCATTGTAGAATGCCAGGGACATGGAGATGGCAAGCTATACGGAGGCCTGTGGCCTCTCCAGATGGGGTATGCGAGCCAAGCCCTGTCTGTCCTGTTGGTCCCTAGCACGGTGGGGATCAAGGAGTCGCTGTCTTGGAGTCTGCTCGGTGTGGCAGGGCAGGAAAGGGTAGAACTGTGCCTTTAGCCAGGCCGTGACAACAGTATGAAGCAAGTGTGATAGGTGTGCACATAGTGTGATAAGTGTGATAAGCTGCCAGGCAGGCAGCTCCTGCTCTGCAGAACCCAGCTGTCCATCCTGGCTTCGGGGCAGGGGACAAAGTGGCTCGCTATGCTCGGTGTGCTGGTGTCTGTCCAGGGACCACACCAGGATTCCAGGGACCCCATTTGGAGTCTGCATCTGTGGGACGGTCAGCTGCCCCTGGGGGTGTAGAGAGAGATCTTGGGGTATAACTGCAATCCTCTTGTACCCCCCTCAGGAAATGTTGAAGTATAGCAAGAACTGTGAGGGGGCAGAGGACCTTCAAGAGGCACTGAGCTCCATCCTTGGCATCCTCAAGGCGGTGAATGACTCCATGCACCTCATCGCCATCACCGGCTATGACGTAAGGCCCTATTGTGTCACCCTGGTGCCAAGAACAGGATGCCCTTTGTTCTGTCTTGGTCCTTGTCTCGGGAACAATTTGATAGGAGTCATCCTATCAGTACTTCCAACTCTCTGAGTCTTGACGTGGACACACGTGGCCCACAGCCTCAGTCTTGACGTGGACACACTTGGCCCACGGCCTCAGTCTTGACGTGGACACATGTGGCCCAGGGCCTGAGTCTTGACGTGGACACACGTGGCCCACGGCCTCAGTCTTGACATGGACACACATGGCCCACGGCCTCAGTCTTGATATGGACACACATGGCCCACGGCCTCAGTCTTGATATGGACACATGTGGCCCACGGCCTCAGTCTTGACATGGATACAGATGGCCCACGGCCTCAGTCTTGA
Organism: Mesocricetus auratus; assembly: GCF_017639785.1. Classification (NCBI taxonomy): domain Eukaryota; kingdom Metazoa; phylum Chordata; class Mammalia; order Rodentia; family Cricetidae; genus Mesocricetus; species Mesocricetus auratus. The sequence goes on along the minus strand of NW_024429212.1, from coordinate 6,364,858 downwards.
CGTGGACACACGTGGCCCACAGCCTCAGTCTTGACATGGACACACATGGCCCACGGCCTCAGTCTTGATATGGACACACATGGCCCACGGCCTCAGTCTTGATATGGACACATGTGGCCCACGGCCTCAGTCTTGACGTGGATACAGATGGCCCACGGCCTCAGTCTTGACGTGGACACACGTGGCCCATGGCCTCAGTCTTGATATGGACACATGTGGCCCAGGGCCTCAGTCTTGACGTGGACACACATGGCCCAGGGCCTCAGTCTTGACGTGGACACACATGGCCCAGGGCCTAAGGCAGCCCCAGGTTCTGAGTCAGGAGCTTGTCCAGATGTGGAGCAGGCCACAACTGTTCCCCCAGGAGGGTGAGGCCTCTCTAACAGGGATGCACCCCAAGACTCTTTCCTCCTGTCTACTTCCTGGGTGCCAGGTGGGACCCCATGTTTTCTGTGATGCGGTGGGCCCAGTGGCTAATTACAAAGTGGCTAGCTAGAGTTAATTTCTCTGTACAGACCCACTTCAAGTCAACCTAGAAGGGTTTTGCTTCTCTGAACGTCCATTTAGCATTCATTTTCTGGTTTTTTAAATAACTAGATTTTATTTATCTTTAACAGTTTTAGATTTATTAAAATTGAGTGTGAAGCTCATATCCCATAGGCATCCGCCCTGCCCCCCCGCCTCCTCCATCGTAAACTCTTGGTGTGACCACGTGTTGCACCTGACAGGCCTGTGGGGATATGCCATTAGCTCAAGTCCCCTGTACATTAGGGTTCTGGGTACTGTCCTCCACCATGACTCCGACATGCTATGCCTCCTCTTTCCTCCAAGCCCTGCAGCCTGCTGACCTCTTACCACCTCCCGAGATTTGATTTGCCCCTTCTAGAATGTGCCGCAAAGAGAACTCTATGGCCTGTAGTCTTTCCAGTGTGTACTAGAGCCCCAGCCCACCCCAGCCCACCGGGCTTGCACGCCCCAACGTGTGTCCTGCGTTCCAGGGGAACCTCAGTGACCTGGGGAAGCTGCTGATGCAGGGCTCCTTCAGTGTGTGGACAGACCACAAGAGGGGCCACACCAAGGTGAAGGAGCTCGCCAGGTTCAAGCCCATGCAGCGGCACCTGTTTCTGCACGAGAAGGCGGTCCTCTTCTGCAAGAAGAGGGAAGAAAACGGGGAGGGGTACGAGAAGGCCCCTTCCTACAGCTACAAGCAGTCCTTGAATGTGAGTGACCCAGCCAGAGATTTGAGGGAAGGAACTCAGTTACCGACAAGCCTCAGTCTAACACGAGGGGTTATCAGACACCCGGCTCCTACCCGTGGGAGCACTGGGGCTCCCACCACCCTTAGCCATGACCCCACCCCCATGCGTCCCCTCAGTTTAGTTTCCATCATCGCTGAACAGGACGCGTGACTCCACCCTGCATACTGATACCTGTCTCTGTCCCTGTGCCATCAGATGACAGCGGTGGGCATCACAGAGAATGTGAAGGGTGACGCCAAGAAGTTCGAGATCTGGTACAATGCAAGAGAGGAGGTTTACATCGTCCAGGTAGGGCCACTCGCTTGTCCAGCAAGCCAGGGACTGAGGGAGCCCTTGAGCCTCTTCGGGGTGGCCGCTGGGAGACTGCCGATGAGAACCAGGTCAACGATCTCCATGAGGTCCGTCCCCCAGAAGCAGGAGCTGTCGCTCTAGGTTGCTTCCAGGGCCACAGGATGTGCTAGGCCCGGGGTGGGATTTGGGAACAAGTGCGTCTAGGGTAATTGACAGGCGCTACTAGAAATGGCTCTTGCTCCCAAACATCATGGTGGCTCTAGAGAGCTTTGTCCACACTGCCTGGCTCTGTGGAGGAAAGTATGGTGACCTGTCCTTGTTGGCCAGTGGAAGAGAGAGAAGAGCCACAAAATAGACTCAAGGGACAACGTTCTCTCCATGAGGCCCAGGCATACATTTCCCATGAAAGTCCTAGCCCAGCCTGGCTGGGGTTTTTACTTGCCCTCAGAGTCGTAGAAGATGGGGTGGTAGTGCCGCAGCCCCACTGTGCCTCCTAGTTTTATACCCAGCCAAGAAAACCTCACAGAGCTGAATCAAGGTTGGAGCCCAGCAGCTGTCCCAGAAGTAATACTCAGGCTGGGCTTCAGACCTCTGTATTAATGCAGGACCACGGTGAATTCTCTTGACCTGGTCACACCCATCTGGTGTGAGTGTGCCCAGCACCTAAAACAAGTTCAAATAGAGGGTACTCCCAGAAGATCTGTTCTGCAGCCCAGGCCACATGTGCAATTAGCCCAGCACACCGGCATCGCCAGGAGAGTTGACCTCCCTGCTAGTAACTGTCTCTCCTTGCCATGCCCTGGGCACCTGCATAGACACAGCCTTTTGCAGCCAATTCTGTGCTGCAGGGTTAAAAGATACACAAGCTCCTTCTGTCTGTCACGCACAGGGGCCTGTTGGTTCCTGGGATGGTCCTCCAGGGTATCTATTGGAACCTGCACCAATCCCCGCCTCTCTTTTGGAACAGGCCCCGACTCCTGAGATCAAAGCAGCATGGGTGAATGAGATTAGGAAGGTTCTGACCAGCCAGCTCCAGGCCTGCCGGGGTGAGGCTCCCTTTGGCTTCTGTCTGTTTTCCCGTGTGCCACTGTCAACCGTCCGAGAGCCTTTAGCCCGTGAGCACACAGGTGCTCAGTTTCCACCCGTAAGTGATGCGCGGCCGTTTGCCCTCCCACAGAAGCCAGCCAACACAGAGCCCTGGAGCAGTCACACAGCCTTCCTCTGCCCACGCCATCCAGCACCAGGTGAGCACGGCATGTGGTAATCAGAGCCTAGAAAGTAGACGGGCGTACTACAGTCCTAGCACAGGGGACACCGAGGCGAAGGGACCTACTAAAGCCACATGTCCCCAAGACATGAGGAAAAATGGCAGCGCTTCCGCACACGCCACAGGGTTCACTGTGTCACTGGATGAGTGCACACGGCCCTCCAGTATCATCTGGGGATTATGTGTCAGTGGCTTACGCCTGTCCATAGGGCCCAAAGGTGTCGTGTCTAGCTCTACCTGCCTCAGCAAGTCCCCTTCTTCACAACTACCTGTTTGTGGATCACTTCTGACTGTAGTCAGCATGCCAAGGGTGCACAGCCTGGTGGCAGTTGGTCGCCAACTTTTGAATGAGGGAACAGTCTAGGAGCCAAGATGTTTCAGTGACAACAGTGCTCAGACAGTCCTGAGAAATTAACTGACACGCTGTCTCTTAATTGGTCCTGATGCCCTCAGTCCCACAAAAGGGAACACAAGAAATGTCAAGAAGCTGGAAGACAGGAAGACAGACCCACTGAGCCTGGAAGGATATGTGAGCTCGTCATTGCCAAAGCCCCCCGAGAAGGGCAAAGGTGAGTGTCAACTGCATTGTGACCCATTCAGACATTGCACATGGAATGTCCATCAGCCAGCATGGGAAAGCTCAGGGTCGCTCCTGCACACTGGCCTCCCCGCAGACCCCCTCATCCATAGTCACTGTGCGCCTCCATCTGGAGCACCCTCAACTGGGCGGCTTCTCTCTGCCCGCCGACTCGTGAGTGTAGGTCCGTGGCTGGCGCCCTCTGCACCCTGTCATCCTCCCTCCCCGCCCAGATGCTGTGTCTCTGCATTCTGTCTCTCCTCCTTCCTAGACGATGCGGTCCCTAGCTCTACCTCTGAAAGCTCTGCGCTTTCCAGAAAGCGCTTCACGCTGCAGGGCTTGGCTAACCTCAAAGGTCAGAAAGGTAAAGAGGCAGTAACCCCCCCACTGCCTTCCACGCCATCTCTGTGTGGCGACCTCTGGCGCTGCACACAGCCACACCCACCACATCATTCTTGCCAACTGACGCCGAGTAGACACAGACGCCCGACGTTATCTTTTAGGGGTGCCTTTTGGATGCAGAGAGAGCCAGCCTTTCAAGCGCGGCCTGCTAAAACCTGCAGCTCTTAACCGCTTATCCGGCCCGGCCCCTTCTCCCACCCCACCTCGAATTTTCCCATTGGCTCTGCAGGCCTCTGCCTTTCTTGCTGCCATGACTCTTGACTGCTGAGTACCATGCCCAGGTTCCAGGGTGTTTGCCAGTGACCAGGGGCAGAGGGAAAAAAGCCTTTGAACTGAGAGCTGAAATAGCTTCGATGTCTGGGAATGCTCCTTGGTGGCCAAAGCTCGGGCTAGCCCTGGCATGGCTTCTAGTGCACAGTGCTCCCTTCCAGTCCTCCAGCTCTCCCAAACGACAGACACAAGCCCAAAGAATTAGAGGGTTCCCCAATTTATAATTCTTAGTTGGCTTCAAATTTGAATGAAAGAAACGCTTGTTCTGTTCCTGCACTCCTTCATAAACAGAGCTGAGGGCAGCCCCTAAGATGATGACTGACGGCTAAGGCCACCTCCTGCCACCTCCCGCCACCTCCCGCCACCTCCGCTCTCCGGGCCTCCCCGCCTCCCTGTGCGATCCCTCAGCCATTTCATCTCAAAACACCTCGCCTGCCTCCTTCCTCTGCTTTCTCTCTACTGTTGTCTTTTTGCCTCTTCCTCTCCCTGCAGCCTCTCCGACCAGTCCTGACAAAAAAGCTAAGCGGCATGAAGTAAAGAGCGACCCGACTCCCTTTGGTTTGCGAGGTAGCGCGGCAGCCCCTGAACCCCAGCCAGGCATGCTGTCTGTGGCCGTGCAGGGTACCTAGGGTGACAGCAGATAGATCAGACGAGCCGGGAGCAACAGCTGGTGGCTCACAGCTTGGTACCTGGTGACAGGTGCCGGAAGATGCCACATTCCTACTGTCGCCTCGGCCCGTCGTTGGCAAGCAGAGAGGCCCAGGCACAGCTTGGCTGACCAGCATTTACACTGAGATTTATCACTCAGTGCTGGTGCAGCCCGCAGGTGCCCTGTTCAAAGGGCCGTGGTACCAGCACCCTCCCCCGAGTCACCAGCTGGCCCTACCATTCTGGGTGGAAACAGGCAGAAGAATCAGGTCTTTGCACCAGGCAGATGGCCACTGAGTTCAGCTCCACACTTTGGGCTTTGGGTCCCTGTTTCCTTGTCCCTGGAAAACCCAAGTCCTCCCTTATCCCAAGGATCTCGGATTCCAGGAGAGGGTTCCTAGGGCCACCCTCACCATAGGGGCAGGTTTATTCTACGCCTCCCCCAAACCATGCTCCAAGCCCTGGTTACCCAGCTGCAACCCTCATAGGTCAGCGGCTACCTAAGTTCATGAATGGGCAGATGCCCAACACTCCGATGCTGCGCTCCCATAGCTAGGGAGCCACTCACGATCTTGACATGTCTGTGGAGGTTCGCTTATACCCACTCAGCGCTTTGCACGTGTTGCCCAGGACCCTGTGATACCCCCGCCCCGTGGGACATGGTGTTTGGAGGCAACAGACACAGCTGTGGCTGTGCAAATGCTGTTTTTCTACCTTGTTCTGGCTCAGTGGCTTGTTTCTGCCAGGGTCCCTTCCCGTGAATCTGAGTGGCATCAGCGCAGCCTTCTGGGTTGCAGAGAGGATGACCAGGTGACATGTGGGGGCTAGTCACCCCCATCCTTTCTACCTTCTGTAGTGCAGATACAGTCCACACCTGTGAGAGAGAAGGGGAAGAGACAGACAGACAGAGAGACAGAGACAGAGAGACAGAGAGAGAGAGGATAGCTGAACAAGGCAGTTGGCTAACATTCTCATGCAGTCTCCCAGAATCCCCAAAGAGAAGGATGGCGCCTAATTTGAGGTCATCATACTTTTAAACTCTGTTGTGTCCTTGTCTCACATCTGGCACCTAGACACTGTTAGGCCGGCATGTTGGGCTTCCTGTTAATAGAGTGCCCAGCAGACAGCAACACGATCTGATGCTACTCTGGGTCAACCGACACTTGTGAGCTGTGTTAGCTGCCATAGGTGAGCTGCTGGAAGTCTCTCACTAAGGAAGGCAAAGATTTCCGTGTAGCGTGTGACCAGCTGTGTGGTCTCCCATGCTGGAAGGTTTTGTTCTTGGGAGTGTCCGTCTGCTCCAAGTGTCCTTAGACTTGGCTGTTTAGATAGAGCCCCGCCCCCCAGGTGAGCTTTGAGGCAACATGATGATCGGTGGAGAACAAGACAGGGTCAGGCTGCCCGCACGTGTGTTTGGAGCACGAAGGTAGATGGTTGTAGCCGGAAACCCCTACAGCCCAGTTCTTACACACACGCAAGCCTAGCATGACACTTTCCAGAAGCAAGTACACAGCTGTCCCCAGGCGCTGCGTCTGGCCTCAGGGAAGCAGATCAGAGGTTCTCAGCCGGTCCTGCCATAGTGGGGGTGGGTCCTGAGCCTGCGCGGTTGATATCTGAGGACTATCTGGGCCTGTCTGTTTCCTAGGAAGACAGAAGAACCTTCCCAATGTTCTTTAGCAGAGGGCTTTCCTCACTGGCGCTGAGCGTGCTCAGCCATGGGGTGGCTGCAGAGCTACCTCTTTGTCACCTGATTTCTCGGGGGCTCTTCTGTCATTCCGTCACACCCCCACACTGCACCAGCACCTGACACAACACGGCAGCAGGTGTGCGTGGCCTCAGGTCCGACAGGCAGGCTGGATCTCCATCTCTCCAAAAAGGGAAATATTGATGCTACCCTTTGGAGCATATAGCAAGAGAAACGAGAAGGAAGCAGTAGGAAACATGGGCCATTGGCCAATCCTGTGCTTTTGCCGGATGGCAGGACCTGGGTTGCTAGGATACCCACACACAGCCTTGGCATCCTCCTGCTTGTTGACCTGTCCAGGAGAACCACAGCTGTGTGCATCTCGCAGGGCAGGGGTTTATTTGGTCATTCTTGCTGGAAATTGCTTTCCTGGCAGCAAAGCAGTTGTTTGCAATCTCAGCTTTAACTGAAGCCCTCTTCCCTTCACAGGGTTTGCTGTGGAGTCTGAGTAGGTGGGGTTTGAAGAGCTGGGGACCTGAAGAAGGGCCTGGGCCTCATCTTACCCTTTAGAGTGGCCCAGCAGATGGAGGCAGACATGCTCACACCCCGTCTCCCTGCACTGTGTGTCACGGTAGAACGTACCCAGCACTTTACAACGGTATAGAAGGAACCAGTCTAAGCAGGTGACTCCAACAGAGACAGAGAGCTGTCGCGTGCAGCTCAGTTTGGTGAACCTAGGAAGATGACAGGTCATGTTCAGAGTCCCACAGCTATCTATTCCAGGGGCCTGTGGACCTCATAAGGAACACACTGGGGTAATGGTGACTGCATCATGAGCGTGGACCTCACAGGAAGCTGTTTCTCCTAGGCTGGAGCAAAACATCCCAGTCACTGGAGGCCCCTGAGGAAGACGGGGGCTGGTCCAGTGCAGAGGAGCTCGTCAACTCATCTGATGCAGAGGAAGATGGTGGAGTGGGCCCCAAGAAGCTGGTAACATTGGCCTCCCTGTGGGTGGCTCGGGGTGGGCGCTGTGTCCTGTGAAGAGGAGATATTCTAGGTGGCTCGGGGTGGGCCCTGTGTCCTGTGAAGAGGAGATATTCTAGGAAACCCACCCTGGCCGGGTCCTTTGCAGCTGCCGTTCTCCATCCACAGACATACAAGGATCACAGTCCACTACCCATCGTCCCGTGGCTCTGTGTGCCCACCTGTCTAGAGCTCCAGCAGGGTTCACGCCTTCTTAGGGGGAAGCCCATACCTCACGTTAGTAGTGTGTTCTAACTGAGCCTTCCTAAGGCTATATCCATGCTGGCTTGGAGGTTAGCAGGGCGCTCAGGAGCCCATAAAGACATGTGGTGTTGTGAACACATCGCTGCATCCATTTTTATCCTCGGCAATGAGAGTTGTGCCATCCCCTGACACTAGGGTCCTTTCTAGTTTAAGCCAGACCCCCCACACAATATAGCACTGCTCCTCCCCTTGCTGGCACTCGGAAGCCTGCTCTGACGCAGGCACGCCTGCTGCTGTCTAGCCGGCACTACACAGGAGAGAGAGGATGGATGTGTTGTTGGCCTGCTGACACTGAGAGGCAGCGCGTGCTGACAAGCTTTGCCCCTTTGTCATCCTCAGGTTCCGGGTAAATACACAGTGGTGATGGATGATGAGAAGGAGGGCCCTGACGCCCTTGCCATGAGGAGTGGAGATACGGTGGAAGTAGTGGAAGAGGGCGCCGAGGGGCTCTGGTAAGGTGGCAGTACGCTCTCCTACTTCAGACACGCCCCTGTGTGATCCTGCCTCAGACATAACCATGTGTGATCCCTCCTCAGACACGCCCCTGTGTGATCCCTCCTCAGACACGCCCCTGTGTGATCCCACCTCAGACACGCCCCTGTGTGATCCCTCCTCAGACACGCCCCTGTGTGATCCCTCCTCAGACACGCCCCTGTGTGATCCCTCCTCAGACACGCCCCTGTGTGATCCCTCCTCAGACACGCCCCTGTGTGATCCCTCCTCAGATGTAAGCATGTGCCCACCTCAGAGGCACCCAACCACAGACTGTGGGCACGGGCTGCATTATAACCACTGAATTCCCTTCTCAGGTATGTCCGGGACCTGACCAGCAGCAAGGAGGGATGGGTGCCAGCCAGCAGTCTGTCCACCCTCCTGGGCAAATCCAGCTCAGCTCAGTGTCTGAGCAGCTCAGGTAAGACCCAATGTGCGCGCCAGCTGTGCCCTGAGCCTGCCAAGATCCTCAGCCCAGAGCCCGTTTAAAAGCAGAGAGGTTTCTAGGTGTGCAGAGGAAAGGGCCAGAGCCGAAGTCTGTCTCCACTGGTTTCCCGCAGACTCCAGTCCAGGGTCAGCCGTGCTGAGCAACTCCTCCAGCTGCAGCGAGGGCTACCCCACTCCCTTCTCCGAGCTCCAGGGATAGTGGCCAGGCCTCTGTGGCAGGCGCTGGAGGCCGCCGTGCAGTAGACCAGCATGCAAATCTCTCAGTTTTCTTTTGCTTGGGCTTGCTTAGTATGGGAGGGGATGGTGCGCCAAGACATCCGGAAGCAGGAGGACCCTGTCCACCGTGGGCTTCAGAGGACACGGGGGCCCTGGCACCAGGACGGCACTGCATGAGCATAACCCAGGAGACGATGGTCCACCACCAAAGCTACTTTAAAAACTCCGGAGTGGACAGAGGCGGGGCTACGGGTCAGGAGACCCCTGCGCAGAAAGCTGGGAGATGCCCTTTCTCATACGTGGGCAGCCAACAGACCCTGCTGTGCAGCCTCTCCAAGGTGTCCTGACCTCTCTGGTGCTTTCTGTGGGACCATCATCCTGAGGAAGGCACTTCTAACAGGAGTGGACAGTTTTCTACCAACAGCCCAGGAGGGGATCAAGGGACTCTTGTCTTTTATAAGTTTTTGATTTTTTTTAAAGCAGGGATTAATCCCATGGCCATTTTTTTGTGGTACACTGGCCTCAAATCTTTACCAAGAATCACTGTGTTTACATGAAATGACAATTTGATACTGTATTTGATATAAAACTATTTTTTGTTACTGGGGTTTACATCGAAGCACGTTGTTTATATAACTGAATGGTTTCTGGGGCACTCTCACCGAGACCTGGCACTTCCTGGAACACATCCATCCCAGGTGAAGGAAGACCTGGTAAGTCAGGGGCGTCGCCTCCACCAGAAGCAGTCAGAAATCACCGAGAGTCTCACATCTGCATAGGTTTTGTTTCCACGAAAAATGTAAAGTATAATTTAAAATATTAACCTTCTTTTCTACAGTAAAAAGGAGACTCTCTGTTTTTTTAAAAGAATATCATTAAATTAGGATATTTTTATTATTTTTAAAGAAAATGTAAAAATCCATGCTGTCAGCCATCCCCCAGCAACACAGGCACCGGCTGCCTGTCCACGTCAGGGCAGGCCCCGCCTCCCCTCCCCTCGCCTCGCCCATGGGGGGAACCTACAGCCTTCATTCAAGTCACGGCAGAACTGCCACGAGAACTGTTATCCCCCCCTTTTGTGTGTGTCTGAGAAACAAATTCTGTTCCTTGGAAACGTTCTGTGCCTAGTAGGGCGATATTTTTATATGTATGTATGTATATATGTTCACGTGTGTATATATGGTCTGGGTGTAAAGGGTGTATTTATGCTCTCATGCTGCTGAACATTTGTCACTTTACGGTCCCTCCCTGTCTCCTCACCCTGCTGCCATGGGAGGCCACCGAGGCTCGCTCACCACTGTTTGTCCAGGTAAAATCCCTCCTCCCCGGTCCTGTGGCTTGCAGAGCCATAACTGGCCACATCTTCAGAGAATGGTAATAAAATAAAAAACAGTGCAAAGATTCTGCGCATTTCTGGTGCGTGTGTTATGTGGGAATAAGCGTGGGATGTAGTCTGCCCTGCCTGTTCAAAACACGCCACCCTCTTTTACGATCTCACCCTTGTAAAGACGCTTTAAAGTGTCACGTCTTGCCCGGCGTGGTGATGCGCGCCTTTAATGGCGACACTGCAGAGGCAGAGGCGGGCGGGCCCCTGTGAGTTTGAGGCCAGCCTGGTCTACATAGAGAGTTCCAGGCTAGTCAGAGCTGCATACACAATGAGACCCTGTCTCAAAACACGAAGAAATGTTATGCTTCAGTCATGGAGGCGTTTACTTCCTACTGCTGATACAGATGAACATTTAAAGTCAGAAGTCTTTATTGTATGCATGGAGATTAGATGAAGGCCAGCAACTCCCGCTGTCCGCCATATTGGTAAAGGCAGTGGGGTCCCAGCACTGTGTACTTAGTGATGGGCGAGGATAAGAAAGAGGCAGGTGGGATGGAGAGGGTGTGCAGTCACCAAGCACATCATGATGGCGTGTGACACCTTATCAGACAGCGTTGGCGTGGAAATAGTACCAGGATGTACTTGTGAAAAATGTGAGGGGGACCGGAGGCGTGCAGCAGAGACATTACAGAGGAATAACAACACACTCCCAGCTCCTCCCTGAAGGGTTAGACAGTGAAGGAAGTTCATTGGTCTGTGAGAAAGGGGGGTGGACAAATGGGGAAAGAATAGCGAGCAGAAAACACGAACACGTGATGGAGAGATGGATCCAGACATGGCTGGCTCACGGCGTCACTATTGTCCTAAGGCGGCACCAAGTAGGCCAGGCAGATCACTGCCGAAGGAGAAAGCAATGACTGGAAGTGAAAGGAAGGCAAAAGATTAGCCCAAATAAACACAAAAGAAATCTGGCGTATTAATGCTAGTAACAAAAGAAATGAAGTTTAGGGCAGTTAGAGTTACTGTCATCAAACAGGAGATAGTACCGCTCCCAGCACACACAAAACAATGGAGTAGACAGTTTGCAATGGGTATTTTGAAGTCTGGCCATTACTCTAATGACACTGGAACTCTGCTCCCTAGAGCTAAATAGATAGCTACTATCAGCACACAGGGGCTGCAGCTGAAGTATGACTGGGGTTGTACCACACGTAATCTAAAAAGACAGAATTATTGAGCTACTCACGTAAGACAACAAATATAATCAGTGAAACTCAAAGTGTAAAGAAAAAATCCTACCTCGAAGGTAGAAAATAAAAACAAATAAAAATAAAAACTTTGATTATTGGAAAACAGAAAAACTATAATTTATAGAAAAACTAGTTAGGAGATAGCATGGCAGCATGTCTGCTTAACAAAACAACAATGGTATCACACACACATAAACATCCCATAGGGCCAGTAACCTACACACACACACACACACACACACACACACACACACACACACACACACACACACACAGGCCATAGGGCCAATAAACTCCAAAACCATGGAGGTTTTTTGTTTTGTTTGTTTTATTTTTCGGCCAGATTTGTAGTACCAGACATGAATTCCCTTTGGTGGAGCCAGCCTCAAGCCCAAATCAGAGAAGAGCTGGTTTCCCCTGTAACAGTCACTATTTCACCCGTGGGCTCGTTTACCTGGAAGGTCACTGTTGTGGCATGCAGGGTTCAGTGGTGGGGGGACAGCTGACGACTATTCCCCCGGTGCGTCCTTTCAGAACTATGAAAACTAGACATCAGGGAGGAAGTTTCCAGGTCTCTCATGTGCACCGGGCTGCAGGGAGAGCCCTGGGAAGCTACCCAAGGAAAAGGTGGGCGTGGCTGGGAATGAGGCTCAGTGTTTCCTATCCCAAGGTAGGGGAAGGTGTGCCTGAGCTCATGCAGACACGCACAAAGGACTCCGAGATCCCAAGGGAAGCCTGCCTGTCCTCCCTGCGAGAGTAAGAGACAGGCAATGGCCCCCATGCCTACCCCTTCAAACCAAGAGCCAGGACTAGGCCCAGTGCTCACAGTCACCACGGGACAGGTATGAAAGGAAGGCCAAGGAGATAAGGCCCCTGCAGGTCCACGTGGAAACCCCTGACACCTGACACCCAGCAGCCAGCCCCGACATGTGCCACAGGGAGGTCTCCATCTGCTGAGGGAACTTCGGGGGGGGGGCCCAAACACCATGTGGACTCAGCTTCTGCCCTCTGACGCGCCGAGGATGCTTAGTAGTCACGGCCTGGCGTGCAAAGGGGAGGAAAGGGAGCTGGAATGAATTGCTGCGGCTCCTCTCGTGTCCCCACAATCACCCTGTGACGAGAGGGTTGGGCTTTGCTGGGCGAGTTCTGACCTCTAGCCCAGAAGAGGCAGCACTGTCAAGTCTGAAGGGACCCCAGGAGTCAGAGGCGCCCCTGAGGCAGACTATGGGATGGGTACTGTCAGTGCTCCTACACGAGGTCTGGCTCCCAAAAGAGCCATCAGCCCTGTACCCGTCCCTGGAAAGGACATTAGACCCAGAGTGTCCACCCCAAACCCACAGTATGGTCCAGGAGGCTGCGTAATCATGAATGTTCTCGGGGATGGACCCAGTTTTCACACAGAAAGTCCCATGTCCAAAAGCCCCACCTGGGGCCTGGGCCAGAGGACATGGAGGAACAGGACCCAGGCCACCTACGGAGGGCTGCTGCTTCCGGTGTGGGAAGCCGTGGCGAGACAGCTACTGGAAGCCAGCAAGGGCCTCACAGCCCAGGTCTCCCCTGCAGCTCTGTCCCAGGTCGCAGCCTTTGGGCCTTCAGGGTGTCATCCCTGTGGGTGTGCGTGACATCTGTTCCCACCTCTAGTCAGAGCCCACTGTGCCTGCCGTTCCTTTCCCTGGACGTACAAGGGCTGGAGACAGCCCTGAGAGCCAGCCTCCAACCAGCCTCACGGAGTTCTAGCTTTCCCCACCCCCTCCCCTCCCCCCTGCTCTTTGCCCTCCCAGAGGCATCTGGACAAGCCCCAGCGAGAGGCCACAGCGGCATCATGGTTCCTCAGTCTCTGGGGCTGGTGTTCTTCTGCTTCCTGCTCCAGCTCCAGGGACCGCTAGGAGCAGTAGGTATGCGGGTCCCGTCCGTACAGGGAGGGTATCTCTGTGGACTGGGTGAGCGGAGAAGCCAAGCTGTTTGCGGCAGCAGCTGGGATATGCGCAGGAACCGCCTCACGGCTCCCTTGGATGTGTGTCCCTGCCCAAAGCAAAGGGAGTCTGGATGTTTGCCACTGCGAGGGAGGCTGTGCTTCATGCGGGCAGGGCCTTTGGCTATTGTTTTCCAAAAACTTTTTAGAAGTAGGGAGCTTTCCTGCCCCCTGGGGACACCGCCTGTGAAGCTGGACCCTGGAGGCCACTCAGTGCAGAGCTCTGAGGCAGGCGACCCGATGTGTCAGGACAGCCACAGAACACTGAGCTACAGGTTTGCTCACTGTCTCAGTCAGCCCTGTGGGTCACAGCCACAACGCCTCATCTACACACACATCACACACACGCATGCACACACGCACACACACACACCACACATCCACACACACACACACCACACATCCACACACACACACACCACACATCCACACACACACACCACACACATCACACACACCACACACATCACACACGCACACACATACACCACATCACACACACACACACCACACACATCACACCCACGCACACACCGCATGCATGCACGCACACATGCACACACACACACATACACATCACACACACATGGCTCTGAGACCTCAGGGGAGACAGTTTGAGGACATGCATAGAAAGTGCCAGAGCCTCACCTGCCAGAAGAGCCGCTGCCATGAATGTTCACATGCATGGTGGCATGGGTCCTCCAGCTAGCACTGTCCCCTTCCAAGCCCACGGCAAGTAGCGATCGCAGCGGGTTGTCCTCCTGTGAATGAGTGGTACAGGGCAGCGATGGCTTTACAGATGCCCTTTCCCGGCTTTCCCAGACACTCTGCTGCCGGGTGGAGACCTTGGGATCCCGTTTGTTTTGGAACCCTAGGAGGTTTATTGATGCAAACTCGTGTTTCCTAAGGACTCACCCCTCATCCCTGATCAAACCGTGTGTGCCCCAGTGGCTTGGGACAGATGCGTCTTCCTCTGCCTGGTTCTTGACAGGTCCTGTTTAGCAGCGTTCCGGCACTTTCCTTCCAAACCAGACCAGTTCTCCAGGAACACATTATGAAAGGCTCTCCAGCTTGACAAAGACACGGCGGTCCTCAGCCCCTCCTCTTCCCTCTCGCTGTTCCTTCCTAAAATGATTCCTCTGACTTCATCCCTGTCCTCCCAGAGGCCCCTCCATTTGACTATGCCAGCATCCTCCTGGTGACCAGAGCCCCGCTTTCAGCCCCACCTGAAGCCAGTTCCTCCCAGCAAGGCCCGTGTGGGATTCGCTTCTCTAAACACACCGTCTCTGCACAGGGAGAATCGTCTCTCCATTTCCGCAAGCCCTCTTCTCGATGCACTCGCTGCTGTGGACTCTTCTTTTTTTTTTTTTTTTTTTTTTGGTTTTTCGAGACAGGGTTTCTCTGTGGCTTTGGAGGCTGTCCTGGAACTGGCTCTGTACACCAGGCTGGTCTCGAACTCACAGAGATCCTTCTGCCTCTGCCTCGAGTGCTGGGATTAAAGGCGTGCACCACCACCGCCCGGCTGGACTCTTCCTTATCTGCCCTTGTCCCCCATCCTCTCTCTTCCCGTCCCAGTCACACGCCTCCCCGTGGCTACCCCGCTCACACACATCCTAGCCACACAGTTTATGCAGCATAATTGTCTTTTGGGGCCTCGTCTTCGTTGCTGGTTTCCGCCCCTAACTAATTTTAGCTAATTAAAAACCCTCATCCCCATCCCCACACTCATACCTAGGATTCAGACCCCATGTCTGTTGGGGTGTCCCAAAGAACCCTCAGATTCAGCATGTCCAAACCACGGCGGCTGCCTCACCAAACGTTGCTTTTCCGAAGCTAAATGGGGAACACTGGTCACGTAGTTCCTGTGAGGGCAGGGCTGTGTGGGGAAGGCTGGATCTGGGACCAAATGGGACATCTCCAGTATAGCAAATCACAGGACTAGGAATCCCAGGTGAAGCGGGTGTGACCATGGCACCCAGGGATGATGAAGTGTTCTCGTTCGATCTGAAGCCCCGGTGATGTGTGGTTTGGGATTCCTGAATTGACTCCAGGACACAGCGCAGGGCACACGGATGTGGGAATAGATGAAGAATTTAAATATATGCTTGTGTACACATTTTCTGTATGCACAATGTGTGATTTACTGTATCCTCTATGTCCCGTCTCAAGCCTTGCGTTCACTGGCATCGCAGGAGACTGCCATCTGGCAGCCTCAGACATTACTACCGATACATCTGAGTTTTTTTGTACGCCCTCCAACTATTTTCTCATTATAAATCCCTAAGAGATATAGTGAGCAGGTCAAACCACATAGATGTGGTAAATTTTCATTTTATCTAATGAATATATCACCATATACTTCTCTGTAAGGCTGTGCCGTGTTATCTGTCACCAACTATCAATGAAAACACACCCAATTTAAACTCAACTGAGCCTGGAGCTGGTCATGTCTTAGACCTTCAGGCCTCAGGAGAGGGTGAACCACCGGAGAGCCAACCTATGCACCTTCCATTCCTTGAGGTGGACAGGAGCTCTTTGGCTCCTATGCCAGAATGGAAGAATATTAATGTGGGTGGGTTGTTTCTGTCACTGAGGGAGATGGACAAGCTGTGTTCATCACTGAGAGATCTAATGTGGGTGGTTTCCATGAGCTGGCCCAGTGTGGTTTCCTTCACTTCCTGGGAGGATCCAGTGAGGGTGTGGAGGGTCCAGTGAGGGTGTGGAGGGTCCAGTGAGGGTGTGGAGGGAAAATCCAGTGAGGGTGTGGAGGGAAAATCCAGTGAGGGTGTGGAGGGAAAATCCAGTGAGGGTGTGGAGGGAAAATCCAGTGAGGGTGTGGAGGGAAAATCCAGTGAGGGTGTGGAGGGAAAATCCAGTGAGGGTGTGGAGGGAAAATCCAGTGAGGGTGTGGAGGGAAAATCCAGTGAGGGTGTGGAGGGAAGATCCAGTGAGGGTGTGGAGGATCCAGTGAGGGTGTGGAGGATCCAGTGAGGGTGTGGAGGATCCAGTGAGGGTGTGGAGGGAAAATCCAGTGAGGGTGTGGAGGATCCAGTGATGGTGTGGAGGATCCAGTGAGGGTGTGGGGGATCCAGTGAGGGTGTGGAGGGTCCAGTGAGGGTGTGGGGGATCCAGTGAGGGTGTGGGGGATCCAGTGAGGGTGTGGAGGATCCAGTGAGGGTGTGGAGGGAAAATCCAGTGAGGGTGTGGAGGATCCAGTGATGGTGTGGGGGATCCAGTGAGGGTGTGGAGGGAAATGCAGTGAGGGTGTGGAGGGTCCAGTGAGGGTGTGGGGGATCCAGTGAGGGTGTGGAGGGAAATGCAGTGAGGGTGTGGAGGGAAATGCAGTGAGGGTGTGGAGGGTCCAGTGAGGGTGTGGAGGATCCAGTGAGGGTGTGGAGGGAAATCCAGTGAGGGTGTGGAGGGAAATCCAGTGAGGGTGTGGAGGATCCAGTGAGGGTGTGGAGGATCCAGTGATGGTGTGGAGGATCCAGTGAGGGTGTGGGGGATCCAGTGAGGGTGTGGGGGATCCAGTGAGGGTGTGGGGGATCCAGTGAGGGTGTGGAGGGAAATGCAGTGAGGGTGTGGAGGGTCCAGTGAGGGTGTGGGGGATCCAGTGAGGGTGTGGAGGGAAATGCAGTGAGGGTGTGGAGGGTCCAGTGCGGGCGACTTCCGAGCGGCTTGGGGAAGCTGCCAGTATTGCATGGGACCTTCTGTTTTTCAGTTTTCCTAACCCAGGAGGAAGCACACAGTGTCCTACACCGGCAACGGCGTGCCTACTCATTCCTGGAGGAGCTAAGGACAGGCTCCCTGGAGAGAGAATGCCTTGAGGAGCAGTGTTCTTTTGAGGAGGCCCGAGAGATCTTCAAGAGCACCGAGAGGACAGTGAGTGCCCCTCACCCCGGGCGGGGGCCAGCGCTTATGTAGCACACTGAGACTGGAAGGAAGAGAGCTGGGAGTGTGAGGGTCACACCTGTGTTCGCAGCCGTCTCCCCGTTTCCGTGGTAGTTGTCACTCAGTACACATAGATACACAGGAACCCTGACACACAGGCTTCCACTTTCAACCACACTATATGTAATTTTCTTTTTTTGGTTTTACGACACAGGGTTTCTCTGTATTGTTTTGGAGGCTGTCAGTCCAGCCCGGCCTCGAACTCACAGAGATCCGCCTACCTCTGTTTCCCGAGAGCTGGGATTAAAGGTGTGGGCCACCACCACCCAGCCACAATATGTAATATTTTAAAATATTTAATGCGCTTTATTTACTTTCTTTTTGGACATTTTTTATTTAATTAACTTTTTTCATTTATTTTACATGCCAACCACAGTTTCCCCTCCCTCCTCCCCTCACAGATGACCCCAGCTAAGACTCCTAGCAACAGTGTACAGGGTGCCTGAACTGGCCATCTACTGTAAGCCCATAGACAAATTTCTACAACAGAATAAAAGTAACTTCTAAAGCACATTTGATGTGTCTGCTAGTTTCCCAGAGGAAATTCCCTTATTCCCTAAGGATCCAGGGCTGAGAAGGGAAGATTACCCTACCATGGAGGGCTGGCCACACACACTCAATGCTGTCCCCACAGGAGGCAGCTCCTTTGGAAACATCTGAGGAGCACCGTGGTTTCCTCCACCACACCTGGCCATGCGCAGTTCGATTCTGAGTCTCTCTCTTGTTTGTTTGCTTGCTTTAATTTGTTGAGGCAATGTCTTGCTCTGACGCCCAGACAGGCCCCCAACACTGTCTTCCTGCCTCTGCCTCCTCACTGCTGGATTTACAAGTATGTGCTACCATGCCCAGCCCTGCAGTTTCATTTTGCAGAAGAGGCATATTTAAACATTACTGAGCATTTTCCATTCTAGTTAGACATCTGTCTTTGGACGTTTCTTCCTAGGAAGGGTGTGTCAGGATAGGACGATCTTTGAGACTGGGTTCATCATGTTTCATTTTGTCATCATCTCTGGAAAAAAAACAGTCAATCACATTCCTGGAGTTATTGCAAGGGGTTTATTTTTCATTCTCCAAGGGATTTTTTTCCTCTGATCAGCTTTGACTCATATCACATCTCACACTCACAGAACATCTCTCTCACCAGAATTCTCATGCAGCAGGCTTCACACTCACAGGAGACCTCACTCATATTCAGAGAACACCTCTCTCACAAGAGTTCTTACATTCACAGGAGGCTTCCCACTCAAAAGGCCTCACACAGGAAATTCATGTATACAGAAGAATTTACACCCTCACAACACCTCACAGAGAACACCTCACACAGGGTACCTCACACAGAACACCTCACACATTACACCGCACACAGAACACCTCATTCTCACAGGCTATTTCACAGACTCAAAGGATACATCATGCAGGATGACACCCCCCTCCCACTCACAGAACAGCTCTTTCAAAAGTGTCCTCACACTGGTAGGACACCTCATACAGGGAACCTGCAGAAGCTACTTTTCTCACTGGTATAACCAAATACCTGACAAGAAAGAACTGAAGAAAAGGCAGGCTTGTTTTGGTTCACAGTTCAGGAGGAAGGCCATCATGGCAGGCAGGGAAGAAGTGACAGCAGGAACACGAGGCAGCTGGTCACAGTGCATCCAGTCAGGAAGTAGAGACTGACAGGGGTGGGGTGGGGGGAGGCAGGATTAGGGCCAGAACTCAGGTGCGCTGACTTGACAGAGGCAACTGCGTCACGGCTTTAGATGTCTCTAGAAAGGGCATAGAAAAATATGCCCCTCAGATACGCCAGAGGGTTCTGTCTCCCCAAGCCCCTCACAGAGGCCAAGGTCAGGAGCCCCTCCCACAGCCCTGAGCTCCCTCCATGGACACTAGCTGCTACTACTGCCCATGAACGTGCCTCACGTGGCTTCTTCTTCCCCCTCAGAAGCAGTTCTGGATGGTCTACACCGGTGAGTAGGTGAAGAGCCGTTTGCGGCCCTCCCCTGTGGGCCTTCTTTGTGGCACACTAACGACAGCCCACCCACAGATGGGGACCAATGCGCCTCGAATCCGTGCCAGAACGGGGGCACCTGCCAGGACCACCTCCAGTCCTACGTCTGCTTCTGCCTCATAGACTTTGAGGGCCGCAACTGTGAGAAGAGTAAGACCAGCCTCCTGCCTCAGTTCACAGACGGATGGAGTGGGGAGGGGAGGGCCCGGGCCCCTGATTCCAGGGTGTTCAGCCTCGTCAAGGAAGGACAGGGTGCCCAACCCCTCCTCAGCCCTGTGGGAAACCCGTTAAGTACTCTCTTCAAACTGAGAGTCTAAGGTTTGGGGTCTCAGACTCAGTGTCCCTTTTGGCTCCCTGCCCTGGAGGTTTGGTCTGGAGAGAGCTGAGGAAGGGTCCCTATGTCACTACCAGCTTCTGTCCCCACCAGGCAAGTCAGCCGGGTAAACTTCTCTGGACTCCCACAGGCGGCTCTCGGTTCTTCTGGGAGGGCATGTAAAGTACCACGGAGTACAACCCACCTAGGAGCCCTTTAACCCCAAGCCTGCGTGTGCAATCACGTAGGTGGGAAAGACCCATCTCCAGTTCTTCCTGGGGCCCGCGGCTCGCCGTCAAGCATACCTTTAGCTAGCTGTCTGTGTCCCATGGCCCAGACAGGCAGCAGTATTCCGGCTGGAGGATCCCCCAAGGTTGTCTCTTCAGACCAACGGCCTCATGTTGTTCACATGGGTTCTTCTTGGTGTCGCCAGAGAGAGTAGAAAGGAAGGAGGGGAGGCGCTCACAGGGTCCCTGACCTGAGAGGCTTGCACACCCTCCTGAGCTCCGATTGAGAGCCATAGGCAGGCCTCCAGACCGGAGCTCTGAGCTCGCATGCTGAGCCAGCTCTGATGCCCATGCTCTGCGCAGCTGAACTGACCACGCCCCTCTTCCGTCTGGCCCAATGGCCTATGCTGGAACCAAGGGCCTGGATGGCTCACGTGGTCTTGAAGGTTGCCCCTAGAATTAATTCTCCCTTTGGCCGTTCCACGGGCCAGTTTCCCATTCTGTTGGCAGTTTTTTTACTGTCCCTGGGAAATTTTTCCCTACCTCCAGAACCGTTCCCAACTTCTCCTTAGATTCTTGGAAGGGGAAAGTGTCACATACCAGCCCAGAGTCCTCAAAATGCCATCGAGGCTGCCACTGTTAGGACTTCTCAGATGTGTGACCCCCAGCTCCAGGTCTCCTCCCTGCAAATCGGTCCACGGGGGAGGTGATGCCAAGTTCCGTCTCAGTAGCCTGCCGCTGTACGCCGCCTACCAAGGGAACAAGAGCGACCGCCATCATGGCTGACCTGCCAGCCCCTCAGACTGCCTTCTGTCCTCAGACAAGAATGCCCAGCTGATCTGTGCAAATGAAAATGGCGGCTGTGACCAGTACTGCACTGACAATCCAGGGACCAAGCGCACCTGCCGCTGTCATGAGGACTACGTGCTGCAGCCGGATGGGGTGTCCTGCAAACCGAAAGGTACGGGTCCCACGCACTGGTGCTTCTTACACCCCGGAGAGTCAGTCACCTTCGCTGGCCTGTGGCACGTTATCAGCCCAAAGAGGCATAACAGGCCAGACCCCAGCTAAGCAAGCATCTGACAGACACTGGAAGCTGAGGGACGCCCTGCCTGGGAGCGTGGCATGCTGGGACAGCAACCTGCACTGCCTCAAGTGCCCTGGGGCGAAATGAGGCCCTTTGTCTCCTCTAACACCCAATCTGGACACCTCTAGGTTACATCTGGGAGTCACACGGACACACCTGGCACACCTGCCCACTGCTGCACAGTTGAGAACACAGTATGACTTACTGTGACAAATTACACACATGTGGGTAGCAGGAGTGTGCACCTGTGAGTTCACTGCCTGCAGGGGTCGAAAGGTGTCAGATCCCCGAGCTGCGTTGTGAGCTGCCTGATGTGGGAGCTGGGAACCAACCTCGGGTCCTCTGCAAGAGCAGTCAATGCTCTTAGCTGCTGGGCCACCTCTCCAGCTGCCTTAGAGTGCGTGTCTCGAATAAAACCTGTTTCTCCAGGAGATGATTGAACCTGCACTTCCAAGGGCTGAGGCTTCTTTGGAAGAGGATGGGTTCGGCCTGGTCCATGAAGCTAGAGGCCAGCGGACCACAACTAAATCTTCTTTCTTACCCAAGGAGTCAACAGTGTGCAAAGAAGCATGAGTGAGGTCAAAATAGCAGGACGTTCTGTGTGGTTGGTTCATTTCCCTTGCCTTGTAGCAAATCCAAGCAATATGTCCTCCCTGTGAAGACCTAGCATGTCCTCCCTGTGAAGACCTAGCGTGTCCTCCCTGTGAAGACCTAGCATGTCCTCCCTGTGAAGACCTAGCGTGTCCTCCCTATGGAGACCTAGTGTGTCCTCCCTATGGAGACCTAGCATGTCCTCCCTATGGAGACCTAGCGTGTCCTCCCTATGGAGACCTAGCGTGTCCTCCCTATGGAGACCTAGCGTGTCCTCCCTATGGAGACCTAGCATGTCCTCCCTATGGAGATCTAGCGTGTCCTCCCTATGGAGACCTAGCATGTCCTCCCTATGGAGACCTAGCGTGTCCTCCCTATGGAGACCTAGCATGTCCTCCCTATGAAGATTCAGGAGAGCTCAGTTCTAGAAAGCAAGGTCTCCGTTTTCCCAGCCCAGTGTCTCTCCTCTCACGGTGCTGTAATGGGCTGCCCTCTGCCCACTCAAGAGGGAAGCACTGCTCTCCTCCGCCCCGAGGCTTCCCACTGTCCCTGGCAGGGGCCAGCCGCTTCTGAACCCCTACCCACAAGCACCCTAACCTCAGCACCCCCTCGTCTGACTTCTGCTTCATACAGTTGAGTATCCTTGTGGGAGAATGCCTGTTGTGGAAAAAAGAAACTCCAGCAGCCCCCAAGGCCGGATTGTGGGAGGCAAGGTGTGTCCCAAAGGGGAGTGCCCGTGGCAGGTAAGACTCTCCGTCCTGTGCGGACCCCGCTTCTCCAGCTCTCTTCCCCCTGACTCCAGGGTTTCTACCCCAGGGTGTGGACGTTTTGAATTGGGTCATATTTACACACAAGGAACATGGGCTGGCCCCCACCCCACCCACATCCCAAGGTACTCCCCCCATGCACACACATACACACTTGTGCAGAGAAAGGGGAAGAAAAATGAATGTTGAGGCCTGCTCCATGCAGAAAACCATGCACAGTCTGCTGCTGCCTCGGGGGTCCCTTGAGGACCCGCATGTGTACCCCACCGTCCATCATCCTGTTCTACCAGAGCCCCCAGATCGAGAGCTGCTCTAAATCCCCAGGGCCCTGTGTTGCAGGCAGGAATCCTGGTAAGCCAGCTGCTTCCTGGGGGCAAGGGGACCATAAAAACAGTGTGACTTTCTGTGTCCGTGTGCCCCCCCCCAGGCTGTGCTGAAAAGCAGTGGGATATTGCTATGCGGGGCCACCCTGATGGACACCTCGTGGATAGTGTCCGCAGCCCACTGTTTCGATGGTATCCGGAGTTGGAGGAACATAACAGTGGTGCTGGGTAGGTATGGCCTATCCCTGGCCCCTCACATGAGGCATTTTCAGACCGACCGTGGCTCAGGGGCTGGCCAGATGACAGCTCCAAGAAGGGACCACACTAGAGCTGACTCACTTGGCCACTGAGCTTTCCCTTCCCTCAGGGAACAGGGGGAGGTTTAGGGCTGTTGTTCCCACCCTGCCCCTCTGAGTGGGTGACAAGAGTCCCATCCACTCCTCGCTCCTCAGTACGCTGGTTCTAGATACAGACCATTCACAACCTTCCCTCCATAACTGCAGGGGGCCCTGGTGCCTGTTTTTCCCAGCACCCCAGGGAGGGTACAAATCCTCCAGACACCAGAGGCTGAAGTGGCCCTGTCTTATGCTCTAGGCCAGAGGGCCAAGACGAGCAAGGATTCTGTGTGGGGATAGGGCCACCCGTGGTAGGGTGTGTGCCCTGAGTGGTGTGGTCCTCTCAGGCGAGCACGACTTCAGCGAGAAGGACGGGCCTGAGCAGGTGCGGCGGGTGGTACAGGTCTTTATCCCTGACAAGTACTCGCCAGGCAAGATCGACCACGACATCGCCCTGCTTCGCCTCCACCGGCCCGTGACCCTCACCGACTACGTGGTACCCCTGTGTCTGCCTGAAAGGGCCTTCTCTGAGAACACCCTATCCAGAATCCGCTTCTCCAGGGTCAGTGGCTGGGGCCAGCTGCTGGACCATGGTGCCACCGCCTTGGAGCTCATGGCTGTTGAGGTGCCCCGGATGATGACCCAGGACTGCCTGGAACGTGCCAAGCACAGTTCCAACACCCCCAAAATCACCGACAACATGTTCTGCGCTGGCTACGTGGACGGCACCAAGGACGCCTGCAAGGGCGACAGCGGCGGCCCTCACGCCACACACTACCGCGGCACATGGTACCTGACAGGCGTGGTCAGCTGGGGGGAGGGCTGTGCTGCTGTTGGCCACGTGGGCGTGTACACCAGGGTCTCCAGGTACACAGACTGGCTGATCAGATTCATGGACTCCAAGCTCCAGGTCGGGGTTTACCGAGTGGAACTACTCTAGCTCCTTGAGAAGCCCGGCCTTTCTTGAGGAGGAGGCTGTGTGGAGTCCATGGAGTCTCCTGCTATTCTTGGGGTGGGGAAGGAGAAAGAGAAAAAGAGAGAGAGAAGGAAGCAGAGGGGGAGATAAAGGAGGGAAGCAGACGGAAATGTCTGAACTACTAAACAAAGACTCTCAGAGGAGCTGGGCGGGAGAACCACAGGCAGGCAGCCCTAAGGGGCAGCATGGTCCTGAGAGAGACAAGGCCCGGCCCCTGCTACTGTCTCCCTGCAGCTGCCTCCCGTCTGTGTGTGCTCTGCCTGCAATGCTGCAGTGCGCACACGTGCATACAGAACATGTGTATGCACACGCATGCTCTGCCTGCAATGCTGCAGTGTGCACACATGCATATAGAATATGTGTATGCGCACGCGTGTGTGTGCACTCATGATGCACACATGGCCTGCACCATTGTTCACTTTGGTTTCTTTTTTGTGTGAGTACCCCGTCTTTATTTCAATTAAATGAGAAACATCATCTGAGGGCGTGGGGTCATCCTTCCGGGTTTCCCAAGGGGGTGTTTCTGAGGTAGTGTGTGTTCCTGCCATTCACTGCTTCCAACCTGACAGTGAGTGGCTGACCTTCGCAGCACACCTCGGGGAAGCCTGCTGTCCCCCTGGGTTGACCTTAACTCCGAGGTCAACCCTCAGTCTCCTGGGTCATCAGCAACTAATGCAGGTATGCAGCTCACAGAGCTGTCCTGAGGTGGCACCAAGGGCCCTGGAGAGACCTTACTTGAGGGTCTAGTTCCCCGAAGACTGACATGATCAGTACGAGATGTGCTTATTTTCCAATTAGCGCTTCCTTTCTGGGAGTGAGGCCAGAGAAAGAGTCGGGTGCAAAGGAAGGAACCCCCCAAACCAGCATTAGTATTTGGCCCGAATCCCCTCACCCTTGATGTCATCACAGATTCAGTGTAGGCACAGTGACCTCCACATAGGCAGCACCAGGCAGGGCAGAGGCCAGGCACCAGTTAACAGCCACCAGAGCTGCCACACATCTTTTCCTGGCTGTGTTACAATCTGCCACAGTCTGATTAACGGCAGTGATTTCCCGCCTGGTGAGATGCCAGCACCAGTCTCGACATCTGACATGACTGGGTGTGTTCCCTAGGCACCCACCGCATGCCAAGGCCCTCTGGGCACTGGCAACTGCGATAAGCCAAACACCATTCCAGTACCCTTTGGCTACGTGCAGGCACCCACAGTCATGAGCCATTGCCTAACCAACCACCATAGGCAGCACAGGCTGTAGCCAGTAAAGTGGGCACGAGGAGTCCCATTTCTGCCCGCGAATATACAGACACGGTGTGCAGACTCCCCAGGCTCAAAAATACCCCACCAGATGAGGCTTCTAAAGTACACAGGGTCAACGTGCTCTCCAACAGTCGCGTCTACTTGGAGAAAGTGGGGACAGGCTGAGCACTCTCCCCTCAGAGACCAGATTTTAGAGTTTTGTTGTTGTTGTTGCTGCTGCTGCTGTTCTCCAGGGTCTCTGAAGCACAGACTTTCAGGGGTGCCTCCTGGTGACAGGCCATGAGCCCAGAACCTCTTGAGTCTATTACAAGAAAGAGTTCTGGGCTCAGGGGAAGCCCCACCGCCTGGCCTGCAGCCCCAGTTACACCCATACACACTCCCAGAAGAGTCACATGGCCACAGCGTGGGAGAGGAGCTGTTTCCACGTTTGTGGCCCTCGAACCACTCGTCCCTCTCTGGCTTCCTCTTTCAGGACTGAGGGAAAATGGGGACCATGTGCTCTGCCAAAGTGACCATGACCATCAAACACCAAACCTCCCCTCACACATTCCCCACCCTTCATGCCTACAGCAAGGTTGGAAATGGCAGGCCTGGTGGGCCAACACACCCTCTGCCAACCCTGACGTGTGCCATGGGGCCATGTGGACTCCCCTAGATGTCACGTATCAGAGAAGTGAGCGTGTGTCAAGACCCCGGCAGTTCAGGGTTCCCGTCCCCCGGTAGGCCAGCCTGTTTCCATGACTAGACTGCATAGCCATTGTCCAGAGGACACATGAGCCTCACATTTACACTTGGGCCAAGAGTTAGCTGGGGCCAGCCAGAGGGCTGAGGGCTCCGGTGCAAACCCCACATGTGCCCTGGGACCCAGACTTTGCCTAATCGCCATCTCAGCTACTGTTTCTGAAAAAGATGATAAGGAAGTGACATTTTTACCAGTACTAGCAGGGTGGGATGAGTATTAAAAACCAGAAAATGCCATCAAATGGTGTTGTTTCTCTTAGCGCAAAGCAAGACCTCCCAGGCAGTTTGGGATAAGGATAGTCAGCCTGGAAAAGGGTGGGGTCGGTGACCGCAGTTCCCAGTCCTCTGACCTCATTGCTGGCCTGGGCTCCAATCAGGAGGCTAGATAAGCAGAGGGAGCATGGCCACCTGGGGCCCGCGGTGAGTGAACCTTGTCCCATGCCTGTCACAGCAACTGCTGTCCTTGACCACACCATGGGGAGCCTGCTGCGACTCAGCCTGCTCTGTGTTGTCCTGGCCAGCCTAGTGTTACATGGAAGAAGTGGTGAGTTCTCCAGCCCTTTGCACTGCGGAGTGACCCAGGAGGAGGCAAGACAGTGGGCAGGTGGAAGGCCAGGGTGGTGGGTCCACTGGCCCAGTCGCACACTGACTTCTGCTTGTCTAGTTAGGGCCGGCTGCGACTACTCACGCAGGGCACAAGAAGTTACTAGTGAAAGGACCTGGAGAAGGGAGCAAAACACACACACACACACACACACACACACACACCACGGGGCGGGGGGGGGGAGTCAGTGATCAGGAGAGATAAGGGCGGACAGAGATAAGAAGAAAGAGATAAACCGAGGAGATAAAGCCACCCCAGGCATGGAGGAGACAGGAGCCAGGGTACCCAAGCTTGGGAAGGCTCTACTGGGCCAGGGACTACGCAAGACAAGACAAGGCTGTGCAAACAGGCAGCAAGCAGCCCCAGGCCTGCTCAAAAGAAGGGCTCCTTTTAGTTAACCCAGAGCAGGCTCTGGGCACACGGAGCTGGCCTCGCGCCAGTACAAGAAGCAGCCTTGGCAACACCGGGGCACTTCCCACGCATTTGGTCCTTACCAAGGAGAGCATGGCCGGCAAACCTGACGTCTGCTCGATGGGTCAATGCCTGTGAGTCACCACCAAGGCCAGCACCACAGAGACAACTCCCCACCCCCATGTTTAAGGACAGCACTGTGCAGGAGCTGGGAAATCAGAGGCCATAAGCAACAAAACACAGCCAACGCTGAGCAGCACAATGCCAGCCACAGGACATTTGAGTCTTTGCTGGTTCCCACCGGCAAGTGTTGACAATGTTACCACATTTCAGTTTCATGCTGCCAATCTTGAACCTATGACTGCCTGCGGGACTGTCCCAGTAAAGCCATTCACGGAGGCTAAGACTTAGTCAAACGGACAGGCAAGCTGCCTGCATTCACTGGACTGGGACTTAGCAAGCACCCGCTGTTTCCAGGCCTGGAACAGCCACAGGCAGACAGGTCACATCTGGTTATAAGGCCATATTCCATTGAGGTGACAGCAGCAATACACAGCATCAGAGAGTAGCATCTGCATCACTGTGGCCGAATGCAAGGGGTCACGCCATGGAGAGATCCGTGTGAGCGGCCGGGCGTACCAACCGCATCTGCATCACTGTGGCCGAGTGTCTGGCACTGGCAGCTTTAGTGAAGAAGGGTCTCCTTTGGCTCGTGGTGTCAGAGGTCTCAGTCCATCGTGGCAGGGAGGGTGTGACAGGGTGGAGCAGCTGCCACCCTGCCATCCAGGAAGCAGAGGGCCTGCTTGGCCTTCTTTTCTCCTCTTTGCCCTCTCTAGGCTCCCGGGTGATGTGGTGTCGCCCCCACGCTCACAGAGCGTCTTTACCCCTCAGTCAGTTCTCTCTGGAAACACCCTTGCAGACAAACCCGGAGTGTGCGTCTCAGTCCAGGCTGACAGTGAAGGGTAATCATCACACCAGGGAAGAATGTTCCAGATGGGAAGAAAGCGTGTGCAACGGTCCTGGGTGAGATGAGTCCTGGTAACTGGTAAGGGCCTCTCACCGGTGTCCCTCCCTGTCTTCCAGTGTTTATTAACCGGGAACATGCCAACAGTGTCCTCACGAGGATTCGGAGAGCAAACTCAATTTTTGAAGAGTTGAAGAAAGGAAATCTGGAAAGAGAGTGTATGGAAGAAATGTGCAGCTATGAAGAGGCCCGCGAAGTCTTTGAGGATGTTAAGAAGACGGTGAGTCCGGGCAGGCCCATGTGCGGATGGCTGGGCCATCCCACCTTCCTTTCTAGCTGGGGCTGGGCCATCCCTGTGTGCTGCAGATTCCCAGGCTGGTTCACATTTGGATCTTCACCTACAAGCTTGTAGTCAGGGAAATATTACTTAAATATTACTATAATATGTTGGTAGTTAATGACATTGACTATACTTAAGGACATAAATGCCCAGTTCGGAATTAGAGGTTCCCTTGACTCACTACCCTGAATCCCTGTGTGTTCTGTGTGACCACACAGTCTATTACGATCCCACTGAAATCACCCAGCCTGGTCTGGGTGTGGGGGAGGAGGAGAATGTAAGGAGGAAACAGAAGCCACGGCACTTGAAAAAGGTGGCATTGAGGTCAACCACTGGCTGTAAGCAACCACACAATGGATAGAGGCATTTTAGAAAAGGAAGAAGTGTGGTTAGACTCCAGCCAGCATCTAAAAAAAAAGAAAAATTTAGTTATGCCTTCATAATATCAAGACCTAGAAGTGTGGGCAGACCGAGCTGACCCTCAGGGTGGCTTCTATGAAGTGTGCAAGGGGGCAGAGGGTGGGAAGAAAACATCTTAAGGTGAACCCATCTTCTATGTGTAGTTTCCCCAGCCTCTTAAGAGGAGACGAGGGGATGTCTCCACCAGGGGATCGATTCCAGGACGTTCAGCCTATGAGCTGGAGGGCAAAACATGGAGATGGTATTCAAATACTTATCTCCTAAAAAGACAAGCCTCACACTAAACAAATCCTAACACAAACTGAACCAGAGATCTAAAGGCAAACCAAGAAAAAAAAACCTTTTATAGAGATGTAGAACAAGGAGCTAGCCAGAGTTCTTTGGTATGGCTCCCAAAAATAATTCAAAATAAAAAATTTAATCAACGAGACTTTGTCAGATTGAAATCCCTCCCCTTGGGGTGGGGGTGAAACAGTTGAGAGAATGAATATATAAGCTACTGACCAAGAAAGTGTTTGCAACTCACACCTCCAATCAGGAATCGAGAGTCTCTAAAAATCTCATAGCCCAAGAGAGGAAATGAACAGGTAAGGAAGCTCAAAGAACAAAAGACCGGAACGGTTACATCACCAAAGACGAAATATGCTGACAAGCCCCTGAAGCCACCCCACCCCACTAGCCATCACGGGGATTCAGGGTAAAGGCACATCAGGGCCTACTATACTGTACTACACTGATAGTGGGTATCAGCATCGCTGGGGCTGGTGGCTGACTACAGACAGAGCGCGGAGCTGGCAGGGAGGGGGTCGAGAAGCCATCAGAGGATCCAAACTCATGTGCCACCTGAGGGGAAGTGCGCCTCACATGCACTTAGAAATAGTGTGAGTTTCTCAGAAAGCCATGTAAGGCGACCCACTGCTGTGGGGAAACCATCCCTGGGCACTTACCTAGAAAGAAAAAAAACTTATTTTCATATAAAAACTGCCTTGCTCCGGGCGGTGGTGGCGCACACCTTTAATCCCAGCACTCGGGAGGCAGAGGCAGGTGGATCTCTGTGAGTTCGAGGCCGGGCTGGACCGATAGCCTCCAAAACAATACAGAGAAACCCTGTCTCGTAAAAAACAAAAAAACAAACAAAAAAAACTGCCTTGTATTAGGCATTTTAATTTTTTTTCTGAGACAGAGTTTCTCTCTGTATAGCCTCTGTAGACCAGACCGGCCTTGTACTTGTGGAGATCCACCTGCCTCAGCCTTCTGAGTGCTGGGATTAAAGACATGAACCCCACCTCCCTACCCAGGCGTAAATGTTTATAGCAGCTCCAATCATAATTACCCCAAGTTGGAAATAGCATGAACATCACCCACTGTTGGGTGAAGGTAAGCACAGTTTGAGCCAGCAACAAATAGGAACACACTCGGGTACACAGGTAGCTGGACACGTTCTGGGGGCACGATCCTGAAGAGAACTTCACAGACCTGTTTCCTGTATCATTCATTTATCAGACATTCTTTAAAAGTCATCGCTTTATCGAAGAGCAGAAGGTTTGTGGTGGATATCAGGACTTGATGGGTTTCAGGGCTGGATGGGGGCTGTGATTGTGGAGTTTGGGTGAAGACAGGGCTGTGTGTATTTTGATTATATGGTGGTCACACATGTCTACACATGTGCTAAAGTTCAAAGAATTGTAAACACAAAGAAATTGATTTTACAGTGTGACATTTAAATTAGAAACTAGATTCCTTATTATTATTGTTACTATATTATTATTATTTCTCCTTCTTCTTATGTTTCCTTCTTCTACTTCTTATTGGAACTCATGTAGCCCAGGCTGGCCTCAAACTCAGTATGAAGTGTGGAATGACCTTGAACTTCAGTCCTCCTGCCTCAACTCCAAAGTGCTGGGATCACAGGCATTTACCATCACGTCTGATTATATTTGACTTTTTAAAATATATTCTGCACCAAGAAGATCTCTGTCTTTCTCTTCTTTGCCCATGAGATTGAATCAATGGCTTCCTACAAACTAGGCAAGTGCTCTACTCCAGGCTGCATCTCCAGTCTAAAATGAAATGTTTTAGAGACAGCGCATTCATCACTGTGACTACCATAACAGAGTCCGACTAGCAGAATGCCTCAAAGTAACAAGGATTTATCCACTTGAAATTTTGGGGGCAATGAGTGCAAAACTAGTACCCAGGCCAGACCAGGTCCTTTGGAAGTGCCCGAAGAAACTCTATGCTGTGACTCCAGATGTTACCCCAACCTCTGCCGTCATCTCCCATGACCTCCCGCCACTGTTGGCTCTGGGCGGCCTTTCTTTACTTTGAAATGGACACCGTCATTGGTTAAGAGCATGAGACAATTCTGGGTGACCTCACCTGGGTCTTCACCCTCATTTACAGCCACAAAGTCCCATGTCTAGTTAAGGTCATACTCTGAGCTCCCAGACAGATTTGAATGGGGAGTGGGATTGTGACCAACTGTGTGTACTGTGACCCTCTGTTAGTGTACCATGGGCCTTGACCTGTTCTAAGATAGTTAGCAAGTTATGCTTTTCCCATTCACATAACTGTGGCCAGCAGCTTGTGCTCTTTTTCTTATTTTTGAGCATGGGGTCTGTCAACTGAGCACCATACTCAGCATGGTGTTTCTTCCAGTCTATTTCTCGTTACCTTGAATGTAGTTTCAGTATTCAGCAAGGGCCACGTGCTGAAGCAGATAGGAGATGGGACCTCTCCGGGATGAAGCACGCAGGCAGCTCTCCCTTTCAGATGGAGAAGTTTTGGAACAGTCCTGGGAACTGGTTGCTAGAGACGGTTACTGTTAGTGTGAAATGTCTGTTTTGTTTTTCTCATGTGTTTTAAATTTTTCTTTTCTTTTAGAATGAATTCTGGAACAAATACGTAGGTAAGATGTTTCCTATTTCAATCCTGAGAAACTCCTTAACATTTAAGAGAAGGGATTGGCTTTGGGAATCATTTTTTTCCGTATTTTTTTATTTAACTTTTTACGCATGTCACTTTCAGCTCCCTCTCCCTCCACTCCTCCCCCAGGGAAACATTTTTAATTACATTCTTTTTCTATCTTATTTATCTACACTTTTCCCTTCTGGGTTTCCATGATACTTATTTAAAGTATTTTACAGTGAGTTTATATTGATTTCAGTTTTATGATTTATTAAAAATACACATCTTTTTAAATGGGATCTTGTTGCCCACAGTGGCCACAAACACTCAGGTTCTAGACACCCTCACTACTCAGCCTCTTGAGTACCTGGGGCTGTATGTGTTTTCCACCATGTCTGGATCAGATACAGACTTAAGTCGGGTCCTCCTTACATGAGGATATCAAATTCCATGTCATCTTTAACAAGTATAGCAAGCTGAAGCAAATGGTGGAGCTTGAAATACCAGGCTTTCTAAATGGTGGCCACCCTGATGACTGTTCACAACCTCAGAGACCATACTGGTCACGGCTACCTGGAAGTTGTTTCAAAATGGTAATTAGACACCACACACACACACACACACACACACACACACACACACACACACACACACACCGCCCCGTGAGGTGAGTGACATACCAAAAAAAAGTGGAACCTGAGCCAGAGCTGCATCACCCCCTGATTCTCATTCCACACCCAGAGGCCTTGGGGAAAAGGGTCCCCACCTTCTCTGATCAGCACCCAGTCCAGAAACAAGTGCCACAATGTCCCTTGTCCCCCTCCTTTGCAGAGGAGACAAAGCACCTCTGCTTGGCCACAAACACATTGTAATACACGCTGGTAGATATCAGGGACCCAGCCAATGATGCAAGGGACAGGGTATCACACATACATAGCCACCAGAGTGGGCACTAAACAAATCTATGATGAATTATTCTCAAGGAAGAGAAGCAAGCTCAGGCTATCTGCAAAGCGGATGCAAGGACCACACAGTGTCAGTGGTCCCCATGATGAAATGCCTTCAGCCTCGGTTTCCAAATCCTCTCATTGCAGACGGTGACCAGTGTGACAACAATCCTTGCCAGAATCAAGGCCAGTGTCAGGATGGCCTCGGGGACTACACATGCACCTGCATGGAGGGATTCGAGGGCAAAGACTGTGAATTCTGTAAGTCCCTCTGCTTGGGGTCATACCACGAGTAGGAAGGAGGGGAGACACAGAAATACCTAATGAGACAACTAAATCACCTGTAATTCTCTGACACATTAAACCCCAGAGATGTCTGTCCTCTGGCTGCTCTGTGGGTGCAGCATGAGAGACAATGTTCCCATGTGGGTCAGAGCTGCTGTGTCACCAAGAGGCAGGTGGCTGGGCAGCACACACGAGAATCGGTTAGACTGTTCACACTGCCCTTCCTACTTCTGCTCTGGCACAGTGGGCTGAGTCACCTCCTCCATTTACATTTGTCAAGCAAGAAATGTTCTAGATTGCCTAGTTTTAGATATATCATGCACTTTTTTATTTACATTTGTCACTACAAACATCAGCAAGGAAATGTTCTAAACTGCCTAGTTTTAGATATGTCATGTGCTTTTTTATTTACATTTGTCACTACAAACATCAACAAGGGATGTTCTAGATTGCCTAGTTTTAGATATATCATGCACTTTTTTATTTACATTTGTCACTACAAACATCAACAAGGGATGTTCTAGACTGCCTAGTTTTAGATATGTCATGTGCTTTTTTATTTACATTGTCACCACAAACATCAACAAGGAAATGTTTTAGATATGTCATACACTTAGTTGATTCTACAGTAATTTAGGTCACTATCAGCCCGGTTTTCCCTAACAAGAAAGATCTGCACGTCTTTTACTACTTTATTTATTGCCTTTGTTTTTAGCTGTGGCCTCACTCTCTAACCAAGGCTGGCCTAGAACATACTATATAGCCCACTCCAGATTTGAACTCCCAGCAATCCTCCTGCCTCAGCCTCCTAAGTACTAGAATTACAGGTGTATGTCACCGTGTCCAGGGGTAAATTACTTTCCTTCTAGAGTGAGATCTTTCTCTGCACGCCCCCAGGACTCTCTCTGGTGGAGCTGCTGATTATGAATCATTCCACAGAAGCCCAGACATCTGTAAATAACAGACTAACACATCTAGTGAGGGTCACAATCCCTGAGCTAAGATTCCACCGAGGTAGATTTTCTCCATAATTGTTTTTTCACCCAAGTAGAGGGTTGCAAAGCAAATTGCTATAGACATGGCTGGCTATGAGTGTGAGGTGGGTCATCCTGTGCTGGAAGCAGGTGGGTACCTCTGGTCCAAGTTGCTATGGATGGAGGTATATGGAATCAGTCAGCCTTAAGATACAATGGGCAGGTCAGACGTTACCAAGGGAGTTGAGCTGGTGCTATGGCACAATTTCATGTAGCCTGAAGTGCCTTCACTTCCATGACTTAACAGCGCGGAGACAGAGTGGAGCGACTTAAATGATACCCCTCACCCCCCCAACCCCCTACTGCGTCTACTCTAGACCTGGCTCCTGGCTTTCTGTCACACACTTCCCATGGATGGCTATTCCTTCCGGGTCTCACAGGAACCCAGATCCAAAAACACGACATGCCCACGGTACGGTGTCTGGTGCATCATTCTGGGCTCAGATACTGTTCATTGTTATTGAGCGAGGAAAGGAAGAGGTTCAACCGTGATACAACTCTTCCGCCATGCCAAGGGCAGCACCCTGGATGAGGGTGTGCGCCTGCCCTCGCTCACAAAGTTTCTAGTTGGAGAGTTTTGTGAGGACGCTGAGGGTCCCTTTCGTGGCCTGTGAGGATGCCAGGTGTTTCTCCTGCAGCCTGTGCATTGCAACTGTCCCTCCTA
Source organism: Mesocricetus auratus (assembly GCF_017639785.1). NCBI lineage: Eukaryota > Metazoa > Chordata > Mammalia > Rodentia > Cricetidae > Mesocricetus > Mesocricetus auratus. Next base: position 6,330,318 of record NW_024429212.1, on the reverse strand, counting down.
TGGTCTGGGGAGGCAGCGGCAAGGAGAAACTTACTCGAGGCTGGCATCTCGTTTGACTACCTGTCCTGTTATCACGGGAACCACCCGTGTGTGTCTTTCTTGGGACTCTGTACTTTGCATAGCCCAGCCCTGGCATGGGTGAGATTGGGCAGACAGAACCGGCATGTCTGGACCCATCACATGACTATGAGAAGCCTCATCTGTCCTGTGCTTTCAGTTGTCCGGAAACTCTGCAGCCTAGACAACGGAGAGTGCGACCAGTTCTGCAGTGAAGAGCAGAACACAGTGGTGTGTTCCTGTGCCAGTGGTTACTTCCTGGGCGATGATGGCAAATCCTGCATCTCCACAGGTAGGGGTCATGGGGCCATGGGGACAGCGTGACACTACTGTGGGCAGTAGTGTGGCATGTTCTGGTGGGACTCGCAGAGGCCAACGATGCCAGGAGGTGGAGAATGAGAGCTGAGACTCTGGACAGTTCAACCAGAAAAAATTTAGGTTTGAAAGAAGATCCATTAGATCTAGGACAAAGAGCTATTCCAACTCAGCAGTTGAAGTGGCTGGCACTGTTGCCTCACTCCCCGCAAAGGAGGTGATCCCAGGCACCACTGTGCTGGGCCTACCCACAGCCCTGGCAGTGACTTCTGTGCAGGGTCACTCATGTTCCTCTGGCCTGAGGGCCTGAGAGCCACGGTTGTCACAATACCCCAAGGGCAGGACCCTCGTGGGTCAAAAAGGAGGCATGCGCAGGAGGAGGAGCCAGCAGAGCCAGCGCTGGCATCGTTTTTTGCAGCCCTGTGTTGATTGGGTTTTTTTTTAAACTGGTGAGAGTTGGGTGTGTCAGATCTTATAATCATTGGAGCCACAACTAACAAGGTTCTTAGAGAGAAGTGAAGGCCAGGTGGGCTGAGGAACATGGAGTGGGAGGATGAACCCCTTGTCAGGTCTATGAGAAGGGCCCAAATGGTGTTCTTAGTTACAAGGGTAAGTCAAAGAGAGACATCAAAGGGTGTATAAGCTTCTCAGCAGCGAGGAGCTTCAGAAGCTCCTTTTTTGATACACAAAAGGCCTTTTAGCGAGTCAATTCCTGCATACCAAAATCTCTTATCTGAACTGTGACTTGTCTTAAGGAACCATTACCTGAGCAAACACAGTCATCATAAGAATCCCAGGTTTGCCAGGAATGTCTTATGACTGAGGCTATGCCAAGGCTCTGAAATTCCCAAGAAAGAGCAACCTGATAAATCCCAGCTATCAATCACTGATTATTTACAATAGATTATTTCAAGGCCTAAGTGGCCATCACTCCATTGTGAATGCCAGGTGCAATGGCCCTTTTAATATTCTCTATACTCTCTGGGCCATACAGACACAAGACAAGCTGGGGATGGTAACTCTGAAAAGCCAGACTGTTGGTCCACAGGTGGTCCCGAACTCCCAGCATAGCATCTGCCAGGTGGGTTTCAAGTGCAGAATCTCAGGTCTACATACAGCACAGACGACCAAACGTACAGATGGGATGAGATGGGACTCAGCAGACGGAATCGTTTCTTCCTCTTTCCCTCTCATCTGCTGTTCACTGAAAGCAACTTATTTCAGAAATTAAGTAATCAGAAAAGAGTGGCTCCAAATAAATCATCCTTTAAGGATGAGCCTAATTGTGTAACATGAAATCTCCCAACACAAGGATTTTCCACTGACATTCTTTTAAGTTTAAATTAGTTCAGAAAATTTTAGCTTGGAGCTGTTTCTTGACATGCATACAAATTATTTTAACTCCAGGGATAATCACAAATCAATTCAAAAACAAGGCTTAATGTCTGAGGTGTGGCTGGGTAGTAGAGAGCTTGCCCAGCACACTCTCGAAGGCCGTAGCTACACATTTCAGCCCAGAGATAACAAACTACAGGACAATGAGCATCATGTCTCCAGGCAACAGAGTCCCCAGTCGTCCTCACAGGCTAAGGACACAACCATGTCTTATGGGAACACGAGTAAAGGTTGCCTTGCAACCACGTGACCTTAGACCATCACTGGCATAGGACAGCCTCTGTGTTCAGCCTCTGTCTACAGTAACTCTCACCATCGGGTTCTGCTCCTTCCCCTGAAGATCCTAAAGGCTTTCAACTCTGCCTAATGGAAGTTTCTGCCTCTCACTTTTAACTTGATTAAAAGCAGCCAGCAATCACCATGCCACAGCCTGAATGCTGGGCTGCCAAGAAATTTAATTTGCCTGTCATCTTTAAAATACGGCTCCCACAGCCTCAGGGCATGGGCAAAGTGTAAACAAGGTTTTGTTTTGTTTTTTAGTCAATGGCCTCCAACTCCCAAAAGAGTTCCTGTCCCTTTCTAAAACTTCATGATCATAATCTTTGCTACCCACAATCCTTTCAGCGTCCTTGTCTTCTGAGAGCCCACTGGGACCACCCATTTGGCTCTGCAAATGGAACTCTAAGCTTTCTCCAGCTTGCATCTCTCAATGCTTTCAAATTCTTCTTACAAACTAGCCCCAAGCCTTCCCAACCACAGAATCGAGTAGGCATAGCAACAATCCCACTCTTGGTACGAAATTTTTGTACTAGCCAGGATTTCAGTGATGTGACAAAACACCTGACATAATTCAAAGGATGAAGGATTTACTTTAGCTCCTGGCTTCAGAGATTTCAGTCCCTCATGGTGAGGGAAGAGCAGTTGAGCAAAGAGGCTCTCCTAATGGCTGCCATTAATGGAGAGAGAAATGTCTGTGCCAACAAGGTTTGTCCCTCTCTCTTTTTCATTTTATTTGGGTCCCCAGACTATGTGATAGTGCTGTCTACACTTGGGGCATGTCTCCCCCATCTTAGTTAATCTTCTCTGGAAACGTCTTTATAGTTATGCCAAGAGTTGTGTTTTCTTTTTCTTTGAGAAAGGGTTTCTATGTGTAGCCCTGGCTGGTCTTGAACTCACAGAGATTCGCCTGCCTTTGCCTCCCGAGTGCTGGGATTAAAGGTGTACGCCACCACCTCCCTTCAAGCTGTATTTTACTAATCTCTCACTTGACTCTCAGTCACGCTTACCCATCATGCCCTGGCCTTCCAGGGAGCCTCACTAGGCCTGTGGAGCTTCTGGCTTTGCTGAGGCCTCTGTTGTCCCTATTCCTTCAGTGCCCTTTCCCTGTGGGAAAACCACCATAGGACGGAGGAAGAGGTCTCTAGGCCAGAGCACCAACCACAGTGAACCTGTCACTGAAGACTTCATAATGGACTTGGATATGCTGTCCCCTACGGAGAGCCCTTCTGATCTGCTCAACCTCAACCAGACACAACCGGAAAAGGACGGCACAGACCTTATTAGGATCGTGGGTGGCCGAGAATGCAAAGATGGAGAGTGTCCCTGGCAGGTAACTGGCCCAAGCTAGAACTGGTTGCAAGTAGAACAACCTCTTGTGCTACAGGCTTGTGGGACAATCCACTAAGGGTCAGCGACCCAGACCTGCAAGGGTCCTTACCAGTGGTCATCATTCCATATCTAGTGTGAGCATTTTTTAAACAGAACATCTAAATGCTAAGATGCATAAAGTATGCTAAAAAAAGACCCATCTATTTATGTTCAAAATGTTTGTTTTCAACCATTCTTTGGTTTTGACATGGTCTAGGCCTGCCAGACTTAGGAAAAAAATCCCAAACCCTTCAGTGAGACTTAAGCCTCCATCAATGAATGCTCTCTGATGTAAAAGCCTGAACACTGTTGGGAAATGCTCATCTACTCTCTGACCCCAGCTTGGCAGGGTGCTCTGAATGCCTTCCATCATCTTCACTGGCACTTGAGGCTTTCAATTCCAAAACCTAAATGGCTATCCTAGAAGCAAAATCTGAAGAGCAGTGGTTCTCAATCTGTGGGTCGCAACCTTTTTTTTTTTTTTTTGGAGGTGCATATCAGATATCCTGTATATCAGATATTTACATGATAATATGTAATAGCAAAATTACAGTTATAATGTATACAGTATAAAGTATGAAATAATTTTATCGTTGGAGGGGTCACTACCACATGAGGAGCTGTATTAAAGGGCCACAGCTAGTGAGGTTGAGGACCACCGTCCTAGAGTCACTGGCAATTCCCAGAGATCACCTAGACACCCTCCACCCACAGGGCAGGAAGGGCTGACCAGAGGCAGGAGATGCAGTCCCAGAGTGTGTGTAACTCTTTGGACACACTTACTGAGAACTTGCCAGGCCCAGAGCAGCTTCTGGGTGTAGACTACCGGATCACTTATTGGCAGGGAGGCTGCAGAATTCTCCTGGGGGCCCTGAGGGAGTCTGGGTAAGAGAGATTTGCTCCTAGGCCAAGATTTGGTTCCTTCTTAGAAAAAACGTGTGGAGTTGGGTCTTGGGAGGGAGAGGACTGGCTTCCTCTCCCTCGTCACTCAAGCAAGGTTTGAGTTTATGTAATTATCAAAGATAAATAGAGACCAGAAAGATGGCTCAGTGGTTAAGAGTGAGTACTCCTTTCCCAGAGGACCAGAGTCCAACCCCTGGCACATGTATCAGGCAGCTCACAATCTCCTGTTGTAGGGCTGGCTGGTGGGGGAGAGAGCAAAGCCTTGCTGTGGGTAGAACGCATGGGTCCTCTGCCAGGCTCAGGAATTTGACTCTAAGAGAAAGGTACCTCGCACTCTCTAGGAAGCAGACAGGCAGAAGGGGCAGGCTCTCTGGCAGTCCAGCGGAGGTGGAAAGCTATTGTCAGAGACATACCTGTAAGGATCCTGGAAAAGGCTCTGTGAGACCTCTCAGAGAGCCCACACGGCCTAGGCAGCTTGGCACGGCCCTTGTGCAGCTCATAGACACTTTGCAGACAGTCTGTTCTGGTCACAGGCTCTGCTCATCAATGACGACAATGAGGGGTTCTGTGGGGGCACCATCTTGAATGAGTTCTACATCCTCACGGCAGCCCACTGTCTGCACCAAGCCAAGCGATTCAAGGTGAGGGTAGGTAAGTGACACTCCAGCCCTGGGGACAACACCATCTCAAGCCCGAGGAGGGCTATCGTCGCTCTCCCCCAGGACCTCTGGAACGCATGGGATGTGTTAGCAACACTTGCTCAAATACAGAAGCCCTGCTTGGAGACTGAAAGTTCATCTCCTAGGAAGAGGGTCAGAGCGAAGGGGGCAGGCATCTACAGATTTCCCCGGGGGCCAGGCCATGCCTCACAGAGATGTCCCTCTTCGGTGCCATTCACGACACTCCTCTCTTAGTGTCCTTTCCCCAAAATCCTTCCCGGCCTGCCACTCCACAACTCTCTTGGGGTCTGATTTAGGTCATTTTAATGTTTCTACAAGACCCATGAGCTATCCAGTGAAAACCCAGTGCAAACCTCAACTGCAGTTTGAAAATGTCTGGTGTGTCCCTGCCACAGACCTAACAGGTACAGAGAGGTGAGGCTGTTCCAGTTGTATCGAAAGCCTTGACTTCCCGTGTGTAGAAATCAATAAGCTTCCTCTGTGAGTGAGATGTTACTGCCTTCGCCTGTCACGGCCAGTAGCGTTGCGCTTCCAGGTCATCTCGGCTCAGACTGCTTGGGCCTGGGTGCGCCGTCCAGGTCTGGAATAGGAGACCCTTGGCCCTGAGCAGATGGGCAGACACAGCTTGCAGGAAATACTCAGGGAACATCTGCCAAAGCATGAGGAATTGGAAAGAACTGGAGTCCTAAACCTTCACACAAAAACCTGGGCAGAGAGGTGGAGAGATGGCTCAGTGGTTAACAGTACTCACTGTTCTTGCAGAGGACCTGGGTTCGGTTCCCGGGTCCCATATGGTGGCTCACAACTGTCTGTGACTCCAGCTCAAAGGGGGTCTGATGCCCTGGTCTCCACAGGCACTAGGCATGCACACATACACATACACGTAGGCAAACACTCATCCACATAAAGTAAACACTTAAAAGTCTTTTGCCGGGCGGTGGTGGCGCACACCTTTAATCCCAGCACTCGGGAGGCAGAGGCAGACGGATCTCTGTGAGTTCCAGACCAGCCTGGTCTACAGAGTGAGTTCCAGAACAGCTTCCAAAACAATACAGAGAAACCCTGTCTCAAAAAGGAACTTTAGTCTCTCTACAGAGAACAGGCTTTTCTAGAATCTGCAAGCATCTGCCTCATCCTTTTGAGTGCTAGGAACACAAGCATATACTCCTTGACTTGGCTCTGTTTTTATATTAGGAAAAAACTTATTTTGGGGGGAGGGGTTTATTTGGATTACACTTCCACACCACTGTTCATCATCAAAGGAAGTCAGGACAGGAACTCTAACAGGGCAGGAACCTGGAGGCAGGAGCTGATGCAATGGAGGGTGCTGCTTCCTGGCTTGCTCCCCGAGATTTACTCTCCAGCTTTCTTACAGAACCCAGGACAATCAGCCCAGGGTTAGCCCCACCCACAATAGGCTGGGCCTTCCCCCATCAATCACTAATTAAGAGAATGTCCTACAGGCCTGCCTACAGCCTGATCTTACGGAGGTTCCCTCTTCTCTGATGATTCTGGCCTGTGTGGAGGTGACGTAAGAGCAGCTAGCTCATTCCCTTCCTCCCTTCCTTCCTTCCTTTTCTTGTGTGCGTGGAACTTCCTATGTAGATAATGCTGGCCTCAAACTCACAGAGATCCTTCTGCCTCTGCCTCCTTTCTGATGGGACTAAAGACACGCTTCTTTATAAGCAGCTAATGTACAAACACCTGGCCCTCAGAGAACTAACTGCCATCTGCCCCCTCCCTCTCCCTCTCCCTCCCTCCCTCTTCCCTCCCCCTCCCTCTCTCTCTTCCCTCCCCCTCCCTCTCTCTCTCACTCCTCTCTCTCCTCTCTCTCTCTCACTCCCCTCTCTCCTGTCTCTCCCTCTCTTCCACTCCCCCCTCTCTCTCCATCTCCTTCCCTTTCTCTCCTTCTCTCTCTCCCTCTCTCCCCCTCTCCTCCTCCCTCTCTCTCTCCCCTCCCCTCTTGTCCTTCCCTCCCCCTCCCCTCCTCCCCCTCCCCCTCCAGGGGACCGGAACACAGAGCTGGAGGAAGGCAATGAGATGACACATGAGGTGGACGTGGTCATAAAACACAACAAGTTTGTGAGGGAGACCTACGACTTCGACATCGCCGTGCTCAGGCTGAAGACCCCCATCATATTCCGCATGAACGTGGCCCCTGCCTGCCTGCCTGAGAAGGACTGGGCCGAGGCCACACTGATGACGCAAAAGTCAGGCATCGTGAGCGGGTTTGGACGCACGCATGAGAAGGGCCGCCAGTCACACATCTTGAAGAAGCTGGAGGTGCCCTATGTCGACCGCAACACCTGCAAACTCTCCACCAGCTTCACCATCACGCAGAATATGTTCTGCGCTGGCTATGACGCCAAGCCGGAGGACGCCTGCCAGGGGGACAGTGGCGGCCCCCACGTCACCCGGTTCAAGGACACCTACTTTGTGACTGGCATTGTCAGCTGGGGAGAGGGGTGTGCGAGGAAGGGCAAGTATGGGATCTATACGAAAGTCACGGCCTTCCTCAGGTGGATTGACAAGTCCATGAGGGCCAGGGTGGTGCCCACGTCTGAGATCCCACGGTCAACAAGTCCTCCCCATTAAAGCGGTAGTCCTCCAGACCTGCTGAGTCACGTATGGTGTTGTTTAATGTTGAGCAGGAAGTTTCCCCGGGCAGCTAGCTGCCCACCTGCAGTGGTAGGGAGACTCTTTGGCTCCCAATCTGATGTTCCCTTAACTTCAAGGTATAAGAAACAGACTCTAATTGAGCAAAGGTTTCTCTTCCTGAGCCAGACTGGAGGACTCTCGGGGAGCCACTGGCTCTAGGGGGCGGAGCCGTCTCTGCCGTCTCTGCTCACACTTGCCTGGAGTCATCTCTGTCCACTAATACAGTTCCCATTTTGAGTGGTCAAACTAAACCTCTCAACTGACTGTGCTTAACTACCTTGAGAATAAATGCCCACAGCCATAGGCGCGTGCACGCACGCGCATGCACACACACACACACACACACACACACACACACACACAGTGGGACAGGGATGTCAGTCCCTCGGCAGGTGCTTTAGGTCAGGGGCCTAGACTCTGATACGTGTTTGCTTGGTGAGAGAACCCTCACTCTCCTCTGGGAACTGGGAACGTAGCATGTCACCCACTGAAAACAAAGAATCCTTGGAAAGTAGACTAAGATCTTTGTCTAAAGATAAAGGGACCTTTAACCCAGATCCAAGGCAAGGACCAGCCCCTATGCTGGGTTGCCTTGGAGTGTGTGCGGGAGTCTTCCTGAACTGCGCTGTCTGGAGAGTGTGCATGGACTCTGCTGAGCTGAGTGGCGAATATGTGTGTACCTCCCTGAGCGAGCGGGCTGTGTGCTGATTGTGCGTGTGCCTCCCTGGGCTGGGCTGTGCGCTAAGTGTGTGTGCAGTCTCCCAGGATGTGCTTCCTGGGGTGAGCACCTGGGGTTTCCCCTAGATAAACCTGGTGTTGAGTGTGCATAGACCGTTCTTCCTGAGCACATTATTGGCTCACCAAGTGCTAATACAGACCCTATCCCCCAGCACATTGGTCTTAGCCCTGCTCGGATTAGGAGACCCCAGAGGGGTCTTTGCAAAGCCTTAATCCTGGCCTTACCCCAGACGTTAAATTCTAAGTCTCTAGAATGGGCCTCAACCCAGAAGTTTCTGGAACTCTCCCAGATACTGTCATACCACCAAATCAGGTGTCCAGTGGCATGGTGTGGCTGGACAGGGTTCATGGCACGTCTCCCCCCCTCTAGTCGTCCATTGCCTCCAGGCCCCAAGTTAAATGTTTGTGAAAACCAAGCCTACTTTTAGTAAATAGACTAACATTTTTTCCAGAAGTTTTCCTATAGTTTGCACTTTGCATAACTTTCCAAAGCAAAGTTTAAAGGTTCTAGTACAAAACCTCCCCCAAATCAAGAGCTGGACAGAGTCCTTTGTAAACAAATTTTGCAAGGTTGGAGAAAGTCAACAAAAGCAACACTCAGTTTCCTAGAACGGAGAGTGGGGCTGAGCTCTGCAGCCACAGCTGGGTCAGTGGTGTGGACACTGAGAACACCTTCTCCATATCATGGCCCACTGGCTCTGCATGCAGCTCAGCAGTGGGAAGGTCACGGCTTCCGCCCACCCCTGTAGATGGGCTTTGTAGCTGCCCTTAAGAACAAGAACTCCCTGGTCTCCAACAACTCCAGGACAAGATCAGCACCCACACAGGTCCCTGTACCAACAGAAAGACAAGCACAAGAGTCTGGGTGGGTGTGGGGTCATCCCACAGGGACCCTGAGCAGACATTTAAAGAGTGAATTTACTCAAGAGCACTTCATGCTAGACACAGCTCACTACCTGAAATAGTAAGAGAATGGCAAATAATTTCAAAGCAAACAGAAACGCCAGCATCCAGACCCTGAGTGTCAGGGGCCAGGAAGGTGAACCCCAGATTCAGTGAGGCACCTCCCCTTGTGGCTCTGGCAATCAGGACACGGGCTTCCTGTGGTGCTGGCAGTGGGCACAGGCTCCCTGGGGTACTGTGGATGAGAGTGCAGGTTCCCAGGGAGGACGATGGGGGTTTCTAGACTGAGTGCAGAGAAGAGCAGCATCCCCTCATTAGGCCCTGCTCCGATCAAACACTTCCTGATTCAGAAACAAGACCTAGCAAATGGCAGGAGAAACGACTTTCTTCCAGATGGTGGCTTTCACGGAAGCCACGCCCCTCTCCCAGTGCCAAGGCCCGTGGGTCCTGGAAGTCTTCGGTGTTTTTCCATATCCTGGATGGATGGGAGAAGCTGACACTGGGGGAGAGATGCTGTGTACCAGCCCCCAGATCAGCACTGGGAGGTACCCATGCCTAGAGAAGGGGTGAGTGGGGAAGTCAGAACCGGAGCTGGGCTCAGTACCCCAGCTCTAGGCAAGAGGGGCAACATCCTCTGGGAATTTGCTCCCCTCTATCTGGACCCCAAATTCATGGAGGATGAGGAAACAGACACTTGCATGCACAGAAATCCCATGAAAATGCAAAATCTGAAACCATAATACATAATTCCTCTAGCTTCTTAAAAGCAACTTCACAATGTATGTATTTAAGTTAGGCTGCTGCCTGCTTTGCTGTCTTTGCATCCTACTTTAATAAACTGTGTTTATAGGTGTCGTTAGATTTTTTGTCCTTGTGGGTATCATTCAGTCAACAAAAGATGCAGGCTCTAGCCCCGTTCATAGAACAACCCATTAGGTCACGATACACTTCCCTCTCCTCCTCCAGGCTCCACGTCTGCCTCTTCCTCCCCAGTCACTGCTGGTTGCCTAACAGTAAATGCAGTAAGGGACCACAATGACAGTGCTTCTCCTACTCAAGTCATCAGCAACTAGGCCCACGGGTCACCTAATCTAGCCCTCTCTGTGTTCTAAGGCACATGTTGACCACTGTGCCTCCGGGGACCCTGGACTTTGGCTGTTTGCAGACTTTGCCCTGCCCGGGGCTAGCCAGGCTCTGGGTCAGCATGGCTAGCTGTGTCCAGCTGCTCTGGGGCCTCATTCTCCCCTTCATCCTTACCCTTGTCCTGCACCAGGTGGAGCTTTCAGGTAGGTGCTTGATGTTTCGTTCTTTTCAAAGCATTGTCTTAAAGCTGGTGTCTCGTTCTATAGCCCAAGCTGGTCTGGAGCTCACTGTGTGGTTCAGGCTAGCTTCAACCCTTGGCAATTCTCCTGCCTCAGTCTTCCAAGTGCTAGGGCTACAGAATGAACCACCAGACCGAGCCATCTCATCCTTGGTCTGGCCCCGGCGGTTCTGTAGACGATATTGTCTTTAAGGGGCCTAAAGGACAAGCTACGTCCTCTCTCTCCATCCTGAAAGTTGGTGTGGATCTCATTGCCATGTGGTAAGAGCTGCTGAAGGGGACCGGAACCTGTCGGGTCACGGTCAGCCTAAGTCGTGCCGGACAAGACCGGCTGGGCACCCCTTAGTCAAACCTGGGCTGCAGCCTGTCCACCTAGACATCAGGGGTTCTTGTCCTTTGCCGAAGGACTGCCAGGGACGGTTAGCCTGAGGCTTGATCCACACAGCTCTTTCCACCCTGGAGCATCTAAGCCTTCCATCCCAGCCTCTGAGTCTCTTCTGGGCTCTCTATGTCCTCCTATTCCCGACCCCTGACCGCAACCCGAGCTCCTCAGCGCAGCCTCGGTTCCAGGCCACCAGTCTTTACTCTCTCTGACTTCTGCACCCCCTCCATCCCACCTAACATTCCTCATCACTGGTCGCTTCATGTGTAACAGTTTGCCCAGTGACAACTCCCTGTGAGGGTGGAGTCCACAGAGACAAGTCCTGTCAGCTGGCTCTCAGAAAAACCACTGTTGTCGGGGTGAGCCTGCGAGTTTGGTGATCCACGTGTGCCACAATTGGGGCTTCTTGGTTCTTGGTACCTTGCACACTGGTGTGGGAAAAAAAAGACAGACGGCTTGCATACCTTCCCTCGCCCTGCAGACGGGGGCTGTGAGCCGAGTACTTCTGGTGTGTAGGGCTGTGTCTCTAAGCCCTGGGGTGGATACAGCCATCTTGCCACAGTAACACCAAACTGTGCACCTCAGTGCATCTCTGAGGAAATTGTCCTCTCCTCTGACCACTGCCCAAAGCACCCCAGGTGGCAGCATGGTGAGGTGGTACCCAGTACTCCTCTGAGAACAGGCAGGAAGGAAAACTGTAGGTCTGAGCTCTGTCTAAGCAAGCTCACCTGAGTCCACCCTCGTGCAAAATGCTCCAGAACTGTCGGGCTCAGCCTGTCTGTCCTTCCTGCCACCCAGTCCCTGCATTCCCGTATTCGATGTTCACACGCAGACACTCTCCACTCTCCAGGAAGCACTTACCTGATGTGTCTGTCCACCCCGAAAAAGTACCAGTACAGTTAATGTTGAAGCAGACGGTGGTGTGCCTGTCCGTGTCCCTTTGTTTCTGTGTGGACACTCACCTACTGCAGCAGACTGAGCAGAGCCTCTCAGGACCTGGATCCTCTGCCCATAAAATGCCAGTGTGTCTGCCTAAGTCACAAGGGCCATCCTCTCACCCAACAAAAAGGAAGTCCATGCCCAGCATAGGAATGCCCCCTGGCCCTGAAGACGGGCACAGCCCAGGCCCTGCTGATGAGTAGGGAATAGCACGTGCCCACTGAGGCACCGTGTGAGAGGGGGCCTCTGCTCACACTGCTGCTTCCCTCTGTAGTGTTCCTTCCAGCCTCTGAGGCTAACAGTGTCCTGGTGAGATGGAGACGTGCTGGTTCTTATCTCCTGGAGGAAATCTTCGAGGGCAACTTGGAAAGGGAATGCTATGAGGAAATCTGCAACTATGAGGAAGCAAGAGAAGTTTTTGAAAATGACATCATGACCGTACGTGAGCCCCGTGAACCCTGCGGTACTCCATGCTTTCTAACTGTTCAGGCTCAGCTGTCTCAGAGGACAGGTCTAATTAGCCTATTTCCTTATGGAGGGGTTGGTGTGAGCCTGACTTCCCAGATGAGGGGCCAGACTTAGAGGCCATGGCAGCAGATGGAACCATGCCCTAGGCTCCTTCTGGTCCAGCTACCTAGCTGGGAAGACCTGCCCATCATACCACAACCAAACTCCACTGTTTGCACATGTTGAGAGAATTTTAGAAAGACAAACTTCTTCCCTTATATGCACGTGAACACGCGTATACACACACACACACACACACACACACACACACACACAATTTCCCATGATCCATACTCTGGATTAGGTAAGTCTTTTTTCACACATGCATAAACACTAACAATCAGATAAGCATTTTTCATCTCTAATTACTCATAAGATTATCAGAAGACAGAAAGAAGAAGCTAAAACTTAAGGGACAGTGACTATTTTGGGGTAAATACTTCAGAATACAGTTGTAAAATATTTAATAATTTCCCAGGCTGGGGTGTGGCATGGTGGTGGAATGGTTGTCTAGAACATAATTCTGGTTTAATCTCCCGCATTGCAGTAGTTTTGCGTGTTAATGTAGCAATATTTAAAATTGGTTGTGCGTAAACATTGACTTCTTATCCGCAGAGTGCTTAAATATTTTTATTATAGTTTCTTAAAGACTCACAGGGTGTAGAGGATCCTTCTCAAACAGTGCATCTGTCATTTGGTGAGAGCAATGGAAGTTTTTAAAGCAGCCCACCCTAAATTTCAATTTGCTGATTTCCTGAGTGGGGGGAGAGCGATTGTGATGTCACCCACACATCATTAGGAAGTCTGAGTATGGTTTGGGGACATATCACAGGTCTGAAGAGTTCATTTGGATATCCCACTCCAGCCTCCCCCACGGACCTTTACAGTTACAACAGCTTACTTCTTAAATAAAAAAAAAGAGAGAGAGAGATGGGGATTTCAGACGATTGCCGAGCATTTCTGCAGAGTGAGGTAGAAAGGGAACAGGAAGAAGGTGCTGTATCTTTGTGTCCTCACATGCAGCATCCTTCCTCCCTGTGAGACATGGTAAGTAACCGGTGTAGAATATTCCATCCTGCTCAGTGTAAACAGTCTGTTAAATCACACGCAAAAATTCCACATCCTCCGGATGAGTGAGTGAAACCCCTGTTTCCTTAGCCCTGAGTCCATCCATGGCAGACAAGGGCAGAGAGCATCCTTGGTGCCATCCATGGTAGACTGAATCCAGAAGGACCCCAGGGTGATCTTCTTACCTTTTGCCTTGACAGGAAGGATTCTGGAGACAGTACAAGGGTAAGTGCTCTCTCAGCTCTCTGTCCTAAGGTAAGGCTCAGGGCAGTCTCCCCTGGGACCCACAGATTCACATCCTGAACCGCTGGCTCCTGGGACCTGCTGTGTGCCCGGGAAGTGCACTGATCCCAAGGCTCGCACTACAGGACCACAGTGAGGCCTCTGGTTTCATTGTGCTAATGTCTGGGAGTTTCTAGGCAGCTGGGGCTCAGGTAACAGACAGGAGCTCTTCCCTACCTCATAGCTCATCCTACTTCTGGGAAAGGGCATGCCGTGGGTCAGGAGATGGGTCAGATTTGAGAGAATTGTGGCTGTAACCCAGATGTGTGCCTCGGGGTCTTCTCCTTAGGCGTTCCTCAGGAGGAGTGTGGGGTGGGCTATCCTCAGGAGGAGTGTGGGGTGGGTGTCAGCAGAAAGAAATACAGAAGTGCATGGAGACCATAGGGGCGCGTGGGAACAAGGACACACTTTGAAATGAGTAGAAGATCCTGGGGTGCACAGATTGGGGTCTGGGGAACACGTGACACCCGGTGGGTCAGGGAGCACCTGGAACCTGGTCTCCTCTTCCCTGGTGGAGCAAGCTGAGGATGGACCTGTCTCAAGAGTCCCTTCTGCCCCCACAGGTGGTTCTCCGTGTAACTCCCAGCCCTGCCTCAACAATGGGACGTGCAGGGACCACATCCGCAACTACAGCTGTGCGTGCCCCCCTGGCTACGAGGGCAGGGACTGTGCAATGGGTGAGGCAACGCCCACTCTCCATCCACGACGGGCTTGCTGAGCGACACAGCAGCTCGCTCAGGCAGCAGAGGGTGCCCTGGGGACCTTGATGCAGTCATCTCTGGGGACTCCTTGGTTCCTCTACTCTACCTCACCCCGGGTATCACAGGTGCTGGCTGCATTCTGTGACCCACTGTCCGACACTAGCCCTCTTGAAATTTTCATAGCCAAAGGTCTCCTTTCCCAACTATCCCCCCAATCCATAATCTGCACACTAGTTGGAAGGGGTGCACGCAGATGTGTCTGACTGACATGCCAGTCAGGGATACTCTAGAGAGAGAGAAATCTAAGCAAAACTTGGTAAGTAAATAGTCTCTGCCCCCCCTCCCGCTTTAAGCTGTAGAATTTGGATGTAGGGTTTCACACCCGCAGGCACAGTCTCCTGCTGAGCTACGTTTCCAGGCCTTTTTAACTTTCTATTTTTGGTCAGGGTGTAAATATATTCCCTGGTCTGGTCTTGAACTTGCTATGCATGGGTCTGGAGAGGGGGCTTGGAGGTTAGGAGGATGGGCTGCTCTTCCAGGTTTGATTCCCAGCAGCCCCCAGGTGGCAGCTCACAGCCTTCTATAACTCCAGTCCCAGGAGGACCTAACACCCCCTCTGGCCTCTGTGGGCACTGTACCCGTACAGTACACAGACATATATAGGCAAAACACCCCTCTACATAACAAATAAAAACAAAGGAACTTGCCATATAGTCCAGGCAGGCCTTGAACTAATGATCTTCTGCCCCTCGAACTTCAGAGTAACTATGATAAGCAGACCTGTACCACCAGGCCTGACTTAAGTCCTTAAATGCCTGTGCAAATGACCTCATGGGGCCAAGAGAATGAATTCCTGATCATTGTCAACTACAGAAGTGACACGTGTAACTCTTTCTGTGTCTCCGTAGCTTAGAACCAGCTCTCAGTGGGGAAAAGGTTCATTAGCCCAGACCTTTCCCTCTCCACCACCTCCCTGGAGATGCTTAGACTTCAGTCCCGCCTCAGCTGTTCAGCTGCTACTGGGCTCTGACCCCCTGTGGGTCCCATTCCTGCTCATTGAAGGAACAACCCAAAGACAGCAGCTTTTGCAGTGGGAAAGGAAACATCTAGGGAGGTAGATGAGATTCCAGTAAGACGTCCAGGACTGGACAGCTCCTGATGTCAAACACAGGTGACATCTCACTGCGTCTCCATGGACATACCTGGAGTGTGGGAAGCTTTACCTGAAAATTGGCGAGCTGGACAGAATGGGGCCTGTGGGTGTATCTCCAGGTTTATATTTTCTTTGCTCACGTAACATACAAGAAACACTGGGACCACGCGTGAGCAGATGACGACATTGGCCGTTCCACACCAGCATGGTTGCTTTTGCCTTTTCTTCCTTTTTAGCTAAAAATGAATGTCACCTAGAGAGGACGGACGGGTGCCAGCACTTCTGCCATCCAGGGCAGTCATCCTACATGTGCAGCTGTGCCAGGGGCTACAAGCTGGGCAAGGACCACAAGTCATGCAGTCCAAGTGGTGAGTTTTCACGGAGGTAGGCTAGTTCGCCCTCCACGCCCCTTCCTTCTGACGCTCACAGGTTGCATGCAGTGCTGTGGCTAGCGGGATGCAATGGCCTACTCAGGGTTCTGGCCTCCACGTTAGAACAGAGGTGCTTTGCGTCGGGAGGCCCGTCATTCTATTGTCCCCACTGCCCCCTAAATAAGCCTGGGAGCGGTGCAGCTTCACCCTGTCTGCCAGCATTCAGATGAGACTCTGGCTAGCACCACTGTAGGCACCACATCCATTTGGAAAACACTGACTCTCTTCTTGTGTTGCCATCACAAACGAAGACAAATGTGCCTGTGGAGCCCTGACTTCCAAAGACATCAGGACACCAGAAAGAGGCAGCCAGTGTCTGCCTAGCTTCCCGTGGCAGGTAAGAGCATTCCATAACAGCTTTTGTTTTGTTGCAAACTTCATCCGTCATTTCCATTTTCTTGCCGAAAACAGGTGATGGCCAAGTGAATTAGGAACAAACCCTTCCCTGGGCTGCACGGGCCTTTGTGGAGCACAAACTCAGATGTCTGCAGCATTTGCTCCACACTGGATGTGCTCATTGGTTACAGCCACCGGCTACACCATGTAGCCAATAACCAGTCTCTCCGTTTGTGCCTGGTGCTATAGCCCAGCCCCATGGAGACATGGTTATCTGTGCACGGCTTCTGATCCACCTAACAGTTCTGACTCAGCTCCACCACCCTGCCCCCACCTAGCAGTTCTGACTCAGCTCCATCGCCCTGCCCCCACCTAGCAGTTCTGACTCAGCTCCATCACCCTGCCCCCACCTAGCAGTTCTGACTCAGCTCCATCGCCCTGCCCCCACCTAGCAGTTCTGACTCAGCTCCATCACCCTGCCCCCACCTAGCAGTTCTGACTCAGCTCCATCACCCTGCCCCCACCTAGCAGTTCTGACTCAGCTCGGTTGATATTCTCCTCGGTATGGAACATGGAGCATGTGTTGTTTATTTTTCTGCCTGGTGACTATTGGCGGGTTGCAGACCTTATGGGCTTTAACTCTCATTCGCTACAGGAAGCTTTGTGCTCTATAAACATATTTCAACGGTGCTCTGGAACATGGTTAAGATACCTGGAAACAGTTTAATCCAATTGCACCTTGCGTTTGGGCTTTGCTGGGGAAGGCCAGTGCAGTGTTCGGAGTCGGTTGCTTCCCCTACAGAGACAAGACCCTCCTGGGTTCTACCAAATGCTTGGCCACCTTTTCAGCTGGCTGGCATAGCACACTCTTTCAGCCTTCATGAGCCCCAGAACTGTCCCCTCTGGCCCCTTAGGGTGAGCTTCCCTGGCCTTAAGTAGTCTCCCGTCACAAATGCTCCTGCGGGGCCTGCAGCTCCCTGGGGTCCTCTCCTTTAGCATCCATCCTACAGCCACTGTGTCCCCTGGCGCTCTCCACGCCCTTGCCACTCTGTGGGCTCTGCCTGATTAGCCATCCTGGCCTGTGCCATGCAAACTCAGAAGTCACAAAAGCTCTGGCCCCTGAAAGAGCATGACCCTGGTGGCCAGCCCTTCAGCTCTGTTTTCCTTGTTCTGGGGGGTGGGGTCAGACAGCCCTTACTCTTCCGTGGCTGAGATGTCAGAGCGCGGGGAGCTGTAGGAGAGGCAGTGGGGTGTAGACACTGACCGACTGTCCCTGGCGCCCCAGGCTGCACTCAGCCTTACTGTTCCCTCGTCTTACACTGGCTGCTAACAGCTATTTTCTGTGTTTTTTTTAAAGGTCAAGTTAACAAACTCTGAAGGAAAGGAATTCTGTGGTGGTGTTTTAATACAGGAGGACTTTGTGTTGACAACGGCAAAGTGTTCGTTACTACACAACAATATTAGTGTAAAAGCAAGTAAGTATTTCTTCACGAATTGTACAAGATCTCATTATAAATAAAAGGAATAAGCCAACAGGAATAAAACGGAAAATTTTCAACTAGAAAATTTGTTTCTACAGCAAGATGTGAAATAGCTTCGGTAATACCAAGGTAGGTATAAAAATCACAGGCATACACAAAACAAGACATATCTAGTAGAATATGGACCCAGCAAGCCAGTGCTAAGGAGCATTTAGCCCAGGACAGACTGGAGCAGTAGAACAACCCCCTGGACATAGAGGGCTGGCTGAGGGCCAGAGGAGCTGGGTTCAAATCCCTCCTCCCTGTAGTCTGGGGCTGCAACCCTGTCTCATCTCGGGACGTATCTATGGCCTCATTTTCCATCTATAAACCTGGACAGTCATTTCTCCCCCCTGGGAAGTTCCTATCATCAGCTAGGATGTGCTCAACAGAAAGTGTGAGAC
Organism: Mesocricetus auratus; assembly: GCF_017639785.1. Taxonomy (NCBI): domain Eukaryota; kingdom Metazoa; phylum Chordata; class Mammalia; order Rodentia; family Cricetidae; genus Mesocricetus; species Mesocricetus auratus. The sequence goes on along the minus strand of NW_024429212.1, from coordinate 6,311,978 downwards.
TTGAAGTGAGTGTGTCCCGCTCTTTATCCCTAAACACTCGTGTGGACAAACGAGCAGCTGAGACATCCTGAGAGAGCTAAATGCCTCATGAGAAGTCCTGAGTGCCACGTTCACACTGGCCTGGGGACGTTCCTTTTCACCGCCTCCTGCTTTCTCCCCACCCCCGACGCGGTACCGTACTCCAGGATAAAACTGACTTTTTTTAGAGGACGGTGTAAAGTGGCCCATTCTATGATCTGCATCCAAGGCCCAGAAGAGGGAAGAGCACTGCCTCTGCCCCGCAGCGTTTCCCTGAGGTCAGCTCCCGGAGGCTAGCTAGCTGTGGCCCCCTTGAAAACACGACTGTGTAAGAGGGTTGGTTGCTCCTGGTTTCAGATGCTGGCTGGAAGATTGAGGTCAGGCGTACTCATGTGCACATGCGCTATGATGAGGCCTCAGGCGAGAACGACCTCTCCCTGCTGGAGCTGGAGAGGCCCTTGCAGTGTCCCGACTCTGGGCTCCCCGTCTGTGTCCCCGAGAGGGACTTTGCCGAGCGCGTCCTCATCCCTCAAACACTGGGTCTCCTCAGCGGCTGGACGCTCAATGGCACAGGCCTGGATGCCACACCGACTGTGATTCCAGTCACACACGTGGACAGGGAGGAATGTGGACAGACCCTGAATGTGACTGTCACGACCAGAACAAGCTGCGAGAGGGCCGTCATGGTGACGGGGCCTTGGCTGGAGGGGAGCGTGGTGACCCGAAAACACAAGGGCACCTGGTTCCTCACGGGGATCCTAGGTTCAACACCACCACCAGGGCAGACGCACGCGCTCCTCACCACAGTCCCAAGATACTCCATGTGGTTTAAACAGATTATGAAGTAACTGAAATCCAACAACACAGCTACAAGACGGTCAGGTCCTGCCAGTTACCACTGGAAAACAATGGCTCTTTGCTTGGAACTCGACATCTTTCTTCATTTTTGAGCATTTCATACATACACACAATGAAACGTGACCACGTACACACAATGAAACGTGACCACATACACACAATGAAACGTGCCCCATGTCCCTTCTCCTGCTTGCCTCATATGCCCCTCAACACATCCCTCCCATGTGTCATTTACTGGTAGCCCGGTAAGTTCCACTAGTGCTACCTCAGGTGCACACACGTACAGGTGAGGTACCGATGAGGCGTCGGGGAGAACACCTCCCTGCTGGAGCTAGAAAAGCTGGCTCCAGCTACCGACGGTGCGCTGCGCGGCCATCCACGGGAGCGCCCTCAGAAACGAATGATTTCCCCTCCCCCAGCAGCTCCTCAGTAAGGAGTGGGGCACGGAGCGCACCCCAACCCAAGCCATCCATGCCAGCATCTCGTCTGGCCTGACCTCATGCAGTCCTGACAAGGTTACCACAGCGGCTGTGGGTCCGGAAGTGAAACCATGCTCTATGTCCAACAGACAGCACCTCACGCCATCCCACCCCACTTTTCAGCTCCTGTGTTCTCCCCGCCTCTCCTCCACCAAGTTCCCTGGGCCTGGGCAGCGGAGGGAGTGAGGGCGCAAGGCGGTGGGGAGAGTTAAGATGCTTCACTTCTGACTGAACAGTCTCTTGTTCTCAGCACCTGAACCAATGGTGCGTCTTTGCATTAATTGTCACCTGATTTAAAAAGATGATTCTCCTGCCAGGTTCAGATCTATGGGTATAAGCACAAGTATTTAGAAGATGATTTTTAGCATGGCTGTTTAGCAAAGTAACAACAGCAGCTTCTACCCTAGGGCCTATGACTGGCCCAGTCATGAGCTTTTGACCAGGATTGTAGTTCCAAGCACAAAATCCCTCCTGCGGAACAGGCCTCAGATTCAACCAGAAAGCAGTTATCTCCATAATAGCTATGCCATAATTGGACCAGGGGACACATCTGGCCTGGCTTGTCAGCATTGTGGATTCAGAGTCCAGTATTGGACCCCAATGCCTTTGCCCACCCTTCAGCTGGCACAGTACCTTCTAGCACTATGAAAGCTAAGTGGCAGGGAGAGTTTCCTTGGTAGTTTTTATCTAAGGCCTTAAGGGGAAAAAAACAGGGTATGTTAAATAAAATCACTGTCAGTCATAAACCTGCTGAGTTACTGAGTGGACGCTGAGTGCTGAAGGACTGTGACACAGGTGGTTGTGTCATACTTGGTCTGACACACATTGGCACAGACATCTCTGGGACAGAGGTGTCTCAGCATTACCAGTGAGACAAAAAGGCAGCTTAAGTCTAATTGTGCATGGTTCACTGCTAAGAGAGAGAGACGCAGGTTTAGTGTTGGAAGACAGCATGGGCCTCCTCGTAAGACTGTGCCTAGACACTTTGGGTGAAGAAAAACCCATCAGCAGGTTCCAGGGAGTGCTGGAGCCTCTCACCTCAGCCATGTGGTCAGTGAGGCTGTGTACCCTCATCTCTGAGGAGCGTGGCTGTGATAATGTGACTCTGCCTTTAGGACTTAAGAGGCTAAAATAGGAAGGTCTCGCATTTGGAGACAGCCTGGGTTGCAAGAATAAGAAATTGTCTCAAAACACAAATATAACCCCTAGGCAAGGACTAGGCGTGAGCATTTGATGTTGATGTAAACTAGCCACAAGAACAGATGGGTCTGTGTGCCCACAAACCAGGACTCCATACAAAGATGCTACAATCTCTTTAACTGCCACGTTCAACTATTTATCACTTTTTAAACCATCAGTGTTTGACTTGGGACGTCACTGTTTAATAAACTACCTGTAGACGCCTGAAGTTTTTATTGTGTTGCTGCTAAACCCGGAAGAATGGACTCCAGGATGCTCATAGGAGGCCAACATTTGAATCATTGCACAGATAACAGGTCATCAGAAGTTGAGGTGCTTAAGCACCCCCACTGAATAGCAGGGTCAGCTCTGCATGAGGGCAGTGCCGGACATGTACACAAAGGAGACAGGAAGGCAGGCTCCACCTGGGGGAGCTCACCGACTGGCCAGCTGGGACCATATCCACTGCCAGGCAGCTTCTCTGCACAGCAGGCTGGTTGGGCATGACCAGGGACATACAGCCCACAGGGATAGAATGCTCTGCAGCCAGTGTGTGGCATAGGTGGTGTTCTCAGTGGCAGAACTCATAACACAAGGTCACACAAGGGACCACTTCCTTGAACCCTGTCCTGGAACCCGGCTTCAGCTGCCATGAGGAGAACCTGAGCTGTCCACCCACATTCCGCCGAGCCTGGTGTGTACAAGTCCACATGAATCATAGCAGTGAGCCACCTTCTAGACCCCAGGACCATGCTCCCCATCACATGGAGCCAAAACCCACTAAGTGCTGACCGGGCTTCTGATTTGGGCAAACACAGAACACAGGATGCTGGTGCTGTGCTGCTGCAGGAGGATGCTGATGAAGCAACCACACACAAGGCAAGTCCTGCCTCTGTGTCCATGGAGACGGAGCAGCCACATGCAAGTCCTGCCTCTGTGTCCATGGAGACGGAGCAGCCACATGCAAGTGCTGCCTCTGTGTCCATGGAGACGGAGCAGCCACATGCAAGTCCTGCCTCTGTCCCCATGGAGACGGAGCAGCCACATGCAAGTCCTGCCTCTGTGTCCCCATGGAGACGGAACAGCCACATGCAAGTCCTGCCTGCGTCCCCATGGAGACAGAGCAGCCACATGCAAGTCCTGCCTCTGTCCATGGAGACGGAGCAGCTACATGCAAGTCCTGCCTCTGTCCCCATGGAGACGGAACAGCCACATGCAAGTCCTGCCTCTGTCCCCATGGAGACGGAACAGCCACATGCAAGTCCTGCCTGTGTCCATGGAGACAGAGAAGCCACATGCAAGTCCTGCCTCTGTGTCCCCATGGAGACGGAACAGCCACATGCAAGTCCTGCCTCTGTGTCCATGGAGACGGAGCAGCCACATGCAAGTCCTGCCTCTGTGTCCATGGAGACGGAACAGCCACATGTAAGTCCTGCCTCTGTGTCCATGGAGACGGAGCAGCCACATGCAAGTCCTGCCTCTGTGTCCCCATGGAGACGGAGCAGCCACATGCAAGTCTTGCCTCTGTCCCCATGGAGACCGAGTAGCACATGCAAGTCCTGCCTGCGTCCCCATGGAGACAGAGCAGCCACATGCAAGTCCTGCCTCTGTCCATGGAGACGGAGCAGCTACATGCAAGTCCTGCCTCTGTGTCCATGGAGACGGAGCAGCCACATGCAAGTCCTGCCTCTGTCCCCATGGAGACGGAACAGCCACATGCAAGTCCTGCCTGTGTCCATGGAGACAGAGAAGCCACATGCAAGTCCTGCCTCTGTGTCCCCATGGAGACGGAACAGCCACATGCAAGTCCTGCCTCTGTGTCCATGGAGACGGAGCAGCCACATGCAAGTCCTGCCTCTGTGTCCCCATGGAGACGGAACAGCCACATGCAAGTCCTGCCTCTGTGTCCCCATGGAGACCGAGTAGCACATGCAAGTCCTGCCTCTGTGTCCCCATGGAGACGGAACAGCCACATGCAAGTCCTGCCTCTGTCCCCATGGAGACGGAGCAGCCACATGCAAGTCCTGCCTCTGTCCCCATGGAGACGGAGCAGCCACATGCAAGTCCTGCCTCTGTCCCCATGGAGACGGAGCAGCCACATGCAAGTCCTGCCTCTGTGTCCATGGAGACGGAGCAGCCACATACAAGTCCTGCCTCTGTGTCCTCATGGAGACGGAGCAGCCACATGCAAGTCTTGCCTCTGTCCCCATGGAGACCGAGTAGCACATGCAAGTCCTGCCTGCGTCCCCATGGAGACAGAGCAGCCACATGCAAGTCCTGCCTCTGTCCATGGAGACGGAGCAGCTACATGCAAGTCCTGCCTCTGTGTCCATGGAGACGGAGCAGCCACATGCAAGTCCTGCCTCTGTCCCCATGGAGACGGAACAGCCACATGCAAGTCCTGCCTCTGTGCCCCCATGGAGAAGGACATGTAAGTTCCATCACAGCTCATCTGCACAAGGACAGCTCCTGAACATGACAACTCTGAAGAGACCCACTTAAATAGTTAGCTTTTCTTCCTTAGCGTGTTTCTCGTCAACAAGGGGAAAGTCTCCCATGGTGGCACAAACCTACAATCCCAAGCACTTGGAAGGGGACACACAGGCAAGAAGTGCATCATGTTCTAGGACAGCATGGTCTTCACAGAGCTCCACCCTTGCCAGGTTATGTCAAAAGACCCCACCTCAATAAAAAATAAATAAACAACACAACAAACATGCGAACACCACCACCATCACCCCGAGGAAGCGCACGCTCTTAAGAAGCAGGGAGGTGTCTGGTGCTGCAGGATAAGTTGTGCAGTCTTCTGCTGAAGGCCCCAGGAAGGGGCTCTACAAGTGGTCAGTTGGGTGCAGCTGCACAGTGAGGCCTGACACACAGTGACTGCAGGAAAAGGAAAGGAGCAGAGGACAGCCAACGGTAGCTCAGGAGCCATTACCACAGCCCAACAGCCAGGCCTTGGGCCCAGGCCCGCAGCCTCCAGCATCGTCAGGAAATGAGCACAGAACTGAATAACTTACACCAGACTAAATTCTGCTTTAAATAAAAAAAAAAGGTTTATTTACTTTTGTGTGTCTGTACGCCTGAGTGAGTTTACGTGCACCTACATACAGGAGCCCACGGAGTCCACAGAGGGCACTAAGTGCCCTAGAACTGGAGTTGGAGATGGCTGTGAGCGGCCTTGTGGGTGCTGGGAACCAAACCCACATCCTCTGATGAGGAGGGGGGGGGTAATTGTTCTAATCAATGAACCATCCCTCCAGCCCCAAAATCCACTTTAGAAAAAGGAGTCAAGTTAACCAAGCATTTTGAGCTCACAAAAAGCTCAGATTTTGCATATGAAAATAGACGCATCATGTAACATACAATAAAGAATGTGTTTTGTACAAATTTTGATTACCTTAAAAAAAAGCTACAAAATATTACAAAGATAGCCTCCATAAACAACTCATTAACTGAAGCACAGTGGTCTGCTTCCCAGGAGTTCATGAGCAGCAGCCAAGAGCACGTTGTCTGTCTGTCCATCCAGAAAAAGGATTCCAGGTCTTGGCATGAGTTAGGACCATAGAGAACATGGCTAGACATGCGTGCTAGCAACCGTCTCCAAGACCCTGGAGAAGCACGAAGATCTGGGCTACAGAGGACAGCTGCAGGGGGGTAGACACACTCCGTCTGCAGGGTCTGGTCATCAGCACACCGTGGACAGTGGAGGGAAAGGGTTTTGCTTGCTGACAACCAGTTTCTGATGCTGATGGGAGATGTAGCCTTTAATGTGACCCTGAAACAGAGAAAACCGGATCAGCCTACACTTCTGAGTCTCAGTCACATCAAATATGCCAGGTGACACAACAATGATGAAAACCACTCTTCCCTGGGGACAGCAGCTTAACAAACACATATGGCAGAGAGTATGAAATATAGGCTATACCTCTCTCTCACACGGGCCCATGTGAGGCCCTTTGAATAGTATTTCCTGGGAAAACAATTAGTTATATCAGAAAATGCTTTCATAAATACAGGAGGTCTTTTGACATCAGCACCACACTAAACAGAAGACAACATTATCACCCACTAAATAGAAGAGTCTTTGGTGACACTAGCGCCACACTAAATAGAAGAGTCTTTGGTGACACTAGTGCCACACTAAATAGAAGAGTCTTTGGTGACACTAGCGCCACACTAAATAGAAGAGTCTTTGGTGACACTGGTGCCACACTGAAGCCTGCTAAGAGCAGGCAAAGACCACGCACCATGTATATTAAGTTGGCCAGAATGCACTGGACTTCATCAATGTCCACGTCTTCCACATGCATGAATTTCAAGGCCACCAGAAAGGCGTCTAGAGATAGCTGATGAGTTTTGAGTAACAAATACCTATGGAGGAAGAGAAATTACCATAATTAACAGCAGGACTCAGTACTTCAAGGACCAACAGGAGGAACCCTGAGCAGGTTAATAAGAAATGACATCATTTAGTGAACCAACGAACACACATATGTTAAGTTGCTACTAACTAGATATACCCTAAGACACACCCCACAAACAACAGCTACTAAACATAATAGTATATAAGCTTCCTACTATAAACAGTCACTGTACAAATGGAATGTTCTAGATATCTCTGTGCCTCTGAGAGCCAGCGTTCAGCTCACACACAGGAAAAGGAACCACCACACTTAACTCCCCGACACACACCGTGCTAGAAAAGGCAAGAGGACATCAGTTCCACGCTCGGACAGGCAGGTGTCCGGCACTCCATGCTGATGTTGAGTCTGCTGCCAAGCTATGCCATTACCCCAGCCTTCAGGGTCAGCCTGTCCCATGAGGGGCAGGATGCTGCCCCACAGACTGCAACAGCCTGCACCATATGCCAAGGGTGCTGTTTGCCACACACCCTACTTTCTTTTTAGTCTGTGTGCATATGTGTGTGTGAGAATGCAGGTGTGTAGAGTTCAGAGAACAACCTCCCCTGCCAGTCCCAGCCTTCAAGGTGCTGACACAGGGTCTCCTTATCGCTACTGTTTTATACCTCATACGTCAGTTGGTCTGCAAGCTTCCAGTTTTTACACAGATTCTGGGGTTCAAACCCTGGTCCACAGGCTTGCACAACAGCACTTTGCCCATGAGCGTTTCCCAGGCCCACTCACACTTTCTTGAAGAGGTTCCTGTAAGTGATGATCTTCAGCTTCTCCAGGATGAGGAAGATGCCACAGCGGATGAAGAAAGTCTCGTGCTTTGCCAGTGCCTCATTGAGCAGCAGCAGATTGCCCTCACTGGGCATGGAGAAACACCACAGGAGCCACAGAGCAAAAGCCCAGAGAGAGAGATCAACAAGATTTAAAGTACCACACGTGTGCAGTCTCTGTTAGCCTCCTCCTTAAGAGAGTGCAGAGGATGGACCTACCTGACGGCCTTGGTTACTTCTGAAAACTGCATGAGATGATATTTCCTCAGGAGCTCAATAGTAGGCATATGACCCTAAGACAGAAAGCCAGCATTTCGTAACAGGAACACTTCACTTTGAAGAAATGTGTACAGAGTATGTCTGTAAGCCACACGTGTGCAGGGACCCAGAAGCCAGACCAGGACATGCGGCCCCCAGAGCTGGAGTTACAGGTAGTTATGAGCTACCAGACATAGATGCTGGGAGCCAAACTCAGGTCCTCTGCAAGAGCAGCAGACATTCATAACCACCAAGCAATCTCTCCAGTCCTAACACTTCACTTTAACAGAGCTATGATCAGTAAGATTCTTGTCAAGAAATTAGCTTTAAACAAAAACATAGTAAACCAAACTTAAGCTGAGCAAGGATTTAACACCCTGGCTGGACCAGTTAGATGCTCGACAGGTCAAGGCACTTGCCACCAACCTGATGGCCCAAGTTCAAGCCCCGCACAGTGGAAGGAGAGAATGAATCCCAACAGCCATTCTCCGACCCCCGTGAGTACCGTGGCATGTACACCATACAAATAAACGCTAAAACGTCAAAATATAGCAGTAAACTAGAAAAAGCAAATAAGGAACCCTGGATGCCACAGTCCTGTGACTCGGTGGGTATGACCTTGATCTCCGCCCTGCCGTGAGCCTGTCACTCATGTAAAAAGGGCAGGAGGTAACTGAAGAGATGCCAGGGTGTGCGTAGGGTGCGTCTCTCTGAGGAGTTAGCTCTTCTGTGGGGTCGAGCGTGGGGAGGGGCAGCTGCACTGCGCCCCCTTCATGAGCTGTTCTGAACTGCACGTTCAGCCATATGCAGCACTGCTCTCCCTCTCTTTCTCCCTGCCCCACTATGAACTCGTCTTAGATGTGAAAAAGCAGCACTTGACTTAGACGCTACGCCAGTTGACTATCTGCCTATGTGGCTTTCCCATCCAAGTATCAAAAATGAACTTAGGGTGACGTACACCTTCCTATCAACTGAGAAGTGGAGGCGGAAGGATCAGAGTTCAAGGACAGTCTTGGTTACAGTAAGTTTGAAGACAACCTGAGGTACGTAAGACTGCCTCCAAAAATATTTACTTGTTATGATTAAGAGTCCCATAGGCAGACTGGAATGGCATTCTCCCTTTTTAGTTAATTTACTGAATGAATTTAGTTTTTAAGGAGAAATATAAATAAATGCACTTGTCTCATTTGCTTGAAGAATATTTAAGTTCAGAGCTACTTTCAAGAGAAGCAAACACAGCAGAGTTCCCCTGGAAGGGCTCGTGTAAGCTCTGCCCCGGGGCTGTGCTCCGGTGTAGCCACTGCGGTCAGCCCACCACAGAGACGGCAGCCAGTCACTCACCAGCAGCATCTTCACCGGCAGCAGGTAGATCAGAATCATCCTCTTGTTCTTCTGGCTGGAGCGGTGGCAGTGCTCAAAGGCAAACGACAGGTACTCCTCAGCTGCAGAGAGAGCAGGTCCCCACAGGTCACAGCAGGCACAGCCCGCGCACACCTCGTGCCTGTTCCCTCTCCCGTGGCAGACAGCATTCCAGCCTCATCTCTGGCACCAGCGACTCTCCTCAAGTAAAACCCACAGCCCCAAATTCAACAAGCACTGCTCTGGTATCCTTGGCCTGCCATGATGGACGATGGGTGACCTACTTAACAAAAACTGTGTATTAATTTCCTTTGAGACTCTCACAGTCATCTGCAGGGCGTTGGGATTAGCCTTTACAGCTGGAAAACACAAATGCAACTAACACACTAAACAGGACACAAGTAGAGAAAACACATCACACACAGCACACAAAGCCCCTTCCACCAAATGGCCGTGCGCTTTAATAAGGTCTTCTTCAGCCTTAAGCCTGCCCTGCCCACAGCTTCTAAAGGGGATTCTACTGCATAGAAACAGTCTGAACCTAGGAGGTTTAAGCACACAAGGAGCATTCAGTTTGCCAAGAGACACCCAGCATGGACCTCAGAGGCTTTAACCCACTGAGGAGACCTGCTAAGACAGTGAGCAGGAACAAGCCCGAAGACACAGTGCACAGCAGTGTCGGTAGACAGAGACTTCCCCGAAAGGCGGAGCTCTGCCAAGACAAGCTTGGTTGAGAAGGACGTCAGCTGTTGTGGAAGTCTCTCCTGCACTGTTAGCCCAACTACAAAAGAACAAAGATGCTCACAGCACAGGCTCACCTCACAGACCCATCGTCAGAGGCAGCAGGCCCTGGGAGGAGTCTGGGGCTGAGGAAACCTGCACCGAAGCCACCTCTGCTCCCAAGTAGTGTAGCTATGCCAGAGTAAACCTCCACTCTCATATCTGGAGGTGACTGTCACTGGGGCAGGACTATGTCTTCCACCCCAAGCTGTCTTACCAGGAACCCTGTGGAGGCACAGCCATCAACAAAGACTGAACCCATGGTCTGCACATCACTCCAGCCAGCAAGTATAACTTCTGCAACCTGGCCCTGGAGAAGTGTGGCATTTACTACCTACCATGTGGGGCAACTAAGTCCCAAAGCCCTTGGGCACACAGGAAGCACAACCTGACAGCTACTACATGGGGAGACTTCCTGCTGCTATTAGAGGGAGTCAGTTTGCTCCAGTGTGGGTTGAACTGTAGTGTGAAGCCCATATCCAAGAATACATACATGGGCAGCAAAAAGTGGACTTGTTATGTTTGTGAGTGCTCTGCTTTGTTAAGAGCTCTTGCAGAGGACTTGGGTTTGGTTCTAACACCCACATGAGGGCTCACAACCATTTGTAACTTCTGTTCCAGAGAATCACACGCTCTCTTCTGGCCTTGATGGGTACTGCATGCACAAGGTGCACTTACTTGGTACAAGTAGACAAAACATGCAAACACATAAAATAAAAATCAATCTTAAATAAACATTATTTTAAAAGCAAACAAGGGATTGACGGGAAAGGGGAGTATGCCCCTGGGATACATGAATGTGATCAAAACACACTGTATGAAATTATCAAAGAACTAACTTTTTTAAGAGGAAGGGAGGGAGGGAGGGAGGGAGGGAGGGAGGGAGAGATGGGTGGGAGGACGAATTGATTCCCAGCAGAGTTTAAGACAGAATACTCATGGGCTGGAGAGATGGCTCAGAGGTTCTGAGTTCAATTCCCAGCAACCACATGGTGGCTCACAACCATCCGTAATGAGATCTGGTGCCCTCTTCTGGTGTGCAGACATACATGGAGGCAAGATGTTGTATTCATAATAAATAAATAAATCTTAAAAAAAAATAAAAAAGACAGAAAACTCAGGAACAGAGCTAGTCTTCTTCAGTGCACAGAACAGCTCAGCCATCCCAAAGTCAAGTCTTGACTAAAGTGAAACAGAAGAGCTGGGTAAGAAACTGGGTTGAGAAGCGATGGCTGCTGGGAGACAGTGTTGATGCGTCAACTCTGACTATATTAGGGCTCCCAAAATATCGCTGAGCTCTCCTAGAAACACTACAGCAATGGGATGCCAACTCACTGCTCCTAACTTGCCTGTTTAAAAGGGGAAGAGAAATGGGCAATAACCAAGAAAACCCCTTTTTAAAAAGCTGACATCTGCTAAAAACATAGATGAAAAAAATGGCAAAGACACAATGGAAGCCCAAAGTGAAAACTCAAGCAAAGGCAATCTCCACAGGCAAGCTGCAGGTTTTTGCTGTCACAGAACCCCAGGTCTTACAGCAAAGAAGGAAGCTAACAACCACCTTTAGGCCTAGCCTCCTGCTTTTTCCTGGAGAAGGGAGTTTGTGACCCTCTTAGAAATAGGGCATTTGGCTGGTGCACACCTTTAATCCCAGCACTCAGGAGGCAGAGGCTGGTGGATCTCTGAGTTTGAGGCCAGCCTGGTCTACAGAGCAAGTTCCAGGAGAGTCAGGGCTACAGTGAGAACTGTCTCAAAAAAACAAAGCAAAGAGGGGGACTGGAGAGATGACTCAGTGGTCCAAAGTGCTTCCTGCTTTTCCAGAGGACCCACGTTCAAGGGCAGCTCACGACCACCTTCAACTCCAGCTCCAGGGGCTCCAACACCTTCTTCTGACATCTGTGGGCACCTGCGCGTGTGCACACACACACACACACACACACACACACGCACATCATACATTCACATGCATGTACATGAGCACACATACATACACACTCATTTTGGACTTGGTTTACACACACATTCCATCTTAATAAAATAGAGTCCTTATATTCTCTGACACTATCAATGTCATACAAATTGGGTAGAATGCATGCGTTATCTAAACACTGGAATAGAATTATCAACATACCATCCGGGCGTTTGGTGGTTTTAATCCCAGCACTTGGGAGGCAGAGGCAAGAGGATCTCAGTGAATTCAAGGCCAGCCTGATTGATGATCAGAGCAAGTTCCAGGAGAGTTCCCAAAGCTACACAGAGAAACTGTCTCAAAAAACAAAACAAAAAACCCAAAACAACGAAAACTAGATATCAACATACCTTGCTTGAAGTCACTGTCAAACATGGCCTTACGCCCAACATAGTATTTGTACGTGACCCTCTGGGCAGTGCTGTAGTCATCTTTCAAATTTGAGCTGTCAATCGCTCTGATGAGAGGCTTACACAGATGGAGTTTGTTGATCTATAATAAAGAAGAAACCACTTACGATAGTCACAAACAGTATCAACAGAACACGCAGAAGAACAGACATGAACTTCTGCTTTACTTTCTTAACATAAATTTCAAAATATCTGTAAAAAAACAAGGAACTACTTGGTACAGACAACACACACTCTAGAAGCTGGAGCTCGGAGAGGGGTGTAGCTCTGCAGGGGAGTCAAAGCCAAGGCCCAAGAAAAAGCCTGCACTTAGGCCACACTGTCAAGGACAAACTAAATGTCCCATGAAGTAAAAGACAGATTCTCAGACAATCAAGTATGACAGGCTGTCCTCTGTCTATTTGATTTTATGAAGCAAAGTCTGATTCTTTTGTCCACCCATAAGTCTACATATCCCTCTAGTTCCATAAAGCTGACATTATAACACAAGGCAAAAGGCCCCAGAGAGGGGACACCTATAACCAGAGTCAGTTACATCACAAGGACTGGTCACTCAGTGTTCAGGGCCTCAGTCCTCACAGGGCTGGTCACTCAGTGTTCAGGGCCTCAGTACCCACAGGGCTGGTCACTCAGTGCTTAGGGCCTTGTGTCTGGGGAAGCTGCGTTTCCGAGCGCTATCTATCCTGAGTCAGATCTTCAGCTCTGATTTGCTTTTGTGGCACAGGGGCCCTGGTCAGGCAGGAGAAAACCTGCCCAGAATGCATTCTCCATTGAGCTCTAGTCCTTTCTCTTGGGAGACCCTGAATGACTGCCAGCTTAGGATCATTAACGTGGCTGTGGTTAGGATAATTCCCTAAGACGTGACAGAAGGCAAACTAAACCAGTAACTTATCTGGGCAGATAGGGAATAAAGCTACAAAAATCATGCAAAAGCAAACCTTAAAGTAGATTTTAAATAGCTGGTTCACCAGGAACAGCATCCCCCACTTCTTAGAGTCCTCTATGCCAGCACGACTACAGGAAGAGCAAACAAACATGATCAATTACAAAACAAACTGCCAGGACAATGACATAGCCACCAAATAAAAGGGCACTTACGTGTCACTGGCACAGACTCGGAAGCAGCTCATCAGGAGCTCGGCGGCTTTTTCCAGCATGTCTCCTACTTTACTCTTCCCCTTCTTTACCAACTGCTGATCTGCCTAACAATACAAACGCGATTATCTTCTTAAAGCAAACAGAGGCAAAATTAAGAGTCCAAGTCCAGTTTGAGGTCAGCCTGGTCTTCAAAGAGAGTTCCAGAACAGTCTTCAAAAACTATGGAGAAACCCTGTCTCAAAAAACCAGAGAGAGAGACAGAGAGAGAGGAAGAAAAGAGTCCAAGTCCCCCGTAGTGTCCACATCATCTGGAAGAGTGGCCGGTGCTCCTAGCCATTGAGTATTTACACAGCCCCTCTCATACTGTATTTTAAAAATCGAGACATGTATATATATTGCCCGTATCTGTCCTTAAGTCCAGCTGACAGCAGCCCATTTGGCTGGATGGTCTTTGTCAATCTGACACAAACCTAAACATAGCTGGAAGAGGGACTCATAATTGAGGAAATGCCTCCTAAGGTTTGCCTGTAGGCTAGTCTGTGAGGTATTTTCTTAATGAGTGATGGGGGAGGGCCCAGGCCATTGTAGGCAGTACACCTGGGCTGGTGGTCATGGATGCTGTAAGAAAGCAGGCTGAACAAGACACAGGGAGCAAGCAGGTAAGCATCACTCCTCTGTGGCCTCTCCTCGTCACAGAGCCATGTGAACTCTAACATCTCCTGGCCCGCAACTGCCTTTGTGACAAGAAAAACAAGCAGCTGGTCTGGAACCAGAAATCAGCGACAGTTTTTAAAGCTGTAACAAGGGTGTAAGCCCCGAAAGATGCTTCTGTGTCTCCAGAGCTGACGTGCACTGTTCCCCCGTCAAGCCCAGCATCTGAACCCCCCGCCACCACCCGGACCTACATCAAAGTACCAGTCTTCAGCACGGGCTGCATCTTAGAGCGGAGGATACCAGCATCATTCCACTCGGCACCATAGCAGCTTGCCATGTCCCTCTACACAGAGAGGGTCTGTCTGAATGGACCCGAGGATGACCAGCAAGCTGCCTCCTGTCTTTCCCTCCCTGCACCAGATACACCCCAATTCCTATCCATCCCTCAAAACTTCTAGGAAGCAAGACATGGATATTAGGTAGTAGTCACCCAACAGATTTAAATTTAAAATAACGGCGAGTGGAAACGGAACTTACATTGTTGGCAAATATCCGGAGGTCAAGTGCTACTGCATACATGACAGGCAGAGCCCTAAGGGCAAAAGGCAAATATGTTGAAGAGCTAAAAGGTCCAACATCCTACCACTGACATCAAGGCTACTACCCAGAACCAGGTCCACGCCCTCCACTCAGATGGGTGGCATTTTGTTCTGCATCCAGCACACTGCAACCTTAGACATCCTGGCCAAATACTCACTACTTACTCCATACTGTCCCAACTCTGCTCAGGAAACTGGACTCAGATCTAGCGGGGAGCTCCCAGAACTTTGTCCTTCCCAAACTCCTCACCACTAGCAAACTGTTCCATCTAAAAACACTGAGGATGCAAGCAAGAACCAGAACGTATAATTCACAGTCATCAAACAGCTCTGTGTCTATCTCGCTGCCAACACTAGGCTCTCATTCATGTGTAAGCTAAGTCTTCACTTGGAAAAGAAAAAGTACACCTGGTTGATGGTGGTATATGTCTGAGATCCCAGCACTCAGAAAGCAGGGGAGGTGGACCCTGAGCCTACAGAGCAAGTCCCAAGACAGCCAGGGCTACCAGGGAAACCCCGTCTCAGAAAAGTACATTACATACAAAGACACATTTGTAATCTTAACGTGGGAGGTTGAGGCAGCAGAGTGGAAACTGCCAGGCCAGCCTCAACTACAAACAACAATCCTGCCTAAACTTCTCCCACAACTGTCCTTCAAAAATTGGAGCTAAGGATGTAGCTCAGTTAGTAGAGCGCTTACCTAGCATGCACAAGGCCCTGGGTTTGATCCCCAGCACTGTATTAACTGGGTGCAGCGGCACATTTCAGCATTAAAGCCATGGAGTTAAGGTCAAAGTCATTTTCTGCTATAATGAGTCTGAGGCTAACCTAAGGCAGTGGCTTAAAAAGGTATAGTAATATAACTTAATGGCAGAATGCTTGCCTAGCATACCCAAGGACCTGGGTTTGAGACACAGTACTAAAGAAAACATTTGCTTAAGGAACATTTGCTTAAGGAAAGGACTGGGTTGGTTGTCTATAAAAGGCCTCTGGCTACTCTAGTGTAAACAAATTTAAATATTTTCCTAGTTTGCTAATAAATCATAAATCTGAAGGTTAGTTTTCAAGAAATTTTAAATAATCCAAAGGAACTATAGTGTGCCTTAAGCCAGCATTTTAATCCCAGCACTCAGAAGGCAGAGGCAGAGGCAGAGGCAGAGGCAGAGGCAGAGGCAGAGGCAGAGGCAGAGGCAGAGGCAGAGGCAGAGGCAGAGGCAGAGGCAGAGGCAGAGGCAGAGACAGAGACAGGCGGATCTCTGTGAGTTCGAGGCCAGCCTGGTCTACAAGAGCTAGTTCCAGGACAGCCTCCAAAGCCACAGAAAAACCCTGTCTCAAAAAGAAAAAAAAATTGGTAAACGGAGGAGGAAACATGTACTTAGTAAATATTTCTGTAGTAGGAATACTGAAGTAGCACTTACTACAGAAGTATCGTACATAACCTGTTTGGTTGGCCATTCCAGTCTAGTCCAAGCCCACACCGACATCATTTACTAATCTCTAGCTATTTCTGTTCATGCTTACCAGTTTTCTTCTTTATGAGCCTGGAACGCCCGCAGGAATGATGTGCTGTGTTAAGGAAGGTATGACAAATCTGAAGTAACGCTACACTTTGTAAAAGCAGACTAAGAGGCAAAGTCTGTGTCTGGATGACTATGTCATAACAGTAGGAAAACCTTGAAGGAAGAAAACACATTACAACATCCTTGTGTATCAGAGGCTAAGTAGATTCAATGCAGTCACTTCATAAAGACCTTCTCCAAAACAAGCCTTTTTATAAGATTGTTCATGCAAACCAGGCATTGTGGCACTCCTTCAATGCTAGCACTTGGGAGAGGAAAATTCCAGGCCAGCTTACATAGTAAAACCCCGCAAACCCCTCCCCCCAGTTAAAAAAATGTGTGTATATGTGTGTGCATGGGTGTGTGTGTGTGTGTGTGTGTGTGTATGTGTGTGTGTGTATGTGGTGGCTAGATGTCAACTTTGGGTGTCATTCCTCAGGCTGGTCACCTTCTTCCTATCATTTAGATGAGCCAGTGAGCCCCCAGGGATGAGATTACAAGCACACACCACCACTCCTGCCTTTTCTTGTGGGTCCTAGGGATCCAATTCAAGTCCCCATACCCACAGGGCAAGCTCATTACCAACCGAGCCATCTCCCCAACTGGTTAGAAGATTTTTCTTTTCTACATTTGTACTTGGTTTCTCTGAGTCTACTGATCATGAACTCAGTAGATTAAGTGCTCAAGAATCTGTAGCATAAGGTTTATTTTACTAACACTAGAAGTCTTAAATTCTAGGGAGACCTGGCTAGTAGCATTCTCTTCTGAGTGTACTTAAACACAGTAGTTCTCAAGAACAAACCAAAATCTAGAGATCCATAAATACTCAGCAAGCTCACTAGTAAGGATTATCACAGAAGTTGATGCTTACATGAGCACATGGAATAAAGTTAATGTATGTAAGTTTCCGAGTCCACGCCCCTCCATCTAGGCTGAATTATGGGCCTCTAAGACTTTGCAGTTCCTGTAAGCACACTTACAAAACATTACGTTCTTAATGAAGTCTTCAGATTGGTATGCATAATAATGGGTCTCACCATGGCATCTTCATACACATATGCTATTGTCAAACATTAGTCTTGGCTGGGCATGGTAATGCATGCTTTAATCTCAACACTTGGGAGGCAGAGGCAGGTGGATCTCTGTGAGTTCAAAGGCCAGCCTGATCTACACAGTGAGTTTCCAGGTCAACCAGGGCTACAGTCTCAAAACAAAATGCTATTCTTGGAGCTAGGGGTGACTTTGTGGTAAGAGTGCTCCTGGCGCAAGCATGAGGGACAGAGTCAGCATCTCAAGTGTCCACATCAGGGGATGGCTGTGTGTGCCCAGAATCCCCGAACTGGGAGACTGAGACAAGGAGACTCTAAAAGTTTGCTGGCCAGCCTGCTGCGTCAACAGCAAGCTTCCAGTTCAGGGAGAGACCCTGTCTCAAGACAATGAGGCAGACTGAGAGTAAGACACTTGACATCTTCCTTTGCCTTCTGACCTCTGCATGTGCACACACAGGCACCAAGTTCTTCTCAACCAAATTAAACAAGACCCACCCTTCATGTATATACCGATGACATTAATGTAGAAGGAAACGGTCTGTGGGATTAAGGAGCCTAATGGGAGGGGAAAGGAAAGAAAGGATGGGTGTGGTACTTTGAATGTGATTGGCTGCCATAACCTCATAGGAAATGGCACTATTAGGAGGTGTGGCTTTGTTGGATGGGTGTGGTCTTGGAGGAAGTGTGTTACTGTGGGGACGTGCTTTAAGGTTTCCTCTGCTCAGGATACTGCCCAGTGTCGGAGGCTACTTCCTGTTGCTTTCTGATCAAGATAGCAGCACCGTATCTGCCTACACACCACCATGATGATAATGAACTAAATCTCTGAAACTGTGAGCCATCATCTCAATTAAATGTTTTCCTTTATAAGAGCTGCCATGGTCAGGGTGCCTCTTCACAGCAATAGAAACAATGGAGTGGTGGGGTATGGGAGGGGATGTCCTCAAAGTAAATACATTTGCATAAAAATGACCTCATATAACCCTGTATAACATAAATAGACAGATTAAACTTAGGAATCCAAACTGTTAAAATGAGTTTCTCTTCTAAGATATTGTAGTTCCTTTTTAGTTGAAGGTTTGAACTGCTCCAATGTTTGAAGACTGTGAGCCTCAGGAACCCATGGTCATTAACACAGGGTAAAGGATATTGGACTATCACCGTCTGGCACTTGTATGCCTCTATGAAGTCATGATTCCCCACGGCATAGGTACATCTGGAAAAGATATCAGAGGCTGAAGGACATCTACACATGGCACCCAGATGCACATCAGCCCAGAGTGTATTCTATCAAACACACCACCCAGTCTCTACTGTTCCCGGAAGATAGTTCCTGCTTGGCAGGAAACCACAGACAGAGGAAACACCACCATTTGAGTGACAGCAGCCAGTGTAAGGGGAAATCCCACACAAAGTTCTGACACCACCCTGCTGAATCCCAGAATGGGAAATAGTTTAGCTGTTCTGAGTAAGAGGACTAGCCACAAGCATGGCTGGTGCTCCATGCCATCAGTGGGCCTCCAAAGACTGCTGGCAGCTGAGTCAGCTCATCACCAAACCTGGAACCACACTTCAGGAGCACACAGCTAGGAAAGTATGGGAGCGCCTCTTGTTGAAGGAACATAGTGACACCCCCAAATCTTCCAAAGGCCTGGCCCAGCTTGCTCGAAAATACAACAGGCATGCGGGCAGAGGACAATCATGCACACAAGGCTTTAGGATAAAAAGTTCTGCCTGAACTGCCTGACCAGCTGCAGCGAAAGCAGCAGACAACTCAAGGAAATAAAGAGAAGTTTCTGTTTGTTTTTGCTCAACTCAGATTCCTTTCCTGCAGGGCTAAGATATTAAAAACCACATTATTTCCATGAGAAAAGCAAGACCTCAGCTAGTTAGGCACTATAGCTGACGAATAAGAGACAGTCTAGCCAGTAGAAATACCAAGTGCGTCACAAGAGGCACATGACACGTTTGTCCACTTTTCCCAGTTAATTATTCACTGCTCCAAGCAAACAATGATGCATGGTAAAATCTGAGTGATCTAGCAATGTGTTACATGCAGGCAGCGTGTGCATTTGTTTTTCCTGCTGCCCAAGGATTACCTTAAATGAGCTGCAAACATTTCATCATAGGGGGGCTCCAGAACTTGCTGGCATTTCTCTTCTGGAGAGGCCATCTAGTCCACAAGGAGAAAGGGGAGGGGTAAAGTTAGTGGTCATGAAAGAGCAGTGTACACAAAGAGCTTTAGATGAACACTTTCAGAACTTCACAGCCCAAGAAACACTTCAGTCTGGCACTTCTGAGGGAAGGGCTCCTTGCTCCACCAGTATCTATATTTCAAGAAAACAAAAAGCCCAAGAATACAATTCTGTTGTCTGCTGCAGTTTATAAAACACTTTCAGACATATTTATTTGTATTGTATTTGGCATGTGTGTAGGTGAGTGATGTGTGCCTGAGTAGACCCACACACACCATGGCACACGCACACAGGTCACAGGAATACTTTCCACCACTGGGCTCTGGGGAGTAAACTCAGGTCACCAGGCTCGCTCAGCAGGGACTTCTACCCTATCAAGCAACTCATGGGCTCTCACACATTTTAGTACTTAACAACTATCAGTGACTCCTATGACCTTAATGAGCAAGATGTACAGTTCCTTCCACAGAAAAGGTCAACAAGTTAGTGACCGTGATATGCGAAGAGTCACTTCAAGTGTTCTGGGCTAGGGGCTGACAGTAATTCCCAATCTTAACTTCCCTCCAGTGGTAAAGTCTAGATGATTTGAGAACACCTATGAGAATTAATTTTACATGTCACCTGGACTGGCTTAGAGTACCCATAAGGAATATGACTTCTGGGTGTCTAGAGGGTATTTCTAGAAGAAACAGGCCTGGAACTGGGGACTCTGTAAAAGAAATATCCCTGTCCAGCAGGATGGATACACACGAAAATGCTGAGGGGCTGAACAGGACAAAACTAGGGAAGAAAAAAAGAAACACACCTTTCTGGCTCCTGACTGCCACTTGAGCTGAGACACCATCACATCTCAGGCAGACCTCGGGTCTACCCACGGGCTCAGGACTCAAACTCAGTGGCAGCACTGGCTTCTGCAGGCCTCTAGCTGAAGATGGCAGGTCATGCAAGGACTCTCTCTCTCTCTCTCTCTCTCTCTCTCTCTCTCTCTCTCTCTCTCTCTCTCTGTGTGTGTGTGTGTGTGTACATGTATTACATATGTATAGATACATTTCTATCAGTTGTTTTTCTGACTAATAGTAAACTAGAGCAGAATGAATGAACAGGAGTCCTCACAAATGTAATAAACATGCATAACTTACACATAAAGATGGAAAGGAAGAATACTGACACCAGAAAAATCATCACTCTGAGACAGGGAGACAGCTCAGCAGGTGAAGGTACTGGCTGCCAACTATATAAAATTTCAACTTGGTCTACAGGAAATACCATCTATACCATATTTAAATTCAAATGGAAAATGCTCCTATTCTCAAAGGTGGCAAATGCCGCATGAAAGGCTTTGCAACCCTCTGCAGGCTCATTCACCTGTGCCACTGTGGCAGGGAGGCCACTAAAAAACCCCTGAAACCAGCACACAGCTCTATTCTCCAGGAGGGGTCTGGGTTTCCAGTGGGAACTTGGTGGGATTCACCTGTAGTGTATAATGGCTTCTCATCTTTGGGGCAGTTGAATACGGACAAGGTCTAAGTTCCATGGCATCTCCCCTAGTGACACTGATAGGTCACTGACTTTAACCCTAAGTTACACAGGGATCAAAAATAGGAATATCAGGCACAGCACTCAGTTAAGTAAAATGGGATTCCATTAATCATAAAGAAATTTTGAAAGGTTTCAAACGAGAGTGGCAATATTAGTTTCCTTTCATTCAAACTTTAAAGTTCCATGGAAAACTGACTGCCCCACAGTTCTCTCTGGATGCGTGTGCAGCCCTTCCTGACTGAGGGTCAGCTCTCCCTCACCTCTCTCCATTCTCTCTAGACACCATGGGCACATCTGTTACCTACCTGGAGCCGTGGGTTCGCAACATGAGGGTGCTTGAAAGACACCAGCTCTGCACAGGACGCACCGTCTCTGGTGTCAATGGCTTCATATACCTGAAACAGGTGGAGGGGAAACTTGAGCAGGTAGGCAAGCATCCGCTCTCACAGGACCTGAGCGATGCATTGCATACCACATGTGCAGTTCCTTCCTTCTGTGAAAGAGGCCAGAACAACTGAAATGTAAAGTCACACAGGAAACAACTGCATTTCAAAATGGGATCTTCCTAGGACAAGAAAACAGGAAAGCCAGAGTCCCGGAAAGGCCCTTCTAAAGGTCTCAGGGACAGTGGCCTTATACGCGGCACTAAGATTACGAATGCATCACTCTTCCCACTCGAACCCTGGCACAGCCTTGTAAGGAGAAGCCTTGTCCTAGTTGGTATCAAGGATTCTGGCCACTTGTCACACTTGACTCTGAAGGTCTCCAGGCCTCCAGAGCTCTCCTCACAGGAAACCTATGGCTTGTACACATCATGAAACAGAAGCACACTTCTGAAGGCTGTAGGTGCTAGCAGCACAGTGGACACTGAGGCCCACGCACCAGGTCTATGTGATGTGCGGTGTAGCTGTCCGGCAGGGAGCAGCCCTCCAGGACTGGTCACTTCAGTGACCTCCTTTGCAGTGACCTTGGCTATGGCAGGATGAAACAACCCTAACACCGGTGGCTCTGCATGTCCACAATCACCTAAGCTGTGTCTAAAGGCTCAAGTACAACTTAACTAGCAACTGGCTCAACTCCACAGGACATTGCACTTGGGTCCGGACTCAATTTAAGAGTGTCCTATAGGAGTCCTGCCTCAGTAACAACATAAGGGAGTTAGGGGTGAGGAAGAAAATAAGGACTGTGACAGGCCTGAAAGAGCAAATCTTGAAACAGTAGCTGAGGGCTGGGGTAGAGAGCGTTTGCTAGCATGTGTAAGTTCCTGGGGTTAGTCCCCAGTATTACTATTTTTTTAAAGTGCCAGGCCACTCCATGGATATCTCATCCCTGGTACCCAGCCACCTGCCATAGGTGCTTCCCCAAATGCTAACATAAAAACTGCATCCTTTTAGGTTAGACACCATATGGCTCATGAACTTATACCCCAAGCAAGCACCTGTGCACAGTACCCTGGGCTGGCACATCGAGGAATTTGCTTCAGGCATCCCAGGAGACATCTCTCCCAGATAACTGGCCTTCTCAGGTCCTCCACGCCATACCACAGAGGTACCAACTGCTCTTAAAACTCACAATTCCTTAAAAGTGTACACACTAAACAAACAAACTGTACCCACAAGGAGGGTGAAATCTAATCAGCTCTACTTCAACAGCTTCTGGGAATTTAACACAGGAAACAGCGGGAAAAGGGATACAAACCATTTGTCAAGATGTAGCTGATGGCCAAGGCTGTCCTCAAGGTGTTGAAATAGTGGCTGGTCACTTGACCAACAATAAGGTCACTGAGGTTCAAGCATGGCTCTCCAGAAATAGAGACTGCTGAAACTGCTAAGTACTAAATATGTGCACTCTAGAGGAAGAGTATGAGAGTCAGCTGTGCTGCCTCTGTGAAGACTTGGATCAGCCACCTACCGAGCTCTTCAAGGGGGCCTGGTGACGGGATCAAACTGAACACATTACCACGCAGCATTGACAACAGCGCTGCTGCTTAAGAGGCACAAAAAGAACCAACAGTTGATCAACCCAATCTGTGTTCGATGCCTGAATCAGATAAGCATAGGGACTCTCAGAGCTCTGCTGAAAACACACAGCCAGGACAAGAGGTGTGTTGATGTAGGAAATGCAGCTTACTAAGAGAGCAAACACAATCGCTGCTCACTAGCACAAGGCTTGAAGACTGGCAAAGTGCTCAGCTTTCCGGTTTAGCCCTCTGGCTTTACTCTCCTGTCAGCAACCCTTCCTGACCCAGAATAGGGAAGTACAAAACTATTAGCCACAGCCGGGCATTGGTAGCGCATGCCTTTAATCCCAGCACTAGGGAGGCAGAGGCAGACGGATCTCTGTGAGTTCGAGGCCAGCCTGGTCTACAAAGCTAGTTCCAGGACAGCCTCCAAAACAATACAGAGAAACCCTGTCTCGAAAAACAAAAACAAAAACAAACAAACAAACAAAAAACCATTAGCCACACAGCTCAAGTGTTACAGAGTAAAATCACAACCACTGGAATAAACAAACAAATGAAAACAAAGTAGCCCAGGAAAGTGGCACACCTTTAATCCCAGTCCTCAGGAGGCAAAACCAGGCAGATTTCTGAGGCCAGCCTGGTTTACACAAGTTGCAGGACAGACGGGAGTGGGGGACAGTGAGACTCTATCAAAAGCAAAACAAAATAGTGTCTGCAACTGCTATGAAAAACAACAAAATATGACAGCACAAGAGACAGGCCATTAGAAAGGCATAGCATGCTGTGACTTAACCGACAGTCAGGAGACAGCTATAGCTGACACCACCAACTTCCCCAACTAATCAGGCCTCTTCCCTTCTAAGCATATAGGCTAAATTGCAATGTTCGTTCCCAAGCTTCCCTAGGGGCTCTAGCTAATGAGATGTTTGAGACAGCTAAGTGCAAAACCAAGATTCATAAACATCCATGGGCAACAACCTCATCGGTTAAAACGTCCATCAGACTTTCCCATCTGGCTGTCCCTTGCACCAGGTGTGCTAACTAGTGGGATTCATACCCCTCTTGTCCTAGGTTAGCGGAGAAAACGCACTCAACCCTCAACCCAGATGCAACGCTGCTTGCCTGTGCCATTCACAGCCCTTGAGCAGAGGGACACCTCTCTTAAGACCTAGTGTGCTCCCGTGCAGACAGTGCTACACGGACAGCCGCTTTTACAAGCGGCCCCGATTCTGCTCCCTCCACCTCGAATTCTCCCCCGTCCCCGATCCGGCGGGAAGCACTTGCAACTTTTGAGCAAAGCTGCTTCCCGCCCCATGCAGCAAACGTTCTTCACCCCCAAAGGCAGCCGCAGAAACCCCCGACCCCAGGACCTATCCGACCCAGCCCCAGAACCCACCCTCATGGCCAATAAGCCAAGATACCGGGCGAAACCCACCTGCTGTAGGTACTGGTTAATGGTGATGTGCGCCATAGCAGCGGCTGCGGGCGTTAAGCACCTCACTTCCGGCGCAGGTCCGTCTCCGCTCCTCGTCCCTATACTGTGTTTCCCGCACGTTTTTTGGTTCCGGAGCCGGTGGCGCAAGCCGAGCGAAGGCGGCGCGAGCACTCCCCTCCCAGAGCTGTCAGCGCTCGGGGTGCGGTCACTGGGGTGCCTCAGCCCCGGCGGGGGCGTGAGCCAAGGACTGGGGAACTGACGTGGAGGAGTTCCAACCGACTTAGGAACGTGTCCCCGCGCCCCGATCACGTCCCGTGTCCTAGGACTCCCCGTGTCCCTCGCCCCTTGGATCCTCACTTTGCAGAGACGCTCCTGGCTCGCACACCCTCGAGCGCACACAACACAAGTCAGCCCCACTAGGGAACGCGTCCCCCTGCTCTCCTGGCCCTCGCTGGAGATGTCTCCGAGTCCTCCCACCCCCCTCACTGGGGCACCCCAGAGTAACGGGTGTGGAGTCTCCCGCTGCCCGACCCTCGGCCCGCGGTGTCACGGAGCATTCCTGAGCCCTAGGTGTGGGGCTGGCCCCGGTTCGCCCACGTCTCCAAGGCGTCCCCAGCCCTCGACGTGACGTCGAGCACCAAGCCCCCGGAACCCTCGGGGCGGGGTGCCACGGCGCCCTCTCGCGAGCATTCGTCGTAGAACGTCCGCGGGTGCCGAAGCCTCCAGGCGCGGCCGCGGCCGCCCGAGCCCTCACTGGGCGGAGTCCGCGCGCCCGAGCCGGATCATTCCGGTGCGCGCCGCGGCGGTTGGGCCTCGGGCGCGCGGACCGGGCCGCGAGCAGCGGGAGGAGGAGCCGGGCGCTCACGGGCGGAGCCCGACAGCGGGAGGAGGAGGAGCCGGGCGCGCACGGACGGGGCGCAGGGCAGGAGGAGGAGCCGGGCGGCGCGGGGCGGGGCGGCGTCCGGCCCAGCCATGGCGGACGAGGGCCCGCGGAAGGGCAGCGTCTCGGCTCTCATGGGCCGCACCAACGGCCTCACCAAGCCCGCGGCGTTGGCCGGTGGCCCTGCCAAGCCGGGGGGCGCGGGCGGCTCCAGGAAGCTGGTCATCAAGAACTTCCGAGGTGGGTGCGCTCCGGTGAGGAGCGAACGGGGCGGCCGGCCGGTCGCGCGCTCGGACAGGGCCTCCTGGGGCTGCCCAGCCGGCCCTGTCCCCGCGCCCCAGCCCGCCTTGTTCCCGCACTGCCCTGTTCCGGCGCTCCAGCCTGACTTGTCCCCCCCGCACCTCCTGCTCCGCCACGTCCCCGCGCCCAGGCTGGCCCTGACCCCGCACCTCCTGGGCTGGCCCTACCGGGCCCTGCGTCGGTGCCCCGGCCTGTCCTGTCCCCGCGCGGCCGTTGACCCTCTCTCCCCACAGACAGGCCGCGGCTGCCTGACAACTACACTCAGGACACGTGGCGGAAGCTTCACGAAGCGGTCAAGGCCATCCAGAGCAGCACATCCATCAGGTACAACCTGGAGGAGCTGTACCAGGTGAGCGGCGGCGAAGGGCCTGCGAGCACCTGGCTGTTTTCCTCCTCCCGCAGCCACGGTCGCCGACGCTAGGGAGGCCCGCCTGCCGGGGGGGAAAAGCTGCGGCCCGAGCCTTCCCTAGAGGAAGCCGCGAAGCCCTCGGTCAGCAGGTGTTCCAGCGTACCGCCGCCCTGGATTAGCGCTGGGTGTTGAGGCTTACATCAGGCTGCTTAGGAGGTGTAAGTTTTCCCATCGCCAGGAGAAAGGAGGTGTGGGGGCCGAGAGCCACAGGGCTCCAGCGATCTTCAGTGTTATCAGAACGCCAGATTGTTACACATAAAACTCAGTATGCTAGGAGGATCCCAGTGTCGTCCCGTCCCCCCCCCCCACACACACACACTGTGGTTTAATTGAGGATCCCAGTGTCGTCCCGTCTCCCCACACACACACACACTGTGGTTTAATTGAGGATCCCAGTGTCGTCGTCCCCCCACACACACACTGTGGTTTAATTGAGGATCCCAGTGTCGTCCCCCCCACACACACTGTGGTTTAATTGAGGATCCCAGTGTCGTCCCCCCCCACACACACACACTGTGGTTTAATTGAGGATCCCAGTGTCGTCCCCCCCACACACACTGTGGTTTAATTGAGGATCCCAGTGTCGGCCCCCCCCACACACACTGTGGTTTAATTGTTGCAAATAAGGTTTGCAAACAGATTCTGGTAGTTTTAATTTAAAGATGGTCAGTGTCTACAGCAGGGAAAAAAATGGTCAAAAGTACATGTTGTTTCAGGCTGACTGTTTCTGTCGTGGTTTTATACAATAATGTTCACTAAATAGTTTATTTTAGGTCATGATAAAGTATATATATAATTAGTTACGCTAAAGTCATGAACTTAGCGGTTTGTTTTATCCTGGTTGCAAAGTGAACTTACCCAAGTTACAGAAAGTACAAAAAGAAGAGTGGGCAGTGGTACCCAAGGGAAATGGTTACAGGTTGAGCAGTCGGGATCCAAAACTTCCCCAACCCAAAACTTTTAGCGTGCACATGAAAAAAGATCCACGGCTGACCTCATCTGACTGGCCTCAGACAGAACACAATGTATGCTAAAACTGTTGTATAAAGTTACTTCAAGCTAGGGCCAGTGGGATGACTCAGTGGGTAAAGCTCTTGCCGAACAAGCTTGGCAACCAGTGTTCGAACCTCAGAGCCCTCCGAGAGGTGGGAGAAGACTGCGGAGAGGAAGTCCTTTGGCCTCCGGTCCCCCATCGTGCACACACTGTGGTGAAAAACTTAGAAACAGACCTTCAGATTGTGTTCAGGGTGTATGAGATATGAATTAATTTTGTGTCTAGACCTTATTCCCCCCAATAAATCATTATGCATATTCAAGTATCAAATTCAGGAGAAAAAAATCTGTAATCCGAAACACTGCTGGTCCCAAGCATTTTGGGTAAGGGGCGACCAACCTATAGTGATAGGTTGGGGTACATGTGTCTGTTCTTTGTCTTAAGTTTGTGAGCTGATTGTGTATTGAGGGTGAGGGTTTCTTAAGGTTTTATTTTGTTTAGACAGGATCTCACTGTATAGCCCCGACTGGTCTGAAATTCACTATGTAGATCAGGTGGCCTCAAACTCTCAGAGATCCACCTGCCTTTGCTCCTGAGTCCTGGGATTAAAGGTGTGCACCACTTCACCTGCCTGAAATTTTACTTTTATTATTTTATGTGTGTGGGCGTGAAGGCCGGGGCAGGCCTGGAGGCGGAAGTATTGGATACCTCTGGAGCCTGAGCATAAGTGGTTGTGAGCCTCTTGACATAGGTACTGGGAACCAATCCCAGGTCCTCATGTCCTCCAAACCACTGAGCCATGTCTCCAGACCTCTACCCACCCCCTTTGTCTTTGAGTGAGAGTCTTGTTACACGTGCTGGCTGACTTAGTTGCTTGCTATGTATTCCAGCCTGGCCTGTAACTTGCAGCAATCCTCCGGCCTCAGCTTTCCACATGGTTGAATGCACCACCATGCCCCGATATTTTTTAATCAGCTTTTTAAATTGTAATTTACATATAACTTGTGTTCCAGTAGGTTCCCCCCCCCCTGGGGAGGGAGTGTGGAGTTGGCTGGTTTTATTTTTTAGAGTTTCACTGTGTAGCCCAGGCTGCCCTAAGTCGAGGTGATCTTCCTGTGGGTGACAGGTTTACACTGATATACTGGCTGTTCCAGTAAGTGTTAGTGGCCTAATACGCAGTTGTTTGCCCCCCCCCCCGCCCCGCACCCCATGAAAATATAGACTGTTTCCATCCCCACGAAGAACCGTAGCCCCTTGCAGCCATCCCTTCCCATCTCCTGCCTTGGGCAGCCCTTGCTCTGCTCTGGATTACTCTGCCATCTCTAAAAGGAATCTTGCATTTGTCATCTCGTGTTATCTGACTTTTATTTGGAATAGTGCTTTGCAGTTCACATGTGGTGCTAACAGTTTAGTGTTTTGTTGGTTTTGCTTGTTTGTTTTGTTTTGTTGGTTTTTAAACTTTTTGAAATATGTTTTTACTTGAAGTAGAATTACATCACATCACTTTTCCTCCTCCCTTCACCACCCCCAGCTACCCTCTCTCAAGCCGTTCTTATGTGCCCCCAAGTGCATATTATTTTTATTAATGAGGAGTGTGGACATGGTACAATTGGCGGTTTCATCAGGTAAAGGACATTCGGGTGTCCAGTGGGAAGCATTGCCAACAAAGCTGCTATGAGCGCTGGCTACAGCTTGTGTGGGCATGTGTTCTCCTTCCTCTCAGGCAACCGTCTCCGAGGTCTTACAGAAACTGCCTGCCTTTCAAAGTGACTGTACCATTTTGCATTCTGCCAGTGGTATAGGGTCCTGTTTGCTCCACATTCTCACCAGCATTTGGTGCTGTCACTTTTACCTGTGGTTTAATTTACAGTCCCCACTAATATTAAGCATCTTCTTATACATTTATTGCTATTCTGTACCCTTTCTGATGAAGTTAACTATTCAAACCTTTTGTCTACTTCCCTGCCTCCTCCCCTCCCCTTCCTTCCCCTCCCTCTCCTCCCCTCTTTTCCTCCCCCTTTTTATCTCACAATGTAGCCCACTCTGGCTGCAAACTTAGAACCCTTCTGCTTCAACCTCCCAAGTTCTGGCATTACAGACATAAGCCAATATGCCCAGCTTCATTTTCTTAGATTATTTTCCTATTAATTGAATATGTGGGTTTAGTCTGTATTCTTCCAGAGCTGCAAATATTTTCTTGTAGTCTGTAACTTACCCCTTAACTGATCTATGTCTTTTGAAGTACAGTGATTTAAAATTTGAAATCCAGTGTATCAGCTGTTCTTTTAGGTTGTGCTTTTAGTATCTGCCTAAAAAATAAGAAAATAAACTTTATCATAGCTGGGAAAAATAGCATACTCCTGTAGTTACAGCACTCAGCAAGCAGAGGAGGTCCAGGGATTCACGGCCAGCCTCTTCTAGCCAGCTACGTCTCACACACACACACACACACACACACACACACACACACACACACACACACACACACACACAGTGCTGGGCACTTTGTTACCCAACTGCCTTTCTCAAAGACAAGACCAGCTGTCCGTCTAGGAGTGGGTGTAACGAGGTATTAAATCAGGAAGGGTTGGCCTCCAGCTTTGTGTTTTTCCACAGTTGTTTTAGCTATTCTTGGTCCTTTGTATTTCTTTAGGAATCTTAGAATCTGTTTTCTGGCTTCTTCCAAGAAGCCAGCTATGGTTTTGATTGGAATTATGGTGACTCAATTAGACCGTTTAGAGACAACTGACTCAGCCTTAAAGACAGATAGATGACACTCTGTGGGGTCTTTTTAAATACTTCTCAGCAGTGTTTCTCGTTTCTTTTGTACAGATGTTACAAACCTTTTGTGGAATTTTTGCCTTAACTTAAGTTCTGATTTGTCATTCTTACTGTTATATAGAAATATGTTGATTTTATAGATTGAACTTTTCCTTCTAACTTGGCAGCCTTGTCTGTTTGTAGATTCCCTGTAGATCCTATTGGGCCTTCTACCCAGATGATCATGTGTAACTAGAAAGCTTTTTCCTTTCTAAATTTTGTACCTGTTATTTCTTTGCCTTGTCTTGTTGTACTGGCAAGAGTCTTTGGGAAAAAGCAGAAAGCAGGCCACTTGTCTTGCTCTGGGTCTCAGGAGCATTTTATTTTACCACTGTTGATTGTGATGCTACCATGTAGGAGAATCCTTTCTGCTCCTAGTTTAATGAAGTGTGTTTCTGCATCTATTGATATGTGGGCGCTCTCTTAGTTTGTCCATTATGTTCATTAATTTTTTCCACTTTCAAGTATAAAGACAGTCTTGCATGCTTGGGATATATCTTAGTTGGCTAAAATGTTTTTTGTTTGTTTGTTTGAGACATAGTCTTAGTACGTAGCCTTGGCTGACTACTCAGTATGTGGAGTAGACTGACCTCAAACTCATAGAGATCTGCCTGCCTCTGCCTCCTGAGTGCTGCAGTCTGCCACTGTGCCCAGTTCTGTTATCTTTTTATATACTGGACTAAGTTGTTAATGTCTTGTTCATTTTGTCTTAATATATTATTTTCTTACTATATCTTTGATCAGGTTGTGTGTCAAAGTAATGTTGGCCTTATGAGTTTGAAATGATTCTCTCTTCCTTGTATACAGTTGATGACATTTCTTTTTAAATGTTTGAGGATATTCCCTAGTGGAACCATTTTGGTTTTCATTATCATTACCATTATTATTATTACTATTATTGTTATTGTGTGGATGTTTTTCCTGTGTGTACATTTGTGTACCACATTCCAAACCTAGTGCCCACAGGATGGAAGATGTAGAATCTCCTACAGCTGGGGTTACAGTCAGTTGTGGATTGCCACATGAGTGCTGGGTGTCAAACCTGGGCCCTCTGAAAGAATAACTCTCACTGCTGAGCCATCTCCAGCTCCATCTTGGTTTTCTTCTAGAAAGATTTGTAAGTGATTGGTGATTGTCCCAAGTCCTCCTGAGACTACAGCCCTCTGTCATCAGAGTCTAACCTCAGCCATGCCTTATCTCTATTGTTGCCACTGGTGTGAGTCCCCTCACATGCTGCCTTCTTCCTAAGGGGCAGTGGGGTCCTTCTGAAGGCTTGTGAAGCTCTGCCTCATCTCTGGACACAGGGGATCTTTGTGATGACCATTGTTCTGTCCTGACCTGCTGACTCTGTGTTCCTGGCTCTGGTTGCTCCCCCTGCCCCCATTAAGGAGAATTTGATCATCTTTGATTGGATGGTCAGCATTATACGTTCTGACTGGCATGACAGGTATTTTTTATTACTATACAGTTAAATTATTTGGAGACTGTCTGGTCTTTTTAAGTCTTGCTTTTAGAATCCGTTAGGCTGGGCCAGAGCATTGCTGTAAGCATCCATGACCCCACCACCCAGGCCGACCTTCCTAAGGGCCTGACTGTGGTTTCCAGTTGTCCAGGTCCCTTGTGAACTCTGGCACTGTTTTCTCCACCCTTCTAGATGGTTCTTTCCTTGACATTTTACTTTCTTCACCCCAGGTTAGTATCTTTGTTGCATATTGGGGTGTCTGGAGACTTTAACTTGCCTGCAGTCCCTCGTCTCCTGGGCCCAGGGTCCTGTATGCAGACTGGAAACTGCTTGGGAAGCTGCAAGAGCTGGGACCTCCCAAAGATCAACCTCCAGCCATTGTCAAGGTCCCAACACTCTTCCTGTGCTTTGTCTGGGTATTTTGGTGATTTTGACCAAGAGCAAGAGCTGTACAAAGTACCGAAATACTCGGAAGTTTTATGAAATGTGTCTTGCTACTGAAGCTTACCATCCTGTTGCCTAGACACTGCACTGTCCAGTGTTAGCTGTCCTAGCAAGGACTTTTTCATACCACATGTGCAGTGAGACTTCACACTTCCAGGCTCCTCCTTCCCACTGGGCATCCATGGGGACCCATCCCCGGGCCTCTGAAAAGCAGTGTTACTGAAACAGCTTGGGGCTGCCTTTGGCTTTGGGCAAGCAGTGTGCTCACCTGCTCCTCTAGCTTTGTTTGCAACTGTACTTCACACTCTGCCTTAGAGTCTTAGCTGAAAGCTCCAGTTGTTACCAGGCTGGAAATTTTTAGTTTTGAAGTCTGTGTAAACATCGGGGCCCATTGGTCATGGCTCTCTGCTCAGCAACTTGTCTGCTCGGTTCCTTGGATTCCATTGGTCAGTTCCTGGGTCAGAAGTCCCCTGGCTTCCCACCTTCTGTGTCTTCCTCCTCTGAGTAGGATGCTTTTGAGGTGCAGATCTCTTCTCTTTGCTTTTAAAGACGTGAATCTGAACTGCTCAGGATTATGTGCATCTGTGGTTTATATACTCGAGTTTTATCCTGTGTGCACTACAGTATTTCCAGGAGCCATCAGAGGAAGGCCCAGTGCTGAGCTCAGCCTGAGAACAAACTCCTCAGAGTGGCCAGGTTCCAGGGAGAGCCCGGCTCTAGGCTGGAGTGCACAACAGGGTGAAAGGTTCGCTCCTGTCAGGCATGTTACTCAGGAGAAAGCAGCGTGATCTTGTTAGAACTAAGTGTTAGGACTGGCTAAAACTGGTGTGGGAAAGCCAGGGAAATGGTGGGCAATCAGTGTTGTTTTATTTGAGCTGTTCTATTACCAATGAAGACTTGGGGTCAGATATTGAGGTGAAAACCTGATAGAACACACACTTCCTAGACCAAAAAGGAAGTTCAAAAAGTTCACAAATCTCCCAAGTCCCTCCCTATTCCTTCCTGTGCCTCTTTATCCGTAAGCCAGGTCTTCTGTGTACTCTGACAGATGCTCCTCAACTAGCCTCTGGCTCTGCCCCGAGTCAAGGTTAACTTTATTAACACTGTCTTGGGGTGTCACTGTGATCCAATATCCTGCAACAGATCAGTATTGCTGCTTTGTAACCACTTCGAGGATGCCCTACACTAGTAGAGAGTGGGTTTACTACAGAGGCAGAGAATATACCTGACTTGCCTGGCCCCCAGCGGCTGCCCTGGGGCTGCTCAGCACTCTGCAGTTGTGTGTGTTTAGCTCTTCCCTTGGTCTTCTTGAGGGTTAGGTCAGCATTAGATTTGATAGTCAGTGCTAGACACATGTCTCCTAGAGTTTCCTGTGGCCTGTCTCTGAGTCCTGATCTCATTCCACATTGTCATTTATTTCTCTCAGGTGGGCATCTAGAGGGGTCCAGTATCCCAGCGCTACTCCAGGTGGGAATGGGAGAGGTGAGGAGGAGGGGTAGGGAGACAGCAAGTCTGTATGTGACCATCCTTGCCACAGAAAGTGCCATCAGTCATGCCTTGCTGGTCTTCTGCTGTGAGTTCAGGGTCATCCTGGCCCCCCCCCATACCAGTATGTCTCTTTGTAGCGGCTGGTTCCAGGGTAACTAGGTATGTGTGCAGCTTGCTGCAAGCTCGCCAGGCAGTTGGTGCTGGTTTGCCTTTGTGTCCTTTTTGCCAGTGAATCTAGTGACACAGTCCACGATTCCTTGCTCCTGTTTTCTGTGACTTCAACTCCAGCACAGGAATCTGCATGAGTTTGAATTTAATGAGCATCAAAAGAGCCCTGGCCTCCAGCTTCCTGCAGTTCCTTGTGTCATTTTGTGGGGACTAGACAAGGCCACAGGAAACATTTTGTTTCAGCAGCAGTAAAGACATGCAGGTGACATTAGGAGCACAAATGGACAGCATTGGACACCACGGCCCATGCTTGTCAGCACTCAGTGCCATGGCCCAGGCACAGTCGGTTGGTCACAAAGTAGTCTGCTGTGGGGAGTGACCCTTGGCAATATGTGAACAATATGTTTAGGAATGAGTTGCTATGAGGAACAGCTGTGAGCTGGTGCCAGCAGACTCCAGAATCTCCACATCCCACCTCTGCTTGCTGGGCCAAATCTTGCTCCTCGGAGGTAACTTTTAAATGCCCACAGCACACTGTCTTAGGCTGACTTGACCCTTCTTGCATCAAGACAAGAATTTAGAAACAGTCTTAAAAGCCATGTGTGGTGGTACACACTTGTCCTCAGGCTTACAGCAAGTCAGCACTGCCTGTGGGTTGCAGCCCATTTTGAGGTGTTCTTAATATTAAAAACAAAACAAATCTCAGGGTTTCATGTCAGTAGTAAGTGACAGTGACATGTCACAGCTAGAAAAGTGCTGTAAGGGTTATTGACTTTACTCGGGAGTCAGCACTCAGAAAATGCTCATATGCTGGGACTGCTGGTGCACTCGGGAGGCAGAGACAGGAGGAACTCGGGTGAGTTTGAGGTCAGCCTATTCCATATATAGCAAGTTCCAGGGAAGCCAGGGCTACAAAGTGAGGGTATCTGAAGAAGAAAAAGAAGAGAAAATGGTCCTTAGAAATTGCTGTCCTATGAAGGACAGTTTGTCACACACACAAACTCGATTTTTACAAAAACAAAGTGGGCAGGCATCAGGCATGCAAAAGTGACTGAGTACTTGAATACGTGAACTGGCTCATGATCTGGGGCAGAACCTCTGCTATAAGATGTGGGGCCACTTTGAGGGAAAGGGGCTGGTGGAAAGTTCCTCCATTGTTCTAAAACTATTATGGTAGAAGACATTTCTTCTTATGTTTCACACGAGTAAGATTTGAGAGGGGTTTAATTAGGACTGGTGAGAATGTGTGCATATTCCTTTAGTAGGTAGAAATATTTAATTTTTTTTTCTCCTTCAAAAGTTGTTTTTCACCAGGTGGTGGTGGCGCACATCTTTAATCCCAGCACTCTGGAGGCAGAGGCAGGCAGATCTTTGTGAGTTCAAGGCTAGCCTGGTCTACAGAATGAGCTCCAGGGCAGCCAGGGCTACACAGAGAAACCCTGCCTCAAAAAAAAAAAAAAAACAAACAAAAACAAAAAAAACCCTGTCTTTTCTTCATTAAGACAAAACAAATGAATTGTAAATCAATCAGTAAATAAACAGGGTCATCACAGCTTGGCCTGTGTCACTCAGGAATCAGTTTTCCACCTTCCGCTCCATAGGTGGAGGCCCTGCCAGGCTTGAGCAAGAGTTCTGCTCCCCTCTGTCACTGCCTGGTTCACATGACCATCTTCAGGGTAAATAAATGTATGTCCACCTAGAGAATCAGAAAATGGCCACAAGATCCAAACCTGCTTTAGTGTCCTGGTACTGTTGTGCAGCCTGATAGAGAAGCCACTGAAGTAGGGCAAAGCTGGAGACTTGAGATGCCAGCCTCCGAGGTCCTGGGGTGCCAGGTGTAACCTCATGAGCCCCTCACTGTTGTCCATTGCCATCACTGGGCTGCGCGCAAGTGCGGTAAGCGCCCACAGTTCTGGGCTTGCGTGTAGGTCATTTGAGTACCAGGTGGCATCCGCACTCCCGGCTTCTGAGAGCTTTGACCCTCATGCTGAGCAATCATCTTTCCCTTTGTTGTAGGCTGTTGAAAATCTTTGTTCCCACAAAGTCTCCCCGACGCTCTACAAGCAGCTGCGCCAGGTCTGTGAAGACCACGTCCAAGCCCAGATTCTTCCCTTCAGAGAATATCCTTTTTTTGCTTTGCTTTTTTTGCCTCATAATGTTTGTTTATTACACAAATATTTTTTTAAGTGAGATAAAGAGCTAATGTTTCTTAATGTTCCGAGGAATAAGTTTTAAATCCTCTTTTATAGAACAAAGGGCCTAAGTTTGTTTCATAACTCATTACAATAGAATTTTAAGTGAAATTTGCAACATCTAAATTACTGATATGCATGAGGGTAAACAGTCTCCACTTATGCGACTAGTTGGAGTATTTAGGGAATTTTCTGAAAATGCCTTAAAGTTTAAATTCCGTCCTTTAATAAAAACTGTCTGTATTCATTTTCTATACTATGTGACAAGTCCTCACAAATGTGACTCCTTCAAAAACACCCATTTTATTGTGGAGGGTGGTGTCTGGCAGGAATCAGGGCACAGTCCTGTAGTTTGTCTGCCCATTGTCTCACAGGCCCAAGTCAGGGTGTCCAGAACCTATCATCTGGAGGTGGGGCTCTCCTGGCTCCCACAGGTGGGTAGCTGTGGGAATCAGGTCCCTACTTACCATCTGGCCGTAGATCAGCTTAGCACGAGCACTGTGCTCAGATCCTTGCTGCATCCAATTTCTCCTGGTGGATTGTGTGCTTTTGTGGGCAGGCAGGAGAACCTGCCTGTCTGGTCTGAGACTGTACCTCAGAGGAGTGGTGGCTGTGGTGCCCAGCTGAAAAAGGGACTCATTCCGGCATGTGCTGTATGTACACAGCACAGGGCAGAAGGCAGCTTAGGGTTTGTTGCCTTGTCATCTGGTGACTCATGCCCACAAGGGACATCTGTATGACCTGACCTCAGGCTGGTCCCCAAACCTGTTGCCAGTTTTTGGACACAAATGTCATGTGTGAAGCTCATGCTGACTCTTTGACTCCATGCTTTCATGTATAAAACAAGTCCCAGAACCTGCCTACTGAAGATTTTCTCCTGGTTCAGGAATCCTTTGCCTCCTGTGGCTCACTCTCATCAAAGGAAGCATGGTCCTGCCAGCTGTGCAGATCCTGATCCCGCAGAGCCGCAAACAAGCAGTTCTGCTGGACGTAGAGGCCTTGATGGTCTAGGTCTCTACCACATGGGCTTCTGTCAGGAAGCCTCTGTAGTCTCTGGCAACTGTTCTGAACTCACAGCTGAGAGATTGTACAATGTGATGGTGACCACACACCTAGAGGAACCTTCCAGCACACACTCTTACCTCACTCAGGAGTCACCAGTGAGGCATATGTCTGCCCCTTTCAGAGCACTGGAGGAGCCTGGCAGCCTAGGCCGAGATGATTACCTACGTTAATTATCCTCCTACCAATTAATCCCACTCTGTGGGTTGACCAAAGTGGTCACATATTTAGCAAGCCTGTGTTTCCAACCCCATGTCTTGATGGATTATAGAAAAGTAACCCTGCAAGGGATCACAGCCCAGAGCAGAGACACTGTTCCTTGGTAACAAACCAGGATTATAAGAGTCGTGATTTGTTTTACAGGAGGCAAAAGGAACTAACACATTAGATGTCCTTAGTGACTATGTGTCTTGAACCCAGACACATGCAGCTAACAGCAGCAGAGCAGTAACCAGGCAGAACCCTGGCCGGGGCTGGGGAGGATAGCACTGCACTGGGCCTGAGGGAACGCTAAGTGTGTCCTTAAGAACTGTTCACAGCCTGGTGTGCAGTCCAGGTCACAGGCTGCATGTGACTCTGGGTATGCCGCCAAGGAGGTGCACTTTAAGCTGCACAGCTCTCTAAATTACTACAGCTTTCTAAGCAAGAGCTCAATCAAACTGTCATGTGAAGATCTCCTGGGCAGAGTGATGAGTTGGCCTAGAACTCTGGCCAGCATGCAGTCTAGAACCTTCACCTAACAAATTTCCAAAGCAGCTGTTATGTGCCACTGGGCATGAAACTAGGTCCTGGAAACAGTACTGTGAGTAACAGGATTCCGCCTTGGAGCTTCCCTTTGGTGGAGATAACAAAGATAGTAACAGGATTCAGCCTTGGAGCTTCCCTTTGGTGGAGATAACAAAGATGGGCGTTTGTGTAACAAAAGACCATGTGCACCTGAGGAAGCCCAAAGAGGAGCCAGCGCAGTTGGATGGCCTGTGCGGAAGCATGGCGGGCAGAGTGAGAGGATCCCATAGCCAGGAATCAACAGTTGCTGCCACAGGCTTCCGGAAAAGAAAAGAGGGATAACTCACCTTTGGCCTGCAGTGGTGCAGTTTTGGACTGATGGGTTGACCAGTGGAGGATGGTAATGACACGGCCCAAAATAGATCCATGTTAGATGATTTTCTCCACCTGACTGAGATGCTGAAGACAAGCAGCCAGTGATTCATGAGTGCAGCCCCTGGGCCCTGGGGATTGGCGCTGCAGACAGCAGTGGACACCCTCTGCAGCATAGGTCACTGTGGGGTTTTTATTGCACCCCGATGGTGCAAGTCACTCACAGGGACTGACATGAGACAGGATTGGCTGCCTCAGCAGAAGCCACGCAGCCCCTTCTGTCACCTGTGCATCTCCTCACTGCCTAGAGTGACTCACCTCTGGCACTGGTAGCCTGTAAGCCCTGCCTCCTGGAGTTGACTGAATTCTTGCAGGCTGCTTAGGATCTTGGTAAACCCTGCTCTGTGGTACTAGTTCACTCTTTGGTACTTTTTTTCATGGAAAATATCAAGAAAAGGTTGATCTGGAGGCCTGTGTGAGTTACTTAGCAGAGCTCTTTTCTTAGAGAGCATTGACAGTGGACCCTTGCACCTTAGAGATGCTAGACCAGGAACAACAACTCCGGTTGTTGGTGACACCTGAGCTGCCAGGTGTTTTAAGCGTAAAGACCCAGCAGGCGCACTGCCACACAGCTCCTACTGGCCAGCATGAACACAGCAGGAACTTTGCAGGTCGTCGTCAGGCTTGTGGCATCTCTCAACCTGCTGAGTGCCCTGTGACTGACCTTTATCTTGCTTTGCACAAATGGTGGTCTGGTCTGGTCTGTGTGTGTGTGTGTGTGTGTGTGTGTGTGTGTGTGTGTGTGTGTATGCATATATATATATATATCTTACCATCATAGAAACATTCTCCCAGGGTAGCGTGCTGACAGTTGAGCTGACTGGCCTTTCCTCTGACTGTCTAGATGTGTGACTATGCTTCCAGAGACCTGTGGTTATGGCCAGCTGCACAGATGTGCCTGTGTGTGGCCTCCCTGTCTCCCTGAGCATTAGCTTCCCCTCCTGAGGCTGGGCCGGCACCTCCTGCCCTCACCGCTGCCCTTGACTGGCTAGAGATCTGGTGCTGCTCTGCCCTGGCTGTGGCACACTTAGCACGTTTCTCCTCCATCTGGGTGTGCTGTGTTTCCTCATGTGAGCTGAGTGTGAGTGGCCTGCCGCACTTGAACTCATTAACGTGGGTGGTGCTAGTTAAGTGGCTGACAGCACTAGAACACAGGACACTTGGTGCTTTCCACCTTCAGGGGCTGCGTTTTCTGTGTTAGTAAGCTCAAAGATCAGATGAGAACAGTCAAGAAAAACCCTCCTCTAGAAACCCACATTCAGTGTCTTCACGTTTCTAAAAAGTTTAGTCCAGGGGTTGGAGAGGTGGCTCATTGATAAAAGTATGTACCACTCTTGCCAAAGACCCGTGTTGCATTTCCAGGACCTATGTCAGGCAGCTTCCTTGAGCTCCAGGTGATGTGACACCTCTGGCTCCCATGGGTACTGGCCCCAGCACACATATACAAATAAAAAAAAAATCATTTGGAAAAAAACTGAAAATTTAAAAAATAAGTTGGGCTGGAGAGATGGCTCAGCAATTAAGAGCACTTGCTGCTCTTGTAGAGGACTGTTTGGTTCCCAGAACCTACACAGTGGCTCACAAACATCCATAATTCCGGTTCCAGGGGATCTGATACCCCTTTGGGCTGTCTTTGGGCACTATACACATATACATATGCATGCATGCATACATACATACATACATATGTACATACATGCATACAATTATGTAATATCGTAATAGCAAGTTCCAGGCCAGCCAGAGTACATAGTGAGATCCTATCTCAATAAATACACACACACGTGTGTGTGTGTGTGTGTGTGTGTATAATTATATATGTATGTATAGTCTGTCCTAAGCCGTGTATACTGGCACAAGCCTGTAATCTCCTCTCTGAGGACAATGAGGCAGAAGGACCTCAAGTTCAGCATTAGCATAGATTGTATGTCAAAATCCTGACTCAAAAACAGACAAGCACAGTGTGGTGGCTAGCACCTGAAATCCCAACATGTGGGAGACGAGGGGAGGGAGATTGCTTCATTTTAAGCCATTCTTGGCTAGAATGAGACTCCCAAAAGCACACATTCAGGCATACATATGCACACTTAAGAGTCTAGCAGAGTGTGTAATTTGGTCATAAATACAACTTTGTGTTAGTGTTCTAACACGGTTTTTCCTGGGCAAGCTGCTACTGCTCTCCCTGTGATTATATACGCTTGTTGACTGTGGCACACTCAGGCCCCATCAGACACCCGCTCGAGAAGCTCCATCATGGAGTTATGCTATGTCCTGGCCTCAGCGGGTGAAATCCAGCCACCCAGATGAAGCACTTACGCCTGGTTATTTGTGTCAGCTGGCAGGAATGGAAAGTAACCCTGCAGAGAAGAGAGGAGAGAATGGAAGCCAAGGTGGAGCAGTGAGAGACAGCTCCAAGGGGATGGGATGAGTCAGGTAGGTTACTACAAAAGGAAACGATGCGGCAGTGGGCAGGGTTAGGCCACTCGTGGGTTGGGAGCTGCAGGTCTGTCAGTCATTTGTAAACTGGAGACTGGAGCTCTTGAGACCCAGGCGCTAGTAGACTCCACTGGTAAGAGCTTTCTGCTTTGTAGATAGGATGAGGCAGTTCCCTCGGGTGTCTTTCATACCTCGTGGTACCATTGCCTTGGGACTAGGTTTTCACTGTGGATCTAGAGACACGAGTGTTCAGACTGTAGTATGATTTACACTGTATAGTGGTTTGATGATCCGACTTTCCGTGTTACTAGAAGGACATCTAGCAGGGAAGGGTGCTGAGATTAAAGTGAACGTTGCAAAAATGGAATGGACTGGTGTGTTTGAAGTTTCCTTAG
Source organism: Mesocricetus auratus (assembly GCF_017639785.1). Taxonomy (NCBI): domain Eukaryota; kingdom Metazoa; phylum Chordata; class Mammalia; order Rodentia; family Cricetidae; genus Mesocricetus; species Mesocricetus auratus. Next base: position 6,271,184 of record NW_024429212.1, on the reverse strand, counting down.
CAGGTCTGCACAGACTCACTAGACAGCGTCTTATTTCTAAAGAAGATTAACACGTGCTGGCAAGACCACTGCAGACAAATGGTAAGTTTGCAACCCTCCGTTGGCCGGTTCTCTGTCGATACCACTGTGAATGCGTGCATTGGCTCGCTCACACCTGCCCACCTGTACTCTGATTCTACAGCCTCTTGTAGACAGATGTAGTGATTTCTTCACACCTGTCTTAACCTGCCTTCCCACCAACTCAAGGCCTGAACGCAGGGACCCTTCACCACAATTGAGCGCTAGAGTAGGGTGGGGAGGTGAGCTTCCTCACACTCTTCCAGGAAGGGGTGCTGGTCACGTCTGCCTCTGGGTCAGCAGTCAAGTGTGTACATAGGAGTCGGCCTCCTAAGTTCTCAAGAGGTTCCAGGTGTGTAATTGCCGTTTTACCTGAATCTAGCCCCTCACTGTAGTTAGATGGCAAAACCTTACATTGTGGAGGTGTCTAATTTGTCTTCCCATACATGAGTTTTTGTGTGACCCCGTTAGTGACCTGTGAGAGAAGATCGCGTATATGGCTTCTTCAAGTAGACTGAGTGCTTGCTTGCTAACGATGAGGAGCAGGTGATGATAGTTTTGAGCCATGTGGGTTTGAAAACAAGAATGTCCATTAGGGAAGGTGTTTTCAGATGTCAGCAGTCTCACCAGACGGTGGGATCAGTTCCAGCTGGTAAATCAAGGTTCAGCGCCAAAGGCAAAGGGCAGCTCGCTGCCTGTGCTTCTGCTGTCCTGGCAACAAAGTTCTCTCTAGAGTCCAAGCCTCGAGACCATGTAGCAAGACTTAACTGTTGAAAATGTAAGTGATCCGGCGGTGGTGGCACAGACATTTAATCTCAACACTTGGGAGGCAGAGGCAGGTGGAGCTCTGTGAGTTCGAGACCAGCCTGGTCTACAAGAGCTAGTTCCAGAACAGTTTCCAAAGCTACAGAGAAATCCTGTCTCAAAACACCGCCCCCCCAAAAAAAGAAAGAAAATTTAAGCGATAGTGGTGCAGCCTTTAATCCCAGTCCTTGGGAGGCAGAGGCAGGCAGAGCTCTGTGAGTTCAAGGTCAGCCTAGTCTACAGAGCAAGTTCCAGGACAGACTCCAAAGGTACAGAGAAACCCTGTTTTGGAAAAACCAAAAGGATGGAGGTAGGGTGGAACGGAGGTTCTGTATGAGCCTGTAATCAATATTTAGGAAGTAGAAACAGGAAAATAAGGGAATTTAAGGCCATGAAACCCCCCCCCATCTCAAAAAAAAAAAGACTAGTGATCAGCCAACTAAAAAGTGTCATTGTGAGCTGGGCATTGGTGGCACACGCCTTTAATCCCAGCACTCGGGAGGCAGAGGCAGGCAGATCTCTGTGAGTTCGAGGCCAGCCTGGTCTACAAAGTGAGTTCCAGGACAGTCTCCAAAGCTACAGAGAAACCCTGTCTCGAAAAACCAAAAAAAAAAAAGTGTCATTGTGTCATCAGTTGGGAGAAAATTAAATTTCAAGTCCTTGAGGTTGAATGCTTTAAAATCCCTGTAGTCTGGGCTGAAAAATACCAGAAGAAAAAGTCAAATTTATAAAAATGGGGGACTTGATGTGAGAGGGTTTTCTATCAAGAGGTGATTGCCACACTCAACACACTCAAGACAGCTAATATAGAGTGGCCCACACAGTGTGAACTTGGGTCAGCACGTGACTGGGGGAGTGCATATGTGAGGGGGTTGGGGTGTAGGGGAGTGGGGATTGGCGGGGGCGGGAAGAGTGTGTGTGGGAGTGGGTATGTGGGGGGAGTGGGGGTGAGCGTCACTCCTTTCTGGTCCTCAGATCATGATAAGAAGCATCTTCCTGTTTCTGGATCGCACCTATGTCCTGCAGAACTCCATGCTGCCTTCTATCTGGTGAGTGCCCTCCTGCATCCAACAAACCCTGCTGTCCTCTGTGTTAGAGCAGTAGCTTCACAAAGCCCTTCCCAAAACTCCCGAGCTACAAGCTGAGGAAGTAGGATTGTGGAACAGAGAGAACGTTGCTGGGCACAAACAGGACAAAGGAGTCCAGGGGGAGGAGACACCTTGTGGCTCACCCAAGAAGAATGGTGAGCCATGGTCAGAGGCAACCGAGTCACACAAAAGCAAATTGATTGTTGCATGCCTGTGTGACACGGGGAATCTCATTACCTCTTCAGGTGGTCAACTTGACCAATTCAGGAAATAACCTCGTTGAGGGTAGACATGTAGGCTTCCTGGACTGGCCAAACAAGCATTCATGAGAGGCTTTTCAAGCTCTGGATAAAATAGCAGTTGTGGCTGGTGCATGTGAAGCATCCATTGCTGACCTAACTTTTTCTTTGTTTGTTTCTGGTTTTTCAAGACAGGGTTTCTCTGTGGCTTTGGAGGCTGTCCTGGAACTAGCTCTTGTAGACCAGGCTGGTCTTGAACTCACAGAGATCAGACTGCCTCTGCCTCCCCAGTGCTGGGATTAAAGGCGTGTGCCACCACTGCCTGGCTGCTGACCTAATTTAACACCTTGTTCTGCTTTGTGCCTGTCAGGGACATGGGCCTAGAGCTGTTCAGGAACCATATCATCAGCGACAGGATGGCGCAGAGTAAGACCATTGATGGGATCCTGCTGCTCATTGGGCGTGAGAGGAGTGGGGAGGCTGTGGACCGTAGCCTGCTGCGCAGTCTGCTAAGCATGCTCTCGGATCTCCAGGTGAGTGAGGCCACCTGCAGGTGCCTACCCCAAAGTAAATGCAGGCATCAGAGTTGTAAGTGGGGGATAGCATCACCAAAGTATGAGTTGAAATGGGATTCTCTAGTCCTTAAGGAGAGAGTGCCTGAGGCTAACCCCACACTACACATGAGCCGCAGAAGCAAAGGTTGAGAAGTATAGAAAATACACCATAAGCAAAAGTAAAATCAGTTACCAAAGTTCAAAGGCTAAATAAACATTAGTGTTGAGAGCACATCTGCAGCCTGCTCCTGCTGGCTCAGAAAGTGGGGGCATTAGTGCTTGAAAAGGGAGGCTCCTGCAAGAAGCTCGTCAGTAACTGCTCATTCCCTAGGTGTATAAAGACTCGTTTGAACTGAAGTTCTTGGAAGAGACTAACTGTCTGTACGCCGCAGAAGGCCAGAGGCTGATGCAAGACAGGGAGGTGAGATATGCGACTGCATTTGCTTAAACCCACTCCTCACAAGCCGCTCACAAGGACTGCCACTCCTTCCTGTGCACACACTTAGCAAAGTCTCCTGAAGTCCTCAGGGACAAACTGCTCCTGTAGAAGTGCACTCTTTTCCCTTAAGACATTCTTCCTTTTGTTTTTCCTCCTTCCCTAAAGTAGTTTCTGGAATAGCAAAGGAGCACATATCTAGACAAGAGGATAAAGAATAAATCCTAAATATGAAAGATAAATAATTAAAAGAATCAAACTTTGTCATCTGTAGCGGGGCAGTGGTGGCACACGCCCAACACTCTCGAGGCAGACGGATCTCTGTGAGTTTGAGACCAGTCTGGTCTACAAGAGCTAGTTCCAGGACAGCCTGCAAAGCCACAGAGAAACCCTGTCTCTGGGGGGAAAAATGTCATCTGTGAAAAGCACTGATAAAGAATTCTCCCCCAAAACTCCATGTAACGAAGTATGTAGTAGCAGTATCACCTGACCTGTTGAGCCTCTCTTATCCTGGAGTCCAATCCTAAAGGGAGTCTTGAATATAGACAGTCACCTGTCCAGCCTGTCAGAGGATGATTTATCTGCAGCCATGCTAGCAGGTGGCCCTGAGGACTGTTCACCCCAGACAACTGATGTCTGTTTGCAATCTCTGGCCACAGGGGAGGTATCACCTCTGACAAGCTTCGCGTGTGGGCGCCAGGTTGCCATTAGGCTTTGGGCTTTCTACCCACAGGGACCACTGGTGTAGATATCAAATCCCTCAACACTTTGTAGTAAGCAGCGAGTGTAACCTAGGCACTGATTTTAGAGGTGACTCCTGGCCTCCTAGTTGTCACTCGCATCTTCCTATCCTGCTCAACCCTGGAAATCTATTAAATATTGACTTGAATGTGTTTGCTGCTCTTCTTCAATTTTATCAGAAAACCGTCTTATGGATAATGTGAGAAATGTTTTTGTCATGATGTTTAATTTTTTTGGAAGGTTCCAGAATACCTTAACCATGTGAGTAAGCGTCTAGAAGAGGAAGCAGACCGAGTGATCACTTACTTAGACCACAGCACACAGTAAGCACTGTCCCTGGATACTTTTCAGTTTCTCACAGGCCACATACTTTCTTGCTGCATGTGGAAATTGCGGGTGGTGGCCTTGGCACACTCCTTAATCCCAGCACTTGGGAGGCAGAGGCAAGCAAATCTCTTGAGTCTGAGGCCAGCCTGGTGTATAGAGCGAGTTCCAGGACAGCCAGGGTTACACACACCAAAAAAGAAAAAGCAAAGAAAAAAGACCTTGTACCTCTGGTTATTCACCCAGTGCGCTCTGAGGCTGCTCTGCTCACAAGGCCATACTTTGCTTATAATCTGTACTTCTTACCACGTGCTATCACCAGTGGCCTGGTCAAGGACAGTGACACCTTAGCATCTGAGTGCTTTGTTCTCTTGACAGAGCTTCACTGAATGTGAGACTCTTCACTTACATGCTTTCTGTTTTTTAAAGATTATTTTTATTACTTTGAATTATGTGCAGTGCGTGGGTATTTGCATGTGAGTACAGGTGACTGAGCAATCCCACGGGTTTGCATCCCCTAGAGCTAGGGTGCTATGTGATTATGAACCATCTGGGGAGTGCTGGGTACTGACCTCTGCAGTGCACACTCAGCACTGAGTCATCTCCAGCCCCTAGTTACAAGGTTTGGCTAGACGTCTTGTGTGACTATATAATTGTTATGATATAGTACACTCTTTTCCTCTTTTCATCATCGTTTTCTTCTAGACTTTGGGTTGATGAGCAGCTAAGGAAATAAAGAGGAAGAGAGCATGTATGTTTGTACAGGACGGAGAGGGCATAAAGGGGACATAGTAAACCCATGTGAAGCTTCGGTCCTTGTGGGGCTTGGGACAAGAGGAAGGAAGGGGGGTCAAGATCTCAGGAGACAGTCGGGCTTTGGTGGTGCATGCCTTTAATCCCAGCACTTGGGAGGCAGGCGGATCTCTGTGAGTTCGAGGCCAGCCTGGTCTACAGAGCCAGTTCCAGTCCAGCCTCCAAAACAATACAGAGAAACCCTGTCTCGAAAGATCTCAGGATACATAGCAGGGAGTTCAGGAAACAGCACCTCTAAGAGGGTTGTGTTCTTCCTTTCCAGTGAGGGACCCCATGGGTTCTAGCCCAGAGCCAAGCCAGAGAATGCTGGGTTGCTTGGGGATGTCAGTGTGCTCGTCACAGGCGCATTTGATAGGGGAGAAGAGTCAGGAGGAAGCCACACCGGCCTCCCTCAAAAGGACCACTCACGTCTCTGAACTCCATTTTCATGGACGTTGGGATGTGAATCCTGCTGTGAGGTGTAAATAGGTTAGAAAGTTCCTTTTAGAGAGTTGGGCATAAAGATCAAGAGGCAGAAGCAGGTGGATCTCCATGGGTACAAAGCCATCCTGGTCTACATAGCGTGTTTTAGGCCAGCCAAGGCTACACACTGAGTCTCTGTCTCCAAAAAAGAAAAAGGAAGGAAGGAAGGAAGGAAGGAAGGAAGGAAGGAAGGAAGGAAGAAAGAAAGAAAGAAAGAAAGAAAGAAAGAAAGAAAGAAAGAAAGAAAAGAAAGAAAGAAAGAAAGAAAGAAAGAAAGAAAGAAAGAAAGAAAGGAAAAGATGACTTGCTGCCAAGCATGACTGCCTGAGTTCAATCCCCAGGACTCTTGAAGGTTCCCTGTCATCCACATGTATTGTGGAGTGTGCACCTTGTACAGTTTTGAAACACTGGTACTAGATACTGAACTCCAGTAATTGTCTGTATAAACTCTAAAATGGAGACTTGAGAAAGGTCTAAAGTTGATCATTCTTAGAATAAAACAGATTCTCTATGATCTTCTGAAAAGAAAAAAAATGAGTTATGAATAAGAAAAAGCCAGGAGGCTGGGTGTGGTGGGACACGCCTGTAATCCCAGCACTTGGAAGGCCAGACTCAGAGCTGACTTGGTCTACATAAGGACAGGACAGACCCTGTCTTGGGTAGGGTAGGGGTTGGGACAGGAAGACAATGTCTGTACCTGTGACTGTAGTGGTGAGGCCACATTTTCCACTGGTTTTGTGTGGGGCCCATGTGCCCAGACCTCATAGCAGGCTGTTTCCATGAACAGAAACCTGCCCAGTAATCATGGGGGTGGTCAGGGTGAGGAACGGAGCTGGAGGAGTGCGTCTCAAACCTAGAGTGAAGATGAGACAAAAAGTAGGTGTCGGCCAATCTCTCGAACCGTGGATTGTCAGTCTCTCCTGTGTTACAGGTGGGAAGCAAGTCTGAGAACACTCTGGGAGGCAGAGTAAGTGCAGGAAGATTGCAGGTAGTGATGGAGGAGAGAGGTCAGAGTCTAAATTGTAAGGCAGATGGTAGTTTGCCGCAGAAAATACTTAACCCTGTGGATTGTAGGCCTGGTGGTGCCACAGGATAGAGCAACCAAGCACCCTGCCTCGCAGGCCAACATGGCAGTGAACACAGAGATCAGAGTGCTTCAGGAGGCGTAAGCAATAGGACTGTAGACTACACTGCTAGCCGTGTCCTGCCAGCTTCTAGACAGCTTCACCAGGCTCTCTGCACGGTTCTAGGGTCACTTTATATCTGCAGTTCAGGAAGCTTTACCAAGTAACATCAAGGGCCAAGCCATGACTGGCAGAGGTAGAAATGAGAAACCAAGTTAGGACACCTGTACCTACACCAACCAGCAGGCTCCTTGGGTGCTCAGTCTGTGTTATTAGCAAGTTGTGCTTCAAAATGCTGCAAGAAGCCAGGTGTGGTGATGAATGCCTATTATCCCAGTACTGGGTAGCAGAGGTGGAAAAACCATGTGTTCAAGACCAGCTTGGGCTATGTATTGGGCTCCTGTCTCATGAAAGAAAAAAAGAACTGAAATGAAACCTAGCTTTAGAGTCATCAGCAAAAGTCAAGTTGACAGTTGGCATGAGGAAAGCTTATCCATTAGCCTCTGTCCATTTAACTGTAGGCTTCCTGCTGTGACGGAACTTTCACCTTTGCTGGCTAACCCATCCTCTGCTGCTGACACTGTTTTTCTTTTATAGGAAACCCTTGATTGCCTGTGTGGAGAAACAGCTTTTAGGAGAGCATTTAACAGCAATTCTGCAGAAAGGTAGGTTTTCCCATCATCTGTGAATTTAAACTGAATTCTAATCTTTAACTTTGAAACTCTGGAAGCATTGTACATAACTTCTGGAATTGTCATTTTTGTTAAGACCCTTGTTTAATGAGTGTGTTAGCCCTTAAGAGGACTATGTAGCTGAGAAAGCTGGGGTCACTGGTCTGCACCACCACACTTAGCTTGTCACTTGGACCTTTTTTTTTTGCTTTGTTGTTGTTTTTGTTTTTTGTTTTGTTTTTCAAAACAGGTTTTCTCTGTGTGGCTTTGGAGCCTATCCTGGCACTCGCTTTGTAGATCAGGCTGGCCTCAAACTCACAGAGATCCACCTGCCTCTGCCTCCCAAGTGATGAGATTAAAGGCATGCGCCACCAACGCCTGTCATCACTTGGACCTTCTTTAAAAACTAAACTTAAAGAGCTGTATGCTGGTGGTACTCAGCCTTGCGTGGCATACTAAGTACCTTAGAAGGCTTTGTTATGTGTGAAATAATTGTCCCTACTCATGGGCACCATAATGTATAATGCTTGTTACATGAAACAGCTCAGCACATTCATGCAGGGCATGACCATGGGTGTCTCCCTCCCATGCTGTTTCTTCACGTGTCCGCTTCACTCTCCTCTTGTAGCTCTTCATAAACTGGACACAGGGTTACCATGAGCATACACAGAACCTATGCTCTTTCCAGAGGCTGATTTTGTTGGAGAGGGATCGTCTTGGATCTGTTATCTTCAAAATAACTGTGGGAGGGGCTCTGTGAATACAGCCTGAGTTTTTCATTTACAGCTTAGGATTTATAAATATATCTTTCTTACAGCCTGTCTTCAGAAAGTATTATACCACTTTACACATAATATTAAAGCCATACAGCATTGTATTTCCATTTCCTACCCCACTTTTTATGCTCTGTACTTTTTTTTTTAATGTAGTGCTCTACCTGCAGGTACGCCCACATGCCAGAAGAGGGCACCAGATTTTCATTATAGATGGTTGTGAACCACCACCTTGTGGGTGCTGGGAACCTTACTCAGAACCCCTGGAAGAGCTGCCAGTGGTCCCAACCCCTGAGCCATCTCTACAGCCCCCATGGTCTGTGCTTTTTGGCTTTAGTGTTGACATGTTCAGCCTAGTCTCCATTGGATTTTATTTGTCACCATCATAGTGAGCTTGCTTCCCTGGAAATTGTAAACACTGCCACTTTTTTGTAACACTTGGATGCCAATGTAACTTATTATAATAATCTGTGATGGGAACCTGCAGCTCCTCTCTTGAGCTTTGAATGTCTGAAGGGTTAATTTGGAGGGAGCGCCACTCCTAAAATGTCTGCTCTGCTTAGAAACACCAGCCAGGCACAGTGCTGCGTGCCTTTCACCCGAGCAGACAGACCCTGTGAGATGGATGTTGGCCTGGTCTATGGGCTAGGTTTCGGGCTAGCCAAGACTACATTGTGAGACCTGATCTTTTAAAAGATTTTTTTAAATGTAATTGATAATTTTGTCCCTTCACAGTCTATTAACAATGCCCAGTATAATTGAAATAAGCACTTTTAATGTGGGCAGTGTGACTTGTGCTTAACGTCTCCACTAAAGAAAACCAAATAGCTATTTGGAGAATGTTTAATTCCAGTCTAGGACAGGAAGGACAGAAGAGAGCCTCAGCATCCTAGAAACAAGACATTGTGGTTACTGGAGTCATCCGAGTGACCTTAGAGCCACCGGCAAGTTCTTGCTAGAAAGACAAGGCAGAACCCTGCAGCAAAACCTCACAAAAGAAAAGTGTATGATAGAAATTTTCATAAGTTGTTTCAGTACATACTTTGATAAGCTAAATTATTGCAAGGAAATGGTAAACTATGCTTGTAAAAGCTTACTCTAAATTTTATTAGGGGGTGTGGAGAGTCTGAGTTGATCACCTGCTTGCCATACAGTCATAAAGACCTGAATTTGGATTCCCAGGATCCACATTTAGAAGCTAGCTAGGGAGCAGCCACCTATAACCACAGCACTGGGGTGGCAGAGACAGGAGGCTGTCTAGGATTACTGCCAGCCAGTCTAGCTGAATTGTGAGTTCCACTTCAATGAGAGCAAAGCAAAACAAGGATGGAGGCTGATTGTGAAAGACACCAACGCCGATCTCTGGCCCAGATGAGCAGGCACCTGCAGATATGTGCACAAGCACATGAGTGTTCACATACAACAACATGCTCAGTGACGTTAGAAACATTCCAAAAGTCAGGTCCCTACACTTTTTTAAGATATAATTTAAGATGTTTTGGAGATATTTTTACAAACGCTAAGGTTTATTTGTGTGTTTAGCTCAGAAGTAATCTTGAGACATACCAAGCACACAGGATGCCTCCATACACCTTGACCCCTGAGTGGAGACACCTGTCTACAGGTCTACAGGGGGCCTCTCTGGTGTCCCCTTTGGGCCGCTGCAGGCACTGCACAAATATGGTGCATGTACTTACAGGCAAAATGCTCATGAATATAAAATAATAAAATTATAAAACTTAAATAGCTGAATAAAAATTCTAAAATTCCATATTGAACACATAAGATATCTGATAAATGCTTGTTTGTCTTACACTTTATTATATGAATCAGTCAACTAGAAATTTAAAATTGAATCAATTTCAGTTTATATTTATTTTATGTGTATGCGTGTTTAGCTTGCATGTATGTATATGTACCATATGTATGCACTGCCCACGGTGTTCAGAAGAGAATGGAGGTCAGAAGGGAGCATCAGATAGATGTCCTAGAACTGGAGTTGGGGATGGTTGTGAGCCACCATGTGGACTGAAAGCCAAGCCTGGGTTCTCTGCAGGAACAGCAAGTGCTTTACCTGCTGAGCCATCTCCATCTCTCCAGCACCTAACCCACCTTTAACAAATGTTTTCGCTAATAGATGAAACTTCCAATAAGAATTTGCATTGTAAATGTCTCAGGGTAAATATGCACCTAAATTTTTTTTTCAAGACAGGGTTTCTCTGTGTAACTCACTCTCTAGACTAGGCTGGCCTTGAACTCACAGGGCTCTGCCTGCTTCTGTGTCCTGAGTGCTGGGATTAAAGACGTGCGCCGCCACCATCCGGCTCTAAATATTTTTTGACTCATTACTCTTGTTAAATAATGGCTTTAGTGAAATGAGGAAATAAATAGTACATTCACAATGCACTCAGAAAGATGAGATCCACCTATGTGAGCCACCTCAGGCAGGCGACTGGACAGGCATGCCTCCATAGCAGGTATGTGCTCCAGGGCTGCAGCCATGTCCTGACTGTGGTGTGGATGCCACTGTTTGCACTCACTCCTGCTTCCTACTGTGACTTGTTCTTGTTCTGCACACTACTAGGGCTCGACCACCTGCTGGATGAGAACAGGGTGCCTGACCTCACACAGATGTACCAGCTGTTCAGCCGGGTGAAAGGAGGGCAGCATGCTCTGCTGCAGCACTGGAGTGAATACATCAAGGTACACACTGGTCTTGCATGCTGCACCCTGCAGAGGAAAGTGAGCTACTGCGAGGGGCCATCTGCTTGCCCGTCGTCCAGGTCACCTAATGAATGCTTTCTTGAGCAAAATCTACTCTTCTCCGGTGACACCGACAGTGATGACCACTGTCCAGGTGGACACGTGCAGTGCACTGACAGCAGCTTTGCTCCTGGTGTGTCTGCTCATCAGGCACGGGTGCCGGTGGCCATGCCGGCGGAGCAGCAAGTGCCAGCCCACCAGGAGGAAAATCCCTGATTGTGAATCTCGGATAGGCAAGGCCCCAAGACCTCAGACCGAGAGTGTCTTTTGCTTCTGCTGTGCCTTGACATGCTTGCTGCTGCGTCTTTCTCTGGGGTCTGGGATGGTGTCAATGGGTGTGAGGAGATCCCCACTGCCTGTAGTGTTGTGTTTACCTCATGGAAACATCTGGCTCTACTGGGCATTTTTACCTGTGGATTATTAGGAAGATGACATCTTCCTAAGTTGTACTATCTAATTGATAATAATATTAGCTTACATAGAGTTTTGGTGATAAAAAATAAAACAAGAAAGTGTCACACAGCTAGAACACGTGAGTTTCTATTGAGGAGCAGTGTACTCTGTGGCTTAGGTTAATGATTAAGAAAAGCAATTAAGTTTCAGTAGCCCAGCTACCTTAAATTCTATTAACCTTAATGTTGGGAGATGTGTTCACAGGTTTTGGAGTGTATCATAGCTGAAACAAAGCTTTGAAAATAACTGAAATTTAGACTAAGCTGTTGTAGTCAAATAGCTTTGAGGTGAAAAACCCAATAAGACAATCTAAAGTTTTAGAAAGACACGTAGTTGAATGAGGAACCACTCACTAAGATCGTAGGACAAGAACAAAGCAGCCCAGTTATCATGAGCTGACACACCTTTCTTGCTAGGATTGGTTGATGACCAAAGGTGATGACCATTTCTTTATACCCATTTCTGCCCTTAATCTCCTGATTTAAAAAAAAAAAAGCTATTGATGAGTGGGTATGCACACTCAAGATTTAAAGTAGAGCTGACTGATTCTTTTTCATATATAAAAGTTTAGGTTTGTGAGTCCTTTAAGATTCTTTATAAGATTACCTTTCAAAGCCAGATGGTGGTGGCGCACGCCTTTAATCCCAGCACTCAAGAGGCAGAGGCAGACGGATCTCTATGAGTTCAAGGCCAGCCTGCTCTACAAGAATTAGTTCTAAGACAGCTAGGTCTGTTAAACAGAGAAACCTTGTCTCAAAAAAAAAAAAGTTGCTTGAATGTGAATGTATGTGGGTTCTGAGGATAATTTGGTTTTCACCTGTAATACAGTTTAATCATGTATGGAAATCATGCAATTTTTTTTTTTTTTTTGGTTTTTTCGAGACAGGGTTTCTCTGTATCATTTTGGAGGCTGTCCTGGAACTCGCTCTGTAAACCAGGCTGGCCTCGAACTCACAGAGATCCGCCTGCCTCTGCCTCCCGAGTGCTGGGATTAAAGGCGTGCACCACCAATGCCCGGCAATCATGCAGTTTCTTACTTGCATTCTTTGTAATCATTCACTTGAAAAACAGGATATAACTGCATTGTAACTTTTATATTGCCTGAAAAAATTGCTGGGGTATATAAGCTATAAGGGAAAGAATAAAGACAGAGTTAAAATGAATTAGAAGGAAGACACCAAGAATGAGAGAAGGAAATCACCAGGAAAATAAAGAATAGAGAATATGAAAGAAGAATAAAGAAAAGGTCTGAAGGAAACCATCAAGAGAGTGAGAGAGTCTTTTTCCCTCGCCCCCTCAGATAAAAAATTCATAGCACTCACCAACTCCCCAGGCAGCAGTAATCTCTGCTCACCGTGAACCGACACACACTGTCACAGCAGTTTGGTCTGCCTACCGCTGTTTCTAAGTCCAATTTAAGACTTAGCCTCAGTTCCTACCTCCGTGTTCCAGGCCTTGTGTCCCTCATTGCCAATACAGCACCATTCAGCATCTTCCAGGAGTGTTGCCTGGGGCTGATACGGAACCTCTCTGAATGCCGGGCACCCCTGCCCACGGGGCAATAAGAGGTATCCGCAGTCGTGGCCACATGTAGAGAGGGCAAATCATCAAGGGGGGGGGCAGGGCCTACCGTCGTGTTGAGAGGCAGCAAAAGATAGCTCTGGCTTCCCAAGCCTGTTGCTGACTTGGTTATTTCTTGTTTCTGTAGACCTTTGGGACGACCATTGTCATCAATCCCGAGAAAGATAAAGACATGGTCCAAGACCTGCTGGACTTCAAGGACAAAGTAGACCACGTGGTGGAGGTGTGCTTCCAGAGGAACGAGCGCTTCGTCAACCTCATGAAGGAGTCCTTCGAGACGTTCATCAACAAGAGACCAAACAAGCCAGCAGAGCTCATTGGTAGTGAAACAGTTCTAGATGTCCTTTTTACATTTAGAAAGATGTGTTCTATATTGTACACGTGTGTTTCTGCCCAAGTGGGAATCAAGGGGCTTTCAGGGCTCCTTGAGCCATATGGGTTTGGGGACTGAACTGGGCCTGGCCACAGGCATCTTTACTCACGGAGCCATCATGCTGGCCTTTTAAGTGCTTTTTAAATATAAGAGTGAGTGTCTGGTGTAGGTACATGCCTTTAACCTGAGTATTCTCCAAGTGGTGAGCAGGTGAGTCTCTGTGAGTTCAAGACTAACCTGGGCTACATAGCAAGTTCCAGACCACCCATAGCTACATGATGAGACCTTGTATCAAGAAAAAAAAAAAAAAAGGAAAATGAAAGCTAGACATGGTGGTGAACACCTCTTTGAACCTAACACTTAGGAGGCAGAGGCAGATGGATCTCTATGAGTTTGAGGCCAGCCTGCTCTACGTAGAGAGTTGCAGGGCAGCTAGGGCTACATAATGAAACCCTTGTCTTAACCACAAAAACAAGAAAGAAGAAGAAGCCTCCAGTGTTTTCTCCAGCCAGTGAGCACTGTGGGAGGGTGCAGACCTTGTTAGGATGCCTATGTTCAGCAGTGCTCATGGATGCAGTTGCACCTCCATGAGAGGTGTGTCAGGGACTGAGCAAAGACCTAAGGATGGGAGGGTTGGTGAGCCCCAGCTTGTTGAGTCAGGGCTCTAGAGCTGTCTTAGTAAAGGTCAGTGTTGATCCTTGTCCTGACTAAAGAAACCCAAGCAAGCAGGTGTGTTCAGTCACTGGCCTCTGGATAGCGTTGGTGTGAGCGTTCTTTAATCACCACCTGTCTACTGCACACTCAAACAGATAAAACGAGAGCTCAGATAAGACAGTTGTGATAACTGCCCTGTTATTTCATGAGACAGCATAACATTTAAAGCTCAGTACTCCTGCCGGGCAGTGGTGGTGCACGCCTTTGATCCCAGCACTTGGGAGGCAGAAGCAGGCCGATCTCTGTGAGTTGGAGGCCAGCCTGGTCTACAGATAGAATTCCAGGACAGCTAAGGCTCCACAGAGAGACCCTGTCTCAAAAAAACAAAATAAATAAATAAATACAAAAAAGTTGAAAATTCAGTCTGAGTTTAATTTTAAAAACATTTTTCTAATCTGTGGATTTGCTAAGATACATCCTCATTACCCTGAGACCACCATTTTTAAAAAGTCAGTTTTTTACTGGGCGTTGGTGGCGCACGCCTTTAATCCCAGCACTTGGGAGGCAGAGGCAGGCGGATCTCTATGAGTTCCAGGCCAGCCTCCAAAACAATACAGAGAAACCCTGTCTTGAAAAACCAAAAAAAAAAAAAGAAAGTCAGTTTGCTTCTCATCCTGCAGTGGTGGTATTTTGGGAAGGTTCCAGAGTGCCCAGTTGTTATCTGGAACATTGAGAAGGGCTGTTCGGGGTTTGTTTGTTTATTTTTGCTTCTTGCTGTGTTGGTGTAAGGTGGTATCCAGGGCCTTGTGTGTATACCAGCGTATCTCACTGCTTTGACCTCACAGCCATCTTCTGATTGGAACTCTTATTCTTCCAGCTAAACATGTGGATTCCAAGTTACGAGCAGGCAACAAAGAGGCGACCGATGAAGAGCTGGAGAGGATCCTGGACAAGATCATGATACTGTTTCGTTTCATCCATGGTGAGATGTGGCCGACACTCAAGAGGAGGAGCTGCCCTTTGGCCGGAAGTAGTACTGAGGAACTTTTTGACAGTGGAATGCAGCATGTAAACCGCCTGTCTCAAGTCTTGGTTTTCCTCTGTTTGCACAGGCAAGGATGTCTTTGAAGCTTTTTATAAGAAAGATTTAGCAAAACGGCTGCTGGTGGGGAAGAGCGCGTCAGTGGATGCGGAGAAGTCCATGCTGTCGAAGCTCAAGCACGGTGAGCTCAGGGTGGGCCGGCTCGCAGGCGGGCGGGTGGGCGGGCGGGAGGGCGGGCAGCACGCACAGCTCCGTCTCACCCACTCCTTCGCATGCCGCAGAGTGTGGAGCTGCCTTCACCAGCAAGCTGGAGGGCATGTTCAAGGACATGGAGCTTTCCAAAGACATCATGGTTCACTTCAAGCAAGTGAGTTGCTTCTTCAGTAAAACTGGCTCAGTGGGTCCAACAGTTTGTCACATTGTAGCATAAACCAAGTAAAGAAAATCATTCCGGTGACATTGGAACACAGTGAAATATCTTTGAAAGACTTGATGTAGATCCTGAAGTGAAACTGTCTTTAAAATCATACAATATCCAGGCTGGGTATGGTTGCACACACCCTTAATCCCACCCAGCATTTGGGAGGCAGAAGCAGGTGGGTCTCTAGTTTGAAGCCACCCTGGTTTCTACATAGTTAAATTCCAGGACAGCCAGGGCTTTATAGAGACTTCGTCTCAAAAAAAAAAAAAAAAAAAAGATACATATACACACACCATTTCTTCTTCAATGCGTTAAGTATTTGTCTACTTATTTTGTCTTGGATAACTTTGTTTTTTAGCATATGCAGAACCAAAGTGCACCAGGCCCCATTGACCTCACGGTGAACATACTAACCATGGGCTACTGGCCCACATACACGCCCATGGAAGTGCACCTCCCTCCAGAGGTGAGTGACCAGCTGCTGAGCAAACCCACTTAGGCCCGACCTGTCCCCAAGTCACCCACTCCATATTCTGTGACCCGGAGAGTGGTGTTTGAAAATGACCTCTTCAGTCACAGTGAGAGACACCTACCCTATAGGCGGTGTCCTGCTCCATGAGGTGGAAATGGTGGCTTACCGGGCTGATCTTTGCTTTCCTCCACAAGATGACGCCAGAGTCTTGGCCGTGCTGTTGTTTAGGGCCTGTGTATTGACTTGAAGTACTGTGGAGACCCTGAAGTGGAACAAGGAGTTGTGGGCTCAGTGGGGCTAAAATCCAGCACGGCCAGACATCAGTGATGCAGAGGAGGAGCAGGATAGACCTCCTGGTTGACTGACTCTCTTCATCTCAGAGGGTGAGGGCCATTCCAGACAACAAAGACTTGGGGACTGCAGAAGCCAGGGCAGCAGGGGAAAGGCCGTGCCTTCCAAGACAAGGCCACCACTCCCTCCTGAATCTCTTAGTTCTAGGACAGTTGGTGTTCTCAGTTTCCTTGTTTTGGACCCCACTGGGCTCTGAGCCTTCTGTTCGTCTCCATCCCTGCCCTAAGTGTCCTCACCTCACACCAAATGAACAGAGGCCCTGTAGCTCAGCCTGCAGCGCATGTCTCCTTTCCCTTGCCTTTCTTTCCACGGTGCCCCAAGCGTCCCTCCCCCTCACTGAACCTGACTAGACCAGCTCCTGGCCAGTTTCTCCCACCTGAGTGCTGCCTGTGTCACCACTTGCCGTAGGCCTGCCCACTGGGGATCATGTTTATTTTGTTTCCAGGCATATTTGTGCCTCAGCAAATCTCTTCATAAAACCCCCATGCTGCCTCTGCCCTGGTAGCTGTACCTGGTCATACCCTCTGGGGATCATTTTTCCTTCTACCTGGTAGGCCACTCAGAACACTGCCAGGGTTTTCACTTATTCTGAAATTGTCCAAACTTACAGAAAGTGTGCTGGGTGGTTCCTAGAACGCCTGTGTTTATCACTGGCTATGTAGATGGCGTCTCTTTCCTGTTCAGTGGGCTATGTGGTCCCTTTGCCCTCACTGCATCAGAGCAGGTCTCCTAGAATTGTCCCTAAGCACTTCAGATGAGAAAATGCTCACTGGTAGGAGTCCCTCGTTCAAGGTTAGCCCGCTGCCTCAAGTGTATCCTTGATAGCTGCTATGGTTGAGCTATCCTTTACTTCTTGAGAATATCTGTCTTAGTCTGTTTTCTGTTGTTGCAACAGAATTCCTGAAACTGGGTAATTTAATTCTAAGCGCTGGGAAGGCCGGGGTCAAAAGGCTCCCAGTGATCAGAGCATGAGGTAGAGGAGGGACTCAGGAGAGGTCAGCAAGCTGCTGGTGACTCGGAGCCCACGCTCACTCCCTTGGTGCCTGTGGGTCATTCAGTGTGTAGTCTGCATGCACTTGTGAGTGTCCATGCTGGTTAGCTTTTGTCACTGTGACAGAACTTGAGAAAAACCACTTACAGGAATGAAGAAGGTTCCTTTGTTCGTGGTTTCAGCGATTACAGCCTAAGGTCAAATGGATCCAACACTTTGAGACAGGAGCACCCCTGCAGCATAAGCATTCTGGGTCAAAGCTACTCATCTCATGGGTCCAAGAAGAGGCCAGGGACAGGACATGCTCTCAAAGGGATATCCCTAGTGACCTACTTCCTCCAAAGAGGCCCCACCTTTGAGTTTCCAGATCTTTCCAATGCTGTTAAATTACTAATTCATTGATAAGGTCAAAGCCCTCGTGGCTCAGTTGCTTTCCAAAGTCTATCAACTGGCAGCCAAGCCTGGAGCACATGAGCCTCCATGGGCCATTTCACTACAAACCATGACAGTGTGTGACACCATCCCTAGGCAGAGGGAGAGGAAGTCACTGGGCTTCAGGCAGCATGTGACTCAGGGTACCCACATGTGCCGATGGAGGTGACCAGCAGGAATGAGTAAAGCCTGAGTGTCAAGCACCAAAACAGGAAAAAGCCAGAGGTCTCAGGCCTGTGGTTGTTCCAGGTAGTAGATAGAACAAAGAAAAATAAATGTCAGAATCTGGGGTTGCCTTCTCAGGTCAGCTATGAAGGCCTGTGAGAGCTCCGTGCGGGTATGCGGGTATGCTCAGTCTCTCGCGTCTCTTGGCTTGGCAGATGGTCAGACTTCAGGAAGTGTTCAAGACTTTCTACCTGGGCAAGCACAGTGGCCGGAAGCTCCAGTGGCAGACGACACTGGGACACGCCGTGCTGAAGGCGGAGTTTAAGGAGGTCAGTTCTTCTATTCTGCCAGGATGTTAGGAAAATTTTCAGATTGCTATTGAACTTCCATAGCAGTGAAAGGCAAGATTTTTTTCAATATGATGCAGTCCTAGTTTTTCTTCTTATTATTTATTATTCAATAAAAATAACAAGTAAAGGGTAAATATTCTGCTTAACAAAAATCAGTAGTAAGTTAATCAACAAAATCATTACCAGGGTTGGGGAATAATTCAGTAAATAAAGTACTCATGCTGCATAGCCATGAGGGCCTGAGTCAGAGCCCCAGTACATACATACATAAAGGCCAGGTGTGGGTGTCAGCAGGATGGGTTCCCTGCTGCTACTGTTTTTAAGACAGTGTCTTGCTATACAGTCCCAGGGGAGGCCTGAACTTTCTGTCCTCCTGCCTCTGCCTCTTGAGTGCTGGCCTCAGGAACGTGCACCATCACCCATGGCTTGCTGAGGCTGTGGGTGGAGCACAGGAAGGCCGGAAGACAGCCTGGGAAAGAAAGGCCTACAGAGTGCTCCTCCACACTGGTTCAAAAACAGAGATTGCTCCATCGGCGCCATCTCCACTGCTCGGCTGCTCTGTAGAGGACAGAGTCTACCTTAGGATGTCCCATGGTCCCTTTTTCTTATCTAGAATGTTCCATTGCTCACACACAAGCCTGTACCATGAGATCTAGCAGTTCTGTATGGAGAAGACAAAGGACGGGAAGGGAATTAGGGGGAGCAGTAGTGTTGGGTGCCTCTTGCTGGACCCCAGCCCTGACTCACATGAGCAGAAAGTTTCGGGGGCCATATGCTATCTGAGAGGTCGGCTCCTCCCTACAGCCAGAAAGCAATCAAAGACACAGGTGGCATAACTGGCTTGCAGAAGAATGCATATGACATCTATACAGTATGCAGCATACTAGAATAATAGCTCTACAAAACAGGAACTTGGAGTATTCTCCGTGGCATGCTTCAACATACATGATTCATATATTAAAGTTAGATGTGAACGTGAAGGCTGTCTCCCACTCACTGCCTGGTGACATGCTTCTCTTGTATAACTATGCAGCCCATGTCTCCCTTCTTACACGATTGCTGGTAACAGCAGTGAGCATTCTTTTTTTATTTGTTGGTTGGTTGGTTGGTTTTTTGAGACAGGGTTTCTCTGTGGCTTTGGAGACTGTTCTGGAACTAGCTCTTGTAGACCAGGCTGGTCTTGAACTCACAGAGATCCGCCTGCCTCTGCTTCCCGAGTGCTGAGATTAAAGGCATGCGCCACCAATGCTCGGCAACAACAGTGAGCATTCTTTTCCCCAGATCTGTGAAATGCCTTACTTAGCAAGGACTCCCAGCTCTAACTGAAGTGACTGGACAAGGGAGCACATGGAAATCTTGAAATATTTCCCTCTTGGGTTCTTGACACGTGACAAAATTTGTTCAGTGTTAAAATGCAAAGAGCAGTGGGTTCACAGCAGCCTGAACTGGCCTCCAACTCAGGAGCCCACGCTGGCTCACAGGTGTATGTTGTCATACCCGGCTCCAAGACAAGAATTTCGAGGTGCAATGCCCAGTGATCATTTTATTTGTCTTATAATCAGTAATTTCTTCTTACTTAGTGGTGTTAGCAAGTTCTGAATCCCTCAAAACACAGTGCATACAAAGCAGTCTGCTGTAACTCACAAAGAGTTCAAGCACCCTCTGTGATGGCTTCATTTTCTTAAAGGGGAAGAAGGAGTTCCAGGTGTCCCTCTTCCAGACACTGGTGCTGCTCATGTTCAACGAGGGGGACGGATTCAGCTTTGAAGAAATAAAAATGGCCACTGGCATAGGTAGGAAGATTTCTTGTGGCTTTTTTTATTTTGTTTTTGTTGTTTTTGTTTATTTTGGAAGTAGAGTCTCACTATGTCACATTGGCTATCCTGGAACTCCCAGATATCCACCTACTTGTGCCTCCCAACTGCTGGGATTAAAGGTGTGCACACCACACCTGGCTCTTAACACTACTACTGTGTTAATTAAAAAGAGGAGAGGCTGGAGAGGCAGCTCAGTGGCAGAGGGTGTGGGGAATGAGGAAGGGGGAGGGGTGCGGGGAATGAGGAGGGGGAGGGGTGCGGGGAATGAGGAGGAGGTTTAGACCTTGCACTCGCTGTGACACCACACTTTCTCTCGACGTTGTTGAGTCTCGTGTGTTTTGTGATGTCTGTCTCCTTTGCCTCCCTCAGAGGACAGTGAGTTGAGAAGAACACTGCAGTCTCTCGCCTGTGGTAAAGCGCGGGTTCTGATTAAAAGTCCCAAAGGCAAGGAGGTAGAAGATGGAGATAAGTTCATTTTCAATGGGGACTTCAAACACAAGTTGTTCAGAATAAAGATCAATCAGATCCAGATGAAGGAAACTGTAAGTGCTAGCATTCTCTCTACTTGTGTGGTCTCACCATGGAGTCCTTAGCCTTTCGAGTACTGTCTTGACTATTAGAGGTCAGAGCACAGGTCTGAGTCTAGTGCACATGCAGGGTTTGGAGTGCCCTTTTATTTATCTTTCATTAATTTAGTGCTATCAGTAGAAGCAAAAGTGGAGAAATCTGTGTGACAGCTATGCCCATATATAAAAATCATACCTCCCTGTGTCTATTGCCAGCACAAAAGAAGCTCATGGCATTTCCAGAACTAGTGCCTGCTTTCTGCTCTGCCTGGTACAGTTCAGCTGCTCCAGGCTAGGCCTTAGAGGAAGAAGGAGGTCTCTTACAGACCACAGAAGCAGCAATTCCAGCAGGGAGCAAGCTCTCAGTTTCCCAAATGTACACAAGCTTAAGACCAAAGCTGCCAGCCCTTCTGACCTGAAGCTAACACAGTGGCTTCTGATGGCCTCCTCATTCCTAGAACTGCTCAGTCTAAGTAGTTATATGAGGAGAGTTCTTCCAGAGTATGGGGTGAGGGGTGGGGATGCAAAACAACTTTAATTATCAGATTACTCCTCTCCCAGATACAATGATTGTGTCATTCATTGTGAGGCTTTCAGTTTGTTGACAGAAAATATACTCAAATTCTCAAATTAGTTATGCAATATAAGGGGGCAAGTGAGGTGTGTCAGTGGTTAAGAACAATGATTGGTTTTCCAGAGGACCTGAATTCCCAGAATCCACAGGGCCTCACAGCTTTCCTGGGCTGCTAGGAAGCCTTAATATAAGCATTTGTATAAGAAAAATACAAATCTTAAAATTACTTTTCCAAGTGTTAGTTTTAGAGTTGTACGCTTGTGAAAAGTTGAGCTTTCTTAGGGCAAATTAAAATGTAACAAAGCCACACTGAAGCGTTTTTACATGCCTCTCAGAGGTTCTTTCTTGTTTTGTCCAGGTTGAAGAACAAGTTAGCACCACAGAGAGAGTATTCCAGGACAGACAGTACCAGATCGACGCTGCCATAGTCCGAATAATGAAAATGAGAAAGACTCTTGGTCACAACCTTCTAGTGTCTGAATTGTACAATCAGCTGAAATTTCCAGTAAAGGTAACTTCTGTCAGCACAGTTGGGTGTTAGGTTTGTGTTCAGTCACAGAACATGCTGGAGTCCCTGTGTCCTGGCATGTGACTGATTCCACGGGGCCTGTGTGAGCAGAAGCCAGCACACGTGATAGCCAGGGCTCTGTGCAGATCTGCAGTCAGCACCCTGGAAACAGACTCAGCTCCTCTAAGCATGTTGCATGCTTGTGCTTTCAGGAGGGAGTGGAGGGCCACAGGGTGTCAGGACAGAGGTTCTTCCCTAACTGTGTCCCTTAAGCCACTCCTTGTTGGTAACTCCCTGGGCCCTCGTGGCAGTGCTGTTGGTAACTTCTAGATTCAACATTCACAAGCGACATAGCATTTTCTACTTTGGAGATGTAAGTCAGCCTCAGGCTTGTCCCTCTTTCTTGTTGTAGAACTGAGCTCTAAGATTCTGCAACATTTGAAATGCAGATGAGCTAGGGGATCATATGCCATAAAATACAGCCTACAATGCATTGTTAGTTAGCTCAGAAGGAACTGAACTCTCAGAACCTCTGGCCTTCAGCATCTGGAAGTCCCCTGGTTACATGGCATCGGAGTTGGTCTTTATCAGGGAGTCACACTGAGACAGACGGGTTAGTCAGTGCCTCAGTGACAGGTGTGGCGAGTACCTGGCCGCTCCCCTCCATAATGATGGCTGCACAACCCATCAGTACTGTTGTTGTTTCATACCCCAGGCCAGGGCATCTGTTTGTCCCTTTGCAGATGAAGTGACCTGGTAATTATGTGTAGAGCGTATGTGAAGCTGGTTACCCCCATGCTTTTGTAGCTAATGCTATGTTCAGCCCTATCTTGTAAATGCATGACCTACCTGCACTGAATAGCAGGGCTTGCTGTTTGGGAAATGATGGCAGGAGGCCCTGGCTCCCGAGTGCTGCTGACTGATTTGTTTATGACTGCAGCAGAAGTAAGGCAGGCGCCTGTTGGGCAGAGACACTATAAGGCTGTGGACTCAGCTCTGGTGTTAGACATCCACAGAGACTGAACTCTTTGACTTGCGTGGTGGTACATGTCTTTAATCCCAGCACTCGGGTAGAAGCAGGCAGATCTCTGTGGTTTGAGTCTAGCCTGGCTACATAGCAAGTTCCTGGAGAGAGCTAGTGCTACATAGATAGACCCTGTCTCACAAAGCAAAGCAACAAAGGCAGGCTGGGAGCCTGTGGCTGGTCCCCTGCTTTATATTCACAGGCAGAGAAAAAGCTCTGTAGTGATGCAAGTTTGAAACCAGCCTGAGCTATATAATGAGTGCTAGGTCAGCCTGGGAAATAGAACAAAACCCTGTCTCAGAATCTCAACAGAACCAACAAGATGGCTCAGTGGGTAAAGGCATTTGTCACAAAGCCTGACACCCTGCCGGGCGTTGGTGGCACACGCCTTTAATCCCAGCACTTGGGAGGCAGAGGCAGGCGGATCTCTGTGAGTTCGAGGCCTGCCTAGTCTACAAGAGCTAGTTCCAGGACAGCCTCCAAAGCCATAGAGAAACCCTGTCTCGAAAAACCAAAAAAAAAAAAAACAAAGCCTGACACCCTGAGTGAAACCCATATGGGAGAAGGAGAGAACTAAGTCCCACAGGTTCCTCTGGTCTCCACACAGGTGTCCTGGAATGTACACACAAAAGAATTAAGCATAAAAATATTTTTTAGCTGGGTGTTGGTGGTGCACACAGAGCCAGGCGAATCTCTGTGAGTTCGAAACCAGCGTGGTCTACAGAGCAAGTTCCAGGACAGGTTCCAAAACATCACAGAGAAACCCTGTCTTGAAAAGCCCCCCAAAAATTTTTTTAATAACAGCAGCAAGCTGGATTTTAGTGGCATATGCCTTTAATCCCAGCTTTCAAGAGTCAGAGGCAGGAGGATCTCTGTAAGTTTGAAGACAGCCTGATCTACAGAACTAGTTCCAGGGCAGCTGGGACTACACAAACCCAGCTCGGAAAACCAAGTAATAATAACAATTATAATAGCAAAATAAGAATGGCCCACCACAACATGGTCAGATTTTCCTTCAAACATGTGAGACCATGCTGTGCCACATTTAGGATTTGCCCTGTTTACATGCTAAGGAGTAAGGAAGCCAGGGGCAGTCATCCCTGTGCAAACATTTGTTCCAATATGTTGTTAACCTGATCATTTTGCAACTATCAGTGATCTCAGTATAAATAGTCTGTTGTAGTGTTGCATGTTTTGTTATATGTGTCATGCAGGATGTTATGCTTATGTTTGTATGTTAGTGCTCTAGCCTAAAAAATTTTGATTTCTCTTTTCTAGCCTGGAGATTTGAAAAAGAGGATTGAATCACTTATAGACAGAGACTATATGGAGCGAGACAAAGACAGTCCAAATCAGTACCACTATGTGGCATGATGTGTCAGCAGACTGCCGTCTCCCAATGAGACAAACACTAGAACGCACCTGCAGAGTGTGAACACGGCTGCTGTGCTGTTTCCAGGTCTCTGCAGCTGCAACTGTGGGCGCCTGGACTCAAAGCGGAGAACATGGTTCTCGGTCATCCTTCCCAGAGTGCAAGGACTTGAGATGTCACACGTCTCTCCTCTCCATTCTTCCTCCCCTCCTTTGTTTCTGTACTCTCTGGCTTTAGATTGGACATGTTGATTTTAGTTCCTTCACAAGCTCTTGTACCTCTGGCAGAAAGCCACAGGCGTGGTGTGTTGTGTGTGTGATTGTGGGACACAATGAAATACCCTAGATGCTGCATTCTTCCCCAGATGAACACTCAGAGAGGGAGCCCTGGGCTGGGCATGGGAGAAGCCGCGTCCAGACCGCCACTTAGCTCTGCACCCTAAGCACTTGCCACTGTTCTGTGTGTTTTCAGAAAGTTCCAAACTTTGGCTTCTGTAAATCAGGTTTCAAAGTGAGGTCCCTGATGTGCCAAGAGGACATCATGTCTGTCCCTGGAGATACAGAGCCTGTCCAGAAGGCTCCTTGTCATTTCTGTTTAGGTGCTTGGGGGCTTCGTGTTTGTTTCCATGCTGGCTGAGTGTGGCGGTCCTGGCTTTGGCTTAGGGCGACTGCTGTTTGACTGTTGAGGTTGCAGTTTGTGTGGTGACCATAATAAAATTGGGCCTGGTTTCATAGTCTTGCACAGGGACCGTCTTGGATCTCTGCCCCTGGCGCTGTGTGGAGCTTAGTTATTTTTGTCAAAAGGCAAAGGATTTGTTGGTGCCTGGTGACATACTGTGTGTTCACACGTGAGGTTAAGCAGTAAAAACAAGGCTCCATGGTGGTGTTGGCATGGTGATGATGACAGACACTTTTGCAACATTTAAAAGTACTTTATATTTTACAAAGTAGCATGTTTCATTTTGATTAAAAGCTACCAAAGGAATTTTGATCATGTATAAGTGTTTAAAGCAATATTTTCTGGAATATACCAAGTTTATATAACTCGATTTTATGCTAAATTATTAAAGGATTCTCCCTTTTTGAAACATGCATGTTTAAAATTCTGACATCTTTTGGGTTCCCATATTAAAAATCCTTACTCTTTAAGTATCATTTCTATATTTGTAAATTTTCATTTAGGAGTTCTATGATATGTGGTCTCTGAAAGACCAAATAGATTTCTATTTCTACTTCTTACATTTTAAGTTCATTGTGTCTACAGATTGTTAATATTGTAATTTAATGTAGACTGACTTTGAATAAAACTAGTTTAATTGGCCTTTAAATTACTTTAATAAAAATTTTGGTATGCAGACTACACATATCCTCCTAACTGTTCAGCAGCCTTAACAGCTGAGAAAGGAAAACACCTGTCACCATCACATGACTGTCCTGTCCTGTCTCCTCCACCGAAGCACTAGTTCAGCAGGACATCAGCCAACTCTTTGCTGCCCCATCTCTCACTTAGCAGCCTTATTCAGTGTCTTACCAGAGTGAAACCAAATGTGGAAAAAAGCAGGAAGAAAATAATAAATAATGGAAAGCAAATGGGCACCTAGACCAAAAAAAAAAAAAAAAAAAAAAAGCTGTATGGTTAGCATTTACTCTTCAGAAACTGTTTTTGCTTAGAAAACCTAATAGAAACTACTGGGAAGATGTGACATAAAATTAGAAGCCCTCCTACAATGCTATTATGAAATACTGTATTTCTGTGGCATCGTGAAGATACTGTCCTGTTATGGAGCAGGTCTTAGGAGGTCCCTGAATATGTGAATGACACAGCACTGCTCTGTCTCCCATAGCATTAAAGACAGGACTCCTCAGCCATGCCTGGTGGTATCAGCCACCTCTGAGCCAGACAGGAGGCTGAGGCAGGAGGGTCCCAAGGTCAAGGCCTGCTTGGACCACAGCGTGGGTCAGGAAAACTGTCTTCAAAGTTAGGGGGAGACTGAGGATGTAGCTCCTGGTAGAATACTTGCCCAGCGTGCTTTGTTAGCAGGGCTCTGGTTATGTCTGGCCCTCAAAAAAGGAAAAAGAATGGGCATTGTCTCTCACTTTACAGCAAGGTGCCTCTGGGTGAGGAAGGGCCCTTACCACCAACCCTAATGACCTAGTCCCAGGAGTACACATGATGGAAGAGAATCAACTCCAGTAGGCCACCCTCTGACTTCCACAAGCACAAACTCAATGTAAGAAAGAAAGGAGGATGCCTTTGGAAAATGTGTATAGGTTGGTGTTTTCCTTGTGTGATCGCTCTTGGTTGTCAACTTAAAAGCCCAAGCAGCTGGGCACACCTGTAAGGGGTGTTTGGTTAACTGAATCATTCGAAGCAGGAAGACTCATCTTAAACCCAGACGGTGTGATGTGGGAAGACCCACCCTAAGTCTGCAAAGTTTTGCTTTTTTGCAAGCATGCCCTCACTTTCAATATCAAGCTCTTATATATCCTGTTGTTGAGGCATTCCTTCACTGGCATTGGAGCCTACGTCTTCAGGATTCTAACATAAGGTGAAGACCAGCTGAGACATCCAGCCTTGCAGACTAATTACGGTATTCCTGAACTGTTTTCAGGTAACAGACACTGATGGACTAGCTGGACCTGTGTAACAAGAGGATCTTTGTCCTGGCTGGTCCCGTCACCCTTCAGCCCCAAATGAACACACAGATGCTATATTAGTTATAAAACTGTTGGCCAGCCGGGCGTTGGTGGCGCACGCCTTTAATCCCAGCACTCGGGAGGCAGAGGCAGGCAGATCTCTGTAAATTCGAAACCAACCTGGACTACCAAGGGAGTTCCAGGACAGCCTCTAAAGCCATAGAGAAACCCTGTCTAGAAAAAAACAAAAAACAAAAAACTGTTGGCCAATGACTAGGGCTTCTTATTGTCTAGCTCTGTCTTTTATTAACCTATGTCTATTAATCTAAGTATTCCCACGTGTTCTATCTTACACCGGAGAAGGGTTCAGACCTGTTACTCCTTTGGCAGCCTATATGGCAACTGTTCTGGTGGGCCTTCTCTTCCTACCTTTCCCAGAATTCTCCTTGTCCTAGTCCTGCCTGTCTTCCTCATTGGCCAGACTGTTTTATTCAACAAATAAGAAAAACATATACAGAAGGACATCCCCCATCAGACCTGAGTCTGTAAGCCACTCTAATAAGTACATATACAAATTATATATACACATATAGTATATAACATATGGTGTCTACAGAGAACCCTGGCTAATACATGTCTGTGTAGCAAGTGTGTGCCTAGGGCCTGTAGCAGTCAGAAGTGGGTGTTGGATCCCCTGGAACAGATAGTTGTGAGAATAGAGCCCAGCTCTTCTGGAAGAGCAGCCAGTTTTCTTAGCTACTGAGCCATCTCTCCACTCAGATTTTATTTTATGTGAATTACTTTCCCTGTATGTATGCATCTGCATCCTGTGTATTCAGTGCCCACAGGGGGCCAGCAGAGGGCATCCAGGTCCTTTGTAGCTTTGGGGCCTGGAACTCACTCTGTAGACCAGGCTGGCTTCGAACTCACAGAGATCTGCCTGCCTCTGCCTCCTGAGTGCTGGGATTAAAGGAGTGTGCCACCAATGCCCGGCCTTTTTTTGTTTGGTTGGTTGGTTTTCTTTTTTTTTTTTTCTTGTTGTTTTTTGGTTGTTGTTTTGTTTTTCAAGACAGAGTTTCTCTGTATTGTCCTGGAACTCGCTCTGTAGACCGGGCTGGCCTCGAACTCACAGAGATCCACCTGCCTCTGCCTCCCGAGTGCTGAGGTTAAAGGTGAGCACTGCCACCACCTGGCAAAATTGACTTTTTAAGAATAGGGTTGCTGGGCTGGGCGTTGGTGGCGCACGCCTTTAATCCCAGCACTCGGGAGGCAGAGACAGGTGGATCTCTGTGAGTTTGAGGCCAGCCTGGTCTACAGAGCGAGTTCCAGGACAGCCTCCAAAACAAAACAGAGAAACCCTGTCTCAAAAAACCAAAAAAAGAAAAAAAAAGAATAGGGTTGCTGTTGAATGCATTTTATTGTTTGGGGTTTGCTTTGTTTTTTGCCTGTGAAAAAGTGAAAGGGGGGACGGTCTCTTGTATCCCAGAGTGGCTTCAAACTCATCTTGTAGCTGAGGGTGACTTGGAACTCTTGATCTAGAATTTTAGACTTGTGCCACTACATCTCAGTTCTCTTTTGTTTCATTTTATGGTGCTGGGATGGAACCCAGGGAATATACCCTACCACTGAGCCCTATCCTAGGCCCTATATAGTAGGGTGTTGTTGTTTTTGTTTGTTTGTTTGTTTGTTTTTTGGGGGTTTTTTTTGTATGTCCTTTATACATACATCTTATGTTTTTAACCTCGATCAAAGAAAGATTAAAAAAAGAAAAAGCTAAACAAAAACCTGAAAGGGCCAGAGAGACAGCTCAGTGGTTAAGAGCACTTCCTGCTCTTTCAGAGGGTCTGGGTTCAGCTTGCAACACCTATCAAATGTGTCACAGCTTACACACAGCTCCAGTCCCAGAAGATCCAACAAGCTTTCCTGGCCTTGGAGGGCACCTGCACACACATGTACATGAAGTCTCCCAGGCACACACACACAAAGTTTAGTTAAAATATATGAATAATAGTGCTGGATAGACAGCTTAGTGACTGAGAACACTTGTTCTTGCAGAGGACCTGAATTCGATTTCCAACAGCACATGACAGTCTGGGAGATCCAATGCCCTCTTCTGACCTCTGGGGGCGCTGTGCACACACATGGCTCATGCTCATGTACACATGCAGGCTAAACACTCATGCACATAAATTTTTTAATTGAACAAATTTGTTTAAAGGATGTAAAATCTGTACCCATTAGGGAAACAGACCAGCAGTGCACTGGGTGAGTAAGTTCCCACCCAAATGAAAGAGGAAGGTGGAATGATCACACTGACTCAAGCTCATATAGAGGTGATGCTACGGGTGGAGGACTGGATGTCCAGGTGGTCATGGAGAGGGAGGGGTCGGGTTGAAGTGGATAGGGAGACACTGGTCACACTGGCGGCTGTGGACTTACTCTGCTGTGAGTGAGTCTAGGAAGAGTATGAAGTTCGTAAAGAGTGAGCAAGGGTCCACTGCTGGAAAATGTCCAGAGAATGTGGCCACCGGCAACCACGCTGCCCAGGTCAGATCAGAGAGCTGAGAATGGGTTGGGTTGCCCAACACTCAAGCAAGACGGAGGAGCAGCTATACCAAGGTGCCTGTGGTGTGGACTGGAATCTCTGGGTGAGAGTCAGTGAGTGACCAGAGGTCTGGAGGTGGTCTCAATGCGGCCCGAAGGCTCACATCCATTGATACGTGCAGAGGCAGGGGCACACTCGAGGATGGGAAGGGCCTGGGGCTGAAGGGAAAGACCCCATCCCATTTCTAGGATCAAGATGGAAGGGACCCCAAGATCTTC
Organism: Mesocricetus auratus; assembly: GCF_017639785.1. NCBI lineage: Eukaryota > Metazoa > Chordata > Mammalia > Rodentia > Cricetidae > Mesocricetus > Mesocricetus auratus. Next base: position 6,241,730 of record NW_024429212.1, on the reverse strand, counting down.
AGGGACAGGCTGTCCCCCTACAGGCCCATGGGTGAAGGGGGCGGCACTGTCAGGAGCTGTGCTCCAGAGAGAAGTGCCTGGTTTCAAGGTGTTCTTGGAAAGAAATGGGAGACCTGTGACCCTGGCCTCTATGGGACAGGCCAGGAAAGCTCAGCTGTGAGGACAGTGATTTATCAGGAGCATCTGATGTCACAAGAGTGAATTGGGGTTAGCGGGGAGCTGGGCTGCCCAGAGGCTGGCACTGGAGGCCCAGTGCAAAGGCCTGCTGTGCCTGACCCTCATGATGCACATGGCTGCTCTGGGCAGCCTTCTCTGCCATCTCCCCACATCTGCCCTTCAGTGTACTCCACTCTTCAATTACCCAGAGATCTGTGATGAAAGCCACCTACCTACCTGGTGCCCCATCCACATTTCTGGGTTCCTGTTGGGAGCTTCCAACTTAGATGGCTATTTCTCGCTTTTTGCAAAAAGTTACAGAGTGAACAGCTTTGTCTGTGGTGTGTGTGCGCGCGCTTTTTAACACTATTGGAGAATAATGCTATGGTGTGCGTGTGGAGGTTAGATGTTAAGGACCCCCAAAAAGGCAAATCAGCTTTGCTACTCCTTGGGCCTCCTGCTCAGAAGAATAGCCCTTATGTTCTATATGGCTTTGGGTGATTCTCTGTCCTGCACACTCTTCAAGTACTGCCCACCTTTCATTTTGGAGGAGAGAGGGGCGGGGTCAGGAGCTCACCAAGTGTGCTGCGCTGACTGGCCAATGAGTTCCGAGGATCTACCCATCTCTTTACCTGCACTGTAATAATAAGTCGTGGGATCTCATACTAGCTTTCTTTTTTGTGTTTCTGGGGATCAAACTCAAATTCTTGTGCTTGCAGGGCAAGGCCTTAACTGAGCAATCTTCCCACCACCTTGCTAACATTCTAATACATAAAACACGCTCTGGAACAACCCAGTCACCCCTGCTCCAGAGCCCGGGACTTCGTCCTGTACTTCTACCCAAGCACTAACCAGTCTGCCCCAAATCCTAGCTCTTCCTGGAACACTAAAGACACTTGCTCCACCGCTGCTGGCTCTGCTTGTAGCCCCGGGCCACCTGTGTGTTACCAGGAAACTGGGCTCAGAAAAGTGTCCTTTTCCAAGTTAGGACTCAGAAAGGCAGGCGGGCCCCTCAGTGCTACAGCTAGTACTGCACGGGAGAGGCATTTCTGAGAGGGATAAGGACGTTATTGCTATAAGGAGATGATTATCCCTCCTATCTCTGTAGCATGCCCACTGGTGAATCCACTTTGGGGGTATGGGGGGGAGGTTAGACTCCTGGCCTGATGACCCACAGGCCCTGCTGAATTAAAGCTTATGGGAAGGGACAGTATGTAGGTTAGAATGTCAGGCCTCCACCCAAAGCTGGATCCTAAATCACGTAGGGGATGGCTGAACTAGGGACTAGATACAACTCATTTCCACCATGAAAAGCTGGAGATCTAGTCCCAAAGCTGCTCACAGGAGGGGATTGGTGTCTGGATTGGAGTGAACCACACCCTCACATGTAGCTTAGAGAAAACCCAAAAACCAAGCCAAACTCCATTCCCTGGCCAGGCAAGAACTGAGGACACGCCCACCTTCTGACCAAGGACTACAAGGGGACTGTTTGCTTTCAGGATTCCTGCTCCTAAGATCTGCCTGATGAGTTCATGTTTTCATCACTATAATTTGGGATCTTACCAAATGTGTGTGTGGTGCCTGGTGGAGCAAGTGGCATCAGAGAACATAGAAAGTATGACGGAGTAGACACCCGCAAGGAAGGAAGTTTAAGGAACCAGTGGACGTGTGCTGAACTGGAAGAAAGAACCTGGACAGTAGCTCTGGTTGAAGTTTGCTGTCTGGAGAAGGGCAGATTCATTCAGTGCAGGAGCGGAGTAAAACCCAGACCAGGAGTTTCTTCAAGATGACGAAGCAGAGCAAGGAGATGATGACCTAATCCAGAGACAGCAGGGAAGATGATCAGGACATAGGAAAGGAAGGACAGTGGGTAGTCACGTTCCTAGAGAAAACTGGAGAGAGAGAATGCTCAGCTGTGGTGTGCAGGTGTGGTTTGTGTGAGACACATGCCTCAGGCAGCAGCTCAGTTCAGCAAAGCTGGGTATATGGGAAGAAATGCTGTGGAGACTCAGGGGTCTTCCAGGGGCGCAATACTGAAGGCTAACTGCAAACTAGGTCAGGACAGCACTGGGAGGTGGACACCTGCTCAGGAGTCAGTAGAGACAAGGGTATCCAATGGCCGATCACTGGGATTTTTTTTCGAGACAGGGTTTCTGTGGCTTTGGAGACTGTCCTGGAACTCGCTTGGTAGTCCAGGCTGGTCTCGAACTTACAGAGATCCGCCTGCCTCTGCCTCCCGAGTGCTGGGATTAAAAGCGTGCGCCACCAACGCCCGGCTGACTACTGGGATTTTGAAGTCAAAAGACAGGCAAGTTCTGGTTTAGCTGGTCTGGTGTCCTTGGGCCAATTGCTTAAATTCTTTGAGCCTTGGTTTTCTTATCTTGTAAGAGGAGATTATAATCTTAAAAGCTACTTACAGCACATACCACACACCAATGAAGGAAGTCGCCACAGAAATCTGAATCGTTCATTTAAAAACCTGGATGAAACAGATTATCAGTCTCAAACTCTATCCACTGAAAACACATTCCTAAAGGAAGGCAGCTGGAACGGGACCTGCAAGGATCCAGAGGGTTGGAGCCAGGTCGGCAAATGCTGGCACACAGAAAGTCAACACTGGCGTGTCCTTGAAGAACAAGGAGCTGGGGACACAGCACCGCGTGTAAGGTGCTTGTTGTGAAAGCACAGGGCCTAAGGTAGGACGGGGCCCAACTCCCACACACGCCACACATGCCATGAGGAAACCTGTGACTCCAGCACCAAAGAGGCAGAGGATCCCTGGACTCCAGCACAGCTGAATGGGGTAATCCAGAATCAGTCAGAGACCCTGTGCCTGAAAATACAGTGGAGAGTGACAGAGGCAGGCTCCAGACGTCAAGAGGTGCACACATGGACAAGCACGTGTGCACACGTGAGCGTATATTCCTCACCCACACATCCACAAATTAGAACACGGAGCAATCCATATGAGCCTCACTGTTTTGTGTGCCCTTTGTAGGAAACATTGTCTGTCATTCTGCAATGTCAGAATTTACTAATTTAGTCTGTATTGGTAACAAACTCAAACCCAGCTGCAAGGAAGATGCAGCAGCAGCTGCTGCAAGCGTCACTGGTTAAGAGTGGGACTGCAGAATCGAATCTGGCTGTAGAAAAAAAAGGCAGGACAAGGCCTGCACCAAGGAACAGGAGGTGACAGGCAGCAGACCAGACAAGCAAAGGGAGGATGTTACCAGCAGGGACCTAGGCCAGCTGAAGCCCTGGGGACCAGGGCATTGTCTCTCAGCCTTGGACGCACCCTGCCACTTGGGTGGCCCGAGCACAGATTGGTGGCAGCAGATGCCTTCAGGCAGGCGCCCACCTTTATGGGGTCTCTCTAAGGAAGTTGTTACCCCCTTTCTTTGTCTGTGTCTGGTAAGTTCTTGGATCTAATCTCCCTAATAAGATTTTTAATGTGCCCCTAAGAACTGTGATTCATCTAAATATAGTTATAGGGTGGGACCCTTTCTACTCCCAGGAATAAGGCCAGAAGGGGGCATCAGGTGCCCTGGTCACTGCTTTCTACCTTAATCCCTTGAGACCTCTCATTGAACCTAGCTTGGTCACCAGCAACCCCAAGAATCAATCCTCCTGTCTCTGCCCGCTGGGGTTAGAGGTGCTTGTACCACTACACCAAGCTTTTCTTATGTCTTCATACAGAAATGTGGTCTTCATGCTTGCACAAGAACTCTTACCCAGGTCATCTCCGCAGGTTTAAGGAGTCCAAGGTTTCCAGGCAAGTGAGTGTCATACACTGAAACACATCTCCACCCATATTCAGTGGATTCATAAATAAAAAGAAAAATTAAGGGGGCATTTCCCTGAGTTCACTCCAACAGCCTCAGTCAGGAAGGCCCTGCTCTTTGAACGAAGTGCTGTTAGTGGGAGTCACAGTTGACTGCAGGGCTGCTTCCCTTTCTGTACAGAGCTGGGACACATGAACCAGGCTGACACCATTCATCCGTCAACAAATCCAGAGGTTGCAAGATCCTGACTCAAGTCTCTTGCCTCTTCCCACCTTGCTTCCTTCAGAAACCTGATGTGAACCAAGCGTCAGCCTGGCAGCTCCATCCCTCAGTGCCTAGAAAATGAACTCCACTCTTCACAGCACACTTCTGACCCCTCCCAGCTCCTCCCCATTAAAATCCCGAACTCAAATGGAGAAGTGGCTTCTGGAGAATTTCAGTTCCCATTCTGTGTTTCCCATCATGAGGAATGGACTTCATACACAGACCCTAGTGTTTATTTGTTGGTTCTATTTGTTTGTTCTTGAAACAGGGCTATCTCTGGCTGTCCTGGAACTCACTATGTAGATCAGGCTGGCCTCAAACTCACAGAGATCCTCCTATCTCTGCCTCCTGAGTGCTGGGATTAAAAGGCATGTGCCACCACACCCAGCAGAACAGACCCTCATAAGTGCCACCTCCGACCCACGCTCAGGGACAATGTGTCCAGGGAGATATACAATGGCCACAGGATATGAGACTGCAAATGGCCTTCAAGGTTTTTTAAATCTGCTTTCTAAGAAGGGGAGTTTCAGATCTTCCTTTTGAGAAGTTCCTTTCTTGTAACTTTATACCACTGCGGTATAAATACCTCAAGGGAGATCGGCAAGCAGAAGATCTGCCTATTTCCAGAGGCTAAATAACATCATTTGACACTTGAGCAACCTCCTGAACAGCTCCCAGAAAGAGACTTAGAAACACGTTAGCACACACGACAAGGGTCTGGCGACATGACACAGAGGGATTACTGCTTTTCGTAGAGGATTTGGGTTTGGTTCCTAGTACCACATTGTACGGCTCACTGTGGTGATTTGAAAGAAAACGGCCCCCAAAGGGAGTGGCCCTGTTAGGAGGAGTGGCCTTGTTAGAGGAAGTGTCTCAGTGTGCGTTCAGGCCTTGAAGTCTCATACGGGCTCAAGATGACATACTACCTAGTGTCTCAGATCACTTCCTGTTCCCTCAGGACCAAGATGTAGAACTCTCAGCTCCTTCTCCAGCACCGTGTCTGCCTGCATGCTGCCATGCTTCCTGCTGTGATGCTAATGGACTAAACCTCTGAACTGTAAGAGAGCCACCACAGTTAAATGTTCTCCTTTATCAGAGTTGCCATGGTCATGGTGTCTCTTCAGAGTAATAAGAACCCTAAGTAAAACACGATCTCCTGTAACTCTAGGGGGTTCTGATGCCTCTGAACCTGCCTGGAAATGCAAGACACTCATGCATATAAAATAAGAAAACATCAAAAGGAAATCGATGTACATTCACTGGGCTGCTTTAGCACTCTTCACTCTGGGGAACCGTATTTGCTAACCTCTCATTTAGTTTCCATGCCCTGCTCCTGGGTTCACAGAAGTCAGGGTTGAGTTAGGTAAGGACTCTGCCTGTACACAGTAAACCGTCCACACGGGCTTTAAACATAATGAGCATACAGATTCTACCACTGAGGGCCAGGCAGGACAGCTCCTGCTGACACCAAGTGTTCAGGACACTGTCTCTACATTCATCTAACCACATTCTACCTCAAGCTAGACTCCGACCAATATCTACACCCTAGCTGCAAGAAATGCTGGGAATGTCTGAGGGCTCTGTACATCACCGATACTGACAAAAAAAGACCTCAGAGGCTGGAAAACACAACTCAGTTGGGGGATTGTTTCCATTAAAAAAAAAAATTATTCGGTGGGTTTTCAACATCAGCATGTTTAGGCGAAAATGAACATCTTAGAAGTCCTTCAATTGTATCTAAAGTTAATTCTCTACTTTGTGGAGCAATCCAAAGGCAGACACCGTTTTCTTTTACTGGGCAACACTGCTACATGACTGTTAGTTAAAAAAAAAAAAAAGGGGGGTGGGGTGGGTGGAACATGGTAGAAAACTAGGAGGCATGGCGGCCCAAGCTGGTCATCCCAAGACTTCCATTACTTGTACATTACTGTGGTAAAACACTATGATCACGGCACTTTAGAGAAGGGTTCATTTGGGGCCAGAGAATTAGGAATTCACCACCATTATGGTGGGAAGGATGGCGGCAGGCAGGCGTGACACTAGAGCAGCAGCTGAGAGCTCACATCTTGATCCATAACAGGAAGCAAAGAACACACTGCGATGCCTTCCTTCTAGTTTTCTACCATGAGTTTGAGGCCAGCCAGGTGTATATAATGAGTTCCAGGACAGCTACGGAGAGAGCCTCTGCCCCCCATAAAAAAACAATAACATAAAAACTTGGATTTTGCTGGCAGTGATGGCACACATCAGTAATCTCCACAGGCCAATTGCCCAAAGTGAGGCCAGCCTGGTCCATACAGTGTGTTCCAGGTCAAGCGGGCTTTAGGGCGACATCATAGCCTAAAACAACGAAAAAACAAACAACCGTGGAGTTTCGAGTGTTACATCCACAAAAGGGGAAGATGTTTTCGCATTGAGTTCTTCATGGAAATCCTCAATCACCTCAAGTGGGATGACCATCTAACAAGACGCTGTCCCCCAAAGCAGGAGCGCTCAAAAACACCGCGCCCGCGCTCCCCCGGCCCCCCTCCCCGCACTCAATCCCAGCACTCAGGAGGCAGAGGTAGGCGAATCTTTTTGAGGCCAGCTAGGGATATATAATGAAATCTTGCCTTTAAAAGGGTGTCTTTCCTACCACCATCTACGTGCCCCTAAGGACTGTCCTGTGACTGGAGCAGGGAAAAGACACAGCTGTGGCAGGCCCTAGACACGTCTGGACCTAGAGGTAGCCCGGGAGCCTGCGTGGAGGCCAGCCTGGGCCCTGCAAATGGATATGCACACGGTCCTGGATTCAAACACTGCTATGAGCCTGGACACGGATGTCAGCCTACGGCTGGGCTGCGGGCCTGAGGCTGGCCGGGGCCCGCGCGGTGGCAGGCAGCCTGAGCCACTGGCCTCGGTCTTCCCGTTTCCACGCTCACTTTCTCCGGCAGCGTTTCTTCTTCCCTTTCCCAAAGCCACCACCACCTACTTTCCATTTCAGGACACACCGGGAGAGGCCCCGGCGGCGGCGCGTCACCGGGCCACGTGACGGCGACGACCGGCACGTGACCGGAGTCGCGTGCGGAGCCGAGGCCCGAAGGGGAGCGGCGGGGAGGAAGCGGCCGCCCGGGCGCCGCTCTCGCGAGACCCTCGCTCGGCTCACGTGACCGGCGGGCGCGGCGCTGCTCACGTGACAGGCGCTGCCGGCCGCAGGGTCCCCTCCGTGCCGGCGCCGCAGCTGCCGGGCCTCTCGAGTCGGTGGACGCGCCCTCCCGCCGGCCTCGCAACCGCCGCACCCCGGCCTCGGCTGCGTCGCGCCATGGCGGCCCCCGGCGCCCGGCGGTCGCTGCTCCTGTTGCTGCTGGGTGAGCCCGGGTGGACCGGGCGGGGTCGGCGTCTCGGGACGGACGGGAAGGGGGCGCCAGGCCGGGTGGGAACGGGGCGCCGAGTAGGCCTCGAGCCGGCCGGCCGGCTCCGCAGTGGCGCTTGCCGCTCAGAGCCCTTGCGGGCCCTAAGGACGCAGGTGCGGGGTGGGAGCCCAGCCTGAGACTCCCCACTTCCCCGGGCGCTCCGGCGGGGGCCGGGATGCAGCTCCCGGGGGAGGCAGAGCTGCTGGCACCCGGGCTTCCTTGTGAGCGGAGTGGGTGCTGCCTCTGACCCCTGCCCGAGGTGCCCTTCTCACCGCTGTACCCCAGTAACGCGCAGGGTATGGCTGCAGTGCCAGCATCTGCAGGACCCGAGAGACGAGGCTGGCGAGAGTCCACCCGGGCCACAGAGGGACAGGTACTCCCGAGCACCTCTTAAGACACATCGCACCCCAAAATTGTGTAACTGTGGCTTTATGGAATCTGGTTTCCCTTCTTATTTTGCTGCTTGTGTGGCATGAACTCTTTAAGTCAATGGGAGAAGAGAAGTGCGCTTACCCGGCGGTCTCAAACCTTGCTAAGGGACCTGTGACCTTTCACGGTTCAGTAGTTGTAAGTAGAGTAGGAATTGCTGAAACAAGTTCTGTCGTGTCGCAATGGCTTTATTAGAAGTGTTCACAGGGCTTGGGGATGTAGTTCAGCAATACAATAACTAACTTACAATAACATTGCTTATGGACCCGGAGTTAATACTTTCTTTTCTTTATTAATTAAAAAAAAAGCAGAATCTCAACCATGTAGAACATACTAGCCTGAAATTCACAGGTATCCGCCTGCCTCTGTCTCCCAAGTGCTGGGATTAAAGTCGTGGGACACCATGTGAGGCCGTAGTTAATGTTTTAAAACCAACCTCTGTCTGGGATAGTGGTTTATGCCTTTAATCCAACTAAGGAAGCAGAATGGTCTCTTTAACAGGCCAGTCGAGTTCTCGTAATGGGTTCCAGGATAGCCAGGACTAGAGACCCTGCCGATAAATAAATAAATAAATAACAGATGAATAAAAGCACCAGTGGTGGAGTCTGAGGCAGGGGAATTTCAAATTGAAGGTCAGCCTGGGTTAGGTGGTGAAGTCCTTCTTGTTTATTGTGGTTTATGCCTGTAATCCTAGCACTTGGCATGCTAATGTGGCAAAATTTCTGCGAATTTGAGGCCAACCTAGGCTATAGGTTGAGACACTCTCAGAATCCAAGGGGAGAGAAAAATCTGTGACACTAATCAAGTAGTATTCGATAAGTTGAATTATGTCCCAGCTTTCACAAAATTACTTTACCTTTGATTTTACTTAAATATTTATTTCAATTTCAAAACTTCAAAAATAGTTTTATCTTTAGGAAAATTCTAATTTTGGGATTATTAATTGTTCCTGCATTAATTGCTAACTTCTCCAAGCTGCCGTTGTGTTTAATTGCTTAATAGAAAGCAGACTAGTGTGAACTGAAACTAGTGTGTATGGTTGCCTAATGGAACTACTGTTCAGTTGGTGGTGGTGGCCCCATGACCTTCCCCTTTCTGGATGAGAGCTGTCAGTCCAGAGGTATGAGAAGGCTTCTAATTAATTGTTATTCTAGACTGTGGGATCTTGAATTTTTCACTTGGTTGGTGATCAAACATTCTGTGGTTCATAATTTTTTTTTTTGAGACAGGGTTTCTCTGTATTGTTTTGGAGGCTGTTGGTCCAGCCTGGCCTCGAACTCACAGAGATCCGCCTGCCTCTGCCTCCCCAGTGCTGGGATTAAAGGTGTCCGCTACCACCGCCCCGGCAGTGGTTCATAATTTTTTAACTGATACTCTGTTAAACCCAACTCAGATATTGTTATCTTGACCTGGCCTTTTAACTATACATATGTAGACTGAAGTACCTGTCCTGACACACGCTAATGCACAGTGCTATCGTGAAGAAATGTCAGCTTTGTAGCCGTGGTCCTGAACTGGATCTAAGCAAAAGCAGCCCTCTACAAGTGCAGACACTTGTCCCCTTGTCCACAGCAGCTGCAGCATGCTCAAGCCTGTGGAAGCTCGCCAGCAGGGAGGGAACCCTCCCTCTAGAGGTAGTAGTTAAGTGTGTGCGGTGAAACTTTGGTCTTTTAAAGTGTTCAAAGGTGATCTATGTGTCACTAGATAAGAGAGATGTAAAGGAATCAAGTCAAGATAAGAAGAGTGTGGTTGGTTGGTGATAGGGTCTCACTCTGTCAGCTTCAAAAGTACTCCCTCACTAGGTTCTGCTGAAGCAACATTGTCAGCAGGCCACACACTGGAGCAAACAAAAACTGGACCACTCACTTGCTGTGACCTTGAAGCAACTTAGTATCTCTGGGCCTCTCCACCTCAGCAAGAGGGGATCATAGCAGGGTTGTCATAGTAACCTGATGGAGCCATGCCCTGGGAAGTGCCTGTCACAAACAGTAAATGTGTCACAAGTAGCTGCTAAGCAGGTCTTCATGATGGCAGCACACTTGAGTCAAAGAGTTCCGGGACATCCTGGGCAAAGGATTGAGAGAGCCCCACAACAAAAGTGACTCAGTAGCAAGCTTTTTGACTAAAGGGTGAACTGTCTGCCGAGGGTTCTGTCAGAAGTCTGGAGGCTCTGGGCTCTTCCTGTCTGTTGTGTAATCAGGGTGGTTAGGTGGCTGGCCAAGGTCACGTACTAGTAACTGAAGAGCTTCTAGCTTGAGCGTGTGTGCTTCCCACTGCCTTACTGGTTGCAGGGAAGGGAATTTCCTGTAATGCCGTGTTTTGAAAGAACTAGCCAGCATTGCCCTTTGACCCATGGAGAAATGAGAAATGAGCAGGTTGCCATTAGAGAGTGGGATTCCTGGCCCAGCCCCAGACCTGCCATAGGCATCGGAACTGACTGGGGAAAACCCTTTTTTGTTGAAGGATTTCAATTTTCACACCTTTAAACACTTTTTTTTAGTATTTTGTGTGTAAGAGTGTTCTGCGTGCTTGTGTGTGCAGTGCTTGTGGCGTCAGAGGAAGGCATTGGATCCCCTGAACTTGAGGAATAGATGGTTTGAATGGTTGTGAGCCACCATGTGGGTGCTGAGAAACCCAAGTTACTAACCTTCCCTAGCCCCTATTTTAGTGGTGGCGCACACCTTTAATCCCAACACTCTGGGAGGCTGAGGCAGGCAGATCTCTTGAGTTTGAGGTTAGCCTGATCTACAGAGCAAGTTCCAGGACAGCCAAGGCTACATACACTGAGAAACCCTGACTCAAAACAAAATAAATAATAATAGATAAATACAGTTTAGCTTCGTCTTTTTATTTTATGCATGAGTGTTTTGCCTGCATGTATGTCTGCACACTGTGTATGCAGTGCCCACAGAGGCCACAAGAGGGTGTGGTACCGGATCTTGTGGGTCTGAAATCTTGTGAGCAGCCATATTGTTGCTGGGAATTGAATCTGGGTCACTGAAAGAGCAGCCAGTGCTCCTAACTACCGAGCTGTCTCTCCAGCGGGTGCCCCCTTATGTATTTATTTAGGTGGTAGAGCTGAAGACAGTTAAGAGAGAGAAAGACACCAGAGCATGGGAACAGCCAGTGACTGAGGAAAGGCATGTTCTCAGAAATCACAAAGTTTCCTTTAAATTATAGTAATAGTACTTTGTTTTCTTTTGAATATGCATGTTTACTAATTTGGGAAAAGTATGGTTGACAAATTACTAGGGTGACGAGAAAACTCATGAAAAGACAGCCTGGTTAAAGCTGGACTGTGCTCCCATGGGGCATCTGTTGTGTTGGCGAGGGTGACCTGGATACTTCTCCTAAGGACATCTCAGGACAAGGAAGCCTTAGGCTTGCAGTAGTGATCTTTTTTGCTGTGGGTCAGGCAGGCTACAGGGTTTTGGGTTTGGGTTTTAAGATATTTTATTTTGTGTATACGTGAGGAGTGTTCACAGAGATCAGAAGAGGGTGTGGAACCCCATGGAACTGGAGTTACAGATAGGTATAAACTATCTGGTGTGGGTGAGGGCTTGAACTTGGGTCTTGTGGAAGAACAAGTACTCTTGACGATTGACCCCTAGTTTCAGTTGTTTTTCTGAATCAGGGACTTGGTGTATGTAGCCATGAGCTGGCCTAGAAGTTGGTAGGTAAACCAGGCTGTCCAAACACTTGTGATCCTTCTGTCTTTGCCTGTCTAGCTCTGGGATTACACACGTATGCCACCACACCACACTTGGTTATTTTGCTGGCTAATTTATGTCAACTTGACACAAGCGAGAGTTATCTGAGGTAGAGGAGCCTCAATTTAGAAAATGCCTCCGTAAGATGGGGATATAGGCAAGCCTATAGGACATTTTTTAAATTAGTGATTGATGGGCGAGGGGACAGTGTGGGTGGTGCCACCCATGGGCTGGTGGTCCTGTGTTCCATAAGAAGGCAATCTGAGCAAGCAGGGGTGGGGGACAAGCCAGTAAGTAGCACTCTTACATGGCCTCTGCATCAGCTCCTGACTCCTTTCAGTAATCAACAGTGATATGAAGTGGGAGCCAAATAAACCCTTCGCCAAGCTGCTTTTGGTCATGGTGTTTTTATCACGGCAGTGGTAACCCTAACTAGTACAGCCATGTTCTGTTTTTATGTATGTGCTTGGGAGAGCTTATGTATTTGTGCTTGACCTTGGAGCTTCTTCTAGTTAGGCTTTTGGGTTTGGAGAGCAATTACTCTAAATTTTTTATTTTTTTTTCAAAGTTGCAACAGTGGAATAAATTGAGTTCATTAAAGTCCATTCGTTTTCTGAGGAAGTAAGATTTTCTGTTTTGTTGTTCATTTGTTTGTTTTAAGATGGAGTCTTGCTGTGTTTGCCTCTTGGGCTTTGAGCTTATTATGTAGAATGTCCTAGCCTGGACCTTGTGTTCCTGCCTTACAGGCCCCAGATGTGTCAGTGTCCTTGGAAGAGTGTATACAAACGTGTAGCAGCAGAGAGGTGACAGCGTGCCACCTGTTGCTGAACAGTGATGACTGATAAGCCTGTGTGGTAGCTTGGCTTTAGAATGAGCAGAAGTGCCTGGCTTTGCCATCTGTAAACTGTAGTGACACTCACTAGTTGTCAGTTATCGTCCCTTCCTCTCTCTCTCTGCTGCTTCTGCTTTTTTCTTCCTTTTTTTTTTTTTTTTTAATGTGGTCTTACCTGGCCTAGAACTTGCTATATGTAGACCATGCTGATTTCAAATTCACAGAGGTGTGCCTGCCTCCTGAGCACTGGGAATAAAGGTGTGCACCGCCATGCCCAGCTGAAAGTACTGCTTTTCTAACTTGCTGCTGGGCATCTTGATTGGCATAGTGGGGTTGTTTGTAGGTGGGTCTCTACACTGCGGGTGGCAGACTGGTGATCCTCACGCCTCAGCCTCCCCAGTGCTAAGATTACAGGTGTGAAGTTTATTAGCTTTATTTCAAAAGTCAGAGAGCCACTGTCCTGGAAAGACCATTATTCACTTGAAAATCTTTAGAGCCTCCATGTGTCCTTAAACCTCCACAAACAGGGCAGCCCTCACTTGTATAGATGAGGCTGTTCCCAGAGTCCCTCGGCCATGTGCTGGTGAAATCCAGGCAGTGTCTGAGCTCATGACTTTCTTTGCCACACCCCTGGTCTGAGAGGTAAAAACTAGCCAAACTGTAACTGCTAGTTGCAGACTCCCCTGGGCTTCTGCAGTAGGCCGATGCTTGTCTGTCGTGAAATGTACTTTTCAGGCCCCACACATCTTATCTGGGGGACATATGCCTAGGGTAAGTACCCTGGTAACCGCACTCGGGGGCTGTAGGCAGGCTTGGCAAGCTCATGGGACAGCCTGGAAGATGGCAGTTTTCTATGGGATCCAGGGTTGGGGATTAGGAGCAGGACAGCAGCCTATAATCCACTTGTCTGGTTCAGAGTTTACCGAATACCGTAAATCTTAATAAAAGTTACCAAAAACAGAAATAGCACTTGTACTTTGAAGGAGGTGTATGATTGTTTCTTTTTACTGGAAGCAGCAGGCCTTGCACATGGTGCCTCAGCACTGTTTGTGGTGAAAGACAGCAATGGCACAGCTTGTATAATGGCCAACTTCTCTGCCTCCTTCTTCACCATCTACGAGACTGGACATGGTTCTCAGGTAGGAGACGTCAGCCTTTGTGGGACTCTGAAAAACTACCCTGCCCTAGTCCACCCCTCTCCCTTGGGCATATAACTTCTAGACCTTAGGCCCCTCTGCCTCTGCTGGCATCTGCAGCCACAGCAGACAGGCCACCTGTACTCTGCTCCCACTGTTAAGGCATCAGTTAGTTTTTGGATTTCTTCACGGTTGTTTTACAGCCACCTCATAGGACCTCATGGTAGTCAAGCGAGCTTGCCAGATGCTTCCCTGGTGCTACTTGGTTGGCTTTCTTGTATTTTTGTGGTCAGTATACAGCTCTACGTCTTTTTGGTCTTCATTTGCTTCAGATAATCACTATATTCTGAGAGATGTATTCTCATTGGTGGCGTGAGCAATGCTATAAACTGTTCCTTTAAGAAGCATGTTCTTAGTGGACTGAACCTGGTGGCACACACCTTTAATCTGAGCACTCAGAAGGAGGCAGAGGCAGGCAGATTTTTTTGGGGGGGGGGTGTCTTGATTTATGTTTTGTTTTTCAAGGCAGGGTTTCTCTGTGTATATCCCTGGCTGTCTTGGAACTCAATCTGTAGACCAGGCTGGCCTCAAATTCACAGAGATCCTCCTGCCTCTGCCTCCTGAGTGCTGGGATTAGAGTTGTGCACCACCGCTGCCAGGCCAGGCAAATCTTTTAATTCAAGGCCAGCCTGATCTACAAAGCTGAGAGTCAGAATCACACAGTGAGACCCTGTCTCAAGGAATAAACAGACAAAAAGTTGTTCTTAGCGGTTATGTTAAAGCAGGTTTGTGTTTATACAGTGAATACAAAGTATGTAGTTGTTAGGTTGCTAGCAGATGAGTAGCCTGTATTTTAAATTTCCTTAATTACCTGTTAGTGGGTATTTCACACATTCATTGTATGTTATTACCCTTTTAAATGCATCCCTAGGTCATGAGATACACCTTACCTGTAAAGGACCAGGAGTTAAGGTCTAGCCTGGGCTATATGAACCCTGTCTCAATAAATTCAACCTGAATCACATTTTGTCTTCAGTTCTTCGTTGGAACTGTTGTCTCTCCCACAACACCATACAGCAACACTCAGTTCTGCCCTGGAGCCAGTAGGAACTGGGCCGGCAGGATGGCCATTCCTTAAAGTTGCTGGGTCCCTGACTTGTCTGTACTAGTTCTGTGTAAATATGCAAAGGCTTGTCTGAGCCTGTTGTAAATGAGTGCTTGCCTGCATGTCTGTGCAGTGCATATATGTAGTACCCATTAAGGCCAGAAGAGGGCATCAGATCCCCTGGAACTGGAGTTCAGATTAGTTAAGCCACCATGTGGGTGCTGGGAATTTAATCTAGGTCCTCTGAAAGAGCAACCAGTGCTCTTAACCACTGAGTGATCACTCCAGCCCCTGTAGTTTACTTTTTTAAATTTATGTGTGTGCACATGAGTGTGTCTGTGTGTCTGTGTACATGCACACTTTGTAAGCTTTCTACCACAGTGCATGGATAGAAGCCAGAGAACAACTTGGGAGGATTGGTCTTTCTACCATGTGGGCCCTGATATTGAACCTAGGTTATTGGGCCTGATGGCAAGTGTTTTTACCCACTGAGCCATTTAACCTGCCTCAGCTTTTTACTTCTCTTAATGTGGCTTGGGGGCCTGGGGTTGGTGAGGGTGTCTGGGTGGGTTGGTTGGTTTATGAGTCATAGGGTCTCACATACCACGTTGTGACCTGACATCCCTGTCTCCAGCTTCCCACTCCCGAGTGCTGGGTTTTCAGGCTTGCCCCATCTGACGTGGACTATGCCGTGCTGGAGAGCAAGGCTACGGCAGCATGCATGCTAGACAGTGCTCTCCCAGCCAGGCTTCATCTCTCATCCCAGGAAACAGCCTTTGGTTTTGTTTTTTGAAATAGGGTTTTTCTGTAGCTTTGGAACCTGTCCTGGCACTCACTCTGTAGACCAGGCTGGCCTCAAACTCAAAAAGATCCGCCTGCCTCTGCTTCCCAAGTGCTGGGACTAAAGGCGTGCACCATCTCTGCCCAGCCAGAAGACATTCTTTGAAGAGACAATTTTGTTTAAAAAAAAAAAAAGTAATAAAAGTAATAGCATCAAGTTAGCTTCTTTACTTTCAAGGTAACTTTGGCTTTGGTTCTGTTATAAATTGAAACTAATTTAATAGTACATTTTAAGATTTTTATGTCTGTGTTGTGTCTTATTACATAACACTGTCCAGCCTCAAACTCAATGATCCTCCTGCCTCTGCCTCCTGAGTATTAGAATTGAACTGTGCACACAATGAATGAGAAGCAGATTTAACTATGACTAATAAGACAATCCTGTCTCGCTTCATTCTCTTTGTTAGTAGTGAGTATAGGACACTGTGCTCATGCCTACTAGTCTGTTAGTGTTTTAAAATACTTAGAACTGAGCCGGGCATTGATGGCGCACGCCTTTAATCCCAGCACTCGGGAGGCAGAGGCAGGTGGATCTCTGTGAGTTCCAGGCCAGCCTGGTCTACAAGAGCTAGTTCCAGGACAGCCTCCAAAAGCCTCGGAGAAACCCTGCCTCAAAAAAAAAAAAAAAAAAATTAAAACTGGCACATCGGGTGGGAATGCTGGCCACCCTGGTTTAAGTCACACACACTGTTTGCATGCATTGAATTACTGTATCCCAGCAATGTGTACAGATACTGTACCAAGTTAAGTGTTTGCAGATGACTGCATTAACATTGATTAAAAGGCACATTTTTACAGAGGTCTCCTTAGCAGCATACATTCTCAAGGAGTAATGTTGGAATTGTATTTGTTCTAGAACTCAACCTTTGAACTGCCGTCCTCTGCAAAAGTACTGAATAGTAACAGTTCTTGTGGTAGAGAAAATGTTCCTGAACCCATCCTCACAATTGGTTTTGGAAGCGGATATTTATTGACACTGAACTTCACAAGAAATGCAACACGTTACCGTGTCCAGCACATGTATTTTGCTTATAACTTGTCAGACACTCAACATTTCCAGAATGCCAGCGACAAGGGTAAGACTTCTGTGACAAAATGCAAAATGAAGGGAAGTTAGAGAACTGGCCTTTCTAGGAGCCACATGAGGGTCCATTAGATCTGCCTGCCTCTCTTAGTCTTGACTTCCTTTTCCTTTTCTGTCCCTTTCCTTTAGACGCTGGCCAGAGCCTAAGTATGTTTTCTCTGTACCTTAGGTGTTTTCGCTCCCCACTGTGTGGCTGACTGCATGCTGGCTTACCACAGGTGGCCTGGGTCTCCCTCTTCTGCTTCTCCACCTTCCTCCCTCAGTTAGCCACCGAGATCTACAGCTTGCCTGCCTGAGTCTTTCTTTTAAACTAATAAAACTGTTCTTAGACTTCAAAAGAAAAGGAAGAATACAAGATGATGTTATATAGGTCACTTTAAGTACTACACACAGTTAAAAATTGTGTTTGTGTTTTGTTTTTGTTTGTGAATTTGGATATAGGGATCCACTCTGTGGACTCCACAACTGACATCAAGGCAGACATCAACAAAACATACCGGTGTTTAAGTGCTACCCAGGTTCACATGGGCAATGTGACCATCACGCTCAGTGATGCCACTATCCAGGCCTACCTGCCCAATAGCAACTTCAGCAAGGATGGTAAGATGCCGGGCCGGGCCGGGCTGGGGTGGGGCAGGTGACACACTCACAGTGCATCGAGACTGCACCACTGTCGGGCAGCTCTTCTGCTCTGCTCCTATGAGACAGTAGCCTTTGAAGGTGAGGGGCGTGTCCTGGTTAAAACAATCATTCATGAAATGTGGAAGAGTGATCTTGTGGATATGGTTAGGAGTTCAGACTCCCAAAACACTCTTACCTGCAAGCTAGTTTCCTCAAGCCAGTTTAGGCAAGCTCAAGGGTTGGCTTTACCTGTCTGAGGAGGTGTGATCCCCCTGGCCTGTACCTGTTGACCAAACTGGTGGTGGGCCCTGAAGCCACTTTGCCCCAAATCTAATCAGTCAGCTCTGAAATTTAAATTGTCCATTGGAAAAGCGAGGGCATGTGATTTGTGTAAGATTACCTGGCCTGCCAGCCTTTTAAAAACCAAGACCTGCCCTATTGACTTTCCTTCTGGGGCTTGCTCCGTAGTCCTAATGGAAGACTGTGATGTGACTGCTGGAGAGAACTAACTCGGGATTCTCTCAGTGCTTTCAGTTAGAGGTCAAGGAGGGTAGCATGCATTTTCTCAGCAGGTGGCACACTGGTGCAGGCCCTATCCTGCCACCTAAAGTTAGAAAAGAAAGTATTTCATTACATATGGAGCTGACCATGAAGGTTGGTGTCTAGAAGCGTAGTTTTACTATGACCCTTTTTTGTTTTGTTGAGACAGTCAATCTCTTTTATGTAACCCTGATTTTCCTGGAACTCAGTATATAGACAGACTGCCCTCTGCCTTCTGAGTTCTGGGATTAAAGGCGTGCGCTACCGTGCTTGGCAGCCTAACATTAGTTACATGGTGCTCTTGCACTGACTTAAGCATAGCCTAGTTGTTGTGATAGAGTCCTAGTCTGAAATATGTACTGTTGTGTTACAAATAGAACTGGGTTTTTGTTATGCTTTTTTGCTTTTTTCCCCCTTTTAAAAAACTTTTTGTGGCCGGGCATTGGTGGTGCATGCCTTTAATCCCAGCACTCGGGAGGCGGAGGCAGGCGGATCTCTGTGAGTTCGAGGCCAGCCTGGCCTACATAGCGAGTTCCAGGACAGCTTCCAAAACAATACAGAGAAACCCTGTCTTGAAACACCAAAAAAAAGTTTTTGTGTATGTTTTGCCTACATGTACATGTTTGGTGTCCAAGGTGGCCAAAGAGGGCATTAGATCATCTGGAACTGTAGTTATAGGCACTCGTGAGCCACCAAGTGGGTGCTGGGAAATAAACCTGGGTCTTCTAGAAGAGAAACAAATGCTTTTCTGTTTCCTGATCTAGTGACAAAAGTGTTAATGACAGGTCAAAGGGTAAAAGATACCCCCCATACACACACACAAAAGCCAGATATAATTAGGAGAAATGGGGTGGTTCCGAAGATGCTGACTTGGGCCAAATTCTTTACTAGGCTCGATGCCGCTTGCCTTCCAGCAAACCATGTGTTACAGCAGTGCCCCTTCCCATAGATGTGTATATAGTCTTGTTACCATCACACGGTTAGTGACTGAGGCCAGAGTCAACCATAGCCTTGGACTGGCTCCCACACAGTCTGTTTTCAAACCAGCTGGAGCTGTCTACTTGGGGAGGTGAGGAGAGGCAGGTCGTGGCCTTTCGAAGAGGTGTTGTCCTCTCAAGTGCCTCCACAAGCAGCTTGTGGTGAATTAGGCCCAGTGACAAAAATCAGGAGCAGTGAGCGTTCGCAGTTGCCAAAGCTCCAGGTTGTCCGTCCAGGTGGAGGCCGATGTTCTGTCTGGGGTATCCTGCATGGTTGTGTGCTTCACATGTGGGTTTAGTTTCTCTTTTTAAGAAATAATTCTTTTGTGTGTATGAGTGCCATATGTGCATGTAGTGGGGGGTCAGAGCCCTTGGGAGTCATTCTGTCCTGTGTGGGCTCCAGAGCTCTCCAGTCATTAAGCCTGCACGTGCCTCTCTACTTGATTTGAGTCCTACATTTTTATGCTCCTGGTCTGCCTTTCATAGTTTCCTAATAATTTTTACTTAACACAGTTCGGTTACATCTGTGAATGTGTGTACATGTATTGTTTGTAAGTAACATGGGGTGGCCTTGACAAAAAAGAATGCCTCATGCATCATTCTTTCTGTTAACTGTAAAGGGTCAGGTCAAAATAGACTTGGGCACTTCACAGATCTTACTTAAAAGAAAATAAAATGGGGCTGGGAGATGGCTCAGCGGTTACAGAACATTGGCAGCTCTTCCAGAAGACTTAGGTTTGAACCACCAACACGCAAATGGTGGTTGCCAGCTGTCTGTAACCCCAGTTCTAGGGGATCCAGCCCCTTCTTCTGGCCTCTCTGAGCACCAGCACCCATATACGTACAGGCAAAACACTTTGGTTTTGTTTTTCAAGACTGTGTAGCCCTGGCTATTCTGAACTTGCTCTGTAGACCAGGGACCTCCCCTCCTCTCCTCCAAGCTCTTGCACACCCTTGCTGATAGTACTAGGCTGTAGTTAGCTCATGTGTTCTAAGAAATGACAGACCTGGCTAGGGCCTGACTGTCAAGAACCTGTATCTTGTTTTTAGCACAGTGTCTTCCTTGTGACAACTCGATGTGAACACGTCAATTCATCCTATCTTTGTGTATGTGATATGACATCACTCCCTTGTGGTAGGGTGAGGCTTTCTCTTGGCCTCATAGGATAGGTTTTGTGTGTCCACTGAGAAAGCAGGCTAAGATGGGGAATGGGGGGGTGCTCTGGGGCCTCCCTCTGCTACCCAGAACCTGCTGTCCATGTACTGGGCAGTTAAAGGAGGGGAGTTCAGACATGGGTGTTTCTAGTTCTGACATGCACTCTAGCAAGCTGGACCTTGAACTTCTTTACTGTCCCTGCAGAGACACGCTGCACGCAGGACGGACCTTCCCCGACCACTGTGCCACCACCTAGCCCCTCGCCACCCCTTGTGCCCACAAACCCCACTGTGATTAAGTACAACGTGACTGGTGAAAACGGAACCTGCCTGCTTGCCTCTATGGCCCTGCAGCTGAATATCACCTACTTGAAGAAGGACAACACGGTAGGGAGGGGGCGGGTTGTTTCTATTCATGAAAAGATGCGCTTCGTATGCCTTCTGTGGTGCACAAGAGGCTGCGCTGATCTAAGCCCCATGTGTGCTTCTGTCCGCTGCTGAGTCGGGCTGCGCTTGTCTGACGGGCTGTGGAAGTCCCGGATGCTAATTAGGCACCTCACCAGAGCAGAGCATCACACTTGCCTCAGCTTTTACCACTGGAATCTCTGTTGTTGGTACACTTGTGATAGGAGGAGCAGTGTCTGTGGGGATGGGAGAAGGTCTTGGTATGAATTTTACCTTGGTATGGTTGAACCAGGTCAAGGCTGCATGCACCTGTAGTCTTAGCTGTTCAGAAAGGAAGCCTGAGGCAGGAGGACCTGCAGACGCATTGAGGCTGAAGAAAGCTAGAAAAAGCATCAGGGTCTGTTTTAGTCAGTGTTCTGTAGAGGAATAGAACTTACAGTGTAAGCCAGTCTAATAAATCCCTGTGTATATGTATGTACATAGTTAGTCTATTATTTACATTTGGATGGATGATGAATGAATGTCTCAGGGTTTCTATTGTTGTGAAGAGACACCCTAACGACAGCCACTCTTAAGGAACATTTAATTGGGGATGACTTACAGTTCTGAGGTTTAGTCCATAATCTCCATGGCAGGAAGCATGGCAGCAGGCAGGCAGACATGGTGCTGGAGAAGTGGCTGAGAACTCTACGTCTGGATCTGCAGGCAGAAGAGACAGCTACCAGGCCCGGCTTGAGCTTCTGAAATGTCAAAAACCCGCCCCCTAGTGACACACCTCCTCCAACAAGGCCACAGGCCTAATACTTACACTTCTTATGGGCCTATGGGGCCATTTTCATTCACACCACCACTGTGCGTGCATGTGTGCGTGTTACGATTTATTAGAATGGCTTACAGGCTTGATCCTGCTAACCCAACAGTTACCATCTACTAATGCAAGGCCCAAGAATCCAGGAGTTGTTCAGTGCGCCAGGCTTGATGTCTCAGCCGGTCTACTGGAGTCATTAGAATCCCAAAGTAGGCTCTATGCCCATGAGAGGATGGACTTGCTAGCAAGAGCAAAGCAGGCAGAGCAGGAGCTTTCTCCTTCCATGTCCTTCTGCTGCCTGCAGAAGGTGTGACCAGATTAGAGGTCCCACCTCAAACGATACAGACTAAAACTGGGTTTTCCCAGAGGAGGAAGGATTGCAGGAGCCAGAGGTGTCAAGGACACCATAAGAAAACCCACAGAGCCAGCTAATCTGGGCTCATAGAGGCTCCCAGAGATTGAATGGACAATTGGGAGCCTGCATGGGTCTAACCTAGACCCTCTGCATATGTTAGGGTTATGTAGCTTGGTTTTGTGGAATAGTAGGAGCCTTAATGTGAGGGGAGGTGCCTAGTCTTATTGCAGCTTGATGTTTGGTTGATGTCCCTAGGAGGTCTGCGCCTTTATGAAGGGAAATGGGGGGGGGGACCTCTGCAGGCAGGATGTAATATATGAGAAAATAATTAAAAATAAATTTTAGGTGAGTCTTCCCACTACAAATGATTTAATTAAGAAAAAAAATCCCTCACAAGTGAACCCAGCCACTTGGGTTTTAGTTATTCCAGGTGCTGTCAAGTTCACACCAAGAATAGCCATCAAAGGGTCCAATCCAAGCCTCTGGTGCCAGACAGCAGTCTGCAGATAGTAGCACTCTTTGGGTGTGGTTATTAGCCGTTAGTGGTGGTGTCTGCGTCACCAGAGTCTGGAGTGATGACTTGTTTGCTTTTCTTGTCAGACTGTGACCAGAGCATTGAACATCAGCCCAAATGACACAGCTAGCGGGAGCTGTAATGTCCATGTGGTGACCCTGACGGTGGAGAGCAAGAACAGTGCCCTGGAATTGAAGTTCGGGATGGTGAGGCTCTGCTCTGTCCCATCACATAGTGGGACATAGTGGGCTGTGGTTTGAGCTGCAGTGACCGAGGGGCGTCCCAGTGCTGCCCTGGGAAGGAAGAGATGGCGCCCTCTTTGGTGCCCACCCTGTTGATAGGCTTCTAAGTGTCCTTCCTCACTTCTCACCAACAGACACCCTCTGACTTACCCAGTTGCGCACATTTGGGGGCCACCTGTTATGAGTTGGGTAGTGGGGGTGGCTGCACAGGGAGGCAGTGTGAAGCCAGGCTGTGCCTCCTGTGTCACCTGCCTTTCTTTCTACCACTTGTACCACCTCCTGGCAAAGTAGAGGAGTGTGAGCAGCACAGGGAGTGTGTTTCTTTCTGCGGTGCTGGGTAGTGGATGTGCCCAGCGCCTCCTGTGTCTCCCAGCCAGCACAACTGTTTTAATATGGCACACACATGCGTGCATTCATAATTTCTTGTAATAGATTTGACCTTTGTTGTACTATTCAAAAGACTTTTAATAGCATGGTTCCTGTCATCTCCGTGTTAGTGGGTAAGCTGGTTCTAACAGGTCTGGGAGGATTTGAGCATATTCATGTATGTTTTGTAATCCAAGTATGGGCTGGAGAGATGGCTCAGCCATTGAACTCCTAACTAATATAATCAAAATACCAAGAGATGCAGATAGCAGCATGAGTTCAAGGCTTCACTGGGCTACATAGTGACACCCTGTGTAAAGGAAAAGTTTAGTGAGCTATCCAAATGCATGCTTTGCTTTTGTGCTACAAATGCAGAAGTCCTCTTGACCTGTGCGGTAAATGACCGATGGCTGTCTTTTCCTTCAGAATGGCAGTTCTAGCCTGTTTTTCCTCCAAGAAGTCCGCTTGAACATGACTCTTCTCGACGCCATAGGTGAGATTTGCTTCTTCCTTCCTGTGGCTCATGTGCTCCTCACCCAGTAGGGCCTGCGGCTGAGCAGACTGTCTCACTTTGCAGAGTCCACACTCACTGCCTCCAACAATTCACTGAGAGCTCTTCAGGCCACCATCGGGAACTCCTACAGGTGCAACACTGAGGAGCACATCTATGTCACCAAGGAGTTTTCCCTCAATGTCTTCAGCGTTCAGGTCCAGGCTTTCAAGGTTGAAAGTGACAGGTTTGGGTCTGGTAAGTAGCATCCATAGCAGTGGTGGCAGCAGAAGCATCTCAGATATTCTTGTAGGGCCAGGACGTCAGGGCAGCACCCTTTTCCTCCACAGAGAGCTCTCCCTTCTTTTCCCCTTGTGAGGAAGGAACTGCAGGCATAGGTATGTGAGACAAGGATTAGGAAAGTGACAATAGTGTCTGTCTCTGACCATGGTCTCCAGGGTGCTTCCTGTCTTGAGGGACCTGTGCCTAGACACAGCACAGCTGCCCATTGGTCCAGTGTGGTTAGCACCTTTCATTCTAACCTGGGTGGAGCGTACCTGGGATTGCCCAGCTGCATAGAGAGCACTCATGTCTCCTCGTGTCGTCCCTACCCTGGCCTCATCCTTTCCTCTTAGGAACAAGTAAGTGGGGAGGGTGGACCAGGAGGGAATACACTGGCTGTCTTTCTTGCAGTGGAAGAGTGTATGCAGGACGGTAACAACATGCTGATCCCCATTGCTGTGGGTGGTGCCCTGGCAGGGCTTGTCCTCATCGTCCTCATCGCCTACCTCATCGGCAGGAAGAGGAGTCATGCCGGCTACCAGACCATCTAGCCGGTGGCAGGTGCGCTGCGCCACAGATGCCCAGGGGCCTGTTCTTATGTCCCCGAGCTTAGATAGGTGTGGAAGGGAGGCACACTTTCTGGCAAACTGTTTTCAAATCTGCTTTATCAAATGTGAAGTTCATCTTGCAACATTTACTATGCACAAAGGAATAACTATTGAAATGACGGTGTTAATTTTGCTAACTGGGTTAAATATTTTGCTAACTGGTTAAATGTTAATGTTACCAAAGTAGAGCTCTAAGGAGGACAAGAAGGCTTTCGGAATCGCACGGCTCCCCCATTTGACTTTTTAAAGACTTGGTGTTTGGTTTCTTCATCCTGTTACTCAGATTTAAGCCTTACGAAGGGAATCTCTGGCCTGAACACTTGGGCGCGGAAGGGCGGCTGATCTTTAGGCTGCACTCTGAAGACGCTAGAAGGGAAGAGCAGGGAAGCCCTGCTGCAGAGGCATGCACAGGGAAACCTCTGGACAGGCTTGGGCTGCCTGGCCTGGGGATCGGAATCTGGCATCTGGCTAGGCACAACCACCAGTGTTTTCTGTGCTCTGCCACCTGTGAGCTGGTACTTTTCTAACTAGAAAAAAGGCATTATTTTTATTTACTTTTTGTAAAGTGATTTCCAGTCTTCTGTTGGTGTTGAGGGTGGCCCCGTTTCTGCACTGTGTACAATAATAGATTCACACTGCTGACCTGTCCTGCGGCGTAGGTGGGTTGTACACTGAGGACCAGCTCACGTAATGCATTGCCTGTAACGATGCTAATAAAAAGTCTCCTTCTTTGTCTGTCTGGACTTGTGCTTCTGTGATCCAAGAGCGCCCAGGAGTGGTGCTCATGGTGTGGGGTGAAGGTGTGCTGCTCATGTGCTTGGGTTTGGGACAGGGTTAGGATAGCCGGCCTTCTGCTTAGCCCATGAGAAAACGAAATGCTTTGTTTATTTTTGTTAAGGAATTGTTATGCTAGATGATTCGTTGTTGTTTTGAGGCAGAGTTTCGTGTAGCTCAGGCTGGCCTTGAGCTTGTCCTGCTTCTGCTCCCAGTGCAGATGAGAAGCATGTGCTACCATGTCTGCTTTTAGATGAGTCTTAGTTGATGATAATATGGCCATATAATTATAGTCTCCGGGTGAGTGCGCCTGTGTCACAAGAACCACATACACATCAAACATGGGGTGAGTTGAAGGGCCCAGGGCTGTTTCCTTGAAGTTCTCATCTGTCTGTCCTCCTTTCTCCTCTCAGGCACAGGCTGTCTGTGGCAAACCAGGCCACCAGACTGGGCAACTGCATCCATCTGCAGCGTCCTCTGCTGACTCATGGGTGGGATTTGGCAAAGACTTGGGAAACTTCTCCAGTGACCATAGCAGCTGTATTCATGATGGGAGAGGTCCCACCCCCATCTTGTGGGCCATCTCCCTCTGGGTGCAGCAGAACAGGAACCCTGCCTTGGTGCCTCTGGCTTCAGAAGCCAAAAGCAGTGCAGAGAATCCACATGGCCGGCACGCCAAGGTCTGCCTGCTGGTCCTGGAACTTGAGCTTCCTGTCCTATGAGCACAGGGGTCATAGACCCAGGCCCTAGGACTCCCACCTTTGGGGAAAGGGAATATGTACCTCCAGGATGCTCTGTTGGGTTGCTGGCAGGGCTGCAGGTTTTACCTTCCCGGTCTGAAGGGAACAGGAGCAGCTTGAAGTCAGCCCTTTGAAAGGGACTGAACTGAATCCGGGCGGTGGTGGCTCACCCTTTAGTCCCAGCACTCGGGAAGCAGAGACAGGTAGATCTCTGAGTTTGAGACCAACCTGGTCTACAAGACTTAGTTCCAGGACAGTCTCCAAAGCCACAGAGAAGCCCTGTCTCGAAAGAACCAAAAAAAAAAAAAATGTAGGTACAGGCTCACTACTACTCAGACTAAGCTTGACTCCAGCTGCTCCCTAAAGCCCCAGCACTCTCCCTTGGCAGGTGACACTTTCCTCCCATCCCCCTCCCTCCCACCACCCCTTCCACCTGGTAGTACTGAGGAATGCCATCTCCAGCTGTACCTTGGATGGAGGAGGTGAATATCTATCTGCACAGTAGTGTCAGGTATAGCTCTGAGCGCACCCACTCCTGGATGGAATTAGTACATCCTGCCTCCAAAGGTTTGGGGCCATCCAGCTAAGGCTACTGGGAAGCCTTGATAAACCATTGGGGTAAGGGAGAGAACCCTCTTTCAGCTGCAAGACAAGGGACTCAGTGCTTATTTGCAATTGATGGCAGCTGCCATTGATGAAGACCTGATGAGCCAGCTTCAAGAGCAGCCTGTCCCCAGGGGAGATTTAGTGATGGCCTGCTAGGCTGTGCTGGGTCCACTGTGGGGCATTAGGGTGGGTGTTTTGGACGGTCAGCCTTCTGAGGAGCCAGTCCACTGAACAGTGGGCAGCCAGGGAACAGGCTGTAATGCCGTTTCTAAAAGGCTAGGGATCACAAGAAACCATGCTCAGCAAGTGGGCTGCTCTGTCCCATCTGACACTCATGGGGCTCTGTCCATACAGGTGTAGTCACGTAGTCCCTCTGTCCCCTGTGTACATAAACAGCCACATAGTCTTGGCCAAGAAAGTATCCTGGGAAGGTGGGAGTGGGTCCTATCCTCCAGACAGACCAGATCAGAGCCACACAAGACAGTCACTATTTTAACTTCCAGTTGAATGACAACTAGGAAACTGACTTCATTTCATATTCTTAAAGTCTCAGATAAAGTATACTTTTTCCCAATGTGGGCATATGTCTCAAAGAACTTTGAAAGAGCGTTTTCTGCTTCCACATGCTAAGCCATCTCACTGGACCAGGTAATTTATGACACCAAAGATGGGCAAAAAATTGTAGAACGCTGATTTTAAACGATTCTCTTTTAAAAGCTCACATTAAGAAGTCATGATTTCAAGTATTTACAACGGAACAAAGTGGTAGGAATGGGTGAAGCGCCTGCTGTGCAAGCAGCAGGGAGGTGTGCACTCAGCCCTGGCTCAGCAGTGCAGCCCGGCACCTCTCCCGGAGCCTGGTGATGGTCGTCATGGACAAGCTTCCCGGTTCTGAAAATATTTTCTGCAAGAGAGACAGAACATGATTTTCCATACCACCCCTCTTGACATATTTTCACTTTAATTGTCCCATACAAGACCTTGGGGCAGGGACAGGCAGCAGATCTCTGTTAATTACAGAGCAGCCTAGTGTGTACATAAGGGGTTCCAGGTCAATCAGGACTACATTTACATAGCAGGACCTTGTCTTAAAAAAATAATAAAGCTAGGAGGTAGTGACTCATATCTTTAATCCCAGCACTTGGGAGGCAGAGGCAGCAGATCTGAGTTTGAGGCCACCCTGGTATATAGAGTTGAGTTCTAGGACAACTTGTGCTACACAGAGAAACCCTGTCTCAAAAGAAAAAAAGTTGGCACCTAGAGGCAGACAGACCAACCTGCCAAGCCCTACAGCTTTAACAGTGAAATGGCCTGGGTGAGGATTCCATCTCCCAGAAGACAGTGTCCTGCACTAGAGGGTTACCCCAAGACCGCCACAGGGCTGAATCCTCTTCACTTTTGGTTTCTACAAATTCCAAGCAAGAACTCGGACCACCACAATCCCAAGGTTCAGAGGTCAAACAACCAAGACTCCCAGACCTGGACTGTCACTGGCTGGCTGGGGTGCCAGGGGAGGCAGATGAATGCAGACCAGACAGTTTTCTGGGCATGCGCACAGCACACCACATGAAAGCAAGCATGCCTAAGTTTGGTCACTTGGCACCCAAACTCAGACTAACTGGAGACACACAGCATAGGCCACACTTAGCTTCTCCCCATGAACGGAGCCCTGTACACCCGGCCTGAGAGGGCAGAGCATGGAGGATGCACACAGGTCCTGTGGAAACGATCTCCAGGAACCAAGCCATTTTACCAGACCAAGTAACGCAGTTATGACTGCGAAGATGATACCTAGAGCTGCAAAGCCCCATGGTTTTAAATCACTCAGGAAATGGGGACAATGAAAGAACTGTCACTGAGTCCTGATTCTTCATGGGGACAGGACCTGGGGGCAGTCACTACCTGCCTATACATAGGGGGCAACAGTGTCCCCCCCCCCCCCAGCCTCCAGCTGTTGTTTTGGTTTTTCGAGACAGGGTTTCTCTGTATTGTCTTGGAGGCTGTCCTGGAACTCGCTTTGTAGACCAGGCTGGCCTCGAACTCACAGAGATCCACCTGCCTCTGCCTTCTGAGTGCTGGGATTAAAGGCATGCGCCACCAACGCCCGGCTCCAGCTGTTTCTTGGTTCACACTTACACACTTGAATCCAGATTGAAATGTCCATGAGAGCACAGATCTCTGCAGCCTGTGAACTGCTGGTTCTGGAAAGCCTGGGGTCCACCTGCTTTTCTTAGTCCCACGCAGCTACTGTGTTCAACTTTGGGATGAAGCCCCAACTCCAAGAAGCTCATGGATGAGCCCTCTCCACCACACAGAACTCCCTGGCTTGGCTTCAGAGTCATAATGTGAGGAGTTGCAAACAGCTGTGGGGTCATTCCCCAGGGTCCCTGCTGGGCCCCTCCACAGGCTCCTGTCCCTTTAGCTATTTGGAACTTCCCACACCTCATCTGGACTACAAAAGTCAGAACCAATCCAGGTTTGTGTATATGGGCACCACCTACTCTTGAGGTGTGTGCCCCAATGGTAATTTTTGGTTTTTTGTTTTTGTTTTTTAGACAAGTTTTTCTGGGTAGTCCTGGCTGGCTTCTCAGATAGGTGCTCCTGCCTGGGACTCCAGAGTGCTGGGATTAAAGGAGTATGTACCACCATGCTCCACTTGATTTTGTTTTTTGAGACAGGGTCTCTAGTCCTGGTTGTCCTAGAACTCAGTATGTAGTCCAGGCTGGCCTTGAACTCACTCACAGTTCAAGAGTGCTGGGAATAAAGGCATGAATCCTATCATATAGTGTGTTGTTGTCATCTCTACACCCTCCCCCCCCCCAGGGTGCTTCTTGCCAGCAAAGGGCTTCAAACCACAGTTTGGAATAGAACATACAAGCACCTCTGCCACACCCTCTGACTTTAGTGCTGGGGGTGACTGTGCACACTTGACAGGGTTTCTCTAGCTTTGGAGCCCGTACTGGAACTCACTCTGTAGACCGGAATGGCCTTGAACTCACAGAGATCTGCCTGCCTCTGCCTCCCAAGTACTGGGATTAATGGTGTGTGCCCCTACTGCCCAGCAACAGTGCACACTTTTAACTCCAGTGTTCAGGGGACAGAGACAGCCTGATCTCTGAAAGTGTGAGCCCAGTGTGGTCTACGTAAGAAGGCCCAGGCCAGCCCTGAGTCAAACAAAACCTTAAGGAACCCTCAGGTTCTACTTTGCATGGGTTCCTGCCAGGATCCATCAGCCTGGGCTCTGCTGGCCTCTCAGTCCTCCAGCCCAGGTCTTGCCCAGCCCTCATCCCCAGGTGCAGTCTACAGTTGCTCCACACGAATGACCCTCGTAGGTGCCAAGGATGACTATAGCTGATCAGGACAGGAGGGAATCCGTGGCCTTCTGAAGGATGGTGATCAACAGAGCCGGTGTCTGGGCTGGCTGAGGACATGGAGTCCTCATGGCCTCTCCACTGCCAGCCAGTGTGAACCAGAACAGGCTCTCCAGGTGAACAGCATTGGCCTCAGACATGAGGTCAGAGGGACTTCCGCAGCCTCCCTCTGCAGTCCTGGACTCCAGCCACAGCTCAGTGAGGGAGGGGGGTTGGGAGCTGCTCAGAGAGAGGGACTCGGAAGCACCAGGACTCAAGCAGCCTGGAAATTACCTGCATGAACGTGTGACACTCAGTCACAAAGTCCCCTTTGGTGATCTGTTTGAACTTGTCACAGATGTCTGGAACACTGTTGGCTTCCAATATAAATTCCTGGTGTTGCTTAATTAAGGTCAGAGCAACCCGGAAGATGATCTTGGAGCCTTCGTTGAACAAACAGTCCCAGATTCGTAGCACAGTCTGTAGAGACAGAGATACCCAATCACTCCACAGCAGCCCACACAGCCATCCCCTGAGGCTGATGAAGGTGCTTACCTCCACAGGCAGGATGTCCACAAATAGGCAGATGAACCAGCGCGACACCAGCAGGGTCCACAGCACACCATGGTCATCCATCAGGGCTGCCACCGCCGGTAGCTTCATCCTCACCAGCTCTGCCAGGACCTCCTGGTCAGTCTTCAGTCCCAGCATTGCTGGGCTATAGTAATCTGCCACACAGAGGGGACAGAGGAACGCATGTCAGCAGCGTGGGGGCAGAGGCCCATGTTCCCAACTACCTGAGAGACTGAAGTCAACGTCTGCTTGAGCTACAGAGATCCAAGGACAGCCCAGTAATTTCATGACCCCCTGTTTCAAAATGAAAGATAAGAAGAGGGCTCAGGGCGTAGCTCAGTGGCAGAGCATTTTGCATAACATGCGCAAGGCCTCTCTGTGTTTCATCTCGAGACACACACACACACACACACACACACACACACACACACACACACACACACACGATGTATCACCGTGAAAGGAAATGTCGATATAGATCCTCCATGGAGGAGTCTCAAGGACCCCGGCTTATGAGCTAAGTCAGAAGAGACAGGCCCTGTGTGACTCTCTGAAGTTCTCAAGACATCAGAGTCACACCATCGCTGGACGGTGAGGAGTGGGAGACACGGGTAAATGGGACAGTTTCAGGTTCCCAGGGCTGGAATGTAGCTCAGCCAGCACAGTGCTTGTCTTACTAGCATGCAAGAAGCCCTGAATTTGACCCAGTGCCACATAAACTAGGTATGGTGATACATACCTGAGATCCCAACACTTGGGACATGTAGCAATTGGCTACATAGTGAATTTGAGGCTAGCCTGAGCTACATGGTGGGGTGGGGAAGAGCAGAAGGAATGGGGAAGGAAATGTTAGGGTGGCAAATTTTATATTATGATAATCAAATCACACTGACAAGTGCTTCCAACAGCATTTCATCTGAAGACGCATGCCTTACCAAAATATGTTTGAGTTTCCTACTCAATTTTTTCTTTAAATTACATTTCTTTATTCATTGTGTGTGTGGGGGGGGATCAGCACATGAGGGTCATGATGCCCATACATAGGGAGATCACAGGACAACTTTCAGGACTTAGTTCCCCATGTTAAGCAATGGGTCCTGGGAATCAAACTTGGGTAGTCAGGCTAGGAGACAAGCGGCTTTGCCCACAGAGCCATCTTACAGGCCTTCCTACTTAATTTTTTAACTTGTTCGGGCAATGTGTTACTATAAATTTCAATGCTTGGCTTATGCTACAAAAGAAATCAATAAGCCTGTGATAGAACAGAAAACCATGGCACACTAATTACACGCCAACAGTGTCTTGTCCATGGAGTGAATACACAGCAGTCATTGTGACATAGGATGAGCAGTTCAGTCATTTAACATCAAGGTGGAAACTGAATCGTTCTGCTACAGGGAGTTCCAGGGCAGCCTATCTCAAAAAGAGAAAATGGGAGGGAGGGAGGGAGGGAGGGAGGGAGGGAGGGAGGGAGGGAGGGAGGGAGGGAGGGAGGGAGGGAGGGAGGGAGGGAGGGAGGGAGGGAGGGAGGGAGGACGGATTGTCTTTTACACACTTCCTTTGAATCTGCCTCCTGGAGCTTTTCCACCACTTTCTCTCTGCCTTGTTTCTGTTAACTTATTCTGGGTGTTTCTGGGTGGTGTTTGTGATAGTGGTGGTGACAGATTCTCACCCTGAGCCCCAGGGTGACCTACAATTTGTGACTCTCTTGCCTTGACCTCCTAAATTCATGGATTACAAGCTAGGGTTCCCCGCCTGGCTCTTCCTAACTGCTCATTCTGTTTAGCTGGGAGAGGCGTGTGCAGAGACGACCAGGCCGTCCCCAGCTCTGCCTTCGCTCAGCAGAGGGAAGGGCTGAGCAGCAGCAGCAGCAGCAGGGGAAGATTTGCAAAGGAGCCTTTTGTGACCTTGGGCCTGCTTGGGAGCTTAGACCAGCTTCCAAAAATAGAGATGTTAAACTCATGCCCCGAACCCCACGGCACTGAGACGTTCTCCCAGGGGAGGATTACATTAATCCACTGGCCTCCCCACTCTCCTGTGGAAGTCAGCGCAGCACCACCTCAGACCTTAGGTGTGACCACAGTGCACAGCCGGCCAGAGCCATGCAGTCCTAGCTCCAGGGAGTGCCTCTCCTATTCCAGGGACGTCTATGCCCTTGTCCATAGTCCCACACCCATGCTCAGACCCAGCATCCTGGCTGCCCCAAGAAAAGGTACAGGCTGCCAAGTCCTAATGTCAGATCCAGGAAGAGCCACGGACAGTGGTGTGGTCTGCAGGTGAATTTTCTCACTTATACTTTTCATTCTGCATGGTTTCCACATGAAGATGTCTGCATTCTGTGTCACACATGCCCGGGACTCCACCTGTTGGCTCCCAATCACAGATAAAGGCACATGTCAAAAGCACTTAATCACAAGTACCAGTGTGCAGGAAGCCCACCCTGGCAGGCAGAGAGGCTCTGCTGGGAATGAGGGAGCTGTCACCTTTTGTTAGCAACCACCATGGAGACCAGTTTGGCCATGCAAACAGCCTAAATGAAAATAAAGAGCTGGAAGCCCAGCGGTGGTGATGCACACTTTTAAACTCGGGAGACGGAGGCAGGAGGATCTTTGTGAGTTCGAAGCCAGCCTGGTCTACAGAGTGAGTTCCAGGACAACCAAGAGAAACCCTGTCCCAAAAATGATGAGGAGGAAAGGAAAGGGAAGAGACAGAGAAACTAGCTGAGCACTGTGGTACACTGCAATCCCAGCCTTCAGGAGGCAGGACTGATGAGTTCAAGGTTAGCCCGGTCAATATGCTGAGTTCTAGGCCAGCCAGAACCACAGAGGGGACGGGAAAGAGAGCTACATTGTGGTAGTGGCAGTGTGGGGGAGGGGTGAAGAAGAGGAGAGGGAGAAAGTAGGAATCATCCTTGATGGTGGCAAATGCTGTTTAGTGGGTGCAAAACACCTGAAGTCACAAAAACAGCAGAAAGTCAGGATGGAGAGATGGCTCAGAGATCAAGTGCACTGACTTCTTTTCCAGAGGTCCTGAGAGAAACCCTGTCTCGAAAAAGCCAAAATGATGATGATGATGATGATGATAATAAACAAACAAACAAATCTTTAAAAAAAACCAGCAGAAAGTCCTAGTCCAGAGTCCAGGGCAGACCCACAAGACAGAACCCTTGGGCTTGGGTAACGTCAGAGTCTATAGAAAGATGGCCTGGCTCACTGTGCTGGCACGCGTCACTGCGGACAGGCTGGGGGTGCCTGCCTACAGATAAAATATTTGGGGAAAGCTGTGTACAGGGACATCAACTCCTGGGACAATGAAGAATGCTGAGCCTTGGGCCCACAGCTGTCACACTGTATGAAACAACACCTTACCCTGCACACCCAAGCCTTGTAGGTAGATCTCCACAGCTGTCTGTTATCAGTGAGGGCTCCAGGCCCAGAGGTCCAGCCTTGGAGAGCAGTGCCTCCCCCTTGCTGTAACCTGGGTTACCACTTCAGCTCTGTGCCCAGACCACAGACCCTCCCCCCAGCTCTCCACACCAGGACACAGCCACACCCTACTTAAACAACACGCTGAGGATCGCTCCCAGATCTGAGGCTGAAGGGTGAGACAGGAGTCCAGGGACATGTGCCACCTACCTGCTCTCCACAGTAAAAGGTCTGGGTCCCTGTGCATTGTCCTGAACCCTAGCCACACAGTGCAAGTGGCTGCACACGAGGGAGAGGGCCCCAGCCTACAAAATGTCACCTGTGTGTCCAGTCCAAATCCTGCTTGGACTGTCGCAGTGCCTGTCACAAGGGTGAATGAAACAAGGCATTCTGGGAGGGGCCGTCTTCCCTAGCATGTCTCACGGTACACGGCCAAAACTTCTGTCTTACCGGTTAGCTACAGCCGCTGGTGCCTAACTCGCACACTATCACACACACGTGCACAGGACAAAACAGCCTGCCAAGGTTCGGTGTCCAGGAGTCCTCAGGCTGCCCTTTTATCCTTGACCCTCCGGTCACAGTCTCCCAGGTGCTGTACAGTGTGTGCTACCGTACCCAAAATATACTGCTCTTTTCAATGGGTGACAGGAGCTTCTGTGGGACTGAGGGTCCGTATCTTCCTTTCATTCCCCGGTGAGAGAACTTGGGAAACTAACTGGTGTCGTGAGCAATGAAAGCGAACAGACTTTAAAAGTCATCACAGCGGGAAGCTGGGGATGGAGTGTGCGCAGCCCCCCCCCCCACTGGGAAGCTGGGCATGGTAGACTAACTGTGTCACCAGTAAGGGCCACACACTCTCTCCACAGCAGGAGCAACCTCACGCATGGCGTCTTTAACCATAACACGGACATGGCTTTCTTTCCCCCTTGAGATGAGGTCTCACTGTGTTGCCTTGGATGAACTGGAACTTGCTATATACAGACCAGGCTGAACACAAACTCAAACTCACAGAGCTTGCCTCTGCCTCCAGAACGATGAGATTAAAGGCTTGTGCCTCCAAGTCCTGCCTCCCCTGTCTTCATTAGGGTTTCTACTGCTGTAATAAACCCACCACAAGCAAGGCAGGGAGGAAATGGTCTATACCTGGCTCACACTTGCACGTCACTGTCCATTATAAA
Source organism: Mesocricetus auratus (assembly GCF_017639785.1). Lineage (NCBI taxonomy): Eukaryota > Metazoa > Chordata > Mammalia > Rodentia > Cricetidae > Mesocricetus > Mesocricetus auratus. The sequence continues at coordinate 6,206,991 of NW_024429212.1, read as the reverse complement.
GGGAGGTCACGGCAGGAGCTCACACAGGGCAGGGACTGGAGGCAGAGCCACGGAAGAGCGCTGTTTACCGGCTCGCTCCCCATGGCTTGCTTAGCCTGTTTTCTTATAGAATCCAGGGATAGCCCCACCCACGGTGAGCCAGGCCCTCTCCATCCGTCATCAATCAGGAAAATGTACCACACGCTCGCCTACAGGCCGCTGTTGTGGGGGAGTTTCTCTGTAGAGGTTCCCTCTTCCTAAATGACTCCAGCTTGTGTCAAGCTGACACTAAAGTAGCCATCCCTGCCCCTGTGCCTCATGAACCAACAGAAGCGGCAAGGCGTGCTTGCTCCTCTCTGGTGGGTCTGTCCACCAGCATGTCTCTCCCACACACCTCAGCGAGAACACACCCTGCAGTCGTACCTCAGAACCCAGGCTCGGAAAGACAGCGGTAGATGGGCCTTGAGCTGACACATTCCCTAGGCCTCCAGTCTCCTCCTCTGTGAAATGACTTGACCAAAGTGAACGAGCAACTTAGGCTCAAGTGAGGATAGGCCTGGAGTTTAGCAGGGTCTAGGAAAACAGCCCAGACCCAAGGCCACACACCCTCTCGTGTTCTAGACACCCTTCTGAGGGAGCAGACACAGGGCTGTCCCAGGTCATCTCCCTCAGGACAGCACTGGCTCTCCCCAGTGACCCTCACCACCACAGCCCATGGTCTACACTGGCTTTACTACAGCTGGTGGCTTTTCTTCTCTATTAATGACTAGGAGGCAGGCAGATTTAAAAAGGATTTCCAGCTTACAAAGCTGCGACACTTGTCAACCGTGCGCTGGGTTCTCACAAACTGTGTGGCTCATGTGTGACTAACTCGGACTACAGAAAGGCCACACACACAAGGAAGGAACCAGGAGGACACATGGCCAAAGGCCAGCCCACACCCTCAGCGGAGACCACGGACACCCAATTCTCAATGTCAGCTTCCACAAACCGACCGTTCTCACTACATTTTTTCTCTCTCTCTCCTTTTCTCTCTCGCCAGTGAGATTAAACCCAAGACCTTCCTTCACAAAAGCCAGAACGTGCCCTATCCCTGAGTTACACCCCAGCAGACATTTCATTTCATCCTGACTGGCCAGGCAGACTTTTTCAAAGACACCGGAAGTGGGGCGGGGCAGGGCGGGGCAAAGAGAACTCTAAACCTACCAGGCAGTATTCTTCCAACAAGAGCGTCCAAGAGCCAAAATGATTCCTCTTCGTTCTTGGTGATTAGGATCAGATATCCTGCTATGAAATTCATTCCCTGAAATCAGGATGGAAAACAAACTTGACCCTGAGTTCCAGACGGAGTGCAATGTTTCAGCTCACCACAGGTTTCCATTCTTCTGCCCGTCCTGGAAACCTGTGACGTTCTAGTGCAGCGGTTCTCAACCTGCCTAATGCCACGACCCTTTAATACACATCTTCACGTTCTGATGATCCCCAGTCACAAAATTATTTTTGTTGCTACTTCAAAACTGTAGTTTTGCTACTGTTACAAACTATAACTATCTGATAGGCAGGATATCCGACATGTGATCCCCAGAGGGGTGGAGACCCACAGGTTGAGAACTGCAGCTCTAGGCTGGCCTTTGCATTACACGGTAGAGCCCAAGGCTAACTGTCTGTACTGCTCAGTCAGTCAACATGAAAGAGGGATTTCACCTGAAGAACACCGGCTGCCACTCAGGATATAAAACCAAAGGCTCTCTCCTCCTACTGCTGGCCTACAGCAGTCGGTGGTAACCAGCCCCATGATAGATACATCTGACCAGCACAGAGCTGGGGCAGAGGGAACCTGCGAGCGACAGTCTGTAACAGCAGCAAGGATCATCCAGGCCTAATGACCAGGCCTATAATCCCAGTGTCTTAGGAAACTGAGGTGGGGGGGGGCACAAGTTCAAGGCCAGCCTAGGCTACTGACCGAGACTCTGACTCAAAATAAAAAGTGAAAAGGGGCCTGTGGGATAGCTCAAGGGAAAGGCACTCCTCATGTTCAACCCTCAGTTCGCCCAAAAGACAAACAACAGAAGCCAGTGTGGACCATGGTCCTGACTGAAGGATTGGGACAGTGAGACAATGATCCCCAGGGGGCAGATGCCGCCAGAAGGAAGAACTGGCTGGAAGCCAGGAGAGGCCATGTTCCTCCCTGGGAAAGTAAAGCCTTGCACAGCCTCTGTCTTCCTCCCTCTTGTCCCATCTATACTTCTAAAATAAACATGCATTCCTTTAGAAACAAGGGAAGAAATCCAGCTTCCCATGGCCAACAGGATAGGCTCACATAACCTGAAACGGGCGCCGCAGGTTCGGTCTGGACAACGACACACTTACCAGGAGCTGATGCCCACTGCTGGGCACACAGCCTCCAATACCTCTGTTCTGTACTCTGCTCAGAATAGCCCCAAGAATCAGACTCCACACGCAAGTTAGATGCACAGGGGCTAGGGGCATGGCCCTGGTAAAGTGTCTGCCCCACGTCTGAATTCCGGTCCCCAGTGCCCATGTGGAAAGGCACAGTAACACGTGCTGACGGTCTCGGTACTAGGGAAGCGGAGAGGAGCAGACTAGCTTAGCACATGCGTGCCGGCCAGCCAGTCTGCCTAAGTCAGAAGCGCCAGGCTCAGTAAGCTCAGAGGGTCCTAAAAGCAAGGTGGAGAGCCGTCTAGAGGGTGAGACCCTTGATGTCCACCTCCGCCCCCACATGCAGATGCACAAACCCATGACAGGCTATGTCTTACCCACAAAGGCTAAATGAAGCCCACGACAGAGAACTTTCCAGTCTTACAAAAGATTCAGCGTCCAGCACCAAATAAAAGAAGGAAAGTGGAAATCCAAGGAACCATGACAGCACAGAGACCAGTAACAGCTCTATGTTCCTGGGCCATAGAGTAAGAGCAACTGGAAAAATGCCAGCCTGGGAATGATGCTCACACGGAAGCACCTGTATGAAGTCGGCACAGCTTCATCCAAAGAGAACGCAGTGCCATCGGCAAACACTATACGACTCCCCATGTCATGGGCGGGGCTGTGTCCCTGTGGTGGTTTGAAGGAAAATGGCCCCCATAGAGAGTGGCACTACTAGGAGGTGTGGCCTTGTAGGAGGAAGTGTGTCACTGTGGGGGTGGGCTTTCGGGTCTCTTATGCTCAAGCTTTGCTCAGTGTCAGAGATCATTCCCTGTTGCCTGTGGATCAAGATGTAAATGTCTCAGCCCCTTCTCCAGCACCATGTCTGCCTGCACGTCACCATGTCCCACCGTGAGGATAATGGACTCCAAAACTGTAAGCCAGTCCCAATTCAATGTTTTCTTTATAAAGATTGCTGTAGATGCCAGGCGTTGGTGGCTCACGCCTTTAATCCCGCACTCAGGAGGCAGAGGCAGGAGGATCTCTGTGAGTACAAGGCCAGCCTGGCCTACAAAGTCAGTTCCAGGACAGCCTCCAAAACAATAGAGAAACCCTGTCTCAAAAACAAAACAAAACAAAAGATTGATGTAGTCATGGTGTCTCTTCACAGTAATAGAAACAGTAAGAGAGTCCCCAAAACCAGATGCCTCAGGATACGGCTTCACTTGGAGACAAGTCTGTGCAGATGTAACTAATTAAAATGAGGTCCCTTTGGAATAGGGACCTCCAATTAGATGGTGTGTCCTTAGAAAAAGGGACAACCTAGACACTGCCAAGAAGCAGGGCAAACGTGGAGACAACAATCCCAGGAGTGTCTGGTTCTGGGGCGGGGCCTGGACAGGAAGTAGGAAACGTCTCCTTTACAGCTGCAGAGGAGGTAGCCCTGACTGTCGTCCAGCCCACACCTGGGTCTCATATTTCCAGAATCATCTTGGTTTAGCCACTCAGTTTGCAAGTCCCAGCACACTCGCAAAGACAATCAGGAAACTGTTCCCCGACTGGCAACCCAAACGAGACAGGTTGGGATCGACTACACCGGGCTTCCAGACTGGCCCTGCAGCCCAGGGTCCGACACACCCACAGTGCACCTCAGGCCCCAGCCTCCTTTCCATTCTGTGCGGCTCAATGTCATCCCCGTTGTTCCCAGCTTCCACACTCACCTATTCACTAAGCGACAGCACAAAGTCTTCCAACAGTTGTCCCCTAGCCTTCCCAGCAGGGACATACGCAAGCTAGGCATCCCGACCCAGAGCTCATGAGCCAGGAATAAAGCTTGTACCTGCAAATGTCACTGCCATGAACCTGTGGGGTGTCAAATGACCCCCCCACACACACAGACACACGCCAGCTCTAAGGCTCTGGGGGCTCACCTGGCAGTACCCCACACCTTGAGGTGTCAAATGACCCCCACACACACACAGACACACGCCAGCTCTAAGGCTCTGGGGGCTCACCTGGCAGTACCCGACACCTTGGTTGTGTAGCCCATATGCCAGCAGCACGTTGTACAGGGTCTTCTGAAGACAAGGCTCCGCCGTCTTCCGGAACCTCACGTTGTCAGGGAATGTCCGGTTCAGGTCTACACAGAAATGCACCAGTGTCACCATCAACCCTCTGCATCTGCCAAGGTGGCCAGATTCTGTCTCAGATTTCAGGAACAGCACTACCCTGGATGTACCCGAGTCACCTCAGGCACCTAGCCACCACCTCAGGCACACTGCACCCCTGATCTTCACTCCAGGAAGAAGAGTAGTGATGGGTCCTAGTGTTATTTCAGAATCGGGAATAGCAGGCAGCTCCCTGGAGCTATGGTCTCCTCTGGACACACCCAGTCACCCTGTCAGCATGGGGAAAAGCTTCCAGATTCAAAGATCAAATATCTAAGACTAGGGCTGGCATGGAACACACCCCTCTCTAATCCATTAATCCCAGAGTTAATCCTAGTACTCTGGATAGAGGAACAGGGTTTCTGTGAGTTCAAGGACTACCTGCTCTACATAGGGGATTGCAGGTCAGCCAGGGCTACATAATGAAACCCTGTCTCGACAAACAACAACAAAAGGCTAGCCTTGGTGGTTCATCCTTGTAACCACAACACCCAAGAGGCCAAGGCAGGGCTAGCCTGAACTACACAGTGAGCTACAGTTTCAAAAGAACGGACACAAAAACGCCCAGAAACACAGGAAAGGGAACAGGCCAAGCCTCCCTTCAGAGATAAAGTGATACCAGGAATTAAGTAAACGCACGCTCCCGGGCTTTGTGCAGAAGCTTCTCCATGCCCGCCCCTTCCTGCTCTCACAGCCCTTCACCCTCCATAACCTTACAGACCCAAAACATCTCCCCTGGAACTGTAAACATTCCATGACGCAGATGGTCACAGGAACAGAGGCCTCTCACTGCTTCAGACTTGCCATGCAGGCTGTGTTCGCCCTGTGCGGTACCCTTGACCGTGACACTTCCCCCACATGTCAGGGTCTCTCTATGACATAGGGAAAGGCGAGTGTGGAGAAGGCTTGTGGCCGTCTGTGTAGCGCCCAAGTGGTTCTGTGGACATGGAAAGTCCACCGTGTGGTCCTCTAGGATGGTTCACCCAGACATTCAGAAGTAAGCGGGCTGCGACGTGGGCCTGTTAGTAAGGTGCTTGCCCACACGTGTAAAGTCCTGGGTTTGATCCCAGCACCGCAGGAACCAGTCGTGGTAGCATAAACCTGTACTCCCAGCACTCAGAATGTAGAGGCAGGTCATCTGTGGTTACATATGGAGTCCCAGGCCAGTCTGGGAGACCATCCTGTCTAAAATACAAAGGTACCTGTCACTTGATGGCCTGAGTTCCATCCTTGGTACCCACATGATGGAAGGAGAACCACTTCCCACAAGCAGTTCTTTAATCTCAGTCTGCTAACCTCCGTAGAGCCATGTGAACACACACACATGCAAAATAAATGTAATAAAAAATGAAAGCAAGCCAGTACGGTGGCTACACACCTTTAGTCCTAGCACTTGGGGGGGAGAGACATGCAGATTATGAGTTGAGGCCAGCCTGGTCTACATGGTAAATTCTAGGCCAGCCCAGCACTACAGAGTGAGGTCCTGTCTCATAAGTAATCCAAGAGTGGCCACACGACAGAGCATGCACGTGTCCCACAGGATCCACAGTGAGAGACAGAAGTGGATTGACGCGTGTCAGAGCTGGAACACGGGAGGACTGTTGTGGGATGACCCGTTTGTGCGCTGTGTGGGTGTGTCTCTGCCAAGGCGCCCTCTGACTGGTTTAATAAAGAGCTGAATGGCCAATAGCTAGGCAGGAGAGGATGGGCGGGACTTCTGGGGAGAGAGAGGAACGGGGGGGGGGGGGGGAGCTGGGAGGAATCTGAGAGGCGAGGAATTCGCCAGCCAGACGTGGAGGAAGTGGGACTCAGACCTGAGCAGAGGTACTGAGCCACACGACAGAACACAGATTAATATAAACGGTTAATTTACACTTTTGGTTGTGAGCCTAGCCCTTTAATGGCTGAGCTAACCCTCCAGCCCATAAACGGGTTAATTTAAATCATAAGAGCTAGTTGGGAACAAGCATAAGCTAAAGCCAAGCTTTTGTAATTAATAAGAAGTCTCCTCGTCATTATTTGGGAGCTGGTGGTCCAAAGAAAGTCAGACTATAGAAGGGTTAGTGTTTACAGGGGACAGTTTCGGTTTGGGGAAAATAAAATATGATATGCATATTTTCTTACAATATTTTTTCTAAAAATGCACTAAACAGAACCTTTAAACTCACTTTCCAAACACACAGTGATAGCCTATTGTATCTAGGATACACAAGGCCACCTGAGGACTTGGGCTTCCCCTTCAGTGCCACTGACTGTACCCAGAACCCCTTCCACATCTCCTACAGACTGCCTCAGCCCCACAGACTGCCTCAGCCTCACAGACTGCCTCAGCCCCACAGACTGCCTCAGCCTCACAGACTGCCTCAGCCCCACAGACTGCCTCAGCCTCACAGACTGCCTCAACCTCACAGACTGCCTCAGTGCCCCACAGACTGCCTCATCCCCACAGACTGCCTCAGCCTCACAGACTGCCTCAGCCCCACAGACTGCCTCATCCTCACAGACTGCCTCAGCCTCACAGACTGCCTCAGCCTCACAGACTGCCTCAGTGCCCCACAGACTGCCTCAGCCCCACAGACTGCCTCATCCCCACAGACTGCCTCAGCCCCACAGACTGCCTCAGCCCCACAGACTGCCTCATCCCCTCCCCACAGACTGCCTCAGCCTCACAGACTGCCTCAGCCCCACAGGCCTTGGCCATGTGAACCGAGGCTCAGGCGGGCAGTGGGGCTGCAGGATGGTCCTACCCGTGGCAGGAACAAGCCGTCCCCTCCACTTCTGTGCTTGGTTAGGTAACATAAAACTCCAGCACATTGTGTTTCCACGGGTATTGTTCCCTGGAGTCTGCCCTTTGGAAATGCAGCTGTAGTTCCTAAACGTTAATATAATAATATTTGATTTATGCTAACTCTGAGCTTTTGGGGGGTGGTAGGGTTTGTTATTGTTTGGTCTTTGTTCTTTTTCTGTTTTGTTTTGTTTTTTTGAGACAGGGTTTCTCTGTGTAGCGTTGGAGTCTACCCTGGCACTCGCTCTGTAAACCAGGCTGGTCTCGAACTCACAGAGATCCACCTGCCTCTGTCTCCCCAGTGCTGGGATTAAAGGCGTGCGCCACCAGTGCCCGACTGGTCTTTGTTTTTGTTGTTGTTATTGAGACAGAGTCTCTTTACATGGCCCTGGCTGTCCTAGAATTTGCTATGTAGACCAGACTGGCTTCGAACTCAGAGATCCTCCTGCCCTAACGGTGTGAGCCACCCTGCCTGGCAACTCTGAGCTTTTTGAGATCCAGTGAAGCCCTGTCCCTGGGGTCCTAGAGGACAGGGAAGAGCAGCACCCAGGTCAGTCATAATGGCCACCTGACACCGGGGAGCAGGGAGAAGCCTCCACAGGGACAGCAAGTGAACACGACCAAGGCCACTGCTGTTTGGTGCCATGGTGACGCCAGCTGCTGATGCCCCTGAAGCCCCCACAGAGGAAATTCCATCTCTCCCTCACTTCCTCAGGAGCTGGTAGTCACACAGGTGTCTGCTGTTCCTCTTGTGCAGAGTGTAGTCTTCGTTTCTGCCCAAAACAGCATCCGCAGGTGCGTCGTCAGCAGGGCGGGCTTCCTCATTGTCTAGGACCCTAGTCCACCCTCTCCATGCGAGCCACATGGGCACCGGGCTCTGAGCACAGGCCTCCCACCTGTCCTGATGGCTTCCTCCAGGCTGGGGCTACCCTCTCCCTCGAGCAGGCGGCGGTAGTATCCAGGGTTCTGGTCCATCTGGGCCTGGGCTCCACTCATAGCCATCCATACACGGGCCCGGTGCTCCAGTGGGATTCCCTTCCGGACATAGCGCTTCACTGAAAGCCAGAGAGACTGAGGTGAGCTCAGAGCCCAGGGGGTCAGAACAATCAGTCTTCCTCCTTCACACGAGGACTTGTCTTCCTAAACCAACCCAGAAAGGACCCAAAGCGTCCCAACTCCTCCAGAATAGAAGCAGTCCACCAGACCTCTGAAATGGAACACAGCCAGGTACCTCTCACTGCTAACGCACCGACTTGCCAGAGAGAGGGCGGGCTAGCGCTGCGTGCCCATCTCCAACCTCTCTACCCCCGTCCGGAAAGCTACATACCCTCAGCTCTGAGGAGAGGGGGACTCTGTCCAGCCTCTTGTTCTTGGCTCCAAAGGGCCGTCCTGTCCACCACACTGAGTCGACCCAGTGCAGGACATGTGCAAGGCCCCGGATTCAATGTGCAGAGCCCAAAGGGACAAAAGCCAAGTTTAAAAAGCCTGGCTGGGCCGGCGTTGGTGGCGCACGCCTTTAATCCCAGCACTCGGGAGGCAGAGGCAGGCGGATCTCTGTGAGTTCGAGACCAGCCTGGTCTACAGAGCTAGTTCCAGGACAGCCTCCAAAGCCACAGAGAAACCCTGTCTCGAAAAACCAAAAAAGAAAAGAAAAGAAAAGAAAAAGCCTGGCTGGGGAGGTATGGGTTATCTACTGACCTCTGGAGCTTCAGGTAGAGAGGCAAGGGACTTCAGGGCGGGGGGGGGGGGGCAGTTCTCAAGGACCTTGGACCCCAACCAGGACTGGTCCTAACCCGGGGGAAGGGAAGCAGGGTGGCTTCGGGGACGGAAGCCAGTGAGAGGTCGAAGATGCCCTCTCTGTAGACCCCGTGAGCCCAGAGGCCCACACCCCTTCCGCAGTAAGTCTCTCGCTGATCACGGCTTTATCTTGTAGGGCTATTTTTATTGAAAGCAGTAAAAGCACCTGCTGCCACCAAGCCTGGTGACTTGGATTTGGTCCTCACAGTTGAGACGGCCAGAGAGAACAGATGCCCACGAGGTGTCCCTGCACACTCACACCCTTGTCCCACCTCACAGCTGCACCTAGGCCGGGCCGCCGCCGCCTTAATGACAGCTTCAATATTTGCTTCTTCAAAGCAAACAGCCAAAGCTTTGCTGTTTGCCTTTGATATTGTATTATTTTTTTTAAAAAAATTACTTTGGGCCCGAGAATTGGATCAGTGGCTAACGCTGCTCTTGCAGAGGATCCTGGGTTCAAGTCCCAGCACCCACATGGCAGCTCGCAGCCATCTGTAACTCCAGTGCCTGGGGATCTGATGCCCTCTTCTGATCTCCTTGGGCACCGGGCATGGATGGGATGCCCATGCAGACACAACACTTACACACATTAAAAAAAAGGTTAATTACTTTTGAATGAAACTAACTCTAGGGAGTGTTATAATTTGGATGGTCACTGACCCCGGCCTGTGGGCCCAGAGCGGTGCTACTAGGAGGAGCCTTTTAAAGGTGGCGTCTAGCGTGGTCTTCAGGTACTGCAGGTTCTGCCCTTGAAGGACTGCGGGACGTTCTTCCTCACGAGGTGAGTGGGTATACCCGACTCTGTCTCCCGCCACAATCTGCAATGCCTAAAGCAGCAGAGACAACCTCCAAACCCGGAAGCCCCAGCAAACCTTTTCTCTCAGGTATGTGTCATAGTAACAGAAAGGTGACCAACACTGAGGGGGGGAAGGGAAATAAAAGCCCATGCAGCTAGTGAGACTCTACCGGCCATCATGAAAAAGGAAAGCACCTGGGCTCAGAATACAGCTTCACGGTATAGCATTTGCTTAGCACGCATGGGGTCCTGGGTTCAATTCCCAGCACTACAAAAAAAGCAAAGACCCAAGGCACTAGTTCTGTACAACAGATAAATCAGAAAAAACTTCAGGTGGGCAGGAAAGATGGGTCAGCAGGAAAAGGCACTTGCAGTGACACGTTGGTGAGTTTGGTCCCCAGAGGAAGGTGGAAGGAGAGAACTGACTCCAAAGTATTGTCTACACGCACGCACACACACGCGCACACACGCACGCGCGCACACACACACACACACACACGCACACGCACCCCCCCAAATAATGATTCTAAAGCTGACTATAAACTCACAGAAATAAAAACAACGTGGTATTGGTGAAGGATTAGATCAGTGGATTCATGGGACACAGTAAAGAACACAGAAACAGCTGTCCAGAGGTTGACCCAGCAGTTAAGAGCACTAGTTGCTCTTCCAGAGGATCTGGGTTCAATTATCAGCACCCACACACTTGCAGGTAAAATACCTATAAACACAAAAAAATGTTTTTAAAAAAAGCAATGCAGAGAAACAGGCTCACACAAAGAAAGCCAACTGTTTCTTGACAAAAGTGGCAAAGGAAATTCAGTGCAAAAGAATAGTCTGTCCAAATAAAGAATGGTTTAAATAAAAAAAAAATTTGCAGCCACTGAAGCCCTCGGGGCACCGTGGGAATGCAAAAATGCACAGCCACTTTAGAAAACACTTGCAATTTCTTTTCCAGCTTCCCTCCCCCGCCTCCTTAGGACCCTGGTATCAGATAGGCCTGACACATGCTGGACAATACAATATCTTATTAGGTAAGCCTCTAATTCAATCTAGCAATCCCACTAAGCATTTACTTAAGAAAACCTACGCTCACAACAAAGCCTGTGGGCGCTTTTACCATTGGCTTTCATGCCCAGTGTGTCAATCAATGAGCAGACAGGTTGAGTGACACTTCAGCTACAGAAGGAATGAGTCCCTGATGCATAGTACACAAGACCTTCGATGAGCCCCTAGCGCAGAGGGTCTCAACCCACCCACCAGAGGCTGCATATCAGATATTTACATTACAATTCATGACAGTAGCAAAACGACAGTTATGAAATGAAATAGCAATGAAATTATTTTATGGTTGGGGTCACACCAGCATGAGGAGCTGTGTTAAAGGGAGGCAGCATTGGGAACAGTTAAGAACTAGAGTCTGGTGCAATATCGAAACCAGACTCAAATGCTGCAGCCCCAGCCAAGCAATTACACGGCATCCTGGGAAGGCTGACTCAGAAATGACTGACAAGGAGTGGTCCTTCATATTCGGAAAGTGATGAAACTGTTAATTTTCATGTGCATGGGAGGTGCACCCAGGAGCAGGCACCCACGAGGGTACCGGATCCCCTGGAGCTGGAGTTTTACAGTTTGAACAGCCTGACATTGATGCTGGAGGCCAAACTCGGGTCCTCTCTAAGAGCAAATATGCACTCTCAACTGCTGAGCCGTCTCTCCAGCCACCCCTGCCCCACTGCCAACTCTTTCAGATTTTTGAGATAGGACCTCACTATGTAGCCCTAGCTAGCCTAGAACTCTATGGAGAACACTGAATAGACAAGGCTGGCTTCAACCTTACAGCAATCCCCCGTCTCTGCCTCTGCCTCCTAAGAACTAGGATTAAAGTTACTCTGGCTCTGGTTTGAATTTTAACTGTGTTTTGCTGTTTGTTTAAAATCCTTAAACTGTACATTCATAACAGTGAGTTTCAATATCAATTTTAAAAACAATTTAGGAGCCAGGCATTGGTGGTGCACGCCTTTAATCCCAGGACTCGGGAGGCAGAGGCAGGAGGATCTCTGTGAGTTCGAGGAAAGCCTAGTCTACAGGGTGAGTTCCAGGACAGCCTCCAAAACAATACAGAGAAACCCTGTCTGGAAAAACCAAAAAATAAATAGATAAATAAAAACAATTTAGTAAGCAAATCAACAACAAAAAAATAAGAATAAAAGAGAAAATAATTTCATAATATAAAGTTTTGTTGTTGTTTGATTTTTAAGCAAAGAACAAAATAGTCCCACACATCAGTTCTGGCATTTGATACCGGCTCTGCTACAGCTTCCTTGCTACACCCAAGCCTGCCTCTGTCTCCTATCTGTGAAACAGAAACAGCGCGTAGTCCAGCCACGGCAGTGGCTGAGCTGGGACTCCTGCTGGCCCAGAGGCCAGTCCCCATGCTCACTATCTTGTCTAAATTTTAGACTTTAGAATGAAGATAGCTTTCTTGCTCTCACAGACCGTGCTCCTGCTGAGGGTAGGGTTCCCCCCCCCCCACGCAGAGGCCATTAAACCCTGCAGAGGACCCCAGAGAACTAGCTTCCGCCTCTCTGACCCAAACAAGTCAAGCAAAAGCCAGGCTCGGGGCATTTGGCCCTGAACAGCTTCCACAGTTCACTTGGAGCTCAGGTGTGTGATACACTAAAGTCACCAAGGAGGACAAAGAAGCAAACGGCTCCATGCTTGCTCTCTGACAAAGTTCAGACTCCCCCTGCTACAGAAAAGGCATGTTCTATTCTGGGGGGCTCCCAGTGGGCCTTTACACAGGACGGGAAAACAGTATGCACTTGATCAGTAGAGGGACTTAAGGCTGTCAAGTGAGACGTCCTCTGATGCCGACGTCACAAACTAAGACCTAAAACATCCTTTCTGGTGTAGACAGAGGGGGTTCCTGAATCAGAAACCTCTTTGGCACATACAGAATACCAACATGGTGACATCCTCTGGCACAGCTGTGACCTCTGCACAGATGGCTTGGCCAGTGGCTGACACCCTTTTGATATGGAAGGTGCTTGTCTTGCACAGACCAGGTCAAGAAGGCCCACCTGGATATGTGGTGAAGAGAATGGAAGGGGCAGTAGCCCTTAATGGATGTGCATTTACACACCCCCAAGCCTCCCCAGACCCAGTTGCTCAAGACTCCCAGCTTCTCCTCTTCCACCTCGGAAACAGTAATTCTCTTCTCTTCTCCCTCCTGGCAGCTGCTGAGATCTACAGCCTGCCTGTCCCACAGTGTTTGCTCTTGAATGCCAGTAAGATGTCTTTGAGTCTCCTTCCAAACCTGTTTGAAACCTATGACCAACCCCAAGGCATGGCAACGCATGCCTGTAAGCCCAGCACTTGGGAGGCAGAGGCAGATGAATGTCTGTGAGTTTGAGGCCAGTCTGGTCTATATAGCAAGTTCTAAGTCAGCCAGGGTTTGAAATACCATATCTGATAACAAACAAAAATTTACCAGTGAAATCAAGAACTTCAAAAGGGGATCTCTCTGTGAGTTCAAGGACAGCCTGGTCTACAGAGCGAGTTCCAGGACAGCCTCCAAAACAATACAGAGAAGCCCTGTCTCGAAAAAAACAAAAACTACAAAAAACAAAAACCGAGAGAGAAAAATAGAGAAGGGGGAGATGGAGGGAGGGAGGAAGGGAGGAAAGGAGGGAAGGACGGAGGGAGGGAAGGAGAGAGGGAGGGAGGGAGAGAGGGAGGAAGGAGATCAGCAGATACCAAGGGGTACTTACTGAAACTCAAGAGAGGGTTTAACATTGAGCCCCTGGCTCCTACCCCCCCATACATGGACACCGCTTCCTTGGTCATGTGATCTTTGTCCTGCAGATCTTGCCGGCTGATTACACTACAGTCAACCTAGAATATCTGTCAGGAATTCCATTTCTGAAGTAACTTGTCTGCTCTTGTTTTATGATTGATTGACCTTCCCAGCACTACAGCTTCCCTGACTATAAACTTAGAAACAGGGACACTCGGGGACTCCAGGGACCCCACACACCCTGCCAGAACATCAGGACAGCTCTCAGCCTGCCTCAGGCTAAAGGTCGCCAGAAGCCAGACACATCCGCTTATATCTATAACCATAATGACATCCTAATGAATATTACATAATTGAAATAATATTAAAGCAAAACGATGGCTTAAAAAATTTAAACTTTTTTTTTGAGATTTCTTTTTAGTCAGGCCTGGTGTGGTGTCCTGCACGCTTAATCTCAGTCAGCACTCAGAAGACTTAGGCAGGGAGACTGCTGCGAGTTTGAAACCAATCTGGTCTACATAAAGAGAGTTCCATTCTATTCCAGCTCTGGCTGCACAGTGATACACTGACCCCCCCCCCACAAACACACAGAGACAGTGACAGAGACAGAGAGAGGTTCTCTCTGTGTGGCCCTGGCTGTAGTCCAGACTGGCCTGGAACTCCCAGAGATCTAAAGTGCTAGGATTAAAGGCATGTGCCATAAAGCCAGCTATCTTTGTGTGTGGGAGGGGTGTGGTCGTGCCTGCTTGCATGCGTGTGTATATAGGTGTTTATACATGGGTATGTGTGCCCATGGAGGCCAGAGGCACTGGATTCCCAGGGAGCTGGAGTTACAGGAGGCTGTGCCCCACCCCATATGGGTGCTGGAAATTGAACTTGGGTCCTCTGGGAGAGCAGGAAGCACTCTGCCTCTTACTCCTTTCCACCCAGGGAGTTTCGAGACAAGTGTTCAAAAGAAACCAAACCAGACAATTGCTAACCAGGCCCAGTGCTGAGGCCCACAGAAGATCACTACTTCAAGTCCCGCCTAAGCCCTCAGGAGGACAAGTTCTTGCTGGCATGTGTAAGAAGAGATCTGCAGGGCTGGAGAGACAGCTCAGTGGTTAAGAGCACTGGCTGTTCTTCCAGAGGACCTGGGTTCGCTTCCCAACACCCACATGGCAGCTCACAACAGTCTGTAACTCCAGTTCTAGGGGACCCAATATGCTCACACAGACATACATGCAGGTCAAACGTCAATACACATAAAAGTAAATTTTTTTAAAAAGAGATCTGCACAGACCTACATCTTCCAGTGATAATCAGTCTGGCCTTACCTACCCTCTCAGCCATAGAAGTCACTTCCCGTGAGGAAGGCCAAGTGCTCCTTGGAGGACACATTAAGGCAGTCCACAGTGGTGACTTCTGTGGTGGACTAGGTGGGAGAGAGGCTACTTCACTTTGTATCTTTCCGTATTAAAAAAAAAAAACATTTACCATGTGCATGAATTACGTATTAAGTGTAAATAAAACCTTCTAACATTAAAAGACCAAAGAAGTAGGTACTAGCCGGAAACATGCTAGCACAGAGACAGGATTGGACAGAGTGTCCCCTCCCTCTCTCCCCAGGATCCTAGCCCTTCTGATTGGACCATTCTGCTCTAACACCATCACTAATGCCCTCAGGGTGACACTGCAGGTCTGTCTACCTGGCCACCTGGCAAACGCCTACATACACACACACACACACACACACACACACACACACACACACACACACACACACCTTTAACAAATATGAAGTCCCTATTATCTTAACAAAGCAAGGTTCCCTGTACCCAGGGCTCCACAGTGACATAAACAAAACCCCCTTTAAGCACGGAGGGGCCTGTGTTTCTAGCAAAGAAACAAGCATCGATCAAATATGATGTAGGGGAAGGAAAAAAAAACATATTGGAAAGGCATCATGGTCCCTGTACAAGAGGAAAGAAAGTTTGTCTCAGAACTGGACCAACCAGGAGTCCAGCCTGTCTGCTGTTGAAGCATGACATCAGCTGGAGCCCAGTCCCCCACTGCAGCTCCTGTTAGGAAAGGACATACCTAGAGCCCCACCCTGAGTGTCCCACCCCTACCCAATCTCTGGGGACGAGGCGCGGTTCTAAACCCCCTCAGAGCACGAGGCTTCCAAGCAGGGATGGACTTTGCCCGTCCTCAGTTAAGAGGGTGGTGACCATGGTGGACCGGTAGCGAGGTGTGGAGCTCCCCAGCCGGCTCTGTGGCACCCTCACACAGACACACATGGCCCTCAGGCAAGGATCTCCTGATGTCCCAGGAGTCGCGCTTGCGGTGGTGGGGATCAGCTATAAAGGGGTTCAGCTCCTAAGGAATTGCTTACATGTCTCGGGTAGCGGCGGGGTTCGTAGGTCTGACTATAGGGGTTCCGGCAGGTGGGGACCCTGCTGCTGGGGAGTCCCATTTTAGAGAGGTCCTGCTGCCGGGGGCCGAGGAGGGTAACCACACTCGCGGGTTGCACTATACTGGGTTCTACTGCTGGGGAGTCAAGCCATGGAGACGCTAACTGCTGCAGAGTAGCGCTATAGGAGGTCCCGCAGTCCAGAGGTCGGGCCGCTGGGGGTCTGACTGCTGGGGGAAGTCACGTTTGGCTGAAGTCACGTTTGGCTGATTGGCTGCCAAGCCAGCCAGCATCAAGCCTCTCACCTGTCAGGCTCTTTCGGACCCCGCCGCTCCCCTTTAGAAGTTTGGACCATTTGATCGCCCTCTTGGTGAGTATCACCAGGTACGTGGAAAAGAATTCTTCATAAGCCTCATAATCAAAGTCTTCCGGCCTTTCAAATCCATACGGATCGATCCTACAAACACAAAAAGAACCTGTTTCCCGAACCAAGTTTCCGCGCCCGCAGGGATGCAGCTGGGGTCCAGGAGCTCCGCCACCCGCCACCCCTCGGTCCGCCCGTCCGTCCATCCTCGGTCCACCGTCCCTTCCTCTCTTCCTCCCCTCCTCCATCCCCTCCCCTCCTCCGCCCCTCATTCCCCTCTCATCTCCTAGGGGACCCGAGCGCGTCCCCCGCGCAGCAGCCACCGGCTCAGATCCAGTCCGGGGCGAGCGGCCGGCACCCCGCGCGCAGCCTCCGCACCCACCTGGGCACCCGGGCTCGCGCCGCCTGCGCGCGCTCTGCGGGATCCATGCGGAGAAGGGCCGCGGACCGCGGGACTCTAAGGCAGCGCAGCCCCGAGCGCTGGACCCCGGTGCGCCGCCGGCCCCGGGGCGCGCGAGTGCTTCCGGCGGGGGCGTGGCCGGGACGGGGGCGGGACGGGACTAGGGGCGGGGACAGTGTGGGGGCGGGGTGGGTGGACTGGGCGGGGATGGGGTGGGGGCCCTGTGGGGCACCGGAGGGCCTAGGGACTCCGGGGGCCAGGCGGGGTGCACCTGCTGCAGCCAGGCACTAGGGATCTGAAAATCCATGGGGATGGGAGCCTTCGCCGAGGTTAAAGGATCGGGATCCACTTTAGAGTCTTTTCAGAATCTTTCAAGCCTCAGTGCCCGGCTGACTGGACTTCGGACTCCGAGCTCCTGCGCCGAAAAAGGAGTCTTCATTTTTTTTTTTTTAACTTTTCTCTCTTCCGTTTCAAAGCTGAGAACACACGGCTTTGAAGGCCACCATCTACGGATACGTGCTTCTCCAAACCTTGGAGCCCGAGGTCTAGCCTTGGAACGAGCCACTGCCACCCCACTGTCTCTTCTCGCCTGGAAACGTCCCAGCGCCGTGGGATTCTGCAGGGCACAGTGCCACGGTCCTGGGCTTCTTTTACCACGGTCCCCATCGCTGTCAGGTTCTCGAGATTTCAGACTCTGGGTATGGTTAGGGAGGTGAATCGGAAACCTGTGGCGACATTTCTGACTCGTGCTTTATCTACGTGCGGAGGTAAAAGCACATTGGGCTTTGGCGCCTCAGCCCTTGGGGTCAGCGGTGGGACGGATTGGACAAGTCAGAAGTACGTGTGTGTGTGTGTGTGTGTGTGTGTGTGTGTGTGTGTGTGTGTGTGTGTGTGTGTGTTGTTCTGTCCTGAGCCCTCGACAGAAGCTCACTTTCTAGGAGTCCCTTCTAAAAAGCCCCCGGGCTATGCTGGCTGCGGAAGGAATGATCCTCAGCTGAACTCTGGGAACTAGTGGGAACTGGTTGAAGTAGCTAACCGGAAGCCTGGGGGGAATTAGTTAAAATTTGCCTGGTTCCCGGGGGCTGCTTGTGTTGGTGCTCAGCACTCTTCTCCATACACCCCATGTGAAGGAACCCCACATCACTGCTGGGAATAGAGACGCACCCCGCGGGACCCGGACTCTGTCTCTCAGCTACGCAGCCATCTCTACCTTTTATTTCATTTTCTATAAGTTGTGAGACTACTATAAGACATGTGGAGAGAACATAGGTTTTCCCCCCTCTCCTTGCTTTGACCAAACTGTAATAAACAAGTTTTCTTTACTAAGTTTTGGTGCCCACTGTTCTTTTATTTTTTATTTACTTTTTAAATCCTTTTTTCTTTTAATCTGTCTGTCTATCTATCTATCTATCTATCTATCTATCTATCTATCTGTTGAGACAGGGTCTCACTGTGCAGCTCTGTTTGTTCTGCCACTCACTATGTAGACCAGGCTGGTATTGAACTCAGAGAGATCTTCCAGTTTCTGCCCCACCCCACCCCCAGGTCCTGGGATTAAAGACATGAGCCACCTTGTCTGGCCCCATCTTTCTTTTAGAATACATCAAGAAATGAACCTGGGAATCTAGTTAGAGCCACAGCCAATGAAATTTAGTGCTAGCGTGAGCAGAACCCCAGATTGCAGTTCTCACTGATGTCCAGTTTGTTTGGTGCCCCTGGGGAAAACTTGCAGAGGTCGGCTCAGCCTAGTGGTGAATGACTAACACCAGATGTCCTTTCTCCTGGGACTGACAGACCTGCCAGTGCTCTGGCCTTGCCCTTTCCCTCTGGGGACTCAGACCCACAGGCAGGACTCCATTCATTCTTTCCTATTCATGACTTTGCCCTCGGCCTGGCCACACAGAGCTGGAGAGCTGTCTACCAGGGGACCTCCTCCACATTGGCTCCTCCTCCACATTGGTTCCTCCTCCACATAGGCTCCTCCTCTTCTGTTTATTTATATATTTGGTGCCTTGTTTGCTTTGTTTGGTTTGAGATAGCGTCTCTCTATGTAGTCCTATGTCCTGGAGCTCACTATGTAGACCAGGCTGGCCTTGAATGCACAGAGATCCTCCTGCCTCTGCCTCCCAAGCCTGTTTTCTCTTTTCTTCCCTGAGATGGGCTGTTGCAGTCAAAACAAATGAAAGAGACAAAGTTCAGTCGATTCTGACAGTCCGCCTCCTCGTCCCCTTTCTATGCCCTGCTCTCCCCGCCCCCAGCACCCCAGCCCAAATGGCATCTTCACCACCCCGGCTCTGTAACTTCTGTTGATGGAGTCCCACCACGGTCTTGGAGAAAAGCCTGGACTGCGGCTCTGATGCAGACTGGGAAACATCCATGACCCTCCTCCACTTGAACTTGAGAATAAACGCATACTCTCCACTCCTGTGAGGGTTTGTGGCCAGATGTGACCAGGGCAGGATGCCGGCACTAGCCAGTTAGTGAGGTAAGAATAACTGCCCTGTAGGGAGGGTGGGGAAGGAAGATACAGGGTTAGGGGGAGTATGATCCTCTCATCCCACCAGGTACCCACAGGGGACTAGGACAGCTAAAGGCCACAGGCCCTGAGTCTGCCCATGCCCCACACCAACTACCTTAACATAGCCCGACCCACGGTGGTCCAGGGTGATCATCCACACCCTTCCCCGTCCTAAGCCACCCTCTGAGGCACAAGGTCACTCTAAAGCCTTGGATGGGCAGCACTGGACAGGGAAACAGCACCACGAGTCTGAGAGAAATCTAGCCTTGCTTCAAGGGTTAAGCGTTTCCGAGGCTATTCCCTCAGAGACAGGTCTAAGGTGGGTGGATGGGGCCCTGGTGTCGAAGAATTTAGCTGGCAACAACTGAATCCACAGGCATACCTTCAGTGCCAAATCCTAGACGGCCAGCTGGCATCATCAGCTCCCTGATGCCTGCCCACTCCACTGCCCATGCCCCGTCTTAGATACTTTCCTATTGCTGTGAAGAGACTCCATGACCAAAGCAACTTACAGGAGTGTGAGCCATGGCCGCCACGGCAGGCAATGTCCACAGTCCCTGAGGCCTCACACGCAACCACAAGCAGGAGGCAGACAGCTTGCTAGGAATGACAAGGGCTTCTGAAATCTGGAGCCCATCCCCAGTGACACACCTCTTTCAATATGGACACACCTCTTTCAATATGGACACACCTCCTTCAATATGGACACACCTCCTTCAATATGGGCACACCTCCTTCAATATGGACACACCTCTTTCAGTATGGACACACCTCTTTCAATATGGACACACCTCCTTCAATATGGACACACCTCCTTCAATATGGACACGCCTCCTTCAATATGGACACACCTCCTTCAATATGGACACACCTCCTAATCCTTCCCACAGTCCCACCGACTGGGACCAGGTGTTCAAATATATGAGCTTCTGGGGCCATTCTCATTAAAAGTCCTCCCCACCCAAGCACACTGGTGGAGGAGGCGGGGCTTGGGGGTGGAGGAGAGAGGAGCTCCTAGGGCTCCTTGAATCTGGGTCCAATCTGTCTCTCATACAGCAACCATTACAGAACTTTCAGAACAGGTAACAGGGTGAACTGCCTACATTTTCTTCACACAAATCACAGAGTGAAATGTCGGAAACCTTGAGGGGCTACAGGTTAGCGTGTAGTATGGTGGGTCCTATGCTGTAGTGCCGCACCAGGGCTTGGGAATCTGCAAAGCCTGGTTAGCTGGTCTTTGGTCATATTATGTGTGGCAGGCTGTAGACTGTGCCCCCTAGTTTCCAACAGAGGACGGGAGGCAGGAAGGGAAGGGCAGCTACTGTAGCTTAAAGGAGGCTTGAGATACTTGTGTTGTGTGGAGGCTACAGAACCAGAGGCAAGATTGACTGGCCCTGGGAGATGGGCCAGGCTTAAGGAGACACGCATCTCTTGAGTGCTTGGATGGTGCTGAGACAACGTATCCAGCCTGCTTATTTGTGGATGTTTTGTTACGTGTGGGGTTTTATTTTTGCAGTACTGGAGACTGAATCTTGGGGTTCATGCTTGCTAAGCAGGTGCTCTACCACTAAATTATGCACCCAGATCACTTTTTATTTTTTCTTTTTAAACAGACTCTCCCTAAGTTGACCAGAGTGGTCTTGAACTCACTCAGTAGTCCAGGCAGCCTTGCATTTGTGATCCTTCTGCCTCGGCCTGGGATGACAGACCTAACTGATTTTGTTTTTTGTTGTTACAGTAGGAAGAGTGTGTTTTATTTCATGGTTCAAGGTATAGCCATGATGGCCTGTAAGTCAGGGCGGCGAGAGTTTGAAGCAGTCCATTGCTTTGCAGGGAGGAAGGAGAAAGCAATGAATGTTTTCGCTCAGCTTATGTGGTCGTTTGGATGAGAATGGTCCCAGAGGTTCACGTGTTTGAACACTTGGCCCACAGTTGGTGGAACTGTTTGGGAAGGATTAGGAGGTGTAGCCTTGTTGGAGGAAATGGATCCTTGGGGGTGAGTCAGCTCTCTCTCTCTACCTCTTTTTTTTTGTTTGTTTTTTTGCTTTTGTTTTTGTTTTTCGAGACAGGGTTTCTCTGTATTGTTTTGGAGGCTGTCCTGGAACTCACTCTGTAGACCAGGCTGGTCTCAAACTCACAGAGATCTGCCTGCCTCTGCCTCCCAAGTGCTGGGATTAAAGGTGTGCGCCACCACTGCCGGGATGGTCATGGTGTCTTATCACAGCTTACTTTCTCCTTTTTAACAGGAAAAATTATTTTTATAAATTCTTTGAGGATCTCATATTCATACTAAATATTTTCATCATGTTCACCCATGGCGACTCTACATGATTTTCCGAGACCTACTCTCCACTTCCCACTCTTCCCAACTTTATGTCTTTCTTTTTTTTTTTTTTGAGACAGAGTCTCTCTCCATCACCCTGGCTGGCCTAGACTCTCTGTGGAGATCAGACTGGCCTCAAAATAACAGAGATCCACTTGCCTTTACTTCCCAAGTGCTGGGATTAAGGGCATGTGTTACCCATGACCTCACTTTTTTTTTTTTTTTTTTTTGGTTTTTCGAGACAGGGTTTCTCTGTATTGTTTTAGAGGCTGTCCTGGAACTCGCTCTGTAGACCAGGCTGGCCTCAAGCTCACAGAGATCTGCCTGCCTCTGCCTCCCAAGTGCTGGGATTAAAGGCGCGCGCCGCCACCACCACCTGGCTGACCTCACATTTTTTTAAATGAGCATTTTGTACAACACACACACACACACACACACACACACACACACACACAGAGGCATATAGGCATCATGTGGGTTCCCTTGGAGGTCAGAAATAGTGCTGGATCCCCTAGAACTAGAGTTACAGATGATTTGTGAGCCACCATGTAGGTGCTGAGAACTGAGCCCAGGACCTTTTGTAATAGCAGCAAGAGGTCTCAACTCCTGAACCACCTCTCCTGCCCTCCCCCTTTCCTTACAACCTCTAGAATCTATTCTGACTGCCCATATACTCATGGGAGTGGGGCCATCCAGAGGGTGTGATTGACCTACCAGGGACCACGCCCTTCATAAAGTCTTGGGCGTGGGGCCATGCAGAGAGTGTGATTGACCTTAAGAAACTGCCCGTCCGTCCTCCAGAAGCCATTCACCCGGCTCCTCAGCTGTGGGTGGAGACTTGGGACCCCTTCCTTCCTCTTAACCAGCTAATTATCCTTAATGGAAACTGATGCTGCTGAACTTTATCTGAGCCCGTAAGCTTGGACAGTAGATGGATAAAGAGCGCCCCCTGATTTGTGTTATGGGAAACATCTCCTTGCCTTTGTGCTGTGGATGAGCCTGGCCATGGCCCATGTGACAGGCCAGACATAGTCCTCCAGCCCCCCCTCTGCCTCCTGAAGCCTGTGCAAGTGTCTTTGCTGATCCACGTGCCCCCCGCCCCGGCCCCTCACCTTTACCCTGCCCTGAGCAGGCCCCTCTGGGGAGCAGGTTATCCACTAGCCCTTCCCCAACCATACAGGCTGCTCTTCTGAGTCTGAGTGTCATTTAGGAGGGATCTCTTTCTGTCGCTCCTGTGACCTTGCAGGCAGATGGTTAGAGCTTCCGAGCTACTGTTTCCTTAAGTTTGTGTTGATCCCTTACTGCCCCAGCGACCAATCGCCTTCAGCTCTCAGCATCTGTGAGTGGGCGGGCTCTTTGGAGACTTGACAAAAGAGAAGAACATAAAGTCTGCAAGTAGTTTTATTTATTTATTTTTTTTTTTTGGTTTTTACGAACTGTTTTGGAGGCTGTCGGTCCAGCCTGGCCTCGAACTCACAGAGATCCGCCTGCCTCTGCCTCCCGAGTGCTGGAATTAAAGGCGTGCGCCACCATCCCCCAGCACCTGCAAGTAGTTTTAAAGATGTTCCAACCGACGGCAGCTGGGGACAGCGATGGGACAGTGGACAAGCCAGAAGTAGAACATTTGCCTATGACACCCAGCACTGGGACAGACAGACAAACAAAAACAAACACAAAACCCTTCAGCTAAATGAAGAGGAGAATTACAACACCCTCTGCGAGGCTGGATAATGAGAGTCTGGGGAGATTCTTGTCTGTATTTGAAATTTTCCATCTTGGAACAAACCATTGGCTTCTACCCCAGCCCTGGTCCCTGGACAGCTTCCTACTGTAACCCAAATGCTGAGGTCCTGAGGAGCAGGGCATGCATCACACTTTTCTGTGTCTCATTCCTGCTGTGTCCAGGGCAGTGGGGTTAGTGCAGCCCCATGAATTAGGGATAAATGGATTGGCATAAGGAGGCCCCAGTGGCCTCAGAAAATGCCCAAATTTTGCAGCTCTTTAACCCCAGCACTTACAAGTCCCAAGGTTAAGCCTGTGAGTTCTAGGCCAGTTTGCTTTACTGAATTTCCAGATGCTGGCAGAACTTGGGCCTTTTCTTCAGAGCCCCCAGCTCCCTCGTAACACTTTACCTAAGGCCTAAGTAGGACACAAGACTACAGTCATTGGGGCCATGCAGGTAACCAGCTCACCCTAGCCACAGGGTCCTAGGATATATGGGCTGGCTTAGCTCACCTACACCTGTGAGAGTGGAGCTCGGCAGGGTCACCTGCTCACAGGGCTAACAGCAGTGGTGGCTGTGTGGCCAGCCTTGGGTCTCTTGAGCTGGTGGCTTTCTCCCTGTTAGATGCTGACCTCCCTGCCTGACCTGATCCAGAAGGAACTCCCACAGCCTGACAGCCCTTCCTGGGCATTGAATCCAGGGGTACTGAGAAGAAAGAAAACAGGTTTGGCATGGTGAATGGGTGGCGCTTAGGGAGGATGGGTGGGTCCTGATCTGCCAGTTCCCTGAGTGGAGCTCAGCCTACAACAGGGATCTGGCTCCACGCGCAGCTCATAAAACAGACTAAGCCTTTCTTTTCAATTTATTAGTGTATGTCAGTCATACACAGTCATAGGTTTCCTTCTGATGCTCCACGCTTGAGTAGAATGTGGACTACAACCTACCCGCCCAGAGCTGATCCAAAACCATGGAGGCAGAGCCCATTTCCCATCAGCCTCCTGCGGCCTGATTATCCCTGGGGTGAAGAAGTCAGGAGGCGGGGAGCACGCATCACCCCCCCTTCAAAGACACCGCACTGCTGTGACCGTACCCTTGCCTGGGCTAAATAGCCTTGACAGCATCTTGAAAGCCAGAGAGAGAGAGAGAGAGAGGGAGTGAGTGAGAGCTGAAAGTCCCTAAAGCTGCTAATCCCAGGATTTGCAAGGCAGAGGCAGGGGAATTGCAAGTTTGAGATCAGTCTGGAGAAAAGAAGAGAGATGGACAGAGTTGTTCGTCCTGGACACAGGGCAGACAGCCTCTTAAGAATTCCTTGGGGGGGGCGGGCGTTGGTGGCGCACGCCTTTAATCCCAGCACTCGGGAGGCAGAGGCAGGTGGATCTCTGTGAGTTCCAGGCCAGCCTGGTCTACAAAGCCAGTTCTAGGACAGCCTCCAAAACAATACAGAGAAACCCTGTCTCGAAAAAACCAAAAAAAAAAAAAAAAAAGAATTCCTTGGGGGGGAAGGACAACTTTGTGGTTTGGAGTCCGGATCACCAGGATTCCTCTCCTCTGTGTAGCATGGCCAGACAGACCAGAGTCCCGTGGCCAGTTTTCACTCAGGCCAGAGGACCAGCACTCTGCCTGGTGGCCCAGTGGAAGACCTATTCTCCAGATACCTAAACCACACACTTTGCATCCCCTCCCATGGCTCCAGGGTACCTGGAAACGACCATGTTTCTTGAAGGTGAAAACTACTCTAGCAAGTGTGTGATTTCCATATTCCTTCCTTTCATATGGATTGAGTTGATCCTGGTAGAGCTATGTTTAAAACATGAAAATCCTGCATGTGGTGGTGGCAGATGCCTTTAATCCCAGCACACGGGAGGCAGAGGCAGGTGGATCTCTGAGTTGGAGGCCAGCCTGGTCTAGTGATTAAGTTCCAGGACAGCCAGGGCTACACGGAGAAATGCTGTCTCAAAAAACCAAACACAACAACAAAATCGAACAACAACAAAAACGATTAAAGCAGCCGGTGGTCCAGACATCACACTCATTATGAGGCATCTCAAGTGCCTAGAGAGGCAGATGAGTGTTAGCTCACCATCCGTCACTCCAGCATTTACTTCTCTCTCCTTTCAAAGACGAGGCACAAGCTGTGTGTGGAAGGCGGAGGCAGGAGGAACCAGAGTTGAAGGCTAGCCTCAGCTACATGACGAATATGGATGAAATTTCCCAGAAAGGCTGCGCTTCAAACAGAACCTTCCCCAAGGCTGATTAACTGATCCGAGCAACCAGTGATTGTGAGGAGGTTGGAATGTGGCAAGTTCAGAGCCCAGTTATCTCCAACCATCTCCATAGACCTGGTAGTCCTGTGACCTGGAGATGAGACACTCGGAATGCACAAACCGAGTGGAGCGCCAGTTCCCTTAGGAACGCCTTCGCTAGCTTCCACCAGCCCCCACTGAAAGTGCCACCAGTGCCGAGGCCCAGAGCAGGGCTTTTCCATGACTCTGTAGCAGCCTCTCCGTGCTCCCACCAAGGCATCTGAGAAGCATCCTGACTTATCTTGTTTGTTTGTTTTGGTTTTTCGAGACAGGGTTTCTCCATGGCTTTGGAGGCTGTCCTAGAACTCTCCTTGAAGACCAGGCTGGCCTCGAACTCACAGAGACCTGTCTGCCTCTGCCTCCTGAGTGCTGGGATTAAAGACGTGCGCCACCACCGCCTGGCTTGATTTACTTTTCATGACATTTATTTATTTATTTATTTCTGACTTTATTCGTCGCATGGAATTTAGAGTAAGTTGTCCTCTGACCTTCACAATGCATGCTCTGGCACCCACACTCACAAGAGCACACACATGCACACATGCAATAATAATACAATAACATGTTGAAATAGATTAGGCATAGCTGGCCATGGTAGCTCATGCCTGTACTAAGGATTCGGAGACGGGAGGATTATGAATTTGGGGCCAGCCTGAGCTATTTAGGTGCTCCCGGATAGCCTGCGCCGTGTAGGGAGACTGAATCTTGAAGACAGAACGTATTAAGAGGAGCAGGGTTAAGGTTTTGGCTGCTCTCTTCTGGGGCTGAGCAGCCAGTCTTGGCAGTACATGGTTAGACACAGGAACAGTACTTGTGTGGCAATACTGCATCTGGCTTTCTGGCCCTGCTGCTGAAGTGACTAAGCACATTTGGAGATGGTAGCCAGTGAAAGAAAATGCTGTTTGTGTGATACTTAAATATGAAACCAAACATGCTTCAGTATTTATCAGCCTTGAAAATGCCATAAGGAGGCACAGAGAAAGGCTTTATCCAGTTCCTGGGCGGGGTCTCTGTCTGGGTGGGTTTAACAGAATCCCAGTGATGTCAGGCTTCCAGAAAATTCGGAATTGTCAGCCTCGCCCTGTTCCTTGGAGAAGTCACCTGCTCCTCCCTGCAGTGAACATCTGTGCTGGGTCATGGGGCTCCTCCCACAGAGAGAATGCGGCTTTTCCCTGCCACTCCTCTGGACAGCTCCTCCCCAACCACACACTTTCCCGTCTCCATTCGGCATTGGTTTAGTAGTTTTTGAATTGCATATAAAGTGACAGGTTTCCTCGTGGCATTTTCAAACATGCTTATTTTTGGTTGACCAACACCTCCACATCACCTACTAGTGTCCATCTCCCCGATTTATTTGTTTTTTTTTTAATTTTTGAGCATGTACTCAAGAATGAACATGTGGTTCATGTGTGCGCATGCACACGTGCACGCGCCACACACACACGCAAGGAGGTGAGAGGGCAGCTTACAGGAGACCGTTCTCTCTGTCCAACTCCCTTTCCTCCTTGTGTGTTTCATGGATCGGGTTCAGATGGTCAGACTTGGCTGCAGGTGCCTCTGCTCACTGAACCGTCACGCCTGCCCTTGTTTTGGTTTGTGTTTTTGAAGTAGGACCTCACTATATGGCCCTGGCTGGCCTCCAACTTTTGGTGATTCTTCTGCCCCTGACTCTTGGATGCTGGGCTTATAAACATGCACTGTCCCAGCCAGCCATGTCCTATGCATTATCTTGGGAACGAGTGTGCCATAAAAACACAGTCCAAACACGATGGGCAGCTTGGCCGTTTGTCTGGGATCTATAACAGCAGCCTGGAGTTTTCCTGGTGTAGGCTGGAGCTGGAGCTGGGAAGCTGGGCCCTGATACAGATGAGACCTAGTTGACACGGGTTCCTCTTCTTGATGGATGCTCAAAGCATGAAGCTCGGGTGCCCCAGAGGGGCTGCTTGCACTCCTACAACTTGCAGAGGTGATTTCAGTGGAGACTAAGCGCACAAGCTCTGAGCACCAGGGCTCTGGGCTGTTTATTTTTAGAAGCTGTTGACATTTGTCGACAGCCAGTTCCACCCCTGCCACTTCTTACGCCAAAGTCTTACAGTTGTCCCTAAGCACAGGAGAAGATAGTGTCAACTGTCCCGAAGCATAGAAGGTAGTTTCTGCTCTCAGCCTCACCCACCCCTACTCAACTCTGTCTACGGATGTCAGGGCTGTACTCTTCCTCCTTTCCTTCTAAATATATTTATTTACGTGTGTGTGTGTGTGTGTGTGTGTGTGTGTGTGTGTGTGTGTGTGTGTATGTAGGTCTCTGAAGAGGTCAGAAACAGACATCAGATTTCTTGGAGCTGGAGTTACAGGTGAGTCACTCAATAAGGATGCTGGGATCCAAACTGCAGTCCTCAAGACTGAGCAGCACGTACTCTCTAATCACTGGGCCACCTTTACAACTGGCAGAGCACAGGCAACAGCATGCGGAGCTTGGAGTGTGGACTCACACAGTTGTGCTTCTGTCGCCACCGTCCCCGTCCCCCATGCTGCAGCTGCCAGCATGGCCACGCCCGTGTGGTGCCTCCATATCAGGGGATAGAACCCCACTCACCCTCTCTCGAGTCATTCCGTTTCCCTCATCTTTTCATTACGAGGTGTGATCTAAATGGTAGGCCGCAAGTGTGAGCATGCTCATCAGATCCACACTGGCTGGTCCTTTCCTTCTGAGCTTGGACGAGCTTCTGCTAGGTAGGTGTCTGCAGAAGACACCCGTATCAAAGGAGACTGCGAGGAATGTCCCCAAGGACTCAGTGACTCAGAAGAATGCTGAGTGTGCAAATAAAACACTCTGATTCTTCTCTATCAGAGGCATCAAAAAGACAGGCATACTTACATCTTTTTTTTTTTTCAAAACAGGCTTTCTCTGTGTAGCTTTGGGGTCTGTCCTGGAACTTGCTTTTGTAGACCAGGCTGGTCTCGAACTCAGAGATCCACCTGCCTCTGCCTCCTGAGTGCTGGGATTAAAGGCGTGCGCCACCACCACCTGGCGTCATCTTTATGTTTTTAATTATTATATTTATGTATCTGTTTTGAGGGGGGCACACTACAGAGTCTGTGGAGAGGTCAAGAAACGACTCTTGGGAATCAGTTCTCTCCTTCTGAGGGAGAAGCTAAAAACAAAACAAAACAAAACAAAAAACAAAAAAAATCAAAACAGTCTGACAGACAGACAGACAGACAGACAAGGAAAGGGTCACAGATTAAAAAATAAATAAATAAAGATGGCGAACTCCAGATTTTTCCTCGACCTCCAGAACTGAAGACAAAGGCCTGGGGTGGGGTGGGGCAGGGGCGGTCCAGGTGGTCAGGTGTGCAAGGCCTGTCCTGAACGTGTTTACCTGAAGCTATGGGCCTAACAGCTCTCCTTTCTTTGTTTAAACAGACCAACCCATTATCAAGGGAGGGGAACTTACCCTGTGCAAGCTACCAAAACAACAAAAAACTCAGAAGACCCAGACCACCCCAGGGGATTTGCTATTGAAGGAAAAAAAGGAAAGGGAAGGAAAGGACAGGCAGCTCCTAGGATGGTGGAGGAGAAAGTCTTCTCAGAGGGATCTGTGGGAGAGCACAGTCAGAGTTAGGGATGTCTGGGAAAGTCCGGAGTGAATATTACCAGGCTGGGCTGGGCCGTGTGGGAGTAGGGAGGGGAAGGGAGAGAGGAAACCAGGAAACCAGGTGCAGCATCCGGGAGGTCAAAGGTCCAAAAGAGCAGATAACCACAAAGCCTGGATTATACAGAGAAGAGCCTATGGGGGAAGGGCAGCCCAGCGCCTGGGCTGCAGAGTTCGGGGCAGAGGGCAGGATATGCTAGCCACACACTGTAACACCTGGAACTGAGGGATGCTGGGAGAACCTGGAAGCCAGGTCCCATTTGATTACGTTAAATAGGCACCTCAGCTGTTGGTGCTGGGTTTGAAACAGCTATCAGTCCCCTCTCTGTTTTGTGTGTGGTCGTTCCGTGTTTCTCTCTCTCTCTCTCTCTCTCTCTCTCTCTCTCTCTCTCTCTCTCTCTCTCTCTCTCTCTCTCTCTCTCCCCCTCCCTCTGTAGACACACATGAGTGTACTTGTGTTGGGTGTGTGCACACACATGAATGTACATGTGTAGGGTGTGTGCACACATGAGTGTACATGCGTTGGGTGTGTGCACACATGAGTGTACATGCGTTGGGTTTGTTCACACATGAGTGTACTTGTGTTGGGTGTGTACACACATGAGTGTACATGTGTTGGGTGTGTGCACACACATGAATGTACATGTGTAGGGTGTGTGCACACATGAGTGTACATGCGTTGGGTGTGTGCACACATGAGTGTACATGCGTTGGGTTTGTTCACACATGAGTGTACTTGTGTTGGGTGTGTACACACATGAGTGTACATGTGTTGGGTGTGTGCACACATGAGTGTACTTGCGTTGGGTGTGTGCACACATGAGTGTACTTGTGTTGGGTGTGTACACACACGAGTGTACATGTGTTGGGTGTGTGCACACATGAGTGTACTTGTGTTGGGTGTGTGCACACACATGAGTGTACTTGTGTTGGGTGCGTGCACACATGAGTGTACATGTCTTGGGTTTGTGCACACATGAGTGTACATGTGTTGGGTGCGTGCACACATGAGTGTACATGTCTTGGGTTTGTGCACACATGAGTGTACATGTGTTGGGTGTGTGCACACATATGAGTGAACATGTGTAGGGTGTGTGCACACATGAGTGAACATGCGTTGGGTGTGTGCACACATGAGTGTACATGTGTTGGGTGTGTGCACACATGAGTGTACTTGTGTTGGGTTTTTGCACACGAGTGTACTTGTGTTGGGTGTGTGCACACACATGAGTGTACTTGTGTTGGGTGTGTGCACACATGAGTGTACTTGTGTTGGGTGTGTGCACACACATGAGTGTACTTGTGTTGGGTGTGTGCACACATGAGTGTACTTGTGTTGGGTGTGTGCACACACATGAGTGAACATGTGTTGGGTGTGTGCACACATATGAGTGAACATGTGTTGGGTGTGTGCACACATGAGTGTACTTGTGTTGGGTGTGTGCACACACATGAGTGTACTTGTGTTGGGTGTGTGCACACATGAGTGTACTTGTGTTGGGTGTGTGCACACACATGAGTGAACATGTGTTGGGTGTGTGCACACACATGAGTGTACATGCGTTGGGTGTGTGCACACATGAGTGTACTTGTGTTGGGTTTTTGCACACGAGTGTACTTGTGTTGGGTGTGTGCACACATGAGTGTACTTGTGTTGGGTGTGTGCACACACATGAGTGAACATGCGTTGGGTGTGTGCACACATGAGTGTACTTGTGTTGGGTGTGTGCACACATGAGTGTACTTGTGTTGGGTGTGTGCACACACATGAGTGTACATGTGTTGGGTGTGTGCACACATGAATGTACATGTGTAGGGTGTGTGCACACATGAGTGAACATGTGTTGGGCGTGTGCACACATGAGTGTACATGTGTTGGGTGTGTGCACACATGAGTGTACATGTGTAGGGTGTGTGCACACATGAGTGTACTTGTGTGTGTGGCTGTATTCCTCACTTGTAATAAATTTTGTTACTTATTGCTGCTTGCTGTGCCTGAGACTTTATTTTATTTTATGAGTGTTTTGATGTGTTTAAGAGCATCACAGACACGAAGTGCCCAAGGAGGCCAGAAGAGGACACTGGATACTCTGGAACCACAGTTGTGATCTACCACATGGGTGCTGGGACACTGTATACTCTGGAACCACAGTTGTGATCTACCACATGGGTGCTGGGAACTGAACCGAGGCCCTCTGCAAGAGCAGCAGATGCTCTCAGCCGCTGAACCATCTCTCCTGCTCCCTCCCTTGTAATGCCAGCAATTCCTCACATTCGCCTAGCAGAACAGAAATGCGATTCATACACAGTAAGATTCACCCACTTGAAGCTCACGGTTGGCAGGGTTTCGCCTTGCCTTTGCTGTGTGAACGAGCCTCAGAGCAGCAATTTACTTCCCAAAGCCTGGAGGGCCTGCCGTGACAGCAAACCCTTCCTCACGGATGGTCGTCCACCACACACGTCTTTTCGAGGGCAGCTGTGAACACTGACTGTCCCGTCTGCCACGGAGTGCCGTGGTGTCTGCAGCCACCGAGGCTGTGCGGGACCAGGTCTGGGTTTGTGCATATGTGGGATGCGGGTGCTTTTTCTCCTCCATCCACCACGGTGGCTTTGTCCTGGCTTTCCATTTCTCCCTCTGACGAGCAAATTCCACACAGTCCCTGAGCTTGAGTTAGTCCCCTTGGAAGTGAAGTCCCATGGCCATTTTCGCAGCCTCACCAGTGTAAGGACTCAGGCATTGTGCTGGCCTGCCCCGTCACATGGCAGAACGCACTCAGGCAGTGCCCTGGTCAGCCCAGGGTTCCATGGTTGTTAGTCTGTACCAAGGTGCAGAGGACCCTTTAAAAGACGGACCCCATCCGCTTACGCTCTTTCCTGCTGTTCCCGTGGGGCAGACAGGACTTCTCCTGTGTCCCTTTTCTCTTCATCCTCTCTCTGTCTCTGTATCTTTACCTCTTTTCCCTTTCCTCCTCTCTAAT
This sequence comes from Mesocricetus auratus, assembly GCF_017639785.1. NCBI lineage: Eukaryota > Metazoa > Chordata > Mammalia > Rodentia > Cricetidae > Mesocricetus > Mesocricetus auratus. Next base: position 6,174,631 of record NW_024429212.1, on the reverse strand, counting down.
AAAACTTCTCGCCGGGCGGAGGTGGCGCACGCCTTTAATCCCAGCACTCGGGAGGCAGAGGCAGGCGGATCTCTGTGAGTTCGAGACCAGGGTGGACCGACAGCCTCCAAAACAATACAGAGAAACCCTGTCTCGAAAAACCAAAAAAACAAAAAAAACAAAAACTTCTCGCCAAGCTCTGTCTGGCTGGCGTGTCTGTCCCACAACTTTGTCACCCTCGCCCACCATGGAATCCGCCAAGGTCCCCACGTACTCTATCATAACATTGGTGCACACGACGCGGCAGGTTTGCCTGGCATTTCCTGGCAGTCTGGGATATGCCGGGACCCTGTAACCTTCAGCTCGATCGCTTTTCCAGCTAAGGATGTCTGGATTCTTCCCTCCACCCCTACCAGGCCCGGTAAGCCCGCCCCTTCCTCCCTACCTCAGCCATGCTTCCATGAGTTAGGACTCATGGAGACCATGGTCTCTCGTGGCTTTGGCCCGGTGAAAACCGCAGTACCGGGTGACCTCAAGTCTTCCAGAAGCCCTGGCCCCAGATTTTGTGCTCAGCAAACTACAAAGTCAGCCTGTGCCGCTCGTATCGCTTCCTCCCTTAGTCTCTGGGATGCTGGGGACCATAGGCTTTGGATCTTCTCGTCCTCACTCACTCGTGGCAGCTGAGCCCCCCTCCCCGCCCCCGTATCAAACATGCTCCCTCTTGCCGGCACCCACAGTATGGCAGTGTGGCCTCTGCTCTTTCCTCCTGTACCCGGAGTGCTAAAACTCCCTCCCCCTGCCACAGGCGTCCTGCTGCCTCCCTCCGTGGCCAAGCTTCCTCAGGGCGGACCCTCCCTCCACCTGGGAGCATTCCGTTTCGCTGGGCATCTTATGCTCCCGTTCAAAGTGTCCTCCTGTTTGCCCGTCTCTGCTGCTGCTCCGTCCAGCCCAGGAAGCCGGGTTCCGCTTCCGTACCCAGCTGTCCTACTACGCGCTTCTCCTCCACGCAGCTGCCAGTGGCTCACAGTAAGCTGGCCTGAGACAAAGTCTGCTCAGGACACTCAGAGAGTTTTTTCATCCCCCCCCCCCCCCGTGAATGAGGTTTTTAGGTTTTACACCCTAGCCCCGCCCTCACTGAGTGGTGCCTCGAGTCCCAGGCCCATGGTGGGGTGGGGGGGGTGTCTCTCAGGTTTTGTACCCTGGCACTGTCCTTACTGACAGTGCATTCCCTTCTTAGACCTGCAGGGCCTTTTGGGATGTTGTGCCCCTTGGGTTCAGGTGTCCTATGTTTGGGCTTCATGTATCTTTCTGCCTCACTCGTGGGAAACAAGCCAACAAAATTATATCACAAGCCGGGCGTTGGTGGCGCACGCCTTTAATCCCAGCACTCGGGAGGCAGAGGCAGGTGGATCTCTGTGAGTTCGAGGCCAGCCTGGTCTATACAGCGAGTTCCAGGACAGCCTCCAAAGCCACAGAGAAACCCTGTCTCGAAAAAAAAAATCATATATCTCAAAACTTTACGGGACCTTTCTAACAGGAACCTGCTTATGGCAGCCGCCATCCTGACTGAGGGCAACCATGCGGCCTAGTCGTAGGTCTGCCCACCCCACGGGTTACTCCCTTTGAGTCGCGTGCACCAAGGTTATGATAAAGTGCGTGCGGACCTTGGTGGATTCCACGGCGGATGTGGGTGACCGAGGTCAAGGGACAGACACGCCAGGCAGATAGAGCTTAGTGAGAACTTTTATTAGAAAGGGGGAAGGAAAGAGAAAAGAGATAAAGAGACACGGAGACAGAGAGAGGATGAAGAGAAGAGGGAGGCAGGAGAAGCCCCAGGGGAACCGCGTGGAAAGAGCGTAGTGGGCGGGGTCTGTCTTTTAAAGGGTCCTTTGCACCTGCGTGCAGACCACACCACCATGGAACCCTGGGCTGACCAGGGAGGGCGCTGCCTGAGTGCATTCTGCCAGGTGACGGGGCAGGCTGGCGCAATGCCCGAGCTCTTACAGTCGCCATGACCTAGCATATCTGAGCTTGGCTGTCTCCTGCTATTTTCTAGCTGCCGTGTGGTACCTGCTCACTGGGGTGTGCGCAGTGGCTGCTAACCTCAGACAGCCCTCAGACAACTATTTCTGCCGCCCTGCCTCGTCTGTGGTGGCTTCACCTCATCCTGTGGTGGCTTCACCTCATCCTGTGGTGGCTTCACCTCATCCTGTGGTGTTCTGCTGAGCTGCTCAGGGCACTGAGGAGGCCTGACAGACAGCAGGAGAGGCGGGTAAAAGAGAGGACCTTTCCAGCCCCCTGTGGCAGAACAAAGCCACAGTACTCACGTCTGCCAAAGAGGCCATCACGCAGGGCCAGGAAGCACGTCCCTCCGCAGAGAGCATTGGGCCAGGGCTGGGAAGGCGCAGTACCTACCACAGCTACTCCAGCAGGCACTGTGCCCAGCACGGCGCTGAGTGCTGAATGCGCACTGCCCCATTTAGAATCCTAGGTCTTGCACCATCTCCCTAGAAACAAACCCAGGCAATCGGTGACCTTCCGGAGCACAGAGTAGGGACCAGAGACTCAGACGGCAGCACCGTTATCAGAGGAGGAGTCCTTGCGTGGTTTGGGGGACCTGAAAATAAAGACCACGGACACGCCGTGGGTTTGTGTGCCGTGCTCCCCACCCCAGCCCCCCATGCATTCATTCATCTCAGTTTTATTCTGGCAAAGCCACCGGGCCGTGGTAGCAGCTGGGTGTCCTTGCCGGGTTTTCAGTTGCAGCTGTGTCCTGGGTGCCTGCCATTGCTGCGATCTGGAGGCTAACAGTGCCCCCTGGCGGCATGGGAGAATCAAGAGTTGCTGGAACCCAGGTGCAGAAATGGACAGCCACAGCTGGCCCACCACATGGTCCCAAGGCCTGCCAGACCCTCACGGCGTCCCTGGCTCCAGCTCCGACATGAGAGTCCAGATGTAGAGAGGTTGAGGACGCGGAGAAAAGGGAGGATTTTCCACTCCCTTCCTGTCAGTGGCCTGAACCATTGAAATAGCCCTCGGCAGAATTGTGCCGAAGCTCGGCTTCACGGCGTCCTGAGATGCTACCTGCTGTCCTCTGTGCTGAAGGACAAGTGTCTCAACACGTTCTCAGCAGGGGTCCTCAAGCAGACTTTCTAATAGGTTATGCTCCTGGAGGATGTAGAGATGGCATTCATCACCATTCATGGGTGAGTTAATCAGTGGTGGGCTTTTGGATATATTGAGTAAATTCCGTGTGGGCAGCAGTGGTGCACACCTTTAATCCCATCACTAGGGAGGCAGAGGCAGGCGGATCTCTGTGTGTTCCAGGCCAACCAGGTCTACAGAGGGAGTTCCAGGACAGTCAAGACTACATACACATAGAGACCCTGTCTCAAAAAAAGAAAGAAAGAAAGAAAGAAAGAAAAAAGGAAAAAAAAAGTCCTACCAGAAACACATCACAATCATAGAGTTAGGTGAATTATGGCAAACGGGCCAGAATTCAACAAACACACGCACATTCCCTGGTGTGGTCGGAGCTTCGTCATAATGTTTAGGAAACTCATTATATCAAGCGTGACGACTTCCAATAAGAGCATTCAAAAAGCCGGGCATTGGTGGCGCATGCCTTTAATCCCAGCACTCGGGAGGCAGAGGCAGGCGGATCTCTGTGAGTTCGAGGCCAGCCTGGTCTACAGAGCGAGTTCCAGGACAGCCTTCAAAACAACACAGAGAAACCCTGTCTCAAAAAAAACAAAAATAAATAAATAAAATAAAAAGAGCGTTCAAAATTAACATGTATCCTATGGAAGGTTTGCATTGTGACTCAGTGACAGGGCCTTCCTCTCCAGATGAGAAGTCCCCAGATCGTTCCAACCTCTGCCAATAGGTAGGTCCTTGGCTCCCTAGGTGCTGTCAGGCTCTTAGTGACACAGATGAGGGCTCCCTTCTCATTTCAGAGTGAAGGGTCCTCCTTCCTGTATGCTATCACAGGCAGGGTCCGACTGCCCTGGAGGAGGGAGACATTCAGTACTTACTCATCTGGTATTCTCCTCACTCCTGTCGCCTTGGGTGGCCTAGGCTACTTAGATGTCACACTGCATTGGGATCCCACTGCAGCAAACATCCCGCACCTAAGTGTGGCCTCGAGACATTAGAAGAAGCCGCCTCTCTCTGGCTGAGTTAACACTGTCGAAAGTATTGCCAGTTGATGATAAGCTGCTGACGATAGTCTTCACTATACGTAGTCTTCTTCACTATACGTACCTCTTTGATGTTGAGAAGAGAGGCCCTGACCCCCAGTTATATCCAGGGAGGCAGTGTCAGACACTTAGCCAGCTGGGTTTCCCTTACCGGGTACCGGCTGCTTCAAGCACTCCAAAGAAGGCCTGAGGAAGCCACGTGACTATCACAGATGCTTTCTGCAGAAGTACAGCTTCACGCTCCTGAAGATGCAGCCCCAGCTACAGCCGGTCCATCTGTGACAGACTTTATGCCGCTTCAGGGGAATCCTACACCAGCTATACCAGAGAAAGAGCGCTTCCTCTGCTGGCCCAGCAGAAAGCCTGTGACTGGTGAAATACTCTTGTTTGCATGGGAGGACTGCTGTGATTGGTCTAGGTGTAGGTTCTCATTTGCATGAGGGATTATGTCACAACTGTCTGGAATACTGTTCCTTCCATCGGAGGTTTGCTGCGATCGGTACAAATGCCCTTTCCTTGGCCATCTAAGCAGGCTGTTTGACTCACATGATGAGCAGGCTGGGCAATAGCTTCCTGAGTGCCTTCCCTGGAGATGCAAGTTTAGGCTGAATAAAATGCTCTTGTCAAGTGGTCCTGTTTGCTTTTAATAAAGTTGGCTGAGCTGAGAGCAGGAAGAAAGAAGTAACAGAATCAGTGACAGCAGAGAGAAAGGTAACCAACAGGCCCAGAACAGTGATATTTGCTTGGGCAACTACATAAGGGGTAGGTAGAGCTTTGACACCAGTAACAGCAGCGGCGGCAACAGGGTCCTGATATACAGATCCAGGAACTTCGATGCCAGTCGCTGCCAAGAACTGAGGGATCATGACTTTTCAGGGCGACACAAGGCCTATGACACTTGTAGAGCTACGAGTTTATACCCTAGGCTGGGGCAAGAACTGCTGACATGTCACCCTGGGGACAAAGGGCTCTGGCACCCACACAGGAACTATAACACTAGAGGGTTTCGCCTGCCGCTCCTACCAGTCTGCTGCCGTGTCAGGTGCTGAGGCATAGGGCAGCGGCCGAAGACCAGGAGGGTTTCCTGCTTGCCCACAATTTCCTTGCGGGCCTCAGTCAGATGCCTCCAGAGCAGTCACATGAGCTCTCTAAACAGGCCGGGAAGATCTTGGGATGGTGTTTTTTTTTCAACCCAGAACATGCTGAGGGCTCCTCTTCCCACACATGCCACCTCTGGACAGAGCCTCTGTCCCTGCTGGCCTGGTGCCGATACACCTCGGAGTTCTTCATGCCATGCACAGCCCAGGCTTTGTCACACTGAGTTTTCATCTCCCTCCATGGCCATTTCCCATGTGATGCCGGCTTCGCTTGTACAGCACAGAACTGAACTGTTATGGTCCATTTTCAGTATTTGGTGTCCTTAGAGTTCACCGAAGCATCCTAGATCGGCAGGAGCCTGGAGACCTCTCTCTCCCCTGAATGGCAGTGCCTGCTTGTCTCGGAGCCCTGAGATTTAGAAGATCTAGGCCAGTGAGTCCACCATCAGAAAAGGGAGAGCTCTCAAGTCCTCAGAATATTTATTAGATAAGGTTTTGTGTCCTGAACCAATGTTATGCTAGGCCAGTCTGCAGACTATGACTCCCTGGAATGCAAGAGCATGGGAAAAGAAAACAGGAATTTCTCATGATTGGGGACTTAAAAATGTCAATCTTGTACCAAATCCACACCTGTCATTTTTTTCCCGTATATGCTGGTGTCCCTTTATACAGAGTTTAAAACTTTAATTTTCTCACCAGGCGGCGGTGGCACACACCTTTAATCCCAGCACTCTGGAGGCAGAGGCAGGTGAATCTGAGTTTGAGGCCAGCCTGGTCTACAAACTGAGTTCCAGGACAGCCAGAGCTATAACAACAATGACAACAAAACAAAAGCCTTTCACTTCCTGTAGTCTCAAATTGGTTACTATGGAGTGAAGATCTTGTTTCCCACAGACATAGACAAGAGATTTATAATGGGAAATATAATTTATTTCCTTTACAAAATTCCAAACAAGGTTAGTACAGCTCAAAAGGAAACTAGAACAAAATGTTTTTCCTGACTAATCCTTTTTAGAGTTTTTATATACAAAGAAGGATAGAAACAAAGCTTAATAGGTAGTCATGGGTTGATACATAATTAAAACGACACCTGTGTTTGAAAGAATGAGGGGTGTTGATTCTGCTGGATTCTGAGAGTAACAGTCCCGAGGGATCTTCTTACACAGTGCTTAGCGTTTGCTGGCCGGCTGAGGGCCTCACTGGCCAGCTGTCCTCACCCCGCCCCCACACCAGGCCGCAGGTGAGTGAAAGCCTTGGAAGCCTGCAGCAGGGCAGGAGCAAGTGGTTCCTGTGCTGTAAGTGGCCCGGTGAGTTAGGAGCTGCAGTAAGTGATCTTTAAATTTGGGATCTTATGGAGGATGGTCTGCACACCACTGCAGTGATGCAGGTCTCGGACAATGGTCTGCCTGGCAGACATATTGAAGCGAGCAGCCAGCTGACTGTTTAGACTTGGCAGTAGGTGTTTGCCCTCATTTCCATCAGAGCTGTATCAAATCGCTCACAGCCTTCCTGAACACCAGACAGAGCTGTGCCTCCCTCCAGCCTAAAGGCACAGGCGACTCCACAGCGGCTGTGACGATCAGGGACAGCATCCTGTGCTGCTTGCAAGGGTCCTGCTGTGTGACCTTTACAAGCTCACACACCACAACTTTCAGGCTTGTTTAAAAATGGCAGGAGGGAAAATTCTTGTTCTTTTTTTTTCCTGCAAAATTACTCCAATTTAAAAACACACAAATGAACAAAATCCTTCAACAAAGTCCTATTACTGACCATTTTTAAAGGGATGCCCATTGGCAGGCAATGTTTGCCGTCTGTCTCATGCTTTTAATCAAATATTGTCTCACATCCTTTGTGGAACAAAGTGTGTAAAGAAAGAAAAAATAAATAAACTGGTTTTGCACCTGTCTGGTGGGAGACAGCCATACCTGGAGTTGGCCTCTTCCCAACTCCATGGCGACCCCTGGTGGTGTGAGCGGATCTTGTTGATAACTTTGAAAAGGCCCCTAGGAGCTCTGGGGCTTCTGCGGGGACCATGCCTACTCTCCTGTCTCATAGTCTCTAGATCTGGCTTCATAGAGACTCTGGGTAGGGTAGGGAATCATTGCACACTGAAGCTCTATGTACCCTCAATATTGGCTGGGCTTGAAAAACAAAAACCAAGGCATCTATCTCCTTAGGACCCCAGGACACGGGGTATGACCCAGGGTGGAACACAAGGGGGCAGTGTTCAGGAAGTTCACAAGTTCAGGAAGTTCACATAGCCCTGTAACTTCAGCAAAGGCTCACGACAGGGATGAGGACCCCTGCCTTCTACAGGGGGAGCACTGAGCTCAATACACAAAACCTTGTGCTTCCTGCTTGATCAGGGGCTCAGGTTCCAGTGCAATGCCATTTGTCCACTCAGGCATCCCTGAACTGGGGTGGTGACGCCCATAGTCAGCCTCTCAGGGGTAGGACAGGACATTCTTGTAGATATTTGATTTAGAAAACAAAGGAAGTCCCAGAGGGTAGAGAGTTGTTTCTGGAGCAGGGAGAGCACTTTAGGGAATTTCTCACTTGTGGGGAAAGTGAACAGCAGGTCTCCAAAGGGCAGGAGCTAAGGAAATCACCACCCGAAGGAGAATGTCCTGGGACGCTGATCACCACCTCAGCTCTTCTGCGTTTCGGTGGGGCATGATGAGCAGAGCTTGGAGAGGAGCAAACTGCTCAGATGTATGCATAGAAACACAAGACTCAGTCTGACTGTCACCTTCCTCATCTACCTTGAGACAGTAAATGCTCCAGACAGAAAGGCAGTCTTTTGCCGGGCGGTGGTGGTGCACACCTTTAATCCCAGTCGTCAGGCGGTAGTGGGGCAGAGGCAGACAGATCTCTGAGAGTTCAAGGCCAGCCTAGTCTACAGAGTGAGTTCTAGGACAGACTACTCCAAAGCTACACAGAGAAACCCTGTCTTGAAAAACCAAAACCAACCCCCATCCCCAAAGAGAGAGGGGGAGAGAGAGAGAGAGAGAGAGAGAGAGAGAGAGAGAGAGAGAGAGAGAGAGAGAGAGAGAGAGAGAGAAGGAAAGAAAGAAATGCAGTCAGCGTCTGAAAATGGGAACCCGTGTAGCTTGGCTGAGAGAGTTGCTTCATGAATCCGCTAGGGATGCTAGGCAGTAACAGTGACAGTCTATTTTTTTTTTTTAAGTCATCACCCACTTCTAAACTAAGACTCTGGTACCAGCCTAGAAGTGGAACACGGCTTCGGCAAGCGTTGGGCTCCCTACACAGGTAAGGCTCATGTCGTAGGTCACCGGCACTGACTTTGGGGAGTAGGCAGGGGCATGGTTGGGAAGCTCTGGGGACCAGAGGGCAGCCCATGGCTCTGACCTCCCCTCTGCCAAGACAGCAGTGAGTGCACAGTGTCTTCCACGTCCCAGTGCTGGTCACACATCACCTGTGACAATGGTGTCACAGGCAGCAGCCTTGGATAGCTGACTTTCTTCCTCATCTTGAGAAGCCTCACAGCTGCTCCGAGCATGGCCAGCACCTTCCACATGCATGCCAGGGTTAGTTCTTGGGAAGTGAGAGGACAGGAGGGAGCTAATGTCTACATTCTCTCTGCAGGGCATGTTCAAAATCATGTTCATAGAGACAAGCGTGTTGCTCAAAGTGACTTCTCACTTTGGGGGCTCAGAGGTGTCCCCGGCCCTGAGGACTCTGGGCCTAAAGGACAGCTCGAAGGCTTTCTGGTCTCGGAAGCTTTGGGCACGGTATTTTGTGAAGTGCACTGACCTGCGGTGCCTATGGTCTGATAGGTCCTTTTCTGCCCTAGGGGCATCTGGGGGCCCATCCTGGGCAAAGGTTTGGAAGAGCGGGTGGCCCCCGGCATTAGATGTGAGCGAGGGAGTGTCAGCTGCTGTGTCCAGGGAGCAGACTGTGGCCCTGCTACTAACCAGGGACTGGCCTTCTTGGGGCAGGTGCAAGGCGCCTGGGCTCCGCTGACCGTCAAGTATGGGGCTCAGACTTGGAGGCTCCCCACCTGTGCCAGCAGAGGGTCTGTCTTCATTTGTGCTGTCAGGCTGTCCCCAGGCCTGAGGTAGTGGGTGGCTTGCCTCTCCCTGACTCTGGGTCCGTGTCTGCATAGCCAGGCCACAAGGCTTCCTTGGGCTCCCGGGGGTGGCGAGGCTCTTACCAGCCCGAAGGCTGTCTCTTTGAGTTGGGCTCCTTTCCTGCCTCTCCAGTGGCCTCAGGGGATGCTCCTGAGCCCTGTCCCCGTGCTGCCAGGGACTCTCTTCAGCTGGCATCCTTTCAGTCACTACGAGGTCCCGAGAAACACATGCCCGAGGCTCTGCCACACACAGAACGTCTGACTGTCCGGTTTGGTGTAATCTTGCATGTCCTGTACCAGTTTTCTCTGATCCAAGGTGACTCTGTGGCCTGCCCATGTCCCGCTGGATTGGGAGATTCTCTTTGGTTTCGCTCCCCAAGGTTTTTGCCTGGGGGACAGACCTGGGCTCTGCTTTCTGGGTGGGCACAGGAGGTTCTGGACCATCGGTTGGCTCCTCCTGCCGGGTCTCCTGTTTTGTGGCTGGTCTTAGAGCACACGTAGGGGAGTGTGCTGCAGGGAAGTGTTGTTCTTTCCCAGGGTGCCTTCCATCCGGTGCCTGATGACCCACAGATGGGAGTTGTGAGTGACCCGGATACTCTGCCGGGTACTTTTGTGGCCTTGGGGATGCCACGCTCTCCATGGCTGTAATTTTGTTCTCTGATCCTGAACTGCTTTTTCTCAGGGCCGGCTCACTTGAAACAGGCGGTGGAGACTCAACAAGGCCCGGGGAAGAAGCTGCAGCTTGCCCCGGCTGAACAGCTGGGGCTGCCGACATCAGGAGACGGCTCTGCACCGAGTCTTCTGAGATGCTTCCTTCAGCGGCTCTACTCTCCTCCTTTGAGGACCTGCTTGACACCAAAGGATGGATGCTGGGCTTTTGTGTTTTCTTTTCTTTGTAGTCCCAGACACTGCCTGAGCCTGGCATTGTCTTGTTTTCAGGCCTTGGCTCAACATCCTGACCATCCCCCACCCGGGCTGTCATCTTGTGCTCAGTGTCTTGGGTACCACGTGCTTGGGGCACTATCTTGTATTTAGCGTCCTGGGTACCTCCTGGCTGCATTGTTGCCTTCAGTCTCGGGTTTTGGGCATCAGCTGTCCATACGGTTGTTTTGTGCTCAGCATCTCGGGTGTCGCCCATCTGTGATACCGCCTTTTGTTCAGGGTCCTGGGCACCGTGTGACTGTGCTATCTTTAGCTCACTATCCTGGGTACCACCTGGCCATAGTGCCACATGTTTGGGGTCTTGGGTGCTATCTTGGTGTGGTGTTGCCTTGTGTTCAACGTTCTGAGTATCACTTGGCCACAGTGCTAGCTTGTGCTTAGGCTCCTGGGAAGTTCCTAGAAGTGGTGTCGACTTGGGTTCGGTGTCCTGGGAAACATGTGGCAGTTTGTGTGCATTGTTCCGGGTGCCAGCTGCCCATGACATCTGTTTGTCTTTGACAGCTAGGGCACCACTTGTCTGTGGCGTTTTCTTGTATCCGGCATCCATGGAATCATTCATATGTGGCATTATCTTGTGTTTGCTGTCCTGAACACCAGCTGGCCATGCTGTTATCTTGTATTCAGGGTTCTGGGTACCACTTGGCTGTGGTACTGTGAGACCAGTGACAGTCCCTATAGTTGCAACCTCTCCAGAAGCTTTGATACTTGTAATTGGCTGTTCATTATCTAATGTGGACTGGCTGTTGTTGCTCAAATCGTGGCTGACATTTTCCTGAGCGATGTTTGGGGGTGAAACTGACTCATTCAGGGGCCGTTTATGCTCTTCCTGTCCAAACTGGATGCTCTTGCCTGATGCTATAGAACCTGCAGGCCTTACGCAGGCCTGGGGTGGCAGCAGCACTGTGGGGGGTACCCCTTGCTGGAGGTCAGTGGCCAGGCTGGTGCCCACTCCTGCATAGCATCTCCCAACAGTGGGATAACTTGAGGAGCCATTGCTAGCTGTAGGGGCTTCATTCGAATCTGGACATAAACGCCTTTCCCAGTTGAGTTCAGAGATGCGCTCTTCCGAAGAGCCACCGCAATTCCCGAGGTCACGCGAGTTCTCAAGGTTGCGCTTTGTCTCCATTCCACCAGGGACAGTTTTTGAAGGATTTGGAATTAGGGACGTCTGCGAGGCATCCCCGTCCACCCGGGTGCCATCGCTTATGTCTTCCCGGGGTCCGTCTCCTGCCGCAGGTTGGAGGCTCACTGGCATCCCACAGGGTTTACTCAGTATTGTTGGGGCTTGGTGACCTCTCCTGTCCTCACTCACAGTGGGAAATGCTGCTTGCTTATTTTCAGTCACATCCTCTCTTCTCGAGAGTCGAGGACATTTGTCTTCATGACTTGTCGCACGGTGCAGAGGGCCGGGAGAGGCGGGCATTTCGTGAACAATGGGAAGCTGCACTGTTATTTGTGGAGGCTTGATGGCGGGCTGTGCTCGCCGCTCAGCCTGGACTGCTAAAGGGGCGAGGGATGGGACCAGTAACCCTGTCTCCTGCTCTGGCAGGTGCCATTGGAAGGCGAAGAAGGGCTCTCTTTCTGAGCCCGAAGGTGTCCTTTCTGCCTCCCCCTCAGAGCTGCACACAGCCATGGTGATTCCAGGGCCCCCCCTTGCATTCTCCTTCACTCCCTGGGGCTCAGCGGCCACCTCTTTTGTATTGGGCTCTGCTCTTCTGTCCTTTCCAACCAGCTCAGTATCTCTGGGACTGTTCCGTCCAAGTGGGGACGACACTGGTACATGGCCAGGCAGGGCTTGGCTTTTGGTAGGCATTCCAGAGAAATCCATGTCCACAGCCATGTGACTATCCACACAAGCCGCTGCCTGGGACACTGAGGACTTTAGTTGTTCCTTGTGACCCTCATTCACCAGTCCTTGTGATGTGTTTCCTCCGGGCTCCAGGTTTTCTGAGCTGGAGGGCATGATGGTTTCTGCAATGGGCCAGCGCCTAGATTCCGAGTGACTGAGTTTTGCACAATGGGACAGCCAGCTCTGGGGGCCACAGACAATGGTGGCAATGCTGAGGGCTGGCAGGGGCTCAGCTGTGCAGGCCAGGAACCGGGCGGGGGGAGTTCTGGTGCAGCTGGTAGCCATGGTAGCGATGTGGAGCACCCGCACTTGCGGCTTGTGCACTTTCTTCTTCTGGAGGCTCTTCCGTCCATCCCTGTGCAGCGGCAGCACTCCAGCCTCCGAGTGCAGGCAGCCGCTCTGCTCAAATCTTTCTCTCAGCTTGGACAGGATGGAGCTCCGGCCCACAATTCTTGGCAGAAGGCCCCTGGCAGCTCCTGGTCTTGGGGCGGGGGGTTTCTCACGGGCTTCCTTCTCCTTAGCTTCCTTCTCTTCTGCAGCTAAGAACTTCTTCAGGATGTTTTTCACAGTGCTCTTCCCACCTGTGGGGCTCCACCGCGGCTTCTCGCTGGCTGGGGGCCTCTGGCTGGCACTGTTGGCTCCTTCCTTGGTCTTCTCTAGGAGCTTGCTGATAGTGGCATTTACAAAACTCCTACCAGCTCCCTGCTTGTCTTTGGAGATCAGTCGGCCCACTTCCCGGGTCTTCTTGAGGTGGGGCTCCCGGCCAGTGCCCATGAACTTAGCTTGGAGAAGCTGGAACCGTGTGGGTCTCCGGCCCACATCCTGGAGTTGGGATGGGCGGTTGGCTCTGGTTGCTCTGTCTTCTGCCTTCTGGGGCCCATCTGCACGGTCCAAGACATAAAGCAGGAGGCTGTTGAGGAGGGTGCGGGCTGCCTCGTCACATGTCCTGCTGATCTTTTTCTTCAGGGTCTGTGCATCGACGGCCATCTTCTCACAGGAAATCTTGCTGTTCTTGGAGCTGTAGGAAAACAAACAGAAAACCCACAATGCTTACATATTTTATTGTCATTTTCATAAGATTACTCTTATCCTGGTTAGGTTAATGTCAACTTAATAGAGTTGACTTAACACAGCTGATAGGAGGGGGAACCTCAATTGGATAGCATGGGCCATAGGCAGGCAAATCTACAGAGCATTTTCCTAACTAGTGGTTAATGGGGGAGGGCCCAGCCCATTGTGAGTGGTGCTGACACTGGGCTGGGAGTCCTGGGTTCTATTTCAAAACAAAACAAAAAAGAGGCAGGGCAGTAGTGGTGCATTCCTTTAATCTCAGCACTGGGGAGGCAGTGAGTTCGAGGCCAGCCAGGACAGGCTCCAAAGCTACGGAGAAACCCTGCCTCGAAAAACAAAAACAAACAAAAAAGCAGACTAAGCAAGCCATGAGGAGTGCACCAGCAGCAGCCCTCCATGACCTCTGCACCAGCAGCAGCCCTCCATGACCTCTGCATCAGCACCAGCAGCAGCCCTCCATGACCTCTGCATCAGCACCAGCAGCAGCCCTCCATGACCTCTGCATCAGCACCAGCAGCAGCCCTCCATGACCTCTGCATCAGCACCAGCAGCAGCCCTCCATGACCTCTGCATCAGCACCAGCAGCAGCCCTCCATGACCTCTGCATCAGCACCAGCAGCAGCCCTCCATGACCTCTGCATCAGCACCAGCAGCAGCCCTCCATGACCTCTGCATCAGCACCAGTGGGACTCCTCCATGACCTCTGCATCAGCACCAGCAGCAGCCCTCCATGACCTCTGCATCAGCACCAGTGGGACTCCTCCATGACCTCTGCATCAGCACCAGTAGGACCCCTCCATGGCCTCTGCATCAGCACCAGCCCTCCATGACCTCTGCATCAGCACCAGTAGGACCCCTCCATGACCTCTGCATCAGCACCAGTGGGACCCCTCCATGACCTCTGCATCAGCACCAGTAGGACTCCTCCATAACCTCTGCATCAGCACCAGTAGGACCCCTCCATGACCTCTGCATCAGCACCAGTAGGACCCCTCCATGACCTCTGCATCAGCACCAGTAGGACCCCTCCATGACCTCTGCATCAGCACCAGTAGGACCCCTCCATGACCTCTGCATCAGCACCAGTAGGACCCCTCCATGACCTCTGCATCAGCACCAGTAGGACCCCTCCATGACCTCTGCATCAGCACCAGCAGCAGCCCTCCATGACCTCTGCATCAGCACCAGTAGGACCCCTCCATGACCTCTGCATCAGCACCAGTAGGACCCCTCCATGACCTCTGCATCAGCTCCTGCCTCTAGGTTCCCACTTTGTTTGAGACCTGACTTCCTTTGACAATGAACAGTGCTGTGGAAGTGTAAACCAAACAAACCCTTTCCTTCCCAAATTGTTTTGGTCATGGTGTTTCATAGCAGCGATAGCCACCCTAACTAAGACAGCACTGGAGCCCTTGGAGGACCCCTGGGACTGGTTCTCAGAGTCAGGACTTACTGGGCCTTTGGGTTGGTGCTGACCCTGAGCACTACCAGGGACAAGGAGGTCTGTCCACGCTGAGACCGGCGTCCACTCAGAGAGCTGGCATGTAGATAGGGGTATTAACGAGAGCTGGATCATGAGCTCCCACAAAGCCTTAGCGGGGCGTGAGTAAGCACGGTGTACAGCAATGACCACGGTGCAAAAATAACCAAACGCAGCAGCAGCTGTGCTGTCCACCACCAAGAACGCCATTGTTCTGAGTAATCAGGACTCGGAGGCCAATCCTGCCCACCTGGAAGTGGCTGCTCTGTGTCCTTTCGAGAGTAAACCAATCCTGGGGCAGCCCCAACACTCCCTTGGGCCCCGAGTGGAAAGACACGCCTTTGGTCTGTTTTGGAGTTGAGAAGCCAGCAGACTCAGAGCTCAGGCTTGATGCTGTGACAACTGGTTGTCACAGTCCAGCTGCCTGAGCTGTCTCCCATTCAGATAGCCTATGGACATATCTCTCCAGACTCATCTGGCACCGTGGAAGCTGCCCTGGGTGGAGAGAGACCTCCGTTCGTCTGAGGGGGCTCACCACCCTGGGGCAGCGTCAGCTGAGTGACTCTCGGGGGTTTGTGCATCCTGGGAAGTCACCTGCACGTCTTCACAGCTGTGGGAGGAACAGCGTTGGGGGAGGGGGTGGTTATGTGCCACTGCTGGGCTCGAGAAAATCCGTGCACAGTTGCACGGATGTGAGGGGTCCCAGATTTCCTGCCTCTGAGGTAAGATGGTACTGTCTTGGAAGTGGGTTGGTTTTGGCTGTGGGTGGTGTCTTTTCTTTTCCTGGGGCATCTTGGAACTGGTGGCCATTAACTTCTACAACTTGGGGTTGGCTTTTGGCAGCTGCTTAGATACAAGCTTCTGTCTGGGTATCTTGGGTGTCACTGGCACATTGCATGCCTATGAACTAAACCCTAACACCTCAAATTCTTCTCCTATTAACCGTTCCCCTTGGGCACACAGGTGCCTTCCTAGCCTACACCCCCTACAGTCACAGGGCCCTACAGCTTTAAGACAGGTCAGACCATCACTGACCCCAGGAAACATTCTCCGCCCCTTGTAGGCTTGCATGCCTCACACACACACACACACACACACACACACACACACACACACACACACACAATGAACCCGACAACCAGCAGTGTCCATGCTCTTGATGGCCACAGACCACACTACAGGAACCCTCCTCTGCCTGCCACACCCAGTAGCTCTGCTCTCCTTGGCTAGTCTTTGTGCTGCTCAGAGCCCGCCATCTCTAATCCATATCGCCCTAGGATGGGTACAGTCACACCCTTCCTGTGTTGTCCTTGTTGCTGCCACCAGACTCTGTGGGTCTGGTTTTAGGATGTGCCCGCCATTCCATCATGAATGTCAGTCGGCACATACGATCTCAGGCGGGGCCTGGGACTCAGTGCAGGCTGAATTCACATATCTGCAGTTACAAATTCCGTACCCTCCAGCAGGGTCTGGACTGGACTATACATGCTTCACTCTAAAGTCTCCATGGGAAGCTTGACAATTATTGCCACCAGTTCCCAACTACGTGCCCCACACCGGGCCCCCACAGTCCTCTTGTGTGAGTCCCCAGGAGTCACCGAGCCTGTGGAGACACGAGGGTCTTGCTCCCCAGGCCTGGGATGCAGAGAGACTCACCTGGCTCAGGCGCTATGAGGAGGCTCAAAGGCCCGGTACCTCTTGGATCTTTATGGTCACACAGCTTGTGAGGCTGACTAGAATATTTCAGCTGTCTTAGTGACTTCTCAGGTGAGTCACTAGGATGACGGAAATAACCATACGGATGACAAGTAGTGGAGGTATTTTGACCCACTGACTAAAGGCCACGAGTCCAACCATGCAGGACATTGAGTATCATTCCAGAGTCCCTCTCTGAGGCCTCCCGACACCACGGTCTAAAGGGAGAAATGAGAAACCCAGCTGGCATTAACTGTACAGCTTCTCCCACCACAGAAGGGACAGCCTAGTCTCTCCACACACCTCATGCCAGGGTTCACAGTGCCTACTGCTCTGGTCAGTGTGTAAGCAGGATACTTTTAGGGAGGCTTGCTGAGTGTCTTAGATGAAGAGATTTGGTGTTTCTAAATCCATCCTGCTGTCTGGGTCAAAGGCATGCTGCGTCACATGTCAGCTCGCAATCAGAAGCTTGCATGTTGCCAAGGTGTTGTCCAGCAGCTTACCTCCTGACCATCACCAGGGACCAACACTGAGACGGCTTGCTGCCTTCAGTCTGACTTCTTCGGCAGACACGAAATGGGGATTTAGCTAACAGCCCCAGATGGAGTTTCAGAAAGTTTCCCAGAGCTCCCATGATCATCTCAGATGATCTCAGACACTTTCCTAAGAGTTACGGGCCAGGATTAACAGATTAGAGCAGGGACTTAAGTTCTTTTCAAGTGGGCCACGCCTGGCCCTGTCACACTGTGGCCCCGGCACACTGTGTCTCTGTCCCATCTGGCCCTCCCGCACAGTGGCACTGTCACACCCTGGCTCTAAAGCAGGAGAGAATTTCTGCACTGTAAGAGATGAGTAAAGCGGGATTTTACAGCCCACTCCAGTGAGTTAAAGTGTTCAACAATCATTATTAACCAAATTCCCTCCTTCATGTGGACCTTTGCTTATCATTTTCCAGGTCACGCTGTGGCTGTGAGTGAGCTTCTGTCCTCTTCCAGGAGACCTCCCCTGATCTCCGGTCCCACACTCTCATGTACTTCCAACTCCTGGCAGGCTCAAGATGAAGTAAGCCTCGGGAAATGGAATTCTGGCCTGGTCTCATCTCAAGATCTTTGCTTTAGTGCAATCTGCCTGAGGCATTCTGTCCTCAAAACAGCGAGTGCCAGGCTGTCGGGACACAGTGTCATTGTGCCCTCTTCAGGGCAATTGCAAGCTCATAGCCCATGGCTGCTCCTTACCACACCATCAGGGCAGCCGGCTACCATGTGGCTGCTTTGAGTTCCTAGTGCAATTTTAAGAGCCATTCTATTTCGGCCCACAACCCTCTGCTGCAGCAAAGGCATCATGTGGGTAGGGAGTTTTCTTTCTTTTCTACTTACCCCAGTGCCCACAAACTCCCCAGAACCAGGGCCAGCGTTGGCAGATGGCCGTGGTTGGGCTGGTGTGGCCCCTATAGACACCTGGCTCACCTGGCTCTGTGGGCAGCTGTAAACAGCGTGTGGGCCAGCCCCTCCTGCCCCTCCTTACAGATCTGCTTCCTCCCCTCCACGGGCATGATGCTGCTCACCCCGCATGCCTATCCAGGGCTCCTTCCAAGGTGACTTTCCTAGCTGTGGGTCCTCCGCCACAATCCTACAGAGATTCCTCTGTGCTGTTTCCCGAGGCCACGCTATCTCCTGTGGTCTCTTCCCACCCACTCCAGGTCTGAGCTGCTGGCCCCTCTGACCTAATCTACGCCAGAACATTCCAGAATCCTCACACTCACACTGAAGCCCCAGGATAGCTGTGGGGCCTTACACTCCCCGTGTGAGACACTCTTTGCTCAGCTGCCATGTGTAGACATGACTAAGCCCATTTTTCCACGTCCTTAGGTACTTAGATGAGCTATAGAGTCTGGCCCAGGATGGAACAGAATCTTCTCCTTCATGGCCAACACAAACGGGCCCATAAACTTTCCTAATTTAGGCATCAGTGGCAGGCAGGCAAGGTCATTTAGGACAGGACAATCGTCTCAGGACACACCCAGGCTGCTCAGCCCTCAGGAATGTCATCATCACGGCTTCTACTGAAGAAAGGGGACAGCAGACCTCAAACCCCGCCCGTCCCTATTTGAGCACTTGCAGTCTTGGGTCAGCCCAGTTCTGTAGCATGAATCTAATTAGTTTTAATAATAAAAGCCCAGAGTCAGATAGAGGGGTAAACGCTGAATGATCAGAGAGACAGGAGCAAGCCACAGTCACTTCTTACCTTGTCAGCTCCTCAGTCTAAACAGGGGGTGAGTTCCTGTCTCCTCCCGCCTTATATTCCTCTGTTCGCTCAGCCACATCACTTCCTATCTCCTCCTCCCGACTGCTGGGAATAAAGGCGCATGCCTCCCAAGGCATAAGATCCCAAGTGCTGGGATCAAAGGTGTGTGCCACCACTGCCTGGCTTCTATGGCTAAGTAGTGGCTAGCTCAGCACTCTGAACCCCAGAGTGCTTTATTTGTTAGAGCACAAACAAAATATCACCGCATCAGCTGTGGTCAGTAGAACCTCACTGGGCTGCCTCATGGTCAAGGGCTATGCCAGGATCGCTGGATCTCACTGGGCTGCCCACGCTCAGGGGCTGTGCCAGCATTGCTGTGCACGATCACAGGCTATGCTAGGGTCGCTGGACCTCACTGGGCATGGTCAGAGGCTATGCCAACGTCACTGGACTTCACTGGGCTGCCCCACAGTCAGGGACTATGCTAGAGTTTCGGGCATCACTGGGCTGCCCACGCTCAGGGGCTGTGCCAGCATTGCTGTGCACGATCACAGGCTATGCTAGGGTCGCTGGACCTCACTGGGCTGCCCACGCTCAGGGGCTGTGCCAGCATTGCTGTGCACGATCACAGGCTATGCTAGGGTGGCTGGACCTCACTGGGCTGCCCCACAGTCAGGGACTATGCTAGGGTGGCTGGACCTCACTGGGCTGCCCCACAGTCAGGGACTATGCTAGGGTGGCTGGACCTCACTGGGCTGCCCACGCTCAGGGGCTGTGCCAGCATCGCTGGTCTCTGCTGTGCTCTGAACATCCTCTGGCACAGAGTGCACCTCTGTCTCAGTTTCCTTGCAGGAGAAGAGAGGTCTCAGATAAACTCCGGGGCTCAGTATGACTGCCAAGTATCCATCAGAGAGACCCATTTCTTAACCTGCTAGGACACCACACCCTGAACCACACCGCTACTGCAGGGCACACAGGGGCCATGGCAAATTGTAATTTATAAGATATGTTGTGGTGTCTACCAATTGGCGGGCCATGATGCTGCCATTTCTTACCCCTGTCTGAACAAGCTGTGGGACCACCGTCTCTACCTGCCTACAGGTGGCTTTGCAATCACTTCCTCTGTAGTGACTCAAGCGTCTTGCGGTCACTGTACCAACCTGTCCCTTGCCTGTCCCTTGTCTGTCCTTGTAGCTCAGCATGAAACATCCAAATCAGGATGCTGTGTGCCCAACAGTGGACTGTTTTCTCTGTCTCTTAGTTTCTGCTATCGCCTTCTGCTATATATCCCAGTGTTATCTGAGGGAGTCTCAATGGTGGGATTGCCCCAGTCAGACTGGACTATGGGCATGCCTGTGGAGCAATTTCTTGATTAATAATCATGTGTAGGGGCCAGGGCATGGTAGAAGGTGCCTCCCTTGGGCAGGTGGTCTTGGGTTGTATAGGAAGCTAGCTGAGTGTGAGCAAGTCAGTCAGCTGCATTCCTCCAAGTTCCTGCCTTGAGTTACTGCCCCGACTTTAATAATGGATTGTAAGTAGAAGCAGATAGTTCCCTAGGATCGAGGAAGAAGAGGACAGGGTACCTGGGATGGAGGTCCCAACACATCCCTGAGCCTGTGTCAGTGACCTTTACTACTGAAGTCTGCAGTCACTTGTCCTGCTGTCTGTCTGGACATCTTATCACAAGGAAAAGGAGAGGCAGCACCATAGCATACTGTTCAACCATCCCGCAGAAGCGCTTGAGGCCCATGGAGAGTTTGCATCCTAGGGGCCATGCAGATTCCAACTGGTGAAAGTTTTCTGCTCTAGCCCCGCCCCCCACGCAGAGCTTCCAGGGACCCTGCCAGCTTCTCATGCAGACAGTATTGGCTCTTCTCAGAGACAAGGCCTCCTGTGAGAAGAACACAGCACCCACGAGACAGGTCGAGCACCAGCCGTCTGTTGTCAACAGTGGCTGACTTCATACTGGTCATCCACTGAGGAAAACCCATGTCAAAAGCCATGGTTGGAACAGGAGCATGTGATCACCTTCCCCATACTCCCAGCTAACCCCTGCTGCGGAGCCTCTGTGGAACAGAACACGGTGGCTAAGGCTTCCTCCTACACACAAGGTGCACCATGTGACACAGGAAATTGTCTGTTATCTGGATTTCTCAGGTACCTGTTCAAAAAGATTTCAGTCAAGGCTTAGTAGCCAAAACACGGCAAGGATGGGCTGGAGAAATGGTTTAGTGGTTAAGAGCACTGGCTGCTCTTTCAGAAGACCCAGGTTCGATTCCCAGGACCCACATGGTAGCTCACAACTGTCTGCAACTCCAGGGGATCTAACACCCTCAAACAGACAAATGTGCACATAAAAAACAAAACAAAGAGCCTGGCGATGGTGGCGCACGCCTTTAATCCCAGCACTCGGGAGGCAGAGGCAGGCAGATCTTTGTGAGTTCGAGACCAGCCTGGTCTACAAGAGCTAGTTCCAGGACAGCCTCCAAAGCCACAGAGAAACCCTGTCTCGAAAAACCAAAACCAAAACAAAAACAAAAACAAAAAAACAAAACAAAAGACAAAACAACAACAAAAGAAAAACAAGAGCCAGGCGGTGGTGACACACGCCTTTAATCCCAGCACTCGGGAGGCAGAGGCAGGCGGATCTCTGTGAGGCCAGCCTGGTCTACAGAGCGAGTTCCAGGACAGCCTCCAAAACAATACAGAGAAACTCTGTCTTGAACCCCCCCCAAAAGAAAACATGGCAAGGAGGCTAAATGACTGCTTTGGGCACATATTGAAATCACCAAATCTCTCTACAATGAGGAACAAACAAACACATCTGACTCCTGGAGAGAGATGCCCCACCACACCGCGTGCCGGTGGGTAGCAGATACAAATAAATATACAGCTAAGAGGTAGAAAGACTGAGGAAGGCTCTCAAATGGAGGGCCACGGCTGTTAGTGTTGTTCGGGTACATGAACAAGCAGCACCGGGTTTGGGGGCAGAATAAAATACACCAATTGTCCAGGAGACAACTTGTCACCAAGCATCTGGAGATTTGTGCTCAGCAAACACAAGGCATTGGCAGCGGTGTACCAGGCTTCATTGAGGGTGAGGAAAAACATTCTCGTAGGACAAACAATGTATTTTATATAGCAAACAGGGATTAGAGGGAGAAGTTACAGCTGAATTACAGCCCATGAGGAGTGCGATTCTTGCGTGGAACCTGCTCACGTATACCCTCTCCTAGGGGAAGGCTCTAAGTCTGAGTGTGGGTGCTATGGGCTGCCCTCTGGGAGGGAAAATGGCAGAAACACTTTACTTTTCTTCTGTGGACAGGCGGTGCAGGGCTGTGCCCAAGTCCTCTAGTCTGCCCTTGTGCTCCAGTTCCTGGTATAAGCCCCGTGGAACAGTGGCCAGGCCATGCAGCAACCCGAACAGGCAGCCAGCGATGGTCCCTGTGGCTCCGCTCTCTCCTGAAATGGCAAACACAAGTGTGTCCTGGGTGGAGATGTCCCCACTGACTGAGCCTGCTCCCCCTGTATCTCTGAGACCATCCTGGAGAGGACAGGTGTAGCGGTAGACAGTTGTAATCCTAGCCCTCAAGAGGCTGAGGCAGGTGTATTGACATGAGTTCAGGGCCTGCCTGGGCTAGGAAGTATCAGACTAGCCAGCGGTATACTGCAGCACCCTGTCTCCAAATAAACGGGACTGCCCTGCACCAGGCTGCCAGCTACTGAGGCAGCCATAGTTTTAAGCGCTATGCCCTTGTTTGATCTATTCTGCTTCCCTTCTCTGCCCTATTCAGGTCACATCTTGCCACCACAAACCGACGCAGTGGTGTCAGATAGCCGACAGTCATGAGTAGTGGAGAATGGAGTCCCAGCAGACAGCCCAAGCCCTGTTCCTGTTTGTACAGCCTGAAAACCTAAAAGGGCCTGGCCTCAGCTTCCATAACAAAGCCTGGAGTTCCTTGACTGACCAGTAGCCATGGGATCCATCTTTGGACTCTGAGCAATCTCATAAAGGAGTTAATGTGAGGATGCCAAGAAAATGTGGCGCGGTAGCTGTGCGCGGTAGCTGTGCGCGGTAGCTGTGCGCGGTAGCTGTGCGCGGTAGCTGTGCGCGGTAGCTGTGCGCGGTAGCTGTGCGCGGTAGCTGTGCGCGGTAGCTGTGCGCGGTAGCTGTGCGCGGTAGCTGTGCGCGGTAGCTGTGCGCGGTAGCTGTGCGCGGTAGCTGTGCGCGGTAGCTGTGCGCGGTAGCTGTGCGCGGTAGCTGTGCGCGGTAGCTGTGCGCGGTAGCTGTGCGCGGTAGCTGTGCGCGGTAGCTGTGCGCGGTAGCTGTGCGCGGTAGCTGTGCGCGGTAGCTGTGCGCGGTAGCTGTGCGCGGTAGCTGTGCGCGGTAGCTGTGCGCGGTAGCTGTGCGCGGTAGCTGTGCGCGGTAGCTGTGCGCGGTAGCTGCGTCTCCCGGTCAAGTGCGCTTGACGCACAGTTAGCTTGTCCCTCTGTGTCAGACAGGCAGGCACCAGGGCTTCCCATGTCACACGTGTGTGCTTCCCATGTCACACGTGTGTGCTTGGCTTCCCCATGCTGCGCTTCCATCTACCCTTTCTGGGCTTTTCTAGTGCATTGAGGGAAGAAATATCCTAAAAGGACGATCTGGCCCATCACAACAGGGAGGAGAAAAGAGTTATCTTACCCCATAAATGTGTTGCTCACCTCCAAAATATTCATAAAATGGTCCCTAAAACTGAATGTGCACAACCCGCTGGGCGCTGTCTGTGTCCGATAGCTGTGTGCTCGCTCACTGCCTTCTGTCTCTGCTTTGCGGTCAAGACAACCACAGCCCACTTTTGTTTGTTTGTTTTTAATATTTATTTTTATGTGTATGAGTGCTTTGTATGAATGTGTGAATGCATGAATGTATGTGAACCATATGTGTGTCTGTTGCCTACGGAGGCCAGAAGAGGGTACCAAAGTCCCTGGAATTACTATTTGTGATGATTGTGAGTTACCTACCATACAGATGCCAGAAACTGAACCCAAGCACACTCAACGGCTGACCTAGCTTTCAAGTCAGGGTCTTTCGCAACCCAGGGTGGCTTTGAACTCACTACGGAGCTAAAGCTAAGTCTTTAACTTCTGATGGTCTTGACTCTACCTTCCTAATGCTTGGCATATGGGCCGGGCTACTACCACACCCAGTTTATGAGGTGCTGGGGATTGACTTGAGGGCTTGGTGCATGTTAGGTGAGCACACTGCCCACTGAGCCCCACTGCCCTCTCTTCTCCAGTTTGTAAAAGACTTTAGTAATTCATGTATTGTGTGAGTGTGTGTGTGCATGCATGCATGCCTGCACCTGTGTGAAGGTTACAACATTTCATAGGAGGTGGCTCTTTGCTTCTACCATGTCCTGGAACTAAACTCTGGTTATGAGGCTGTTACCTGCTGAGCCCCTCACCCCCCATCCCACACACATACTTTTTTTTTTTTTTGAGACAGAGTCTCATGTGATTCAGGCTACCAAGCATGCAGCCAAGTATGACGTTGAACTTATGGTCCTCATGCCTCATTTCCCCAGGGCTTGGATTACAGGTGTGCAACACCACGTCTTTATGTGAGTATGAGTGTGTGTGTGTGTGCGTGTGTGTGTGCGCGTGTGTGAGTGTGTGCATGTGTGTGTGTGTGTGTGTGCGCGTGTGTGTGTGGCTGTGGGGATCAAGCCCGGGGCCTCGTTCATACTAAGCAAACACTCTGCTGACTGAGTTGCATCCCCTGCACCCCCCTTGCTTTCCAGGAAGTCTTTAAATCGGTGAAATGAGCGCAGTTGAGTGCACGTATGCAGCATCTAAAGCTACAAGAATTTGCCAGTTCTAAAAGAAAAGCCGAACTGTGATCGCCAATTCATGTGGCACCCGTCTCTTTGGCTGGGAATCTTGGAACTCCCTCTGATTCCTCCTCACATGACCTCTGACCTCGAGCTGCTTCTGAGTCCTGATAATGTTCCAGACACACTCTCATGTGCTAGCATACTTGTACACCCCCTCCCCCCCACACACACAGTGAGGAGAGCAACGGGATTGCATGAAGCTGGGACCAAGCATGCAGCCAAGTATGACGTTGAACTTATGGTCCTCATGCCTCATTTCCCCAGGGCTTGGATTACAGGTGTGCAACACCATGTCTTTATGTGTGTGTGTGTGTGTGAGTATGAGTGTGTGTGTGTGGCTGTGGATGGAGGGAGAAAGTCAGGGCAGCTGTTCTTGGCATAGGTATACCTAGAGACCTGGGGCTGGTCCTGTATATCTAGAGACTGGGGTCTGCTCCTGTATAGACCCGGGGCTGGTCCTGTGTACCTAGAGACAAGGGGGCTAGCGCTGTATACCTAGAGGGGGGGGTTTGGGGGGTGGCTAGTCCTGTATATCTAGAGATCGGGGGCTGGTCCTGGGAGAGGCTGAACACAGATATCCAGGAATGGCATCAGGACAAAGAGCCACTCTAGCCTGAGTTCCCACAACTGTTCTTTCTGTCCTTCCAGTAAAACCAGCCTCCAGGATGGCTCTGATACAAGTTGTTCATTCTCAGAGAAAAGCTGAGAGAAAGCTGAGGGACACAACATGGTTTGTGGATCAAAGTTCTGGTCCCACATATACCTTCCCATTGGCAGCTTAGGGCTCTGGCCACACACCCAATTGTACCCAGATGCGCTTGCTTTGGGACAGCGGCCAGTGGCAACGGCAAGGGCAATGACTTCCTTGTTCTCTCAGCCACCCAAGTCCACCTTTCACTCTTGGCTATGCCGGGCACCTTGGAGCCCTCTTTCTCACAGCTTGCCTCAAGTGAGTGAATTCTGCATGTACTCTACCCCTGCTTGCAAGGACAAAGGGATCCAATTGTGTACATTTTACCTTCCTGTCTGGACAGCATGCTCCGGCCTATATTGGTCGTATGAAGTGACTCCACCCACTTTATCCCAACCCTTTTATGCCCTCCTCCTAGCCAGTCTGCTCCGGATGCTCACAGATGGCTCCAGCAGCGTGGGCTTGGGTTATTGTAGCTGAAGGACTGTGCCTCTGCAAACACTAGCGAGCCTCGTGTTTGTGGAGCCCTGCTTGGGCGGTAGGTTGACACGTAGTCTCGCCACTTGTTTTCACACTTGGCAAGCCCACAGAGTGAGGCCACCAGCGAGCAGCGGGCCTCAGGAAGACAAGCATTTCACCCAGGCCCAGGAAGCTGGCTATAAAATGTGTGGCTCTGTACAGGCCACAGGACTGCCGAGGGGCAGAGCCTGTGTGGTTGGGTTGAGGGAGACCTACCTGCTCTGAGTGAGCAGCTGGAAAGGGAAGAGTCCCTGCACCTGGTCACTGTCTTGACAGGGGTCACCCGTGAGACTGGCAGGCTTGTGGGCCACACCAAAGTGGGTTACTGCAGCTGTATCTGTGGTCCTGATGCTAGTGTGCTTTTGCTGCAGTCAGAGACTGCAGAGTGTGTCCAGCAATGGGGATGGGCCTGTGTTCTGGGTGTCTGGCTGAACCCCATGTCTGTGGGTCCTAAACACACAGGGTCTGTACCTTCTGGGAGTATCCACCACAGAGGAGGACGCCTTACCTCCGTGAAACATGGCCCGCTGGCACAGCTCAGTCCAGTCGCTCCCTGCAGCAAGGAGGGCATCATAGGCGATCATGGGGGCATCATGGCCGCGTCGTCCCCCTCGGCCTTCTGAGCTCCACTTCCTGTATGTCTGAGGAGAACCATGGGTCATTGTGTGCCTGGCGAAAGACTCACGTCTTCCCCTGTGGCTGCCGCCCGCCCGCCCGTCTGGCTCACGCACTCGGTGCCCTGGCTGAGTTCCATCTGCTCAGGCCCATCCCAGGCCTGGGGCTGGACTTACCTTGTCTCGCTCCTGGGCATCGTAGTTGCCAGGGAAGGTGGCCTTGTTCTCTGTGTCCTCACTGATTTTTCTTTCCTCCAGATAAAATTGCCATTTTGCCTCGAAGTAAAACCAGTGCTCCTGGTACTCTAGGTGCAAGCACAGGGCAGGTAGGCTGATGGTGCCCGGCAGAGGTGGGCATGGGGATGGGAGAGGTGGGCAGTGCCTTCTCCCTGCTGTGGGTGTGCGGGGATGGACTACCTGTACCCCAAAGAAGCAGCCCTGATAGGTGTGGCTGCTTCCAACAGCAGGGCAGAAGACGGAGAGGGAGCAGAACAGGGCCAGGGCTATTTAACTGCTCTCTGAGGCAGAGAGTGGTCACAGGTGAGCTTGAGCCTATAGTTTTAATTAGTTAGGGCTGGAGATGTAGCTCGGGGTTAAGAGTGCTTGTCTAGCATGCGTAAGACACTGGGGAAAAAAAGAAAGAAAAGAGGAAGAAACAAAGAAAAATTTCCCAAACAAAAAAGACCCAGAAATCCAAAGCAAAACCAACAGGGAATTCTGTGTTCTGATTAGCTTAAACCCGGACCTGCAACAGTAAGAGAAGTTTCATTATCACTGATAGCCTGACACCCAAGCCGCAAGTAAGCTGCAGCCCCCCTGGCTAGCATCTCTGATGAGGAGGGCACTCATCTTCCAGAGGACCAAGCCCTTAGAGACTCCGAGCAGCAGGAAACAGAGGTGCCTGCTCTGGGAGGCTCACAGCTTTTCCTCCCCTGGAGGCAATGGAAGATGGGGAATGCCTTGGCCTTTAGGGGCTGGGAAGGTCTGGGAGACAAGGCTGAAGATAAAGATCAAGACCCTGTGTTCTGTCTATGGCTGGACAGCCACGAACAGAGTCAGAGCAGAGGGAGTAAAGGGCTCCAGGGCGGTGAGCTGAGGCTGCATTGGAGAAGCCAGGAGCTGCTGGGACAGCTTCTCCCACTAGCATGTTGGGATTCTGGATCTACTGGGCTTCCAAGGCTGAATACTTGAATATCTCTAAAGGTGAAATGCCTGCTCGGGGCAGCAGTGGTCCCAGTACCACCTCTACCCAGGGAACAGGGGAGAGCAGCCCAGCAGGCAGATTTCCAGGCCCAGAGCCCAGGACAAGCGAGGTCTGCCCCTCAGAGAGGGAGTCTTTCAGCTGCACCTCAGAGAGGGAGCTCCAGGGACACTCTCCAAGGATGTTAACAGAACAACTCTTTCTGGGTGAGCTTAGACCCCGTTGAAAGCTCGTGTCTAAGGAGCTCCCAAAACTCTGGTTAAACAAACACAAAATAGGACTGTTTCTTGGGGGGTCACCTTCCAGAAAGAGTTAAGTCCCCAAATGTCCTGGCTGTGAACTCTGTTCTTAGGTTCATGTCCCCGTGGATGGCACACTTCAAAAATAGCCACCTGGGTGTCCCTTAGCAATGTCAATGCTGTATTGTAAGGGTCTACTCTATCATAGCAACTGCCTTCCAGTCTTGGGGGGCATCTGGTGACACTGTTCAGAATAAAGAAACAGCCCACTCTCTGTAAGCAGCATTGGGGGACCTTCAGGGGACATCTGAGCTCATTTGAGACACAGGAACCAGGGAATGAATGATTGTTGGGGAACATTATTTTAAGGTGTTGACTTTTGTTTATGCTGCATTTGTTTAACTCGGTGAAGCTGTGATTCTTTGCCTGTCCAAAATACATGATGGTCTAATAAAGAGCTGAATGGCCAATAGGGAGACAGAGCAAGGATAGGCGGGGCTGGCAGGGGGAGAGGAGAAATGAGGAGAAAAAGAAGAACAAGAAAAGAAGGAGAGGAGGACGTCAGGGGCCACCCACCCGGCCACCCGGCCACCCGGCCACCCGGCCACCCAGCCACGGAGTAAGAAGGAAAGTATGATATACAGAAGTAAGAAAGATAGAAGCCCAGAGGGAAAAGGTAGGCGGCTTAATCTGAGAAAAGCTGGCTAGAAACAAACCAAGCTAAGGCTGGGCACTCATAATTAAGAATAAGCCTCTGTGTGTGATTTATTTGGGAGCTGGGTGGTGGGCCCCCCAGAAGCAAAAAGGTAAAAAACATAGTTGTACAAATGATGGCTTAAACTAAGCAAAAATTAATGAAATAAATGTTCCATGGAGACCAAGTAAGTGGGGGATGGACAGTTCAGAGGTGAGCTAGCTACAATGCCCAGAGTCGTCTGTTAGAGCCAATTTCCTCCAGTGCTGAGGCCAAGCAAGTGTCCCCTGTGTGTTAAGTGTCCTTGCAAAGTTGCTCTGGGATCCTCTAGAGCCCCCCACAATCTTGTGGTGACTTTCATGTCACTCAGCTTCATGCTGTTTTGGAGAAGCAGTGGCCTTGGCCTTGGGCTCACATTCTCCCTTCTTTCTGGACACCCGGATGACTTATTTTGGAAAGTTTGCTCGTACTTAGGTGCATGGAGGGACACATGGTGCCACCCGCACTCGTTACTCACACATGTCCCTCTTAGAGTGAAGAGCAGTCCTGGGACAAGAGGGTCTTCCATAGCCTCCGTGACTTGCGGAGTGAGCCCTGAGTTTTCTGGTCCTGCCTTTGTGACCCTGTATCTGTGTCTATTGTACAGCACTCCCAAGTCAAGTCGGGGAGGGTGGGGTATACTTTGCTGCTTGTGTGCCTGAACCCTGGAAGTCATAGTGCTCCTGGGATTTTTGAGTAGCAGGCTGACCATGTCCAAAGAGTGACAGGCTCTGGATTAATGAGGGAAACCTTGGGAACACAGAACCTTAGTGATCTCTGGAGGCTCGTGGCATGGAGACCCATCTTGGTACAGATGGAAGTGTGTGGCAGGGGATATATCTCTTTGGTCAAGCACAGGTTAGGGTGTGGCTGTGTGAAATGTGTGTGCAATCCATTCCTCTATGTCTAGTTCTCTATAGCACCAGACACTTGGCGTCAGCCTGGAGATGCAGAGGGTGTGGGTGGTCTTAGGGACCTCAGGCTACTGGGGAAGAAGCCACCGGTGTGGTTCTCCTTGAGGTCCTGGAACCACTTGGAGCAGGTGTCTGCCCATGCCAGGTGAGGACCTTTAGGAAGTCAAGTCTTCCCACACTGACCAAGGCCTTCTCTAGGCATTGCCTTTGGGTGAGCACCTAGAGTTGCTGGGCGGCCGGGGCAGGACTCGGGTTGGATGCGAGCACATGTGCTTGGGGTATAGGAGAAAACAGTGGGTCAGGAAGACGGGCTCACCTGCCATGTGCCGGATGGTCTTCCTACAGTACCCCTCAGCCAGGGGGACCACCTTCAGCATGTCTCTTCCCCACTGTACAAGTGGCTTTCCTTGTACTGCATAAGAGGCAAACAGAGCAGTGCACAGGGACCCGAGGAAACCTGGAGGGCAGCAGGAAGAAAGAAAAAGCTCTGCTACCTGGGCCAGAGGCCTTCTGAGTCCAAACAAACCATCCCCAGAGCAGTGAGCTCCGCCTCTCTCTGTGTATGGGAAGCAGGACATTCACCCTTTCGGGGCTGCTACAGGACCTGGAGACGGAGCAGAGAGGCACAGGCCAGGCCGTGGAGAAGGGCAGCGGCCCATAGGACTGATGCTGACACCCACTTAGCCTGGAGCCCAGTCTCCCCTCAAGCTCCACACCTCTCCTCCTTTGTTCTGACATGAATAATATAGGAACAATGAGGATTTCCTTTATATGGCTTCTTCACCACCGCATGTAGTGACAATTCTGTTTTCAAGTGGAATGCCATCCCCACAGGACTCACACCCACCCTTCCAGCACGCGCTTTACCTGTGGGATGGTTGTGGGTCATTCTACCGCACTCAATACTGACTTCAACCAGGGTCTCCAGCTGTTCTGGCTTCCAGTATCGCATCCCGATGCACATTGCTTTAGTGGCAGCTCCAAACCCTGAGCCTACACGGGCGACAGACACCTGAACTCAGATTTGCCCACATAACCCCTGGAAGTCTGGCATTCATAATTCCTAAAGGACGAGGTTTAGGTAACAACATGTTATTACAATCTTTAGATGAGGGAACAATAAACAAGCCACCCACATCCCAGACAATAGAAAAGAGATCTATGGGTCAGGTTGCAGGAAAATGGAGTCCTTTAACCTATGAAAATGACCTTTTTCTTGACCTAGGGTGGTGTCCTAATGAGCATCTACTTGGGGAACATCAGCTGCCGTGTTGACCCAGATATGCCTGTTTCCTTCTTTCTTTTCCTCTCTCTTTTGGGTTGTTTTCTTCCATTTTTGGAATCAGTTTTACTACACAGTACAATTCCTGGGGACGTTTGTATTTAAAAACAGTGTTATTGAGGGATGCTCTCTCAGCCTGGACTCTTGGGGGAGGGCCTAGACACTGCCCTGGATGAAATGACAGACTCTGGAGATCTCCGATGGAAGGACTCACCTTTCCTGGGGATCGGAGTGGAGATTGGGAGAGGGGGGCCGGGGGTCCTGGTTAGGGGAGTGGGGGAGGTGGGGAGGGAGAGGGAGCTGGGATTGACATGTGAAGCAAGCTTGTTTCTTTTTTTTTTTTTTTTTTTTTTTTTTTTCGAGACAGGGTTTCTCTGTGGCTTTGGAGGCTGTCCTGGAACTCACTTGGTAGTCCAGGCTGGTCTCGAACTCACAGAGATCCGCCTGCCTCTGCCTCCCGAGTGCTGGGATTAAAGGCGTGCACCACCAACGCCCGGCGCAAGCTTGTTTCTAATTTAAATAAAAAATGAAAAAACCAGTGTTATTAAGTTATAATTGACATAGAGTCCTCCTGGGGCACTTCACATGTGTGGTGCACTTCCATACATCAAGACACTAATATTCTTCTTTTTTTTTTTTTTTTTTTTTTTTTTTTTTGGTTTTTCGAGACAGGGTTTCTCTGTATTGTTTTGGAGCCTGTCCTGGAACTCACTCGGTAGACCAGGCTGGTCTCAAACTCACAGCGATCCGCCTGTCTCTGCCTCCTGAGTGCTGGGATTAAAGGCGTGCACCACCAACGCCCGGCTGATACTAATATTCTTTATTTCTGCTGTCAAACCTCTCTACTCTTTTGTGGAGTTTCCTGTATGCACACTCCATGCACACTCTATGTACACTATATGTACACTCTATCCACACTCAATGCACACTCTATGCACACTGTATGCACACTTTATGTACACTCCATGCACACTCTATGTACACTGTATGCACACTCTATGTACACTCCATGCACACTCTATGCACACTCCATGCACACTCTATGCACACTCTATGTACACTGTATGTATACTGTATGCATACTCCATGCACACTCTATGTACACTCTATGTACACTCCATGCACACTCTATGCACACTCTATGTACACTGTATGCACACTATGCACACTGTATGCACACTCCATGCACACTCTATGTACACTCTGCACACTCTATGCACACTCCATGCACACTCTATGTACACTCTATGTACACTGTATGTACACTCCATGCACACTCTATGCACACTGTATGTACACTCCATGCACACTCTATGCACACTCTATGTACACTGTATGTACACTATATGCACACTCTATGAACACTCTATGCACACTCCATGCACACTCTATGCACACTCTGTGAACTCTCCCCACATGCATATGGGAAGGCTGTAGTGGACTGCTCAGAATCTTGCTTTTTCCATCAATCTATAGCAGAGAATTTCTATACCTCAACACACAGATCCGCTTCTTCCTTTTAAACAGCTACACAGCATTCCATTGTGCAGATGTACAGTTAGCGTTCCCATTCTCTTACTGGGGGACGCCAAGCTGCTTCCAGGGTTTTGCTAGTACAGGTGATGAAGCCAAGGTCACCCTCATACACATGTCCCTGCCATTTGCTTTAGTGTGTTGTCCTTGTGGGTCTTTGAGACTTTTAGAAGTAGAATATCACACAAAGGGTATTTTCATTCAATGACTGACAGACAAGGCTGGATTTCCCCCTCAAGAGCTTGCATCACTTTTGCCCTGCCTGGATGGAAGCCCTGTATTCTCCTCTTGCATCACAGTGGCGACCCTGAAGTCCTCCCGGTTGGTAGTTGTGATGGTCAATTTTAACTGTCAATGTGACACAATCTAGAATAACCTGGAAAGAGTCTCAGTGAGTGTCTACATTGGGTTGGTTTATGGGCGCATCTGTGGGGATTGTCTTAGTTACATTAATTGATGTGGGAAGACCCAGTCCACTGTGGGTGGCACCATTCCTAGTCAGGAGGTCCTGAACATTTAAAAATGGAGAAATCAAGCCGAGAAGCAAGCAAGTAAGCAAACATGCACACGTTCGTTTCTCTCTGCTCTTGACTGTGACCAGCGATTAAAGTTCCTGCCTTGAGTTCTCCATATGATGGGTTGTAACCTAGAACTGCAGCTGAAACAAGCCCCCTTTCCCTCTAAACAGCTTTTTTCGTTTTGTTTGTTTTATTTTGTTTTTTGAGGCAGGGTTTCTCTGTAGCTTTGGAGGCTGTCCTGGAACTAGCTCTTGTAGACCAGGCTGGCCTGGAACTCACAGAGATCCACCTGTCTCTGCCTCCCGAGTGCTGGGATTAAAGACATGCGTCACCACCGCCTGGCTTCTAAACTGCTTTTAACCAGGCTATTTTTTTACAGTAGCATAAATGAAACTAGAACACTAGTCCTGCTATCCCTGCTTAAACTGCTTCTCTTGGTAGTGACACGTTTATACCTGTTCAAACTATCTCTCCCGGTGGTGACATCTACACTTCTCACATTGAATCTTCTATTGCACCTGGGTTATTCTCTCCTGGAATTCCTGGGGTATCAGAGCAGCTGACCTGGTCCTGCCTGAGCTCTGCTGCTCTCCTGCCCCTCAGAGACACCCCAGGCTTTAACAGTCCTCTTCTGTTTGGGAAGAGTGAGCTCAGGTCCCCAGATTGATGGAGCTGGACAGCGGGCTGACAGTTGCGGCCGTCACAGTGGAACGGGTTTACTCTGCCTACTTGGGATAAATCTGGGGCACTAGTTTCTCTATTCTTAAGGGGTCCCACCAGACCTGGCCAGCAGGGGAGGAGGGGAGGCTCTGGGCGGTGGGAGCTGGGGCTGCCTACATGCTGCACTTTGTGAACATAGACGGCACTTTTTTGTCAAAATATAAACTTCAAGGAAAGGCAAAGATTCCTTAAAGTAAACTGGGGATGGATAATGAAAACCCCTCTGGGCGAAGCCTGATGCCACGCAGACAACATCTTTAGCAGATGTTCAGGCAAGCATGGATGGCTGACAAGGGGATGCCCTGCCCGCGGAAGGATCTGATGCTGACATATGGGAAAGCCGTGATGAGTGCCAGGGCAGCCCGTCGGTTCCCTGCACTGACACCCACAGCTCTGTGAACAGAAAGCTCTCTGACCCTTTTCACTGAAGGGCGTATGCCAGGCGAGGAGGTAGTTATCCGGCTTCAGCTGCGAGCAGCCCTCGATGGTGGAAGGGTCTGGCCGATGTTCTGTAAGCTTCTCCACGGTCTCCACATAGCGCTTTACCATCTCCCGGTACAGGTCGTCCAGGCACCAGTAGTCTGTGGAGGAAGGGGCGGGGACAGATGTCAGTGAGAACGGAAAGTGTGAGGTGCTGGGCATGGGAACGGCTTCCATCGATGCCAAGGACATGTGAACAGGCTTAGAGCAGACAGTTTGGTGACTCTGCTGCTGCCTGGATGGATTTTAGACCTTAAGCAGACAATTAACTCCGATTCTGATTATCTTAGGGTTTCTGTTGCTGTGAAGGAGACGCCATGACCATGTCAACTCTTATGAAGGAAAACATTTAATTGTGGTGGCTTACAGTCTAGAGGTCTGGTTCCTTGTCATCATGGTGGGACATGGTGGCGTGCAGGCAGACGTGGTGATGGAGAAGGAGCTGAGAATCCTACATCTAGAGGCAACAGGAAGTGCACTGAGTGTCACACTGAGCAAAGCTTGAGCAAAGGAGACCTCAAAGCCCGCCCCCACAGTGACACACTTCCTCCAACAAGGCCACACCTATTCCAACAAAACCACACCTCCTAGTAGTGAGGGGTCATTTTCTTTCAAACCAACACACTGGTGTCCTAAGCTAAGGGTCTAGGGAACACCGACCACCCTCATTTTTACTAACAGTTTTGTTCACTCAGAATAAATGATATCACACTACACTACACAGAGCAGTGGCCTTACAGTTCTGAAGGGACACCAGGAGACAGGGTGATTCCTCTGATCTCTGGCTCCCACCTACCCCCTTGGGGAACCCAGGCTCTGAATGGCTGCTGTTGCCAAACTGTGCCTTGATCCTTTGAAGGGGAGGCCAGAAGGGGTCAAACCCCTGAAAACTGTGGGGCACAGGGGTAAAAACCACTAGTCCATACTGAACATCTGCTTTTGGCCAGCATGGGGCCTGCCCCACCTCTGCCCCACCCTAGAGCAGCCGTCATTTCCACCAGGAAGATGCTGACTAGACTGATGGGATTTGACTGGAAGGCCAGAGATTTTTGGTCACTAAGTTAATCGACAGCTTGGTGGACAATGGTCACACACGCGCAGACAGCGGAGGCCAGGGAACTTGGTCATCTGGAGAGAAGGCCATAGTTTGGGTGCCTAGTGAGTGAGATGCTTCCCCACGTCCTCTCTCATAGGCCCCGGTGGGTTTTCCTTGTCAGAGCTGCACTCAGGATGGAGAAGCGCCATTAGGAGACGCCCATTGGCCCTTCCCCTGACCATGGGGATCTGTCTTGGCTGAGAGCTGGGTGGCTAGAGAAGGACGGGCATAAGGAGCTGGTGGCCCTGCTTCAGAAAGCAGGCTGGAAAACTCAGACTCCTGTGTTGCCAAGAGAAGCCAAGTGTGCCCGTCAGAATTGCTCCCCACGTGGGTCAGAGCCTCTGCCCCGGCTGTGAGCTCCTGGAGAAAGAGCCCTTCTCTCACCCTGCCCTCAGTGGCCCTGGAACCCTCCATTCTTCTGCCTCTAGGGCTTGTGCCTAGTTCGAATTGGGGCAGGAGAAAGGATGGGCAGAACTTTGTTTTGGAGGACGAAGTGCCATACGTCCCAGCCAGGTTTTTGTGGCAGCCCTACAGGAATAAAATTAGCTTTGTCTGCCGGCAACCCCTGCTGGGAGGCAGGACCTGCCCTGTGGCCAGGCTGTTGGTTAGACACAGCATCTGGCACCGGTTTACCAGTGCTATCTGTTTACCGACGAGGACGATGGCAGTTTCCTCCTCCGTCCTGACAGCCCAGGCCTCCCCAAGCCCTCTAAGACAATTATTATAAGATCAGATACCGCAAAATCTCTGCCTTCAACTGAAGCAGAGCTTTTCCCGAGTAAAAAGGGTCCATGAAAACCCAGCACCCTGCTCTGACTGCTACACTCATTGCCATCCTACTGAAGGGTGAGTCAGTTTAGAAAAGTGACCGACAGCTCCCGATAGACATAGTTTAAAAAAAATAAAGCAAAACAGAGTTTGAAGCAAAATACCTATGAATTCCATAAGGCTGCATCCTTTTCTCTGACCCGTGTCTACTCTAACCCTAACTTTGCTGGCAGACAGAGGAGGAGGAGAAGCAGGTCAGGCACACCCATATTCTGCTGGTCTCAGGTTCCCTGCAGGCTGCACACTGAGACGCTCCCTGCCTGACTGATTGGCCCTGACAGTCAACAGCCAGACTGCCTAGCCGGTGGCCTAGCACTCTGTGGTTGTGTTTGACTCCCACAGCCACGAGGGCTTTTAAGGAGCAGGGGTGTGAGCCCCTCATCACTTTCCGGGAATGTGGAGCCTTGATCCTAAGCCCCAGATCAAACGGTCCTGAAATGAGCCACACTCAAAGCCTGCTGTGAAAGCCCATGACTACCTGCTTGCCTAGTGACACGGGGAAGTCGCCTCGGTCTTTGAACTCCTGAGTGAGGTTTCAGGTGCTGCACCACTGACACGTCTTGTAGAGCAACCGACAAGGTCCTGTCTGTTTCTGCTTTTGTGTCCTGAATGCCATATGCTGACCCTGAATGAGCTGTGGCCACCGTGGCAGCTAAGCCATGCTATAGACCACATAGCCACTTCTGGGTGATGGAATCATGAGTGACACTTGTTTTAAAGTGCCAAGAGGGGAGTTCCATTCTGGGAAGCAGCTACAGGGCACCCAACACTCTAATAAATAGTTCCGTGGCCACCTTGACCTTAGGCAGCGGACAGGGTACGTAAGAACGTGGCCTGTGGCCAGGTGGCCTGCATGTGCCGTCACATGGCTGCGCGGCTCTGGATAAGTTACTCAACCACTCCAAGGGTCCATCTCACCTGTGGGATGGAAACACTGAAGCCGCCTTTCAGAATGTGAACACAACGTGGCCTTGGGAGAGTGCACGGAAGGCAGGCGGGGCAGCTCCTCACGAACTTTTACTGTCGTGCCTCCCATTAGTGACGTGTCCCCAGGGCCCCCCAAAGTAGGTGACAACTGCTAAAAACTGGGCTGCTTAGTGTCTAAAGCAGTGGTTCCCAGCCTTCCCAATGCGGCCACCCTTCAATACACTTCCTCATGTTGAGGTGACCCCAACCATAAAATTATTTTAGCTGCTACTTTATAACTGTAATTTTGTTAGTTATGAACCATAATATAAACATATGATATGCAAGATGGTCTTAGGTAACCCCTGTGACAGGGTCATTTGACCCCCAAAGAGGTCACAGCCCACAGGTTGAGAACCTCTGGTCTAGAGGATCAACTAAGTGGGTGTTCGACAAGTGTTTTTTCATGACCTACAATGAGAAGCCATGATGAGGCACAACATAGAAACATGCTTGGTACTCCCGGTGACTGGCAGGGAACTCACTTTTTTCCTCAAAACCAAACCAAACCAAACCAAAACCAACACTGCAAAATGGTCCAAACCTTACCAAATACACACACTTCATCTTGAGAGGACTTCGGTCCGTGGATCTAATCCCAAGTACCCTGTGTTACTACACAGGGCCTACCTTTGTCAGGGACTCTCCAGGGAAGCCCCTGAGACAGACACAGGCCTAGCACTCGGCACGCCCAGAGCACCCATCAGAAACAAGTTGCATAATGGCGTGCACAGAGAATCAAGGAAGCAAACATCCAGAGTAAGTACTGACTGCAGTTTTGTTGGAAAGTCATGTTCTCCAGAGGTTGTGAGATGCAGCAGGCTCTGAGCTGTGGCACTGACCATAAAGACATGAAAGTAGGGCCCAAAATACCCGAAGGCATAAATACTTGGAACTGATAACTTTTTGAAACCCCAAACAATTGCTTCACCACTTCTCGCGGTGTGACCCTGTCTCCTACCCACGTGCTTACTTCCCCCTAGTTATCTGGGGCTAGTTGATGATATTCCTATACAGTGACGGCAGAATCCACAAATACTTGGCTCCCATAATTATGCCCACTCAGAAAGATGCCTCATTGTTTCAACGAGCTGTGACACGGTATCTTATCAACGTGCTTCGGCTCTATTTAGGGACACGACATTGGTGGCATTCCTATACAGTGACCACAGAACTAAGCTGGGCTTGTTCACAGCAGATGAACAGAATGGCGAATGCATAAGTGAGCCCTGTTGGCTTAACTGCTGCCCTCAGATCTTAATTTTGCAATGATGGCATATGAGACCTGCAGGACGTTAGCGCCTTGCATAGCAATGACACACTGTGTGAGCATATGCACTGTTCTCTGACGTCCACGTCACAGCTTGTTGGTCTTAGCACCATCTGCTTCTTAATGAACACACTGTGTTTTTCTATGTCCACGTCACAGCTTGTTGGTCTTAGCACCATCTGCTTCTTAATGAACACACTTTGTTTTTCTGAACCCAAACTGCTCTTCCTTACAGACTTTACCCACAGTCTCCAGACTGAATCACACTGACGGATATTTTCACCTTAACTCTTCGGAATTGGGATGCAATCCCCAAACAATGTTATCTCAGTGGGTCCAAGTTTCAAGCTGAGTAACAACGCATTCTTTCACAATAGATTTAGAACAAGATGCTCAGTCTCTGCAGTGGGAACCTGTGCCTGTGCTTTGATCCCACCAGAGCGGCCCCCAGACGCTTGCTTGTGGCACAGCAGAAACAAGGGAAGCTGCTGTTCATTGTCTGCGAAGGGCTGCGTCCCCCAAAGACACACACAGGAGAAACATGACCTGCCGCCCGCCAGGCTCCAGGCCTTGGGTGAAGATGAAATCACCTCCTTCGGAGGCAGTGTCAGGTAACACAGGGCGCAGCTGCACCATCTACAAGGTTCTTGGTGCTGGTTTGCTATTAGCACAGGAAGTCACACACCCGTCTTTCTATCCCAACACACCTGGAGCAGAGCATGCCAGTGGTCCTACCTGTTGTGAGGGCCTCAGCGGTTGCCATGTGCATGATGGTGTTGTCACTCACTGGCCACTTTCCAGGCGACAGCACAAGACTGTCCAGTCCTCCAGTCTTTTGCAGCTCCTCCTGGATCGAGCCTAAAGCACTATTCTCCCTGCAGACGTTTCCATAGCCGAGTGCATCACCAACACTCCCCAACAACATCGCAGCCTTGAACTTCTCCATCTTAGAAGGTGACTCCTCTTAGCCTGCAGTTGTCTTTGTCCTTTCCTGGCTACCCTCAGCCCGCCCGACTGACATTTATAGTGGTCATTGTATCACCGTCCAGCACTCTCCAAATGGCCAGGCGTTCCTGCCCTGCCTTGGCAGGTGGCACCAATGAGATAAAGCTCTCAGCTCACCACGTGGGAGCTGTTTGGAGCCTGCTGGCACCAGTCCACACTCAGAGCCGCTCAGAGCCCTTGAGCCATGCGACGGTGTCAGCTCCTGGATGGAATGTGCCCCCTGCTGGCGAAGAAGAGCAGGTCGCAATGTGAACGTCATTGCTCCATCTTTGCCATCTGCTCCTGCCCCTTTGAATAAATGCACTCATCTTACCGTTACAGTAATGATTATGTGGTTCCTTTCCATGTGCCCTCGTTCACTTGCTGTAGTATTGAGATTCATCCATTGTAGTTCTATGCTCCCAGAAAACTTTTCTCCTTATAAAAGCATGATGGCTGTGGGAGTAGCACCATGATAGAACAAATAATTATCTGATGTATATGAGGCCCTTGGCTGGATCCTCAGCACCATAAAAACAATGTCACGAGAGGAAAGTTTAAAAGATGCAGCACTCCTAACGTCTGTGAAGAAGTGTTGTCTCATACTTTAGTGTCCAGCAGGGGGCTCCAATGCTAAACTTTAGAGTGGCGCAGGTCTCAGCAAGCGTGGTCTTGCGCCACCCCAAGCTTCACGTGTTGTAAACATTACTGCTGCTCATGGAATTACTAAGTAATGTGAGGCTGGGTAGGGCACACTTTATAAAGTCAGGGCTCCTGGTTTGAAATGAACTAGGAGGATGGGCACCTCCCTATTCCCACTCAGGCACAAACCCTGCAGGCATAGACCCCAGTTGGCCCTCTTGTGACCTGGCCTGCCACATCCAGAATTGGCAGGGGACCCCTTGGGCTTATATACAATTGGTAAGAACTTTAGTGCGCAGCAAGATGCCTTTCCTGATGGCACAACTCTCAGTGTAAAGCAATCCCCCAAAACCAGAGTGTACATGGTTTCCATCCAAGTAAGACAGACAGCAGAAGTGGGCAAGAGACCCACTTCAGGTAGGACGAGCTAAGTGCAAGGGCTCCTGGGAGAGAAGCATCGTTAAGGACGTTTGGGGACAACGGTCACACTATTTGGTCAAAGTCACAAACAAGATAAGGTTTGTCTATCTGACAAACAATCAGAGTCCTGCTGTCACAGGACACTAGACACAGCAACAGATGCTGGAGGTCTCCTTTTGTGTCCATAGAACATCAAGGTGGAAACGCACGCAACACCTCAACTAACACACACCGTACTGGCGTCACTTAGATGGGATGATGCTGTCTGTTCTGAAAATTCCTGGCAGGTACTGAGTGAAACAGATACATGCATTTCTTTCTTTCTTTTTTGGTTTTTCGAGACAGGGTTTCTCTGTATTGTTTTGGTGCCTGCCCTGGAACTTGCTCGGTAGACCAGGCTAGTCTCGAACTCACAGAGATCCGCCTGCCTCTGCCTCCCGAGTGCTGGGATTAAAGGTGTACACCACCAATGCCCTGCTACATGCATTTCTTAAACCTGCTGTGTTTGGTAAATGTGTTTTAAACACAATCATATTAGTATTTTCTGAAATGCAGCTCCCATGTGTCCAGCACACTGTACTGAGAAAGAAACCCAGACAAAGGAAGCTGTCTGTCTCCGATACACTTATTTACTGGTGAGGCACTAAGAGGCAGTGTGGCAAGGGCTTGTTTGCTGTTGCTACAGGGGCCTTACTGCTGGTCCAAGCCAAAGACCAGGGCCTTGATGTGCACAGGTATTTGGGCAACCAAGAATAAAGGACATCACAACACCAGGGAAAATACTTTATTTGCCATTTCTCAAGTTTTCAGCATTTCTGTAACATGCAGTTCAAGTGTAAGTAGAACAGAAAGCACGATTCTTTGAAAAGCCTTTATCAATTACTAGTACTTCACAGCCTATTAACTATCCCATAGAATTTAAAATCTTAACGTTACATTGATTTGTTTATTGTGTAAGTACATGTGTGTGCAGGGGGAATGCATGC
This sequence comes from Mesocricetus auratus, assembly GCF_017639785.1. Classification (NCBI taxonomy): domain Eukaryota; kingdom Metazoa; phylum Chordata; class Mammalia; order Rodentia; family Cricetidae; genus Mesocricetus; species Mesocricetus auratus. The sequence continues at coordinate 6,133,473 of NW_024429212.1, read as the reverse complement.
ATTTCATGGCACACGTGTGGAGGTCAGAGGATAACCTGTGGGAGTTGGATCTCTCCCTCCACCATGTGGTTCCCAGGGACCGAACTCAGGTTATCAGGCTAGGCAACAAATGCCTGAACCTGCTCAATCAGATCACTGATCTTCCTGAAGAATTTTAAATCTTAAAAACAAAAGCATATTGCAAACCTCCAAAATTTAGTTATCTCTAGATTTCTCTGAACAGAGGCTCACTGCATGTAAGGGACCCACAGAGCCTGGAAGGAGGCTTTGCTTTCCAGGTTTTCCTTCAGTCAGTTTGGTTACAGACACTCCCTAAGATGTCCCAGTTTTCCTTTTCGCAGACTTGCGTTGACAGGTCCTCAGTGATGTCACCTCACACAGTGAGGGTTGGCTTTGTGGAGACTGGCCTCCTGTTCCAACCCTCCACCACCTCTGTGAGATCCCTGTCCCACACCAACAGCCCATCTCACTGCAGGACACACAAGCCTCAGACTGTTTCCTAAGTCAGGGACGTGTGCCATTACCGAAAGCTGGCCCAACAGCACACCTGGGACAGGCTTTCTGAGTATGGGCATTTGACCAGCCCCCCGTCCTGAAGTGGGCCCAGCATATCTGCTCCATGGCCACGTGGTAGGCCGGGCGGCAAGGCACGCTTGTGACACTAAGTCTTGGCAAGTGTGAGGTAGGGTCAGCACAGTGATGTTCAAAGCTTGACATCAGATGAGCAGAGAGTATCCAGGCCTCCGTGCCTGTGTGCATGAGTGGATCTTGATCAGAGAAACACCAGAACAGCAGATGGCGACACGACACTGTGACATGGTGCAGACAGATGAGACAGAGGCTTTGGGTACAGACTCTTTTGGATGACGTTTTTGCTTCCAAATGCATATGGCTATCCAAGGGCTGGACAATGGGCACTGAAGACATTGTAGACAGGTGAAGGGAACCAGTGCATTCGATTTGTAAATCTAATTCATCACCCAAAAAGAAGTATTTCTCATGGAAAAATGTCCTTTTAAATATAATAAAATATATTAAAAAATAAGAAACTTCTCAGGAGGCAGCATCCAGGCCTAATAATAATAACCTCATTAGACGTAAATCAGGCCCACCAGCTTGTAAACAGTTTGAAATGAACCTGCTGGATTACATTCTGTACCATCCCTGTGCAAACTGCAACAATGTCTTCTAGAGAAAATAAAACAAACATCTAGTAAATCTAGAGATTCGATAATTCAAAACTATCAATCTTGAATACCAAGATTAAAAGCAGTAGGCTCTGACAAGGCCATTTTCATCAGGGCACGCTTGTAACAACTTGGACTTGTACAGAAGATACATCATTCTGAGGACACAGATGCTATTTTGAAGCATAACTGCAGTGCGATTCCACAGCTTTGGAAACCGCTGGTGCTCACCTGAACATCGTGGACTGACAGAACAGCACGCTTTTGCCCTGCAAACAGGCTCTATGCTGCTTTCTGTAAAGACAAGTCATGCAGGCGTCTCCTAAAGCGGTAGCTCTGATGACCCGCCGTCCCTAATGTCCTGAGGAGCTTCTCCGTTCCTACACGTAGCCTTTAAGCGGAGTAAGGATTTGTTTCATGAATGGACGAGGAAGACTTCTGAAGTCAGCAACAAATGCACACAGCAACCAGCCCAGCTGTCTCCTTTCAGGGTCCATCTCATCCACCCTCCATCCATCTGACGCTTCCATTTAGAAAGGGCCACGCTTCCCACCCGTGACCACTGGTCGTGCATATTCTACAAAGTCATCAATAAGGACAGGCCAGGCTCCTAAAGGAAAACAAACACATTTTTAAAATAAGTCTTACAGCGGGATTTTATATTAAAAATGTTCTTTCCCCAAATCTAACCTCTAAGGAAGCAAACAATTGGAAGCTTATGCAGTTTGTGTCAGATCAATCGCCCTGCTCAGGTCGCTCGGCTCTTCTGCTGCAGGAAGTAGGGCCAGCGAGTGGTGGGTGTAGACCACACCCTCACTGACTGGGCCTACAAGGTGGCCTCTCGGGCCTCAGCCAATTTGTGGGCAGTTAGAACTTGCTGGTTGGGAGTGGAAATAAGTGGACTCACAGCTTCCTAGGGGCCAAGGAGCTTTAATCCTTGGTCACGGGCATTCTCTCTGACTCCTTACCAGACTCCCAACCAAATCTACCCGTGCAGGGCGCCATAGCCACACTGGCACTGGCTGCCTCACATGCTAGCTGTCCCCTAGCAGACAAGTTAGCTTTACCAGGGACAGCATGGCTCCTGAAAACCAAGCTGTCTACATCAACTATCCCTCCTTTATACAAGAAGCTTTCATGAGGCATTTGTTATGGGCACTGTGTTGAGTGTAGAGGACCTACAGATGAGGGACATGATGCTGGATGCTGTTAGTGACAGGGTAGTGGCCACAAGGCATGAAGAGTGAAGATGTCCTGGACCAAGTCCAGGTCAGCTACATTTGGAGGGGAGACAAGGTACCCAGGATCAGGCCCCTCTCAGGGAGCAGTGCTGCTGTATGGGAGAACCTTAGTCTCTAGTGTGGGGTCCTCTGGCATTAGGGGGAAATATGCATGGACTTACAATAACATTTCCAATCACTCTAACCAGGTTTTATATGGTTCTAGAAGATGACAAGGAAGTAAGTCAGTATACTGCTCTCATCCCTGTGGGTAGGTGGGTGGCCCTTCTGGGTCCGTGTCTGGCCCTCACTCTGGAGGTAGTCCATTAGCATCCACAGGAGGCATGAGCATCTCTGGTAACCCTGAGAAGTCCTACAACTTCTAGTACCTTCTTCATCGTAGTTAGACAAATCATCTGCAATCATGTTTCCAAAATCTAGGAGAAGGTTCCAAGTATCCCTTGGAATTGATCTTTTGTGATGCTCCTAATACATAAGAGAAAAACATCCACCAGGTTAAGGTTCAGATCTCAGCGCTCAGATATGCCAGTGGCTGGGCACACTGCATCTGCAAGTGATCCTCCTTAGCGTGACGCGGAGTACAAACTTACAACCAGCACAGGTGAAAGCAATAGTCCTTTACAGCAAGTTCGTGTGCTATGTGCCGTAAGTCCAAAGAAAGAACACTGCCTCATTTTAAAATATTTTAAATATTAAAATTATACACTGCTGTCTGGTTAGACAGAAGGCCAGGCTCCAAATATCTTTCCCTCCCCACTTCCCTAAAACCTGTTCAGAGATGATGCAGGACAATATGGAGTCCTATTTCTACTTATTTCCTTATATTTATACTTTTACATATCAGGGATTTCTTGAGGGAGTTGTGATACTTATCTAAAATACCTTTGTTACTCAATATTCCAGTCACAAAAACAACAGGAAAACGAATACAACATCTGTACCACAGAAAGGCAAGTTCTGAAGCAAAGCTGGGCCTCAGTGGCTCCTGTCTCTACAGGCTGTCCCCACGTCACCTACAAAAGCACTCATTTCCTTGAACTTACCACTGTCATGCCAGTTTTCACATGCATGTAACATGTGTGTATGCTATCTTTAATTTTTCACATTTATCTATTTCTTTTTTTTAAATTTTATTTATTTATTATGTATACAATCTTCTGCTTGCATGCCAGCAGAGGGCACCAAATCTCATTCAAGGTGGTTGTGAGTCACCATGTAGTTGCTGGGAATTGAACTCAGGACCTCTGGAAGAACAGTCAGTGCTCTTAACCTCTGAACCATCTCTCCAGCCCCATTTATCTATTTCTATGCATGTGCATGCGTGCCTGTGTGTGTGCATGTGCGTATGTGTGCATGTGTGTGTGTGTGTGTGTGTGTGTGTGTGTGTGTGTGTGTGGTCAGTTCTCTCCTTCCACTATCTGGGTTCTAGAGATCAAACTCCAGGTGTCAGACTTGCTGGCAGCCATCTTGCCAGGCCTTGTCTTGTGTCTTTATTTTGAAGCCCGTTTATTTATTGGCCTTACTCTTTAAGAACTTCATATGGTATATTAGAACATCAGCTGCTAGACTACCAGTCGTTCTTACAGTTTGTCCCCACCAACATTAGGTCTGAAAGTTCTCGGCTGCCATGCCAATCTAGCTCTGCCGCTCTGTTCTCTGTTCTACTGCGGAATCTCCTCATCCTTCTCAGTCCTCCCGTCAGTGGCACTGCGTGTGTTCTAGCATCCTGCTGACTCCATGATGTGGTAGCATCTTCTTAGTCCTGCACACAAGGCTGTGGAGCTCTCTGGGCAATGTCTTGTAGTTTGGGTGTAATCCAAAGATTAGAACTTGGTGAAATAGGCCAGTAATCCTAGCTACTTAGTAGGCGAGACAGGAAGATCCCAAGTTCAAGGCCTGCTTGAGTTCAGCAAGACCCTGCTTCAAACACAAAGTGAGCTGGGGTCGTAGTTCAGCTGTAGAGCACCTGTCTAGCATGCAGGAGGCTGCAGATTCCATCCCATGTATCACGAAATGAGTAGAGGAGGAACTGGGTGCTGCTTTATCAACCACTCAACATCGGAGAAGTAACATGACCCATGATGGGATGAGCCCCTTGACATGAAGACCACAGGCCATGCTCTCAAATGCTACCACTAGATAAGGAAACTGAGGCACACAGGAGCAATATGTCCAAGGCCACCAATCTTGCCATGGCAGAGCAGGGTGCATGGCAGCTGGGGTCACAGATGGAGAAGAGGAGGGGGTGCGGCCAGCCTGGTCACAGGGTGTGCCGTGGGAAGCATGACCTTCTTCCACGGTTGTGACAGTGCAGAAGGTCTGGGCATCTCTGTTGTCACCAGGGCCGTCTTTTGTGGATGCAGGACATGTCCTTACGCTCTACTCATTCAGAGAGCTCACAGCTACACTGGCTGTCCCCACAACACAGGGTCCAGCACAGCCACAATGCCTTCCTTATGGTACCCCATAAAAGTCTCCTGTCCGTCTTCGTGTGGCAGAGTCGATTTTAAAAGTGTCAGGTTACAGACACATGTGATGACAGAGCACCTCTGGTCCACATCTAGAGTCCAGAGCAGTGCGCAGCTAGTGTGTTCTTGCATGGATTTGAAGTTCCTCAATAGCGCTGCAGAGTGATTGGGTTTAGGAAGTCCTCAGAAGAGACGGCAGGTTGAGAGCTGCTGAGATCAGCTGTAAGCTGATGGAGATCATTCTAGAAAAAGCAGCTGGGTATAGAACAGCCTCAGAGAAGCTGCCACCTGTAGCAGGCTCTGCTGCTGTGCTGAGGCGTTCTGCAAGTGGCAGACCTGTGCCCCCCGCCTTTCCATCCATCCTCTATTCAGATGACTGTGTTCCATCTTAGCATCTTACTTATTTAAAGGTTTGTGAGACAGAATCGCACTGTGTAGCCCTGGCTGGCCTGGAGCTCACTATGCAGACGAGGCTGGCCTTGAACTCACAGAGATCCACTGGCCTTATCCTCTGGAGTGCTGGGATTAAAGGCATGTACCCCAATACTTAGCATTTTAAATAAGAAACGCTTCTTCTTGATTGGGCACACAAAGCAAGAAACAGTCACTTACCAGAAGAAATGTGTTCCAAAGATCTAAAAATTTAAACCTTCCAGACAATACTAACTTCCAATATGCAACGGCCATTTCTAAATCTGTCGGAGAGAAATGGGAATGGGGGAGAAAAAAGGAGGGAGGGAAGGACAGAGAGAAAGAAAGAGAGTGATTAATAAATCTCCCTTTTTCCCCTATAGAATAAGAATAATTACTTGGCAATCTTGCCCAATCTCTATGCAAGTGTTTCTGGAAATGACATGTAATCTAAATTTATAAGTCTGAGGAAATTTCTTAGGAAGCACTTGTGTATTATTAGGACATGCAAGTAGTTGCCCCCAGTTAACTAGTTTTGGGACTTGCATTCCATGTGTGTCAGACATAACTGTGCCTGATCCAATCTATTATTACTATTAGTGTAGATCAGTTATTTAGAAAGCAGGCCGCTGCTCTTTCAAAGTGATAAGCTGAAAATTAAAGGCCTCATTTCTAAGGGAGGGATCAGTTTCCTCCAGCAGACCTGCCTCATGGTTGTGTGAACTAAGGCAGACCTGGCTGTCTTAGAACTACCAATTCTCAAACAAACAGGGACTCCAAGGACTCTGAATTTCTCACTGCACAGTTAAGACAAATTTCTACAGATGATAGAGAAAACTGTTTTCACTGCTACAAAGATTAAAAATTTGGGTTATTTATCAGTCAAAGCTAATATCCTCTCCCTCAATTAGAAAACCGTGAGTACTTCACCATTCTTATAATTTTGGTTGTGAGCCTAGCCTTTAACGGCTGAGCTACCCCTCCAGCCTGTACTTCACCATTCTTAAACACATCTATGCTATAAGGTTTAGCTAAAGCTGTGTATCTAATGGAAAATAGACACTAGGTTTCCAGGAGGCTCTGGGACAGACTCTTGTCAGAGTTTTCGGGACTAGCCGTCTGCTCCCTGCAAACATTTCATACTTCTTTTTATATGCTGGGCACAGCAAGCCTATTTCTAAGCCTGACTATTTTAATCATGATGAATATTGCTCACCACAGGCAAAAAAAAAAAAAAGGTAACTATGCCAAAATAATCTCCTAATTTTTGCACGTATGTCAGATAAAGCAATGTGAAAAGCAGACCAACAACTACATTAAGGGAACAGATTAGTTTAAATGTGACACCCACTCTCCAAGACTTTCTCCTGAATCTGGTTTGATCCCACCTGGAGGGAAATGATTGATGTCAGGGCTCTAGCTTGAGACTTCCAGGGTCGATCACTACTAACACTGATAAACGAGAGACAAATGGCTAGTGACCAACACTGGATAGGATGCTTATTCCCTACGGGCTTATAGGGTATGCTGCAGGCCCGATCCGTCCTAAGTACCCTGGAGTCTCCATGGAAGGAGAGTGTCAGAGAGGTCCAGTCAAGGCGTGTGGAGGGCTTGCTAGGCCTTACCTATGGGACCCGCAGTGTAATGCTAAGACGATTAGTCTTGTCCTGCTTATAAGTCTACATCCTTATCCCTTAGGAAGAACATTAAGTGAGATCTAGATTCAACTCATCTTAATGATGTAAAGCGCTCACACTGGGAAATGGAGGAGAACCTGAGGAGGAAAGAAAAATAAAGTTTTATGGCATACTTTATAATCTAGTTGAGTCTGGGTTAGTCTTGGTCCTAGAAACCCTTCTTATAAAGTACCTCATCTGGAAGTGCATGAGTCACATGACTATAAGTAAATGCATAAATTTCCAACATTTAATAGCCCTATGTAAAACATGTCACAATATCCATGTGAACTTGGGCCACCTGCAAAATAACAACTACAAAATTCCCCAACAGTAGACCTCCAGACTGAAATCAGGGGCCATAGTTACTTTGTAATGAGAACGTTCTGGCACCAATTTCTTTCCAAGAACCTCTAACAAGTCCAACTCTTGATTAAGAAAATGCTAGAAGGCAAGGCTAGTTAGAATTACATGTGTGATGCTCCACTAGACAAAGCAGCACCCTCTGTTCAGAAAAAAACGTAAGTTAGTGTGAAACTATTTCCTCAAAACTCAAGATCCTCCAAGCTAGCTGATTTCCCACGGTAGCGGCATAAAATCACTTAAAAGTTTCCGTGCTGAAACTAAGTCCTAAGTGGAGATGCGGCGCAGCAGTTGGGTACTCACCCTAGCACGTGTGAAGCTCTGTGCAGACCGAACATGGCCAGGGAGGCTGGGCTCAGGAAGAAGGGCCTGGCCGTGCAGGACGAGCAATAGCACGGCAGAGTCAGGCCTGCTCTTAACACAGCACTGAGCCTTGAGGAGTGACCGAACCTTCCCTCAACCATTGAGCTGCCACTCCAGTCCCTAACATCTGCTCACAGACAACCTAAAGCCGGAGGGAGCCCAAGCCCAGTCTTCCATTAAGTTTCTAGAAAACTCCAGCAGTGTGCTCCTGTGAATTCTCATGATGCTGAATGGGTGATCAGGGTCTAAATTAAAACAGACTGCAAATGTAACAGCTACCTCTTCTCAGTTTCTTAGGAAATGGGGTACAGGAGAGAAAGATAAGTCAAGAGTTTTAGCCTCCCAAAGTAAAAACTCCACTCCTAAAAGTAAGGATGCTACAGAGGTGGCACACACCTTTATCCCAGCAACCAAGAGGCAGAGGCAGGCAGATCTTTGGGGAGACTGAGGTCAGTGAGAATTCATCTAAAAAAAAAAGTCTGGAGACATAATAGGTCAGCAGTAAAGCACATGCTTGGCATGTGTGAGGTCCTACATTCAATCCCGACCTTTGGAAAACACATCCCTTAAACATGATACACATGAATAGGCAGAAAGTTCCAAGCTATCAGTACATGCCACAAACAGATCCACAAAGCAGGTCAAAAGTATAACTGTCCACTTTCAAATAAGCAAAAGAGCACTAAGAACAACTTAAAGATTAGGTTAAGGGACCGTGTTGGCTTTTTTTTTCATGACGACTTGACACAAGTTCGAGTCATTTGGGAAAAGGAGACCTCAACTGAGAAAGTGCCCCAAAACTAGCCTGGGTGACATTTTCTTGACTGACGATTCGTGTAGGAGAGCACAGCTCAGTGTCGGTGGTGTCGCCCCTGGGGAAACAAATGAGCACGCCAGGAAGAGCAAGCCGTAAGCTGCACTCCTCCATGGCCTTCAGTTGCTCAGCTCTGATTGCGCTGCATGCTGAACTGCAAGCCGTAAGATGAAACAAACTCCTCCCTCCCCAAGGTGCTTCTGATCACGGTGCTTTATCACAGCAACAGAGGCCCTGACCAAACAGGGACAAAACCCAAGAACGAGAACCAAAGGGGAACTGTCCCGGAGATCTTAGGACAAAGTGTCCCTGAGCACATGAGTTCAGATGCATAGGAATTGGGAGGAAGGACTCGCAGACAGGTGGTTGTCAGTCTCTGTGAAGACCAAAACTGAAGGAGCAGGGTGGTTGATAAAATAGGATTAATTCAACTCTATTTTCGGAGGGAGGGGGGACTGGGATGGCTGGGACGGGGATGGGGTCCCAGTGGGGAGTGGTCAGCAGCTCCTCCCTGAAAGAGCAACTACAAACATGAAGCCTACTGATTCTATTGCTACCGTTATGCTCTGCCACCAAGCACAAGAAGGGACATGCACTCACGGAGAAGTACGGAGAAGCTTAAATTGTAGCCACAGTCTGCAATCTGCGGCCAGGATCAAGAATGTCAGTGCACAACTACTGAGACAGCTCTGTTTGTAAAGGTGCTCGCCACTGCCAGACTGGCCAGAGCTTCATCCCGGAACCCACGAGGGTGCAAGAGAAATGACTCACAAAGGTGTCTTTTGACCTCCATGTGGGTCATATCCACCCTCCCCCTCTCTCTCACACACACAAATTGCAAAAAAAAAATAAGGCTGCCATCATAAACCAGTAGCTACCGTGGAAAGCAGTATGAAGGCTCCTTAAAGAATAAAAACTAGAACTAGCATATGGCTCAGGTGTACCACTCTTGTGCATATGCCCAGAGGAATCAAATCAGCTTACAGTAGAGACTGCTTACCCACATTTACACTGCATGGCTCAGCAAAGCTGACGGGTACCCATCAAAAGGAATGTAGAAAACATGCTATGCAAACATAGTGTTAGTAAGTCCTGAAGAACAAAATCATGTTTTCAGGAAAACAGAGGGAACTGGAGATCATATTGAGTGAAATAAGCTAGACTCAGAAAGACACATTTTATCTTATATGTAAAATCTACATTTTCTTTTAAAGAAATGGGCTGGGCATAGTGCCACACACCTTTAATCCCAGCACTCAGGGACACAAGCAGAGGCATGGGGGATCTCTCTGAGTCTGTGGTCCAGGCTAGCCAGAGCTACCTAGAGAAACACTGAGTCAAAATAAAATAATAAAAATTCACTACAGTGTGAGGATCAGAGGATTAGGAGGTGTGGCCTTGTTGGAGGAAGTGCGTCACTGGGGGTGGGCTTTGGGGGCTCAAAAGCCCATGCCAGGCCCAGTGTCTCTCTGCCCGCTGCCTGTGAATCAGGATGCAGAACTCTCAGTACTCTCCAGCACCATGTCTGCCTGCACACAGCTATGCTCCCCGCTGTGACGATAATTAACTAAACTCTGCACTGTAAGCCAGCCCAAGTAATGTTTTCCTTTATAAGAGCTGCTGTGGCCATGGTGTCTCTTCACAGCACTAGAACAGTGACTAAGCCAACCAGTAAGAGGGGAATGGGGACCAGAAAAGGCAATATTGGAGTAAATAGGCCAGTGTATATTATATACTGTATAAAAATTTCACCATGAAACCCATTATTTAGTACATTCAATATATTCTAAAATAAGAAAAGAAACACCAGCATGAGTTCTACTTGTCAAAGAGGTATGGGAATAAAGATCAACCAATCATTAACAGATACTAGTAGTTATTAGGCACAGTACTGAGTCTAGTATTGAGACTACATTTTTCAGGTCCTGGTCTAGATGTCTGAAAGGCAGGGATGATGGCTGTGGACTGGTTGGCAAGATTCTTGCTGCCCCAGTCTTATCTAACACCTAAATCCACCATTAGGATGGCTATTGCTCTGGCTCAGATTTTTACTTTGTACCAATACCACTGGAAACAGTCAAAATTCTAATGTCACCAGGATCTTGTAGCCAATGCCTTGGTCTCCAGACATATTGCCTTGAGGACCTTTGGCCTCCTTTCTCCACCAGGAAGGCTGTGCAAGAGCTTTCCCAGGCATGCACGGATTGGCCAAAGAGCTGTGTCGCCTGGCTGGCTCCTTTATCTGTTAAACAAAGACTGGCCTCTAAAAAGGGGTGGAGGGGCTTCAGAGAAGACTCAACAGTTACCCAATGGTTACCAGTAACTGACAATTACAGTCTCCAGCACCCACATGGCAACTGACCGCCATTTGTAACTCCAGTTCCAAGAGGACATGACAGCCTCACCTGGGTGCATGCAGTCAAATCACCCAAACATATAAAAATAAGTCTCAAAAAACTTAAAAATAAGAGGAGCAGAATACAGGACACCTGCCCCCTTCCTTACTTCCATGACCCGTGACACACAGTGCGCTTTGCTATGCTTTCCTCCTTAGGCACGAGGACAGATCCTGCAGTACCGAGGTCGGGATACACCTGACCACAGCAAGTGTGCCTCAATCACCTCTTGACTAGTGCTGCCCTTGACGGTGCTTCATGACCCATGAGTGTGGGTCGCGTCTCGTTTACCCGAATCTCTCCTTTGGCTTTCATGCTGGAGATGGAAGCCAAGGCTGTGTGCAGACTGAGACGCCAGTCTACCACTGCACCACACCCCTAGCATCTTTTGGACAGGGATCAATACATGGTTTTCCCAGCAGGTATCTGACAGGAAGCGATGGCATTTCTGCCTTCTGAAATTCCAGCGGATCTATTCAGACAAGTTTCTAAATGCAACTCTGAAGGCTCCTGAAGCACTCATGTGATCTCAGAGGGGGGAAAGGCCATTTCATATGCAGATGAGCCTGGAGGAAAAGGATGGCTGGCCATGGCCAGGTCACTAACTTTAAAACATCAACACCAGAGAAAACAAGCAAGACGAGGAGGCGGCCCTAAGGGACTGCCCTAGGAAGTGTACGAAGAACATCTCTTGGCCGCCTGAGTCTTTGGACCTGTGCCACGCTGGAGGAGGAGGAGGACGGGGACGGTGATGACTACAGGACAGGTAGGGGGCGGGGCAGGAAAGACAGGTGAGAAGACACAGGTGCCCACTGTGCACAGGCGTGTGATGGTGGCGGGACAGGCACTGAATGTGAGGACTTGCACCAGGCTTCCACCTGTCAGGACACCCCCCTCTCTAACTCCCTGTGCAATTTTTAGCCCTCGACGGTACTGCTTCTATTCACCAGTTTTAGCTTCTAAACACACCTTTTTGTTTTTTTGTTTTTTTTCTTAAGACAGGGTTTCTCTGTAGCTTTGGAGCCTCTCCCGGAACTCGCTCTGTAGACCAGGCTGGCCTCGAACTCACAGAGATCCGCCTGCCTCTGCCTCCCGAGTGCTGGGATTAAAGGTGTGCGCCACCAACATCCAGCTCTAAACACACCTTCTAATATGTAAGATGTTTCATATAAATACACAAGGCCTTTTACATACCCCAGGCAAGTTAATCGTAGGTTGATATGGGTTATTCTTAGGAAGAAACTAGCTAGAAATAACCCAGTACTCAGATGCAGAACTAAATAAAACCCCAAATAAATCGAAACTCAAACTGGAGTTTTCAGTTACAAACTCTCCAGATGTGCACATCTGTAGTGAAGTAGAACTGACAGCCCCGAGAGGAGCTTGGTGCACAGCAGAGCGGTTCCAAGGCCTGGCGGGCAAACCACCACGCAGAGAACAAGTCCCAAACATTCAGACTTGACTGCAACAGAGATAACACGAAACACAAACTAGTTCATATTTTAAGTTTAAAATATTTACATTTAGAAGCCGAGAGACATTATCAATTGATATTTCCCGCTATGTGAAGAATAAGTAGAACAAAGAAACTAAGACAGAGAAGGCATCGTCACAGCCGTCTGTGCTGGAATCACACTGATTCTGCCCACTTACAACAGGACACAGATCTGGCCCCTTGCAAGCCTGGAGTTCATACTCACCTAAACCCTTCTGCCCAGGGTTCTTGGCGAAGGTGAAGGTGAACTGGTAAAAGTCTTTAAACTTTGCCGAATCCTTCAGCTCTAGCTCCAGCTTGGGAAGAAGAGCTTTCAGTTTCTCTGTGCTGTCACACCTGCGACAACAGAGAAGGGCTTGTTACTCGTGATCTGCGGGCTCGTCACCCCTCATTTCCAGAGACCTCACCTCCCAGGCGCCCTCGCCAGTGCCGTTAAGATCCTGTAGTGTAGAGCTGTGACAGCACTGAAGTCTCTGGCTGTGCACACTTTATGTATGCACATGCTGTTTGCTTGTTTTTGAGACAGGGTTTCTTGGTGTAGCCCAGGCTGTCTTGGAACTCACTCTGTAGACCTCTCTGCTTTGTGATTTGTATGATGAGAGTTCTCATTTATTATTTATTTTTGGCACAAACACTACAAAATGAAGCCCTTTCTTTTTCACGTTTATTTGGTGACAATGCAAAAGTCACTCTTTTGCATGATCATAAAATTATTTTCTGCGTTATTTATCAGAGGTTAAATATCTTTAGCACATTTCAAACCACTTGAAACTGATTTTCATGTATGTTGTGACAAAATTAAGCAGGCTTAGAAATCATCTTCCTTTTATGAAGCTCTTCACTAGAGCTTGTTTAAGACCTGGGGTTTCTTTTCATCAAGTTTGTGAGTGAAGCCATCACAAGTTTCCCTTTTGAAGTTATAAGTTACAGATGCTGGTAACAGGAATGAGAACGTCCCCCATAGTCTCACATGCTTCAACAGCGGGTTCCAAGTTTTTTACTTATTTTTTTGTTTTGTTTTGTTTTGTTTCTTGGCCTTGAACTCAGAGATCCACCTGTCTCTGCCTCCCACGTGCTGGGATTACAGGCGTGTCCCACCACCACCTAACTCAGCAAGGTATATTTTAAAAACCATTTCTCTATTTCAAAGTGGCTGCCAAGTTTACTGGCATAAATTTGTAATGTCTGCCACTTCTTTAAGTTATTTGATTTTATAATCGTCTAAAAAGCAACAAGCTCCTGATTTGCTGATTAACAACTTTTTTTTTGTTGTTGTTGTTATTATTTGTTTTTGAGACGGGGTCTAACTGTGCAGCCCTGGCTGGCCTGGAACTCTGTAGACAAAACTGGCCTCAAATTCAGAGATCTGCCTGCTTCTGTCTCTGCCTTGAACTCACAGAGATCCACCTGCCTCTGCTTCCCAAGTGTCTGGCATTGAAGGCGTGTGTCACCAATGCCCAGCAATCCTGCTTTTTGTATTTTCCTCCTGCTGACTCTCCTCCTCATCTTCAAGTACTGGAGACTGCTGTGGGATAGTCCTTGGGTACACTGTGAATATGTATTCCTCTCATTGGTAATAAAGAAGCTGCTCTGGCCTATAGCAAGGCAGACGAAGGCTAGGCAGGAAAGTCAAACTGAAGATACAGACAGAAGGGTGGAGTCAGAGAGAGACCAGCAAGTCTCTGGAGAAGCAAGATGTACTAAGGAACAGGTAAGGCCACAAAGCCACGTGGCAAAACGTACATTAATAGAAATAGGTTCATTTTCGTTGTAAGAGCTAGACAGCAATAAGCCTGAGCTATGGGTCAAACAATTTGTAGTTAATATTAAGCCTCTGAATGATTATTTAAAAGCAGCAGCGGGACAGAGCAGAACAGAGAAACCTCTGTTTACAGGAGACTGAACCCAGGGCTTGGAGCGTGCTAAGTTCTGTCATTATTATCCCGCCTTTCCAGTTCTATTTTTCTACTTAGGGATGGATGGATATTGTGCTGGCTAGATATGTTGAGTTGACAAAACCTAGCATCATTGGGGAAGAGGGACTCTCGATTCTGAAAGTACCTTCTTAAGACTGGCCTAGAGGCAAGTCTGTGGGGCCTCGTCTTGGTTAGTGACGTGGGAGGCCCACTGATGTGGTGCCATCCCCGGGGAATGTGGTTTGCATGGTATAAGAAAGCAGGCTGAGCAAGCCATGGGAGGTCCATGGTTTCTGCTTTAGGCCCGGCCTCCAGGCTCCTGCCTTGTTTGAGTTGCTGCTTTTGGCCATGATGTTTGCTCACAGATAACTTTGTTAAGTGCTCACTGTTTTCTTCTTTCTGAGAGTCTCAGAAGCAGAGTTCTACACGTGTTTGACGCCAGCACTGTCTTCATCATTGTGCTGGCTACTTTTTATGTCCACCTGACACAAGCTAGAGGCACCTGAGAGGAGGGGACCTCAATTGAGCAAACGCCTCCACAAGGCCCAGTCGTAGGCAAGTCTGCAGGGAATTGTCTTAATAAGTGATGTAAGTGTGTCCTCCAGGGACAACTTTACGGGTTTTCAGCTTTTGAGCAACTCAAAACAATTAAGTATCAACAGTGAATGAGTGTTACAAATATTGGCAAGTAGAACATGCTGGCCTTTATACCACCTCACAAAGTAGCTCAATAAGTTGGCTTTTTTTTTTTTTTTTTAGTTTTTTTGAGACAGGGTTTCTCTGTATTGCTTTGGAGGCTGTCCTGGAACTCACTCTGTAGACCAGGCTGGTCTCAAACTCACAGAGATCCGCCTGCCTCTGCCTCCCGAGTGCTGGGATTAAAGGTGTACACCACCAACGACTGGCTAATGTGCATTTTATTTATTTATTTTTTTAATTATTTTTATGTTATGTGCAATGGTGTTTTGTCAGCATCTATGTCTATGTGAGGGTGTCAGAACCCTGGAACTGGAGTAACTGACAGTTGTGAGCTGTTATGTGGGTGCTGGGAATTGAACCTGGGTCCTCTGTAAGAATAGCCAGTGCTCTCAACCGCTAAGCCATCTCTCCAAATCCGTAGTTCAATAAGTTTAGCAATTAAAAATATTTTCATTTACTTCTCTGTCACATCTGTTAAATGAGAAACATCTTAAATCATTAATTCTAACTCTGTTGGGTAGAACAGAGAAACAAAAACCAAAATGGTATTTTATTGGAATTTAATACAACCATATAACAAATTATACATTTAGTATAAAATATCATAAGTGGTTAAATTTTTACCCTGCCATTCACTGTTAATTAAAACTTGGAAGAATGTTAGTTTTAAAATTTTTAGTTTTACTCTTAGTAACTTAAATTATGTACATGTGCGTATGCACACTCACACATGTGTATATGCATGCATGTGTTGGGGTCAGATCCCCTGGGGCATGAGGCACAAGCAGTGGGTGTGAACGGCTTGACGTGGGAGCTGGGGATTGAACTGTGGCCTCTACAAGAGCACTGCAAATTCTTAACCACGGAGCCATTGCTTTCCTCAGCCCAAGGGGAGGGATTTAAAATTTAAACAATAACAAGATTTAATACAAATAAAGATTTTTATCAAGTAGATAAAAACTTGAGTTTGAAAAGAAACCAGAGGTTCATAATACACAAAGAAAATACAAAATACATGTATGTGAAATTAGTACTTGTAAGTAGTGGAAAAATGATCCAAGTGTCTCTCCTACTCAAAAATTTAAATTGAGAATGATGTACTTACCCAAGCTCTGCCATGCCATCCACAAACTCCTTTTTGCTAAATTCACATTGAGTGGCAGCCCTGAACTTCCACGCTATGACCAGAACACTAATACTGGCAGGGTCCAGGTTCAAATCATCACAGAACTGCTGAATCCCATCAACTCCGATTTTGTTTTCATCCTGTGGGTCTGTTGTGAAATCAGGAGGGAAACATCATACTACATTGAAAAGCAATCCTAAAATGCTGGTTGGAATCATGCTACTCTGTTAATACATAATAAATGAACAACCATTTTCTATTAAGTATGAAACAAATAAAGAGCATTAAAACCTACCCAGAAAACAGTTGTATTCTTATGATCTAGGTTTCCGGGTTTTAGGGAAAGAAAAACCCACTGAAACTCTTGTGAAGAGATGTGGCCATCAAGAGCTCATTAGTGAGCGCAGTGGAGGAATGCTTGCATTTGTGCTTGGGTTCTAACATCAGCACCAGAGCCAAAACTCTGATCTAATTTCTAGCTGAGGATGGAGCTATGGGCTCCCAATGTCCATTTATACACTAGGGATCAATACTGATCCACTACCAGAGACCCCATAGACTGCCCAGGCCTCCTAACTGACACCCACGTACAGTATTATCTTTATAAATGATGCTAGCAAAGAAACTGGTGTGTTGCACACATGGGCATGTACATGAGGAGGCTGGCGGTTAACCTCAGTGCTTTCCCTTACTGCGCTCCACGTGTTGTTTTTAATGTTTTTACTTTATGTGTATGAATGTTTTGCGTACATGCTTTAAACCATGTGCATGCCTGTGGCCAGCAGGAGCCAGAAGTAGGTGTTAATTCCTCTGGGCCTGGACTTACAGTGGGTTGTGAGGCACCACATAGATGCTGGGAGCCAAACCCCAGTCCTCTGTAAGAGCAGCAAGTCCTCTTACCTGCTAAGCCATTTCTCCAACCCCACGTCTCATTTCTTGAGACAGCATCTCTCACTGAGCCTGGAGTATGCAGCTTTGCCTACATTAGCTGGCTAGTGAGCCAGCCCCTGGGATCCATCTGTGTTCCCTCTCCTAGGAGTGAAGTTACTGGGGTGTGCCGCTACGCTTGGCTTTTATGTGGGTGCTGGAGATTTGAACTCAGGTCCTCATGCTTGTACAGCAGGGTTTTTACTTGCTGAGCCATTTCTCCAGCCCTACTACTCTACTCTAAATGATGCACTTGTTGTCTCTTAAGATAGGATTTTGTGTTGCCGGGTGGTGGTGGTGCACGCCTTTAATCCCAGCACTCGGGAGGCAGAGGCAGGTGGATCTCTGTGAGTTCGAGGCCAGGCTGGACTGACAGCCTCCAAAACAATACAGAGAAACCCTGTCTCGTAAAACCAAAAAAAAAAAAAAAAAAAAAAAAAGATAGGATTTTGTGTCTATCCTAGACTGGCCATGAATTTGCAGAAATTCTCTTGCCTCAGCTTCCCAAGTGCTGGGATATGCCACGATGTCCAACGGCAAAGGAAAATTGATGACAAATGAAATGAATGAAACTAGACATCTTTCCAACTGCACTATACCCCCCACCATGCTTATGGGACAAAGGTTCTATTACAAAACAAACAAATAGCCAGGCAGTGGTAGCACACGTCTCTAATCCCAACACTTGTGGGCAGAGGCAGGCAGATCCCTGTGAGTTCAAGACCAGCCTGGTCTACAGAGCAAGTTTCAGCACAGCTAAAGTTGTTACACTGAGAAACCCTGTCTCAAAAACCAAAGCAACATAAAAGCCAAAACCAGCCTGAGGGGGAAATGCATTAACAGGTACAGTACAGCTGCAGCAGCAGCCTGCAAAGTAGTTGCCTGCCTGACTGTCCTCAGCATGCATTCACTGTACCGGAGGACAGGGATTGAGGGCTTAGGTGAAGGCTAGCCTGTTAGCCATCTTTTGACTCCCTCCCTCTTCTCCAGCCTTTCTGCGAAGGAGGGTGGGCTCTAGAACAACCACTAGAAGAGGGCATCTGGAACTTGGTCACCCACTAGCATCACTGGTGCTGCCCATCCCTCTAGCGTCACTCGTGCTGCCCATCCCCCTAGCATCACTCGTGCCGATCACTGTAGAGCGTCTGTCAGCTTTGCTGCCATTTCACTCCTTACCTTTGTACCTGCCATATAACTGCTCCAGCTTCTTCTGGTCCACAGTGCTCTTCATAGACTCTCGGTGGAACGCCTCTGGGTTTTGGAAGAAGCTGTCTGTAGCCTCGTCTAGTTTCCACTCATTCTGTGTCAGGCAGTAGATAGCAGTTTTCTCGCTAGCCTGGGTGCATGCCATGAACTGGCGGACTTTGTCCTTCTGAGTTGATTTAAGTTTATGCTTTGGGGTGAAACAAAAAGGGGGGAAAGCCAATGAAGTCCTGTTTGCTCAGCCTGTTTTCTTTTTGTTTAAGACAGGGTTTCACTGTGTAGCCCTGCTTGTTCTAGAGTTCACTCTCTAGACCAGGCTGGCCTCAAACTCACAGAGATCCACCTGTCTCTGCCTCCTGAGTGCTGGCACTAAAGGCGTGTGTCACCACTGCGTGGCATGCCTCTATTCTTTTTTTTTTTTAAGATTTATTTATTATGTATGCAGTGTTCTGTCTGCATGTATCCCTGCAGGTCAGAAGCGGGCACCAGATCTCATTACAGATGGTTGTGCGTCACCATGTGGTTGCTGGGAATTGAACTCAGGACCTCTGGGAGAGCAGTCAGTGCTCTTAACCTCTGAGCCATCTCTCCAGCCCGGCATGCCTCTATTCTTAACACCTAGATTTTAACTGGATTTATTTTTCTTGTTGGACTCAACTGTCAGAATAGCAGGAACCAAAACCTCACTCTTCATCAGTTCAAAAGACTGTACAGTCGTCTGAAAATGGAAATGATAGCATCTCTATAGTAACAAAATTTTAATCGCCAAAACTAATGAAAATCAACCTTCTATAGAAAATATACTATAAGCCAGGAGTAGCGGTACACATCTGTTCTCCTAGAACTTGGGAGTCAGAGGTAGGATGACTCAGAACAAATTAAAGGCCAGCCTCTATGCAATGAGTTCTAAGGTAGCCATGGGCTATACTGGGAGACCCTGTCTATAAATAAGTAAATAAATAAGCAAGTTAGTCAAGTACAGTGGTGAATACCTTTAACTGCAGCACATGGGAGTCAGAGGCAGGTGGATATTCACAGGCCAGCCTGGTCTACAAAGAAAGCTCCAGACCAGCCAGGGCTACGTAGTGAGCCTGTCTTAAAAAAAAAAAAAGAAAGAAAGAAAGAAAAAAGAAAAACATTTTCTTATTTACCCAGTTCCCTTTGTATAAAATATAGCTTTATTTTCCTTTTAAAACATTAGCATATCTGGTCCTCTGTCAACAACACAAGGTTCGAGGCCATCACAGGGGCCCACCTGCAGAGTCACTAGCTTCCATTAAGTTCAGGCTCTAGTGAATAAGGAGACAATGGACAGCTTGGAAGCATTACTGTTTTATGGCTTTTCTAGTTTAAAAGCAGGATTGTGCCGATGGAAATACACAAACAACTAAGAGTTACACTGGAGGTAATAACGAAAGTGCTTATGAAGAAATGAAAATGATAATACTATATGTGAGATGAAAAGTAGGACAGAGGCTGTGGGTAGGAAATAAATAAGAACACTGCCAAGTAATGGTGCTATATATAGTCTATAGTGAAACAGGAGAGCATCTTCACATTTGCAGACTAACATGGCTACTTCTCTAAGGTAAGACGTGATTAGCTCATTTCCATAAATCAATAAAGAGTCCATAATATGCAGGTTTCTTTATTTGGCAGTCTGGGGATCAAACCCAGGGCTTCGTGTACACTACCAAAGTGCCATACCACAGTGGTGTATCACCAGTCCTGAGGCGTTTTTCTAAACAAGAAGCTTTATACAATAATAAAGGAAGAATTTTTACTTGGAAGGACTACACTTATCTTGTACAAATAAAGATGAGAATTTATAGCAACACAGAATAAATTTCAGCTTACAGAAATATATAATGGATAGCAAGATGCTGATGAAGAAATAAAGGGAACAAGGAAGGAAAGGGACCAGGATAACATACATGCATACCATGTACAATACATGAAAATGGGCTGAAAAAGCAGGCTCCAAGCCTCCTGGCTGCCACAGCAAGGAAAACGTGGTTAGGTTAGGAAGTCTCTTGTAATAACATGGAAAGATCTACCAATGGACCCGCCTTAGTCCTGTGCTCCCGGCCTGTGAATATCTACCTGCCTCTGACTCCCATGTGCTCCCGGCCTCAACCCTGAGGGAAGCGATGCTCATGGCCCCTTATGGAATAAGACACGTGCAGTGTCCCCTGTAAGACACAAATACCAACAACAGAGCATGTCCCAGAGTTGTTCTAAGGCAAGACGAATGCTCCTGTCAAAACAGCAGTGTTGACCCAGCAGGCAAGTAAGATGATAAAGCGCAAACACGTCAGCTTATGTAGGCGCTGCAGATCCTGGGTGCTGAGACCTTTGGGGGCTCACAATGACAGAACCGACTCTAGAATGCCACCAGTCTCATTCGCTCTTCTTACTGTACTCAGGAGAGGCCTCTAGGACTTTGTGATTGTGATATAAAAAGAGGATGAACACATAAAGATGAAGACTTTAAAAAAATACAGAACACTTATTGTGTCTTCCTTGGACGGGGCCATGCTAATCTTCTCTATATGGCTCCAATTTTAGTATATGTGTGCTGCCGAAGTGAGTACAAGAACTTATCTTTTACAATGCTGGACAGTAAGATATTTTCATAGATGTAAGGAAAAACAAACAAACAAACAACAAAAACTGGTTCACTATTGCAACCCCTCCTCCCAAAGACAGGTCTCTCTGTGTAGTCCTGCTTATCCTGGAACTTGTTGTGTAGACCAGGTTGGCCTGGAACTCACAGAGATCCACTTGCCTCTGCCTCCAAGTGCTGAGATTAAAGGCGTGCGCCACCACCTCCTGGCTGCAAATGCTTTAAAAAAAGATTTTGGAAACTTTATTATTTTCATGTGTTTTGCCTGTTTATTTCTGTGCACCATGTGTGTGCAGTATCCACAGAGGCCAGCAGAGGGTGGTGAATACCCCAAGATTGCAGTCTTGCTGGAGTTCCAGCTACCATGTGGGTGCTGGGAATCGATCCCAGGTATTCTGAAGACCAGCCAGGTACCCTTGACAGTTGAGTCATCTCTCCAGGTCCCACTGTTACCAATTCTAAAATACATTTACTTTAAAATCTAAGAGAATATATATTCGGGCTGGAGAGATGGCTCAGCGGTTAATAGCACTGACTGTTCTTCCAAATGTCCTGAGTTCAATTCCTGGCAACCATATGGTGGCTCACAACCACCTTGAATGAGATCTGGTGTCCTCTGCTGGCCTGCAGGCAGAAGGCTGTATACACAATAAATTAATAAAATATTAAAAAAAGAGAATATATATTCTTCTAAATTTCTGACATGGTAAATTCTGATGACCACTATTACTTATATACTAAAAATACACAGGGTTCCTGAGACAAAGGCATAGACAGTGAATATCATATCACAAGCTACAGTCATACAGTCTCTCGCATACACTCAGATTTGTAGAGTAAAAGTCAACAGTTCAAACACTATGTACATGCAAATAAAACTTTATACAAGTCTGGCTTGTTGGTTCTAATCTGCTGCTCCAATATAGGTTTTGGGTGAATATATTCTACATAGTATTCCTTAAAATTGAGCCTTTAAAAATAATGGACAAACAGTCCAAGGTACATTATTGGCTGAGTTTAAGTTTAAATTAGGGCAGATTTTATACACTATTACAGTTATCTGACAACTGATAGAAACAGTATCTTTTTATGAATCTGACAATCTCCCTAAGGGAAGACTAGTAAAGCCATCAATACTTAAACAGTTTTAGGAGAAAGACAAATTCCCATCCCCTAATGGGCCTCTATTAAGAATAGACATGACATCTTTATTGTGATAGCCATTAGCGCTAGATTCTAAACTTCTGTCATGGTTATAAAACTAAATTTGGTATATGTGTATAGAGTATCATTCAATCAAAAACAAAAAGAATGAAACAATGACAAATGATACAATGTGACTCTCAAAAACACTGTGCTCATTGAAATAAGTCAGACACAAAGGGTCACATTGTATAGAAAATGTTATATGCTATATGGAATGTGCAGAATATGCAAATCTGGAGGTTAGTGAATACCAGGGGCTGTGGGGGAGGGAGGAACTGGGATGTGCTTATGGGTACATGGTTTCTTTGAGGTGATGAAATGTTTTAGAACTTAATAAAGGGGGTGGCTGCACAATATTGGGACTAATCTAATCACTATAGATTTGTACACTAAAAATTTCAACATAGCAAGCAAGAACCTCTAAGACTATCCACCAGTTATAGCCCCTGGAACAGCTGTACCATGTGACAAGTGTAATATCACAGAGTTACATATCAAGAAACTGTAGACACCTGGAAGACAGCATGATGCCTGGTTCTGAGCTATATGCCTCCTGAAGTCACCTCTGTAGGCCCCTCCCAGTGTATGACACCTCAGCTTTATCTAGGGCAGTGGTCCTCAACCTTCCTAATGCTGTGACCCTTTAATACAGTTCTTCATGTTGTGGTGAGCCCAAGCATGAAATTATTTTGCAGCTATTTTATAACTGTAATTTTGCTACTGCTATGAATTGTAATGTAAGTATCTGATATGCAGGATATCTGATTTGTGACCCCTGGGAAAGGGTTGACTTCCAAAGGGGTCGTGACCTACGGGTTGGGAACCAGTGATCCAGTGCAAAGAGCGTATGTGGTAGACAGACACCAGGCACTCAAGAGGTGCTGAATGACCTCCACGTTAGTCAAAGAGCGGGCAGAGTGCAGACCGGGAAATAAACAGATCTCCCTCCAATCTATTAAAATCGAACTATCTGTACAGGATACCCCCCACCAACTGCAGACCTCAAGGGAGGGCCAAGGTGCTTGGCCAGCAGGAGCGGCAGCAATACCCATGAAGGAAGGGCAAGGCGCTGACAGCACAGACATAGTTGGATGTTAGCCTTTACAGACTTAGGCGTTAACAAATGATATCCTAGGGGGCTGCAGAGATGGCTCAATGATTTAAGAGCACTGGCTGCTCTTCCAGAGGACCCAGGTTCAATTCCCAGCACCCACACGACCACACACAACTGTCTGAACTCCAGTTCCAGTGGATCTGATACCTTCACACCAATGCACATAAAGTTAAATAAATTTAAAAAAAATGATATCCTGATGCCTGCATAGAAGTGTAAGCCTTTGCCAGGTGTTGGTGGCGCACGCCTTTAATCCCAGCACTGGGGAAGGCAGAGGCAGGCAGATCTCTGTGAGTTTGAGGCCAGCCTGGTCTACAAGAGCTTGTTCCAGGACAGCCTCCAAAGCCACAGAGAAACCCTGTCTTGGAAAATAAAAACAAACAAACAAACAAAAGAAGTGCAAGCCTTTAATCCCAGCACTTGAGAGGCAGAGGATAGAGACAGACTGATCTACACAATGAGTTCTAGGCCAGTCAAGGTTACATAGTAAGACCATCCCCTCCCTTCCCCCTCTCCCAAAGTGCCTGGCAAAGGGGCTCAGTGTGCTCACTGCACAAGGCTGACAACTTGCATCCAATCTCCAGAACACACATAAGGGCGGAAGGGAAGAGCTGATTCCACAGATGTCTTCTGACCTCCACATGTCCGACTCATAATAAAAATATTTCTTATAAGATTTATTTTTATTTTATGTACGTGTTTTGTCTGCAGTCTGGTACTCATGAAAGCCAAAAGAGGGTGACAGATCCCCTGCAATTGGGAGTTGGGTGGGTGTTGGGAACTGAACCGAGGTCCTCTTCACTGCTGAGCCATCTCTCCAGCCCCAATAATAAGTGTTTTTAAAAAACATGATCAACAGCTAAATCTAAAGAGTTTTACACTAAAAACCAGCTAAGAGAAACCAGGTGATGGCAGTACATGCCTTTAGTCCCAGCACTTGTGAGGCAGAGGCAGGTGGATGGGTCTCTCTGTGTTTGAGGCCAGCCTGGTATACAGAATGAGTTCTAAGACAGGCACAGCTACATAGAGAAACCTTTTCTTAAAAAACAAACAAAAACGACAACAAACAAACAAACAAACCCCAAAACCAAAACAGCTAAGAGAACTCAGGTTGAATGGGAAGAAAGGGGAATTGGTAATACCTTTCTAAAGAAAAATGGCATACAAACTAAAAATTTACAGGGAAATAAAAAAGCTCCAAGTACAGCCATGTAAGCAGACGAGAAATTCATGCGGAGGTTTACTCAAGCAAGTGACTTTAGAGAAAGCTTAGCATGTCATAGGAACCAAAGAACTAGAGCGAGTTTTCTGCTTCATTATTTTAGTGTTTAAGATGCACAGAATTTTTAGTGCAAGTTTTCCGTTTATTTGTTTTGTGTGCATGTGCTGAAATGTGTTTGGGTGTAGGTCAGAAAACAACTTATACTGTTGGTTTTCCTTATTTACCACATGGATTGGACTCAGGTCATCAGGCTTGGTGGCAGGTGCCCTCACCTGCAAAACCATCTCACTGGCCCCTAAAATGTACAAAATTCTTGAAATAAAAACTGGGAGAGTTCAGATGACCTCAAGAATTGGCTAGTATGATTAGAACTATTCCTGAAAATGATGTTTTAAAAGAGATTTGTTTTATTTGAGAACACACATACACATGTACCCCACAGATGCCAGAAGAGAGCATCAGATGCCCTGAAGCTGGAGTTATGGGCAATTAAGCTCCCTGACGCCGATTCTGGGAACTGAACTCAGATCCCCTGAAAGAGGAGCCACAACTCCTAACTGCTGCGCTATCACTTCAGCTCTGAGCGGTAGATTTAACTATGCTAACCCTTCTGGTCAATTAAACTTGCAACAAAACATTTCATTCTAAGAAAACCATCTCAAGAAGAAACTAATGAATTCCTTTTGGTGCATGCTCTGCCTATCGTTTCCAATGGTTCATCTGCACCACTTTCTGATGTTTCAAAACCCCATTTACTGTAGACCACCGTTAAAAGCGCCTGCAACTACTGACTAGTTTCCACAGTCTCACACGGAGCTCAGCACAGAGCTTCACAGAAGCTGTTCCAAATTGTTTCAGTGATAATCAGTGAGATACACAGAAAACAGAACAGGGGACCTTCTAAACAGCGGAAGCTTGGACGGAATGGAACAGGTGACCTGAACATCGGAAGCTGGCATGAAAAAGCTTCAAACATTTTTTGTGTTATCTTGTGAAGAAATTTAGGCAAAGGGTGTTCCTACGTAAGATTTTAAAAAGCATCTGTAGAATGTCCTTCCAGGGACGCTTAGCAAAATACCTCCTCTTAGGGTCAACTTACAAAGGGCTCACAGGACAACCGTTTGGTCAAATAAATCTGTGGCCCACTTTAGGGTGACTGTACTTTGGCATGTGCAGGCCTGGAGAGTGTGTCGTCAAATCCAAATGCTTCCGGATGTTCAGCCTGGGATCCCAACTTGTCCTTCCCAAATTAAGTTCCTGTTCACATGCATAGGTGGCCGCTGGGGTCTGCTAGCCGCTGATCGGAAGAGTCCCGCTGCTCTTCTCAATCATCTCTTGGTTTCTGGGTTCATAAAGTTTTCCAGCCTCGCCCTTCTCGGCACTCGCTCCATCCCTTCTTGCCTCCACCTAAGAGGTCCTCAGCCCTCTGCTCTTCCCCTACACAAACTCCAAGACAAGCAGACATCGCCCTAGGGACAGAGGACGAAACTCTGGGGTCCCATCCGCCCGCAGCCTCTCAGAGCATGGTTACCCCGAGGTCCAAGGAATGGGGTTGTCAGGCGCCCCTCCCGCGGTCTAGGCCCCTCCCGACTCTACTAGGCTAACCCTCCTCTCCCTCGGCGTCCTGCCCGTCTCCCGCGTCCCCAGGATCCCCAGCCTGATCGTGGCTTTGGAAGCGAGCGGACAACTGGTGACATCCTCCGCCGGCGCCAGCTGCGCGGACCGCAAACCGTCCTCGAGCCCCGCAGAGCCCCGCAGAGCCCCGCGCACACCACCTTCCACCTCTTCCCGAAATCTCCGCAGACCGAGAGCTCGCCGGGCTCGGACAGCTCCGCCCCAGTCGGCGTCACTGTCCACTCAGACGCCGGTCGGCTCCGCCCATCAGGCAGGTGTCACCCGCCGCACTCGCAGCCGCGTCCGGCCCTCCTGTCCGGTCAGCCCTGGGCCGGGCACTGTCGCCCTCCCCGAGACCCAACTGGGCTCCCCAGACGCTCCAGGCAGGGCCATGCCTCCCGGAGTCAACCGCGCCCCTCCCTCCACACCCCGGTGGAGACAGCGGGCCTCCTCCGTCCAGTTATCCTGAAGCCAGCACGGAGCGGTGACCTCCGCGCCCGGCTGCGGCCGCACCTGCCAAGCGCAAACCCAGCCACCTACCATGCTCCCCAACGCTGCCGAAGCGGCTTCAGGCTTCTGCGCAAGCGCACGCCGCTCTCCGCCCCGCTGCCGCGGCCGGCCGCAGGTTCTCTGCGCAGGCGCAGTATGCTGACGCTCACTTTGGCAGACTGTGAGGCTCGCCCAGGCTCCCGCTCTCCGCGTGCGGTGCAGACAGGCTGCCCTTCAGGCCAGGGGCACGGCGTTTTGTGCAAACCGTTGACTTCTCTTTCGGAGGCTGTTGCGGTTGTCTGGCTTTTAGGCTACGCGCCCACTGGAAGGAGACTGGCCGACAGGCTCTAAAAACTCCAATTCCCGGCGTACACCGCGCCGCGCAAAGGCCGACGGAGCTGTCCACCGGCAGCCTGCTTAAAGGGGCCGCGAAGAGTTTTCGGCTGCGCGTCAGAAGAGCCTGAAGTAAGAAGAGGGCGGTGCCGTCCTCCGTGTCCTGGTCCCACACCCGAGAAAGGGGATGTGGGCAGGCCTACGTCTGTCCTTCTCGCTGCACTTGGGAGCTCCCGATCGGGGACAGTGATGCTGAGGTCTCACGTCCAGAGCGCGGCCTCCTCCATCGGGGTGAGCTCTGCGGGTGCGGACTCCTGTCCTGAGACTCGTTGCACGGGGTTCCCATCAGGGGAGCTCAATCTCGGGCACTCCTACCCGGGGATCCTTCATGGTCTGTCTCTTCCAAAAGGGCGTTCTTCCTCGGGGGCTGCTTTTGTCCACTTTCTGTGGGGGGGCTCCTTCCCGGGAAGTTCCCCTTTCTAGTGGCTTCTTTCCTCGGGGCGGGGGGGGGGCGGGGGAGGGAAGGCTCCTCTTTGCAAGGCTTCGTTCACCTAGACACGACGGTTCAGTGCCCCCCCCCCCCAGCCTCCCGTTTTTGCTCGACCCTGAATTTCATGTCGACTCTGGGTGCTGCCTTGAGCGGCAGTGAAACAGATAGCCCCCTTTTAAAGGAATACCCGGGAGCGGACACCCAAGATCGTCTTTCATAAGGAAGCGCGGTGCCCTGCGACGCTTACTTAAGCTTAAACAGCCTGGGAGGTGTCACAGTCAAGCTACCGGGATGGTTGACTTAGGTTTAGCGGAGTCGGTTTAACCTCTGACTCCAGCCTCTCGATTTGCAGCATCAGCCAACTCTCGGAAGAAGGGAGGACCACGTAGATCCTAGTGGCTTTGCGTTCAGCCTCCAGCTCGTCTATCTGGGGCGCAGTGCAGACTTGCTTACTTACCAGGGAAATATTTGCAGCTGATGAAAGGAACTCTTTCTTTACAGTCTTGTTCTCCTCCTTGGCTTCCCTAACTACAGAAAGAACAAACATTAGCAGCTGGCTAGCCAGTAGGGACCGACTCCTTTCTTTGTGAACTTGAGTCGGTACCTCCGGAACAAATAAAGTGACTATTTGAACAACCCTTTGGACACCATCAAGACGCTATTGTTTATAGATTATAAGTCAAATAACTCTCAGCCTCTGCTTTTCTCGTCTTTCTTTGGTTCATGGCATGTTATTCCTTTTCTATATTATGCACTTTAGAAATTAAAACGGGCTTTGCTGTTGGTGGTGCACACTTTTAATCCATCACTCGGGAGGCAGAGGCAGATTTAAGTTCAAGGTCAGCCAGGGTTACCTAGGGAGACTGTCTCAAAAATAGGCAAATAAATAATAGACTTTAAACCAAAGAGTTTAAATTCAGTAATTTTTTTCCCATTGAGACTTTTCATTGCTATCTCATCCTCCTCTTCCTCTTCAGCCTCCTCAAATACTGTCTTGTAAAGAACTTCTACCTCAGAGGCTGAGGTGGGAGAACGAGAAGTCGGAAAGTAACCGGGCTTATGTATTAGCACAGTGTTTCAAAAGTGAAAAATAAGATTTTTTTCTTCTTAATAAGCTTTGAAGTAGATTTTATGATTTTTTTTCATATAACATAGGGTTTAATTATGTAGCTCTGGCTGTCCTGGAACTCACTATGTAGATCAGGCTGGTCTCAAACTCGCATAGCTCCACCAACTCTGCCTCCTGGATGCTTGGATTAAAGGCTGTGATTTGGTTTTTGTTTGTTTGTTTGCTTTTGAGACAGTCTTGTTATGTAGTCCAAGCTGGTCTGGAACTTCTGTGTTTCCCAGGCTGTCCTTAAGCTCTTGGCTGAGATTATAGGAATGAATCATCATGTCTGGGAAATAATGTGATTATTGATATTGCTCTTCTAAATGAAGAGTAGCCATGAGTTTGACTCTCAGAAAGTTTCTTCCTCAACCCCCCCAAAAAAGTCACCCACCTTTAACTCCAGTAGTTGGGAGGTAGAAACAGAGGAATCTTCTGAGTTTGAAACCAGCCTAATCTACAGAGTGAGTTCCAGGACAGTGAGAGCCACACAGAGGAATCCTGGACCCTGTCTCAAAAACAAAGAACCACAGAAAAACAAAACAAGAAAACAAGAAAAAGTCTCTGTGCAGTTTCTTCATTCAAATGTAAATGAATTGAGATGACTCAGCAATTAAAAGCATTTGCTGCTGCTCTTCCAGAAAACCTGGGTTTGATTCCCAGCACCCACAAGGCAGCTCACAGCTATCCGTGACCCCAGTTCCAGGGGATCTGACATGTTCATCTAACCTGCCCGGGCACACACATGATACATATGCATACTTGCAGGCAAAACATTGATACACATAAGATAACAAAGTAAATAATCTAAAATTTTAATGACTAATTTTTTTTAAACTCATTTTGAGCTGACTGTAGATTCCAGCATGGCTCTAGGACAAATAAGAGAAATTAGGTGGAGGAGACGGTGGAGGAGACCCTTCACTTGGTTTCTCCAGGAACAGCACTTTGCTCTCTGGGCTGTATGTCATCAGGAAGTTGTCTGAAGTCAAGTTTGGGATGTTGTACAGAATGCCTAGCTGTGTGAGCCCCAGGAGAGAGTAAGTGTGTATAGCATCTTTGCCTTCATCTGTTCCAGGACTCTCTAGCTCTTAACTTTCCTTCTACTTCTAGCAGCCTTTGCCACCACCTCCTGCTCTGTATCCTAGCGACCACTCATCCAACCAGTATTCCAACCACACTGTCATGTTAGAACATTAAGTGGACTTTATATCCTTTTGCCTGTGGAGGATCGCTCCAGTCAGTGTGGCCATCCAAGCTGTTGTATGTGGCTGTTCCATATTAATTACGAAAAGCCAGAGTGTCTTTCGGTTTTATTATTATCAGTATTGCTCTTTTGGGGAAATGCGCTCTTCTTAAGTACCCCAGCTGGCCTGAAACTTTCTGTATAGTCGTCCACAGTGACCTTGAACTCCTCCTGCCCTAGCTTAGCCTCCTGAGTATTGGGATTTCAAGTATACACCATCACACCTGCCATCAAAACGTCTTTTTAGTAATTAAAAATGTTTACTAATTTACTCAATTAAAAAAATACTGTAATTTAGTAGTCCACAGGATTTTGAAGGCAGATTTGGAAGTATGTAAAAGGTGTCGTATGTATTTTAAGGTTATCTAGATAATTTCAAGATCATGTTTGTTGTAAGTATCTCTTATGAAAATATTAGTGTTCTCGCAGATGAATCCTCACAAAGATTATCTCTCTCCCGTGAGTTGGGAGGATAACGGATTGCAGGGAGCTGGCGGAGGTTGGGAACAGAAACGAGGGTAATAAGCCGCCTCACACAGAGTTTCCCTGGAGCGTGAGGGCCTTGAAACAATCACTTTCAGAGAATGGTGAGAAGCATGAGCAAGGGTCCCAAGTTCCTGGCTTACTTCTGGAGAAGCCCCTTGGGAGCAGAAGGGTAGCCACTGCAGGAGGCATAGAGTCACAGATCCGGTTTAGTGCCACATAGGAGGAACCGGTCAGCATGCTTTTGAATTGGTAGCCTTGTGGGTAAAGCTGTGTTGACACAGGCACAAAGCAAAGCTACTGCAGCAGTCATCTCTTTCTCCGAGCATCCTTAGTGAGCCTGAAGCAGCCACACCGCTCAAGCCCTTTCGCTTCCAACCAGAAAACCGTCTTTTCCTGGCGATTCCGATTGTTATTCCGACCACAGTGGAACTCGTGACTAGTTTTGTGTTAGCTTGAGCCACGCTGAAATCATCTGAGAGGTGGGAGCCTCAATTAAGAAAATGCCTCCCTAAGACCGGGCTGTAGGAGATATTCTTAATGAGTGATTGATAGGGGAGGTTCCAGCCCATTGTGGATGTGGCTACCCCTGGTCTTATAGTCCTGGGTTTTATTAGAAACCAGACTGAGCTGGACGGTGGTGGCGCACGCCTTTAATCCCAACACTCGGGAGGCAGAGGCAGGCGGATCTCTGTGAGTTGGAAGTCAGCATGGTCTACAAGAGCTAGTTCCAGGACAATCTCCAAAGCCACAGAGAAACCCTGTCTCCAAAAAACAAAAACAAAACAAAAAGAAAGGAAGGAAGAAAGAAAGAAAGAAAGAAAGAAAGAAAGAAAGAAAGAAAGAAAGAAAGAAAGAAAGCAAGCAAGCAGACTGAACTAGCTAGTCATGAGCAAGCCAGTGAGCAGCACCCTCCATGGCCTCTGCACCAGCTCCTGCCTCCAGGTTCCTGTCCTGTTTGAGTTCCTTCAGTGATGAACAGTGATTTAGAAGCACAAGCCAGATGAGTTCTTTCCTATACAACCTTCTTTGGTCATGGCGTTTAAGAGAAACAGTGTACTTTCAGAATTGACATGGTGAAGCACCTGCATGCGGAAGCCCTCAGTAAATGACTGGGTTCTGGGGTTTTTGAGCTCTCATGTTTTGTTTTTTATTTGCTTGTTTTCTGAGACAGGGTTCCTCTGTGTAGCCCTGGCTGTCCTGGAACTCACTCTGTAGACCAGGCTGACCTTGAACTCAGAGATCCAAGTTCTCATGTTTGTTTTCTTGTTAACCTGTCGCTGTTGACTTTTCTGCCTCGTTTTGTCAGGATTCAGTCTCTAGAAATGCCACCTTTTGTTTTTGTTCCACCTAGCCTGCTTTGTCTGGAAAATGCTTGGGGTTAGCAGTGAATGGATATGTTTTAGGAGGCAGATTCCCAGGGAGATGAAATGCTGGTGTGTTTGTGGATACAGAGGTCTTATAGGCATGACGGTCAGTTGGAGGTTCTGTTTGGAGATTAGGTGGTGTATATCAGTGTTTTACAGTTTCCTTTGAGTGACAAATTGTGTAAAGGGGCTACATTTGGTTTTATCTGTGGGCATAACTCCTTGTGACCAGGAGTCCAGTTCAGCCAATTCTGTGGGTAACTCCTGTCTTTGTGGGCGTAGCTCCTCGTGACCAGGAGTCCACGGTTAGCCGATTCCATGGGTAACTCCTGTCTTTGTGGGCGTAGCTCCTCGTGACCAGGGGTCCACGGTTAGCCGATTCCGTGGGTAACTCCTAGACTTTAACTCACTGGACCTCTCTAATCATTTTGTTCTTTGGTCTGTTTTTCAGCCTCCAAGGTCACTCTTTCTCAGTGACTGTTACTGAGCACTGCAGCCACCACTTCTAAAACACTACTGTCACCTGCCCTGGGCAGTGTCTTCTAGTCATCTCAGCTGCAGCTGGCACCAAGACCTTCCTCACACCCCAAAACAAGGCATCAAAACCCAGGTTCTCTGCTCTTTTTGCCAAACACTGACATTTTGTGTTAGGTCTCCCTTCAGAGGAAAAGAGAATGAGCCTGGGTTTCAATCTTGGAAAAGGTTTGAACATTTGATCAAGTTCTAGTGTTCCTGGCTTGGTCAGAGCCTTCTGAATTTTCTTTTCTTGGTTTTTCGAGACAGGGTTTCTCTGTGTAGCTTTGGAGCCTGTCCTGGAACTTGCTTTGGCCTCAAACTCACATAGATCTGCCTGCCTCTGCCACCCAAGTGCTGGGTGGGACTAGAGGTGTGTGCCGCCACCACCACCCGGCCTCTTGTGGATATTTTTAATCCTCATGTCTTACTTCATTAGCTGTGGCTGACTTTGGAAAACTGACAAATACTCGGAAGCAACTGGAAAGCTAACAAGTGGCTGGGCATGGCACTCAGAGACTCAGAAGACAGTGGCTTCCCATGTGATAGGAAAGTTGGGGTTTTTTCCTTTCTATTTTTTTACTTGCTTGTTTGTTTTTTGAGACAGGGTATCTCTGTGTAGCCCTGGCTGTCTTGGAACTCACTCTGTAGACCAGGCTAGCCTGAAATTTCTGAAACATCTGCCTGCTTCTGCCTCCTTAGTGCTGGGATCAAAGGCATGCTCCCCTTAAGTAGAATAGATTTTGTCTTTCACACAAGGTCAGTTTATGAAGCTATGTGTGATTTACTTGCTGTTTCAGTTGTCTGGTTGTTTTGAAAGAAGAAGTTATGTGGCATAGGCTGGCCTTGAACACTCAATCCAGTCTCTCCCAAGTCCTGGGATTACAGGCATGTGGCATTATGTCTGGAGAGGCTGTGCTTTAAACTTTAAAAATCGTCTCTAAAGCCAGACGAAACTCCTTTACTCTCCACCTGTGATTCTGTCATTTTCAGTACTGGATTGTAATCTGAATACGCGAGTTCGGAAGTTGATGTAATGTCATTTGCTTTTCAGCTGAGAATGTGTGTGTAAGATGCAAGCTGGACGTAGTAGAAGACTCTGCGCCCCGCCCCGCGTCCTTGGACCATGAAGGTCCTGGATGAGAGTCTCTTCTGGATGCTGCTTCCTTTCTTCCACTTGATAGCCAGCGCCGCCGAGCACGAGGAGGTAGCCAAGCATGCCATCAAGTTACACCGAGGGAAGGGCGCCGCCACCACCCAGAGGAGGCAGTGGGTCCTAGACAGCTGCAGGAGGCTTACCGGGCTCCTGCGGCAGAAGAACGTCGTCCTGAACAAACTGAAGAACGCCATCCGGGCGGTGGAGAAGGACGCTAGCCTGTCGGGGGAAGAGAAGCTCTTCCAGGTGCACACATTCGAAATTTTCCAGAAAGAACTGAATGAAAGTGAAAATTCCGTCTTCCAGGCCATCTATGGATTGCAGAGAGCCCTGCAGGGGGATTACAGAGATGTGGTCAACATGAAAGAAAGCAGCAAGCAACGTCTGGAGGCTCTGAGGGAGGCTGCCATTAAGGTGAGCCACCAGTCTCGGGGAGCGGGGAGACCTGCCGGGTCTAGGGATCTGTTGGGGGGGGGGGAGTTCAGGGTGCGGTGACACACAAACTTAGGAAGGCGGCTGAGGGAGAACCTTTCTTGCAGCCTGTCGGTGCCGTCATTGCTTCTAGGAGGCATCTACCCCTATCCTGTAAATCCTAGTGCTCAACCCAAAGTGAGTAGGATTGGCTTGCACTCCAGCTGTACACTCAGAAAGTAGCTAACCGTCTGTGTGCATCTGTGCTGCATGCATGGCAGCACAATGCCTTGCATCGCTGCTGTGCTCGGCGCATGGTCTCGCGTTAGCAGAGGACCTTCATGGGTGCTGAGCAAGCCCGCTTACAGCAGGTTACTTTCCTCTCTGCTGTGTTTCCATGTTGCTTGCCCTGCATTTTGCCAAGTTCAGCAAGAGGTTTAGGATGCTTGACTCCCTCTGCTGGCTAGAGTTAGAGTTGCACCTATAGAAATGGCCCATTGACCTAGAAAACTTCTAGGTCTACTCCAGATGGAGAGCTTTTGGTGGACGTGAGGAAGTCATATCCTGGTGTGATCCTTACCAGTCTTCATTTATTACAAATCATTAGGAAGAGACAGAATATGTGGAACTTCTTGCTGCAGAGAAACACCAAGTGGAGGCCCTTAAAAACATGCAGCATCAAAACAAGAGTCTATCCATGCTTGACGAGATCCTTGAAGACGTGAGGAGAGCTGCGGACCGTCTGGAGGAGGAGATAGAGGAGCATGCCTTTGACGACAATAAATCAGTAAGCATGTCTGCAGAGTGACTCCTCCCCCGCTTAGCCGTTCTGATGAGCACGGGCCCTGGCATGCTTAAGATGTTCACATGTGTCTCAGTGAAGCTGAGGATGAGGTAAAGCGCTTCCGTGCCACATGGAAACTAGTATGGACGTGTCCTCAGAAGTGAGCTAGCTACTCTGCTTTCCCTTGCAACAGTTACAGTCGCTCCTGGATGAATGGCTTGTCTCACGTCCTAGCTCCGCCACTCAGCCAGGGTCGGGACTCCAGACTCAGGACTCGGGGTGGTTGAGTTTCAGTGTTTACCTATTGTGGCATCTGTTAAATTCTGCAGAAGACAGGCTTATAGCAGAAATAGGACGGGCTTCTCATTTGTCCTGTATTGAGACTGTAAAGGTAAATTCATACTGATGCCAAGAATTGTGGGTCTTGGGTGGACGTACAAATGGTTACGGAGTGAAAACAAGTCAGAGTAAACACAGGCGTGTGTGGAGAGAAGAGAAAGTAGGGAGGGAAGGGTGCTTGATTCATTCTGGGTCCTCCTAACTATCCCTGGAGCCCTAAACATCGAAAGACTATACTATACATCAAAGTAGATGTTCGGGAGTAGCATAAGTCCTCTGTTTTACCCCTAAATTCTTTAGTTGAAAATTCCCTAATTCTGGCTAATGGGTACTATTGGGTTTGTTTGTTTTGTTTGTTGGAAGTCCTGGGTATTGAACCCAGGGCTGTGCACCTTGCTAGGCAAGTGCTGTCCCCTGAACTACACACACACACCCAGCCTTCTTCTCACTTTTATTTATCATGAGATGTGATCTTTCCAAGTTGCCTGTTCTACCCTTGAGTTCACTCTGGAGCCCAGGTAGGTCTTGAACTTGGGATCCTTGTGCCTTACCTTCATGAGCTGGGATTACAGACCCTGGCTCCAGACTTAGCATCCCTGATCTTTTTGTCACAGGACACTAAAACATTCTGGTTACTCTTCCAGTCTTTAGTCTTTAAGTGTTGATGTGAAAGCATTTAATTCTAATTGTATAATATTGGTTATGCTCCCAGGTCAAAGGAGTCAACTTTGAGGCAGTTTTGAGAGTGGAGGAAGAGGAGGCCAGTTCCAAGCAGAACATCACAAAGCGGGAAGTGGAGGACGGCCTGGGCCTCAGCATGCTCATCGACTCCCAGAATAACCAGTATATTCTGACAAAGCCCCGAGACTCGACTATCCCACGCGCAGACCGCCACTTCATAAAGGCAAGCCGTAGCCACCAGCCTGGGGCTGGCCAGCGGGGTGGAGCTGTCTCCTGCCTTAGACCGGATGCCACCCTTCTCGCTGTCAGGCTCCACTGGAACACTCACACCTGTTCTTTCGGAAGCCTCCCTTGTCTTGCTTTAATGTGTTGAGATAGGCTCTTACTATGAAGCCTGGGCTGGCCTGGAACTCACTGTCTAGTGCAGTTTGGCCTTGAATTCTCAGCAATCCTCCTGCCTTAGCCTCCTGAGCGCTGGGATTATAGGCAGACAGCACCACATTGAGTTTTAAACAGCCTCTCTTGATGGGCAGAGAAGACAGGATGCCAAAGGGCTCCCCCCCAGGTGCTAATTCTGACTGAGAGCCAAGCTCACGATGGGTGCTGCTGTCTATGGTTATAACTAAAATGGGACTAAATAGGTCTACAAAGCTGATTCTGTAACTGTCACCATCAGTACCCTCCATGGGGGCCGGGAACCCTCTGAAAAGTTCTCTTCCCCTCCTTTTGTGATGGATGAATACTTTTTGTGAAATGCCGGAAACTGGATAAATACCCTGTTCCAAGTCTCACTCACCTTGGGGTTTCAGCACCATGCTGGATCTTACTATATCGGTTATTGGGTGGTGAGAAATCCAATGGTGAATGTATCATGGATTAACTTGTGAGCTCTTAGGGCCCTGGGACCAGAACGCTTAATGGAATTCACGTATTCAGGGGTCATAGAATGCTTGTTTTTTAGAGAGGATGAACAAACAGACAAACTCTTTTCAGAACTGAACTTCATCTCTTAGGACACAGTTTTCAGTCCTCAACTTCTATGTGAGACAAAGCGGAAGTGAGAGTTCTCCCTCTGACTTTCTTCACTGGCTTTTTATTCTCATGAGATGAAGTCAAGGACCTCTGTCCCGTTCCACCCTCACAGTCAACCCCTCTGTGTTTACCATTTTTCTTTCTGTGTTAGGACATCGTGACCATAGGAATGCTCTCCTTACCTTGTGGCTGGCTATGTACAACAATAGGATTACCTACGATGTTTGGGTATATAATTTGTGGTGTGCTTCTGGGGCCTTCAGGACTGAACAGTATTAAGGTGAGAATAATTCTGTTTTACCGTCTAACAAGATGCAAAAGAAACATGAACGAAGACGAAACCGATCTGAGCTTGAGCCCGTGAAGATACCAGGCAAAGATGCCCTTGATGCATTCTTTAGCCCATGGGAGTATTGCATTTCTTGATGCATGGTGGCTTGATGACAGGCTTTTTTTTTTTTAATTGGTTTTTCAAGACAGGGTCTCTCTGTATTGCTTTAGAGGTTGTCCTGAAACTCAATCTGTAGACCAGGTTGGCCTGGAACTCCCAGAGATCTGCCTGCCTCTGTCTCCCGAGTGCTGGGATTAAAGTCGTGTGCCACCAACACCCAGCTATCTGTCTCTTTATATTAATATTAAAAATTGCATTTCTGCTGATATGATGGCCTGGATCACCAGGACCAACATTCAGACAATAAATCAGCTGGAAATGTTGGTCTCGGTGTAATTGTATGCAGCTCCTGTGGTTTGGGGAGCCGACTGAAGTCCCAGTCTCAAGAGACAGTAGAGTTCAAGGCTTCATCTGTGGGACAGGGTGACGATCTCTGTCATATGGAAATAAACACACTTTTGGCAGGAGAGAAAGGGCTCCTGGGCATTTCCGAGTGTGTCCCTTAAGTATATATACTTGGGCGGACAGTGGGAAGAGGGTGCTCAGAATGGGCGCTGTCAGTTTATCGTGAGGGAACAATCCAGGAGAGCACAGGACCACCCTCAGAACCCTCTCTTGCCACTGAGGCCCTAAGGGAATGGAAGGAAGCTGTGTGCAGGGGACCATAGGGTTCTCTGGTCCACAGTTCTTGAACTAGGATGGAGCTCAGTGACTTTCCTGGGCTGAAGTCTGATAACCACAGGAGACTGACCGTAACAGCCAAGGATCTTTGGCCAGAAAAAGGGCTGTCTGCCTAGCCTGCTCAGACTCCCAAGCCTGGGCCTTCTAGGAAGAAGTTGACCTGATGCAGGGGCAGCCCTCCATCCTGGGACCGTCTCAAAGGCATCACAGCAGTGAACTGTGCTCCAGGTTCATATTCTGCACAGATCTTTCCATGACTTGCAACACCATAATAAGATTAAGGAGACAGTGCCTCCGCCTCATTCCTGGCCCATCTTGAGTGTCGAGGGTAAAAGCAGGCCCTCGGGAGCAGAGATCGCTGTTAGGTCAGAGTAACTGGGCCACACAACCCCTGGGTACTGGGAGCACTCCATCAGCTGTACAAGGAGAAGGGCATGTGAGTGGCAGTGAAGATTATCATAGCTCAGAGTGGGACATGGTCAGGAGAATCAAAACAGCAACCTTTCCCTGTAGGAACCTGATAGGTTTTCATTACCAAGTTGAGAAATGGAGATTTGAGTGTATCGTCTTGGCATCATAGCAATGGTCTGGCCAAGAAAAGGGAAGAGAAATGAAAGGAAAACAGAGGCAAAGCAGGGAAATAACAACACAGATGTAACAGTAAGGTAGACTTAGCAGTGGCATGGAGCTGCAGTGCAGTGAAAGTGGAGTAGACTTAGCAGTGGCATGGAGCTGCAGTGCAGTGAAGGTGAAGTAGACTTAGCAGTGGTATGGAGCTGCAGTGCAGTGAAGGTGGAATAGACTTAGCAGTGGCATGGAGCTGCAGTGCAGTGAAGGTGGAGTAGACTTAGCAGTGGCATGGAGCTGCAGTGCAGTGAAGGTGGAGTAGACTTAGCAGTGGCATGGAGCTGCAGTGCAGTGAAGGTGGAGTAGACTTAGCAGTGGTATGGAGCTGCAGTGCAGTGAAGGTGGAGTAGACTTAGCAGTGGCATGGAGCTGCAGTGCAGTGAAGGTGGAGTAGACTTAGCAGTGGCATGGAGCTGCAGTGCAGTGAAGGTGGAGTAGACTTAGCAGTGGCATGGAGCTGCAGTGCAGTGAAGGTGGAGTAGACTTAGCAGTGGCATGGAGCTGCAGTGCAGTGAAGGTGGAGTAGACTTAGCAGTGGCATGGAGCTGCAGTGCAGTGAAGGTGGAGTAGACTTAGCAGTGGCATGGAGCTGCAGTGCAGTGAAGGTGGAGTAGACTTAGCAGTGGCATGGAGCTGCAGTGCAGTGAAGGTGGAGTAGACTTAGCAGTGGTATGGAGCTGCAGTGCAGTGAAGGTGGAGTAGACTTAGCAGTGGCATGGAGCTGCAGTGCAGTGAAAGTACAGGAATGAGAAAGGAGAAAATCGCAGATGGACAGAACAGGACTCTGCCAACTTTGTCAGTTCATGCTGGGTTCAGGACAGCACGGGATGTGGGGACACCGTACCAACCACACGAGCACTCTAAAAGATCGAAACTGAGACATACCATCTTTCCATTTAATATGACAGTATTAAAGACAAATGATGAACGCATCAAAAGCGCTACATATCAGGCTTGACATAACAAAACCTCTGGGCTGTGGCCAGATGTGGAAGTTCACCTTTTCCCTAACCATAGGTTTGGCGGGGCAGGGAGGGGGGTGTGGTGGGAATGAGGAGAGGGGTGATGAAGACAGATGTGGCCATGTATTTGAAAGTCTGTGAACCCCCACAGCTGTTTCTCAATAGAAACTGTAATGAAAGTATTCCTCTGGCAAATCAAGAAAGAGAGAGAGAGAGAGAGAGAGAGAGAGAGAGAGAGAGAGAGAGAGAGAGAGAGAGTGTGTGTGTGTGTGTGTGTGTGTGTGTGACGTGCGCAGTCAGGAAGTCAAAAAGATCTCAGATACAAGGGAAAGTCGCAGAATCTATTTATTTTTAAAGAACATACTGTTTTTTGGGGGGAGGAGTGGAGGACAAGGGACTCTGTATATCAGCACGTGTTCTGTCTCAACGTATGCCAAGTAATAAAACACTCAGTAATAAGCTTCCTTCTTCTCCAGTCCATTGTGCAGGTGGAGACGCTGGGAGAATTTGGGGTCTTCTTCACCCTGTTTCTTGTTGGCCTGGAGTTTTCTCCAGAGAAGCTGAGAAAGGTAAGGACCCAGGCTCTCTGCCACTGCCTGCAAGAAACTTGGTTTACATACATACTTTTTTTAACTCACAGAGTATTAAGTGATTCTTGTTTATTAGTTTGTTTTTAAAACTAGTTTATTAAAAATAACAATTAAAAATAATACATTTTATTAAAAATAAGTAAATTTTAATTTAGTTTGATACTAGGTTTTTTTTTTAGAAAATGAATTAGAAAAAGTCAAAACTTAGTAAGTGGAATGAGTATTCCTATGATTTTATATGGGTCCCTCTAAGAAAATGTGCAACTGAGAGTAAAATATGATAGAGATCGAATATTCAGTGTATTTCTCTAGAAGAAAGTTCCTAAGATAGAAAATGAGTTAGAGATTTTTCTTTTACCTCAAAAATGAGGGAAGTAACTTCTTAAAGATTGAAGGTGTCGGAGGATAAAGTGAATGCTATTGAAAGCTGGGAAATGGGAAGGTTCCAGCCTGAGCTGCATATAGTGAGAGCCAATATGGAAAAAAAAGCATATTAATTATATGATAATAGCATTGTAAAGAGGGAAGCACACACGAGGAGACAGTAGGGAATGGCCATGGTCACAGAAGCTGCTCAGGTGATCTGTTACGATAAGTCATTAGGAGTCAGTTTAATGCTGTGTCCATTTAACACAGCAACAGTAATAGGCTCTCCACTAGAGCCTCGTCCTGTCTAGCCACAGGCTGGTGGCTCAGTAATGGTGCCCGGTTGGGTTTCATCTCATGGAATGGGGCTTGAGTCCAATGAGGAGGTGGTTGGTCACTCCCGTAATGTCCATACCACTGTTATACCCGTGGGCATACCCTGCCAACCGAGTCGTTGTTGTGGTTTGCATCATACCACTGTTATACCCGTGGGCATACCCTGCCAACCGAGTCGTCGTGGTTTGCATGATTCACAGCTGTTTGTAATTAATGATTACTTTTCTCCCCCAGTCGCTTGCCTAGCACCTTCTGGTAGCTAGCTAGCCAGTATTTTGGATTTTTGTTGGTGGTGGCTGAGATTCCCCTATAGAACCTGATGTTCACTATATAGCCCAGGGTAGCCTTGACATTGTGGCAATCCTCCTGCCTCTGCTTCCCATGCACTGGCATTGTAAATGTGTGCCACCACTCCTAGCTGCCTGCTTTTTTTTTTTAACTTTACTGTAAGCTCTGTTGATCTCTGATCTCACTGTTTGAGACTGACACCTCAAGATGTGCTTCTGCTTGAGGAGTTCTTCTCTTTAATTTATTTTTAATTTAAATTAGAAACAAACTTCTTTTACATGTCAATCTCAGTTCCCTCTCCCTCCCCTCCTCTCCTACCCCCCACTGGCCCCCTATCCCATCTCCTTTCTGCTCCCCAGGGAGGGTGAGGCCTTCCATGGGGGATCTTCAAAGTCTGTCACATCATTTAGAGCATGGCCTAGACCCTCCCCCATGTGTCTAGGCTGAGAGAGTATCCCTCTATGTGGATTGGGCTCCCAAAGTCCATTCATGTACTAGGGATAAATACCAGAGGCTCCATAGATTAACCAGACCTCCAAACTGACATCCTAGTTCAGGGGGTCTGGAACAGTCCTATCCTGGTTTCCCAGCTATAAGTCTGGGCTCCATGAGCTCCCCCTTGTTCAGGTCAGCTGTTTCTGTGGGTTTCTCCAGCTTGGTCTTGACCCCTTTGCTCATCACTCTTCTGTCTTGAGGAGTTCTGAACTGTGTTAGTGCCATCTTCCAGGGTCTTTGGTCTCATCATGTGTTTCTTGCATCATAAGCCACAGATGTTAATTTCTAGACTCAAAATTCAAAGAAAATCAACCATTTTTAGATTCTAAATAAGAAACAGCCTCATTTTTCCTATGCATTCTCTTGAAGAGTATGGGGTAGGGATGGAATAAGCTTGCGTAGACAGGATTTCTGGGGTGCCCTGCTTTGTTAGAGTAAGCCAGGACCAGCCACCACAGGTGCCATTTTGGGCATGTGTCATGGAAACATGTGACCTCTGTTTCTAAGTACAGTGGCTGGTTTGGGATTTTATAATTAGAGACATCCATTGCAAACAGTGATTCATGAAAACCAAGGCAGATAAAATTCTATTTCTCTATAATGAGCAACAAGACCTTCTGCAGGGCTCTGATCCTTCTTGGACTTCAGTGTGGGACATCATCTGTATAGCAGAATTTTATTAATGTTTCTCATGGTTTTCATAGTTAAATTGTTTTCTGTAGTGTTCAAGGGTTGATGATGAAATGACATTCTGTGACATATGGCTAATATCATAATTAATTGTAAGCAGTTCTAGTTCTGATTAGCAATGCCTGGGGGCTCTTGCTCTGTCAAGTGAGTGTATTGTGGGTGCTTGAGCAGGGGGTACAACTGATGAAGGAGAAGAATGTTGGACAGAGACCCACGTTTTCTTGAGTTCCAGTTGGGAGCCCCAGACCTAGACATGCGCCTGGACTCTGCAGCTTCATTGCAGAGATACAGCTTGTTACAGTTGCAGTTCCTGGTTTGGAATGCAGGAGATAAGTATCGATTTAGCAAACCACGGAAGTCAGTACTTTTTCGTCTCCCCTACCTTCTCATGAAGCTAAAAAGGACAGGGGTTTAGGACAGCCTAAAGTAAGGAGAGAGAGCACTTCACACTAGTAGGTCTCCTTCATAGAGGCAGTTTATGTTTGGTAAAAACATCTGATAGTGTTTTCCAAAATGGTAGTAATTGCTGGGCATCCTCTCAGGACTCTGAACCCTCAGAAGGGCCGACTAGAATCTGGAAGAGCTTCCCAGCATGGCAGAGAACACAGTCTCCCTACCCTGAGTGCCCATCCCTGCTGACTGCTTAGTCTGGTTTCTTGGACCTGCCAGGACCTTCCTTGACATCCTGCTTTTAAATCAACTTAACTTGTTCTCTTCGTTCTGAGATACTGTATAGTTAAGACTGGCCTCGAACTCAGAGATCCTCCTACTTCACCCTCCCTGGTGCTGGGATTAGAGGCATGCACTACCGTACTTGTCATTTGACCATTTGTTGTTTTTTTTATCTTAAGTTCATCAGTTTCTACCTCTCTTCGAATAAAGATGAGTCATGGGGAGCTAGAGTAATTTTCTTCTCTTGTCTTTCTTCTGCTCTTCTAGTAGATTCTTGCTGTATGCCCGTTGTGTTCAGCCCCTTAGCAGCTGTGGGTAGAGTGCATCATGCCCTATCCTGTTGTTTGACTTTAGGGTTTCAGAAGAGCATGCCTTGGGAAAGAAGAAACAGAAACCTAAGATAGCCTGTAGGGCTGGTACCCAGCTGTCTGGGGATTAGAGCTATTGTGGGAAGTTTGCCAGTATGAGCTTCCTAATTCTTCTTTGCAGGAATCACCTGGGGATAAAGTCCGTACGGTCTGACCCAGGATGACCTATAGGCTGCATTCAGAAGCACCCTGTGTCCCAGGCTGACTGGGAACTTCCAACTGAAGTCACTTGTACCCGAGTCTTTCCATGAGCTGTGTAGTGTAGTGTCCCCCACCCCGGCCCTCCACATGCTGGAGAAGTGCTAGGGTGAGTCTGCCGTCACCAGGACCCCAGAGTCCGTCTGTCTCAGAGATCATTCAGTCTCACTGTTCTCTGTCCAGATGTGGAAACTCAGGCTGTAGACTCTGTTACCTGAGCTCATGGCAGTGATTGACGGAAGCAATCTTAGACTGCAGACCCTCTGTGGGTTGGTGAGACTGTTTAGAAGGAAGTGCCAACCTTGCTCGCAGGAGTAACTACCCCACATTCAGGAGCCTGAACTGCTGAGTTGGCTTCCTAAGGGGCTGTGCGAGATGCAGCCCAGGGCACTCCCACTGTGTGCGGCAGGAACGTAAAGGAGCGAGTTAGCCCAGAATACCACTGTGGCCGTCAGGTACAGGGCTGGAGAGAAAGGGCCCTGAGAACCAGGCGCCAGCCTCTGTGGGGCTGTTCATCCCTACCCATGAGTCTCTCTGACCATCATGACCGTCAGGCACAGAGCTGGAGAGAAAGAAAGGGCCCTGAGCACCAGGCACCAGCCTCTGTGGGGCTGTCCATCCCTACCCATGAGTCTGTCTGACCATCGTGACCATCAGGTACAGGGCCCTGAGCACCAAGGACCAGCCTCTGTGGGGCTCTGGAGAGGACAGAGAAGTCATGAGTATAGATGACCCATAGTCAGTCTTCCATACTGTGGGTTCTGCACCCATGGATTCAACCAACTGCAAAATGAGTATATTTAGAAACAGATTATTTCTGTACTGAGTATTCAACAGATTTATTTTTGTCATTAATTCCCTAATTAATACTGTATGAGCATTTGCATATCACTTACATTGTGTTGAGTCTTATAAGTCATCTAGAGATGATTTAAAGTCTGCAGGAAGGTGTAAATGTTACATATTATTAATAGGAAGATTTGGGCTGGAGAGATGGCTCAGTGGTTAGGAGCACTGGCTGCTCTCTCAGAGGACCAGGTTCAATTCCCAGCATCCACATGGCAGCTCACCGACTTCTGTAACTTCATTTTCAAGAGACCTGACATGTTCCATTGGAATCAGGCATGAACATGGTGCACCGACAGGCATGCAGACAGAATACCCACACACATAAAAATAAACAAATACGATTTAAAAATAAAAGATTTGAGCATCGGAGGATTTCAGTATCTGGTGGGGGTAAGGGGCTTATAGCCAGTCTCCAGGGATACTGTGAGATGATGGTATCTGGTGTCTGTGTCTGAGTGTGTTACAGCCTGGGATGTGTGTTTATTATGCTTGGGTGTGTGGTCTCTGAGTTCCTTCCTGAAATATCCGTTCTCTA
The DNA here is from genome assembly GCF_017639785.1 of Mesocricetus auratus. Lineage (NCBI taxonomy): Eukaryota > Metazoa > Chordata > Mammalia > Rodentia > Cricetidae > Mesocricetus > Mesocricetus auratus. The sequence goes on along the minus strand of NW_024429212.1, from coordinate 6,088,926 downwards.
CTCCGTGGCTCTAGTTCAGAGATGACCTGCTGTCCCTGGAGTATGAATCTGTGTGTTCTTTTCAAGGTGTGGAGGATATCTTTACAAGGACCTTGCTATATGACACTACTGATGATTGCCTTTGGCTTGTGGTGGGGACACCTCCTGCGGATCAGACCCACTCAGAGTGTCTTCATTTCCACCTGTTTGTCCTTATCCAGTACACCCCTGGTGTCCAGGTTCCTCATGGGCAGTGCCCGGAATGATAAAGAAGGTAGGTAAGCAGCATGCTCTAAGTATGTGTGTAGTTAATATCCATGTGCGGCTCACCCGCCGACTCATGACGGGAGGCCTGTAAGGGGAAACTCTGAGTCCTCCTTCACAGGGCTGTCCAGGTACACGCTCAACTGTTGCGTTCAGTGCCTCCAGGCCGCCACTTCTCTGCTAGGTTAAAAGGAGCACCCATCATGTGCTCGTGTACTTAGCATCCCTAAAGAGCCGGAAAGAAGTCAGGACGAGAAGGCTGTACAGCACAGCGCATGGAGGCTGTGGAGGTGGTAGCTTGTCCAAGAGGCCAGTGTTACTCTTGGCTCATTTAGTTATGGCAGTACTGGGAGCTGACACAATTGGTGAATTTTTCTGTAAAACCAGAGCGCTTTGGCAATGACGAAACCACCAGCTCTTGTCCTTGGCGTGGCTTGCTCTGTGTGTGTAAATGGTTGTCATCTCGGAGTCACTGCTTGGTGTGGTGAGACCAGAGCAGCATGAAGCAATCGCAAGTGACCTTATCATCAAGCTTGAGTCTCTGACAGAATTAACATTTCACATCTACTCGGTCACGGGTAAAGGCAACACACAAGGCCAAAGTGTCATAGCCACATCATGTTGATTCCTGGAACACATCTGGAACAGAAGAGGAAATATAAAAAAAAAACCAAGAAGACATGGCTAACTCCTCTAATGAGATTGGAAGTGTTGTGCTGGTCACAGCGAGCAGTGTGGGACAGTGGGTGGAGCTACCTCCCAGCATCCTGAACTCTAAGCTGGGCGGAGCTCTGGAGTCCCAATAGAACTGTCCCAAACACTCATAGTATGACCTAGGGGTAAGGGGCTTCTCACTGGTGAAAGAGAAAACTGCGCAACTCTACCAGACCCTGGGACCCACGGGATATGGGTCTAACACATCCTTGGGTGGCTCACCTTGCTGTCATTCCTTAGTGGCCCGGTTTGTGATAACCCAGCAGAGAGGTCCACGCTCCCTGTGGGTGACACCTGGGGCATAGGATGGGGGACAAAGGTGAGAAGGTGGGGCGAGTGATGAAGTGTGAAGTAGCCTCTGACTGCCAGCCTACACATGATAAATCTGCTTCTAGAAGAGACGGCCATCAGCCTCTGTCTGTGAGTCCTCCTTCACAGGAATGTTCACAGACCACAGTGGGCACGATCGGATGACTGAAAATGTAAATGAAGGCGTCACATCTGAGTAACTGGATCACATACAGAAAGCTTAGAACAGACTAGAAGCATTCAGATGCCTGCTTTGAGATGGGAAGCTGCAGAAAACGGCTGGTGGTTTTCCAGGCCCGGAGAAAGGCAGGAAGCTTGGATTTAAAATACATCTCTAAAACCGAATGGGAATAATGAAAAGTTTGCCCTGGTCATCTCAAAATACAGAAGCAGCATTTCCAGTCCAAGTTGATCTCAGCAGTCAATGCAAGAGACAAGTAGCTTGAAGGAACAGCAAGTGCCTTCTCTGTGCCATGAGGTCACGTCAGGAGGTGGAGAACCCACAGAAGTCTTGGAAAACAGGTCACAGATGCAGAAATGTGGCTGAGGGAGGAGCTGGTGGAGGGTTTTCTAACATCCTCACGCCCCACGCTACAGGATAGCAATAGCAGAAGGTCCAGAGGGGTAGGGAACACGCCAGGGAAACGGTGAGGAGCGTGGGATTTACAGAGCTGGACTCCTGGGGACTGCTTGGAAAGGAGGCTGTTTTTGTTGCATTTTAAAGGTCACAAAGGTCACACCAAAACTGCAGAAAAGGTTGAAGCTCTTGGTGAGTGTGACAGGGGGCTGATCCACAGAGGGATGCAGACTCTTCTTTTTTAAGTTTTAATGTAAAGAAGTAATAAAATATACAAGAAATTTGGGGGTAAGTCTCTTAAAAAAGTGTGTGTTACCATTGAGTGAGAAGAAAAAAAACATACTGCAATATTATTGAAGATTTAATCAGGGAATTTGAGTTCGTGGAAAAAAAAGACTTAATCTGTAATATATTGTTTCTCCTTGAATTTATAAGCTCACTGCTATTTTAATATAGAAATCTGCCAGTGTTCTCGTGGGATTTGGCAAAAGGAACTTCAGATTCGTTAGAAGCCAAGAGGCCAGGAATGGCCCTTGAGGATTTGAGTGAGGAGAGGCTGGGGAGATGGCTCAGTGGATAAGAGCATGTACTGTTCTAGGAGACCAGGTTTGGTTTCCAGCACACATAGCTGCTCACAACCTTCTCTTTCCAGGGATCCAGTGACCTCTTTTGGCTTCCTAGGGCACTGTGTGCACATGACACAAGTACATACATGCAGGCAAACCACTCACACGCATAAAGTAAACATGATAAATAAATTTAAACAAATGCGGAGTGAAGAACCCTCCAGATAACAGGACTTTCCGTGGCTGTGACAAGATAATAGAGCCTTGCCACAGCACGTGTAGGACTGAACAGGCAGCCCAGGTGCTGCAAGTTCTGGGAGGAACTATGGAGTCACTGGTGAGAACAGCTGCTCTGCTGGAGAGAATAAAACCAGAGCCTTCTGCCATCTCTGGAAAAAGTAAGTTCTGCATGGTGATCAGCAGCACATGAGGGCAGAGCTTGAGAACTGCTGAAGGAAAGAGAGGGTTAGCCCATGACCTTAGTGTACAGTCCCTAAGGTAAAAAACACCAACCCCCAAAGAAAACACGGATAGCCATGAGCACAGTAAACTTAGTTTTCCATTAAGACTTTAAAACAGAGACTGGGCATAGTGGCGCACGCCTTTAATCCAGCACTTGGGAGGCAGAGGCAGGAGGATCTCTGCGTATTAGAGACCAGCCTGATCTACAGAGTGAGTTCCAGGATAGCTAGGGCTGTTACATAGAGAAACCCTGCCTCAATAAATAAATAAATACATACATACATACATACATAAGCAAGCAAGTAAATAAATAAATAAATGAGCATAGGCCAGAGAAAGACTTTGGCTCACTCCATAAAGTACAGGTTGTTTTAGTTACCCTCCTTATTGCTATGGTGACAGTAACCCTGACAAAAGCAACTGAGGCAAGGAAGGGTCTGTTTTCACTCAGGGTTTTGGTCACGGTAGCTGTTGTGCCCGCAGTAAGGGAGAGGGCGCAATGGAGGGCTCTGCTCAGTCCCTTTGCCCTGTTTTCAGTGCAGGACCCAACCAGAGAAACGGTTCTGCTCACATTTGGTGTTCCGTCCTGCCTCCACCTTAACAAGATACTCCTTCCCAGGTGTGCCAAGAGGCTAGCCTCATCTAAATAGTTTCCTGACAGGTGTGCATAGCAGCTTGTTCTCTTAGTGGCTCTAGACCCTGTCAAGTTGACGATGTAAACCACCACCGGGCTCACGGCAACAACTTCTGCAAGTCCATGTAAATAACTACCAAGGAGAAAATCAGCAGAACACACCTGTGGGAAAAGATACCCGCATGAATAATTGCAAAGATTCCATGTCTTGTGAGTATCCTAGAGACACAAGCTAATACCACCATGATGCTGTTTCTACTTTTGAGAATGTGGAATCTGGGAGCCACCGAACTCTCAGTGGAACTGTAAGTGGACCCAGCCTCTCTGGAGAATGATTTCAAAACAGAAAATTTTCTCTATAATTGTATGCCCCCAAAAGGTCTTATAAAGGAATATTAAAGACACCATTACTTTCAGTAACCAAAAAATGTCTGATAACATAAGTATTCAGTAATAGAACAGACCATGCCATGGGTGGCACATTCACAGGAATACTATGAATCCAATCTGAGCGAATCTCAGGGTTAGAGGAGAAACAGTGATGCAGAAAGTGTCTGTGTTGCTACAGTGTAAAGTTTGAAAGCATGAAGGCTTACACTGGCAGCCTACAGAGACAGTGATAAACCCGGTGTGGTGTGCCATGGCTCTTCAGAAAGGGGAGGGCCTGTGACAGCAGCAGCAACTTGGACGCTGGCGCAGATGCCACTGTGCAACCTGTGGCACTCTGCTTTTCCCCGCCCGCAGGGTTTTGCAATTGTTGTGAGAACAAAAGGTAACCGCTAAGGTGGAAATGCAATCTGTAGTTCTGCTTTACTGCTGTGTTTAGGAGGAGCCCCTTCCTGTGGAAGAACATGCCGAGGGGGAGTGGGGGGGAGGGGGAGAGGGATGGGGGCTTGCTCTAGTGGCATGTAGAATGTGGTAGCCTGTCACCAGAAGGGCCGAGTCTGGCTTGTTAGGGGCTGGAGGTAAAGACAGAGCTCAGATTTCCATAATCCAAGCATGTCACCTTGTCTGCCACAGTGTCTTTTGGTGATGACGTTTTGCTATAATTATATTAATAGCAAGCCATAGAAATAAAGTATTTTGGTGATTTTCTTTATAAAACATTATTCGGGCAATGGTGTGCACTTGTAGTTCCAGCTACCTGGGAGACTGAGGCAGGAGGATTGCTTGAGGCTAAGAGCCAGGCTGGGCAATGTGGTGAAACCTACCTGCCCCCATCTGAAGCAAAACTAATATAAATTTTTCTTTGAGAGCAAACACTTTTTTAAAGGGTGTAAACCTTTTAAAGTGTATCTTGAGCTGGGCCTTGTTAAAGTGCTCAGGATGGCCCCAAACTTGTGCCAGGTCCTTCTGCCTCGGCCTTGCAGTAGTTGGGACCGCAAGTGTGCCCCACCTACTGCTCCAAGGAGATTTTAAAGTCTTTTTTAATTAAATTATGAAGAGTATTTGAAATATCTTGAAAATACATCAAATGGGTTTTTTTGCTTTTAATTTTACTGTTGTGTGTGTGTATGAACACATGCATGTGTGTATGAACACATACATGTGTGTGTGAGTACATGCATGTGTATGAGCATGTGTGTGTATGTGAGTGAGCGTGTGCCATGGCATGGCATGCTTGTGGAGCTCAGACAACAACTCTGTGGAGTCGGCTGCCCGTCCGCCTTGCCATGGGGTCTGGAGGTTGGATTCGGGTTGACAGGCGGGTGTGGCTTGCCTTTGCCCATTGAGCAGTCACAGTTGCCGGGGCCGGGGCTTTGACTGGGTCCTTGGAGTTGTTGAGCCTTTGTTCTGAGCAGCTGTCTCACCAGCAGGTGACATCGACTACAGCACAGTGCTGCTTGGCATGCTGGTGATGCAGGATGTGCAGCTGGGGCTGTTCATTGCCGTCATGCCAACGCTCATCCAGGCAGGAGCAAGCACATCTTCCAGGTGAGTGTGTGTACACTGTCTGCTTGCCTAACTCAGAGTCATTGTTTATAAAAACTACCCAAGGCCGGACGGTGATACAGGTCCATGCCTTTAATTCCAGCATTCTGTGAGGCAGAGGCAGGCGGAGCTCTGATCTCTGAGTTTGAGGCCAGCCTAGTCTACTGAGGGAGTTCCTGGACAGCCAGGGCAACATAGAGAAACCCTGTCTTGAAGAGCCAAAAATAAATGAACAAACAAATAAATAAAATAAAAAGGTATCGATACCCCAAACCTTCCCCAACGTGGCCCTAACTCATGTCACATACATCTTTGAGCATAGGCTGTGGTGATACCAACAAGCCGATTCTGGCTTTGCTGTATACCAGCTCCTGGACTGGAATATTACACAGCTTCCCTGCTGTCCGCTGTGACTATTAGGGTGCGGTAGCTCACTGCTGTCTTCTGTGACTACGGGGAGGGTAGCTCATCTGTTCTTGGACTTAAGTATGTCAGTATGTGCACATGCCAAGGGTAGCCTCTGGGAAGCAGTGACACATGTCTGTCTTTGCACTCGTGTGTTGGGCCCTGTAATGACACATAAGGTGTTATATTGGATGACATTGCCTGCCATCATTGTCACTACAATGTCCTCTCATCCTTTTTCCATTGTTTCCTCCAAATGGCTCAAATCTACCTGCCCTTGCTTAGTCCATATGGAAGGAAGAGTCAGCCGGGGAGATTAACTTGACCAAAAAGCCTTTGGTTATGTTACAATGTGTCCATCTGGCATCCAGGAACACCAGCCAGGATATAAACACAGATGGAAAATAGAGGAAGCCCCGCAGAGGACGAGGAGGAGGTGGTGGTGGGGCTTGATCTTGCCTTGAGCAGACATGCTGTAACTTACTATTCTTGTAAACTGTGCTTATTTTCAGTAGACAATTAAAATCCTCTAACTACAGTTTTATCATATAACATCCACAGAGACAAAAAGCTGTCAATTGAGGCTGTGTGTATATGTTCATGTATTTGCATATGCATGTGTGTGGTATGTACCTCTATGTATAGTGTGGGGGGTGTACATGAGTGTATGTGTATGGTGTGTATGCATGTGTGTATGTACATATGTGTCTATGTGTGCATGTGAATGTATGATATGCATGTGTGTATGGTATATGTGTGTGTGTGGTGTACATGGATATGTGTGTATGGTGTGTGCGTGTGCATATGTGTGCACACACGTGTGCGCAGTGTACTTGCACATGGGGAGGAGGTGTGCATGTGGAGGAAGATGTCAGGTGTCCTGCTTTATGACAGGCAAGGTCTCTCACTGAACCTGGAGCTAAGCTGGCACCAGCAAGCCCCAGCCCTGACCCCCATAGCACAGGGGTCATGGGCATGCGCATGGCCACACCCAGCTCTTTTTGGTTGACGTTGTTTGAGACAGGGTCTTGCTGTGTAGCTTTATGTGTTCTGGAACTTGCTATGTAGAACAGGCTGGCTTCAAACTCCCAGAGATCTGCCTGCCTCTGCCTCTCGAATGCTGGCTGGCATTAAAGGTGCATGCCACCACATGTGACTTTTTTTTAATGGGTGTTAGTAATTGGAGTTCAGGTCTTGATGTTTGTGGAGCAAATGCTCTCACCCACTGGTCTTCTCCAGTCCTAGTGGAAATTGTCTTTATCCTCAAAACCTTTTTACTCCAAAGCAGAGATCCCCAAACGACCCACCTTTGAGTCACATGACTTCATTTTCTAAATTAATGTAATATGTAGATTTTATTTTAGCGATTGTATGATTCAGTCATTTATTTTGCTAAAGAAAAGTATTTTAAGATTATTAAAGAGATAGATGTTCTTGGAGGTGAAATGCCGTTTCTCTTTTCTATCCTAGCATTGTCATGGAAGTACTGAGGATCCTGTTTCTGATTGGACAAATTCTCTTCTCGCTAGCTGCTGTTTTTCTTCTGTGTCTGATCATAAAGACTTATCTCATAGGACCGTATCACCGAAAGCTGCGTGTGGAGAGCAAAGGCAGCAAAGAAATCCTCATCCTGGGAGTATCCGCTTTCATCTTCCTGATGTTGACGGTAATCCTCAAATACCTGTGGTTTGTGTGGCCCCGTGTGCAGTATGTCTCACCAAAGCCTTCGTTAACTCCGCCTTCTCACCTGAGAAGCGGCTGAAACATTAAAGTTGGGAGTCTCTATTTCATACAGTTTATCCCACCATGGCTGAGCCTACTCCATCATTGCCAAGCACTCTGTGAAAATAGGAGTTGTGAGTGCTGCATGCTTTTGTTTGTTTTTCAAGACAGGGTTTGTATTTTCAAAAACAGACGCGTGTTCTTGAAAAGGCACATAAGTACATTACTGTCTTAAACTTCACACAGCTTTGTAGTCAAAATAGCAGATCAAGTTTCAAACCACTTTTTTTTTTCTTTCTGGTGAGGATGAGCAACGTTATGGCTCTTGCCATAACGAAGACCTTTAAAACAGATCCATGCATGCATTTGAAAGAGAGCAAAGGGAGGGGCATAAGAGGGCTTAGGGGAAGGAAAGGGAGGGGAAATGATATAATCTTAAAAAATAAAAATAAAATAAGCTAGATTTGTTTTAGAAAGTAGACTTTTTGGGGGGGGGCGGGAAGCCGGGAGACATCCCTAAATAGTCTAAATAGTAAATAGTAACAGTGGCATTGTTACACACTCTGTTCAGAGATATGCCTAAATAGTCTAAATAGTAAATAGTAACGACAGCATTGTTACACACTCTGTTCAGCTGTGCCACTCAGCATTGATCCCAGGAAAATGAGATGTGTATTCTCTCAGAAACTTGTGGATGTCTGTAGCACTCTGGATTATGATAGCCAAATCCAGTGCAATTGTCCCTCAGGGTGAATGGTAAGAAACTGTGCTCTACCGGGCTGGGGAGACAGTTCTGCTGTTAAAGTGTTTGCCTTGAAAGCTCAGGGCCCTGAGCTTGTACCCACTTAAAAAGCCAGGCAGCGACAAGTCCTGTAACTCACGAGTGAAGGTGCAGTGGGGCAGACACATAAAGCCTCCCTGGGGCTTGCTTGTCATGCAGTCTAGCTGGATAGGTAAGCTTGAATTTCAGTGACACACCCTGTCTCCGAAAGTAAATGTATAAAACACAAGAAGGAGAGGGAGTGAGATTGAATAAGGCACCTGATGTTGACCTCTGGCCTCCATAAGTGCACATGTACACACATCAACATAATACAATAAACAAATAAGTAAAAATTATGTTATATCCATAGCAGGTAATGCGGCCCTACAGTAAAACTGCTGGTTCATACCAAAGCCCAGGCAGCTGTGCAGAGTGAAAAGCGTTCTTCAACGGCTGTGTGTGACTGAGTGTATAGTACTTATTAAGTAGCAATTTCAGAAGTTGAGGAAGGAAGTGAGCGCCAGGGGTTGGGAAAGGCTGGCAGGTAGCCTGGCCAAGCCACCAAATTAGACAGCACACTGCCCTGGGGAACCTAAGTGTCACTCTTCAAACTGTATCTGTCTTGAGAGGAAAGGTTTCAGAGCTTTAAAAAGTAAATTGGCAGCCTCTTTCTTTACATGTGGTGTTATTTTATAACTTTGGAGAAGCCCAGCTTTTGCTTCCGCTCATGATGACTGTAATTATTTCAAGAATGCTCCTTATATAAGAATTTCCCCTGCTTTATCCTTCCCAGAGTATTTTGTTTTTGAAAGTAGTGGCCAGCAAGGTTGTCTTGTCTGCGGGCTCATTGTTGCCTTCCCCAGTGATATAGCAGCCAGAATGACTCTTCATGGGCACTGGGTTTCCCCTCTGTTCACTCAACAGTATTCGTTGGGCACCTGCTGTCAGGTTCTAGGTGTGACAGGAAGTGCTGGCCTTTTCGCATTTCAGATGTTTGTGCGGTGCTCTCGCCGCCACTGCTGCTCCCATTAGGCGGGGTGTGAGAGAGCTGCTGTTAGTGGTCCCCTATGGTTTTGCTCCGGGATTTAATTTCTAAGGAGGTGGAATTGCTGGGCTTGGGATGCACATCTGGTTACCTTCACCGCTGCTCCGGTTTGCCCGAAGCCTGATCTGTGACATTGAAATGCATGGGACCCAGGTTCGTCCATACTCTCCCTACACTGGTTGTCTGTCTTTAATCTTAGCTCTTCTCTTTTGTGTGTTTGCGTACACATATGCAGTGGGTTCTGATCCCCATTTCCTTGGGGTTGCTGGAGGCAGCTGTCCTTTTATGTGATACAAGGCACCTGGGATCCTCTCTGGGCTGCAACTTAGTGTGGTCTGGTTATTTCTCTATGGGATTGGTAATTTTCTTTTTCATGTGTAAGATTTAAAAGATATTTTGGCAGTTTTTGTCTCATTAAATCAGCAGCTATGAAATTATTTAATATGACCTTCACGTTTAAACATCATACTGTGTGATTTGGTGACTCCCGGTGTGCTAGCACTGCTGTGCCATTATCACCTGACAAGTGGCAGAACATCCCATTACTCTCCCCTCTCCACCCCATCCCCATAAGCGCTGGTCTGTTGTCCCTCCCTATGGACTTGCTGCCGCTGCATGGCATTTTTTTCTAAATTTGATCAGACACTACATGGCAATTACCATCTGGCTTTTTCCAGCTGATGCCTTCAGGTCCACATGTACCAGAATGTGCCAGCACTTGTGTCCATATGGTTTCATAGTGTTCTGTGCCATATCCATTCTTGCTAATGTCTTTCTGGCCCTAGGTTGCTCTTAATGGCAATTTTTAACAAACCGAGTTTCTTAATTTCAATATAAACCAATAAGCAAGTGTTTTCTCTATGGTTAGTGCCTGCCGTAGTCTGTGTAGATGCTCGCTACTCCTGGTCCACGAAGATGCTCTGTGGTATCTTCTGAAGTATCCTTGCTGTCGTCTTTTCTCACTTAGATGTACAGTCCACCTGGGGGTGAGTTCCATCCTTGGTGTGAGGTTTCTCACATGTATAAAAGAGCCTTTGCCCATTGCTTTGTAGGGCAGCCTTGTCACAATCCAAGTAGCTGTGTTGTGCATTTCTATGTACATGTGTTTGAATTCAGTCTTGTACGTGTTGTATGAGGTATATGCACACATGTGTGCTTTTGTACATACAAGTGGATAGTGTATGTATGTGTGTGTGTGTATCTAGTGGGTGGATGTGTACATGTGTCTGTGCTAATGTGTGTGGGGAGGTGCCTACTCATGGGTGGGGTGTTATTTTGATTTGCGGCTACTTTGCCTCCTAATCTGTGCCTGCTTTCACACTGTTGCAGCCTGACATCCAGTAGCAGCCTGGTCCAAATTTGGTTCATCGTCATAGTTTTACTTGTGATTTCTTCAACTTCAGTTTCATTTTTCCTGCCTGCATAAGTCTCACGGGCATCCCTAAGTGTGTCGATCAGTTGAGGGGGTATTGACACCTTCCTGATGCAGAGTGTCTGCACCTTAGTGGCATCTTGTGTTGGGTATGAAGGTCCTGCATTTTGTGACGTATGTGCCTTGATATTTGATGGTGTTTTTGATGCCATTGTAAGAGGTACTTCTTTTTAAATGTCTTATATTGTACTGTTGCTGTTTTCTGTGGTCTCACAATACCTTTGCAGCTGCTCTGTGGGTGACCTTCCAAAAACCAGTCTTGAGCTCTGTGCATAACAGGGCGAGAGTCAGAGAACTGGTCCACGATGACCGCCTGTTCCGTCTCACCTGGTTCGCTAGCGTATGTTTCTCATCCTCTCTGTGACGGTGGGGCTTTCTCTGTATCCTGTCAGTCAGTATAGTTTCCTGCCGGTGGTTGTCTGTCCTCTCTGTGAGGACTGAGGTCAGTAACAGTCTTAAGTGCTGAAGTCTGGCTCTCTCCTCATGCAGATAAGAACATGTATTACAGTTATTCAAGGTAAAGGTTGGAGGGGCTGGAGAGATGGCTCAGCAGGCACTGGCTGCTCTTCCAAAGGACCAGGACTCAATTCCCAGCACCCACATAGCTACTCACAGCTGTCTGTAACAGTTCTAGGGGATCCAACACCCTCACACAGACATACATGCAGGCAAAGCACCAATGCATTCAATATTTTTTAAAAATTAAGAACTAAAATAAAGGTTGGAAAATATCCTCATTTTAAAGTAGCTCAGTGGACAGGTGGTGGCGGCACACGCCTTTAGTCCCAGTACTTGGGAGGCAGAAGCAGGTTGATTTCTGAATTCCAGGTCAGCCTGATTTACAGAGCAAGTTCCAGGACAGCTAAAACTATTACACAGAGAAACCCTGTCTTGAAGAACCAAAAAAAAAGTTTTTTCTCAATATATTTTTTATTTAAATTAGAAACATGCTTGCTTCCCATGTCATCCCAGCTCCCTCTCCCACCCCTCTTCCCTTGCCCCTTTACCAGCCCCCCCCCAGCCCCCCACCCAATCCCCACACCATTCCCCAGGGAGTGTGAGGCTCTCCATGGGGGATCTTCAGAGTCTGTCACTTCATCTGGGGCAGGCCCTAGGCCCTCCCCCATGTGTCCAAAATTATTTATTTATTTTTCTCTCCAAGTATGGTTAACTCAACCAGTGTTAGTCTGTTGAGTATGGTCTCTCTGGCCATTCATGGGCCCTCCTGGGGCCGCATATAGGAACCTGCATCTGTGGGGTGGTGCATTCCTGGGTGAAGCTGAGTCCTCATCCTCAGGTCACAGAGCTGCTGGACGTCTCTATGGAGCTTGGCTGCTTCCTGGCTGGAGCACTGGTCTCTTCACAAGGGCACGTGGTCACAGAGGAGATCATGGCTTACATCGAGCCTATCCGGGACTTCCTGGCCATCATCTTCTTCGCATCCATAGGTACTCCCCTCAACGCTGCAATTCCTTTGATAAGCATGTGAGATTCGTCAGTTATGTCTGTGTATAAATATGCTTATTTTAAAAAGGGAAAATGGGGGGGAAAGGTCAAGAATTAGCCGGTTGCTTGTCAACTTTCACCAGTTCAAAGGTGAGAATGTGTGTAGCCATTTAAGGAGACCTTCAAGGGCCTAAGCTTCATCCTAAGGATGCTGTGCAATGTGGGTTTACAGTGGGTTCTGATGCTGGAGCCCGAGCAGCAGATGAGGACTCCTGAAGCATCCTGCTCTGCTGCGGTCTGCAGATGGAGTGCAGTCCCTCAAGATGCGGAAAGCCAGTCCTGAGATTTACATCGAAATACAAAAGGCTGTACTTAGCAAGGAGAGGTTCACAATACAAGGGCTTCAATGAGACTGTTTACGAGTTGTCTTAGTGCTCTAGTAGGTTTTTGGGCACAAGATATCAGCCAAGTGCAGGATGACCCACACAAGACTCCAGCTTCACCCTGTGATACCCGCTGAGCTGGCTAGTTGTGACTCTGCACTTCTGTTCCCTCTTGATGGCCCACCTTCATTGATCCAGCTGATGCATTTCCATGTTTCCTAGCTCACCTGGCTCTTGTGTGCTCCCCTCCATATCTTGTCATCTGGAGTCACTGAGTATCCATATTTTGTTTGTTTGAGACAGGGGCAGTCCTGGAACTCAGTCTGTAAACCAGACTAGCCTCAAACTCAAGGGGGTCCTGCCTGTCTCTGTCTCTTGAGTGCTAGGATTAAAGGCTAGGAGTAAAAGTGAGTATCTTAATTTTGGGGTAACCCTTTTTTTAAGATTTGCTTTATTTTTAGTTATGTGTATGTGTCTTGGGGTAATCTGCACACAAGTGCAGATGCTTACGAGGCCCGAGATGTCAGATACCCCAGAGCTGGCGTTGGTCTGAGCCACCCAATGTAGGTGCTGGGAACCAAACTCGGGTTCCCTGCTCTGGACTGCTGAGCCGCCTCTCCAGCCCCAGAGTGTGTCTGTTCAAACCCGGAGTTCTGCCAGGATGTTATTTGAACAGAAACATCTGCTCCCTGATCTTCAGATCAGGGTAACGATTCCACATGTATCGGCTTTGGTTCTTTATGCTAAGCTCGTCAGGGACATTCAGGTTTAGTTCTGAAGAAACTTGTATACAGCCATCCATTTAATCTCTGGTGGCTGGGTCATCTTTTCCCTCAGAAGACCTGCTCTCCACTCAGAAGGCTCTTCAGCCTTGAGTGAGGCAGGAGCATAGCTGCAGGTACTTGTTAGCAAGTCCAAGAACAACTACCAGACGGGGACAGTTGCCAGCAAGCCTGCCTCTCAGAGGAGACCGCACTTGATGGGCATGAGGCGCAATGAGCAGTTCCCACAGTGAGGAAGCTTTCTGGTGTGAAGGGAGACACCAGGCTGAGGGGGAGGGAGAGCTGTTGTGGGGCTGGAGGCTTCATGACCGGGGTTCTGTGGGCTGCAGAGTGGAGATGTAGCACCAGATTTCATAGCCCAGGCTCTGACCAGTGACAAGGGTTAGTCCTTGTCCCAACTTAGACTGTCCCCTGTTTTATGAATGAAGTCACACTCTTCACTTCTATTCTATCAGCGGCTAGCTTCAGTTGGTATTACTGAAGACTCCAGACCAGGTCCCTCAAACAACAGATATTTCTCTCATGCCTCAAAGTTTCCTTAATAGAAAGAAACTGCTCATGGACTCCGCCTTACTAGACACAGTCCTTCCAGATGGGGCTCGCCCCTATGTTGTCACGCCTCCTGCAGACTCTGAGTTTCAGCCCGAGTTCGTAGAGCACAGTTACGTGCATAGCATGCTGCAGTGGCAGGGCTAGGTCTGGTCCTGTGGTGGTGTCAGTGTCTCTGGAGAAGGGAGGCTGCTGCCTGGCACCGCCTGCCGTACACACACGGTTCTGTGAGCGATACACCCACTTGGTCCACACACGGTTCTGTGGGCGATACACCCACTTGGTCCGGTTTTGAGTATCTCCCCCCTCCTAACCGGGATAGAAAGATTCCGTGGGCAGGGCCTAGCAGCTGGTCGTTGCACCTAATGTAGTCTGGCCTAGGGGAGTCTTGCAGACCTTACACCCCCGGCCTGGGCATCAGCATAACAGCCACGAGGCTGACAGTGAACTTGCACGGCATATTTCATCTACCTACCTGTCGTGTCTGTACTCACAGATGAGGAAGGAAGTACCCTGAGACCGAGGGACTGGCTGGGGACAGTGGCAGGGCCTGCCTGGTTTGCCTTACACTGCCAAGCATGTGATGTTCACCATGAGAGCAACTAAACGCTTCACAACTGACAGCTCATTGCCCCCCCTTAACTGATGCTTGTGGCAAAGCTGTTGAGATGCAGATTTTCCGTCTCACCTTTGTCATGTTCTCACCACCGGCTTTAGTGGCTTCTGCTTCCCAGATGTTCCTTGACATGCATCTGGGCAAGAAGGCGATGCCGTCCACAGAGCCCAAGGGCTCTGGGTAGGCTTATGAGTCTGGAAGGCGTCTTCAGCCTACAGCACAGGTGCGGGAACCCCCTTGTGGATGGGCTAAATGAATGGCATCATTCCAGGAGAGCTGTCATAACTAGGGTAGGATGGACAGTATTTCCTGGGAGGAAGAGTGTCTCCTGGGAAAGCCTAGGGATGGGAGACGTCAGACCAATGCCTGGCACATGGAATTCCATCAGACAGGTATAGTCCAATCGGGAGGTGTCCACAGCTGAGCCAACCTCTTGTCTATTGGAAAAGAGATCTTCCTGGGTGGCCTGCAGGCCGTAATCTAGAAGACAGAGAGCTTAGGTACCCCAGTGTGTAGGTTCGTGCCTGTCCCATGTGGCCTGGGGCTGGGGCCTGTGCACCACTGTCGTCGTCGTGGGGCAGGATGGGTATTACTGTACCACCACACATTGCTCCTGAACTTAGGTATGTCTATGTAGATGGCCAAGACACCAAAAACATCTAAACTGGCATTACCAAGGAAGTCTGCATGGGCTGGTGGTTTAGGTCTTGGATGTCCAGGGCTGGACAGCCTGTAGGACTTATAACCAGCTGGCAAATGAGGAGACTCAAGGGGCCTGTCATGGGCCTAATGGGCCATGAGGACCATTCAGGAATGTGGGAGAAGAGGGAGGGGTCCAGTGATAGGTTAAGGCAGTAGTCTGACCTCTGACCTCTAGGCATGAGCTCTGACAACAGATCCTCAGAGGGGAGTTACACCAGACGGAGCCAGGCGTTGAGGAGAGAGCCCCCAGAAGGGCCTGGGAGGTCCAGCTGTAGATGCTGGAGGGCCAGGAGAGCACATACCAGAGTCTGAACCACTCTGGGGAAGCATCTCCATGTCTCAGGAAGAGGAAGCTGTCTAGGAAAGAAAGGGAGTATTCTTATGTTCATGTTTGTGAGGAAAACAAAAATGTGGTCTGTAGGAGCTAAGACTGTGGAGTCTACTGAGTGGCTGACTCCGGGGCCCAGAGCCTCTGATGGGGAAGGAGGTCTCCGCTATGATGTTTTCCTGAGAAGATGACAAAGCTTTGAGTGGGCAGAGATGCTTCCGCCTGTAGCCACCTGTCCCTTTCCGAAGGGACAGAGGACAATGAGAAGTACCTACGGTGAGGCCTGCCCATGGTTTCTTCTTGTGTTAGCCAAGTGAGAAGTGACAAAGACTGTGTGGAGATGTGGAGCCTTTCCCGACCCTTCCCGTGGCTGCCGTGTACACACAAGCTGTGGGTGCCCTAGTCCCCAGTCTACAAGGGGAGCTGGGCCCTGTGCCTACCTGGGGATTCTGCTGCATTCTCTGCAGGCGTGGCCACATGGAGGTGGGCTGCTGTGCCTGCTCTGAGGTGTCTTGCCTCTGTCTCCCACAGGGCTTCATGTGTTCCCCACCTTTGTGATCTACGAATTGACTGTGCTGGTTTTCCTCACCCTGTCTGTGGTCGTCATGAAGGTATGAGGCTGTCTCTTAGCACTCAGAGCCGGTCAAGTCCATACTGCTCTGTCACTTGTCACACAGCAGGACACTCCCCATTGGCCCTCGTTTCTAGCCAGCCGCTGCGCAAATCCTTCAGAGCCCCAATGATACCCGTGTCTCCAAGTGCCCCTGTGTGGAGACGCTTTCCATCCATGCCCTTGGCAGACCCAGGGAGGCAGGTTTCGATGCTAGGAGGATGTGTTGTTTCAGAACTGAGGTGTTGGGAATTAGCAGAAGCCCGGCGAGGAGCCTCTTTTTGGATCTGCAGGCTTGTTGTGGATAAGTCTGAGGGGCTGCCAGTGCCTCCTTCCTGATGGAGGTGTGTTTCAGCATATAGGAACTCCAGGGGGCACTTCCAAATGTCCATCCTCATAGCCACAGATTACTGTGTGACCTGTACTGGAGCCTAAGTGTGGCTGCCTGTTTAGCAATATCTTGAGTCGCTAGTCCTGAGCTTCCTGTCAGTTCCAGGCTGATCACCAGAGAACATCTCATGTTATGGAAGGAACCTATCTCGAACACTTAA
This sequence comes from Mesocricetus auratus, assembly GCF_017639785.1. Classification (NCBI taxonomy): domain Eukaryota; kingdom Metazoa; phylum Chordata; class Mammalia; order Rodentia; family Cricetidae; genus Mesocricetus; species Mesocricetus auratus. Next base: position 6,072,155 of record NW_024429212.1, on the reverse strand, counting down.
TATTTAATGCTATTGATTCAATCTGATGGGGGAAAGCTTAGTTTCTGTTGGTGAATCCAACCTTTCATTTTGCCTTCTAGTTCTATATGGATTTAAGATAGTTTCTATTTATTTGGTGCCTTCTGGCTATTTGGCATGCTGCTACATGTACTTCCCTTCTCGATTCACGAAGCAATGGCTGCCTCTGACGGTTTCCATCGAGGCTCTGTATCGTGAGAGTAATTTTGTTTGGCCTTTGGTCCTGAGTAGTGACGTGATAAACCGTTCTTCTTACAGTTTGTATTGGCAGTGTTGGTCTTGTCTCTCATCTTGCCAAGGAGCAGCCAGTACATCAAGTGGATTGTCTCAGCGGGACTGGCCCAGGTCAGCGAGTTCTCCTTTGTTCTGGGGAGTCGAGCACGCAGAGCGGGCATCATCTCGAGAGAGGTGAGAGTCTATCATTTAACAGGCGTGACAGCCCCGTGGAGTACATCGAATGCTTCGGTGCAAGCATTTCTGGCAGATTGAACACGGCCCCTGACTCCCACTGTGCCTGACTTGGGAGCCCAGGCACACCAGGCCTTAGGGACAGCAGCGTGTTCTCAGTGGGCACTGAGCTGGCCTGGAAGGAAGCTTTGATGGGAGTCATGGAAGCTGGACCTGGCTGCTTCCTTTTCATTTAAGGCATTGAAATTCTTAGATGCAAATACCTAGTTAATCCTTCTATAGTCTTTTATGCTTGATGTTAGCCAAAAAGCCCAAGAAGCGATGCCATTGTGTTTCACGGTAATTATAATTAACAGGCTGAGGAGGAATAAAAGGTGGACTGTTATCTTGAACCTACAGTCGAAACCCCAAGTGAAGCACAGGGAAAGCCTGCAGAGCGTGTACTGTTCAGTGGTGGTCTCTCTGAGCAGTCTAGGGCCATGGTAAGAGCACAGTAGAGGCCTTCCTGAGGAGTGAGTGAGGCATCTCTGAACCCGATGCACAGCTGCATCATGGGGAAGGCCTGGGTCCAGTTTGAGTCCCTCGGACTTGTGTGGGACCCTGGAGGGGTCACTTTCAGACTAGCAAAGAAACCAGGCTGCTACCCTGGGATTTATCAGAACTCCCCACAGATTTGACCACCATCAGTGATCAAATCCCACTTCCTGCCACTGCAAATGTCTCCTCGCCCGCTCTGGCTGTCAGCACGTCTAATCAACGTGCTCGATGAACACCAGAGCTTCCTGATACTCAGTGAGGCGCACGGGCACTCCTGTGACTGTGTCCATTTACCTGTTGCAGGTGTACCTCCTCATTCTAAGTGTGACCACACTGAGCCTCTTACTTGCTCCAGTGCTGTGGAAAGCGGCTATTACAAAGTGTGTGCCAAGACCAGAGAGGAGGTCAAGTCTCTGACAGCACCAGATGCCGATGGACCGTGGGCTGGGGGTCGGGAGTTTGGAGTCCTGAGATGGTCTGTTGCTGCACTGTCCGTCCTGCTGGCCTGCCATCAGAGACAGAGCAGCACCCACAAAGAGGCAGCGTCATGTTTGCTTGCATTTTCAAAAACTCTCCTGTCGTGTTTTTCCGGAGTAATTTATTTGCAGTCAGTTGATTATGTACAGAGTTTTGACACTGCATTTTACAGCCACCTGAGCTATTTTGCCTGGATGTGCCTTTTCTTAATGAAGATTATTAACTTCCTATTGTTAATTCATCAGCCCATGAGTTTTTGGTAAAGAAGAAAAATTAGGAAGTCTTTTTATTTATTGCACAATTACAATCTGTTGGTCAAATATTTGTCATTAAACATAATGGTGATATGAGATTTTAATTTTATTTTTGAGCTTGGAAGCTTACTTTTGGTCTTTAAAGACTTACTGTTCTCTTGCCTCTTGTAACTATTTTAAATAAAACAGTTTCATGTTGACTTTTATTAGTTTCACTTTAAAGATAATTTGATTTTGAATCATGCATTCTTTAAAAAGACCCACTTGTGATCAGTGCATAATTACTTGAAACTCATTGAGAATCTTACTTTTTAAATTAGATTTCTGTGTTGAACTAATCATTTCATAAAACCAAGCCAATGGGTTTTTTTATTTTTAATTTGCTTACATGTATGAGTGTTTGCTGCATGTATGTATGTATGAATGTGTGTTTGTTTATATGAATGTATGTGCATCATGTGTGTTCCTGATGGCCTGAGGAGGTCAGAAGAAAGGGTTCGATGCCTTGGAGCTAGAGTTACGGATGATCGTGAGCCACTATGGAACCAGGGTCCTCTCCAAGACCAGCAAGTGCTCTTAACTACTGAGCCATCTCTCCGGTCCCATCAAACTTTTTCTTTGCAAGGATCATTCATGTGTCATCATACAGTTCTTAAAGACCAAATGAATGCATTTAAAAAATGTTTGGCTTCTGACTTTGGAATTTAACTGGTACATTTACTTATTAGTGCCCTAGAAATGAAGACCTGGCCCTTACCAGAGTGTCCTTAAGGGGCATATTCAGTCTGTTCATTACTGCAGCACAGCCTATGACTGGGTAATGTCGGGAACTGGAATCTTTTGGTTTTGGATGCTGGGAAGCACAGGGTCACGGGAAGGAGGCTCTGTCCCTCTGCCTCTGGGAGGATGTCCTGGGGCTGCATGCTGCATAGGGGATTTCAAGGAGAGCAGAATTGCTGAGGGAGAGCCCACTCCCAGGAGCTTGTGTATACATAATTAGTCTATCCATGAGGTCCTCACTGGTTTAAACTTTCCTGGGTCCCACCTCCCAACCCTGTATTGGGGGATTAAACTCCTTAACACCTGAACTTTGGGTACAGAAATGTTCTCACGTGGTAGGTATTTTATTTTTCAATTGCATATATTTTCTTTTTTAGTTGACAGTTACAATTGTGTGTGTGTGTGTGTGTGTACTGTAGACCATAGCTATTACTTTTAACAAGAATTTCTCCATAAATACTGGTTTTAAGGACAAATTTATTGTCACACTGAGATAGAGGGACAGAATATTAGGTGTGATTATGTATTATGTATGCATATTATAGATTATGCATATATGGATTATATAAACTAAGGCATTTCTGTGTTGAACTGATCATTTCATAAAACCAAGCCAATGGGTTTTTTTATTTTTAATTTGCTTACATGTATGAGTGTTTGCTGCATGTATGTATGTATGAATGTGTGTTTGTTTATATGAATGTATGTGCATCATGTGTGTTCCTGATGGCCTGAGGAGGTGAAATGGTCTGTATCATCACTAAGTGGAGACAATGGAAACAGAGGCTTTTAGGAAATGGTTTGCTCTTCTTTCTAAGTGGCGTCAGATAGCTGCTCCCACCCCCACACCTGTGTGCTTGGGATACACTAAAGGAGCAAGCTGGTGCAGTTGCTGGCTACAAGTGACTAGAGAATGTTTCATGATATCTGATGAAGGTAGAAGTTGCTTGGGAGACTGACTGGGAAGGGGCAATTTCAGGAGTTCAGAAGAGAGAACTCAAAGAGGTCATGTTCACTGCCTTCCAAGAGCTTGGTCACCCGCTGCAGGGCATCAGGACTTCTGAATAAAATTCATCCGTGGAGTTTGCTGCAGCAAATGCTGCCCCTCCAGTTGCAGGTGTGGAGGTGCATGCACCCAAGAGCCTATGTTCCCAGAAGATGGGGAGGACATTATGTCTGGTTTCTCTAGCTTTCTCCAGCCCACATCACCTTGGCACGGTCTACATGCTGCACTCTGATCAAGACAGTGCTGCATAGATTCAGAGTTGGAAATTTCTGCCTGTCACCCATTTGGGCAGGTCTCGAGTAGCTGAGGGGATGGATCCGGCTCACCATCCTTCTTGAAGTTGGTTCCAGGAAAGCCAAGGCTCTTGGGACACTTGGAGACCCCACTAGGCAGATGAAGGGATGGAGAGATGTGTGTAGAAAGGCCTGGAGGAGCTGCTTCAGAATGGAATGTAGGGAAAAGAAGGGGGCTGTAGGCACTTTCCTCCCACGTCTGTGGGGCCTGACGACATGACCCCTCACGGAGGACTCATGTTCTGCAGGGGAAGGGATGACGGATGGAGCTGTAGCCAGCACCTCCAGGCAGGGAGGAGGAACCCGGCCTGGAGGGACAAATGCAAGGCAGTGTTGTGGGATGCCTCCCACCCGGCTGAGCTGGGCAGGCCCCTGCTTTCGGAGGGTAGAAAGGATGCTGCTTTACACAGAAAGAAGGAAGTGAGAGACAGCATTCACGGGAGGGGACTCACTGTGTGATGTCACAGAGAAGCAGGACAATTGGGCACAGGGGAGAGCATCTGATTTAAAAGTCTACCCTGATGGTGCTGAACTTGTACTGGGATCTCTTTTTTTCCAAACATGTGTCCTTGAAAGGTAGACTATAGTTACGTTACAGAGTTAAGAGGTTGAAGAGGTAGACGTCAGCTTGCCCAGAGCATGGTGGACAGACTGGGAGTGGAGGCTCACTGACAGGGGTGGTTTTCTGTGACTGGCAGGCAAGCAAGCCAGCCCTAGCCCTGCAGCTCTGACTGTATCTCAGCTGGTGCTCGCTCACACCACGGAGAACATGCTATGATCCTGCGAGGTTGTCAGTTTTCACTTCGTTGCTCACTTCAGCCAAGTGGCCATTGGTCTATTTGAGCCCAGAAGTTCAAGGGACTGCACTGTGGGCTAAATCTCAGGCTTGGATAATAGTCACATCCATTCTTGGGAGATTTCTAAATGGATACCTTTGGGTAGGTTCCCCTGGCCCCCAAATACACACACATACATGCACACACAAGCACACACACGTATACATACACACATGTGCACACGCATGCACACATTCACACACATGCACACAAGCACACACACATGCATACATACACATACACATGCACACATCCACGGACACACACACACACACACACACACACACACAGTGGAACAAGTGGATGGATCTGGGAGTTCACCTGAGCCTAGTTTCCAGCTCTTTATACCCTTCATGCCTCTCACAATACAAAAAAAAAAAAAAAAGGGAGGGCATGATATAAAAATTTCTTTTTTTTTTTTTTGCTTGACTTTTTTTAAAAAAAAATCTGTGAGACTATAAAAACATGACCTGGACATTGCTGCCCATGATAAGTGTCAAGTAGAACAGTGATTTCTATTTTCAACTTTTCAAGCATGCATTTGACCCAATTATCAGGTCTGAAATACATTCATGTTTGCTAGTTAGGATAAAATCTAAATTTGAAGTTCCATCCTGCAATCCCTTCCTCTTGGTGCCAGTGTTCTTGCCATCTTTATTTTCTCTGACCCAGCTATCAATTATACCAAATACACACACAAAAAAAGATTTAAATTCCATTCAAAGGTTTGGAATTTCTGCTAAAACCAAGCATAAGTCGCCATCCAACCTAGCAGTTATCTGGCACTTTTCCCAGGTGAACTGAGAATTGTATCCACATACTCTGTGCATGGTGGTTTAGAACACGTATTCCTAATTGTCAGAACTCAACTTAGAACTGTCAGTGAATCAATAATCTGTGATGTATCCAGATAGTAGAACATTCACAGCGCGCGCACACATACACACACACAAGCGAAAACAAAAACAAAAAGATGATCAAATTGTAGAAATACCTAAGGGAAGCCACGCATTGGTGGTGCACTTTAATCCCAGCACTTGGGAGGCAGAGGCAGGTGGATTTCTGTGAGTAGGCCAGCCTGGTCTACAGAGCGAGTGCCAGGATAGGCTCCAAAGTTACACAGAGAAACCCTGTCTGGAAAAGCCAAAAAAAAAAAAAAAAAAAACCAAAACAAAACAAAAAACAACCCAAAACAACAACAACAAAAAAGAAATACCTAAGGGAACTTTAAATTGTGTTAAGACAAGAAACCAATTCAAAAATGTTGCATACTTTGCATGTAGTCTCATTTCAGCTATATGACATTCTGAGAAAGACAAAACTGTTGGGACAGTAAAAAGGTCTGTGGGGCCTGGGGAAATGGTGTGTGAGGGTAGGCAGCAGGGAGGTGAATAGTTTCAATGAAGCTGTTAAGGGTGGGGTAGAGGTGGTTCCATGCCAGTGTGTGTTTCCCAAACCTCAGAGAGTATATAATAGCAAGATAGAACCTGCTGGACTTGGTGGTGCACACCTTGAATCCCGGCACTCTCAAAGCAGAGGAGGGAGATGTCTGTGAGTTCGAGGCCAGCCTGGTCTACAGAGCGAGTTCCAGGACGGCCTCCAAAACAATACAGAGAAACCCTGTCTCGAAAAAACAAAAAACAAACAAACAAACAAAAACAATGAAGTGAGTTTGGGGATATAGCTTAGCAGTATGCTTAGCATGTTCAGGGGCCCAGAGCCAACCACCAGCACTGCCATTAGAAAAGCAAACAAACAAGGCATTGGTAATCTTATTTATTTATTTATTATTTATTTATTTATTTATTCATTCATTCATTCATTCATTCATTTAGCGTTGTTAATCTTTTGAGAAGGAGGTCACCGTTCGTTGCCAAAACTCAGACTTTTTCCACCTCACTCTCCCCTACCTTGGGTCAAAGGTATATAGGACCACACCTAGTACATAAAAAAACCAGATAGCCAAGTTTCAGCAAAACATGCTGAGACTTAATTGAGATGTCATGGAATCTATAGGACAGTTTGAACATAATGGTCAACTTAACAACATAGAGTCTCCAAATCCATCAGTGTGGTTTGTATTCATATTTTGATTTTTTAAAATCAGTGTTTTACATTTTTTTGAAATCTATGGAATTTTAAATAGATTCATTTTAATTAGATTTCTCTTGTGTTATTATAAACTATGTTTAAAGTATATTTCCAATAGGTTATTGTTCTATAGAAATACAAGCTATTTTATATTTATTTATTTGCTACAGCAGACTGGGAACCCAGGCATGTGCTCCACCACTCAGTTATGGTCTGTTTCCCTGAATGAATCTTATATCACAGAAACTTAAATGTACTGATTAGCTGTAATAGATTTCTTGACTTCCCACACATACAGTCATCATCTGAGAATAAATATGTCTTCCTATCCAATATTTATGCCTTTCAATTTCTTTGTCTTGCCTTTTAAAATGTTCTTGGTAGTCTATCCCCCATGTGTTAGTGTGGGTGTAGTCTGTCCCCCATGTGTTGGTGTGGGTGTAGTCTGTCCCCCATGTGTTGGTGTGGGTGTATAATCTATCCCCCATGTGTTGGTGTGGGTGTAGTCTATGCCCCATGTGTTGGTGTGGGTGTATAATCTATCCCCCATGTGTTGGTGTGGGTGTATAATCTATCCCCCATGTGTTGGTGTGGGTGTAGTCTATGCCCCATGGTGTTGGTGTGGGTGTAGTCTGTTCCCCATGTGTTGGTGTGGGTGTAGTCTGTCCCCCATGTGTTGGTGTGGGTGTAGTCTATGCCCAACGGTGTTGGCGTGGGTGTGTGATGTCTGTGAGAGTGAGAGAGTGGCATCAGGGTCCTTGCATGGAGGTCAGATGACAACTTTCATGGTCTGTTCCCTCCTTCCACCGTGTTAGGATCAGGCCTCCCTGGTTGTTTCTGTTGCTCTCACTCTTTCTACCCAGGCAAGCTGGCCTGTGAGCTTCTGGGTGATTTTCCTGTCTCTCCCTGTTTCATAGAACTGCTGGGATTACAAACACAAGTCCCTGCATCTGGCTTTTGGGGTTCTGGGGATTGAACTCATGGAGTCAGGCTTGTGCAGGCAACATTTTTACCCACTAAGCCATATTGCCTGCCCCCTTTTCTTATTGGACTGTTTAGGACTTTATGCTGTAAAGAAGAGGTTTAAGCATAAAATAAAATACCTGAATTTTCACATTTTCTTTCTTTTTTTTTTGAGAGAGACAGGGTTTCTCTATGTAGACTGGCTTTCCTGGATCTCCCTTTGTAGACCAGGCTGGCCTTTAGAAATCTGTCTAAGTGCTGGGATTAAAGGCCTGTGCCTGAATCATATACCCATATCTAAGCAATTATTATCATATTTTATTGAACATTTGAAGATAAATTGTCGGTATCATGACACTGTGTGTGCCTATTTCATAACCACGCTCTTATAAGTTACCCAATGAAAATAACATTGTTATACCTAACAATTCATTCTTTATAGCTTTAAAAGGGTGTATTGAAATGTTTTTAATTAAATAATTGCTATAATAATTAAATTCACTTATTTAATGTGTATATTGGGTTTTTCCCTTTTTTAACTTTTAAAAACTTTGATACAAATACACATATAAAGATTATCTTTTGTTTTGTTTTAAGACAAAGTGTCTCTCCATAGCCCTGGCTGTCCTGGAACTCACTCTGTGGACCAGGTTGGCCTTGTACTCACAGAGACCTGTCTGCCCTCTGCCTCTCGGGCTGAGACCAAAGGTATGTGCTATCACGCCCAGCCAAAGCTTATCATTTTAAGTGTACAATTTACTAGTGTTAATTCACAATGTTGCATAAACATTACTATCATCTGTTCCTAAGACATTGTCATCATTGCAAATAGGAACTCTGCAATTACAAAGAGGGACTACACGCTTCTTGCTACCAACAGTGGTAGTAGTTATTCTGACGTTACCTATGCTAGGGGACTCACACAGTATTTATTCTTTTGTATCTGGCTTATTTAACAGTATAATGTTTTCAAATTCCATCCATATTGTAGCATGGGTCAGAATCCCACTACTTTATATGGCTGAATATAGTCTATGTGTGCATATATACTATTTTGTTTATTCCTTCATTTGTCAATGACAGGGCTACCTTTGTATATCCAGGATAAATTTCAAATGGTCATTATTACAGGAACACAAGTGACCGTAGCGGGCATGGAGGCCTTTCTGCTCACAGACAAGCACCAGGGGGACTTGGAATGTTAAACATAAAGGGTTGTTACTTCCAGGGAAGGAATGCAAAACCTGTTTTATACCCAGAAGGCTGGAGTGGACATGTTTTCTGCCCTGGTGACCTTTTCGCAATCGGCATGACCTTTCTGGCACCAGACCTCCTCCAGACCCTTCTTGTAAACTGTTTTTTCTTAGTCAGTCCATGGAACTCATCTTTATGGAAGGTATCACGTATAGTCAGTCTATAGAACCCATCTTTAGGGAAGGTGTCACATATAGTCAGTCTATAGAACCATCTTTAGGGAAGTGTCACATATAGTCAGTCTATAGAACCCATCTTTAGGGGAGTGTCACATATAGTCAGTCTATAGAACCATCTTTAGGGGAGGTGTCACATATAGTCAGTCTATAGAACCATCTTTAGGGGAGGTGTCATATATAGTCAGTCTATAGAACATGTATAGTCAGTCTATAGAACCATCTTTAGGGAAGGTGTCACATGTGCCTGGCAAAGAGTTTCACTGTAGTCACTTCTCCGTATTTAGCTTGTTTTGTTTCTCAAAGAGATTTAGACATGCTTTGTTTTGCACATAGGATTGAGTTAATCATCACAAGAAAAGTTTTTCGCTGAATTGTGCTGCATTTAAATTTCCCAAAATTAAACAACTCAGAATCAGCCTTGGCCACTGAGTCGTGTCACGCTGAACTTCCTTGCCTCCTGTGACTCACCTCTCTGTTACCTGTGAAGACTACAGAGATCCCCGCATGACCCAAAGACAGCTACATCATCAAAGTCCACCTCAGAGACAGCTCTTGAAAACTGGAAACCCAGGGCTCATTGCACAACTTGTAGGAGTCTCAATAGCTGAAATGTGTATTTTCCTGCAGCTCAGTTGGTCAGAGTCTCTTCCAGACAGCTGGAGTTATCTCTCAGCAGTCCTTTCTGCTTATGTAAGCTTGGGGAGGGAGGAACCTACTGTGTCTGGTTTCAGGGACCTCCTGAAGCTCTGCAGTTGTTTACTTCCTGACCTATTTTTTTATTTTCATAAAGTTTATTGAGGCATTATTGATATACAAAGAACAATAAATATTTAATATTTACAATTTAATGACTTTGGATATAAAACATACCTGTGAAATTAGTACAGTTTATACCATAAACACATCCAGGGACTGGAGAGATGGCTCCACAGTTAAGAGCACTTGCTGCTCTTGCAGGAGACTGAAGTTTGATTCCCAGCAACAATATCAGGCAGCTCCCAACCGCTTTTAACTCCAGCTACAGGGGACCCAAAGCCCACTTCTGGTCTCCTCAGTAAGTACAAGCAAGTGTTTACACACACACAGATATACATGTAAATAAAAAATAAAATGTATCTTTGAATAAGAATATATTTATCCTCTCCTACTTATCATTTTTTGATGAAAATGTTTAATGCAAGACCAACTTTCTAAGCATATGTTTAAGTATGCAGTGTAATATTGTTAACTCTAGATCTGGGGCACACTTATCTTTTATAATGCAGACTTTGTACCCTTTTATTAATATCCGCCTCTCCCCATCCTTAGTCGTCACCTCTTTATTCTGGTTCAGTCACTTTGACTATTTTAGACTCATTGTATATATTGTATTGTGGATTTTCAGTTTGACTTATTGCTAACATCATTTAGCACAATATTCTCTATGTTCATCAAGCTTCCAAATAAAGAATTTATTCTAGGGGGCAAAAGAGATGACTCAGAAGAGCCCTGCCTGCTCTTCCAGAGGTCCTGAATTCAGTTCCCAGCAACCACATGGTGGTCCACAACCATCTATAAAGGGTTCTGGTGCCCTCTTCTGGTGACAGGCATACATACAGGCAGAACACTGTATACATAATAAATCTTTAAAAATATTTTTCTAGGTTTTAAGCTGGATAATATTAAATTGATTAATCAATATTAAATTTTATAGGTTGAATTTTCTCTTTTTCTTAAATAATAATAATAATTTTTATTTAGGTTAGAAACAATCTTGTTTCACATGTCAATCCCAGCTCCCTCTCCCTCCCCTCCTCCCCAGCCCTCTCAACCAGGTCCCCCAGACCCCCACCTAATCTCCACTCTGATCCCCAGGGAGGGTGAGGCCCTCCATGGTGGATCTCCAGTAACTCCTGACCTAGAGGCCAGGAGAGGGTGCCAAAATCTCCTGGACTTAGAATTAGAGCTGCCATGTCCTCTGCAAGTACAGCAAGTGCTTTTAAACTGCGGGCCATCTCTCCAGCCCCTACTTCTTGAGTCGTACGGACCCTCCCATCAGAACATTAGGGATCTCCCCACTGGCGGGAATGATGTATGAAAATCCCATTCCGCTTTCTGCTTCCTAGGGATGAAGGACAGCTCTCCTCCACTATTCTTTTTCCCACCATGTTATTCTGTAAATGCGTTTGGGACCAAATGACCGTAAACTGAAACTTCTGAAGCCAAGCCCCAAAGTACACCTCTCCTCGCTTACGTCAGTTCTCCCTGGTGTCTTTGTCATAGTGAAGACAACGGTAACTCAGGCACATACTGGAGAGTAGTCCTCCTTGAAGTCTGTTTATTGTAGTACTTCCTGCTTACTGTCACCCATAAGCAGGTCTGTCTATCACAAACTAAAAGCAGAAATCAGGAAATCTTGACCCTTCCCCCATGTCATGCGTTTCTCTGGCTCTGCTGTTCAGCCTGGTTTCTAAATCCTGTCAATATGGCTTCCAGAATGCCTTGAGGTCTGTCTGCATCCTCCGGTGAATTTGAGTTAGTGGCTCTCTGGAACAGCATCGTGTTGATGGCTGTTATCATGTGAAGTCACTCCATGTAGTTAAGAAATTTGCCCTTGTTAACTATACACGAGAGGCAGATGCCACTTCCCATCATAGAGATCAGGATGATGGCTTTCTTTTGTTTTCCTGCTACCTGGGGGAGGGAAAGGGAGGGGAGGGGTGTGCGAGAGTTGGAGAACTCCTGGCCATTTGAAGGCCTCCATGCATGATTTCAATTCTGGCACGCAGAACCAATGTTGATTAAATGCGTGACAGCTTAAGGAGGCGGGGCTTAGCTGGAGTGGTAGAAGCAGGTGTCGTCAGCATAAAGTGGTTAATTGTAAAGCCAGGCAAAATAGGGGTGTCCAGTAATGACACGTTGCCTACGACTGAGGGAGGCCTTTGGTCTGTGCTCCTCAGGACTCTTCATAGATGTTAATTAGGCCGGCACTCGGTACAGCTCTGAGCTATTACTAATCAGCTGGCTGGGGTCATTCTGCTTTACCCAGATCACATGATTGGGCAAGGAGCCGATTCTCCAGCGCTAGTAATCCTGGCCCTTACATGCCCAAAGTTTATAGGATGGACTGGCAGATCCAGAGGCTTACAACTCTGCCCCCTGAGAGCCAGGGGCCTATCGCGCCATGCTTCAGAAGCCAGAGGTTTATGGCTCCAGACACTATGATGGGAAGTTGAGTATTCTGGGCTTGAACCACCAGCAGCCACAACACGGGCAGCTCCTGGAGTCATTAGCTTCCATCAGCAGTAATGGCCAGTGTCTGCTCGTTCTGTAGCTCTGCATGGGTGCTGGGTGCTGGGAACCTGTTGCAGCTTTCAACCCTAGAGTAAGACAGTTACCCCTCTTCCAGTGACTGGTACCCTGTTTCTTCTCTCTGCCTCGTCATCGCCTTTGTCAATCCTGGCTCCCCATCTCTGGTATCTGCTGCCTCTGGTCTCCACCACCTGAGTAAGCTGTTGTTCTTGCCTCACTCACTTTCTGGAACTCAGAGTCCCCTCGAGGCTGCCAGTGTGCAAGCTATTGAAATGACCGTGCCTTGGATATTGCCTTTTGGAATCATGGTTTTGCTTTAGCAATAAGCAGCTGTGGCTGGAGTATAGCTTCCTCATGGCATGTAACAGTGCTCAGAACAGGACAGCAGCCAGGATGGTCCAGTCAGATGCTAAAGAGTCCCATGATCAAGGCAGCTAGGCAACAGAGAAGGATGTGTCAGTCTGGGAGTCAAATTGGCCTGGCCCTGGACATCTTATCTTATTTAAAGGAAAGATGAACATTTAAAGGGTGTTTACACTAAAATCCTGCCACTCACAGTTCGCTGATAGTATTTAACAGCACTCTGCTCTTGAGTGTTGAGTGGTATATTGTTGGGCAGAGCTGGGTCACTTTACCCGAACCATTAGGACTGGTTTGGGAGGCCTAGCCTATTCTCTTCCCCAGCTTTAGTCCTAAGGTAAATTCTCCAAGATGGACTGTCTTCAGGGGCTCAGGGTCTGCCTCTAGGGATGAAGCAAACACGCCTGTCTTTCAGGCTGCTTCCTGCCCTGAATCACTGACAACCAAAGTTCAGGCCATGTGGCTGTGGACACCAATAGCTGAGTGGTGGCGGGGTCTCCATGTCTCTGTAGTGTCCAATATGTGTGTGCATCCAACAGTCTTCACTATAGCCTGTGAAAATGTACAAAACTCCTCTGCTCGAGTGCACATACGGGGACTTTAAGGCATTCCCACGGCTGACCTCTCTTTCCTCATGTGCACATATCTGACCCTTCTGCTGTTTTCTGTGTGCAGACATTAAACACAAATACACATATTTGTATGCACAAAGGGTTTTCTGTATACATGTTCAAGCATGCACACACGACTCATACTCCATGCATACGCACGTGTATACAGCTATACTATCTGGATATACCCGGGTGAGCCCACATGTGACCCTTCTATGTGTACCTGCTGGTACGGCACACACTACAGATCTTTCTCCGTTGGCAGGTATCACACAGACACAGACACACAGAGACACAAACACACAGAGAGATACAAACAAACACACACACACGCAGACACGTGGCCCTCTATGCCCTGCGCATGCACACAGATATGCATTCAGTTGGCCCTTGGTGTACACACAGAGGCGCGCACACACGTGGCCTCCATGCGCACATGCAGGCGCGCGCGGCGCTTTTCAGTGCGGGCGGTCTCCAGCCGTGTCCCGCCGCACGCGCACGCGCGCACAGGCCCCTCCCCTCTCCCAGGGCGGGTAGCACCGGCAAGAGGCGCGGGAGATGAGCGGCGGGAGGAGGAGGAGGAGGAGGGCGCCGAAGGCGCGAAAAGGCGCGCAGGCGCGCTGCGCGGAGCGGGCCCGCCGCCGCCCACGTCACCGCGCCGCGCGCACGTCACGCCGGCCCGACGCTCGGCCCAGGGTGAGCCCGCGTCCCGGCGCCGCTGGCTCAGGGCAGGGACCGCCAGGGCCGGACCTCCGGGCCGGCGCCCCCGCGCCCCCGCGCCCCCGTCGTCCGCCCCGCGCGCCCCGCCGGCCAGCCAGGTGTGGCGGGGGCGCCGGCCGGCCGAGCGGGAGGGCGCGGGCTGGGCGCGCGGCCCCGTTCCCGCCCCAGCCCGGTTCCCGCGTCCGGCTGCATCCCGCCCGCCGCCCAGCCTCAGCCCGGAGTCGGCCTCGACGCGGCGTGGCGTGGGCGGCGGGCAGGGGTCCTGGCCACCCTCCGGCTTTCTCCGCGCCAGCGCGCGGGGCTGGTGGCCGGGCCTAGTGACAGGTGGGGCGGGCGGGCGGGCGGCCGGGAGCCCACCTGTCAGAGTGGTCGGCGGCTCCTTGGGGTCTTGGCAGCCCGAGGGCCTGCTGCGGCCCGGGGGGAGCCACGCAGTGTCGTGTGCCCAAGCTGGGGGCCTTGTGCCTCGGTGGGGCCTGTGGTCAGACGGGGCCCGCGCGCCCAGGTGGGGTGAGCCTGACGGCTGCGCCTCACTCTGCCAAGGGGTCGGGGGTCTGGTCCCTCTGCGAGTGGGCGCTGCTGGTGGCCGCAGGGAGCATTTCCATTTGGAGAGGTGACTTAAAAATCCCCGTGTGGGACCTGCTTGGCTAGCTCTCCTGTCGGGATTGTGCAAGAAAGGCCCCTGCTGCCTGGAGGCCTGCCTCGTGCTGGTGGGGAGATGTTTCCTTTGAAATGCGATGTCTGTTAAACTTCTTTTTTTCATTCTCGCTCATTAATTGTCTCCTCCTTTTTTACCAGATAAGTCCGGTTTCTTCTGTGGAGGGTACGCAGTTACAGCCTTGATTTCCTGGATCTGGTAACATGGCAAAAGATGTAAGTATGATTTGCTCCGTGCTGCAGACATGTTAGCTAACTGCTCCTTGCAGTTTTCTCTCTCTCTCTTTTTTTTTCAGAGCGGCCATGCGTGCATGGCCGTGGTTTATCCTCACATTTTACACGAAGGAGCTGGGATGGAGGGGAGGGATGGAGAGTCAGTAGGTGGGTGCCTCCCCCCCTGCACAAGTGTTCTTTGTCATCTGAAGACTGACACTTTATTTGTGGTTGGATGATGCGGTCTTGATTTTTCCCTTAACCTATCTAGACTGTTTTTTAAAAAAAACCAGAATACACCTCTCAGTTAAAATGAATGTGTGAGGGGGGTGTTGTGTGTCAGTGGGTTTCCCACAGGACAGCTGTCAACATGGAACTTAGGCCGAACTTGTTTTGTGTAGTATGTAGGGCCATAATTCAACTTTGATGGATTGAATATCAACAACTTGCTTGGGCACATTTTTTCTCAGAAAGATGACATCTAGTGATTAATGAAACATGGTGGAAATGCTGGTTGGTTTTGCTTTATATTTATCTTGGAGCTACTGGATATTTTGAATAATTTTTTTTGAAACAGATACGGAGAGTTGGGCTTTTAGGCCGCAAGATATTGTCTCTGTTGTTGGTCACATACATTTTTGCAATATCATTTTAAGTCCTCCCAGCAGCACTAATGGTCTCCTTTTCCTCAGCACTTACTGCCCTGTGAATGTTAGGTGTTTTCTGTGCAGCCTCAGAAATGCAGGCTGACACGCTGCATCCTCTGGAGTTGGGTCCAGGTGTAGTGTAGTTGCGTCTATGGTGTGGGGCCAGGTACGGGTGGGTGTCGTGTCCTGTCCACTGACTCCAGGCCCTAAGGACTCAGCTATGCTTGATGAATCACCCACATGGGTCAGACGGTGCCACTCTCCCTGTCATCAAGCACTGGGCCTGCTCTTGGGAGACCTTGTGTAGGTCACCAGAAGTCACAACCCTGTATGATACTGGCTTGATCTTGTTATGTCCAGCTGTTTATCTACACCCATGCGCCCACTCTCCTCCATACGTATTTCCTTAACACATATGCGTGTGTGGGCTCAGCCCATGCCCACAAAGTAACTAGGTTTGGTAAGTGGTTTGTAAATGGGGTACTGGCCCCTGTGCCTTTGCGAGGCCGAGGTACTGCACGGTATCATTGCATTGTCCGTGAGCCAGCATGCTCAGAGTCTTGTCATCTTAGTTTTGCATTATTCACTCCCTTTCCATGTGTTGGGTCCCCGGGGAAGGGGGCGGTGCACTGTGAGGACAGGTGGTCAGGATCTCCCATCACGCTGAGAGTCTGGGGCCAGCTGGCTTGGGGTTATCCATTGTGGTGTGGCTGGGCTGGTTCTGTGACTGAGTAACAGGCTACTGGAGCCGAGTCCCGCCACACATGCCCAAACGCCACAAGTGCCCAGGCAGAGGGGAAGCAGAGACTGGACAGTCAAGGGTGTTTCTACGTAGGATGTGATACTTGCGTTTCAGAAAGGTGTAGTCTGTGCTGAAGGAGAGGCAGGAGGCACCACTTGAGTTCTCTAAGCACTTGATACTCAGAATGAAATCTGCCTGTAAAGTATAGCTGGACACCTGGGAGAGCAGAGGGCTAAAGTCAGGCTTGGGGTCATTGTGGAAGACGAGCAGGAAGGGTAGAGAGAAGACAACAGGTGACGTAGGGGCAGATGGGCAGGTGAGTCGGGGTCCCTGTGAACTGCAGGCTGGGGCTCAGGGCTGGCAGTTACCAGTGAGCAGGATGGGGACCACAGGAGCTGATCGTGTGCAGAGCTGATCGTGTTGATCTGGCAAAGGATTTCTCCCATGCAGGACAAGAATGCTGATGTGGGAAGGCGTGGGAGTGGGCAGGAGAGTGAGGGGTGATAGAGGAAGTGGGGGTGACACTGCAGAATGTCCCTGTGGAAGGCATGTGTGTCGGATGAGCCGTGCTGACCCTGCTGTAGGGGCTGGAGAGCCTGGTATGAGGGGGCATGTCTCAGGACATGGATGTCTTCTCCCAAGGTCAGGCTGATGCTCGCTGCCTGTGGAGTTGTGCTGTCTCACTGGGAAGACTGCATTCTTGGACTTCCAATCTTCAGAAAGTTTCCCCCTCAGATGTGCCCAGAGGCGCGTTTCCCAGATGACTATGAATTCAGTCATATTGACAATGACGATTAACTATCACAGGTCTATCCCTTGTCAGCCTGACACCAGACGCATCATTTTAAATGTTAACATTCCATCCTTAGAGGTTCATCTCCTAAGGCAAGATGCTTTCATAGTCCATTGGCATGAGCCTCTACAACCTTGACCTTTCTGACATTGTTCAAAACTAAATCCCAGGCTGTTAAGATGGCTGTCTTGTCAGACCAGACTACTGGAGTTTCTCCCTGGGACCTGCGTGGTAGAAGGAGACAACTGACCCCCATAGTTTGTCCTCTGATCTTCACGTATTTACTGCACCTTCCAATAGTGAAGACTGGACCAGCGCAGGACTAAAATTCAGTAGGGCAAATCCCAAACTGTGCAACTCCATGTCTGCTTTCTTGGGCCTGTGATGGGATCCTCCGGGCTGTGACAGGTGGGCCGCCTTCCCCCTTTAGTTCCCTTTAGGACGCGAGGCTCTCTCTTGGGCCTTGCTCCATTTTGTGCTTGCGGTTTTCCTTGTCTGGTCCCGATATACCCTGTGTCTTGAGGTCTCCATTGCAACTTAGGCTTTCCCTGTCCAGTGTCATTCAGTGGCCTCTCAGACTATTTGCAAGGACTGCAACCCTGCCCCCACTTATATTTTTGCATGCCTGCAAAACCCATCCCGAGGACAGTGTCAAGTTCCACCACCAGCTTGAGATAGATGGCCTCCTCTACTGTGGCTGCAGTGACCTTCTGTGTCTTGGGAAAATACTTCCCTAAGTGGTTGTTTTCATTTGATGGCATTCTCAGTTCAAGCTCTTTCTTTGAAATAAGTTTTCATTTTCTTAAAAAAATTATTATTATTGTGTGGGGGAGTATATATTTGTGCATGTATATATGTGTAGATAACAAGATATAGGTAACTTTGTAGAATTATTTCTCCTTGCCTCTTCATGTGGGTTCTGGGAACTGAACTCAGGTTGCCAGACTTAGTTTTTACCTGCTGAGCCATCTTGTCCTGTGGAGTTGGCGTTTCTATCAGTTGGACCTTTCTGGGAGTGAGTCTTGCCTAAGGATGCTTTTCTTACTGTCTTAGTACAAAGTGTGGGGTTTCCTCTCAGTTACAGATGCTTTGTCTACATCTTCCTGGCCTGCAGTTTTAAACTCATTCATGTTCTTCATCTTTATGCGCTCCTCACCGTCTGACTAAGAGTGGTTAGCCGTGACCGAGCCACAGCCTGGGTGCCATGCTGTCTTGAAATCTCCTCCACCAGACAACTTAACCCATTACTTTTATATTTGGCCTCACTCTGATTTTAAGGGCATGGCTAGATTGTTTGCTGGAAGGTAACACAAGTGGCCTCTAGCCCAGTTCCCAATAGAACCCTGTTTCCTCTCTGAAAGTTCATAGGCCTGGCCTTCAGTGTCCACTTTCCATTAGCATTCTGGGCTTTCTGAATGCCCACCAGAATGGACTAGTCATTTTTGCTTACAGCATTCCAGGTGTTCTCTATACCACAGGCCTGCAAGTCATGGATCAGCAGTGGCCTATTTCTCAGTACAGTTTTCCATATTAGTTACTTCTCTCATCATTATGACAATAGCAACTCTAGCAAAGGTTTATTTGGCCTGTAGTTTGAAGGAAACATCATGCCAGTGAAGGTGTGCTGGAGGGTGCTAAGGCAGCTGGCCGGCCACGTTGTGTCCCTGGTCAGAATGCAGAAAGATGAACGCAGTTGCCCGCTACTTGCCTTATCCCTTTTATTCAGGGTGAGGCCCCAGTCCATCAGATGCCGCTCACATTCAGGGTGTGGCCTCAAGTGAAACCTCCCTGAAAACACACCCAGAGTTGTACTCCCACAGCATTCCAAATCCAGTCAGCCTAACAGTGCCGACGAGCCATCCCAGTCACCCTGCAGACAAATTTCATCATAGCAGCCTGCTTCCTTCCAACTGTCATACCTTTCCTTCCTGTCTTTTTAGTGGTGGTTTCTCATGTTGTAGAATTGTAGACAGTTGCTCCTGAAGAGGTAAGCTAATATGGGAAAAAACTACAATGTAGTTGGTTCAGGGGTAGTAGCTGTCATAGCCTTTATCCGCGGATGGAAAGCTGCTTTTTGGAGACCGAGTCCACTTGCTTCAGTTTTCCACACGCACCGTCCCCAGGATATCCAGTTCTGACTTTATGGCTGGACAGAGAACAGAAAGACACCTGGACATGGCAATCTCCTAGATTTCAAGTGATCCAGGCTTTTTATGATGAAGAGAGCTGGTGTTGGGGTGTACAGGGCCAGGCTTTAGCTGCTCAAGTCTGGCGTGGAGAGGTTGTTCAGGAGGGCCTGTTGGCACTAGCATTCTGGGAAGGGGAGGCTGGGATCTGGAGGTGGAAGAGTCCCTGGCTCTTTTGCCGTGAGCATGGACATTGCTGGGGTTCTGTGGCTCCCAGGATCGGTCTTAAATAGTCACAAATCCATTGTGATGTGTGCACACCTGTACATATAGTGTCTCTGAGTTGTCAGATTTGTTCTAGAAAGACGAGGCCAGGTGACCACTGTGGGTGTCATCCGTCTGTTGGAAAGCACCCATTTTAGCTTTCGCTTTCCACGAGACTTCAGCACCAATACTTTAAAAGTTGCAAAATTGCTTAGCCTCATATAATATAAACAATAAATTGTATCTTGTCAAAAAATTGTAGGGAATTGGAGAGATGGCTCAGCAGTTAAGAGCACCCAGGTTTAAATCTGAGCACACACATAGCAGTTTAAAACTGTAACACTGGTTCCGGGGGCTCTGACACCTTCATACTAATGCACATAAAATAAATTTAAATAATATATAAAAGAAAAATTTTAGAAATGAGCTGGCCATGGTGGTAGATATCTTTAATTCCAGCACCTGGAAACATAGGCAGGTAGATCTCTGAGTTCAAGGACATGTGAGTGCATATACTCTGTCATACTTGAGGTCAGAGGACAAGTTTCAGAAAGAGTTCTCAGTCTAGCCATGTGATGTGGTTCCTAGGTATTGGACTCAGGCGTGGAGACATGCACCTTAATCCACTGAGCCATCTCGCCAGCCCATACCTTGAATTTTAAAATCAAATACTGTTGGGTCTTTGTTTTGATTTGTTTCCTTTTTACAGTAATGGAGGTTGAATCTAGTGATTTCATTATGCTGGACTCTGTCACTAAGATGCGTTGCCAGCCCTCTTTTTTTTTTTTCACTTTATTTGAGGCACAGTCTAAGTCAGTTGCCCTCCCAGTCCTTGAGCTCATTCTGCAGTCTCCTTCTGCTTCAGCCTTCTGAGTATTGGGATTACAGGCCTTTGTCATGATGCCTGGCTATAGTTGTTCTTCTTTGGCGTGACCATCAAGATTTTCTGAGGCTGAAGCTAAAGAGATGGCTTTGTGGTTAAGAGCACTGGCTGCACTTGCAGAGGACCTGGGTTTGAGTCTCAGCCCCTACATGGTGGCTCACAACTGTCTGTAACTCCAGTTGCAGGGATCTGACACCCTTTTCTGACCCCTAAAGGCACCAGGCATGTATGTAGTACACATACATGCAGACAAAACACTCATACACATAAAACTTAAATTGTCCGCCCGCCTGTGTATCCATCCATCTATCTATCCACTTGTTACGTAGACCAGGCTGGCCTTGAACACAGATCAGATCCTCCTACCTTTGCCTCCCAAGTGCTGGGTTTAAAGGTGTAGACAACACCCAGCACAAAAATAAATCTTAAAAAACAAAACAAACGGTTCTTTAAGACCTAGGTTAATTCTAGTGGTTGCATATGATGTAGAGTGGTGGCCTATCGAACCATTTCAGCTGCTGCATTCTGAGTCCTTGGAGGTTCTATTTGTAGACTCTGTTTTGCCTTTTAAGAAAAATCAGGTTTGAGGTCCTAGGTTCAACTCCCAGTGTTTGGGGTGGGGCAGTTTTTGCTTTCAGGGCTTATTTGTTTTTTGGTTTGTTTGTTAATTTATTGATGTTGGGTGTTGAAACCAGAGTCTTATACATGCTGGGAATGTGTCGTAACTCTGAACAGCTCTCTCAGCTCCTGGGATTTGAATTAAGATACCTCATTGTGCATGGGAGAAGACGAAAAGGGAGAAACTGGGAGTGACTCTTTAGCCTCTGCATATCTTCGTGGCTAAGTTTGGGGTCAGCTTCAAAGTCACACCTGTCTCTGATCTGGTATGCTTTTGGACCAGTCGGTTATTGAAGATGATTATTACTTTAGAAGATGTTTCAGCAGTCTTGCTAGTCTTACTCCAGGCGCTTGTGTGGCCTAGAAGACAGACATTTGCCTCAACATTGTAGAGATGGCCTGAGTGCTGATGCTGGTTGAGCCCTCTGTGTGGTACTTGGTGAATTCTTCCGTGCACAGTCACAGCCTGCAGGTGTAGGAGTGAACTCGCTGCTGCGTCTCTGGGTTGCTGCTGCAGAGTGCCGTGCATGCCTGCTTTAGGAAAGTGGCAGGGACCAAGGCAGCTGTTGTAGTTGGGCAAGAAAGTGAAGTCCTGTGCTGTGGGGCAGCCACTTCCTGCTCAGTGAACCCCACCTGCCCGAGCTATTCCTGCGGTAATTGCCTTCTGTGTCCTAGCCATCCACTGTTGGTAGTGCTTCCTTCTCCCTTTGCGAAGCTGCCCTGTGACAGCAGGAAGTGGGACATACCGAACCTGGACAGTTAGCTACCTGGCAGCTCTCCCAGGCAGTTGTGCGTTTGGGTCTGTTGCGCAGTGAAGTATCATTTGGTGTCTTCGGGCAGGAGTCAGGTGCCTGCAGGAAACTGGTGGATTTGAGGCTGCAGCAGATTCATTCTGTGACCTATCAGCATGTCTAAGAAAACCAAACCTATTGTCACAGCACCCTGAATGCACATAATCTTGTCCAGAAAGGCTGTGGCTGGGAGGGAGCCCTGAACCCAGCTATACTCAGGCAGCAGAACTGAAGGTGACTTGGTGGACCTGTGGGAGGAAGAAGATGTGAGCCCTGCTGTGCTGTAGGTGAGCCCTTGCAGTGCTGAAGGGAGCCATGCCCTGCCAAGCAAGCCGACGAGGGTTTGCTGGTCTGGCTTAGGGTCTGTGTGGGAGGAGATGAAGGCAGAGACATGCTTGTGAGGGGTGGAGCATGGCTGTTTCCTCTTACTCTCTATGTCTTTTGGTAGAACTAGGAATTGAATCTAGGCCCTCACCTGTGCTGGCCAAGTGCTCTTACCACTGAATATAGCTCCAGCCCTCTGGCTGTGTTCAAGGGCTCTCCTTTGTACTTTGTGGGTAACTCCTGTCCCTGAACCTGGCAACTCTTGATGCCAGCCCATTCCTCTCCCTTCTCCAGACTCTGGAAAGTTCTAGTCTTCATAAAAACATTTTGAGTTTATCTCCCAGCTGTCAGCTCATCTTCATTCAAAGGTTTTAGACTCTTCCCCAAGGACATGGATTCTTGCTTCCCGTGTGGGGTGGGAGCCTCCCTGGGCATTTCCTCAGAGCCCTCCCTGTCTGGACCATGGCTTTCAGACCTGTCCAGTTCTTCCTGCTCACTGAACATGCTCATTTGCTGTCTCTAAGCCTATCCCCAACCTCTCTGGACATTCCTGCCTGCTCTCTAGGAGGTGAGCCTGTTGCTGTGGACCCTGCGGTCTTCAGTGGATGGCTTAGCTTCTTTCTCATGTACCACACCCCACGAGATCTTGCTGTGCTGGGATCCCTGTCCTTTCTTAGGTAGAGAAATTGCCTAATTGTTTCATCCAGGCTTTCAGGGTTCAAGTGGTGCTGGAAGGAATTAGAAAGGCCAATGGCGGCCCTTCCAGAGTCGCTGCTGAGATTGCTATGGTACCAGTGCCTGCTGTGTGGGATAGGTTTTTTTTTAAATGCTTTTTACAAAAAAATTTAAATTTTATGTGTATTAGCATTTAGCTTGCATGTATGAATGTGCACCATGTCCATGCCTGGTTCCTGTGTAGACCAGAAGAGGTCATTGGATGCCTTGCAACTGGAGTTAGAGATAGTTGTGATTCGCTCTGTGGGTGCTAGGACCCAAACGTAGGTCCCCTGCAAGAGCAGAAAGTGAGATCCCCAGCCCTTCCACAGGCACGCATGTGGCAACCCCGGAGGTGTGTTCAGATATGTGTATGTGGTACGTGGCTTTACCTCAGTGCATTCACACTTTGTTTCTTGATGTATTATTCAGCATTTTGCCCTAGGCTTTTTCATAACAGCAAATGTAAACAGGTGGTTAATATGCTTTATGAAACTTAGCTTTATTTTTGTTTAATTTTTGAGATAGGGTCTTGTTAGATAGATAGTTCTCGAGCTCAGGATTCATCTGTCTCAGCCTCCCTGATTCTGAGATTACCAGTGTGTGCTATCACTACTGGCTCTAATAATGTGCGTGTGTGCACCTTATGTATGTTTTTGTGTCCTTATGAACGTTTGTGCATGTGTGTAGATGGCCTTGGGTGTTTGTCAGGTGGCATCCACTTTGTCTTTTGAGGTGGGGACTCACTGGAGTTTATGATTTAGAGTAGAGGTTCACCTGACTGCTTCCTCAGTGCTGAGATTTTTGTCCCTGTCATTTTTGTAGGTTCTGGGGCTTGAACTGAGGTCCCCATGCTTGTGTGCAAGCGCTATTGAATGAGCCTTTTCTAAGCATTTTAAAGATGCTTATAGATATGCTGGTGTCCCATATCCCTGTCATCCCGTCTTAGAATAGCCATCAAGTAGTTATTGGGATAACTTTAAGATACCCGAGGCGTGCATGCATGGCTCACGTGTGGCCAGATGTGGCTTGACAGAGACTACCTGAGTTCCCCCACAAAAGCCCCAAACAGAACCTGGTTAATAACCCAAGACACTTAGCACCCATTCTTTATTATCACATGGCAGCTCTGGGACTCCCCATAGTTTCCCAAGTTTAGCATTTGAATGTGTCTGTGTCTAAATCATTTCCCCCAACTGCCTGTGCTTTAGAGACACTGGGCTGTTCATTACTCCTGTACAGCCTCCTCCCAAAGGTGATAGAGTTGGGAAGGTACTGAGTGAGGTTATGAGGCATGGGCACATCTTTCTGAGTAGGTCCCATAGTGAGGCCCAGCCACAAGGCAGTGTCTACCAAGGAGGGGACACGAACATTGTCTGCTGTAGTGTGCCTTGATTTAAGCAACTCTTTGATGGATGTCCTTGTAGAAAAATGGGGCTTGGCTTCCTGTGGATTCTTGGAAGTAGCATTTCCAGGTTAAGGGCCAAAGGTGGAGAGAGGCGACAGCCAGGGGCAGCGTCACTTCATCGTTGAGGGGCCTGCAGAATTTCTTCAGTAATGGCGAGGAGGACAGCTTGTCTGTGCTTTCCTGTCAGATACTTGCCTTTTACTCCATGGTGGTTCTTGTCTGAGCTAGGTTTGATGAAGTTTGAATCAAGTTGGTCTTTATTTTAAGCTTCTGGCCTCCAGAGATGTTTTGGTTTTGCCAGTAGGTAGATTCCTTGCATGGTAGCCTGATTGCATATGATTAGCTCTTTAGAAACTGCTGCTATCTCTTACGTTTTTACTGATTGTGTTGTATTTTGTCTATTTTCTCTAGTATTCTTGTGACTTAAAAATACCTTAAGTGAACAAAATGCTGAGTTAAAGGCAGGGCTGAGTCTTTGTTTTTCAAGACAGGGTTTCTCTGTGTAGCCCTGGAACTTGCTCTGTAGACCAGGCTGGCCTCAAACTCAGACCCACCTGTCTCTGCCTCCCGAGTGCTGGGATTAAAGGTGTGCTCTGTACTTTGAATCTTAAAAGGCTTTCATCCTGGCTGATGCGTGCTCGTGTGTGCATGTCTGTGCCACGCCTGTGTACAAGCCAGTGGTTGACACTGGATACCCTCTTCTATCACTACACACCCTATGTGTAGCCTTGGAGACTACTATGTAGACTAGGCTAGCCCTGAACTCAGGGAGACCCACCTGTCTCTGCCTCATGAGTACTGTGGTTAAAGGTGTGTGTGGCTATGCCTGGCTTACCACCTCATTTCTTGAGATAGTCTTCCTGTTGCCTGGCAATAGACTTAGCGGGCCATCAAACTTGTAGGGTCCCCCTGTCTCTACCTCTCACTTCTAGGATTATGTGTTGGTCAGACCCAGTTGGTAGATCAGCCCATGCTGCAGGCACAGATGGCCTCCAGAGGTGACAGTGGCTCCCAGGAGGCTGGCTTCCCAGGTAGGGGCTGTGCCAGGCTCTTTACTAGGACAGCTTAGGCTTTGTGCAGTATTCGGGGTCAGGAGAACACTGAAGTGTGGTTTAGGGAATTACACTGTTCAGTCCTGTTGGAGGGAGTGTCTGTCAGGTTAACAGTGCATAGGGAGGAGGATTATGGGACATTCTCCGAGAGGAATGATGAGAACAGAGGTATGTTGGAGTTGCTGGAGTCTAGGTGCTCTGGGTAGAAGCTGTGCCTGAGCAGTGCTCCGTGACAGAAGTTGGAGGTGCGGCACAACTTTACACACTCAGAGCAGACTGACCGCCACAGCAGTCCTGTTGGGACTCAGGAGAATGCTGGAGGTGGTGGCCATGTTGTCACTGTGGGTGGACATTAGCATGTAGCAAGCAGGCTCGACCTTGCTAGGGCTCAGCTCTGAAGTTTGCATTATTTTATGTCTAGTGAGGTCAGTGGCCCACGTTCCCTAGGGTATGTAATGACTTCAGTCCTCTCTCATGTGCCCACAGATCAGGCCGTGCACACGTATAGTCCTCTCAAGACTGTGGCATGCACAGCCTGGTACCTGTGTTGGAAGGGGTTAGTGTGTGCTGGTCTGTCTGTCCTGACATCTGAGGGAAAGTAACCTCTCAGCTGCCAGACAGGGGAGTAGATTTCTCAGGAGAATCCAGTTTGCTGCTGCAGGTTCTCTGACAGGCTGCGTAGGGGCCTCCTTTCCAGGTGTCCTCTTAGCCCCTTAGGCCACCCGCACACCTTGAGCTGCTGCTGAGAATGTATTTCTGACATGATGTGATTTTTTATCATCTGCCTGTTACTTTATCCCTTTATCACCTGTGTCCCCAAAGATGGCAAGAGGCACTGCCTGCCTCAGTGTGTTTCTTAGGGAGGTTGTTACATTTTCATGGTTGTTGTAGGAGGGATTTAATCTTAACTCTTGTGTTTTGGCTGGTAAAACAGGAAACTGCGGAGCTAATACTTTTCCTAGTGGTTTTTATGAGGGCATATACTCATGACCTCATGTCTCTATGAGAACGCAGGTCAGGTGGGAGGCTTAGAAAGCGTCGGGACAGTAGAGCCTCAGCAGAAGATTGCTGCAGAGAGTTTCCCTTGCAGGCCCTTTTCTGCCTGGCCTTCATGGCAGGGTACTGTCTAGTGCATCCCCACCTCATAGTCAGCGTTGTTCCTGGCCAGAGGTCAGGGTCCAGGCTGCCAGACAGTGCCCACACCCGCCAAACAGGTGTCTTGCAGAGAAGAGAGATGGGCAGTAGAAGAAATTAAATCAGTTGTAAATTGGGAAACGTCAGGCAAGGCAATTCCCTGGGGAGAACCATCTTGAATGAGCCCTAGGGTGCAGCTGGGAGGGAGTGCCTCTTCCGGCTCCTTCTGTCCTACTTAAGTCTGCTTTTGGTCTGCATCTGATAGCATAGCTGCAGGGCCATGATTGTGGCCACCAGTGCATTTATAAAAGGGCGCTGGTGATGACCACTCTGGGCTGTCATTGAGGCTGGTACTGTCATGTTTGTGAAAGTTGACCGCTGGCAAGATTTGCTAAGTGAGCAGAATGGCCTGTAGGTCTCTGGTGTTTGCTGTTGGCGAGTTGACTATCCATCATTGTTGTTCTCTGGAAGGGGTGGTTGTGGTCATTGTCATGTTCATTGCGGCCATTGTCATGTGCTGTTTCTTACAGTACAGTCCTGCCTAGAGCAGGATAGAAGAGAGCAGCCAGTGTCAGCACATGGTTTTCTTTTTTTGAGCGTTGCCTCCCTGGAAGTTGGTTGGACTCTCCAGCTTAAAGGAATTGCAGGAGGGCAAAGTCCGGTGCTCTTCCTTCGGTACTAATGGAAACTGGGCAGAGGGGTGGGGGTGTTGCTGGGGACCTTGGGAGTCATGTGGCTACTTGGGTCAGTTACCACCCTTAGCTATGCTGCTGTCATGACTGCCACTGGCCAGCTGGGCCTTGATAGCCTTGGATGTACCTGGTGTGGTCCTGGAAAAGCTGTGATCAGGTCACAGTTTCTGTAGAGTGGGTGGGTGGTGCTCATGGGTGACGTTGCTATTCTTTGCCACATTTTGCCACAATAGCCTTTGGCTTCTACTCAGTGCTCTGCTGTGGGCCTAGTTTGGGAGGGGAGAGGAGGGGGGGGGTAGCTACATCAAGTATTTTCTATGCTGCCCTCCCAGAGCCAGGAAGGATAAGCAAAGAAGGCTATGACTCAGAGAGCAGCCACTCCTGCTGTGGTGCTATGTGGCAGAGTGTCAACAGTTCATGGGATGGAGTTGAATCTGCATCAGCGATTCTCTATTCCAGAGAAGGCTAAGGATGTTTTCTGCTCTCTGCTCCTGTTGTCCTTACCATTGGTCAACCCGTCTGGTCCCACCATCCTTTGTAAGTGTGCACAAGTGAGTGTAGGTGTGTACTCCTGTCATAGAGTCCCAGAGCTGTGGTGGTGCAGAGTCCTCCCTGTGTAGAGCTAGACTTACTCAGGCCCTTGCAGAATAGGCTTAGTGGCTGCGTGACCACTGTTGGTCACCTGGTGCTGTGCAGCAAGCACCCTCAGCTGAGTGGATTAAGGTGACCGTGTGCGTATGTTTATGTGGTGAGTGGCATAAGTAGGAACTTATGTCTGGGGTTGAACATTGTACAGATTTGAAGCTATCTGGAGGCTCGCCTACCTCTGTGACAGCATCTCCCCTGCCCACCACAGGCTGCCAGCTTCCCAGAGAGAGCTGAGAGGCCAGAGAACATGCTGGCTGCAATGGTCGCACTAGCCTTTCCGCCTCCGCTAGAGTTCAGTTCAGTCAGGTGGGAGGCCTCTGTCTCAGTCCGTTTGGGCTGCTGTAGTGAAGGTATAATGAAGTCTGCCTCTTACAGTTCGGGTAGTGCAGGTGCGTGATCAGAGGCAGATTTGCTCAGCAATGGCTTATGGCCGCCCCCACCCTTTTTTCTTAAGTAGACTGGAGGTACATTTATTAAGGAAAATTGGGGAAGGGAGGCTCCAAGGGAGTGAATTCTTCTGGTTTCTTCTTGTTGTGTCCCCACCTGGTGAAAGGGCAGGCAGCTCTCTGGGGTTCCTTTTGTAGGCGCCCAAATCTTCACAAGGGCTGTCCCGTGGCCTCATGGTCCCAAGTGTCCTACGTCTCTACTTGAAGGCTGCACTCAGCATGTGAGCGTGGGAGGCAGACACTAGACTGGGGCAGACCCTTCTGTGGCGCTGTCTTCTGCTGCATGCTGTGGCCTGAGGTACTGACGTAGGTGTGGCAAGCTCTCCGCACGGTCAGGTCTCTAAGAAGGCTGCTGGCCTGCTCCAGTGTCAGCCGGACAGAGACTGTTGCTGCTTTTGGGGCTGTGTGAGGAGAACCCCCAGTGGTTTTGTTTTCTAGTGTCCTCTATGGAAAGGGGAGCTTGCATTTTCTTTGTGATGCTGACACCCATGTGTTATGGAAGAGTTGCCCCTGCCCAAGATGTACTGGGCAAGCTGTGGTGGGCCTCAGCTGGCCCAGGGGCCTTCTGCTTGGTCTTTTGGTCTTTCCTCTACTGATCTCAGACCTCTACTTGAAAACGGGCTGAGGATAAAGCTGTGTATTTACTGCTGGCTCCGGAACATGGATCTGTCAGGGTGGTCATGAAATCATACTCAAAGCCAGAGGCTCTGAACTGAGGGCAGTTGTGCAATCGAGAGATAATTCTGTTTGTCCTCCTGGGAGGTATGATGGGCACGTAGTGAGGAGGAGTTTGGGGATGTTGCTGAACATACACAGTGTAATGAAGGAGCACCCCCTCCTGGGAGCTCTCCAGGGACCCTGTGGGTTACAGGTGTGCATCAAGAGTCCTGCCAGACGCTTCTCTGGGTGGTCAGTGAATCAGCAGGCCGAGGCTTAGGTTTCCATCCAGTGACTTTCTGAGCAAAGTGACAAAAACACCCAGCCATCAGCAAGGGATTTACCTGGGATTCAGGGGAATGCAATTACTCTTGTTTGCAGACATGGCTGGAACAGTGGGTGACAGAGTTTAATTTGGCAGTCCTATGTGGCTTCGTGTCTCTTCTTTCTATGTCTTGGTTCATTTGCTTCCTGGTTACTTTGAGTTTGATGGCCCCAAACTGAGACTTGTAACATGAATAATAAAAGGCCCAGAGACAGATATCGGGGTTCAAACCTGAAGCTGAAGATCAGAGAAGCAAAACAGCAGGTTACTAGTTCTTACTCTGCCTCAGACTGAAAGGACTGATCCATGAGCTCTTCACCAAGCCTCAGACTGCTGCCTCTCCTCAGTGTAGCTGGAGAATCCTGAAACTTCAATGCCTTCCTCTCTTCAGGTTGGCTGGAGAATGAATGCCTGATGCTGAGACCTTGCTCCTGTCTTATGTACCTCCCTAGTGCTGGGATTAAAGTTGTGTGATCCCAGGTGCTAGGATCAAAGGCATGAGCTCTGCTACTCCTCACACTTATGTGGGTCATGGTGGATTGAACTAACAGATCCATCTACCGCTTAATCCTGAGTACCGGGATTAAAGGTGTGTACCACCACTGCCTGATGTCTATAGCTTGAGGTTGACTTTGCTTTCTGAATCTTCAGGCAAGCTTTAAAAAATCATAAATAATTTGTCACCACACAGA
This sequence comes from Mesocricetus auratus, assembly GCF_017639785.1. Taxonomy (NCBI): domain Eukaryota; kingdom Metazoa; phylum Chordata; class Mammalia; order Rodentia; family Cricetidae; genus Mesocricetus; species Mesocricetus auratus. Next base: position 6,042,254 of record NW_024429212.1, on the reverse strand, counting down.
CTTGTGGAGAAAGTCTTCGTGTTCATTACATATCTGACTCTTAAGGGTCCCGCTGGCCATTCCAGGCCATTGAGCTCTCTGGAGCCTGCTGCAGGAAGCAAGGATTGAGTTGACAGGAGGGATTCTGCTGGGGCCGGGTGGATATGGCAGACCATCTGAGTTTCTAGGATGTCTCCCCGTAGTGATGCGGTATCCAGAGATGGGGTGGTGGGTTCACATCAAGGCTGACTATGACTCTAGAGGCAGGAGGAGCCCACCTGAGGAACTTCGTCGGTAGCCTGTCCATGACAGCTGTGTTTACCTCAGGGAGGTGATCTGTACTGTGGTGGAGGTCAAACTGGTTTCTGTGAGTGGTAACATAATAAAACTTAGAAACCCATACATAGTACAGTGCTGTATTCCTGCACTGAGCTGTGTTCTGTGAGATAGACTTGAGTTCCATTGAGGTAGACTCTTGAGTGTCTGTATCTGTCTCTGCAAATGCTGCTGCCCCAGTGTGCTCTACCTTAGATCCCTTTGGTGCTCAGCTAGTGGTTAGGAAGGAGATTTGAGAAGAAGTAGTGTGCTGACTTCGGAGAGCAGCTCTCCTGCAGAGCCTCATAAGGCTTGTGTGGGGAAGTTGGGCAATATAGTGAGTCAGTGCCAAAGGGGGTAATGCCATGTGTCTGCTTGTCCGGCCTCAGGATGAGTCTATCCTACTTGATCAGGCCCAGCCAGTGTGACACATGGGGCAGAGACAGGAGCAGTGGCGTGTTGTAGCTGCACCAGGAGCCCCACCCTCTCCTAAGCCCATGGAGCTGAGGGAGCCTGGGAAAGGAACATTGCTCTGAGCTATAATTGCTAAAACTAGGACTTGGGATCACTAGACCTGTTCCAAATCCCCAGGCTCTATGTACCTGGCCTGACTGGTACTCGGTACCTTACTCACTGGCCCTGGGGGCTTGGCCTTTGCCTCATTAGCCTCCTGGCTGTCCCACCTGGTGTTAGCCTGGCCTGCTTCTGCTTAGCCGTTGTAAATGCATTCAGCTTAGCCCACAGTTTCCCTGGGGTTTCCTGCTGGGCTGTGCTGACCATCAGCCTTCCCAGCTCACAGGGAACATCTTGGTTTGCTCACCTTGCCTTACTTTTGGCCTCCCCGACCCAACCCTAACCCCTGTGTCCTCTGCCTCTTGAGCTGTTCCCTGGTTTTATTCGCTGACTAACAGGTTAGCCTGTCCACTGGACCTCCCTTTCCTGGCTCTTTTCTTGTGGATTTGTAGACACAGCCTCATTCTCCTGCCATTGCTACCCTATGCTCGTCAGTGGGTTTTAATCTAGTAGCTTCCCTTTGCCCTTTGGCTTTGGGGAACCTTACTTACCCACCTGCTGCTGTTTCTAATCTCCTGGCTTTACTCTAGTGGCCTTCCCAACTTGGGTATCCCAATTTGGCCCTCCTACCTAAGTAGTCTTTAAATGTTTGCTTATTCGTGCTTGTGGTGCTGGAGTTGGAGCTTGTACCTTGAGCATGCCTGGAAGTAGCTCCTCCACTCTTAGCCCAACTCTCCAGCCCAGGCCCATTAGCTGCTAGCTGGTCTCCTCAGCCTACGTACCCACTGGGCTCATGTAGGCACCTATCCCACCCCTGTTAAGCTCTTGCATTAAATTCCTCCCGGTGCCTCCTGGCTTCACCCACCTGACCTCAGCATCTTAGATTTACCTGGTGTTATCTTAATTCCTAGCTTTTTAAGATTGGACTTTACATACCTGGATTAGTCCTAACTTCCTAACCTGGCTTTCGCTGTCGCTCTCACCTCTCTGGCCTTATTTGAGTCCAGCCTCACTCATTCTTAATATCCTGGTGCGCCTGTCTGTGCACCTGTGACACCACGGGATTTTGTGCAGCCGCCTTTCCAGACTCGGGATTTTTACCTCAGTTGTGTTGGGTCCCTGGCCTGCTGCATGTGGCCCTGTCCTTGTCCCCAGGAGTTTAGGACAGCTCACTTTCCTGTTGTGTAGGAGACTGGGATCCTGCTGCTGGGATTTTCTTGGCCTCTGCCCCCTCCCTCACTTCTGTTACCAGCGTTTTCTTTAGTGGAAGAGTATGTGGATGAACATTCATTCAGGGGGCTCCACCGTTGCCTCCTGTCCTCTGCCTCGGGCCAGTGGCCATGTGCAGTTGACCTTGTTGTAATGATGTTTGGCCTGGGAGAGCCTAGCCATGATGTCCCTTACAGGCTTGACCTTTTGTTTGGTGAAGGCGGAATAAACGTTTTCCACAGTTTCCTGGAGAAGGGTGAGAATGACAGTCTGGTAAGATCCCTTCCTGATGTGCTGACTGTCTCTCACGTATCACTTGGTGACCATTTCCTTCTGCCGTCAGAGTCCTGGCTTTCTATGACTGGGTTTGCAGGTCATACCTTTCCTGCCATGGCGGCCACTGGAAGCATTGTAGCACCGGGGCTCTTGCTCCTGCCAAGCCGTTCTGCGTAGCAGTTACAGTCTGCCCGTATGCCTCGTTTAGGTCTGGTGTGTTTAACAACTTTGGCTGTGTGGCTCTTGAGATGTTGTATTTACTGTTGTTGTTGTTACTCTCTGCAGGCCAGTCTAATTGAAGCCAACGGAGAACTAAAGGTCTTTATAGACCAGAATCTTAGTCCTGGGAAAGGTAAGGGAGCCTGTTCTGGAAATGTAAGTCTGCTGCTGATTGTGTGGTATGTCAATGCCTGGCTCGCTGCGGGCCACTGCAGTGCGTTGAGATGTCAGGAAGTGCAGGGCAGTGTGAAGGGGGACAGGACATGTGTGCTCTCTGCCTGGGGATGGGTGCCTCACCCCAGGAGCCCCCAGTGCCCCCATGTGGACTGCATGTCTTCTCAGGCTTGTTTGTGTTTTAGTGACTCCTACAGGGAACTGTTTTCTTAGGGAGCCTGGTGCAGCAGGAGTTGTGTGTACCAGACGAAAAGCCGACGCCCACCTTATCAAGGCCTCACAGTGTGATGTAGCCTTGGTGTCTGTAACAGCAGACAGCTGCCAGTCTCCTGCGCACTCCCCTGGGTTGTGTTGTCTGTGTGTGTTGCTTTGCCTCTGTGTCCAGTCCCTGCAGCACCGCATCGCCAGAGCACCAAAGCGTTGGCACTGCTGAAGACCAAACTTGTGGAAAGGTCCTCGGTTGGGTGAGGGTCCTTTAAGCGTACAGCCTGTTTGGGAGCTAGAACTGTGGCATGTCAGGGCTCTGGGTTCTGTTACGGGTTCCTTATTTCTGGTTCCTCTTAATTGCTTGCAAATGTAAAACTAGCTGTTTTCTTCTTAATAGTGAGGTAGTGAGGTCCAGGAGAGGGACTCCTGCCTGCAGAAGAGGCTCTGAGGTCTTCTTGATCTTAGTAGTGAGGTGCAGGAGAGTGACTCCTGCCTGCAGAAGAGTCTGAGGTGTTGACAGTGATCTGGCCCTTATTTGACCTTCTGTGGGTTTGCCCAGTCATGTCATTTGATTCTGGTGGTTTACAGTCTACATATATTAGAGCCCAGGGATTATCTGTCTCCAGCCCTCAGGGGCCAGGTCCTGGGCCACTGCTGTGTCCTCTCCCTGTGACTTCCCTAGCCCTCAGTCTGAGCATAGAAGTGAGAGGATTTGACCTTGGTCTTTATCACCCCTCCAGATTCAGTCTTTGGTACCCATGTGGTTTCTGCCCCTCACAGTGGACATACCCTTAGTCATGAGGGTTGCACAAGGCGTGTTGTCTGCCGAGGCTGTGTTTAAGACGCTGTGGGTATTCTGGTTGGGCTGTTTATCTCTGCTGTCATTTACTCCTGGCTTCTGTTGTCAGCTGTGACGAACAGGTTCTGCACCTGCACTAGCTTTGGGGCAGGGTGTTGCTGTTCCTGGGTTGGCTGGCACCCTCTGCGGACCAGTACTCTACTTAGTACTTAGGGTCGTGTCACCTCACAAGCAGTGACTTGAACTTAGTGTTACGCATGCTGTACATTGATGCTGTTTTGGGGTTCTGATGTTAGGAAAATGCACAGTGATGTCTCCCTTCACTGCAGACCATCTTCCCTCCTGAAACGGAACGTTGCTATTGGCTTGTGATGACCATTCTAGTACATCTATCTGTGGGATATGCAAGCCTTGCTTCTGGCAGGTGTCCTGAGCAGTGGAAGTGGAGGTTTCAGAGAGGCCTGGGTGGACATACTTGCATAGAGGTAGTGCATGTGCTCATACGTTCTAGAGCTAGGACCATGGCAGTCACTGGGCAGGTGTTCTTGTACTGCACTGAGCAGCCAGCAGTGCCTGTGCATGCAGACAGAGAGGAGGACCCCAGCCCCCACTTGTACCTTGTGGCTGGAGTAATCACAGTAGTTTATACTGGAGGCATCGCGAGCCAGATCTTCAGAAATGAGCAGGAACTGACCAGGGGGCAATGAAAGCTGGGAAGTATGGAGGCAGGACTTGCCCTACATTCTGCTACATGTTCGCTTCTCTGGCTCCTATGGTTAGTTCACAGTCTCCTCAAGGCCCTAAGGCCAGCTCCATTCTGAATTTACCAAGGGAAGTCACCGCACAGAGTGGACTGCACTGTGCGTGGGTAACCTGGCTGGCAGTGGTATGGCCTGTCTAAGAGAAGCGGTGGTTCCCTCTTCTCTTAGGGATTCCTGCTTTGTTGTTGCTTTGGTGCTGGTGAATCTGTGTGACTGCTGGGTCCTCCTTCTAAACCCATTCATTCACACCTTGGCCTCCCAGCCTGTGAGGAACCTCAGACTTCCTGTGTCATCTCCCCGGACCCCTTTTCTGATGCTGCAGAGGGGCCGTTTTCAGCCTCATTGTCTTCCGGAGGAACAGTGGTGGAAACGTTCATGTATGTACAACAGGTTTTGGTTGTGGGCAGCAGGTCCAAAGGCTAAATGACAGGTGTGGAGGCTAAGGTCTCAGGGAGGCACCTTCACCTGGTTAGACGTGGCCCAGCATAGAGGCTGTCTTGTTTACAAGTGTGAGTCTCTACAGAGGCTTCTAGACTGGTTGCTGGAGAGAGGTGGGTAGTTCAGCCTCGGCAGGCAGGTCCATGGACCTGACTTGTAGTCTTTGAGACTCAGAGCCTCTTTCCCCCAGAAGAAGACATCAAACCCATAGCCATTTGCATTTCCAAACTCTGTTTGGGCAGAAAATGTGGCACAACAGACTTTCTGACACAGCTGTCTTGGTGCCATGGTGTCACTGTGTGGGGACACTGTGGTGTCGCTGTCTCTGCTGTGATTTCAGCTTCTGAGCACTGGGTAGGGACTTGGCTTTGGAGCTGCTGTGATTTCAGCTTCTGAGCACTGGGTAGGGACTTGGCTTTGGAGCTTTGGGCTCTGGGACTGTCTTCTGCTGCGTCACTACACTTCCTTCCTGTTAGTGTCTGGTGGGTTCCAGCTGCTCACATCCTTACCAGCCTGTGGGGGTACTGTGTTTTCGGATGTCTCTGCTCCCTGTGACTGTCCTCCTACCTCTGTAACTCTGAATTGCCTGCAGGGTTCTGCCCTGAGGACCTGTCAGAGACTCCCTCCTGAAAACCCGCATTGTCCCAGGGTTGCTGCTGTTGGATTTCCTGAGATGCTTAATGCTTCTCATCTCAGATTCTTTCCTCAGAGGATCTCTGGCCTGGTTACATGCTCCCTGGAGAGCCACCAACCTGTCCATGTGTGCCTGTGACAATGTCTACATGTGCTAAACTTTGGGGTCCTTCCCAATGCTGGTGCGTGTGCTGGTAATGTCTTTGCGATGACAATCACTGTCTCTGCTGTGATTTCAGCTTCTGAGCAATGGGCCCTTTTGCCACAGTTTCTGAGGGTGGTGCGATGCCATTTACTGCCTTTTATAACTCAGCGTATATCTAGAGCTCTGTCTCTTGTTTAGACATTAGTCTGACCCTCTTTTCCAGAGGGTCTAATGTTTCCAAGCTCAGAGTTGTCATAGTGTGGAGTGGCATCTTCAGCTCCTTGCCTGCTGTAGGTTGTAGTGCGAGCAACCTGGCTTCTTGCCTCTCTGCTCTCGGGTGTGCCAATGTGACCCATGCCTGTGGTTCCTTGCCCTGTAGCTGATGAGGATCGCTTTGCTTCCAGAGTGTGCTGCTTTTTCTTTCTGCTTCAGGATTGTGTCTTTGGCCTCAAAATGAAACTTAAAGGTGAGAGGAAATCTTTATGATGGTGTATGCCAGAGCCCAGTGCGGTCTATGTGTTCTTGGACATGTGTTAGCTACTATGGTGAACTGCACCTCAAACATGGATCAGATTTATTATTGCCTGGCCTTGTTTGTGGCAGTTACACAGAGGTCTTTCCAGGGGGAAGGACACAGGATTTGATGAGCCTCTAACCCTCTGGGGTCAGGAGAGGCCTCACATTTTGTGTCTTTCCCCTTGTTTATAACTTCATTTTCCATTTTAGTATCACAGTGACATTTCTTAAGATGTAAGCCTGTGTGAGGAAAGGGCTGATGACCTTTGGTGACATGCTGCTCCAGAAGCCAAGTCTTGTGGGGTCACCTGGAAGTCACAGGTGCCCCTGTTTTATGTGCATTAGTGATCGTGCTGATGGAGGCTCCTGATGCTAAAGGCAGCTTATGGCGTTGGCTCAGAACCTCCCTTCCTCAGCCTGAGAGGTGGACAGGGAAGCAGGAGACCTGTCTGCGGGGGAGGGGTGTCTCCTGGAGACTCCTTGAAGGAAGGAGGCTGTGTTCCAGGTGTACACGCACCCACCAGTACACACTGTAGGTGGGTCCCTCAGGGTCCAGGCAGCACTCTGGTCCTAACAGGTCAGCCAACAGTGCCTGTAGCACAGTAGGTGAAATAGCTCTCACTGTAGGCTTGAAAGAAGACCCAGGTGACCAGGAAGTCAGTGTGGTCAGTCTTGTTTCTCACCAGAGATGTCAGGGTGGGTTGGAGAGATGGCGCAGTAGAGATCCGCTGTTCTTCCGGAAGTCCCTTCTTCCCTTCCCAGCACCCACACAGCAGCTCCCATCCATCTGTAACTCTAGCTCCAGCGGCTCGGATGCCCTCTGCTGGCCTTGTCAGGCACCTCATGCGTGCAGCGCACAGATAAAAAAGGAACTGTAGAGGTCTTGCTAGAGGGTAGTGACAGCTGAGACCCCTGCACACCACTAAGGAGCACGTACACCAATCCCTCGTGTGTGTTAGAAAGACCAGCGTGCTCCCTGGGGGACCCAGCCACTCCTCCTGTGGGCTCTTCTCAAGGGAGGTAAGGTCACTATTGTGAAGGCACCACCCACTGTAGCATTGCTCACAAGGCACAGAAACAAACTTGTGCCTGTCAGTGGCCGAATGGATACAGAAACTGGGGGAAATGTATGCTCTGAGAAAGTTAAGTTTCTCCATTTGCCACAGTGGAGGTGAACAGGGAGGATGTTACACTAAGACAGTAACCCAGACACAGAAAATTACTGTGTGTCACTTACACAGAATTACAAACCAGAAATGAAGCGTGCAGAGAGCATAGCTGCTTACCTGGATTAGAGGAGGAGGAAGTGAGGATGTGGGTGGGTGGAGTAGGGCAGGGTCCCCTCTGACAGGCAGTGTGAGGCCTCGTTTCTGCTGACATGGATGAGCTGCTTTCTCCCAAGTAATTTCTATTATGTGTACGAGTACTTTGCCTGCGTGTGTGTCTGTGCACCGTGTGCGTGCCAGGTGCCCAGGGATGCCCAGAAGAGGACATGAGACCCCTTGGAACTAGAATTGTGGATGCTTGTGAGCCACCATGTGGGTGCTGGGAACTGAACCCGGGTCCTCTGGAAGAGCAGCCAATGCTCTTAACCTCTGAGCCATCTCTGCCTCCCCTGTGTTAGCTGCTCTTGCCCCTAAAGCAATAGGCCACTGGTCTCTGAGAGGTGATGGTATGTTGGCCCATGTTACTCTGGTCACTTTGTACCATTTGCGTGTGCCCCATGACGTCACATGCATTTCTTACTATGCGTGTGACTAAGTATACACAATCAGCTGAGTGGTAGAGCCCTTGACCTGGTGTGCCTAGGGCCCTGGCACACCTTCCCAGCACTAGCTTTAAGTTTCATGTGTGTGGGTGTTCACTTGCATGCATGTGTGTGCACCGCCTGTGTGCCTGGTGCCCCTAGAGGCCACAGGAAGCCTTGGATCCTCTGGAGTTGCAGACAGTTGTGAGCCACTTTGTGGGTGCTGGCAGCCACATCCAGTCCTCTTCAAGAGCGGCAAGCGCTCTCTCAACACTGAGCCACCTCTCCAGTCCTTAGTTTTGTTTTTTGCAGACTTTTTTTATGTTCAGTCATATGTATGCATGTGTTGGTGTGTCTATGTGCACATGAGTGCAGGACCCAAAGACCTTGTGCACTGATTTCCCTCGTGACTGTGTCAGCTTGTGTCCGCCCCCGCGGTGCCTAAGAGTCCCTCTCCCCTGTGTCCTTCAGCTTCTGTTACTCGGCTTCTTGGTAGCAACCATTCTGGCGGGTCGGATGGAGTCTGTGTTGTTTTGATGATCACTTTCTTTGACTAGAATTGCTGAACAGTTGTTACTATTATTTTGGTGTTAACTGGCTGTTTGTCCTTCTGAAAATGCAGCTCATTTGCTCGGGTATTGATTGGCTTGTTTGTCCTGTGGTGTTGAGGTTTACCATTTCTTTCTATCGTGATGTTCATCCCCTGTTAGATTGAGTAGCTGGCAAAGATTTTTCTCCTATTTTGTAAGCTCTCTCTTCACTGGCGACTGCTTTGCTCTGAAGGTGCTGTTCCTTTCCATGTAATCCCGTTTCTCAGTTCTTGGAGTGATTTCCTGTGCAAACGAATGGTTGGAGTCCTTTCAGGAAATCCTCGCCTGTTCCTATAGCTTCTGGTGTTTGTCCTCTCTTCCTCTGGCAGGTTCAGAGTGTGAGGTCTTGCGTTAAGTTCTTTAATTCGTTTGAATGCATTTTTTGCATAAGATTATTTAGCTTTTTTTTTTTTTTTTTGCGTATAGAAATCCAGTCTTCATAGCGCCATTCAAAGAGGATGCTTTTTCTCCAGTGTATGTCTTTGGCATTTTTGTTGAAAGTCAGGTGTCTGTAGGCCCTTGGATTTCTGGGTCTGTCTTGTTGCTGTGACTCTGATTTGAGACCAGGTGTTGCTATATCTCCAGCACTGCGCTTTCTGCTTATGGCTACTTTGCCTGTTTGTTTCTTATGCCTCCTAATTTTAGACTGCTTTCTTCTAGCTCTGTAAAGAACATTGTTGGTATTTTGGACCATTTACTTAAAACCATTTTTATACTGGACTTTAGATGGTGTGCTGGCGTGGCCTGTGTGAGGCTCTGGGTTCAGTCCCTAGACATGCACTAAAAGGAAAAATCAAACAAAAAACTTGGTAAAACTCCCTGATGACCTTCTGGCTAAGGTCAGGTGGGGGAACACCAGCTCTTACACTTTGATAATTTGCTGCCTAACCTAAGATAGGAATCTTAGATAGGAAGGGTGTGCTTACCAATTACAAAAATGTGAGTGTGGTGTTTTACGTCTTTTTCTGAATTGTGCCAGTTGATACCATCTATACAGCTGTATTTAACATTTGGTTCCTTTGAAGGTCTTTATAGTTTACATTTAGACGCTTTCTTTAGTGAGAGGTAGCGCTAGCTCATGCTCTGGTTATTGTGTTACAGCTGAAAAGCCAGCCTTCCTTGGGGATTCTGTGTGTCAGTCCTCGTTCGGGAAACACCTAAGGTGTTCTACTTTATTTTGCCAAATTAAAGCAAAGAAATGGCCATTTTATCCCCAAGACACGAGGGTTGGGACAGGGCATGGGCTGTTAGTAGTGACTGGGCAGTGTGCTGCGGTGCCGTGGCAAGTGAGATGCCGGCTGTGGCATGAACCCTGCTAGTCCCCGCCCAGTACCTTCCTTAGCCGGTGCTTAGGAGAGGGAACTGGAGGGCTCACGGCCAAGTGCAGGACGTTTGTGACTGAGCCATTGGTCTGCAAAGTCAAGTCGAGGGCTCCTGATAGAGACACCATCTTCCTGGGACTGCCCCTCTTAACCTCAGCTCAGAGAGCAGCTCGACTCTTAACCTGTGCCCTTGTATTCCAGGTGTGGTGTCTCTTGTAGCTGTCCACCCATCCACAGTGAGCACACTTGGGAAGCAGCTTTTGCCAAAAACCTTTGGACAGTCCAATGTCAATATCACACAGCAAGTGGTAAGTGGTGAGACACATGACTCCCAGGTGTATGGAATGGGCAGTGTTCCTGAGTGGTGGAGGTTGCCTGCAGGAGTGACTCCTGAAAGTGCACTGCTTTCTGGCGTATAGACGTAGTGCTCAGTCCTCGTGTCTTCGGTGTGCCTATGTCAGGGAGTATTTGGAGCCCCCCTCTATACACATGGCAGTGACCTAGTGGATATAGGACTGACCGAGGCCTGAGCAAGCTTCCTGCTCCATGGCTTCCGTTGCCAGAGCGCTGAGCTCTGAGCCTAGAGTTACAACAAGTTCTGTGGCCTCCCTCTGGCCACTGTGTCTCCTAGCTGCAAAGAGGTGAAGGAAGGGTGTGGCTCTGTGGCTATGGCCACAGGAAGGGACCAGCACCATCCCCTTCCTTCATTGAGTAATGCATCAAAGATGAGGAGCCCCCGTGGGGCCTTGAGGCCTCCCTCAGTGTGATTCGGCCTCAGGTCAGTGGGCTCACCTGTAGCTGGAGCTTCACTCGGGGTATTTTAGCACAGACCATAGCCGACCTACCTTCTTCGTGGCTCTAGGTTTTCCCTAGCCTCTAGATGTTCTGGCTTCTCCTGGGACACTGGTCCTTAGTGACATGTGTGCTTCTGTTCTTGCCCATACCCTGCTCTGTCTCAGGGTGTCTTACAGCCGCCAGCCCCCATGTCTTCTGAGGAGGGCCTGTGTGTCAGGTGACCACCTGTGTGAGTTGTTTTCTTCTGCTCCCCCATGTGGGCTCTGGGGACTGGACTCAGGCCATCAGGCTGGTGACCAGTGCCTCCATCAGCTGAGCTGTTTCACCAAACCCCTCCACAGCTTTCACATGTGTCCCTAGCTGTCCCTCCACTCTGGGTTTCCACAGGCATCACCTGGTGTTGCCAGATGTCCCTCGTCCCTAAAGGCTGGATTTTTTGCAGCTGTTGTTGGGCGGCTCTACGGCGTAGTCAGTCTTCTGCCGAGAAAGCAGTCACCTCGAGTGTTCTGTCACGTGTGCTTCCGCTTTACTTGGGATGTGCCAGGGTTTGTACGCACCGCTGTCCTCTGAGTCTCTTCAGTGGGTTCTCAGTTTGGGGGTTTGTTTCTAGTTTTTTACATTACAGATCATCTATGAGAGTTTTCCCTGCACTGTATATGTGTACCTGACGTGCGCCTGGTGTTCTTGGGGTTCAGAAGAGAGCTTCATGTCTCCTGCAACTGGAGCTGTAGGTGCTCGTGAGCCACTGTGTGGGTCCTTGGCCAGAGTAGCTCTTGGCCCTTTACACGGAGCCGTTTTTTTTAAGCCCTTCATTGTTGTTTTTGTTTGTTTTGTTTTGTTTGAGATAAGGTCTCGCTACTAAATCATTTTGTGTAGACCAGGCTGGTCTGGAATTCCTGGAGCTTTACCTTCTTCTGCCTCTTCCTCCTGAGTACCTGGGTTAAGGGTGGGTGCCAGCACATCTGGTGAGCATTGGGATTTTAAGTATCATGTGGGGAGATCCCTGGGCTCTAATAGGACCCTGCAACCCTGTGGTGTGGATCTGTGTTCTCCTGGGGCAATGAGAAAAAATGTTCTTCCCACTGGGAGCACTGCATGGAGAGTTCAAGCAAGTTGTCTTTGCAAAATTTGTGCCCCAGTGGGTGGGGAGGAAGTTATAATGTTATTGATCTGAAAGTCAATGTCTGATTTGAATTGAACTTCGTTGGAGGAGTATAGTGATCGCTGTTTTATGCTTTGCAGATTAATAGTGGGTCAGGGCTCACACGCTGCAGGTGGTTTTGTGTTTTGTTCTTTGGTGCTAGAAATTGAATCTAGACCTGGTGTATTTTGGACCTCATGCGTTTTAGGCAAGCAGCATAGCTGAGCAATATCCTCAGCCTGGCATGTTCCAAGTGCTCCGTAACCTGTTTTTATGTCAAAGGTTTCATTGACTCTTAACATAGGAGATGGTATTTAACCTTACGTGCATGTGGAGTGTGACCAGGTGCTGTGTCTCTGGCACTTGCCCACCAGGGGCTAGAACCTACCTCTAGGACTACCAGGCCTCCTCTTTGTTTTTCAGTGGGAAGCAGGGATGTCCTGGGGACTGGCAGCCAGAGCACCTTTGCAGAAGTGGCTGTGGTATCTGAAGGGCCAGTGTCCCCGGGGCCTCCTGGTTCCTCCATGCTGCAGTATACGCATGCAGATGATGGAACATGCGCAGGGCCTCTGGGGAGCACAGGACACTGGGAGCCCTGCGCAGCCTTGCAAGCTGGCCATGCCAGCAGGGTGTTGCTGCTTTACAACCCGGTGTCCTTCTGTCTTCTTGAGGCCTGGGCGCCTAGCCTCCTCTTGCCTTTGCCTCTTCCCCATCCCGCTTGCTGACATGTCCTTGGTCTGCTTCCCATTTTCTCTCTGGCCTCCATGGCCTCCTGCTGCTGCTGCAGTAGAACTTTGTTCTGCTGCTCCTGATCCCAGCAGCGTGTGCACACAGAGCTTTTTCTAAGCAGCGTGTGCACATGTGCAGAGAGAGCCATGGGCACACAGGATTGAGCATTCACCAAGCACTCTGTGCATGAAGGGGAGCATAAATTTATGGAGGCTGGACCATGTGCATGCCAAGGGTAGATAGCTCCTCTATATGCACAGCCTGCCTTCTTTCTGCTGTCAGATCCACAGAAGGTCTGGGGAGCTCCCTGTGCGCTGTTCTTGGGATGTGCACAGGGCCTCTGGGCAAGCTTGTGTCTGTGTCCTGATGGACGTAGGTCTCAGTAAGAAGTGAGACTGCCTGTGAGGGACCCCCTGACCCTCCTTGGCATAGCAGTTCAAGAAGTGCTGTTGGAGGAGTTGAAGCTGGGAACAAATTTTCTTAAGACCCAGTCATTTGGCAACTTCCTTGTGGGCAGAGGGTAAGCCAGACACAGTGCCCCCTTGCACAAGCACAGCTGCCAGATGCAGGCAGGTGACCCCAGGTTACTCTTGAGTCTTGCTGTGTCTTCTTCCTGCTGCAGAATAGACTGAAGCCTTTCTCAGCCGTGAGCTCTCGCGCTCATGGCATGTATGGACGTGACCAGCAAGTACTGCCTGTGGCAGAGCAGGAGCTCCTGCTGTAACTGCTCTTGTCCTCTGTGAGGATGGGGAGGGTCCCGTCGTCACTCCTGAGAGAGCGAGCCAAGATGCTGTGTGCACAGCATCTCCAGCATTGTAACACAGTGCTCCCAAAGTGTACACACCACATCACTGGACAAAGGAGGGGTATTGGGGATCCAGAAGTTTCAATTCAGTGTCTGTAGGGGGCATCCCCATAGAATTTGGTCATTGAGGGACTTTGTAGTTTGGGATTCACCAGTGTTTTTTACTTAGAGTTATGTATGTAGCAAGATTTCTGACATATTGAGACAGTAGTTGTGTGTGTAGGACAGCATCTGTCTCCAGAAGAATGGGTTTGTATATTAACTGAGGGGACCAAAATAGCAGACCTTGTCCCACAGACACCAGAGGGGGGCATTGCTGAATCCTTATGGGTTCTGTAAGAGTGGCCGGCACATTAGCCTTGATCCCCCAGAGCAGGTGGTCTGTTGGCTGTGTGTGACCAAGGGAGCCACCTGTCCCTTTTGGATCCAGAGAAGTGTCTCACAAGCAGGAAAGCCAAGCACCATTTCAACCTGGACAGAGGCTGGTGCCACTTTGGGGCTGGAGGAGGAACCGCTGTCTATCCCAGTTTCACACTTGATTTGGCAGCTATTTTGCTTATTTCATAATCTATACAACATTTTTGTCCTTGTCATCTCACTAAGCGTAAATAATCAAACGTGTTAGTGCCGCGTTACTAAGCTAGCCATCAGTAAGTTGGCTGCTCTCTCTTTGCCATGGGAGGCTGCCTTGTCCTCTGCAGCGTCTGCCGCTCCGATCTCTGTCTTCTCAAGCTTGCCCACCTGACTGAGGCGGCCTGATGCTTGCGTTAAGTGGAGAGGTGTCTGAGCTGGGAAGCGGGCCACGCGCAGAGCAACTAGAGCGATAGTGGTCACTGCTTTTGCTGTTGCAGCTGCTGAGGTGCTGTAGTGGCTGCCCACGTGAGCAGTGATATGGAGGTGTCTGATTGTTCTGAATTCTCTTTTGACTGTAGGTGATTGGCACGCCTCAGAGACCTGCAGCATCCAACACTATTGTGGTAGGAAGCCCACATACTCCCAACACTCACTTTGTGTCCCAGAACCAGCCGTCTGACTCCTCACCTTGGTCTGCTGGGTGAGCACCCCCACCCCAGGGTGGCAACTGCCTAGAATGTCCCCTCTTTCCTCTGGCTATGGTCACCTGGTCTGTAATGGGCGTGCCTGAGTACACAGAGTTCAGCGCTTCCATCTCATCCCTGTCTGGGTCAGATAACAAGGTGCAGCCTCGCTCATGCCAGCGACTGTCTGGGGGGGATTTGGAGCTCCGGGCAGTGAAGAGAACACTGGACTCTGCTATGACACAGCCACTTGAAACTTCTCATGGTTCAGCCCGGGCATAAGTGTGCAGATTTGCCTGCTGTCACATGATTTGACTTCCGCTGTGTACACTTCAGGGCTCTGTCCTGTGTGTGGTCCCTTCAGGGCTGTACAGCCACTGAGCTAGTAACAGACATGGAAGTGAAGTGATTGTCTTTAGAGGTCACCGGGGTGTCTTTTCTTAAAAACGCACAGCTGCAAAACCATGTCTCTTTTGCTTTAATTTGAAATCATCTGTGCGTAAACCTGCAGAGGAATTTGGTGACTCTGTTCCTGATGTGATCCAGTGAGGGCGGCACATTTGGTGTGCTCCCTGACTGGAAGCTCACATGATAATTTCCTCTCGTTATCACATGCCCACCGATCTAAGCACTTGCCTTACTTAAGGTAGCCTGCTGAAATTAGCCCTGAAAATTCCTAAAGTTACGCTAAAATGTACCATGATCTGATGCCAGCAGACGTCTTTAGAACAGTGGTGCCTAGTGTGTGGTCCGGCTCAGACCCATGCTGATTTCTGCCCTTCGGATGTCTGTCCATCTTCCCTGGCATTTAAAGGCACAGGTGTGTGAACTGGCCTCGTATGTCTTCTTTTTCTGACCTGAGAAACACTGAGACTTACCAATGTCCTTTGCTATTATTAGAGCGGAGTCCCTGCCGTGTGCGGTGGGGCTGTGGGAATAATGGGCTCTGCAGCCGTAGACCTTTTCTCTGAGAGTATCTTGGTTCATGTGTGGCTCCCATGACTGCTAACGGTGTCTGTTTTCTGGTGTTGGAAAGGAAGAGGAACAGGAAGGGTGAGAAGAACGGCAAGGGCCTGCGGCATTTCTCCATGAAGGTGTGTGAGAAGGTGCAGAGGAAAGGAACCACCTCCTACAACGAGGTGGCGGATGAGCTGGTGGCGGAGTTCAGCGCTGCTGACAACCACATCCTACCAAATGAATCAGTGAGTCTTCTGGAAGCACACGGGGCATGGGTTGCTCAGCCTTTCAAGCTGCAGCAGTGGTAGATGATGGAAAATTCCGGGTTCGGTATAAGGAGTGAACTGGCCATCTGCAAGACCAGTGTCACAGAGGGTGGCTTAGGAGTGTCCCCTTGGGACGATCTTGTGCTCTGAACCTCAAGTGTTAATTTCCAAGCCATAGGGTTACCCAGAGCCGTTGCTTTGTCTTCTAGGCTTATGACCAGAAGAATATCCGTCGGCGTGTCTATGACGCCTTAAATGTGCTGATGGCCATGAACATCATCTCTAAGGAGAAGAAGGAGATCAAGTGGATCGGCCTGCCCACCAACTCAGCTCAGGAGTGCCAGAACTTAGAGGTGCGTTGCCTGAAGCGGGCAGGCGTCTGTCCTCAGTCACTTGAGAGGGTCATACCAGGTGGCTGAGTTGATGTCATGGGGGTCCATTGTGTGCGTGCGCGCAGTGTGTACATATGTTTGTAATATCTCCAGCTCTGAGAAAGCAAAGAATCAAGTGTAACGTTGGAGTTGCAGGGAGCTTCTGCTGTGGCCGCATTCGTCAGCTTGGTGAGGCAGTGCCGATAGGCCTGGCAGGTGTGGTTTGTCGTGTGTATGCTGATGGCCCCCTCCTTGCTGTCTGTCTGCAGGTGGAGAGGCAGCGGAGGCTGGAGAGGATCAAACAGAAGCAGTCCCAGCTCCAGGAGCTCATCCTGCAGGTAGCAGCCCATCTGAGCACCCTACCTTTCTCCTGGAAGCAGGCTGTTGGCCACATGGGCCTTGTTCTCAGAGAGGTTGTATGAGAATAAGCACTCCTTGGCGTGACAGCCAAAGTGTTGTTAAGCCCTCATTGGGCACCAGGCACTGCAGTGGGCATGTTGTGAGCTCTGTAGTTGCACTGGTCTGTGTCGGGAGGGAGCAGTGGGCTTGGCAGGTTTAGAGTCTTGTGTGCATGTGGTCACTTCAGGCTCTACCAGGAGAACTGTTAGCTTAGGATTCGGTGTTCTCTAGCAGTCCTTCCTCCCTACAGGTGTGGCAGGCGTCAACAGTGTCAGTGTGACTGCTTTCCCTGTGTCAGCAGGTGTCAGGGCTGCTACAGGCTGACTCACCACCCAGGTTCCCACTGTGCAGGAAGGACAGCCATCATGTCACTGGTGTTGACATCTACCGGGGGCCCTGTTGGTCTTTTTCAGCAAATTGCCTTCAAGAACTTGGTGCAGAGGAACCGCCAAGCTGAACAGCAGGCACGCAGGCCACCTCCTCCCAACTCTGTCATCCACCTGCCCTTCATCATTGTCAACACCAGCAGGAAGACCGTCATTGACTGCAGCATCTCCAATGACAAGTTCGTCCTCAATGGGTCCTTTGAGTGTAGCCCTCTTAGGGGAAGAAACTTAGGGATACGTTGATAACGGCCTTGGGGGCTGCTTAGTAATAGCATTTGTGGTCTCTGGTGGTCCTTATAACCCAGCAGCAAGAGCATGTGTCCAGGCTCAGTGCCACGCCCAGAGTGAGACGGCAGTTTGCAGAATTGTGCAGTAGCTTCTCTTTCGTTCCCTAGTTCAAACTGTTTTGGAGAAATTCATTTATAGGATCTGGGATGGAGGGTGAAGTGGGTGGTGGGGGAGGGACCCACCATCCCATAATTCTCAGTCCCCTTCCCCCACAGGTTTGAGTATCTGTTTAACTTTGACAACACGTTTGAGATCCATGACGATATTGAGGTGCTCAAGCGCATGGGTATGGCGTGCGGCCTGGAGTCGGGGAACTGCTCTGCCGAAGACCTCAAGGTGGCCAGGAGTTTGGTACCAAAAGCTCTAGAACCATATGTGACAGGTCAGTCGTGCCCTGCGGCTGGCTGTGCTTTAACTTGCTACATTCCTGGACCTGGGTGTCTCTTGAGGTCTGGCTGAACATCGGTCCCCTTGGTACAATATCTACTGGACATGTGGTTGTTGGGTTCCATGAGTGGCATTTGCGGTTTCCCTGTTGAACATATTATGGAGTGGGACTGTATCTCCTGAGGAGGTGATGGGCCTGACAGACGCACTCCTAAGGCAGTCAGTTGGTCCTTATAACCCAGCAGCAAGAACGGCCTTGTGAGCCCACTGGCTTTCCATCAGTCAGGATAGCATGCCAGTTTCCTGGGCTTCTTACGTTGGTGACTTTGCCAAGTTATCAGGTCATGACACCATTGTGATGGCCCAGTGATAATTCATTTAAAAAAGATCATGTTCAACAGTCAAAAACTGCACTGTGTGTATTTGCTTTCTGAGACTGTCAGGTACCCCCTATGTCCCAAGAGCTCTGTCCCCATATCACATGAGCATCTGTCCTGTCCTGTCTGAGGCATGGGGACATTAGCCCCTGCCTGCACTCGGCCTTCCTGCAGCAGCTTCAGCCTTCCTCCTGCTCCTGTAGAGTCTGGGGGTCTCAAGTGGAAGAGGGGACAGGACACTGCATTCATGCTGCTAGTCCCTGTTTCTGCTCTCTGCTGCTGCTGCTGCATACAGAACTAACTACTGGACCTTTCCTGGAGGACACATGCTGAGCTTGTCCTGCCTGCCTGGAAGCAACCAATTGGGGTGTCCAGAGACTCCCCGAACTGTGACTGTCATGTAGACTTTTGCTTCTTTCTTACACATCGGGCCTCTCGGGAGCTTTGTTTTGTTTGAGACGTTTTACTGTGTAGCTCTGGCTGGCCCACATCTCAAGAGATTCCCCCCACGTGCGGGTATTAAAGGCAGGTGCCACCACGCCTGACTCCTCGGTTTTATTTCCATTTG
This sequence comes from Mesocricetus auratus, assembly GCF_017639785.1. Classification (NCBI taxonomy): domain Eukaryota; kingdom Metazoa; phylum Chordata; class Mammalia; order Rodentia; family Cricetidae; genus Mesocricetus; species Mesocricetus auratus. The sequence continues at coordinate 6,023,905 of NW_024429212.1, read as the reverse complement.
CTTCTCCCTCTTTTCAGAAATGGCTCAGGGATCCATTGGTGGAGTATTTGTCACGACAACAGGTTCTACATCCAACGGCACAAGGCTTTCTGCCAGGTGACAACAACTAGGGGTGGGGCAGCCCTGCTGTGTTTGAGATAGGCTGGGCGGGGCTCAGGCGAGAGCTTATCCCCTGGAGAATGAGCTCCCATCCAAAAAGATGAGTCAGGGATTTGTGGTTTGTACTTTTTACAAAGTATTACATAGTAAGGTGGGCAAACCTACCTGTGCCCCACTGGAAATTGTCAAAGGTTTTGGGGGGTCATGTCTTTTTAGGGGAAGTTTCAAGACAGGGTCTTTCTGTGACTGCCTTAGAACTCACTTTGTAGACCAGATCTCTAACTCAGATGCACCTGCTTATGCCTCCTGGGTACTGGAACTAAAGGTGTGTACTGCCGCCACCTGACTGGCACTTTTTTTTTCTTTTTTGATTTTACTAGACAGGGTTTCTCTGTATTGTTTTGGAGGCTGTCGGTCCAGCCCGACCTCGAACTCATAGAGATCCGCCTGCCTCTGCCTCCCGAGTGCTGGGATTAAAGACATGCACCACCACTGCCCGGCTTTCTTTGTTTTTTTAAATAGCTCCTTAGTTGTTTTCTTAAAATGTATCTGATGGTACAGTGTGTATGCAAATTTTATTTCCTGCTTCTGTACACTATAATTTTTACACGCTTTTTGTTTTATTCATTATTATTTGTGTGTATGTGGGCATGTGTGGAGGTCAAGGAGTCTTTCGTGCAATCAATTCTTTCCCACCTTTACATGGTTCCAAGGGTCAGACTTTGGTCTCCAGGCTTGTGTGGCAAGGTCCTTTGGCTCCAGTTTTTAAAAATCTACTATTGCGTGTATGTGAGTGTGGGTATACATGTCATGGTACGTGTGTGGAGGTCAGAGGACAGCTTTTAGGAGTTGGTTTACTCTGTGCATTGTGGGATCCTTGAATCAAACTCAGGTGATCAGATGTGCATAGCAAGAACTATTACCTTACTGTCATACTTGCGGTGGGAGGGGGCGCTTTTTATTTTTTAATTAGACAGTTTCACTATACAGCCAAGTCTGGCCTCACTAACCCGAGTGCTGGAAGTACAACTTTATACCGTACTTGAGTCAAAAGTTACTGATTTTATTTTTTCTTTTAAAAAATTGTATTTAATATTGATACATGCATGTAATGTACCCTGATGAAAAGTACCCCTCATTCCCTCCCCATTCTTCTTCGCTTTTCCCTCCCAACTTCATGTCTGTGCATGACTGCTTACATGATCTCTTTTACCCCCCCCTCCCTCCCCCCACACACTCACTAAGTCTGCTTAGTGTTGCCAGTGTGTGCATGGGTGTGGGGCCATCTCCTCTTAGGGCCCACATCCCTGAGCAAAACTGACTTTCTCCTCCAGGGGCTTTCAATTACCAGTAGCTCCTCACTTTCCGGGAGGGGGGGGGGTGTTTTGTCTGTTGTGAGTGCTCGTGTGTGCGTGTGTATTGGTACTGGTGCGCATGGAAGGTATCTTTTATTTATTTTTTTAAAACTGGCTCTCACTGAACCCACAGCTCACAGATTGGTTAAACTGGTTGAATGAGCTCCAGAGATCTGCCTATCTCTGCCTCTGGCCCCTAGTTTTAGGATTACTGCCAAGTATGACTATTTGTTTATTTGTTTGAATTTTTTTGAGGCAGGGTTTCTCTGTGTAGCTCTGTAGACCAGGCTGGCGTCGAACTCACAAGAGATCCGCCTGCCTCTGCCTCCCGAGTGCTGGGATTAAAGGAGTGTGCCACCACCTTTCCATTCATGCTCTTTTGTTATTTATTTATTTATTTATTTATTTATTTATTTATTTATTTATTTATGTTTTTTCGAGACAGGGTTTCTCTGTGGCTTTGGAGGCTGTCCTGGAACTAGCTCTTGTAGACCAGGCTGGTCTTGAACTCACAGAGATCCTCCTGCCTCTGCCTCCCGAGTGCTGGGATTAAAGGCGTGCGCCACCAACGCCCGGCTTTGTTATTTATTTATTTATTTTTATATATTTAATTTTGTATGGCATGGTGTTTTGTCCACACACATGTTTGTGCGCCATATGTGTGCCAAATACCTGTGGAGGCTGTAAGAGGGTGACAGCCCCCCTGGCGCTGGAGTTGCAGACTTGTGGGCTGTTACTGGTGCTGGGAACTGAACCCTTGTCCTCTGCAAGAGCAGCCAGTGCTCTTAACCTCTGAGCCTGGTTTTATGTGGGTTAGTGATCTGGATTCAGATTCTCATGTGTACGTGTTACAAAAGTGACTAAGCCACCCTCACAGCCCAACACTTTGTGTGTCATTGCACCTCTTTGTTTTCTGTGTTATTGGAGGACCTTCACTATTTAAATAAACATCAGCTATCATCTGGCCTAGCAATTTCAGAAAGGTCAGTGGTATACTTTAGAGATAGCCTTAAGTTGACATTTATAGTGAATGTGAATAACAAATAATGGGTATCACCTATTCTATTATGTTGTAGGTATAGCCTTGTGTCCCTGAGGGTTGAAGACAGATTGCTTGTCAGGCTTCCCGTGTTGTAGTGTGTCAGCTCTCAGATCAGCTTTTCTTTTGTCCTGAAGTTTGAACTCAATGGGAATGTGTTTAACAAGTTTCACTTTTTGAAGTAGAGTGTGTTTTAAAATACTTTCTCTTTAGTTGTTTTTACGGTGTGCGTGCGTGTGTGTGTGTGTGTGTGTGTGTGTGTGTGCGCGCGCGCGCGCGCGCGCGCATGATGGCCATTTGGAGGGCAGAGGACAGCTAGAGTCATGGAGTTGGTTCTCTCCTTTCACCTTCATGCGGGCTCTGGGTATCAGAGAGCTTGCTAGGTCAGTGAGGCAAGTGTCTTTACCCACTGAGACGTCTGCTGATCACGGTTGATTCTTTTCCTGGCTCCCCACTTCTCACAATGAGAGCAGGAGGCCCTTGCCCTGTCATGAGGAGTGCCAGCGTTGGTGTTGTGGTGTTTAATACACGGTATGTTGGTCTCCTACAGTTCCTGGAACAGCCCAAAGGGCAGCCATGGCTTTGACTGTGTTCTTCACAACCTCAGAGTGGTTTTGTGATGGCGAATGTTCTAGATGTATTTAGCCCACCAGAAGGCTCAGCACCTTCTTTGTTTCCTGTACAGTGCTGACAAGTGCCATCAAAAGCCACCAGGATACATGATTGTGGCCTTACAGTAATTATGCACTGAGTGCTGGGAGTTCACCATCAATCACTCCCAGTGTGAATGTGTGACAGACGCACACACACCCTAGGGATAAGAGAGACAGATAGATAGATATTAGGGATTGGACCGTTGTGCCTTACAAAGGTAATGTTTCTTGTTTGGTGTTTGATGCCCAACCCTTCTTTTTCCTGGTCCATGACCTTTGTCTCAGGGATCTCATGTGAGTTCTAGTGGCTAGACACTGTGCTGTTACATGTTTAAAGAAGATGGGTAATAGGCCGAGCAGAATGAAGCTCATTATAGGTTAGGGTTCTAATATTGAAGATGGTGAAAACTTCCCTTTTCTGCCCTGTAATAAAACAAATCCCACCCTTTTGTGTTGATATCCAGCCTTTCTTGGGCTGGACAGAGCTGGCTTCTCCCCACTGACTGGTCTGTCTTTGCAGTGATTTGAGCAATGGTGCAGATGGGATGCTGGCCACAAGCTCCAATGGGTCTCAGTACAGCGGCTCCAGGGTAGAGACCCCTGTTTCGTATGTCGGGGAGGACGACGACGACGATGATGACTTTAATGAGAACGACGAGGAGGATTGATTGCTCAACCTGTAGACCCCCTCTCCCCTTCAAATTCAGCTTCAGGAAAAAATGTCTAGAGAAGAGAAACTTTTCAAGTGGGACTTTCTGTTCTTTTTGGCCTATTCCCAAGAAGATACCCATGAGTTGTGGAGTTAGATGTGCACCTCCAGTAAGGATGCGCCGCGTTGCAGATGTGTTTTGAAGCCAGCGTACTGATGCAGAGCCTGTATTTACTTTTTAGGAGTTTGTGTTTTTTTGCGCTTGCTCTCTCTCTTTAAGTTTGAAGTTTATTTTGCCCCTCAACAGTTGTTGCTGGGTTTGCTGAGGAAACTGCACTGCACCCACACCAGTGACAATAATAAAATTGCTATCCTGCCTAGACATCCAGCACCCAGTTGGTGGGTGGCCAGGCTTCAGGATGAATTGTCTTTCCATTTGTTAAATCATGCAGTGTCCAAAGAACCAAGCCAATAGCAAAGCTCTACTTTTTAAACATTAAGCGCCATACATCTTATTATGACTTTATTTTTCCTTAAATTATATTGACTGTTTTAATTCCATCAAGTTTTTACACTTTCTCTATTGCAGCAACAAATTGCAAAGTAGTTTTTTTTCTTGTTTGTTTGTTTTTGTTTTGTTTGGAAGAAGTTTACTGCCACGCTGGTGCAGCTATGGAAATTGTCTAGAAAGTTTGCTTATGGTAAATTTGCCTGATTTCTTACAGGCTACGTTTGGAAACTTTTTATTATATAGTTGTTTACATACTTATAAGTCTATCATTTAAAGACGTGTACTGAAACAAATGTTGTATTTGTTTCATAAGCATCTTCCTGTAATCTATTATAAAGTTGAAATTAAACATAGAGAATGTTTTAACAGTTTTTTAACTCAAAATTTGTCAATCATTTTTAATAGTTCTTTTTTTATAAAAAGAAAAAGGAATTTAAGGACAGGCAATAGTCTCTTAAAATTTATTCACAAAAACTCGTTAACTGCACAGTTGCTCTTAGCTGCCTGTTCTAAAATGATAGTCTTTTTATTGAAACACAAATAAACTTTTCTGTAATATTTTATGGAATATAAAGAGACTTTAATTGTTTGACTTGTTTAACTCGGCACTGTTAGTTTTTATTAATAAAACGTGCATGGGCATTTTAAACAAGCTCTGTGTTTCTGTAACTCAGGACTGTACTCTAAAATTACTCTGGATTCTCGTTAGTGGATAGGTAAGATGCCAGCCCAGTAGCAGAGTCCTGTTGTGTCCATGACCTCACAGTCCCCCATTGTCAGGCATGACTGGGGCAGGAAGTGGGAGGGAGTCACGAGTACCCTCCCTGTGTGTCCCAGCACAGACATTTGTTCTTTGACTTTTTCCTCTGTCCTGAAAGTAGAGACATACTTTGTATGTTTGACTCTCAGAAAAACTATAAGACTGAGCATTCTGGAAAGATGGGTGGGTATACCAGCAGTCTCTTTGTGCCTTGACAATTGCAGTGGTAGAACCAGCCAGATACAACTACTCAGGGATTATTTGAAGTAGGTGCAGACAAGAGAGGTTCTTGACACTGAAGCTGCACCGTGGCTTCAAGCTCTACCCTTAGCTGACTAGATTTCTAGGGATTTAAAAGTTGGTATCTTCTTTGCCACCCCCCCCCCTTCCATTTTTTTCTCTTCCCTTTCGGGGATCCAGACACTGAAGAATCAGACATTAAAAAAGAAACAGCCTTCTGTTTGGAAAGGTGACTGGGCATGCCTAGGGAAGAGACACTGAGCTGACTTGATGTCTCCTCACAGCAATAAAACCCTGACTAGGACAAGCAGCCAGAGGAAAATCGCTCGTCACACGTGTGCATTCCCCAGTAAAATCCAGAGATTTGTCACCTGTGGGGCCACGAGGCAATAGGCCAGTACATTCAGAATGCCAGAAAGAGTAAAACAGCATCCATCAAGAGTCCTGTCAGCCCATAAAGCACTGTGTAAGCCTGGTGACCTGAGGTCAACCCTTGGAATCCATGTAGAGAACATGAGTTGTCCTGACTGTGTGTGTATCCCCATCACTTGCACATAGACCATAGTAAATTGTAAAGATTCTCAAGAATTTATTTTCAGTTTCATACCTGTCACTGGATAGGCTATAGACTAAGACCCTGCTTGCTGGCTCCCTCCCCTAGGAATTTTTTTAGAGGGAAGAAATGAAATTCTCAAATGACAGCTGAGGGAATTCATCCCTACTGTCCCTGTCCTGTAGTCGGTGCTCACGAGAGTCCATCGGTAAGGTGAAGGGTACTAAGCAGTGACCGGAAACCAAAATGAAGGACACACATCTCTATCAATGTAAACACAGGAACAGCAAAAACTTTGCTGGCTTTGCAACTCTGCTGTTTTCTTCATGATTGAAGAGATAGGTGCATTAAAAAGAATAGCTCCTATGCGCACAAATGTAACTCACCCACAACTTAACCTACATGATCGTCTCTGATACGGAAAAAGCATTTCACAAAGGTTCTGCAACCTTTTTGATAGTCAGCAAATAAAGATATGAAAGAAACAGCACGTAAGGTCATAAATGAATGGCCACTAAGCCTGACGCCCAGGGTGAGGGGGGCACTGCTCTTTCTACTCATAATACTAGAAATTCTAGCCAGAGAAGTTAGGTTAAAAAAAAAAAAACTGAAAAACTTCTCCATTTGTAGATGATACATTGTTATGTATCAGGAATCCGAAGGAACCCACTAAAATACCTTTAGGACTAATAAGGATATAAAATGTAAAGCGCATTAATTTTGTGTAGCTCTCAGGGTTCGAGAGGAAGAGAACGTATAGAACGAACATATTGCAGAGAGGGATTTACTAGATTGTTTGACACAGCGTGGACTGGGTAATCCCCAACAGTGGCTACCTGTCTGCTAGGAGGCTGAGAGCCCAGTAACTGCTTAGTTTGCAAGGCTAGATGCCTCAGTCCCCCTCTGGTTCTGGAGGTGTGGAGAATTTCTGGAGAGCCACTGATCTTCATGTTGAAAGGCTGAGGAAGTTGGGTTCTGCTGTCAGTTAAGGGTGACAGTGTAGGTGCACTCAACAGCAGGGAGAATGCAAAAAATCATGGCACTTTTTTTTTTTTCTTGCCTCTGACCTCTATATCTGGGCTGCCACAGAAGATGCTGCCCTGGGGAAGGGCTTTCCCCATTCAGTTCAGCTTTCTTAGAAATACACTCACTGACCCACCCATCATCCTGCCTCTTAGCTGATCCTCAGATTTGTTCAAGTTGTTCAAGCTGATCAAACTGACCAAAGTATCAGAGGATAACACAGAGGTAGATGATTTGGGCTTGGCTTCAGAGATTTCAACCCGTAAGTCTTGGTTCCATTGATCCTGGGGCCCTCATAAAGTGGAGCATCATGTCAGACACTGGAGGGGAGACCACCTACCTTGTGGCAGACAGGAAGTTAGCACATAGGTGGGATTGGGATCAGCTGTAACCTTCAAAGGATGGCTCCCAATGACCTACTTCCTCCAGCTAGGCTCCACCTCCAGACTATCACTTTCCCAAGTAGTCTTTCCAGCTGCAGACTAAACATTCAATACATAAACCTGATGAGGACATTTCACATTCAAATAAAAAGGCAAAGTGACAGAAAAATCTGAAAAGGAAATGAAAATAAATTTACATTTGCATAACAAAATTATTCATAACTGACTTAGCCAAGGAAATGAAAGACTTAGTGAAATCTACAAAACAGATTTCAAAAGACAGCAATGAAAACACATTGCTGTGGTCTAGAAGATAATACTGTTAGAACATCCTGCAGGGATCTTTACCCAAACCCTAATAATGGAGTTTGCGGTGTAGGAAGACCCACCCCAAATTCAACTCACTCTGAATTCCCAAAACAATCTTGAAAGTAAATAAGACTTTGAGTCCTCAGACTTTCTAATTCCAAAGTCTACTACTGCTAAGACCACAGTAATCAAGCAGTGGTATGGGCAGGAAGCCAAACAGACTACTGGACTAGCAAAGCTGGGAAAAGCCACAGATTTGATGAAGACAAGGATGCCCAGACTGTCTAGTGGGGGAAGGGATAGACTTTTTCAACAAATGGTGTTTGGGGAACTGAGTACCTGTATGCAAATGAATGAAGTTGGGTTGACTAAACGCCATCTAAAAAGCTAAAGGGACTGCAGAGATGGCTCACAGGTTAAGAGCACTGGCTGCTCTTGCAGATGACTCAGATATGATTCCCAGCACCCACGTGGCATCTCACAACCACCTGTCACTTGCTATATAGCTGGAGATGAGCATGGACTTTTTTCCACATTCAACTTCCAAGTGCTAGGATTACAAGCATGTGTACCACACCGGGTTTATATATACTGGGGTTCTAACCCAAGGCTTTGTGCAAACTGGATAGATGCTACCACCTCAGCCCTGTTCCCAGCCCAAGGTCCATACAGGCCACTTCTTGGTGTGACACTTTGGAAAGTTGGGGGATTTTAAGAAGTGAGACTTAGGGGATGGAGAGATGGCTCAGAGGCTTAGAGCACTGACTGCTCTTTCAAAGGTCCTGAGTTCAATTCCCAGCAGCCACATGGTGGCACACAGCCATCTATAATGAGATCTGGTGTCCTCTTCTGATATGCAGACATACATGCAGGCAGAATACTGTATGCATAATGAATACATAAATAGATAAAAAAGAGTGAGGCTTAGTGAGAAGTCTTTAGGACATTTGGGGGACCTGCCCTTAAGCAGAATCCTGGAATTTGAGACTTTTTTCTGCTTCCTGACCATGATGTGAGTAGATTTATTCACTATGCCTTGCCATGATATAGTGCCCCTACTAGATATTTGTTAGGCAGTAATCAGCCCGGTCAACCTGAAGCCCACAACTATGAACCTTTGTTCTTTACAAAAGAGCTTATCCCAGGCATTTACTATAGCAACAGAAACCTGAACAACACATACATGTTGGGTAGGATGTAGGAAATTGAGTTTCTCAGCTGATGGAGACGGGAAACAGAGTCACCTCAGTGGAAAACAGGTAGTCTATCCTTTAAGAATTGAAAACAGAATTTGGTATATGTGCAAAGTCTTGGAAGCAGATCTTGAAGACACAGTTGTACACTTGTGGTCACAGCATCATTGGTCACCAGCAACAAAAAGGTACAAACAACCAGTTACATAAATTGTAAGCGGTAAGCAGGCCATACATTACAAGATGTGGTCTACACCCGCAGTAAAACTTTAGTCCTGACTGAGAAGGGAATTCTGACACATGATAAAACCTGAGAGTCTTTACATCAGCCAGTCAGAAAAAAATACTGTGTGGTCCCACTCATGTGAAACCCCAAAGTAGACTCAAAGAGACGGAAGGTGGTGAGGTTGTCAGGGCTTGGGTCTGGGTAGTTAGTGCTTGGTGGGCACAGTGTCTGGGTGGGGAGATGAGGACAATGCCTTGTGTGAACAAGCAGACATCCCTGGCTTCCCTAAAAACGCCAACTGGCAAATTTTAGGTGGGAAGGAAAGACAGCCGGGCATGAAAGAGGCTGTGCTGGGTAGTTTTATGTCAACTGACACAAGCTAGTATCATCTGAGAGTGGGGAACCCAACTGAGAAAAGGTCTTCATAAGATTGGACTGCTGCATGCAAGCCTGTAGGACACTTTCTTAATTGGTGATTGATGGGGGAGAGCCCAGCCCATTGTGGGTGGCGTCATCCCTGGGTTTTATAAGAAAGCAGGCTGAGCAAGCCATGAGGAAAAACCAGTAAGCAGCACCGCTCCACAGCCTCTGTATTAGCTCTTGTCTCTAGGTTCCTGCCCTGTTTGAGCTCCTGTCCTGACTTGCTTAGTGATGGACTACAATGTAGAAGTGTAAGCCAAATTAACCCTTTCTTCACCAAGTTGCTTTGGTCATGGTGTTTCATCACAGCAATAGCAACTTCAACTAGGACAAGTTGGTACCAGGAGTGGGGTATTGTTGTGATAGACCTGACCATGTTATTTTGGGGAGGATTATGGGAGGATTTTGGAACTTTGGGCTAGAAAAGTCATTGTGTGTTGGGAGCTCAGTGAGCTGTCCTGTAGGGATTTGGAAGATAGGATGTTGAGAGTACTGAGGACAATGGAGGCCCGGCTTGTGAAGGTTCAGAGGGAAGCAAAGACTACTGGGACTTTTGAGTTAAGAATCTGTGGTTCTAGTTAGCTGGGGCTGAAAAATCAGCTGTAATTAACAAGGTACCAGAAACAGTAAAGTAAAACCCATTCTTTACTGGGACAATAGATGCTGGTCAGCTGGAGCTGAGTAATTGTTGGTGATTAAGAAGAGACCAGCACCACCAAGGTGAAATCTTCTGGAAAGTGGTTCCTCAGTGTCAGCACACAGAAACTGTGTTCCAATGATGGCCAAGGTTGCACCTGCTGCTGCAACTGAATTTGGTAGTGTAAGAGCCACTCAGGTGGTGCAGGTTTTGAAGTGATAAAGGGGTCATGAAAAGCAGCTGAGACTTGGCACTGTGAGAATCCAGGATAGGCCATTGGAGAAGGTGTGGCCGCCATGGTAGTTGAAGGCCTGGAATTGAAGTGTTCACTGAGGTTTGGCACCATGAAGAGAGCCCATTGTTGAAAGGGCAGCCCAATTGCAGCAGAGGACACCAGCATTTTGGAGATGCCAGGACCATGGGATGACCACCAAGAATAGTAGCAGTAATGGAGTGGAGCCAGCCAGAGCCTAGAAGACAAGCAGTGTGCTGCGGAGAGCAGAGCCGGAGAAGTGACCCTTTGCGAGTAGATCCCAGACTACTCACTGTTGGCAGTTTGGTTTGGTTTTGATCTGATTGTTAGTGTGCCTTTGTTCTTCCTTCTTGAAGTAAGAAAACATTTAACTTGATTTTTATTTTTACAACCACTCACGGGTGAGAGATTTTGAACTTTGAAGAGATTCTGGATTTTATGCCGGGTGTTGGTGGTGCACGCCTTTAATCCAAGCACTTGGGAGGCAGAGGCAGGCGGATCTCTGTGAGTTCGAGGCTAGCCTGGTCTACAGAGCGAGTTCCAGGACAGCCTCCAAAACAATACAGAGAAACCCTGTCTCGAAAAACCAAAAAAAAAAAAAAAAAAAAAAAAAAGAGAGAGATTCTGGATTTTTAAAGACTGGACATTTTAAAGGCACTGGAATTTTAGTATGTCTGAAATTATAAAGGCGGTGGGACTTCTGAAATTATGTTTTTAATGCGGGATCTCAGGGATGAATGAGAGGAAAAGTTGTGACTTAATGTTGATGTGTTTATGTGGGAAGTAACAAGGGGTCACTTGTGCTGGTTAGTTTTATGCCAACTTGACACAAGCTAGAGTCATCCGAGAGGAGGGAGCCTCAATAGAGAAGATGCCTCCGTAAGATTGGGCTGTAGGCAAGCTTGTGGTACAATTTCTTGATTAGTTATTGATGTGGGAAGGTCCAGCCCATTGTGGGTGGAGTCGTCCCCGAGTTCTATAAGTAGGCTGAGAAACCCATGGGGATTAAACCAGTGAGCCACACTCTTCCACGTCCCCTGCATCAGCTCTGCCTCCAGGATGCTGTCCTGTTTGAGTTCCTGTCTTGACTTCCTTTGGTGACGAGCAGTGAGATGGAAGCATAAGCCAAGTAAACACTTTCCTCCCAAATTTGGTCACAGTGTTTCACCACTGCAATAATAACCCCAATTAAGACATGGTGTCAGATGTTTTACTTGACTTGGTCAAATCAGTGGGTGTTTCTGAAAACAGCTGTTTGCTTGCTAACGGAAATGAAAACGACCCTTTCCCCCAGCTCTTGAGTTACTTTAAAATATCCTCCAGGGTGTGGAGCATGGAAGGGGCACACAGAATGGTCTGTGTAAATAAGTGTCTAGGTCCCACACCCTGGGAAGCCCCGCACCTGATGCACCATGCGTGTGCGTGTGCGTGTGTGTCCTCCCGAGCTGTGCTCTGTCTCAGCTTGGAAAAAACAAATACAAGCTCTTTTGACCTTCTGCTGCGGGGGGGGGGAGGCAGTATGAAGTGTGAGCATCTTGAAGGGAAGGGCTTGAAAGCTTGGAGGATGAGACTGTTGGTGGCAACAGGGTTAGGTCTGTGGGCAAAGTGGCAGGCTGCTTGTGGGGAGTTCTCTGAGCCTCCCTGTGCCTTACCCCACCTCTGAGATGCCTGCCCCAGTGGCTGAGGTGCCAAGGACACCTGTATTGTGATCGGAGCCATAGAAAGGCTTTAGAGAAAGGAGCACTTGGTTCTTAGTAAAAATTTCCTTCAGGGTCAGGAAAGACATGACTTTTCCAGACACAATAGCTTTGATATAGTTTGTTTTTATGGCATAGGGGTTGTAGTCTCAGAAGCACAAGTTGGGACTGTGTCATGCCAGGGTGACCAGTGTTACACTGATATGGATCCTCAGTTCATATTGAAGTTCAGGGAAGACAAGTGATCACAGAGCAGTAATAGCGACAGGTGGGCCACTCTGGGGTCTCTTCCGTGGTTACAGGACTCTGGGTTCCTGTGTTAACCCCGCAGCTACAGCTGGATTGCAAACATATAGGAATTTAGTAGAAAGCTGGTAACGTTCAGGGGGAGTGGGGGACAGGAGCACCTCCTGGTGTCAGCAGGTGGGCAGTGGTGTTAGCGCTGAGCCGTTCGAATGGCTCTGCACACTGGCCAGCGGAGGGTGTGCAGTCAGGAGCGAGTGGCCAGCTGGGCCTCCGTAGGTGTGGACGGCCACTCCAGCTTCTTACTTCTGTATTGTAAGTTTGAACTCCACCTTCCCTTCATATGGGTCATGGGGATTGTCGAAAGTCACGTGGTCTGCCAGGATCTTGCACACAATGATGACTTCTGTGTCCTTGGGGATGTTGAGAAGCTTTGCTGCCACCAGAGGGTTACTATAGTGAGGCTGAAGGGGAAGCACAGGGGTGAGATGCTTGGGGAAAAAAAACATGTTAAGAAAAACAAGGCTATCTGAAGAAGCAGGGGGTGTGGGGGTGTGGGGGTGTGGGGGTGTGTGGGGGGGGAAAGCATAAAGGATTCTCCTGTGGGTCTGTCTTGAGGTAAGGCCTGCTTGGCCCAAAGGAGCCCTGGGGTCACAGAGAGACTGGCTTCTGCCCCAGGTGGCAAACAGGATGTGAAAGTAAAATGGGAGAAAGTAAAATGTGGAGGAAATGCTTTGGAGGGATTCACAGATGCTGGGAGGGCCTGGGAGATCCCACACCATAAGGGAGTCAGGTTGACATTCGTGGGTTTTGAGAGGGGTGCATTTCTAGGTGGATAAAAGAAGTGTCTTGGGGGCTGGAGAGTTGGCTCAGAGGTTAAGAGCACTGACTGTTCTTCCAGAGGTCCTGAGTTCAATTCCCAGAAACCACATGGTGGCTCACAACCACCTTGAATGAGATCTGGTGCCTTCTGCTGGCACGCAGGCAGAAGACTGTATACACAATAAATAAATAAAATATTTTTTAAAAAAGTGTCTGGGACTGGCTAAGTCATGCCTTTGTTGAGTTCATTTTGTTTGTTTGTTTCTTGTTTGTTTTTCAAGATAAAAATCTCATGCAGCCTAGATTGGCCTTGAACATGCTGTGTGACCAAATGATCTTTGCCTCCACCTCTCAAGTGCTGGGATTACAGGTATATAGTACTTTGCTCTGCCTTTGCCTTGCTTTTTATAGAAAATGGCTTTCCTGTTGCTGAGTCTGAGGTAATTTAGCAAGCGCATTGGAGCAGAGTGGAACAGACTTACCTGGGCTTTCTTGCCATAGTAGGGGAAGTAGTGGAGACTGAAGGTGCCATTGGGTGGATAGTACTCGACCTGTAGGGGCTCAGTGTCCTTCCGGGGATTTCGGGGATCATCCTGAGGTGGAGACCACAGCTGAGTCTAGTAAGCACTGGGGCACATGTTCATTTGTGTACAGGTACACGTGTGAGTTATGTGTGTACTGTGTGGCAAGGACTGGTAGCATGGCAGTAATCACATCAAAGCTTTGCATGTTAGTGCAATAGAGTTAGCACCTAGTCAGCTAGTCAGGGCTGAGAGCCTCTCAAGGATATAATTCCTCAAAATGCCAAACCTCAGCCACTTCCCACCCCATTTACTCCATCTTCGAGTCTTGGGTGAGTGATGGGATTGGGGAAGCTGGTTTTTTTGTTTGTTTGTTTGTTAGCTTGTGAGATGCAAGCTGGGGAGACCAAGGGCTCCATTTGCCAAAGCCAGGTTCAGGATTTGTGCAGTTTTCTGGATTAGGAGTAAACACATGTTCCTGGGATCTACTTCCTTTCATTGTTGGAGTCAGACCTGCCCAATGGGTAGTTTACGCTCATCAAGGAACAATGACCTCTCAGAGAAGGTCGGCTTGTGTGTGTGTAGCCAAAGCCATTAAAAAAGTGCAGAACAAACCCCTGAGGCCCTAGGGACAGAGCTCTGCGGGGACATGTGTTCCTTGCATCACTCACGGATGAGTCCCTTTGACGTGTCAGTTAGGACTCAACATTGAAAACAAGCCTGGGAAAACATTTAGTGAAGGCAAGTTTAGTATTCGCTGTTGTACCTAGTCATTTTGTAAGAGGGTTTCCCTGAGGTTAATGCCACCTGAGTAGCTATGCTAAGCCCCAGTAAGCAACAATGCTGTTGGTGATCTGGAATAGTTTCATAAATAAAAACTATAGAGGGTGTGGGAGTAGGGTGCTGGGTCACCCGCATGTCGAGCTTTCTGAAGTGTGGGTGACTGACCGCACGGACCTCATGTGGGGGAGTCCACGGCTACAGCACCCCTCTGTGCCGTCGCTCCAGGCAATGGCTGACAGGTGACCTTGGCATGTGCCCAGGGTAACTTGGGTCCCACCCTCCTCCAGCCCCAGCTGTGCTCACCTGGAAGGTGCAGTCCACTCGGGGGGCTGTGTTGTTGCTGGGAAGGAACTTGACAATCTAGAAGAAAAGCTGTGATGTACCCCTGGTGGCCAAGTGGGTACTCACACACGCATCTGAGCCATTCCCCCACGGTACCGCGGTGTGGGAGGGCCGTTGGCAGCGGCAGAGCTGGGATAGAGCGGCCCTGGTCACTGGCACTGCGTTCAGGTGTGTTGTGGTGATGTGTAGCAGCCTTCCTTGCTGCGGAATGGGTCTACCCACCGCTCCCATATTCCTCCCCTCGGTTTGAGCCTCGGCCATTGTCTCCTGAACTCTGGGAAGACCTTCCCAGCGTGGGGCTTCGTGCTGGGTTCGGTGCATGAGTGTGTGGCTTTCTGAGACTTTGTAAAATGGAAATAGGCGGTGAGAGGCCGATTGGGTCTTTGCCTGCCACTTACTGTCTTGAGCAGTGACCCTGAGCCTCTATTGCCTGAGTGTCACTCAGCTTGACTTCATGTCTGCCTCTTGCTTGCTGTGTCTGTTCTTAGGGCATTGGTGGCACTTGCTGCCCCGTGACTTCAGATGCCACCGGAGCCCAGTGATTCCTGTAGGGCCACCCCTCAAAGACTCCTGTTTCTGGGGCAGAAGGAGACTTGTAAGATGTCCCCAAGTTCTCCCAGTCTGAATTTACGACTCAAGGCCCCTGCTGGCGGAGATCTCTGCTTCATTTGCACAGTTATAAGGCTGGTAAGACAATGTCTGAGTAGAAAGTTCTAGATTTGTGTTTAAGAGCTGAACATGATGAATATGAATGAGTATGGAGTCAGGGCGAGGCACGATACAGGGCCCAGGCCCCATGGTTAAGTGTGAGGAGGGGGCTCTTACCACTCCAGAGTCACCTCCAGAGTGGGGCCCTTGATACTCACCCTGTTCATCTTAATAATGAAGCAGGGCTTTCCCTCCTCAAAGCCAAAGCTGGGGTCTACCAGGCCTGAGCAGTTTTGCAGCATGTCTGCAGTGAATTTGCAGGAGAACTTGGTGTGGTTTGGAGCCAAGAAGCTCTCCTGGAAGAAGTATTTGTCAGAGGTACAGTTGATGCTGTCCTGCTGGGATGCCGGGGTGTAACCTGTGGACCACACACACCTCCTCGTCAGCCAGTCCCATGCTGTCCGTGGAGGAGGTCCCGAGTCCCCAGTGACCCTCTTAGGAGACAGACACATTGCTGCGTCTGCGTCACCCACCTGCTAAGAAGCTGTGAAGGGTGTGTGTGAGGCCAGCCCAGGAGGTATTCTCAGAGACGTTGTAGGAAATCTGCAGCCCTCTTTCCCCGTACACATCGGGCCTCAAGGTTACCCCTGGAAGGAAAGAGCATCTAGATCGGTTTCTCCAAGCGCTCACTTCTACTGAGCCCTGAGCACCGAGGTTGTCCAGTCTCGTAAAAGCCCCAACCACAGTTAGATGCATCCGGAGTGGAACCAGTTCTCACCCTCCTAGGTGAGAGCTACAGAACAGGCACCCTCTAGCCAAGAAAGCTTGGCAGTAACACTGTAGAGAAGTGCCCCCAAGGACTCTGAGGACACAGGTCCCATGGCCTCTGCCCTCTGCAGATGTAGCACAATGGGCATGAAGACCTATCCTGTGCCTGAGACTTTGGATACTCAGGCCCAGCAATAGTGATGCATGCTCCACAGGGGAGTCTGGGCCTGGGGGAGTCACGAGCAAGATTTGTGTGGTGAATGCTAGCCTCTGGGGAGTGCCCCTCATAGCCTGCAGGTGGGTCTCTCGGAGAAAGGAATCTGAACACATGAGCCTGTGTAGTGACAGGTAGATCTCTGTTTGAGGTCAGCCTGGTCTACATAGAGAGATGTCCAGGATAGCCAGGGCTGTCTCAAATGGGGGGAAAAAAAGAAAAAGGCTTTTCACCTGGGTGCCGGAGAGATGGCTCAGCGGTTAAGAGCCACAGGCTGCTTACCCGGCGACTTTAACTGGTCCTGGTAGTCTGGGGTGTAGGGGTCGATGGTCTGCATCAGCACGTAGATGCACAGGGAGAAGAGCCCGGTCATGACCACGTAGAAAGCTGCATAGTAGAGGCTGATCCACACTGCGGAGAGAGAGCTGGAAGTAGCAGCCCCAGCTGAGGGAATGCGCATGGCACAGGCCCACTGCGTTTGCCGTCTCCAGCGCAGAGCACAGTCGTGACGCCGCACCATCAGCACCTCTACTGAGTTCCAGAACTTTCTCATCTGAGGGGAATACCCGAGCCCTTTGACACCCTCTTACCCTCACTGCTGAGGGCTGGCGCTCACTGTCCACGCCATCTCTGATCTTGTCCCCCCCCCTCATACAAACAGAACTTCAGGGTATGCTCATGGCCTTGTGTGGGCTCCTGTCACACCCCCTTGCACATTAGCGGTGACTATGCGTGCTTGGTGCACTGACCACTGTATCTGTAGCCATAGTAGCGGGACCTCGGAGCATGCTCCGTGCCCCGGAGTTCCTGTTGCTTCCCACACTACAGGAAGGGAAAGGCAGAGAAGGCAGCTGCTGGCCAGAGTGACCCCCAGTGCACGGTCTGACTGGGCAGGGCCACGGCTGAGTATGTCTGGGTTGTGCTCTGAGGACCTGGCAGGTACTTGCCCTGTGTCCCACAGAGAAGGTTGGCAGGCATGCCCGACAGGCCCAGCTCCCTGGCTCCTGGCACTGTTGCTCAAACATCAGTGGAAAGAGATGTTCTAACCCCGGCGTGAGCCAGGCTCCTGAAGACTCCTTTGATGACATTCCTTTTGAGTCAGTTGCTAGGGGACCACACCCCTCTGGGACATGGCCTTTGACTTGGGCTACCGTGAAGCCCCCACACTTGTGTTTTCAATGGTTTAGCCAGGGGAGCCACTGTTAAGAAACACCCGGTCAGAAGAGGGTTTTTGTGATGGCTGTAGCATTGGTCTTCCTGGGGAGGTCTCTAAGAATGTGGGCTGCTCCTTCCAAATGCATGATGTAGGTGTGGCTTCCTCCTAGTAAGTCTTTCTTTAGTGACCCAAAATGGGGCTAAAAGGCAGGACTGAGTCAGTGGGGGTAAGATATGGTGGGGAGGTCACAGCTATGAGTTTGCGCTCTCTCTGTCTCTGTGTCTCTGTCTTTGTCTCTGTCTCTATCTGTCTGTCTGTCTGTCTGTCTGTCTGTCTGTCTGTCTGTCTGTCTCTCTCTCTCTCTCTCTCTTTCTCTCTCTCTCTCTTCAAGGCCTCCATGGAGGGCCAGCACAGCAGTGGCCTGTTTCAGAGCTGTGTTTCCATGGACACCAGGTACTGTACGTGGGTTTGGATGTTGTAGTGTCCGATGGTCTGACCCTGTGCTTTTAGGATTGCCAGGGCTGTACACCTGCTTAACCTCATGGTCTACAGGGGTGGGTGTCAAGCATGCTCAGGAAGGGCCAGCAGATTTCCCATTGCAGGGCTGACATGGTCACTACAGGTTCCTACCTGCTGTGGCTTCTGTCTAACTCATCTACCTTCCTGGGACCTGAGTGCCCGCAGGTAGAATCTCAGCTTTGCTCGCTGCTGGCCCATCCAGCCTCACAAGCCCTCTCCCTGATTGTTCAGCTTATTATAGGTGTGAGTCAGGCCTCGATAACTCCCGGGTGTGGATGAAGGGTCCCGACTTTGCCACTATCAGGATTGGTCCCCAAGCAGGCAACGCCATGGAATCTCACAACTCGAGGGCTATGGGTGGTAAGAGCTCCATGTCACACAGAGAAAGAGTGTGGCCCAAGCCACTGAAACTTCTGCTGCTCCCCGCCTATGGTCTCCAGCCCCTATTTCCTCTAAGACTGCGTGCACCTCTCCCCATAGGAGTAACTTGCCCCATTCCTGTTTCGTCCCTTCACTTGAACAATGCTTTCTTCAGCCCCTGCAACTGTCATCCCCAGACACTGAGGCCAAGTCCTCAAGTCAGGCTGTGAAACCATTCCAGGAAGTTCTCAGTGGCATTGTAGCTATCAAGGAGGCTTGCCGGAGCGTTGGCAGCTAGAGTAGCCCTGCCACCTAAGGTTCCTGAGAGGAGAGCGGGCAGCGCCATCATCTCCCCCCTGGGTCCCATCTGTTGTCCCTTCTTCATGTGACCCTCTTCCTGGGGGGGGCTCAAGTACCAGCCCTGCCTCTGTGTGTCTCACTGATGTACGGTGTCTTTCTGGTTCCTCTCTGCTCTGCAGCTGATGGTAATTTCCCTGTGTTGCCAGGGGTCCTCTCTGGCACCGGGAGGCCTCAGGGTATTGAGGAGGGCATGCCCCATCTCCTTCTATGTGAACGGTGTGCGCTTTTCATGTGGTAGCACACTCAAGCTGGGCTGAGGCTAGCTGAATTGTCGTACAGTTGGGTTATTAGGTACCACCCTCTGGGAGTCTGCTCTCATCTCGCTTCTCAAGGGCCCTGAGATGGGTGGTGGTAGATGGTCAGCCAAAAGAGCCTTTGCTCTGTGCACAGACCTGAGGGGCCTTGTGCTGTATCCCCCGTATGACCTCCGTGGGAACCCCAAGGGATAGGGCCTGACGTTGCTGTCTGAGGGGTAAGGTGGCATAATACATCCTGTATTCCCCAGTGATGTAGCCTTGCAAAACACTCGCTGCATGCCTCCAAGCTCTGTCTGTAACTCCCATGTCATGGGTCCTGGAGAGCCTGAGAGAGATTCACTCTTTGGGGTCTGAGGGGTACGTCCTGTTTTGTGGAGGATGTACTCTGTGAGGGGATATCCTGAACAGCCGCACAGTCTTCCAGTCTGTGAGGACTCCTTTGTTCCTATGGTGGCCCCAGAAGGAAGGGTCCCCAGGTCACCACGGGGCAGCCATAAGAAAGGGACTCTGCAGATATATCTACCTAGCTCACCTAGCCCACACTTGACAGTGACAGTGGCACAGGGCATCTCAGATGCAGCCTGGGAACCAGGGAGATCTCCCAACATGCCCAGCACATTAAAGTCATGGCAACCGTCATGATAAAACAAATCCATTGAAGTAAACCCCTGTCTCC
This sequence comes from Mesocricetus auratus, assembly GCF_017639785.1. Taxonomy (NCBI): domain Eukaryota; kingdom Metazoa; phylum Chordata; class Mammalia; order Rodentia; family Cricetidae; genus Mesocricetus; species Mesocricetus auratus. Next base: position 6,004,236 of record NW_024429212.1, on the reverse strand, counting down.
CAAATTGTCTGAACAAGAAACTACCTTTACTTGCTATAACTTAAAAAATAAATATTAGTTTCAGGAAGAGCTTTAAAATTATGTTCCAAAGTCAAGGATGAAAAGGGGCCAGTCTTGGACCTGCATTGCAGGTGTTGTAGAGTCCTGAGCCTCAGGGCCATCTGGGGACCCTCTAGGGACTCTGGCTTCCTCCTGAGAGGTGAGGCATGGCCTGAAGTGTGTTCCCAGGTGCCCCGGCAGGCTCTGGGTCCTGCTGGCTGCTGGCCCCTGCCTCACCCCATGCCCCCTTCCCACGGCCCACACGTACCCCACCGGGCTGGGGTGCGGCCCAGCATCTGCCCAGTGTCCGGGTTCCAACAGTAGTGCCGGAATTCGGCCATGCGTTGGCTGCATGACTTCTTCTCCTGCAGGGCCGCCATGTCCTCTCCTGCTTGCCTGGACTGGACCCAGGAAGTGTCCTCTGGGGCTTATAGTCTCCTCTGCATAAGGCCAAAGGCATCAGAGCCAGCTATCAGTCCGCACTATCACCTCTACAAACACAAGGGAGGGCTGGGGCTGGCCTGATATCTGCCCTCTACTGTCCCAGAAGTCAGTTGGTCCTTGCGACGCCCTTGGCTGACAACTTAACCTGCCCTGGTGGAAACTGAAGGGAAGTGTTTCTGGTACGAACAGCCTTCCAGGTTGTGCCTCATCTCTCCTTCTGGGGGGAAGACTCAAACTGGCTCATCCCAGGTCAAATGTCACAGGCCTGAGACCTGCTGCCCCACCACTCAGGTCCCTGGGTCCTCGAACTGCTTCCTTAAGTCTCCCCTCCTCACTAGGACGGTGGAGAAGTTGCCTGAATTGTGCCCACAACTGCCTGAGTGGCCCTACAGCCGTGCCTTTCTCAAGCGTTTTCAGCTGCTGATGGTGCTCAGCGCAGACTCACGGGGGGGGAGGGGTGAGCACCGGTAAAGAACAGCAGTGAGCCAAGATGGAGGCGCCGTCAGGGAGGGACTCTGTCTTCCAGCCTCTGCATGAGGATAACGTCCTCCTGCCCTTGTGCCGTTAAGATTCCTTGTGTCTGCTGACCCGAACAAGGGGGAGATCTTGGACCTTAGACTGATGGCTGAGAGGCCAGCATGGGGCTGGCCCAGACCCCCTGAATGTGGGTGTCAGTGAGGAGACTCAGGCAATCTATGGGGCCTTGGGTAGTAGATCAGTATTCATCCCTGGAACACAAATGGTCTTTGGGTGCCCATCCCACAATGAGGGGTGCTCTCTCAATCTGGACACTTGGGGGAGGGCCTGGGCCCTCCCCGGAACAAAATGACAGACTCTAGAGATCCCTCATGGAGGGCCTTACCCTCCCTGGGGAATGGAGTTGGGATTGGGTGGGGGGGTGGGGGCCTGGTGGGGAGGGAGCGGGCGTGGGGGGAGGGAGAGGGAGCTGGGACTAACATTGAAGCATACGTGTTTCTAATTTAAATATATAATAAAAAGTGTTAAAAAAAGATTCATTGTGTCTGCTGAGAGAATCCCACTCCTGGGGTCTGGAGGTGCTCCTGGGTTTGGTTTGTTCCGCCCCAGCTTCTTGCTGATGAGGCTCTGATGTTGGAATTGCTGGGTGGAGTGTTTCTCATATTCTGATAGGCTGGAGAGACTGCAAATGTCTAAAGCAAGAGCATTTGTGGACAGCGCACGAGGGCTACGGATGCCAGATGCCTGTCCCCACAGGGCGCTCCGTGGGTGTCCCTCTGCTGCTGTCCTGGGTACCACATGGGAAGAGCTCCCCAAATGCTCTGAATGGGCAGCCAAGTCAAGTTGAAAGCAGTGTCTTACTGGCTGGGTGTCTACTCCTGAAAGCAGACAGTTGGCCAAGGAAGTGGGCTGGGCTCTGCGTCTTTTCAAATGTACCTAGGACAAAGCCTGGCCCATGTGAACGGTCACCACTGGAAACTCACTATTGTCACATCTATGCAGGCTTTCCCTCTTAGTGAATGTGTAACCAAACTGGCTTCTTTGGGTAGAAGAGCAACCCTGAAAAACCGTGTGGCTTTTATTTTGTGCCCCTCCCCCAGTATGATTTAGTTGTCTGCAAGCAGTCTAAAATTTAGATGGGTTTCCATCCTTGTAGACTGGATGCTTATAACTTCTCAGTGAACCAGTCCTGCTCATTCTCTTTGGCACGCAACCACTTACAATGTTAGGGGTTTTAAAACCAAGTGAATGGCCGTGGCAGATTCTAGCTGATCACACAACCTGGGGGTCCCCAGCCTATGCGTAGGGACACAACAGTGTCTGTCAACTCGGGGCCAGTCTTATATGAACCTAAAGGTGCCACATGGATGTGGATTCAGATGTGCAGGGTCTGGAAATTGCTTGTAAGCCTGGATGTGTAAGCAACCAAAGATACCTGTGGGGCTAGAGTTGGCACATGTAGACCCAAGCCCCCCTGGGGACTGGCAAACAGGGTTGTGAAGGCATCTGAGAGCCTAGCCACCGTCTGTCAGTCCTGAGCCATAAGCAAATGGAATCTTGGTTCTCCTTATTCTATTCCTCATTTGGCTCCAGCGATGGTTTTGTGTTAGGGTAGGCTCCCGGGCTCCCTGCCTTTGGCTGTTGGAAAGAAGTAGGAAAATTTTAGGGCACTTCTTGGACCTTTTCAAGCTGAAGTCAGAAGAACTTCCTTGAAGCCATGTCAGCTTCAGATCCCTGGGAAACAGGAAATGGACAGTGAGACAGACCATGGGTGAATGCAAAGCCGTATTTCCAAACGAGGCACAAAATACCCATAGATGGCCTGAGAAATCCGCTGACTGTCAGCAGGAGTCAGGGACACAGGCTTCTGGGAAGGGAGGCTCCATGATGATGAGATGTGACCTCTAATGACTCCAGGAATCTATTTCCTCTGGACTTAGACAAGGAGGGGAAAGACCCAAGACAGCACCTGCCTCTACCACCCCTTCCATTAAACAGGAGCAGGTACCACAGAGAGAACACAGGACATTAAAAGGGTATCTTAAAGGAGGTCCTCCATATGACCCAGCTACACCACTCCTGGTTATCTACGCAAGGACTCTTAAGTCAGCACATCCCAGAGATGCTCACACATCTGTGTTTACTGCAGCTGTGTTCACAACAGCTGAGTTACAGGAGCAGCCTAAGGGTTCGACAGCAGAGGAATGGTTAAAGAATGTACGTGATGGGGTTGCTCCTCAGCCACATACACGGAAAAAAATGATGTCATTTGCAAGGAGAGAGATAATCAAGGGAATTAATGGTCTCTCTCTCTCTCTCTCTCTCTCTCTCTCTCTCTCTCTCTCTCTCTCTCTCTCTCTCTCTCTCTCTCTCTGTATTGTGTGTGTGTACACAGTACAGCAGTGACCCTGGGTCTGGCCATGGTGGTCTTGAAGCAAAGTGTGTTAAAAGCTTTTTCACCTTGAGATCTCATGCAAAACAAAACATGGGCACATTAGGCTTTCATATACTATTTCAATGATGTCTTCCGTTAATAAAGTAAAACTGCAGATTATTTGTTTACAAGGTTTATGACTCCATGATTTTTAAGATCTGCTTTGTTGTAGACGCCTTTTGTTCTGTATTACACCTTGTCAGAAGTGAATGTCTGTGTCAGGGGCCATTATCCTTGCCTGTGTTTCCCTGTATGACTCATTAGACTTGTAAATTTTGGTTCAACCAGTCTCCTCTGCTAGCAACCCCCAAAACCCTAAGAGAAACTAGTGTGTGTGTATGTGATGGTGTCTTTGAAGATAGAGGAAATGTGGTATTTGCAGAGACCAGTGCCTTCTTTTGATCATCCTTTCTTGCATTTTAAAAATTGCACTATTATTTATTTACTGGGGAAGGGGTCACATATGTCCCATGTCATGTGTGTGGCAGTCAGAGGGAAACTTGAGGAGGGGGTTCTCTCCTGCACCATTTGGGTCCCAGGGGTCCAGCTTGGCAGCAAGCACCTCTACCCACTGAGCCATCTTGCTGGCCCAAATTATTGCAAACTCTGCTTTTTTATGTAAAAATTTTAAGGCTTTAATATTCATCATTTGCAATGTGTGTGTATTTATAATGTGTATGTTTATAGTGTGTATGTGTGTTTATATTATGTGCATTTATGTATGTGTATTTATTGTGTACGTGTTTATAGTATGTGTGTTTGTGGATGTGTATTGTGTGTGTATTTATAGAATGTGCGCTTGTGTATGAGTATTGTGTGTGTTTATAGTATGTGTTTGTGTATGTATATTTATTGTGTGTGTTTATAGAATGTGTGTTTGTGTATGTGTATTTATTGTGTGTGTTTATAGAATGTGTGTATGTGTATGTGTATTGTATGTGTCAGTGTGTGTGTGCAACTTTGTAGAGTTGGTTTCTTTCTTCCACCCTTACATCTCAGCAAATGGTGGGAAGTAGTTGGATTTCATTAGAAAAAGAAGCCTCAACTAAATCTCACACCTTTTACAGAAATGAACTCAAGTGGGTCATGAACTTGGATGTAAATGGAAAACTATAACCTTCAAGAAAAGACATGGATGGAAGTCTTTGAATCTAGGGCTAGTCTAAGAGCCCTTAAACTCAATACCAAGAAAGGAATGTATAAAAAGAAATCTGTAAATTGGACAGAACAACTTCTGCTGGGGAAAGTCCAGGTATAAATGAAAAGACATGTTGCCACTGGAGACAACATTTGAAAAGCACCATGTGAAATATGCAAAGGGTGCTTCAGAGTAAGTGATTAAAAAAACAGCCCCACGATTAGAATACGCTAGGAGGGTACTGGCAATGCTACCCAAAGTGGAGGCTTGGCTGGCACACTGGCCTGTAGGAACGTGTTCTGTATGGCTAAACCCTGGGGAAAGGCAAACTAAAACCACAAAGACCCAGGGCTGGAGAGAGAGATGGCTTAGTGGGTAAGAGCACCGGCTGTTCTCCCAGAGGACCTGAATTCAGGTCCCAGCACCCGCATGGCAGCTCACAACCATCTATAATGGGATCTGATGCCCTCTTCTGGCATGTAGGCATACATGCAGGCAGAACACTCATACATTTAAAAATACATAAATACGTAAAAATGTAAAAACCCACAAAGACCAAAGAAACCATTTTCAGAAAAATTAGCAGAGTTGGGTATTATCATGTTGAGGGAAATAAGGCGGACTCAGAAAGACACGTGTTTTCTGACAGATACAGAAGCGAGATAAAACAGAAACAAAGATATTCCAAGAGACGTGACAATAGAAGGGGGAACTATTTGGGAAGGAAATTGGTGGGTAGAGGAGGGGAGACCAGAGAGTAATAGGGTTGATATGTTCAGAATACATTCTGCGTGTGTGAAAATGTCACAGTGAAACTCGTTTTATACAACTAATATATGCTAACGAAAAACATTATCAGGGCAAGGTGGTCAAACAAGCTTCCAGTCCTGTCAAGGATGTGGGTGTCTGGCTTTAATGGCTGCTGGTGGGAATTAACGATGGGCACATCTCTGGAAATCAGTCTGTCAGTTGTTTTCAGAGCAAACCCATCGCTACCCAGATTTACACTCTTGGCTATTTATCCCAGAGAAGTAGAAATTTGCATACAAAAATACAGTAATGTGTACAGTAGCTTTGTGTCTAACAGCCCACACCTGGAAAGAATTCCAAAATCATCCTCTGGATGCCTGGTTTGACCAGGGAGCATCTACACAGAGCATGGAACAATATTTAGCTACAAGAAGAAAGGAGCTGTGGGCACCTGCCATCCACTTCTAGAGAATTCCCTGAGAGGGAAAAGCTAGTCCCCCCAAAGGGCCCATGCTCACACAGTGTCCAAAGGGCCTACGCTCACACAGCGCCCTATCAGTGGTACAATGTGACCCCAGAGAGTAGGCCTGTGGGTCTCTGTGGACTGAGGGTGTGGGTAAGGCTTTGTCTACAAAGGACAGCTCAAGGGTCCTGGTGCCATGGGTCGCCTGAGTCTATTGGTCATGTCAGATACCGGCTAAGATGCTGTGCTGAGATTTGGGGGAGTTATTACTTTAGGGATCCCTCTCCTTCTTCCCCTCTCCTTACCAACCCCACAGCTATATGTACTCTGCTGTTTCCTCCAAAGTTTAGCTGAACAGCGATGCCCAGAGATGAGTTTGGGAAACACTATATACCCTGGCCCTCTATCTGAATATTCTGGGCCAGGAACCAAACTTGTCCTGCCTTGGTCACCAAATTCTCCTCAGCCCCTTCCACAAGAGGCCTTCCTGGTATATGAAAGCAGTCTGGAATTCTTCAGCCCTAGCCCTCTCCTGGTCTGGTCAACCACTCAGGAGCCTGTCAGCCATGGAGGCCTGAGCTCCTCTGCCAGGCCCTCCGAGGCAGGTGGAATGTGGATTTCAGTGTGGCTCTGCTGGCAAGGTACCCCATGGTTGAGAACCATGTCCCCTTTGGTCCCGATTGGTGCAAGAATCAGATATTGTCTGTCCAAGGTCACCAGCTGCTAGGTGGCGGGGCTGGGACTAGCTCAGGTCACTTGGGGACAGTGAGATATTGTTTACCTCAAATATTTACTTGCCAGTCTTCCTGTCACAAGCCCTTGCTAGAAGGTGGAGGTGGAAGAGGGGGTTGGCATTCACCAGAAGGTTCCTACAGTCACAACAGGAGACCCTGTCCCCACCTGAAGCACCCTTCTGCTGGGCGCCACCCTAGCCTCCTGACTCGGGCTTTGGTTCATTCTGCAGGACTTCTCTGTCTCTTCCCGGAAAGTGCTCCCTCCCTGCGGCTCCTCCTCAGATTGCCAGGAGCCCCTACAGGCACGACAGTTGTGATTCCCCAGCAGATGGTGACATGCCCATTGACTCTGCCATTCCCAGGTGTGGCCTGGATGTGATCACTGTCTAAGCTAGTCCTGGGTGTGCCCCAGATGTGTCCCTGACATCTCCAATCTGTCTCAGGTCTGCCCACCTGAGTCCCTGTGTCCTAGGTGCATCCCAGGCTCGTGCCTCGTGAGTCTCCCTGCTTGACAGGGGACTCGGTGTGATGGTCTGGGGCTCCCCTGCGCCCTGTGTTTGCCCTCTAGCCACCTTGTAGCAATTCTCCAAGGAGAAGACGAGTTGATCGCCATCAAGTGTCCATGGTCTCACCTACGGATGGGGAAACCGGCCACTGGGCAGATTCTCTCCTGCGGCTCTCTTAAGGGTAGAAATAAAACGGTGTGGAAGACAACCATCTTTACACATGGAGGTTGCTCCTGGGACTGCCTGCCCTCTGTCGCAGACCCATGTCCCAGCAGGACACGGAGGGGTCCTGTGTACCTGCCAAGGCTGGAGAAAGACAGAACTGCTCCCCAGGGGCTTCCAGGAGTCTGTGGTGTGCCCTTCCCTTGGGAGCACGAAGGCAGTGCCGAGGGAGAGAGAGCCGAGCTGAACTCTAATCCGATTTGGAGCGGCTTAGGGAATTGTCTTTTTATGGCACCTGCCTGGTCACCCCTAAGGTGTCCTCACTGACCCCGGGGCTGGATTTAGCTAGATGCTTGTTAGCCCTGGTCTCACTGGCTTCTCAGTGGCTCCCCAAGCAGCCTGGCTACAGCTGCATGCTTCCCAAGCCCCACAAGGGCAGTCACAGGCCACAGGCCAAGGGCACAGGGTCAGGCTTGCTTTGGCTGCAGGGGCCTTGAGTGTCCCTTCAGCTTATGGGTCCTCACGCTTGAGGTGGACACGAGACATCATCGGGATGGATTTCGGGTCCTTGGAGACTGTCGTGGCCAACTCTGCCTTCATCGCTGCCCGTGGCAGCTTTGATGGAAGCAGCACCTCCTCTTCCCGGGACAAGAAGTATCTGGCCAAGCTCCGGTTGCCCCCACTGTCCAAGTGCGAGGGTCTCCGTGACAACCTCAACCTGGAGTTTGAGAGCCTGTGCTCAGAGCAACCCATTGGCAAGAGGCTCTTCCAGCAGTTCCTGAAGACAGATGACAGGCACGTGCCAGCCCTGGAGCTCTGGAAGGACATTGAGGACTATGACACGGCCGATGATGACCTGCGGCCGCAGAAGGCACAGGCCATCCTGGCCGACTACCTGGACCCCCAGGCCACGCTCTTCTGCAGTTTTCTGGACCAGGGCATGGTAGCAAAAGTGAGGGAAGGGCCAATGGGAAGCCAGGATGGCCTCTTCCAGCCTCTGCTGCAGGCCACGCTGGACCACTTGAGCCAGGCCCCCTTCCAGGAGTACCTGGAAAGCCTGTACTTCCTGCGGTTCCTCCAGTGGAAGTGGCTGGAAGCCCAGCCCATAGGCGAAGACTGGTTCTTGGACTTCAGGGTCCTGGGGAAAGGGGGCTTTGGGGAGGTGTCCGCCTGCCAAATGAAGGCGACCGGCAAGATGTATGCCTGTAAGAAGCTCAACAAGAAGCGTCTGAAGAAGAGGAAGGGTTACCAGGTAGGGAGGGAGCCCGGCAAGCAGAGGACGCTCTTGGGACCAGAGGCATGGTAGGATGCTGGCCGGGCACCCACCTGCGGAGCTCTGTGTAGGCCTTAGCTACTGTGCGTGCATCCTGCCGTTTGGACACCCCCCCCCTCGCCCCAGCTCTGACAGCCATTGGCAATCTGCAGGAGCAGATTCAGGGGGAGAGCCAGTTGCAGACAGCCGCTGTCTGGAGCATGCATCTGGCTATCTAGACACCTTTCCCCAAAGTGTGGTTCCTGTTGTGATTACATACAGGGGAATGTAAGGGGGGACTCTGTCAGCCGAACATCACTTTGGCAGGCACTGTCTACATGAGGCAGAGCCCATTAGTGATGCTGGCGTGCCAGACTACTCTTCCTGAACACAGGTTTCCAGGGGACAAGAATGACTGGAGGACATAGGCAGGCTGCCAGTATTTTATTTCCTTCTTTGTTGGCGTCAGTGTCTAGTTAAGGCAGGATCAGCGAAAGCGGCTTATTGTCCAAGGGACACAGCCCTGCCGTACAGTATAGCTAATGCTGTGAGACTCTTAAGACTGGACACCAGACCCAGCAGGTCCCTGAGCCTTCAGTGAAAGGTCAAACATTAGGTGCAAGCAGCAAGTGGGGGTGTCAGACAAATCCAGGTTCCTTCAGCAGGGCCCTGGAGACCGCACCTCATGGTGGACTAACGTTAGTCTTTAAGGAAGGGCTCTATCCTCAGGTGTGGAGGCGTACACCTTTAATTCCAGCACTCAGGAGGCAGAGGCAGGCGGATCTCTGTGAGTTCAATGGTCTACGTGGAGAGTTAGGAAAGCCAGGGCTATATAGTGAGACCATGCCTCAAAAACAGGCAACTCCAGTTTCATGGACCTGTAACCTGGGTTCTGGGTTGCTCACATCTATATGCAACCCAGTACAACACTGAGTCTTTCCTGACTCCAGTGACTTGGTGGGGCACATGCAGAATGAATCGGCTTGGCCTACCGGCCTCATTCTTTCCACACTTTCGGATGCGTAGAATAAAGATGAACAATAAAGCATGGTCTACTGGAAACTTGGGCTGCACCGGGAGTTAGCTGGATACAGGCCATGGTGGAGCGAGCATGGTGCAGGGGGAGGGTGGATGCCAAGGCTGAGTGAATGAATGAATGAATGAATGAATGCCAGATCTCACACATTGCAAGCCTGCCCTGTGCTGTGGCCAGCGTGCAGGCTGCTCTCCACAGCGCATTCCCGAGGACTGAGGATCACAACTCTGCTTCCAGGGTGCCATGGTTGAGAAGAGGATTCTGGCCAAAGTTCACAGCCCGTTCATCGTGTCTCTGGCCTATGCATTCGAGACCAAGACTGACCTCTGTCTGGTGATGACCATCATGAATGGAGGTGACATAAGGTAACGGTGTCCAAACCTGGGGTTAGTTTCAACTAGGTAACCAGTTCATGTCCAGTGGGGCCCCAGGACTTAGGCTGTATCTGTCACTGCACACTCTTGAGTATCCCCACGATTGTTGGGGACAGGTGGCAGGGGCGTGTGGTGCTGTGGATGGCTGTGATGGGTTGAGAGGACTAAGAAATAAAAATTGACAATTCCATCAGTGCCCAGTCCTCTAGGGACAGATAGCTGGAAGATAGAGCCAACTTGCCTGTTGCCTACATGGAAGAGTGCCACCCCTGATGGTGCTTGGATTGGCCGAGCCTGATGGTGCTCTGAGGTTTTCCCTGCATCCTTGGGGAGGTCAGGTGACCGGCTTTCACTGACTTGGTGGCTTCACCACTCTTTACCTCAGTTTCCTGTTGTGCAAAATAGAGACAAATAATAATGACCAAGACAGTCTCAGGAGGGGAAGTGGTGGGGCCTTCCGGGTAACGGGCACACAAGGTTAAAATGATGAGATTCTTGGGTAGCTGGTGCATGAGGCTAACTCTGTGAGACCCTGAGGTGCCTTGGGAATGGAGGGCTCCACTCAAGGGAGCTACAACCTGCAATGCCCATGCCTCTGCCTTCCTCTGTTTTTATTTACGGCACTGCTCAAGCCTTTCCTTCAGATAAGTAACATGAGGTCTAGACAACCAGTCTGTGTGAGAATCCCATTGAAGGAGAAGAGAGCTGCAAGGGATGCTAGCGGTTCTAGCGTTGCAGGTTGTTCTATCCTCCCCTCCCAGGGGCCTCTGGTCTGCACCCACCCTCCCTGTCGCTTATGTCATTCATGTCCTTCAACCATGAGCTCTGCTTCCCTGTAAAGTGCTGATCTGGCACGTACAAGAAAGAAAGCAAAAGAAGGACAAACTTCAGGGTCCTTGGGAGAAGGTGGCTGCGAAGGAAGTGCTGTTGTCGAATTCAGTGAAGATCACAGCTTACTTAGGGAGTTGGGGGTTGCGTGTGGGTTAAAGAAGTAGGGCTGACTCACTTCCCTTGGCCCTGCCCTGGAACTGCTCTGGGGTCAGAAGGAAGGAGGTGTTAAGCAATAAGCTGTATGACCTCTAACAGTCATGGATAAGGTGTGAGCTATCTGAGGCCTCTAGCCTTGGTTTCTTCAGGAGAGCATTGATTCCTGGTCCCAAGGTGACCACTCTGTGTTGATGTGTGTGTGCCCTGAGACCCTGTCTCTGTCTCTGCATTTACTGCCCTGAGGTGTGTGTACTTCCCATGGTGTTCGATCCCCAGGTACCACATCTACAATGTGGATGAGGAGAACCCTGGCTTCCCAGAACCACGAGCAATCTACTACACAGCACAGATCATCAGTGGCCTGGAGCACCTGCATCAGAGGCGCATTGTCTACCGTGACCTCAAGCCGGAAAATGTGCTGTTGGACAATGATGGTGAGCCCCTGGAGGGATGGAGGCCACGGCGGCCTGAGGGGCCCAAAGCATGGCTTCTTCAGCCTCTCTGAAAATCACTGCAGAGGAACCTAGTGGGTGTTAGGGTATAAAGGACAGTAGTGTATATGCGTGTCTGTCTGTCTGTCTGAATATGGCAGGCGTTACATGGTTATGTGTAAGGTACGTGTAGTTTGCCTATCATGTGCATGATACGTCTTTGTGGGGAATGGTATGTATAGAGTGTGGGTATGTGTGTACATAGAACATGTGAAGTGTGCTTTTCTACTGTGCAGGGAGCATTGCCAAGCCCTGGGCTCACCTGGCACCTCTATTCTGTGGAATGTGTGTGACCTCAGCTTATATTTACTTTAAGGCAATATCCGAATCTCTGACCTTGGATTGGCTGTGGAGCTGAAGGAGGGGCAGAATAAGACCAAGGGCTATGCAGGGACCCCAGGTAAGATCAGCATCGGAGGAGGGGCCTAGAGAGGCTTTGCACCCAGGAAGAGGCCTGGGTCATTCTCTCTCCCAGATCCAGAGACAGCAGGGTCCCCAAGATCTAAGGTGGTAACAAAGACTGGGGGTTGTGGACTGTGGTTCCCTTATCCCCAGAACAAACAAGTGATAATTGGGTTTTGCCCAGCAGCTCAAGAGCTATTTGTTCCCTGCCGTGACAACCTCTACCCTACCTTAGGAATCTCACTGGCTTACTGCCTCACCTTCTAGGGCAAAGCTGCCCCTTTGATACCTTGATGGGTAGAGAGAATACAGGGCTTGCACACTAAGTGGCTTCTTGGGCATTGACAGAATGAGTTTATCTAGGGTGTCTCATGGGAGAGCTGGAGCCTGTTTGGGTCACATCACAGAGCACTGGGGACAGAAACTTTCCTCAGACAGCCCTTTCTAGTACCCTGGTAGGTGCCACCACTATGCAGGGTGGGCACATGTGTCTCTGTGTGCATACACGCATACCTGTGTGAACACACATTCCCACATGTATGCTTGCTTTCATGTGGTATATACAATTGTATGTCTTGTAGGTATGACTGCATGTGAACATGGATGCCTTTATGTCTAAATACATGTGTGGATGAGCATGAACCTGTACATGCATGTGTATCTATGAACATCTGTGCATATCTGTTTGTACATGTATGTAGGTACACACCTCCCTCTTTGTGCATACATGCATGTGTGTGTATGAAGGCACCTCTGTGTATGCATGCATTCATGATAGTCTCTGTGTGCATATAACATATTTGCAAGTATGTGTGTGTATGCATCTTTACAAATGTGTCTTTGTGCATTCAAATGTCTGTATGTCCCTCTGCATATGTACATATTTCGTGCATGAATTGGTGGACGTATGAGTGTGTTCATGTGTGCAAGTGTGCAGGCATCTCTGTGTGTATGCTCTGTACCTGTATCTGTGCATATATGGGCATGCATCTCTATGTGCACATATGCTTTGTGTACATGCACACTCGCTCATGTATGTGTGACTGCGGATGCTTCCACGTCTAAGTGCATACACACTTGTGGCCGTCTGTGTTTGGCTTCCTCTGTTACTGATCTTCCTTCATCCTCCTCAGAGCAAAGGAGAGAGGCAGCGAGTGCAGAGGGGAGAAGAGACGTGAGTCAGGTGGAGTAGGTGCATGGTCCAGGCCCATGCTTAGTGGCTCGATCTGCCAGAGCCTTTGTTTCTAACGCTTACCTCACAGGCTTATGAGTCTGTTAAGTGACGCTATACACCTGGCGCTTGCCTGCCGTAGACACGTCCTTCCTGTCTCCACATCCCGGATTGTCGTATTCAGGTTGATTTCCAGCAGGATTTCTTAGGGATTTTCCTTCTTGCCTTGGCTGTCTGGCTTCAGACAGAACCCAAGTTGGGATGTATACAGAGTGGAGATAGGACCTTGCTTTGTGTCACAGAAAGGTCCCTGTGTCACCAGGACCCTGTACTTCAGGTACCATCTGAAACTGTTTCTGATGCCATGGCGGGTGACAAGAGCTCCCCCACATTCTGGGTAGGACAAATCCATACTGGTCCTCAGGAGGCATGGCGGCTGTCTAGCCTGGGTCTTGGTTGCTGGTGGGTGCTGATGGTCCTGTGCAGGTGAAGGAGACTTGACAAAAGGATTCTGGAAACAGCTTGGCTTGGAGCCATCACACAGTCTCTTGAAGACATGGCTGCACCTGTTTTCATGAATTAGCCCAAACTTCACTTGGATCTCTTTAGTCCACTGCAAGTCCTGGATCCACTGAAGCAAGATTAGAAGAAGTTACTTTAGGACCAGAAACTGGTCTTGTTCCGGACTAAGTATTGGGGCTCAACTGTCCACGAGAGGGCGCCATTGCCTGCCCAACCACCACCTTACTGAGCTTGCTGCATCTGACCCTTCAGGTGGAGGCAGCGGCATCTCTACCCACATGGGAATCCCTTGGCTGGGACTTCAATATGGGCTCTGCAAATGCTGAGTTAGGAGGCAAACTAGAAGCTGCTATTCCAGGAACCAACAATCACTGTTCTAGACAGTTCTCCCACTCTGCAGACGCCCAGCTCAGCCCACAGCTGCCGGCTGTGCATGGGGGAGGTTCTTCCTCTGGATACAGGAAAGGTGCACCTCTGTCTTCCCCTTCCTGCCATGAGGGGATGAGCTCATTACAGGAGACGCAGAAATCCACTTGCTCCCTCATCCAATAACTCATAGGTGCTGGCTCTGCAGCAGCAGTATTTGCAAAAACTCCGGAAGGCAAAGGGTGATACGGTCAGGGTTCAGCTCGACACCACTGGGAGTGGCATTGGGTGAGCGTTGGTGGTATCTTGGGAGTGGAGAAGTGCCGTGCGTGGCTCAGGAACACAGTTAATAGTTCCCCTTCCAGAAGCAATGATCATCTGGGCTAATCCTCCCACTGGTCCAAAGACGAGTGGGAGGAGACGGTTTAGACGCTGTGTTGTAGACTCAGGGCATTAACGTGTGGTGGGTGACAGGGGTTGAGACTTCCATGCAAGTGGCCAACTAGGAGAGTAGGAAGGGCGTGTCTGTCTAGAAGGCCACGTGGCAACTGCTCGATCAGACAGCGTCTGTGAGGCCGGACTTGTGGCACTGTTTGCTCACGTCTGTGTTGTCCTCAACAGGTTCCCTCCTCATTGTCAGGCTGTTCCATGCCTTACTTCTCATCACGGAAGGCTCAGTGGGATAGGTGTGCCCCGCACACGTCAGGGGCGCGGGGGAGTTTGGCTGCGGTTTCACTCTAGGCACTAAAAGAAGGTGTCTGAAGAAGGCACCGAACTGTGACCTCACCAGCGTTCTTTGGGCTTTGGCCACAGCACCTGGTCACTGGCCCATGCTGGGATATGGGGCACAGGTCTCACTTGCGTGTCCTTGTGAGAGGAGAGGGGTCGGAAGGTCACAGCAAGGTCCATCTGCATCTGTCCACCCCACGAGTCGCACGCAGAGCACTGTTTTGCTTTGTGCTGTCCTGAGTCTGAGTGGAGGGGAAAGGAAGCTTCAGTGTCACACACTAGGCATGAGATACCACGAGAGGAATGAGAGACCTAACCCTGGCAATCCTGCCCCTGGGAACCTTTGGCTATGCTGGAAAACATTTTTGGTCTTTACAGCTGTGGGCATCCAGTGGGTAGCAGCCGGGGTTATGTTCAGTGTCCTTCAATGGCAACAAAGGAGCACCAGGAGAGCTTCCGTTGTCCTGTGGTTACTAGGCAGGGACCACACTGTGGGGAAACAGCTGTTATCTATAAATCTGCACATGTTCGCGATGGCAGGTTTCATGGCCCCTGAGCTCCTGCGTGGTGAAGAATATGACTTCTCTGTGGACTACTTTGCCCTGGGGGTCACGTTGTATGAGATGATCGCAGCTAGAGGACCCTTCCGAGCCCGAGGAGAGAAGGTAGGTACTGCCTGGCGGGAAGCCCCAAAGGGTTCCATTCTGGGGCAGACACAGATGGGTGGGCTCCGCTTCTGTGATGTCCTGTCCCAAGGCCTGCCTGTCTTTGAGACCTGTAGGTGGCGCTGTTGAGAGAGTCTAAGTCTGTCTTTCCACACCAGAGCCAGCAGGTGGCAGAGCAAACATACGCTAGCTGACTGGGCGTTTCTCCCTGCTAAGAGCCCACGTCTATCATTAGGTCCTTCTGGGGGTGGGCTCCACAAAGGAGGCCACTGGTGGGTCCCTAGCTAACTGTGGCCACTAGGCCACTGCTCTTGGGACTTCAGACAGCCACCCCAGACACTCTCCCTGCTCCCTGTTTACACAGAGGTTGGTTTGGGCCAGGAGCCAGGTGCTGTCTCCTAGGTCTCAGTAGGGACAGAGTCCACCTGCTTACTGCTGCCTTGCCCTCGCCTGAGCCCGCAGCTCTGTGCTGTCGTGTGATAGCACGGAGAAGTGTCTCAGGCTCATCCGCCTCCACAGTGACAGGCATTCGGGCAAACTGTGCTCTAACAGCACACTCACTCAGGTTCCACAGGCTACACTTGTCTGTCCATGCCCGCAAGAGAAGACGGTGGAGGCATCGGCTTTACAACGGGGGTATCTGGGGGAGAGAGCCACACTGTGTACATCGTGCACTGCGTGTGTGTGTGCGCGCGAGCACGCGTGTGTGCACATGTGTGCGTGTGTGTGTGCGCGCGTGCGTGTGTGTGCGCGCGTGCGTGCGTGTGTGTGTGTGTGTGTGTGTAGCTTTGTTTGGGAGACTACAACAAAGCTGACTAGGTGTAAGGCAGGAGTAAGACTCCCCAGCCAAGGTTTCCAGAAGCAATTTTCATTGCTGGTCGGTTCCGTGGCAGTGGACTAGCTGTGTAAGTGTGGCTGGGGGATTCACCTCGGGACTTCTGTCTCTTTGGCCTGAGATAGTAGCCTTTCAATGCCAAGCCACCTGGGAGGGGCCACCAAAGCACCAGCAGCCACTGTCACCCCAGTGAGGGTGAGACGAAGCCCCAAGGCTTGAGGCTTGGCCAGGGCTGGAGTGAAGCCGTCCGTTTGCCCACCATGTAGGTAGAGAACAAGGAACTCAAGCAGCGAATCATCTCAGAGCCCGTGAACTACCCAGACAAGTTCAGCCAGGCCAGCAAGGACTTCTGTGAGAGGCTGCTGGAGAAGGACCCGGAGAAGCGCCTGGGCTTCCGGGATGGGACCTGCGATGCACTGAGGGCTAACATCCTCTTCAAAGACATCAGCTGGAGGCAGCTTGAAGCCGGTATGATTGGCACCACAAGTCTGAGCGGGCTTAGGGGGTGATGCTGTGTGACCCTTGACGGTCCACCATATCCATGGGCTCAGCTGTGGACTGTGCCGAGGACTTGCGGGACCCCCAGGTAGCCTCTGACAGCCCATCTAGCCCTCCATTCATCTCCAGTATCCCAGGACTAGCACTGGGGTCAGGCAGGTTGAAGTCAGGTGGGAGCCGTGGGTAGCAAGCCAGATCTTTAACATAAAGCTGAAGATCTGCTTCCTGGCATTTCCCTTACATACCATGTGTTCTAGAGATCCAAGGGTGCAAGAGAGGCAGAGTTTGTCTGCCTGTGAGAAGTTCATGTACTCCACATTGTCATGAGATCGCTGCAATAGGAAGCTGTGTGTGCCATATGTGTACATGTGCCTGTGTATCCACATGTGTATAGCTGCTCACGTATGAGCCCATGCATGAACACACAATCACGTGCCCGTGTGCACAGGTACTTGCCTGTGTGTGTCTAATGTCTGGGTATGTTGTGTTGTGGTGTACATGTCTGCGTACCCCTGTGTGTACTCACGCATGTGCATTTTCAAGGGTGAGTATAAGGCATAGCCTTGCCCTCTGGGAACCTGTGGGTAGAAGGAGAAGTCAGGTCGTATTTTTGACACATCTCTATCGACTACAGGATGAGCTAGGATCCAGAGAGGGTAGGAGATTCTCCCAGAAGTTACTTTTGGGTGGAAGAGCTAAGCAACTCACTTGAAGATGACTGTTCTTGGCAGAGCTTTCATAATGAGGCCCCGAATAAAGGAGGGGTCCTGGCTCCAAGGTCCAAGAATTCTTCTTAGGGGCCAGGGAGTAGTGGGACAGGAGGTTTGAGTCAGGCATGTTGGAGAAAGTCAGGTGAAGAGGTCACACTTGGGTGCCAGCAGCCAGCCTGGACCAGCGCAGACCTGATGGGAGGCTGGAATTAGTGGCTTGTGTGCAGCATGGTTGCAGGGTAGGGTTAACTGTTCAGAGGAAGCCAGGGCCAGAGGCTAGGTGAGAGACACCTGGGCTCTATAAGAACAACAGCCCTCTGCGTCTGGTAGCTTCTGTCAAGAAGTGAAGCTGCCTGGGGAGGGAGGGTGCAGAGTACAGTTTGACATCTGCCATTGTGACGCCTTCCTGGGGCCAGGCGAGAGCTGTGGGCCTGGGCTGCAGAGAAGCTGCCATTGCGTGAGGGACCCTGCTTTCAAGATGCTCACAAGGAGACTTTGGGGAGAGGGTCTGGGGGAGGTCGAGGAGGCAAGTGTTGGGATTGATTTTAAAAGGCTTCCTAGCTGGCACAGTGAATCAGACTTGTAACCAGCAATGGGGAGGCTGAGGCAGCAGGGTTGTGACTTCAGGCCAGCCTTAGAAACGCACATACACACCCACGTATGTGCTCATGCACACGTGCACACACATATGCACACATGCACGCGCGCGCACACACACACACACCTTTGTAGCCAGACCTGGGCATCTTTCGCTCACTCTGGCCATCATCCAGTTTGTGACCTCTGAGTGCTGCTTCCGGTTGCCAGCCTTTCTGTTGGCATTAGGAAGAGCAGCAGGCCTTTTGTATGTCTGTGGGGACGCTTTGGCTCAGCAGTGACCTCACCATGGGTATCTCTGGTCTGTTTCCTGTTTCTTCCCAGGGATGCTGATCCCTCCATTCATCCCAGACTCTAGGACTGTCTATGCCAAGAACATACAGGACGTGGGTGCCTTTTCCACAGTCAAGGGTGTGGTTTTCGACAAAGCAGACACAGAGTTCTTCCAAGAATTTGCCTCTGGCAACTGCCCCATTCCTTGGCAAGAGGAGATGATTGAAACTGGTATCTTTGGGGACCTGAATGTGTGGCGCCCAGATGGTCAAATGCCAGATGACATGAAGGGAATCACTGCGGAGGAGGCAGCCCCTGCATCCAAGTCAGGAATGTGTCTCATCTCCTAGCCGCGTGTCTGAGGGAAGCATGGAGCTGGTTGTGTAAAGAGAAGACGGTGTACTGAGTTCATGGGAGACATGTGACCCCGGCGTCAGCCTGTGCTCACCCCACCCAGGCCACCACGCAGCTGTGTCCCCTTTCGGTCTAGACCCTACAGACTTGGCAGTCCATTTCTTTTGTCCTATTTCACTCAAAAGAGACAAAAAGGCCTCAGATTGAATAACAAGGTACAAATGCTCAAAGCAACTCTGTGTATACATGCGTGACCAGGAGCTTGGATGGCCAGAAACCCACATGCAGTATGGATCTCCTGGTACTTTGAGTCAATGCTTCAGGGCAGGCTTGTTTGTTCCTGGTCAGTTCAGGGCTGCATGCACTTATGCATCCCAAGGAGGACTGTACCCTGTGGGGGGAGTCTACCCCAGACCCTCCTTGCCTGGTTCCTGCCTCCTCAGCTGCCTTTACTGGTTACCACATGCTCCATAGACCTCAGTTTGGAGCTATTGAGTCTTCAGGGAGTAGAAAGGATAGAATGACCTGGTCTTAGCTAAGAGCCATTGCCTCCTCTCAAGAATGGAGACAGCTACCTCAGACAGCTACAGCCTCTGTCCTTGGTCAACACCTTATGTGGTATATACTCAGATATAGTCACGTCACGTGGTAGGGGCCCAAGTCTTTACATGCTAATGCCATGTGTGTTGGATGCCTGAGTGAAGGTATGCTATATGTAGTGTGTGTTCAAGTCCTCACGCAGTCATTACACCGGTAGTGGGTGTCTGTGTTCTCAGACCATCTCTGTGCCACCAGTCCCTCCTTGTTTGCGAGGGAGGTGACCTACATATACCCAATAATTTTGGAAACTTGCTGGATGAAGCCAGCGCTGGAATGCAACACTGGACCAGAGTTCCCCAAGCTATGAGGGATGCAGACATCTGTCAAGAGCATGCCACCAATAAGCCTCAGGCCAGCTGCATTGTGGCTATAGATGTGCCTTGCACACATGATAACCTGGGGACTAATGTTGGATGCTAAAGAAGTCCATGCTGGGACTCTGCTCTTCTCGGAGAATCTGACACTGTGGGATTGTGGGGTGCTCTGGAAGGGCCTTGGGGTGGTGCCCATACCTCCTGGACCATGGTCTGTGACCCCTTGGAAACCAGTAGTCCTGTAGTGTTAAGTGTGCTATAGATAAGGCAAGTCTCCCATCATCCCCTCCCCCTTCATCCTATAGAACATCACACAGGTAGAGCATCACGTAGGCAGAGCATCATACATGTTCAAGTATTGGATGCATATTTTATTTCATTATGTTCTGGAGCTCATTTTAGTATGCTCTTGGTTGAAGACCCTGGCAGTTTGGCTGTCTTGTCCTCGTCTTCGTTGGGTTGGAGGAGTGTGAAAAGAGTGGGCTCCAGCAGCCACAGCAGGTTTCGGGGAGGCCTGGTCCTCGTTACATTAGCCATCACCCCTGTTTAGCTCATGGAACCTGTGTGACTGCAGAGGCTCAGGGCCAGGCCCCTCCTCACCCTGCACTATAGACAAAAGAGCAAGACACTCAGTCCAGTTCCAACCTCAGACACAGAGTGAACATTTTCCCAGTGTAAGTATGTCTCAGCAGTATTTGGGACATACCTGAACTAAGACTATTCACTGTTTGTGCAGAATTCAGATTTAATTGTATGTTCTGTCGGTCTTCTGAAACCCTCTAAATCTAGCCAGCCTCCTGCAGGCCATCAACAAGCAGGGGTGAAACTGGGAGCGATATTGATTTGCGTTTCTTTTTGTCTTAGGGTCTAATCAGGGGAAGTCTCTTCTCACTTTTGAGTGTCACTCACATATGTAAGATTGAATGTCACTCTAAGAGATACGTTCTACGGCTCAGTTAGCGAGCACAGACACCCCAGCAGCCATGTTCTTGGATGTACATCCAGGGCCCTGCTAGCTTCATCGGAGGGGTGGTGCTGGGAGGAGAAGGAGGAACTGCTCGCTCTGTGCTCGCTGGATGGAGCCAACTCTTTGTCCTGAGGTTTCTTTGACCATTTTTGGGGACCTCCACTGTAGGTGTTCTCTCAGGGACAGTAGCCTTTTGGCCTGAAGAGTTTCCACATTCTCACTGGCCCTCCTCACCCCTAGAGATTATAAACTCCTAGAGATTGTAGGTCCTAGAGCTCAGGTCTTGTCTGGACACTGATCCCCGGGAGCTGCAGTCACCCGCTTTGGTTCTGACAGTTGCCGGCCACCTTGTTTATAATCTCCCAGAAGACGTAACACAGGACTAACACCAGTTGTAGGATGTCATGGACACTGCTACACAGGCCTGTTCTAGGGTCTCTACAAGAAGGGACCTTTTTATCCTCAAGATGAGGAGATAGCCCTAGGACTGGAAGCCTACCTGGAAGCCCTGTGAGACACAGGTTGTCTCGTGCCCAGGTTACCAGCAAGCTGTGAACTGCTTCACTTTTGATTACCCAGAGATATACAACTGTGCTGAAATTCATTTCTGCCATGACTCTAATAATTCTTCACCCTCAGAAGGGACCTGGTAGAGGAGGCACCTTAGACTAGACAGAGAGGACTCTGGGAGCTGGAGGTCATTTAGTGAAAGGCAGGAACCCACTATGAGGAGTAGGGCCATATCAGCTTTTGTAGCATTGTATTCAAACTGGCTTTGGACTTTATCCCTTTTTTTGACTTCACTGATAATTAAGGAATAGTTATCAAGGATGATGAAATTCTGCAGCAGGCCCTGAAACTCTTCCCAAACCTAAAGTCGTATCACAAGTGGTCTATGAAGCTAAGCAACCAAGTCTGTGACTATGATTTGATGAAGAAGTTTAGCACATGCCCAAAGATCAGTGTTTCGGAGGTTGTACCTCCTGTGAGGTCATGTGAGTAGTGGTGGGATCTTTAAGAGGTGAGTGTAGGAGCTGGTCTTTGGGGGAGTGCTTTGGAAAGGCTTAGCTATTTCTGTGGGGTTATGACTGGTCTGGAAGAGACTGGGTTCCACTACAGGTGTTAGTCCAACCTCTGAGCTCCCTGGCTTCCTGTCTGTCTGTTTCACAGCAGGGTGTGAGTCCATTGTGCCATTTCCAGTGGCCAAACAAATGGGACCACTCATTTTGGCTTCCCAGCTTCCAAAACTAGGGGTTAAATAAACCTCTTCACAAATTACCCCATCTGTGGTATTTTGTTATAGCGATAGGAAGTGAACAAACTATCAACTGTAGAATTTTACATCCATACAAAGTAGACTTCTGGTTCCAGACAAGATGGTATTCATACACTGTGGTGGTTTGAATAGGAATGGCCCCTAAAGGCTTATATATTTAAATGCTTGGTTATTAGGGATCAGGAGGTGTGGCTTTGTTGGAGTAGGTGTGGCCTTGTTGGAGTAGGTGTGGCCTTGTTGGAGTAGGTGTGGCCTTGTTAGAGAAAGGTGTTATGGGGGTTGGGCTTTGAGGTTTCAAATGCTCAAGCCAGGCCCAGTGTCTCTCTCTTACTACTGCTTGTTGATCCAGATGTAGAACTCTCAGCTGTTTCTCCAGCACTGTGTCTGTCTGCATGTTGTCATGAAGATAACATCCTAAACTTCTGAGATTGTAAGCAAGCTCCAATTAAATGCTTTGCTTTATAAGAGTTGCCATGGTCTTGGTATCTCTTCATAGCAATAGAACAGTGACTAAGAACACTATCACAGGGAATTTCTGTGACAGGCCTGACCACACTGCTTGTTGGGGGAATGCGGGTTTTGGGATTTTGGATTAGGAAAGCAGTTGAATGGTTTTGAGGTTTAATGGACCAGCCTAGTAGGAGCGGGGAGCCAGTGGTGCTGAGAGCAATGTAGATTATGATGGCCTGGCCCAAAATGCTTCAAAGGAGAAGAATATTAGCAAGTGGCCTAGAGATTATTCTCGTGATATCTTGGTGAAGAATGTGGCTGCTTTTTGCTCTTGTTTGAAAAGTCTGCCTTAGGCTAAGTATAAGAGTTTTGAATTAATGGCATTGACAGAGGAGATTTTAAAACAGCCTGTTATTGACTGTGTTGTGTGGTTTAGTGGATACTCTTATGCAGATCTATAATGAAAAAGAACAAGCTGAGAAAGGAAAAATACAAAACATACAGTTTGAGGAGAAAAGGGGCCCCAGGAAGTGGAATGGAGCTAAGTCCTGTGCTCAAGGAGATAAACAGATTTAAGAAAAACCTAATGCTAAATAGAATAAAGGGAATGGTGATCTCAGAGCAAGAATCCACCCAGTTAAGCTTCCAACTCATTAAAAGCAATTAAAGAAATCTTATGAAGTAAAGGAAATGATCAACAACAGAAAACTGACATAGATGTAACTGAACAAGGGGGCCATGTTTCAACTCTAGCAAGCTGCAGAACTTGGCAGCTTCAGCCACGTGGTTCTGGCTTTAGAGTCAAGCATAGAAGAAGGGGGTTGTGGACTCTCCCTCCAAAACTAAGGGCAGTTGCTGAGGCCAGGACGTGTCAAGAGTGTCCCTGCTTGGAGGACCAGAGATGCCCTTGCCTGAAGCTGTGAAGGTGATACCTGGATTACCTTGAAGACTCCAAGATGTCAAAGATGTCAGAGCTGTGGGATACCTGCCAAGGGAAGCTGCTAACAGGGAATGGAACCAGTGTAAGGGAGAGAAGTGTGTTGCATCCAACAAAGCTGAACAGAGTTGGAGATCTGAAGAGCGTTTTGACATCAGACATAGTTATGAGGACTTTGTCCTGCTGCTTTGATCCAGTATTTCCTACTGTGCTCCCTTCCCTACATTTTGGAAAGGTAAAGTATATCCTGTGCCATTGTATGTTGGAAGTATGTGGTCTGCCTTTTGATTTTTATTTTACAGGGACTTACAGTTAAGAGATTGCCATGATTCTCAGAAGAGACTTTGGACTTTTAAATAGTGTTGAAACTGGGATAGATTATGGGGACATTTGAAGTTGGACTGAATGAATTTTTGTATTATAACATAGCTACAAGTCTGTGGGGGCTGGGGAGTGGAATGGGGTGGTTTGAATAGGAATGACCCCCATAGGTTCAAATATCTGACTGCTTGGTTATTGGGGAGTAGCACTACTTGAGAGAGATTAGGAGGTGTGGCTTTGTTGGAGTGGGTGTGACCTTGTTAGAGGACTGTGTTACTAGGGGTGGGCTTTGGGGTTTCAAATGCTCAAGCCAGTCCCAGTGTTTCTTCCTGTTGCCTGTGGATCCAAATGTAGAACTCTAGTTCATTCTCTAGCGCCCATGTCTGCCTGCGTGCTGCCATGCTACCTGCCCTGATGATAATGGACTAAACCTCTGAAAATGTAAGCCAGCCCCAATTAAATGCTTTCCTTCATTGGAGTTGCCATGGTCATGGTGTCTCTTCACAGCAATAGAACACAGACTAAGATACACTTTTTACACCTCTTCAAATAAGTACAGCTAAGCCGTTGAGGGGTGTGAATGAGGATAGTTGACGGGACTGTGGAGATGGGGAAATGTGGGCAGAAAATGAAGTTTCTAAAGAAAGTTGGCACTGCTTCCTGTTCCTTGGCCCTTGTGTGGCCCCTGGAACTTCCAGGTGAGTGTCATGTTTGGGGGCCACTGATGCCAAGTGTCTGCATATGTGTGTCTTTCCTTCAACTCCCAGAATATGGAAACACTTTACAAAGTAGAGAGTAAGACTGAACTTGCTGCCAACCCAAGACAGGCAGGGCATGAGGAAGGATGGAGGTATCCCCTGAGCCCATGAAGAGGACTTTCAGGGTGAGTTCCACACGGGCGTGAGACAGGTGGAGAAAGATTTGCTGAACTCGTTGGAGGGTAAGTACTCTCCCTGTGCTAATCTCCACTCTCCACCAGCAGTACTTACCAAACGTGTCACACAGCAGTGCCTAGCCCAGCCCCTGGCCCAGAGCGAATAGAGATAAAATCCCACTCACCCGTGTTGCTGATTCTGTGAGACACGGAGGACGTCAGAGTCACACGTACATTCTCTGGAGTGTCAGGCGATGGTGAGTGATGAGGGAAAAGAAAGCAAGGAAGTAGGTTTGTGATGGGGCAGAGGCCAAGACCAAATTACTAGGTGGCCATGATAGAAATCCCACTTCTCAGGAAAGCTCTGAGGGGCCTGTCAGCAGGTCTTCAACAGCTGGTACAAGGAAGTCGTGGTCAG
Organism: Mesocricetus auratus; assembly: GCF_017639785.1. Lineage (NCBI taxonomy): Eukaryota > Metazoa > Chordata > Mammalia > Rodentia > Cricetidae > Mesocricetus > Mesocricetus auratus. Next base: position 5,979,670 of record NW_024429212.1, on the reverse strand, counting down.
GTTCTGGAAACATCTATGCTTTCCCATCTACAGACTTAGTTGGTCTAGATACATGGAGTTTTTAAAGTCCACTGTGGTGCTTTAATGAGAATGGCCCCAGAGATTCATATATTTGAATGCTTGGAACTGTTCAGGAAGGACTAGGAGGCGTGCCCTTGTTGGAGAAGGCGTGTCACCGGAGGGTGGGCTTTGAGGTTTCAGAAGCCCAGGCCATTCCCAGTTAGCTCTGTTTCTCTTCCACCTCATGTTTGTGGATCAGATAGAAACCGTCTTCTACTTCTCCAGCACCGTGTCTGCCTGCTTGATGCCATGCTCCTCTCTGTGACAGTCATGGACGCTAACCCTCTGCTCTCTGTAACAGTCATGGACGCTAACCCTCTGGAACAGTGAGCCCCACATCAAAAGCTTTCTTTTATAAGGTGCCTTGTTCATAGCATTTTGTCATGGCAAAAGAAGAGCCACCAAGACAACAATGAAGTGATACTGTGGTTCTGAAGGGGCCGGATCAGAGCTGGGTGTCATGCAAGCGGGTTGGACACCCATCCCTCCATGGGAGCATGTGAGCCCAGATCTCCAAAGCTTCAGGGGATGCTTCTCCACCAGCTTCCATCCATTGGAGGTCATCCACAGAGGAGAGGGCTGGTGGCATGTCCCACTGGAAGCTGAAGGGATGAGGAGCACTCAGTATGTAGTGGCTGTCAGTTATTTCGTAGCGGCAGCCCTGGCACTGAACTCATCTGCCGTTAGCTTGTCCCAATCTCCATTTGGTCCAGACCAAATCTCTAAAATGCAAAAGCACCATACAGCTATTACTGATCCCTCCTCTGCGCTATCTTTTCCAGTCATCCAATCTGTTAGGTTTCAAACCTGGGCCAAATGGCTGGGGTACGTATTTAACATACCAAAGTGGACCCGGCTGCTGGGCTCTCCCTGCATCCCTCAGTTCCTCCCCGCGACAGGGCCTTCCTGGTTGGCATACCCCGCCCTCCACTGGGCTGCCCTTCCCTAGCTCCCCTTTCCTGTATAATCCAACCGTTTTGGTTATCTGCTCTCTTTGTACCTTTGTGTTTCTCGCTGCTACACCTGGTTCCCCTCTCTCCTCTCTTCCTTCCAGCTCTCCTCACATGATACAGTTCAGTGTGGTCACGTCCACTCTGGACTCTCCCAGATGTCCCGACCTCCTCCACATATCTATAATAGACTTCCTCCTCCATCATACCTAGGAGCAGTTATGTCCTTTCCTTTCATTTATTATTTTATTCTCCGTCTACCCATGACGTATTGACACATATGTTCCACCTGTGTGCTCCGAAAGGCCAACCCCAAAGTACAGGTCTTCATTCATACAATCTCCTGTCTCGTAAGTAGAAACGGGGACCCTCTTATGCACCCTCATTAACCATTTGTCTAGTTCCTTCACTGGGTTCTGGTACCACATGACGGGAAAGTCAGGAAGGCAGGCAGGGTACTAAGTGACCCTCGTCAAGGGTCTCTGTCCCTGCGCCCGATACCAGTTTGGATGCTGTTCTGGGCCTTGGTCACCTGTCCTCAGGGGTTCCTTCAGCATTTCTGGTAAGGCATGTCAGCTGAAAATGACCCTTCTCCCGTAACATCTTTGGAACCGCTGTGCTTGTCTCCATTTGGGCAGGATGGTTTGCCTGGACATGGGGCTACCTGATTGACAGCACTGAAAATGTTCAGCACTATGAATATGTTACACCCTGGCACCGTCTACGTTACAGAAAGTCATTATTATGCATATGATGCTATGCGTATCCGTGATGATTTCTGTTGAATTCAGCTGATCGAATATCTTAGGCTAGGAGAAACTAAGCGCACCGTGGATGTTCCAAAGCTGACGAGCTGTAACTGTGGATGATGGGGCTTACATTGCTACCACCACGGACTTCCTTAGAGGAACAATGGCTGTCCTTGTGTACACATGGCCTTGGGGACTTGCCTTCTGCCACCCTCATCCCTTCAGCTTGAAGCAGCATTCCCTGACTGGGTAGCACCAGGCACAGAAAGCTATCTACAAATCCGTCAGCAGGGGGTCTACAGACAGTAGGGTCTGCGAAGCAGGCATCCCATCCCTGTGGCTGCCATGAGGGATCTTGGCTCTTGCTGGGGAAGACTGGAGAAGAACAAGAAAAGCCTAAGTGCTCAGGATGGTATCCAGCCTGGGTATGGCCAGGTCCCTACCAAAGGAACTGGGGGTGAGGTTTGGTTCCTGACCCAGGAGCCAAATATGGGTGTATTAGCACTTCAGTGTCCTCCATGGGGCTGTTACATTGTGGCACACTGCTGATTTTTCTTTAGTTGGCATCCTCTATGGGTCTGCCAGATGCATACGGTCCTGGGCACGAGCTCCGCTGAATCAAGTCTCTGAGGAATGTTGTGCCATCATCCTGCTGCACCCCATTCTGTCACATTAGAGTCTGTCTTGTTTGCTCATACATGTGAACCATGCTCCAGGGGCCAGGTGTCACAGCCACTGGAAGAGGGCAGGAAGGGAGATGTCCTTGAGGACATGATGCTGAAAATAAATGCGATTACCTAGACATTCAAGATGAAGTTTGAGCTGGTGTTTGAGCTACACACATGGCAATGCTTTTTCTAAGGTTACCTGGTAATTGCCAAGACCAGTGGGCTAGGGGTCCTAACCAAGATCATAGCGCAAGGTGTAAGCCGAACTTGCATCCACCGTCCTTCTATTGCCCAAGTCTGTCCTTGGCAAGTCAGTATTTGATACGCTCTGGGCACCCAGGCCTAGTGAGCAGCTGGCTCTTGTTTCCTGCTGGCCAGTGGGTGTGTTCTCTCCTTTCAACAGTGGGACAGGGCTGCTGTGCCCGGTGCTTCATAGACTCTTAAACCAGGAGACATTGTACACACTGGTGGTTGCCGGGAAAGACCACCAGCGGGATGGGGTGGGAGTGGGGTGGGTGTCATGTGTCCTGTGGAAATGTGAGCCACTAGAGACTCAGTGGTGACTTTCGGCCAGAGTGAATGCTATCGTGTATCACAGCTGCCAAATCCTTCCAGCAGAGCTCTGAATGTTATTCATTTTAAAAATTCATGTCTCGGAGGACATCTCATTCCTGAGCTCACGTCCCATCTGTCCATGCACGGGGGCTGGCCATTTCTGTCTCCCTGATGTTGGGTCTACATTATTCATCTCCAGCTTCATTTCATGGGCTATTTAGTTTCAGGAGGGTTTGTGTCTGTGTCAGCGCCACCCAGCTCCTCAGCCCTGAGCCTGCAGGTGACACAGGGCTCTGGCCATTGCCATCCAAACAGCTGTTGGGAAAGACCAAACTGTGGATGTGGCTGGGGAAGGTGGCCACAGTGTTGTGACTGATGCTAAGGGCAGATGAAGCCCGTATCTTTGTTTTAGGGTCCAGTAGTCACCTGTCTCCTCGAATCAGTGGGGGCCTTAGTAATCTGACTGACGTGAGGCTCTGAGTCCTCACTCTGGCCCAGGTATGAGTAGGCTCACTCAGAATGCCTCTAAGTGTACTTACACAGCAGGTGGTAGAGGCTAACCCAGAATCTGGGGGAAGTTGAAGGGTCATCCTCCAGCACATTACTGAGTATCTCTTGACCATCTAAGAAAGGGAGAAATGGAGAAATGTACCTCCCAGTGGATCGGCTCTCATCACAGAAGCTGTCATCTTCTGTCACCCCCATAACATCCTTTTCTACTCATGAAAGATAAACCATGAGTCCCAGCACTCTGGCTTTCCTGGACACCCAGATCGGCTCCCTCCTCCTGATGTGGCCAGGGGACCTCACTATACACCAAGAGAGCAGGCTGCACGCCCAGTGGGACACAATACAGGACACTGCATTACTGTGAGGTCCATGGCTTGAGGCGGGGGGAGCTTACGGCAGAGGGGCATTTTCAGTCTTTCCCTTTGGGGGGGCGTCTCTGAAGCCTATACCCAGGGCAGAATGAGCAACAGTGAAGAGACGGAAGGCAAGGATTCATAGGCAGTGACATCTCTTTTAAAACCAGGAAGGAGACTCCTGGGGTCGAGGAGAGCTGCCGAGGACAGGGCCAAGAGAGGCCCAGTCACAGCAGCAGCAGGAGCGGAAGGAGCTCACGGAAGCTCTGTGATCTCAGGCGGACACCAAGAAGAAATGTGCAGATCATGCCAGATGTGTCTCTGCCCAACTGTCACTCCCACTGGGACACATCTGTGTAGACCTGGAACTAAGAGCCGGTCTTATGTATGAGTAGTGTGTGTGCATTCTGATATGCATGTGAGTAGTGTGTATATGTGTGTGCATTCTGATACACACATACACATGTGATCCTGTGTGTGAGCAGTGTGTGTGTGTGAATTCTGATATGCATGTGAGCCTTGTGTGAGTAGTGTGTGTGTGCATTCTGATACACATGTACACATGTGATCCTATGTGTGAGCAGTGTGTGTGTGTGCATTTTGATATGCATGTGAGCCTTGTGTGAGTAGTGTGTGTGTGCATTCTGATACACATGTATACATGTGATCCTGTGTGCATGTGTGTGCATTTTGATATTCATGTGAGCCTTGTGTGAGTAGTGTGTGTGTGGGTGCGTGCATTCTGACACACATGTGATCCTGTGTGAGAGCAGTGTGAGCCTCTGTGGGAGACCCGCAGGTCAACAGTCAGACTGAAGCTTGTGAGCAATGCCAAACCCAAGTCTGCAGTATCTTCACATGCTAGATAGGAGCCAGGCCAATGGGGCATCCTCTTCTAGGAAGACCATGAGTGAACAACAAAGGCAAGAGGAGATGCCTAGGAAGTGTTGTAGCAGTGCAAGCCTGAGGGTGTGGTACCTGACGGAGCTGTGCCTGAGGCCAGAGAGCCTGGTACCCGATGACACAGCTGGGCCTGAGGGAATGGTACCCGACACAGCTCTTCCTGAGGCCTGAGAGCCTGGTACCCAACACAGCTGGGCCTGAGGGCTCCTCCTGCGGGGCTCCACTCTTCAGGCCTAACACAAGCCTGACCTTGTGAATCCCTGCTCCTTCTGACAGAAAAGCAGGCCCCATGGGTCTGACTGCTTATGGAATCTGACTTGCTTCCAGAAACCATTTATATGCTCTGCCATGTATGGTTACCACTCCCCACATGACCAATCCAAAGGCGAGCCACCCATTGAGCTCTTGGACACCCCAAGATTGGGTGGCACGTGTGGGATTCCCTGAATGAGCTGCCGTGGTCACCTGTGCCCCTCTCTAACTGTAGCTAACTTCTCAAGGGACAGCTCTGTGTGTCTTAACGTTGTCAATCTCCTACTGTGTTGTATATGGATAAAAATCAGTAAATATGCTGTTGGGTGACTGAGTCAAAGCTGAATTAAAAAATCAGTATTCAAGTGAGTACATGCCTTCCTCCTCAGAAGATGCAGTGACGTTTTGAGACCAGACCTATCTCCCACTGACCAAACTTTGCCTTTGGAAAGCTTATTCAGTTTCATGGTTTCTGGAGCCTTCTGAAGGCCGGGGTTGCTTAGTGAAAGCTCTGGATGTGGTAGCTGCTAGGAGGCTTACTCTTAAGGCAACATCTGAGCTGGAGATCACGGAAGGGAAGTCCAGGCAGGAAGCCCAAGGCTGTGGTAAATACTCTGCTGCAAACAGGAAGGAATCTGGGGCTGGTGAGGAAGTGTGTGCCTTTGTCATAACTGCTTAGCTCCCTTCCAAATGTCAAAGCAATTTACTGATCTCTGATTATCTTCAGGCCAGCAGAAGGCAGGTTTCTTCATCTCTCACAATTGCTTGTTGGGAAATCTAAATTAGATTACATTTTAAAAATACCCAGATTCCAGACTATTACTCCCCGTGGACTTCAGCCTGCTACAGCCAGCCTGGGCCTTGAGCATCAAGGTGGCGTAAGGATGAGGATGCTGCCTGCGACATGTGATGTTTTTCTGTACAGTAAAGTCTTTCACATAGGTAGAATGCCATGTTCTAAAACAACAAGTCATGTGGCAAGCCCATAAAAACAGCACAGTCATTTACCAGCAAGTCTAGTGCACTGTACACCATGACCAGTGATAGAGGCCTTCCCCACTTCTAATTGCCTGAGGACACCCTCCCAGACACACCCATAAGTAAGTCCTTGGAGCTATGATGGCATCCCTCAGTCCAGTCAAACTAATATCTGGAACAACCGTCATCAACATCCACAATATTATGAAAATGTCTTTAAAATGTTCCTTCTTTTTCCAGCTATGTAGTTATGTGAGGTTAGACTATCTCTACGTACTCCAACCAACCAAGTCCACCCACCAAGAGAGGTGAGAGCACACATCCTCATGGTGCGAGCTACTCCTGGAAGTGTTGCCTTGAACAGCCTGACCTCACTGACTGCCCAAATGGCCCCTGAATGAATGGATGAACGTATTGTTGCAGAGTGACAGAACTTCAGCTCAGAGTTCTGAGTGGAAGAAACCACAGCCATGAAGCACGTTAGGGTGACTTCTAAAATGCTGTTCTGTGCTGAACTGCCAGGGAGGAAGGGGCTGCGAAGGGGCTTCAGAAGAAAGACAGGAAACACTTGGGAGTGACAGTGTTACTGGAGGTCTCAGGGTGCCAACCTGGGCTCTTGGCAGTCCCAACAAGCGCAGTTTGGCTCCCGTCTCCAGCACAGCAATGGAAGAAACAAGTAATGTGAAAAGCAGAGAGGGACTCAGTGTGGCCATATCAGGAGGAGAAGCAAATGAGTGTGTCCAGGAACCTCAAGTCTGTCTTCAGGGTACTAATATGAGGGTTAGGTTTTTCGAGAGGCTATGAGGTAAATCTCTAAGTAGCCCCTGGTCCAATACTCATTGTCTCAGCCACTGTCTCAGCGCTGGTCTGTCCCGAGAGAAGGTCTGTTAAGTTGTCGGATCTGCATGGGGTCTCTTCCTGGGAGGGGCGTTCCCTTGCTGACTGGCATCAGGGCTCCAGCCTTTCCCTTCCATCAATACCAGATTCTCAGGGAAACTTTAACTTTTGGGGTCCATCGATTCAATCCTCTGGCAGCAAGACACCTTATATTTTAATCTGTCTTCCTTCTTACCAAGACAGCTACAATGGATGTGTGTCAGAACTCGTCCAAGAATGGAGTTTTGTGAGGGGAATTCTGAGTTCTTGTGTGAATATGTCAACAAGATAAGAGTCTTCAGAACAGAATTGTTTTGCCTTTTTTTTGTTTGTTTGTTTTTTTGTTTTTACGAGACAGGGTTTCTCTGTATTGTTTTGGAGGCTGTCGGTCCAGCCTGGCCTCGAACTCACAGAGATCCGCCTGCCTCTGCCTCCCGAGTGCTGGGATTAAAGGCGTGCACCACCACCGCCCGGCTAGAGTCTTCAGAACAGAATTGTTTTGGGATGTGTTTTCACGCCCCTCCCAGGTGTAACAGACAGGAGTGAGGTTACTGCAGCTGTTGCTATTCATGTGCCTCCATGGAAAGTCAGGGTTTTGGCCATGTGTGGCTGGTCCTTGTGATTGTAAACTTTACTCAGGAGACTCCTAACCCTCAGAGTACAAACGGTCTGATGCTCCGAATAAAGTTGGCCATTGCATGAGACATTGGTCTACCTCGTTTTTTTAGTCCCCTGGCTCTCCTAGGTGCACACTTTCTCTAGAGCAGTGAACAATGTGTTCCCCATCATGACTACGCTGGTGATTCTGTAAGTAGGTATGTCAAAATCTACGACATGGGGCCAGGGACAGAGCTCAGCAGGTGAAAGCACTTGCCACCAAACCTGATGATCTGAGTTCAAAGCCCCAGATGGTGGGAAGAGAGGATCAACCCCCACAAGCCATCCTATGACCGCCACACTCATGACATATGTACAAGCATGCGTGTGCAGTTGCATGTACAGATGCATGTATGTACACATATACATAAATATATTTTTGGAATATGTATTGACTTTCTACTTCAATGCCAATCACCTCTCCCCAGAGGAAGTTTTTAGAAGTTCTCAGACACACACCTCAACCCAGTCTGCAAGAGAAGGACTCCTCAGACCTACTAAGGAACTCAGCCACTGGCCTGCACCACACATCCCAAACTCAGTTATACCAAGTTGTGTTGCTAATGTGTATACACAACCCTTTAGACTCAGAACAGTCAGATTGTGGCCAATTTTGTGAAGTACCTGGCATTTTTCCCACTTCCTGGAGTTTGGACCAGGGCAACCAGGCATCTGGTGCCCACAGGCCCTCTGGGAAAGCTCCTGTTAGCACTGGCCCTGGGCCCTGAGGAGCCTGGTTCCTGCAGCTGCGTGTAGCACCTGCCCGTCCCTGTCCCCTGTCCTCTGTTATTGGCTGTGTTGGAAACATGCCCAGCATCTCTTTGGAGGCCATCTGTCTCCACATCTGCATCTTACTAGGGTCTGGGATCCTTCAGGGCCAAGCAGGGCATCTCTCTGCTTACAGTGACTAGACTGGTCTGAGCAACCAGCACTCAGAACACAGGTACCCACCCTGCCTCTCTGCTGCTGCTGCCTCCATTTCCCCCCCAGGTAGGGACATCCCCACTCCCCCGCCTCCTAGGTGTCTTAGACACCATGAGCCCTTGAAGGGTTAGCAGGACTGTGGAAGGTCCCTGGGTACCCGCGGGTAGCAGATGAAGGAAGGTTGGTCTTCTGAGGAGGGTATGCCTGGCCTGCTCTGTGCAGACAGTCAAAGGTCCCTTTCAACCTCCTCATTTTACCAGGAAAATCTCTCTCTTCCTTCAAAGGCCTTGACTGGCTCTGTGGAAATTGGCACACAGAGTAGCTGATATGGGTCTGGTTCTGGGAGGGGACAGCACTCAGGTCCCAGCTCCCTGGGACAAAATAAGCCTCTTCCCTCCTCATCCTGTGAAGGGTTGGTGATCTGCGAAAAGGCTCTGTAGGAGTTCCTGAACTGTTCTTTTTAAAATTGTTTTTAGGGACTGGAAACAACTCCATGCCGCACTAGGCCTCAAAAAGGAAACTTAAAATACCTCACAGAAACCTTCCAAATAGTCTAATGTTGGTGCATAGGTATCACAGACTTCTCTGTGCCCTGGCACAAATACCAGGCAGGTTTTTTCCCTGTAGCCCAGGCTAGCCTCAAACTCATGGGACTACTCCTTCCTCGGCCTTTGGAGTACTGGGATTACAGGTATGAGACATCATTGTCAACTTAATTCATGGTATTTCTATCCATAGACACACTCAATGGCATTTATGTACTGGCTCCAGCCACCAGGGTGCTATCCTACTGACTGCAGAGTCCCTGATACTGGTTACATACTGGCCTCAATGTTTCTGGTAGTTACAAACCAGCCTCAGCATCCCTGGTGGTTATGTACTGGCTTCAGTGTCCCTGAAAGTCACCCATTACAGTGCTCCTTGAAGTAAAGGACAAGCATGGTGTGTCTCTGACCTAGCTATGTCTCTCTTATCTGTGTCCCTCTATCCTGGCCAGGCCACTGTCTTGGTTCACTGGAGCATGACCTACTTAACACAGGTCTTGGCTCCTACAGTGTCCTCTCAGTGGCCAAAACAAATCCCAGAGCCCTGCACATCCCTTAGAAAAGACCTTTTAGTTTTATTATATGCTAGATTCTACACTCTCTGGTATGCTGACCTTCTCCAAGCCATCATATGACTGCCACACTCATGACATAGGTACAAGCATGCATGTTCCATTGTCCTGGCCCTCGGAGACACACCTTATCTCGATACACCAGCATCCTTATCTGCGTTGTTCACCGATATGCCCCCGGTTGCTGGGACTGCGTCTAGAGCAAGATGGAGGCCCAGGAAAGTACTGAGAGGTTAGAAACTGCCCGGCACTCACTGTGGTCCCCGACATCTATTTAGATTGAGTCGTGTAGATCCTGCACTTGACATGCCCTGTGATCTCCCTGGATAGCTCAGCTTCCTTTTCACCTGGGATGGACATTCTGTTTGGGACCATCCGGATGGCTGCTCAGTGGGGGCCTATGAGGATGGCAGGGGTTCCCAGCAGAGGCTGCACTCCCAGAGGCTGCCCTGCCTCAGCACACGAGTAATTTTAAACGAATGGACGATTCAGGCAGCAGCAGAAGTGTAAAACCACAGTTCTTCCTGAGGTCTGCTCTTGGGCTACCCTTAAAGCCTGCTGGATTGTAGACATATCGTCAGTGCACCTAAATACTGCTTGCTGAGTGGTTGAGCAGGGCAGCCCACCCCCGCACCGTGGACGCGGCTTCCTAACTTCTCTCCACTGTTAGCCAGCTAGCAAGCAGGGTTTGTCCGTGGTCTCTGCTTCAGCTTCTGCCTCGGCTTCCTTGGAGGATGGACTGTGATGGGACAAAGACGCCCTTTCCTCCTCCAGCCGCTTTTGATCATAGCGTCTTTACTGAAGCAATGGGAACCTGGCTAAGGTGTGTCCTGTCTATCCATCTGTCTCCTTTGCAGCCCCTCCCCTTCTTCCCACAGCAGCCTTCACTAGAACTTTAGTGCTGTGGATCTAAAAGCGGGTGTGTGAGTGGGGTAGCAGGGGAGAGCATCCCCAGAGTGCTGCGGCCCCTGGAGCCAGGTGGGGGCATGCCTACCGCAGAACTGGAGTTTTCACACTGCGCTGCTGATCTGCCAGCTCCGCAGCTGAGAAAACCGCCTCCATCACATCACCTGTATGAACGTTTCCCTAATGACTGCTGTGGGAGGGCTCAACTCACTGAGGTCTGAAGTAGCCAGGGGCTGAGTCCTCTCCAGGCCCCCACCCCCCAGTAGAATCCCTGTCTTTTTCTGCTGAGTTTCTCTGCTTCCCGGTTCTTGGTCCGTGGCCACCTCTGGTAGAGGGCTGGGCTCAGGCCAGCGGCCCTCAGTATTTCTTCAGGTACATTCCTCCTCCCTGGGTCTGTCTTCCATCTCTGACAGTGAAAGCCCGGGGTCTTTTCCTAGACTCTGATCTCCAGGGGCTGCAGACTGGGAAAGGAAAGAGAAGGGGGGAGGGGAGTGGGGGGAGGAGGGAAGATGGAGGAGGAGCGGCTGGGCAGGCACCAGGACCTAGGAGGGAGGAGGAAGGGAGGTGTAGGAGGATGGAGGGGGCAGAGGGGGGTGGTGGGGGGAGAAGGGAAATGACCAGGGGAGAGAGGAAGGCAGGAGGAGAGTGTGCTTCTGGGCCTCCTGAAACCTCGCCAGACAGAAGAAGCCTCCAAGTGGCCGTTTAGAAGGCTGCCCTCCCAGCGGAGGGCACTTCGGGAATGCAGCCTCTCCCGCCGCCTGTACCGGGTCCCCTGGCTCTGCTGGATACCACAGGTTAGCTCACAGCATCGTTGGTGTCTCTACCACCAGCAGGCACTTTGGGGGTCCAGGAGCTGGGTCACAAGCCTCTAGCTGGTCTAACAGGGGAACTAGCGGCGCAGCTCGGGGCTCTGGGCACAGGACTCCCTGGGGTTGGGGCTGGGGATTCAGGTCTGGTTTCTGGAACTTCTAGTTTGTGGGGCACCAGCCACCTAGCCGTAGGTGCTTCATCTTTCTGCTCGTGCCCGTCTGTGCCACACACCATTCTGCGTCTGCCCCCTACTCCGTCCTTTTATTAACGAGCCCGAGTACTTATCTGTGCTGCCATCCCCGACAGACACCTTTCCAGTCCTACTGCATTTATTTCAGTTTCTAAGTTTCTCTGGGAAATGTTTGTTTGAAAGAACCAGGGAGCGCTTCCTGCCAGAGACGGAGAATGGTGCTCAGGGCATTTCAGTGTTGTTGGTGCAGGCGAGGGCTTCCACCCACCCCCCTACCCAGCCACTCCATCTCTAATTGTTTGATTTCCCACATCAAGCCCAAAGCAGCTGAAGCCAGGTCCTTCTGGGAAACCAGGAAACCTGTTGCAGGCCCTGGCTCCGGCCGCTTGGGCTAGGGTGCTCCTCTGGGAAGTAGTCAGACCCTGGAGGGGCGCCAGGCATTGTTCCAGGAGAGCAGAGGGTGGGAGAGACTTGAAGAAGAAAAGACTTTCCACCTTGGGTGACCCTCTGGATGGGATTAAAGGATTGGTGGGGGGAGGGGCGGCTCTGACTGGTGCTTTCGGAGCCGGGTGACACCTCCTTCCCCCACTCTGAGCTGGACACTAGTGTCCCGAGAGTGAGAGGCATGGCCCTGCCTTCTCTTCTTGGGCTTGAGCGTGGCCGTCACCCACGGTCACTCACCTGGAAACAGTGGTTTAGTTAGCAGTCAGGCACTGTCTATGCACAGGACAATGGCACTTTGTGGATGGGATAAGGGACAGAGATGGTGCATTAATTGTCTGGGCATCTGTCATGCACGAAAAGCCTTTTGTCTCCAAAACCTGGTGTAGAAGTGTTTGCATCCTGAGGTTTCAAAGACCCCCTCGTCGTCTTGTCTTTGCCTTGTTTTTTAACTCCCTTTTATGCCATACTGTGTATTTAGATGTATTTATAAAAGGTGCTTTGAGCAGGAACCCCTCCTTTTCCCTGTATGTCTACTGGGAATCCATTAACTCCAGGCCAAGTAGTTGGAAAGCAATGCTTAACTACCCTGTCCGTCACCATGCAACTTTCCAGACCTTGTTATTCCTGGTAACTGTGGACAGAAACACTGGCAACCTGGCCTAGCTCATGTCTCTGGGTTTTTTTTTTTATTATGGAATACTCTAGGGCAGTGGCTCTCAATCTGTAGGCTGCAACCCCTTTGGGGAGATCGAATGACCCTTTCAACAGGGGTTGCCTATCAGATATTCACATTACCATTCATAACAGTAGCAAAATTACAGTTATGAAGTAGCAATGAAAATAATTTCACGGTTGGGGGTCACCATTAGAGGCTATCAGGGTTAGGAAGGTTGAGAACCACTGCTCTAGGGGGAAAGTAAGACTCGGGAAGGGACCCGCAGGAGGGGGAAATCATTCAGGGATACAGATGAACCAGAGTGTGATCTCAAGAGACTGCCCTTTGGCCTAGTGCTTTCGTCAGGTCAGAAGCCGTTGGTCCAACAATGCTAAGTGCCACCAGCCTAGGATGCCATGCCAATGACCAACACAGAGGAGGACACGGTCCACGGTGCTGTGGGTTGGTGCTGCCTCAGGTGAAAGATGTTTCTGCAGAAGGCTCCACCCAGATGTCAGCCATGCCGGGCCATTATCAGTTGTTTGGAATGCACTTAGGAAAAAGGAGGAACATCAACCCTTTAGACGAGAAAGCACCTGCATGGCTCAGTGTGTACCTGTTCACTCTTCGGCACTTGCTTGCCAGGCATGACCAGGTGGTAGCCGGGCCCATCCTGCTCCGGTGGTCCCAGCCTCATTGGCTTGCTCCTGAGGCTGAGCGTGTGCAGGTGCTGGCCAGCTCTTGGTAGTGTTGTGGGCACCATGGAGAAGCCAGGAGCCCCTTCCTGCTTCAAAGCCTCCCACGTTCTGCTGGGGGTGCTGTGTGCCCGGCTTCTGGTGCTTTCAAAGAAGGGTGTTCCCTTGCCTGCTCTGTCACACCCTCACAGGCCCGACCCATCCAGCTGGATTCCATTCAGCCTGCCCTGCTGCCCCTAAATTTGTCCAGGTGCAGGTCGTGGATGCAGGAGAAAGTGAAATTAGAGTTTCTCCTTTCCTGCTCCTCTGGCTACAGTAGCCTCTCCAGCTCCCTGCTCCCTCAGCACCCAGGCTGCCCTCATGCCAACCACTAACCTCGGGGCTTTCTCAGGGCCATCTGGACACGCTCCCAAACACCTCAGGACCTCGTTATCTGAGAGGTGTTTCCACACTCCTTCCTGAATTCTTGTCCCCCGGCCCTGCCTATTGAATTCTGCACTTTATAAAGCCTCTGTCAACTGTGGCTCATCTTACATGACGACCTTCTCTCCTAAGACCAAGAGCTCCCATTGGGGGCAGGGTTCACCTCGTGTTCATGGCAAGCATCTGTACATAATAAATGCTCAGTTTAAGTGGGGGGTGGGGGATCTGGGAAAATAATATGAGATGACTAGGAAAGAGCATAGGAGTGAGCGAACGTGTGTGGGTTCTGCAGGTGACATTCAAGTAAGCCCGCAGGGTGAGCTGAGGCAGATACAAGGGTCCCATGGACTGTGGACATAAACCTTTATCTCAGACAACATAGTGGGGATTAGGAGTGGGAAGGCGAGACTCTCTGAGGCCAGGGCTTGAAGAGCCTGGTTAGCGGGGGTTCCGTCCTCCACAACCCTGGGGGATCTCAGAAGCAGTGAGGCTGAGGTGGAGGAGCCTGTGGCTCCTGTGTTGGGAATGTCAGATCTGGTCCCTCTGAAAGGTGGCTTAGGGTGAGATTCTGAGAAGACACCTGTCACACCCTGGTCTGGAGAAGGCTGAACAGAGATGAGCAGGGCTCTGGAGTGGGGTCTTACTCCTGGAGCCGTGCCCTTGCTGGGTCAGCCAGGTAAAGATGCCTCTCTCCAGTCAGCTGAGTCATTTGGAGTGTGAGCAGTCATCCCTTGAGGGTTTATGTCTTGGGTTTGTTAACCCCCCTTTCTTGGGTGTCATAACCTTGACTTGCGTTTAGCTTTACTGGCGAGATCAAAGACGTGTGAAATCCTCAGATGAGAGCCTCTCAGAGCGTGAAGAGCTGTCCGTTCAGATGCAGTGGCCATTCGAAAGGGGGGTGATACTGGGTTCGGCAAACCACTTCCTGATGAAGCAGGCACTGCACCGTGTACACACATATAGGCACGCATGAGTGTACATAATTGCACGTGTATACACACTCAAAATGTTGACTTGATAGGACTCTGGCGTCGAGAAGGCCACCAGACTTTTCTTCCATCCCACTTCATTTGACGTGGTTTGGTTAAGTTCCTGGCAGGAGCGGAGTTGGCCATGCCTTCTCACTTGGTTTTGGCCATAGCCTGTGGTTCAGGTGTGTGGCTGTGCTGTGATCAGGGGAGTCAGGTGTGTGTGGCAGTCAGCAGAAAAGCTATTTCAGCCTCCCCAGATCATGAGGGGAAGTGTCAGGCTCCAGGAGGTAGAGCAGAGGGCGGGCCCTTTCCTGAGAGCTGTGTAAAACCCAGAGTTCAGCTGCACAGAGCAGGCTGTCTGGAGGAGGGCTTCATGGTGTTTGGGCTTGTCTGATGAAGGATGGAGACGGACACTCAGTGGTGTTTCTGATGATGTTCTCTGCATGGGACTTCATTCCAAAGTCTCCTTGTCCAAAGTGGCTGCAGGGCCCGGCCACTGTTGTATCTCAGGCTGGAGGCGGGACCGAGGCAAGCAGCAGTGCCTCAATGCTGTGAGTCCAGTGGTCTCCGCTGAGCTGCAGCAAGTGCAGAGCTCAATCGCACAGCATGCAGCCTTCTGGCTGGATGGGTAGGTCCACACCCAGAAACCCCAGCGGCTGACAAACCCCAGCGGCTGGCAAGAGGGCCTGCGTGCATCTGGGGCACAGCTGCCTCTGACACTCAGGGCACTTCCTCCATTCCTCATGAAGTCATTCTTTCCTTCACATTGAGATGGATGAAGGCAATGTGTGTGTGTGTGTGTGTGTGTGTGTGTGTTTATTGCAAATAGGGAGCAGCCTTATATACAGACTTACAGCACAGTGGAGAAACACCAGGTGTGATAGTTCATATTTCCATAATTAGAGGTTGATGCCAGGGGGGCAAGGCCGGGGCTGTAAGCCAAGACTAGAAAACGGGATGCTCCTGTGGTTATTGACTGTCAAGCAACTCAGAGACCCCGTGGGGGCTGGGGTCCAACAGCAAGTCACTCTCCAGTCTTAGACAGTGACCCCTGACTATGCTCAGGGCCACTGAGAAGGGAGGAGTGGACAGGCTGCTTATCTGCCTGGCACAGCTGGGACCAGGTTTTCCCTTTGTTAATAGGGGGCAGATGTGACAATCGCATGATTCCCAATGGCTGGGCCTGGACCATAGCAGGTAACCAGCTCACTAACACCTCCTTTCCTCCTCACAGAGGGCTTTGCAAGGAGAAAGAAGATCTCTCTGTGGTTTGTGGGCTCTCTGCTGCTGGTGTCCACTCTTATCCTGACCATCGGCCTTGCTGCCACCACCAGGACAGAGAATGTGACCGTGGGCGGCTACTACCCAGGGATCATCGTGAGTCAAAGGCCTATGGGGGACTGAGCAGGCAGGATGTTCAGGGTTCTGCGTGGAAAGACAAACTCCCTGCTAGTCCATGGTGGGGAGGGGGCCAAAGTCCATTGTTCCCAGGGTAATGCTAAGTATCTGAGAGTGTTCAGCAAAGATGGAGGATTGAGGTCTGTTGGTCAGAGGGCCCTAAGATAGGCTGTCATCTTACACCATGCTGGTAGGCCAGTATCATCAGACTAGCACAGACTCTGAGCAGTGTGTAGAGCATCGCTGGAACTCTGGCCCAATGCCCTGGCTTTAAGATGAGGACAGGTACAAGCATATGACCTGAACACCCCACTGTGCTTCTGGGAGAGAGCTCCTGGACCCCAAACCTGCATCCTGCCTCTCTCCATGCCCAGGTTGCCTGCTGTCCTTGCTCCAATTTGAACACTCTAGTGTGGGCAGGGTCTTGGTCTTATCAGCTCTTCACTGAAACCCCATAGGTGTCCAGCTTTAAATTTCCTTTCTTGGGCTAGCCAGAAAGGGCATGCCAGAAGCTCAGTGTGAGGTCCCTACAAAGGTGTGCTGAGTCCTGTGACCAAAGGCCGAACTGACTTCGTAGAAGCATAGCTTCTGTTTCCGCTGTCACACCAGCAGGCTTTGGTGGGTGTACTGTCCCTTTCCAGGGAAAGTAACTACCTGACCTGTGGTGCTTCCTAAGGTGTGAGTGGCCACACTCTTCTGACAAAGTATTTTAGTTTTGGTTCTTTTTTTAAAGACCATGTCTCATTTGGTTGCCCAAGCTGGCCATTCTCCTGCCTCAGCTTCCCAAGTTCTGGGATTATATGTTTGAGCTACCATACCCACATGGGCAAAGCATTTTAAGGGTGAATTGTTAAATATTTACAAATCATATTTACTTGGAAGGGTGGAATGTATGCTATGGCGCATGTGTGGGGGTCAGAGGAATTGATTCTTTTACTTCTATCTTGTGGGTCATGGGGATTGAACTCAGGTCACGAGGCTTGCCAGCAGTGCCTCTACATGCTGAGACATCTCACCAGCACAAGGGCGTTAGTAACTGTGATGGGTCAGGGTGATGCTAACCAAACGTCTCTCTTGTTCTTTCATCTCAGCTGGGCTTTGGGTCTTTCTTGGGAATCATTGGTATTCACCTGGTGGAGAATAGAAGACAAATGGTAAGAATGATGGCTTTCAACATGGGGCTGTGGGAGTGTTGGTCCTTCAATATAGGACGCTACAGTCACGGCTAGGGTTTCCTCTCCACATTCATCTGAAACTCCTGGGCCCTATACACTACACAACCCAAGACGCAGGGCCTAATTGGTGCCGTTCAGAACTTGGTCTAAGTGAGCACACCCACTGAGGAACAGAGAGTAGAGATGAAAACAGAGCAGCAGGCACTGGGGTCACATCTTAGAAACATAGTTATTGTTCTGTCGCTGTGAAGAGAGACGCTGTAACCAAGGCAACTTAGAAAAGCAAACGTTTAATTGGTTGCCAAAGTCAAGCTTCCGCAGGTGGTAGAAACTGGAGAGAAGGCCGGGTCCACCCTCCCAAACAACAGACTTACCTGAAGGGGCAAAGCTCAATTCTTCATTTGATTTTTCTCTCTCGTATCCAGTCTCTTTATTTTCCTCTTATTCCCTTTTACCGCCTAAGACAGAAACTTCTATGCAAAAAGAAATTACCTCTCAACCACACATTACATATTTTCTAGAAACAAATTAAAATCTTTACACAGGAAGAAATCATTATGCTCACAAGTTACATGTTTTTCTTATAAGCCCACATGTAATTAAACATTTTTCTTTGTATTATTTCTCCCACCATAAATCTTCATCCTAAAGCAATGATTCTTTTATTATTGATTAACAAAGTTTTAAGCAAGCAAAGCATGTCTCAGTCAATTCCTCTTGTACCATTAGGCAGCTGTTTGCAGGTTCCTATCTACAAACCTAAACAAGCAGTCTAGCTAACCACCTTTTCTCTCCTTACACATACAAAGGTCATTTAACTTCCTTTCATAACTGTTTTTCAAGGTGCGCACGGAAGCTTGTGATTGACTCTGTAAGCTACATGACCAAGGAACTCTAACCTAACCTGGGTGTAGGGATATAATTGTTTTCTTTGATCATCAGCCTGTTTTCCCACAGGCAGAACTCATGGGTCTATAATGCACGAAGTTTCCTTGTTCTTGTTTTCTATCCTAGGCCAGCCTCACGTCTAGGAAAAAGGGAAAGTGACTTCTAGCCTTATTTTTATCCTTCTTGTCTCTCTTATTGGAGCAATTGGCAGAATAACCTAGACCATTTCGGTAATCTTCACTGTCCTAACCACCTGCACTTTTAAATCATTGATCCAACTAAGCATCATTGCTCTATAAAAACCAACTTCATTATGATCTGGGAGTGGGATATTCCCACGAAACAATCCCGCTACGCTAGGTACAATGGGGCTCTTTCATGTAGTAATCACAGCGTGCCAAGTACAGTAGAAACCTGAGAGCAGTGAGCAGAAGACACAGCAGAAGCAAGGGACACTCTGGAGATAACCCCTGGGGCTTTGCTCCTCCAGGGTGTGTGACGAGCATTCTTCCCAAAGCCTGGTCCCAGAGCCACATCAGTCCCAAATGAATACGCAGGATGCTATATTAATCATGAAGCTGTTGGCCGTTTGCTATGGTTTCTTAATGGCTAGCACTGACTTAATTATTAACCCATAATTACTAATATGTATATTTTTATAAGGATTTATTTTTCCGAGGACACCATCCTGGATGTGTACTCTCCTCCCAGGATCACGTGGCAACTCTCCATTCTTGACTACATTTCCCAGAATCCTCCTCGACTTCTAGTCCCACCTATCTTGCTTCCCTATTGGCCAACAGTGCTTTATTTATCAACCAATCAGACAAACATATACACAGAAGGGTTTCACCCATCAAAGGTGCATGCATAGTAGCCGTGCTATCTATCCCAGTGAGCTGTACTCCAAAAGCTCCATTGCTTTCTGCAGTTCCTCTGACATGGCCACTGCCAATGGTGGCTTCCTTACAGTTTCAGAGGTTGAGTCCATGGTCATCCTTGGCGGGTTGAGTGGCAGCAGACACAGGAAGACATGGTGATGAAGTAGCCGAGAACTTACATCTGATCCTCAAGTACAAGGTGGTGGGATGGAGAGAGAGCTAACAGGGGATGGTGTGGGGTTTTGAAACCTCAAAGCCTACATTCAGTGACATACCTCTTCCAACAAGGCCACACCTCCAATCCCTCCCAAGTAGTTTCACCAAACACAGACCAAGCATTCAAATAGATAAGTGTATGGGGGGTGGGCATTCTTATTCAGACCAGCGCAATAGTAGACATTTAGGTGATGCTGTTTGTCCAAGTTCATAGAGTATTATTAGCCATGCGTAGCAGAGGGGACTGTAGACTGTTGGTGCACTGTTGCAGAGTGATAAAAATAAGTGGCTATCACTTCTGTTTAAGTCCTGTTGGGGTGCTCTGGGGTCCCCCAGTCTCCAGCCCTCCATTTCCTGTGCCATGGAGTACTAGTGTTACAGGCACTCACTGCCATGCCTTGATTTTACACAGGTGCTGGGGTTCTGGATGTGGGTCCTGGTGCTTGTGTGACATACACTTTCCCGGCTGTGCTATCTTGCTAAGCCCAGCTTTGAATTTTGAGTTCTTTTTTCTTTTGAGACAGGGTTTCTCTATGTAACCACTCTGACTGTCCCAGAACTGACTTTTCAGACCAGGCTGGCCTCGAACTCACAGAGATCTGCCTGCCTCTGCCTCCTGAGTGCTGGGATTAAAGGCGTGCGCCCCCACCATGTGGCTGAGGTGGAGTTCTAACAGTTGCATTTCCTTCCGGCTTTTGAACCACGTCAGTCCTGTGTGATGTGAAGCACAGCTTCCAGAAATTCCCTCGTTTTTTCTCATTATTTGAACCCCATTTGTTGGAGTCTGTTTTTTTTAAAGCAACTATAAAATATTAAAATTTCTCATTTAAAAAATTAAAACATAATTATATCATTTTACCCCATCCCTTTTCTCCCTCCAATCCCTCCCATAAACCTACTTCATTGCTTACATAGTATATACATACATAATCTGTAACCTATATATGTATATATCTAATATGTCTATATATAATGTATAACCTGCTAAGTCTGTTAAGTATTGCTTGCATGTATATTATTGTCTCAGGGCTGGCCACTTGGTATTGGATAATCACTTATGTGACTCACCCCTAGGGAAGGCTCACTGTCATGTCACTCAGCATGCCTTGGAGTGCTGTTTTGTCTATGCCAACTTGACACAAGCTCAAGTCGTCTGAGCTAAAAACCCTCAAGTGATTCTCCCAAAAAACCAGTCTGTAGGCAAGACTGTAGGGCATTTTCTTAGTGATTGATGGGGGAGGCCTAGCCCATGGTGAGTTGGACCATCCCTGGACTGGTGGTCCTGGGTTCTATAAGAAAGAAAACTGGGCAAGCCATGGAGAGCAAGCCAGCAAGCAGCGCTCCTCCATGGCCTCTGCATCAGCTCCTGCCCCCAGGTTCCTGCCCTGCTTGAGTTCTGTCCTGACTGCCTTTGGTGATGAACAGCAATATGGGAGTGTAAGCCAAACCCTTTCCTCTTCAGCTTGCTTTTTGGTCATAGACTTTCATCACAGCAATAGAAACCCTAAGGCACTTAATTACCTGTAATTTTTTGTCTATGGGTGAGATCCAATGAAATTTCCCTCCTTCGTGTGACCATGTCTATGGATGTACCTTTCCTTAGGTGTTAGCTAAGCAGCCACATTGTTGAGGTATCATGGGTGAAGCTCCTCTGTCATTTCTGGGAGACAGACTCTCACAGTAGACTTCCTGACAATCTGGCTCTTACAATCTCTTGTTCCCTCGCCCATGATGTTCTCCAAGCCTTAGGGATAGCAGTTGTGCTGTTGATTGTCAGTTAGGGCTGGTAACCTCCTGACATCCTGTTCTCTGCATTTTGATCAATTGTCCATCTGTTGCAAAGACAAGTTTTGTTTAGGGCTGAGAGCTAGCTATCTGGCTTGGCTCTTGTGCAAGATATGTAGACCCTAGCTGGGCTGAGAGATTGGATGCAGTGCGTGAGAGGTTGGAATCTGTTCTTTTCCCATCAAATGGGATTGGTTCCTATGTCAGCCATCCGACCATAAATATGCCGCTGATTTCTGGGCTCTCAGTTCTGCCCCACAGGTCAATGGGTCCGCCTATGAGCCACATCATTGTCTTCTTTTCTTCAGCTTTGGCATAAGCTCTGTGGTCAGGACATGTGAGTCTTCAGCCTTTTGTGCATTTCCAGATTGTTCCACTTAAGCAGGATTCCTTGTCATTATCAAGGGTGAACCTCCACCGAGCAAGAGCTCTAAAGGTGAGGTGCTGAGGCAGATGGCAGAGAGCTCAATCCAGGAATGGTTGGTCTTTCCCTGTTGGTCTAGCATGCTTACTTGTCTTCTAAAACCTCACAAATGTTCTTAGTTTTCTGAGTGTGAGTTTTCATCTTTTGCTCTAAACTTTATTCCTGGTACTATTCATTATGAGGGTACTGTGTGGGCATTGTAGTGGAGGGCTCACTACCACTGGCTTTTGCTGAGGTTCATTCCAAGCCTGCAAGCCGTAAGAGCTAGCTCATGTGTTGTTTCTGATAGCTTTGCAGTGGATTCCTTGGGATTGTGCCACCTTGCAGACAGCAGCTTTACCTTTCTTGGTTGGGTTCAGAAACCCTGGCCGTAGCTGTTCTGGGGCTGGTAGTATAAAGAATCGAGATGATGCAGTGGCAAGAGCTGCAGGTCCAGCAGTTGACAAGGGGAGCTGGTCCCGGTGTCCTTGGGTTATCCTGATAACTTGCGTGTGGTTGCTGCATAATCTTGCTTCTGCTCTCGTATCACAGGCACACATTCCAGTATAACACAAATT
The DNA here is from genome assembly GCF_017639785.1 of Mesocricetus auratus. Taxonomy (NCBI): domain Eukaryota; kingdom Metazoa; phylum Chordata; class Mammalia; order Rodentia; family Cricetidae; genus Mesocricetus; species Mesocricetus auratus. The sequence goes on along the minus strand of NW_024429212.1, from coordinate 5,957,700 downwards.
TATGATTAGGTGCCTTGTGCACAGCTAGAAGTTTCACCCCTACCACATGGTACTGGAGGAGAAAAGTAATCGCTGATGCCACCCAGCTGCAAACCTGTGACCTATAGCAGTGATCTGCCTGTGAGATATACTGGGCCAATAGTGGCATAAACGTTATGGGCGTAGCCAACCATCGCTTTTTTTTATTAAGGCCCACTCCACGAGATGGAATCCATGCCTGACACTGATAAACTGGCCAAGAACCTGAGACTGAGTAGGTTACGGGCCTGTAGGAAGCCTACAAAGGGAATTGCTGTAATACCAGTGAGTTGTCCCACTCTGGACTTCAGTGCTGTCTTGACAGGGCTGGTACCCGAGGGGTATCTATCATAGAGCTGGCTGCAGTGAGCGTTCAGAAATGAGGGCCACTATTTTGTGTGTTCAGAGGGCATTTAGGTTGTTCCAGGGAGTGGCCTCAGGCGGGCCAGCTCCAGCCAAGGAGAGGATAGCTATGTTTCAGCTGTGTAAAGTGATTTTCTTTTGATTTATCTTTATTTTAAAATTGTACTATAGAAAAATTTGAGCATATGTAAAAGACAGAATAGCACCACACCCACTCCAGGTGTACTTATCACCTTTTAGCCAGTTCGGAGCTAATCTCTGTTCCCTTCTGTACCTCCCTTCCCATGGGAAGTTGAGGAAATCTCAGACACTTATTCCATTTATGCTTCCTCCAATCTGTCCACTCTGAGGGTGAAATCTAATTAGAAGCGATTTCACCATCATCTCTGCCTATTATTATGACAATCTCTAGAGGAAGCTAAAGACAGACTCAGAGGGAGGGCTCTTCTACAAGGGGGAGGACAAGCCGCCTTCCCTGGAGAGGGCTCCTGCTACCTACCAAGCCTTCTGTAAGCATAGCCTCTTCACTTCCTGCTTTCCCCTCACTCGGCCGTTCTCAGCATCCAAGTGACTCAAAGGTGACCCTGCTGTGTCTGGGAGGAACAGTACTGTCACTTTGAAACAGTTTGTCACAAGAAGTATACACAACTGTGTCTCTCCTGTCAATAGAACCTCTATTCCCCCTCTGGAGGCAGGTGTGGCCTGTGTGTCCTTTCTGAACCCTTTACCACCACACTGTAGCTGTAAGTCACAGGCTCTTCCTTCTTCCTCAACGGGAGCTGAGGAAGAAATCACATTTTGCCAAGATGGTCTACAGCCCCCCAGTCTATCCCGCCTCTCAATTTTTCTTTTCTGCCTTTCTGTCTGTTTCTCTCTTCTTCCTCCCCCTCTTTATCTCTGTATGTTTCTGTTTATCTCTCTCCATATGTTTCTGTCTCCATTTCTCTCTCTCCATCTCTCTGCCCATCCCTTTCTCTCTCCATCTCTTTTTCTCTCTGTCTGTCTCTGTGTCTGTCTCTTTGTCTCTTCTGTCTCTGTCTCTGTCTGTCTCTGTCTCTCTGTCTCTGTCTGCTCTGTCTGTCTGTCTGTCTCTTTGACTGACACACTAAAGGGCTTCTTTACTTTATATTTCTTCACCCATGTCTTTGGCTCAGGGGAGGAGAACGGGAACTCTGGCTATATTTTTCCTCTAGTACACTTTGACTTGGACCCAGCTCAGTCACTCACCAGCTGTGTGGCCTACTGTGACTCAGGTGGCTAGGGCATTGACAGGCACCACGATGGCCACAGTAGAAATGCTGGCTTCCTGTACGTGAGACATGGGGTGCCCAGCTGTGGCTCTGCTTTGGGAAGATCTCAGAAAAGCTTTTCAGCACCTGGAACAGCTCCCACCACAGCCCCGGTGCCCAGGGTGACAAATGCCTGTGCTGGGGACCCAACCCCTGCTGGACTCTTCCGAAGTCCTTGTTTATCAAGCAGTGCTGCTTTCTCCCCAGGTGTGTGGGTATGCGCCTCCCTCAGCCTCTGTGGTGCGGGGGGGACACTTGACTCTTTTGCCAGAGCGGCCACCATTGGCCAAGGGTAGCATGGTAGCCCCAGAGGCTTCAGGATGAGGGGTTCCCATTGAGAAAGGCTCCAAGTTGTCCCTGTGAGGTGTGTTTTGTGTCCTCAGCTGGAAGGATGGGTTGTGAAACCCTGTGACCGATTGGACTGTGGCAGTGTGGGGGATGGAGAGGGCTCGTCATCGTTGTGTAATTCACATGAATTGGAACTGTGGAAGTGACGACTGGCCGTGTGAAGGTGTGCCAGGGTCATGTACCAGGCACACATGTGGCACATCTTGACAGTTCCCTGAGAGAGGCAACTGTCGTGGGTCTTCCCCATGCTGTGTGTTCTGATGTTGGGCAGAAGGCTAAGGACCCTGGGCCTGAGATCTGTTTCCCAGGCTCTTGGCCTCCTGGTGACTGCTTGTTAGTTGACCTGCTGCTCTGGAGGTTGAGAACAGGGTGTGAGCAGCACTCCCGATGCTACTGCAGTTCGGGTTGGTCTTGAAGCAGTGACTAGATCAGGACACAGGTCACACACACACACACACACACACACACACACACACACGTAGGAGGACATGCGTGGCAAGCTTGGCAGAGGCCTCTGGCCTTCCCTTCCTTACAGCAGAGTTCTGACTTTTGGGCTCATGTCAAACAAACAAACACTGAGATGAGTGAGAATGGAGTGGCAGGGGACACCAGAGGGTAGTGCCAGCGTCACCAGAGTACAGCTTGTTATCAGTGCACGGATCAACAACACGCCTGAGAGTTCCGACACTACCCTGCAGCTAAAGAGAGAGCTGCCTGTGGCTTGTTATACCTGATATGTCCTTCCTTCTTTCATTTTCTTTCCCTGTCTTTATTTTGTTTGTTGAGACAGGGACTTATTGGTTAATTCCGTCTAGCCTCAAACTCACTATGTAGACCAGGCTGGCCTTGAACTCAGAGATCCACCGCCATCTGCCTCCCAAGTGCTGGGATCGTAGGTGTGTACTGCCATGACTGGCCTTCACTTGCCATTTCTTGGTGGTTGCCCCTCTCTCTTCCCTGTGGCTGGTAATCCCAATAACTTTATGCATCTCCCAGGACCAAGCAATAAACCCACACATATAAGAGATTTCTCTGGCTGGGAGAGGCGTTCCAGATAAGAGAGGGCTCACACAACTGTTTTGAAAATATAAATACATGGGGGACTCCCAGGAAGGAAATTCAGGTTTGTTTGTTAATTTATTTTGAGATAGGCTCTCACTGGGTAGCTGAGGCTGGCTTTGAACTCATGATCTTTCTGCCCCATCCTTCTGAGCACTAGGATACTTGGGCCCAGAAATTCCTTGAGCTTGTTCTTGATAGTTAATCTGAAACTGTGTCACAAGAAAAACTGAAAATAAATGTGTTCAACAACTATAAGAAAGTTTTCAGCCACATAGCCAGAGGAATGTAAATTGAAAAATTAGAAATGTAAATTGAGGCAAACGTCTCTTTTAGCATCAATTTCATGTCATTCTGATGCAAGGAAGTGGGCATACTGTTGTCATTGGCTAAGTATGTTTACAGGACAGTGTAGAGTTCCTTGTTATAGTTTTAAAGCACAAAGAACCCAAATATGCTACATATGTCAAAGTACTGGGTTAACATATGCTCAAGGAAGAAATTCATCCTACAGAAATACCCATTTGTGACATATACTTTTTAATAGTGAACAGCATTCCGAGTTTCTATAGCAAACAGTTTAAGTATCATGGGCAGTTACTGGGTAGCCTGGGCAGATGTGGCTGTGGGCCCCTGCAGGCTGGGATGGTGCAGAATGAATCTAGTTATGTTAGAGGCGAGGACTTGTGTGTGTATGCAAAGGGGACACACTGCAGTTGGGCATACAGTGGTGAGGGCATAGCGTATACTTCCTGCAGTGGTTGCCCTTGTGTCTCGTGGTACAGAACCCGCAGAGGGTACCACGTGGGTCCGTAAGTGACTGAGACACTGGTGGATGGAAGCATAGCAGTGATGATCTGGCCAGGGGCCATAAACACCCGCTAGGACTCTGACTGTGTCCAAGGCTGTTTTTAGGTTGAGACCCCACACTCCTCTCTATCTTCTCCTCCTAGTTGGTGGCGGCCATCGTGTTCATCAGTTTTGGTGTTGTGGCGGCATTCTGCTGTGCCATAGTGGATGGCGTGTTTGCAGCACGGCACATTGTGAGTACTACCTTTGACTGTTGTGCAGTCTGTCTCTAGGGATCAATGTCCATGTGGAAAACAAAATTTCAGTTACACAGCCCATCTCTGACATCTTCACACTAGCTTCAGCTGAGCTGCCACGGCACACACACACACACACACACACACACACACACACACACTACACAGCAAGTACAAACACATACTACACAGAGAAGGCACAAATACAGCCATACACAGTGACTACAAATACCCGTGCCACATATAGCAGACACAGACATATATCACACACAGAAGGAACAGACACCACACACAACACAGACACATACCAAATACAGCAGACATAAATATACACAACCACATTCAGTAAGCACAAACACACACATCACACATAGCAGGCACAAATACACAACAGATACAAACATGCGCATCACACAGCAGGCACAAACATCCCTCATTATTTCAATTACCCCCAACCCAGTCCTCCCTAATCACTAAGGAACCCTTGTCCCCACCTCCTCAGCTTTGGAGCTGTGTCCAGGTGACTGTCCTCAGCGCCTTCACCACATTTAAGGCAAAGTGCACTGTGGAATCTGACTTTGGTCTTGCACATGCTTGTAGGTCCACAGTTTCTCTTTGAAGATTGTTGCTTAATGTGGGGGCTACAGACATGAAAAATCCTTTTATCTGCAAGAAAGACTTTAAGAGAATGGAGAGCCCTGCTGGCAGCACAGTTACCAACAGGGGAAGGAAGCGCTGTTTGCATCTGTTTGCTCGGTAGCTAATCTGAACTTGGCCCCCACAGTGAACAGACAAGCTTATCCACCTGTTTAGCAGCTACAGGGCCAGGCGGGCCCAGGTGCCATAGGCAATGATGAGCCACCAGGTTTCCCGCCTAATGCAGGAGATCAAGTTAAGAGACAGGTACACACAGTATGCCGTGTGACATGCTCCGCTGTGACGCATGCTGTAACGCGAACGATACAGCACAGTATGAAAGGCACGGCAGAACATGATGTGTACATATGATGGGTGCAGAACATGCCATGGGAGCATAAATGCCCTGTGATGTAGGGGGTGTGACAGAGAATGATGTAATGGGATACAGGATGCTGTGAATGATGTAATGGGTACAGGGTGCTGTGAATGATGTAATGGATACAGGATGCTGTGGATGATGTAATGGGGTACAGGATGCCGCAAATGATGTAATGGGATACAGGATGCTGTGAATGATGTAATGGGATACAGGATGCTGTGAATGATGTAATGGATACAGGATGCTGTGAATGATGTAATGGGATACAGGATGCCGTGAATGATGTAATGATGGGATACAGGATGCTGTGAATGATGATGTAATGGGATACAGGATGCTGCGAATGATGATGTAATGGATACAGGATGCTGCGGATGATGATGTAATGGGATACAGGATGCTGTGAATGATGTAATGGCATAAAGGATGCTGTGATATGGGGTAGCATGCTGTGTACAGCATGTGGGATGTGATCTGAATGACACCACGGCCGATGTGGTGGGGCGCACTGTGCCGTGTCACAGACCTGACAAGTAGCGTGATAGGATGGTGATCTGCTTATGTGATGTGTATGGTGTGATACGAGGTGCGAGTGATACTATGATGATGGCTTGATATGCACCAACCAGGTAGGAATTCCTGTGCATGTATGTACAAGTGTGTATGCGTGCTCAGTACAGCTCCCCCAGTATCTACAGTTCGGTGTTTAGACATCTGGCCATTTGCCTTCCCTGGACAGTCATATAGACTACACTGCTCCCAAAAGAATGTGCCAGCCTCGCTCTGAGATTCTGTCCCTGTGTAGGGAAGTCTTTCTCAGTCCCACGCCCTCCAAGCTCTTCAGCACTTGTGGGAGGGGTCACCTTCCAAAGACGTCTATCTCCAGGTAAGTAAGGTCTCCTGCCTGCAGCCCCAGGTGTGAAAGGGCCTACTCCACCCTTCCTGGCTTCACTGATGGGAAGAGTCTAGAAGGCAGTCTGTCTGGGCACGTCCGTCTGTGTGCCCACCTGCGTACCTGCCTGCATGTCCATCCCCACCTGAGCATGTGTATGCTACATGTGTATGTCCCCATCCCCGTGTGCCTGCCTATGTGGGCTGATAGGACAGGACCTCCGAAGAGTGGCCAGTGTAGTTGAGAGCCCAGCAGAGGGTCTACATGAGCAGCGCGGGCTGGGTCCCAACCCACAGAATCATTCAAAGGCCTAGACCCCTGGTGTCCTGTGGTCGGTTACAGTTTGGGGGGGGGTGACCAGACTACTGGTGACTCACTGGGGTCCACTTCTGAGGCCACTGGCATCATGTTACTCACTGAGCTGCCACCGCGTGGGAAGACGATGTGAAGACTCCATCCCTCTTTACACCATCCTGTCTCTCCCTGGAAAGTCCACCAGGGAAGGGTCTGAGTCTTGTCACATTGTGACGAAGGCCATTTAAGTCTGACAACCCTGAAGCCAGCTCTCCAGTCCCAACAACCTGTCTTTACTGCCTCCCTATACCGCTAATCACTATCACACATGTTCCCCTTGTGTACCACCTAGGGTCTGCCTCCCATCTGAATCCATCCACACCCAGCCTGGCACACAGATGCTATGCCCCACCGTAGCTGCTGCCTGGACTCATGAGTCTTCATCTGCTGCCAGAATTACTCCTGATTTCTAGACTCTTCTTCGGTCAGGAGCAGTGCTTTGAGAAAATGTCACTGATACATAGTAACAAACCCAAAGAAGCACTTACACATGACATGGCTTGATGGCACTTCACAAGTCCCAAGTCCCAGGTCCCAGCTGTCTTCTGCCTTAGCAGCTGTGGAAATGGCCTGATTGTTGCCCTGCCCACTTCACTCACCTACAGCTCTAGCTTGCCTTGGCTTCCTCGTGGGTCAATGCTACATCAGATCCATGAGCGTTGGAGACACGGGAGTAGGATGTGGTGGGGCATGACATGGAAGGAAGGATGGATGGATGAATGATTGGTTGAATGACGACTGGATGGATGGATGAGAGAATTAGTCCCAAATCTTTCTTCTTCCCTTCCTAGTAGAAGAAACTCATTTTGCTTTTAGGAAGAGAGAAGCCTAGTGCCACTGGTGAGGTGTAGAACACCCCTTGGCCCATTCAGTATGAGCATTGCCTGGTTCCTGTGCTCATGTGTGTGTCCAGTGGGTAGATAGTATCTGTAATTGTCTCCTCTGCAGCTTCCAGATGCCACACACAATTGCAATGTCAGGCAATACTTGGTGTGGCATTGGTTCTGCCCCAGCCCATGGAAGGCAAGCCTGAAATGGTCCCTCCTGGTTGGGGATGATGGCCTTCTATCCCATCTTCCTCTCTTTCTCTAGGAACCAAGACCTCTCAGCACAGGAAGGTGCCAGTTTTACTCCAGTGGGACGGGGTACTTGTACGATGTCTATCAGACAGAGGTGAGCTAATGCGGCTTCCATATCCCCCAAGTCTTCTGTGTCTGGTTAAAATGGCTGTCTTAATTCTCACAGATCTTCCTGCTACGTGGCCATCAAGGCATTGAAAGCTAGGAGCTAGCCTTGACAGTTCAGCGCACGGCGCCATGCTCTTTGGAATCACAGCTGCGCGCTTTCCTCTTTGACACAGTGTTGGGATTCATCTGTCCAGTCTTGCGTGGCCCATTAGCATTCTCATTAGCATTTTCACTGACTTAATCGCTGCCATGAAACACTGGGGTAACACATGTGCAGTGTTCAAGGGACTCTGGCTCTTCCTGGGCTGGAGACAGCTGTAGTGTGACCTCACTGGCTAGCTGAGTGAGACGCCAGGAAGCACAAATAGACTCAGTAGATGACCTGTGAGCCCAGCCCAGGTGGGCACTGGCAGTGGCTCAGTTTGTCTACACCAGCACTGTGGGGATTTGTGGGCTTAGCTAAATAAAGCTGCTCACACTGAGTGCCAGAGCCAGGGAGGGGCAGGGATCAGCAAGTGGGTAACAGAGCCTCTTCTCAGACATGTAGAAGGTTGAAAATGTATATGCTGGACACTCCAGAAAATAGATGTCAATGTTAGGTGCCTGGGGGATTCTGACTGCCCTGCCTCACCCAGTCCTGCTCTGATCTGTTTAGTGCTGTCCTGTGTCCTGCCCTGTCCCACCCTACCCCACCCCATCCTGCCACGAATCAGGGAGGGCCCTGGCAATGCAGCCCTGCTTCTGGCCAGGGCAAGGTCTTGGAGCTAGGCTGCCTGCTGTCTGTGTGGAATAAGGTATGAACCTGTCTGTCTCTACCCCAGGTCACCTGCTACTCTCTGAGTGGAAGGTGCCAGCTGAAAGTGAGGAGCAACACTTGCTACTGCTGTGACCTCTATGCTTGTGGGAGGTAAGGCTGTATAGGAATGTGCGCACGCTCACGCGCGCGCGCGCACACACACACACACACACACACACACACACACACACAATGCACACACACGCGCGCGCACACACGCACGCACGTACGCACGCACGCACGCAAGCACAGGTGAGACCACCCCTGCACAGGACATCGGTCCACAAGAGAGGCCTCCATCTCTCCCTTCCCACATCTCCTTGCATTTTCTGCTTCTTCCTCCGGACCCTGTTTCAGCCGTGGAACAGTGGATTCTCAGAGTGGCTGGGTCTTCTCCCAAAGAGCACACACAGAACGTGGAAGTATTTAAGATGGGCCTGGCCCCTGTTTGTCTCATTCCTTGGGGCAGCTGGCCAGCAGGTGGCCACCAGCACATCCCAGTTCTGCTCTGTTCCCTCTCAGGGCTGAGACCCACCAGCAGTTTTCTGTTAGGATACACATGGAAGATGAGAACACGAAATGCTTGTTTATTCTGGCAGGGCAGGTAGCTCGGCCACCATCCAGGCTGGCCATTAAGGGCTCAGGGCTTGTAAGCTGGGATATCCTGTAACCACTTTTCGCCCCACTGTGTGAGGCCTGGTGGAGCCTCCCTGGCCAGCCCCACCAAAGGCAGATGAGTCCCCAGAGATGTAGGGAGGTCTCTAGCTTGTTTGAGAAGTTTTCGCCTGGGCAGGAGGAGATGAAGAATGAGCACTAGAAGAGTCAGAGGCCCCAGGCTCAGGAGCTCCAGGGTTTCTGGTGTAGCTTGCTTCTCGGGGTCTATCTATGGGGCTTGCCACCCCTCACATGCGCTTCCTTCCCACTGGAAACATCCCCCAGGTCTCTGGAGGAGCCACCGTGCTTAGTGTCGGGCATTGCCATCTGCCTCTCTTCCGTGGTGGCCAGGACCGCACTAGTGTGATCCCTGTAGGGGGTCCATGAGCTGTGGTCTGAATGGTGTCTTGGTGACTGGGAAGAAGTGTCACTACTTAAATGGTCCCCTTTAGCGGGCTTTCTAGATCTGTGAGGATGAGAGTTAAAGTGTTGGAGTTGGAGTTAGAGCTAGAGCTAGAAGTAGAATTCAGGCTGATATTGGGGGTGGGTTTGGCATTAGAGTTAGGCTAGGGCTAAGGCTAATGTTAGGGTTAGGGTTTATATGCCATGGTTCCTACTCGTAGGTTAGTCTACGGGCCATGGATCTGACACTCGATGATAGTCATCTAACCATAGCTCTAATACTTGGGGGTGACCACTTGACCACGGTCTAACATGCCGTCACCCGGCCACGCTCTAGCAATGAGGGCAGTGACTTTGTTCTTCCTCTTGTAGCACGGAGCCCTCACCTGCTTACTATGAATTTGTGGGTGTGCGTAGCTGCCAGGATGTGATCCACCTGTACCGGTTGCTCTGGGTGTCCACGGTCCTGAACGTACTGGGCCTGTGCCTTGGCATTGTCACAGCTGCAGTCCTGGGGGCCTTCAAGGACATGGTGAGTAGTACCATCCTAGGTGTTTCCAGCCAGTGAGTCATAGCCCAGAGCTCAGTGGATCACTTAACAAAGGACCTGCATGTCAGATGGTAGCCAGGGTTACCGATCACTTGCCTTGGAAGCAGTGCTTGACCACCTGCTGGTTGAATCTTCTCCACTCTTAGAGAGGCAGAACCGAGAATGAAACTCACCTGCAAAGCTACTCTGTCACTGTGAGGTTCATGGTGGCCTGGGTATGGTTCTGAGCAGGGCTTGGACTACATCGTAACAAGCTGGATGAGAGAACCGAAATTCACCCCCACCTACTTTTCCCTGAGCCAGCCCTACCTAACCAGCCCCTGAGCGCTGGCCTGTTACCCTTTAAATATTGGGAAGAATCTTCCTTATGTCCTTTCAGGGGCCGCGGCAAACCCTTTAGGGGTTCTTCCAGATACACAGGGCTGCAAGACACTTTCTTGGTGATTTTTCGTGTGCTTATCCTGCCGTCCCAGGGGCTTTGGTTGTAGCCTAGGGTTGCTGCTTAGCTTTTTGGTGTCAGGCTTCTCGTTGCCAGGGAGATTTAGGGATGTCTCGTTATGACCTGAATTCCCACAGTCTAGTTTTTGGGCTCTACCAGGCTGCCTCTTCTGGTGACAGCTTCAGGTGGTGACTCCACAGACCATATGTACAGGATTCTGGAACTTTCTATGAAGTCACGAAGAGGGAGTGGATTGGCCTGCTCTTTGTGGCTTGGGTTAGGGCCCCCTGGAGGTCTGACTATGGCCTTGAATGGGTTTGAGGGTTCATCGGGTTAGGTGGTCACTTGCCCTCTCTTCACAGGTCCCCCTGTCTCAGCTGGCCTATGGCCCGTCTCCACCACCCCAGATCCTCTACAATCCTGCCCAGCAGATCCTAGCCTACACCGGCTTGTGCCCTTCATCTATGACCGTGCCAACCTGTTCTTCTTATCCGCTGCCACTCCAGGTAAGCGGCTGTTGCCTGCGGGGGTCGGGAATGCCATGGGGTCAGTGGTTGATTTAGTGGGCTCCTGAGTAGACAGAGTGGGGTTGTGAGTGGAGACGGGTGTGCTTTTATCTAGATGATGGGGACTGGGATCATTATGGGGTGGGCCACGTCATTTTTGAGATACACTGCTACTCATGGCCCTAGTAACCCATGAGTAAATTCTTCCTACTGGAAGAACTGTTTATTTTATGTACTGCTTTTAGCTGGTTTATATACTGTCTGTTAGCCATGAACTGGTCTTCATACAGGCCAGGGGGACTGAGGATGCCACTGTCTGTCTGGGTTCTGAACATTTGTGTGACACCAAGTGTCCTAAGTGGAGCCGTGCATGGCACCATCCACTGAAATCAGTCTATAAGGCTGCCAGCCAGTGCTGTGGACCTGGAGGCCGTCAGGGAAGGAGGTGCGGAATAAGATCTTGTTTGAACAGGGCTTTGCCTCTATTCCACTCCTGGATTCGACTTGTTCGTGTCCTTCGAGGTTCCGGTGGCCATTAATGAAAGCGCCCCAGTTGTCCAATGGTACGATATTGACTTGGACACGGCATATTGTGAACTTGTGATCCTCCGGGCTTGCACCTTAGCACTGTGAGGTGTCAGACAGGACCTGTCCTCTGCCTTCCTATGTGGAAAACCTCAGTCACGACAAGCAAACCCTCTGTGGATGCTGCCCAGGGTCTCCTGTGGGAAGACTGAGAACCCAGTTCTAGACAAACCTTCTAGACAGGGTACTGACTGCTCATGCAGCCTGGCTGCTCGGCAACCTGCCTTACGTCACTAACAGAAGGCTGTGATGAGACCCACAGAGCTGTGTTGAGTGTATCTGTGTCCTTATTCAACTCTGACCTGTGGGCCCCGGTGAATGCGGTGAAGTCACATGTTCTCAGGCATTCCCCAGGAGACCTGCTATACTAACACAAAGTGAGGCCTTGCTGAGCCAGTGACGTTTGTTTGGGGAGGGCTTGAGTGTTGAGCTCTGACCATCTTGGATGGACAAAGCTGTCAGGGTTCCGGGACTGACCCAATGTAGCGACCAGATTTGAGCAATACTTGGGAGTCTTTTGACCACCTGGGTTCCACATTTGTAAAGTCGGGGCTGATAGCATGTACTACACCTGGAAGACAGCACGGGAACCCCAGTGTTTAGGACCCAGAAGTGTAGCTTAATTCTGTCTTCCAGGGCTTACTCCAAGGGGTGGGTCCCTTTTCTCTGTACTTCAACTTCCTCTTCTTATTCGGGAAAGGGACTGGCTGGGGCTGTCATCCCTGGATTACTTGGGTCCTTTGGGGTCTGGAGGAAGGATGTGGCAGTGGTCCATTGCAGTGTTGGGGAGTGGGTCTGGACTCTCAGTGTGACACCCAGGCTGAGCTAGGGGGACTTCCCAAAGGGAACTGGGCCTGCATCCAATGGAGTCCCAGGGACCCCAAATCCAGGAGCCTAAGTCCCATCGGTAAAGTCTGCCTCAGGACCGAGTCTCCCCTCTCTGGAAGCAGCTATGTCTAGAGTCAGGAAACGAGATAGCCGTACAAGGGCACCAGCAGGAGCAGCCCCAAGGCCTCTACTTTTCCATGGAACTTCCTGCGTTGGCCTGGAGAAGAATCTCCCTAGGAGGCCACAGCTCATCTTGGACCCGCTCAGTCTGACTTTCGTCAGATCCACCTGTAAGACTCTTGGACTATCTCTGGGTAGACTTGATGGGTCTCCCTTAGCTGGTCTGGCTGCCTTTGGACACAGAGAGTCACTAAATCACATGGGTGCCAAGAGCACGACCCCAGAACACAGACTGCGCAGGCTGCCTTCTTTCAGAACACGTGATGTTCCACAGGGGATGAAGATGAACTTGGGATGTGGGGTTCCATTTCCTCCTGCCTGGTGTCGAGGGTATTTGGGCCAGTCCTGGTGCCTGCCCACCTCTCGTCTTGAAGGCCTGGCCTGAGGAAGAAGGGACTCCTGTGGAGGGGCTACCAGCCCGCCCTGCAGGTTGTGAGGTTCCGCATGAAGTGCCCTTCCCTCTTCCGCATGGACAAGGACAAATTCCCCTGTGGTGGTTTATAAGGGACAGTTCTTCACCACGGACACACTTTGAGAACCTCAAAGACACCCTGCCATGCCCCATGGGTACTCTTTCTGCCACCTTCTGGGGCCTTTGATTTGCAGATAGTGGATGCTTCCCTTCTTCCCAGAGGAGACCTGGGAACCCTATTGTCTGGGCCGAGCAGCTTTCATGGAAGCGTGTGTGGGTGGATAATTGCCCACGTGCTTAAGTAATCGGGTTTCTGTGGAACAGGCATATCGGATGAGTCCATGTGTTTCCTAAGAACAACAGAAAGGATGCAGTCTCCACTGGTCAACAGAGACGGAAGGAGACCTTTTAACTGTCCTGTTGAAGTCATTAGCAGCCAGCGAACATCCCCGAATAACAGGAGGGAGGGAGATAGCTGTGGGGGTGTCATGTGAAGTTACTTAAGAGGAAACATTAGAGGGGTCTGTGTTAACATCCCGCAGCTTGCTCAGCATGACACTCGAATGCTATGCTGGGGTGGTCCTCTCCATGTGGGCAGGGTCTGCCTTCATGAGGCCTTGTTTAGTGAGGCAGTTTCACCCTAGTTTCTTAGTGGTTTATCCTGAGGTTCCTGGTGGCTTAGTTTAGCCTGAGTTTTCTGGTGGTTTTATCCTGTGGTTCCTGGTGGTTTCATCCCATGGTTTCATCTTGTGTTTCCTGGTGGTTTTTATCCTGTGGTTCCATCCTGTGGTTCCTGGTGGTTTTTATCCTGTGGTTCCATCCTGTGGTTCCTGGTGGTTTTATCCCATGGTTTCATCTTGTGGTTCCTGGTGGTTTTTATCCTGTGGTTCCATCCTGTGGTTCCTGTGGTTCCATCCTGTGGTTCCTGGTGGTTTTATCCCATGGTTTCATCTTGTGGTTCCTGGTGGTTTTATCCCGTGGTTCTTGGGAGCTTGCTCTCTGGTTCCTAAGGGCTTATCCACCTATTTTCAGAAAAGGGCAGAACTGACAGGGTGGGAAGCCCATCCTATCAGACCTGAAAGGATGACCTTCAGACACGCGCTGACCCTGTGGTCGGAAGGATGCATACACAGATTGGATGGAGAAACAAAATTCCTGAGTCAGCAGTTGAATCTTTTGTGACAGTCGTCTCCAGTAAGGGAGACATTCTCAGTCTCGGCTTTTCCGTGGGAGGCAATGTTTTTAGAATGGCCATGCTGCCGGAAGCCTGACTCGGCACCCCGGTTGCAGCTGGTAGGAGCATCACATTGCATCCAGGAGTCACTTTAAAAACCTCACTTCAAACTTCTAGTACTTAAGAGGGGGAAAGAAAACTAAAAAGAACTAGAAAAGATTTACTACAGATCTGTGCTATTTCCCAAATTCCTCTTCTCCCAAACTCATCCATGATTTTGGGGGGTGCCTATTGGGATTCAAAGACACAAGGTGTATATACATAAGAGATGTGTTTTAATGGCTGACTCCCATGAGTGTAGTAGAGGCCGGCCCACTGTCCTCAGGACCACACTCGGGCAGGGTTCCTTTCCCTTTGAGGGTCACCACCTTTTCCCTTAAGGTCTGCAACTGATTGGGCCAGACTCTCCAACAGTAGGGAGCTGTGTAAAAGCTAACTGCATCTGAAAATTACCTTCCTTAAACGTCCAGACTATGGCTGACCACACTTGGTCACTGACCTATTAGCCAGAATGCTGTGTTGGGGATGTTAATGACCTCGCTCTCTTTAGTGAGTGCTAAGGACCTGGCTTTAGACAGTCCCTGGCTCTTCTAGTCAGTGTTAGTGAAAGTTGGCTGGGCTAAGTGAGCCAAGGAAGTCTGGAGCTTTGGAAGCTCTCCCCAGGTGTCCCCAGCAGCTTTAGAAGGCAAGTTTGTGCCACTCAGGTACCAGATAGGGTGACTTGACCTGTCTTGGCTGTTCCTAGGCCTGGAAGGCTTCCTGGGGGCCCTGGTGAGCTGGTAGCTCCTGGTCTGATAGGATGCTGGGCCAAGCTGTCACTGCCATAAATTCTGCATAGCGTAGCTGAGTCCTCACCTGCTGATCGAGGACACCTCTCTGTTTAATTGCAGCCCTCCAGTGCCCTGCCGGCCTCGTCCTCTGCTGACCTCTCTTGGCCTGAGGACGCAGAATCTCCTTCCCAGTGCAACTCCAGCCGTGGGCGTTCTCCTAATGCTCCTTCACTGGGCACACCAACCCACCTCCTCCCCGGGGAGAAGCCTCCCCCCTACGCACCCTGACATGGACACAGTAGGTTAAAAAGTAACTTGGCTTGGGGGTGCCAGAAATAAGTAACAAAGGCCACATAGAGAGAGCCATAGAGAAAGCCTGCCTCTGCAGCCAGCCTCATAGAGAACTCAGGAGTCTCCCTTCTCTTGGACACACCCTCTGCCAGCATAGGCCAGGACCAGAGGCGAAGGTGAGGCGGAACAGCTGACCGATGGCAGCTTTGCTGGCCCCCTCTCCCCACATAGAGAAAGCCTGCCTCTGCAGCCAGCCTCATAGAGAACTCAGGAGTCTCCCTTCTCTTGGACACACCCTCTGCCAGCATAGGCCAGGACCAGAGGCGAAGGTGAGGCGGAACAGCTGACCGATGGCAGCTTTGCTGGCCCCCTCTCCCCACATAGAGAAAGCCTGCCTCTGCAGCCAGCCTCATAGAGAACTCAGGAGTCTCCCTTCTCTTGGACACACCCTCTGCCAGCATAGGCCAGGACCAGAGGCGAAGGTGAGGCGGGACAGCTGACCCGATGGCAGCTTTGCTGGCCCCCTCTCCCCACATGAAGACCGGCAGCCAACTATGCTAGACCCTAGCCTCATCGTCCAGAAAGGCTTCTCTGTGCCTGCTGTCACGGCTGTTTCACTTCTACTCCAGTCTTGGTTCAGTCGCCATTACCTTGCAAAGGGAAGGTAGCCAGGCATCTCTTTTGGTAAAGGTTGTTGCTTCAGAAAATGCATTGCAGGCTGACAGACTTCTGTGAGCATGAAAGGACAGACAGAACAACCACTGAGCTCTACACAACCTCTGAGCTCTACACAACCCCTGAGCTCTGCTTTTCTGATTGGAAGGGGAACAAGCTTTGGGCAGACAGAGGCCTTTCCGTCTGCCTCTGTGCAAGATCCACCTTTTGGAAGACTCCAAACCTCACACCCATTTTTCTGTTGATTTGTGGCCATTGGTTTATTCATTAATTAACTGTTGCGTGGATCCTAGGGCCTCTGGGATCCAGAACTAGCAGGTGGGGGTGGAGGACCAGCCTGTGAAGATGCAACTCCTGTGCCCCCTGCTGGCCAAGGCCTGTCTGTCCCTCGGATCTAGAGAGGTTTTCTAAACAGGGTTTTCCACAAAGGCCCACAACACAGGTTCATGTAGGAAGGGGACAGGTCTGCCTGTGGAGAAGAGGTACTGCAAACCCAAGAGCTGCTCACTGATCCCTGAAGGGCTGAGACAGCCATTGGTCTGAGGACTGGTCACTGTACACCATCCTCATTTTGAGTTTGGCCTTGCAGCCTGAGAAAGAAAGAGATCATCTTGGTTTCCATTTGATGCTTCTGACCTTGGAACCATTACGCTTTTGCTTCCCTACAACCTCCAGGAGCCTGGTCCTCAGCTTCCCTATGACCCTGGACCACTATCAAACAATATTCTGCTGGTTTATATTTACCTATATATATATGCATACATATATAAATATTAGGATATTTAATACCTCTTAGGACCATAACTTCAGAGGCATTTGTGAAAGTCTCCTTAGAATCGTACCTGGAGCCGGGCGTTGGTGGCTCACGCCTTTAATCCCAGCACTCGGGAGGCAGAGGCAGGCGGATCTCTGTGAGTTCGAGACCAGCCTGGACTACCAAGCGACTTCCAGGACAGCCTCCAAAGCCACAGAGGAACCCTGTCTCGAAAAACCAAAAAAAAAAAAAAAAAAAAAAAAAGAATCGTACCTGGAGGCAACAGGACAAAATCCTCTCTAGATTTGGAAGGGGCCTTGGGCACTGCTCCTTGATGGGGTCAGAGGTCAGTTGGCTCTGTCCCCTGCCTTGAATCTACGGAGTGAAGAGTTATAAGGGGCATGGACACGCCACGGTGCTGGCTGTGGAAGACGGTATCCTACACAGCAACGGCAAGATTCCTGTCGCTTGTGGGGGTGAGGTTCAGAAAGACAAGCATGACCAGAGAGAAGCAAAGAGATGCATCCTTGACGAAGCCACATGCTGGGACAAGGAGCACCTCAGCCACGTTGTGACTACAGAGAAGAGCCAAGTTCTGGAGGCTGAGGGGAGAAAGGGCTTCCAAAGCCCCAGAGTCTCTTTGGTGCGGGGGGCCTATACCTCCTCCCTGTTTTATATTACAGCATCCCAGTGTTGTATTTAATAGTCCTGTGTCCTGGCCCAATGGGCTCAAACTGAATTTCCTAGCACTGGCCCCTGGTTCTCTGAAGAACATCAAAACTGCATATTTGGTTGTGGAGTCCCTACCCACTGGAGCCAAGAACTATTAAACTTCACATGCCAAGGTCAACAGTTCTGCTCATTGCCACAAAAATGTCTTTCTCCATTATCTCAGCCAGAGGACGTAAGGTCCTGTACCCTAGGCTCCAGAACCACCCCCACAGCCCACACTAACCTACGTTGTGGGTGGATACTCTTGCGTGTCCTTGCCCTTGTGTGAACGAGGCTGGGAAGCCAGTGGGAGCCTGCATGCTCGGTGGCTTGTGGCCCATCCCTCGATGGCACCGCCTCTTTGTCACCTGAAGGTCTGCTCTGTGCCTGGCTTCTGCTCTGGTGGTGAGATTTGCTCATGACCATCTGCTTTGTCACTGAATCTACCACTTGCTTTTTCGTTGACGGGAGATGCGGTTGTCCTGGGTCTGGGGGACGGTACCAGCTGAGTGCTCACATACGTGCGTGTGGGCGTGGATGTGCTGGGCCACGCCCCTCTGGTGAGAAACACTGAGCTGAGCTCCTCTGCTGAGTCAGGGTTCCACTTGCACCGTCTCCTCTGTGGGTCACAGAGCCATTACAGCTCTGCTTCCCAAGGCCCAGTACCAAAAGCTTGTGGATGGCACGGACCACAGACGAGCTTCTGTATGCATCCCTTTTTGAGCAGCAGAGGATGTTCTACTGGGCCTGCTTGGGTCTTCTACTTGCTTCTCTCTCTGATGCTCACTCTACCTGATAGGTTTGCAGGAAGTCGCTGTCTGTCCTGGACAGGAACCCTGTGATCCTGGCCATCCAATACCTTCCAGTTAGAGCACATAGCCTTCCTTTATGTTTGACTGCACGCTCTGTGGGCTTTGTGCTGGGAGAGACAGTGAAGCGATCCCCTGCTCTGAAACAGTGGTTCCTAAAAGGTGGCTTTGCCTTAGGAACACTTGGAAAAACATGGAGACACATTTCTTCACTAGACTGTGCGTCTGTGAGGAGAGCGTAATGGAGCCTGAGGGAGGATGGGCGCTGACTGACAAGGGGGGGGGTGCCTGAACGCACAGCACGGCCCTAGGCTCAAGACAGCCTCAAGGGTGCAATGAAAATGTAAAAACAATAACAGTCCCTCCCTAGAAAAAGAACTCTGCAATCAGTCAGACGATAAAGAGCATACAATCCATCCCACCCTCTTCTCTCAACAGTCTGCCCCATCCCTCCTCAAAAGGCTCCTGGTGCTCCCCTTGGTGCTCTGTAGTTTGGCCAGCTGGACCGGGGAAGGGAGGATCCCATGGTGGGAAACTGGCAGATGAGTATTGCTTTGTTTGGCAGGAGATGGGCTAAGGCTTGGTGCCAGCCAAGGCAGAGGACACAACATCAGTGAAGAGAGGTGTCTGCTCTTTCCCCACAGTGGTGATGCCTCCCCAAGGCCGATTAGGAATGCCAAATATGTGCCCCCCCACGCTCGTCTGTGTGGTCTAGCTCCAAACCAGCATTTGTCCTCTTCTGTTCTTGACCTCATGACCTTCTGGAGAGAATTGGAGTTGGCTGGAGGACATTCATGGGAACATTCCATGAAAACATTCCAGAGTTGCCTCCAACACAAGGAGAAACCACCGAAGGTCCTCACCGGTTGAAGACAGAGCGGGCCTCTAGAAGCCTGTGGGCTTCTGAGGCTACCTGAGGACATAGGCAGGGAGGAATCCCGGGCAGGACTGTACTTCCTACCTTCTTGGAGCCGTGTTCAACAGGGTTGTCCCTGTCCTGTCTTCACCAGAGCTTACAGGATGCTGGAGTTAAAAATCAGTGGCTCCCAGTTTCTTCCCTTATGAAGAAATGACAGCTCAGAGACACTGAACAAGCTGCTATTTCTTGTGTCTCCTGCTGCCCGGGGAGGGTACAGCTCCCCCAGCTCTGCTCGTAGCCTTGAAACAGAAGACCAGACCTTTTAAATGGAACAGGGGCAGCCAAGGGAGGCAAGTGGCCAGTATAGGAAGCTATGGGAGAGTATGCACAGGTACCACCCCTACATACTGGGTGCCAGGGACAGTTTTAAGAAGGGTTCTGGGGCAGGCTGATGGCAGAGCCATGGAGGATTTGTCTCCATTTGCAGGGTAAACTGAGGCTCTGCAGCTGGCTGGAGAACTCTGGCTCCATCCTGTGCCATCATCACAGGGGTCCCAGGAAAGATCCAGTGGTGGGCCTGTGACATGATGCTCTCAAAGCCCGTTTGCTCTGAAGGAAGCTCAGTTCTGAGACACCTCCAGGACAGACAGTGACCAACCACCCCAGGGTTACAAAGGTTTCTGTAAATATTTTATTTTCCATATTTTAGAATCAGAAGCACGTGGTAATAAAAAATAACAGAATTATTTTCTTCAAACTCACTCAGCTGCAAAGTGCCAGTCCTCTAGGCCAACCCTTGCCAGCCAGCTGCCACCGGGCCAAGGGGCTCTCTGAGCAGCCGCTGACCTGGTGCCAGTCCCGTATGTACAGATATGTTACAAGGTAAAGAAAGGAAAAAACCAGCCGCCGGGGCGGTAGCCCACCTGCTCCAGTGTTGCAGGGCCTGCTTGGGAGGAGCCAGTGCCGTGTGCCCACACCTCTGCTTCCTCCTGGGTGCTAGAGAGTGGCATGCTCCACAGGTGGGCAGGAGTGTGAGGTGATGTCACTGTGCTTGTACGAGGCCTCGTCCAGGTCCAGGACTTTCCGGTTTACCTCCAGGGTCATGCATCCACGGTAGTATGCTGTGACAGGTGCCGAAGTCACTGGAACGTCTGGAGTGGTGGGAGACCAGATACAGAGCGGTCAGGGCTAAATCCAGGTAGCACCACTCACAGCTCCTATAGTGCTTATGGCCAGCCCTGCCTGCACTCTCTCTGCAGGGTGTTTATTTTTCTCCATGCTACCGTCTCATGGGGAAACAGCTCAGCAGAGACATAATGCATCCTCACCCCTCAACCTCCCAGGCATGCGTGCATACGGTTTGGCTATCAAGGAGTGTCACTGTGCCTCATGAGTTCCCATGCTTCAGGGCCTTGGGCTGTTATCTCCGTTGAAGCCTTATTGGTTTAAAAGAAAAGCCAGAGAGCCCGCTGTGTGCTAACAAGAGGACTCAGGCCTCTCCACCGCTACTACCCATGTTCCACCCATGGGCCCAAGTAAGTTGGCTGCCCTGGTAGGTGGAGGCGGGGTTAGCAGACACTGACAACTGTGATCCTTGGCAATAGTAGTTAGGTGGCTGCCTCTTGCCTCACCTGCTAATCCTCCCCTCTGTGTCTGGGCTCCTGGGCTCTCAGACAACGCTTCCTAATGGGTGACTCAGAGCGATGCCTGCCCTGAACTGAGGGCTGAACTAATAAGACCTCTCGCTCCAACCCCAGCACAGAAGCCAGCCTGCATTTATGTAACACAACCCTGTCTCACAGTCCTTAGCAAAGGCCACGTGTGAGGCAAGTCAGCCACACTGGTCCCGGGGATTATGTCAGGGGGCTCCCACCTGGCAGGCCTCCAACAAAGGTGAGCACAGTGCCTTGCAGATGTGTCCCAAGTGTGTCCAGTCTCTCCTGCAGCTGGGCAGCACTCACTTCACTCTGGCCCTTGGTACCATCCACTTCCAGGGTGGCCTCACCGTCCCGAAGGGAGACAGTGACTGTGTGCTCCTGGCTGTCACACACTTTGATTTCCATCAGTGCCAGGGCGACATCCTCGACTGCCAGGACCACCAGCTGGAGGAGACAGCGGCACAGAGCTCAGGGCATACAGAAGCACGGGCGTGACCCAGGGATCAGTGTCCCCCTGTTCTGTCCTCCTAGCCTCTGGTCTTCATAGGCTGGCCACCTCAACGCTAGCCCCTTCTTAGGACATGTGGTAACCCTGCAGCCCTGGGTACGAGGAGGTCCAGGAACCCTGGTACTCAGTTTCTTTGCATACACAGCAGGGAGCAGCTGAGAGGTGATGGGGGGGTGGTGGCTCAGTGGTTAAGAGTACTGGCTGCTCTTACAGAGAGCTTGGATTTTCTTCTCAGCATCCGCATAGCTCACAACCAACTCTAACTCCAGTTCCAGGGCATCTGCTGCGCTCTCCTGGTAGCCACGGGCACATAGTATACTCACAATGCAGGAAAAACATCCATGCATTTTAAAGACATTTAAAGTCCCTGGGAAACTGAGGACTTGGCCACCCAGCCTGAGCTGACTTTTCAAAAGGAGGCGGCAGGATACATTTGTCATATGTAGCTGTGGTTCTGGCACAGGAAAGAGCCTCTCCCTCTGCCCAGCCTCTCAGGGTGAATAGTATGTGCTGGCAGCCCTTAGCTGTTTGTCACACATGCCAGGGGTGGGTTGATTTGATGCCCAGTGGCATGGAGTCTGGTCCCCTTGGTGGTGTGTATCAGGGAAACCAGCCTTGTTACTAGTTAGTATACGCAGCCAGCAGGGCTCTAGGGCCTGGGCAGGTGTGGGTCAGAAACCACCTGTCTGAGCCACATTCCTCTTCGGGGCATGAGAGAGAGGGGAAGAAAGTCTTCCTCTCACTTTCAACAGCCCTATGTTCAATAGAATAGGGGGAGTCAGCAGAGTCCTCAGTGAGGGAGGGCTCTGCCTGAAGCGCACCTGAATCCAGGGTCCACCCAGCATCACTCCCTGTGAGCATCTGATAAGTTATCAGGGCCAGTGGTGAGGTTAGTGGGTCTAACCCTGAAAGAAACTGGAACTCTCACGGTGCTAGTGACCCTACCTGACTCATGAATCGCTGCTCCATGTGTGGGACACCCTACACCTATGGCCCAGCAGGAGCTTGCACGAAGGTTTCAGTCCCTAGCTGCACCACCAGCCACTCTGGCCAGTAGCTGTTTGACTTCACAGCAGTGCGTTTGTGACCGCGTTGCAGCTTTGGCTCCAAACCAGAGGGCACCGCCTAGCTGTGTGTTCTCAGACCTGGGTAGAGATCTGGGTCTGGGATGGGGTCTCTAGGGCAGGGAAAGGTTCAACAAGTCAATATCCCAGAGAGTGGGCAGGGCCTTAGGATTTTTCCTTGAAGGGGAATAATGAGGGGGGGTGTGTCAAAAAGGGTTTGCTCGGAGGTCAGGGTATCCTAGTCCAAGCTGGTCCCACCTTCTGTCTGCTTCTGTGACTGCGCTGAATCCTACCTGTTTCTTGAGCTTCTTTGTAGAGTGGTAGTCGACCAGGGCCACAGAGAGGGGGACGACATGGTTGTCACCCACCAGTGCGAGCAGCACCCCCGTGTCAGTGGCGGGGCGAATCCGAGCCACGACTTGTACTTCCCAGGTGGTTTCCGTGCCGACAGCCAGCGACGTCCGGGCTGCGATGAAAGCGGCCCATTACAAGGCAGTACACGCGGCAGAGAGGCGAGAGCGTGATTAGCCACTCAGACTGCAGCACCACAAGAGACAGCTCTGCACACCCCGGGAGGGGACCTCCCGGCAAAAAGGCGGGTGCCACGGGCTGTGCCTTTGAGACCTGCCAGCGTCTCAGCACACGGCAGGCAGGAAGGAGGGGAGACGGCCTGAGCACCGGGGATTGCTGCTCTCTGCTTCAAAGAGCCCTGCTGGTGCCCTCCAGGTAATAAAGACCTAGCGGGCAGCCACCAAGGGCCATCCACTGCCTCGCTTCCACTTTCCCCTCTGCAGACGGACAGAGCGCCTTCCTTCCACGGCTCCAGGCAATGGGCTAGCCTCCCTCCTGCCAGCTCCAGGAGACTCCTAAGCATGCAAGTGGGCATGAACTTAAGAGGCCACGCCCATGAAGGGAGGCGGTGAGATTCACAGCTCTGGCAAGCCCTGTGTGTGTCTGTGCTCTGGGTGGCATGGCTTGGCATTGCAGATCCTCGCGGTGTGAACTCATTCCCACACAATACACATGGGTGACACTTCATCTAAGGTCATGCACTATGGCGGCCACGTGGGAGACCTTCACTGATTGGGAGGCCAGAAGAGCCCCCCCCAGTCTTGACACTTGGGTCTGCCTCTCACTAAGAATGCCGTAGACTAGAGAGAGCCGCTGTTAGTGAATCAAGGTTGGCACACACTTGGTCGGCCTCACTGCTCTCTGCGGTATGTCGCGGCCCCTGAAGCTGGCCTGTTCCCACCCCTCCCTGTAATCGATCAAATCAACTCCTCTACCCTGTCCTAGCTGACACCTATAAGGGTTAATTCTTAGTGTGTTGAACATATGAACACAGACTACAAAAAACAATAAAAACACTTTGTGGACTTGAGAACCCACTGCGGGACCCCTTCCAGGGGTGATAAAGACCGGCTTTCCTGTCTTCATGCTCTTTGCTCCTCTAAACCACCTCTGATCTCTAAGCCTCACAAGTCACTGGCCACTGAAGGCCTGGTACTACTGCGAACTGTCACACGCATTCGGACATGTCCATTGTTGATCTTCCGGGTTTTCTTCCAGGCAGCCGCCCCCCACCCCCCGGCCTGCCCATCCTACCGCTTTCTAACCATTGGACCATCACTTCCTCTTCCGTGGCTAAGTCTATGTGAAGTCCAGGTAGCTGTCTTGGAGCTGGCCCTTGCCTTCTCTGCTGAGCCCTGTCCCAGCTTGTGGGTAACCAGCTTGTCACAGAGGTAGGAACCATCTAGATGGATGCCCACACTTGCCCGGAGTCCCACCGCAGTTAGCCCAGGGAGGGCGACACCCACTTACTGTAGTTGAGGCTGTAGAAGGCGAAGGCATTCCCAGGGAAGAAGGAACCTCGCTCAGTCACAGAGAAACACTGCATCTTTGTGTTTGCTTTTACCGTTTCCTGGATGGCGCTGTCTTCCCCGTTCAGCCAGTTCCAGCTCCTCATGCACCCATCCAAGCGAGGGTTAATCTGGAAAGACAGGTTAACTGCTGGTGGCTTCCTGAGCCAGGACACCATAACAGCAGACCGGAAGCAGGAGAGGCGAGAGCCTGGCACTACAGGACCTGCTGGCAGGGCCCTCTGGCTTGTGTGTGTGTAGGTCCATAATGCAAAAACAATATAGGGAGGGTTTTTCCCTCCCCCCCAAAAGAACTCTTCACTTTTTAAGACTCCATGCGGGGTGAGAACACCTGTGGCAGGGAGGAAGGCACCTGCTCTGTCTGCCGGAAGGCACCTGCCACCTGACTGACCGCAAAGGTCAGGGTGCTTTGCTGTGGCGGTGTTTTCCCTCACTCAGGCCTACAAAGCAAAGCTAAAAAAGCCAGGCCAGGGATGCCAGTCCCAGCTTGACCACGCACTCACTGTGTGCAAGGCTATAATATAATCCAGTTAGGTCACCCACATGACCACACACTCACTGTGTGCAAGGATGTTATATAATCAAATCAGGTCACCCTCATGACCACACACACACTGTGTGCAAACGGTTATATAATCAAACCAGGTCACCCACATGACCACACTCACTGTGTGCAGGGCTATTGTATAATCCAGTTAGGTCACCCTCATGACCACACACTCACTGTGTGCAAGGCTATTATATAATCCAGTTAGGTCACCCTCATCTATGTGTTGAAGGTCTGCAATGGTGCATTTGATGTTTTCATCCCCTTAGGGCTCTCCTGAATGGTGGTGATTGAGTCAATCAATTACCAAACAGGTTTTCCATCTGCAGTAGATGTTGCTACCCTTAAAGGAGGGTTCTGACCAGGGGAGAAGACACAGCTGGGGTACAAAGGCCAGGTGTGGGGTAGGACAGAAAAAAAGCAGGACTTTGAAAAGTGACAGAAAAAAAAGAAGCCTCCCACTTGGAGCTTCTCCCACAGGAAATGTGGGTATGGCTAACAACCCAAAATAAGGTGTTTAATCTTTACTGCAAAAATGAAAACGTAAATGGGCACCATGAGCAGAAGTGACTGGCTATTGATGGACAATGGCCGGCTGCCGGCACAGGGTCTCTCCGGATTGTCAGACACGGGCAAACCCCTCTAGGCACAGCCAAACCTGAGCTTGCTGCGCTATCCTCAGGACTGGACTTACGGGCTGGACCAGGTCCTTCTCCTTGAAGGGAATGCCACCCACAGTGAGGTTCAGGTGATACAGGCCTCTCTCCAGCTGGAACAGCTCCCCAGCTACTGCGATCTTCATCACAGCATCTTTGTTGACTTTGATTACGAGGTTGCGTTCCAGCTCCTCCACAGAGATCTGAAGGGGTCAGAGGACGGAGGTCAAGTGAATGGTTATTTCTGGAAGGCGTATCACCTGGGTCAAGTGCACCACACCACACCTCAGGGTAGGCATGCCACGTTACTTGTGTCTAACAGCCCAACCCACGAGACTACACCCATGTCACCTGGGCCAGAGACACTTGACCTCAATGCGGGACATGCCATGTCACCTGTGCTTAGGAGACTTACCCATGAGGCCATGCCCATGTCACCTGGGCCAAGAGCACCAGACTTCAGGGAAATCAACATCCAAGTAATCTGGGTCCAGGAAGAGGCTGACCTCACAAGACCACGCCCATGTCACCTGTGTCCAGAAGGAACTAAACCTTGCTAGAGGCCATGCTCGCTCACCTGTGTGAGCTCTCCCTTCTTTGCTCGGAGTCACCACTGTGGCTCCCTTTGTGAGCTCACAGGTCGGGGTTCAGAGTGGAGACAAGATCCATCATGTGAAGACACATTTGGGATTAAAATCAAAACACCACCCGATTTATTCTAAAAGACAGTCATAGAAAGGTCCTATTGATGCTTATTCTGGTTTAAAAGAACTAGATAACCTCATCTGATATGACATGCACCTTGTAAGACACTGCAGCCCGGCAGTCTACGGTGCCTGCTCTGAGACAAGCATAGCACATTAACTGCAACCCAACTTGTCTTGACTAAAGTGAGACAAGATCTGTTCGCTCATTCCCAGACGCTCTTCCAGCCTGCGACCCTGGACACTGGACCGGCATGAAGTGCTGCCCTCAGTGGCTTGTGGGTCTGTACAAGGAACTCCCAGTCCGCAAAGTGAAATATGAATCCAGCCAAATGCTGGGTCAGAGCCAAACTGAAGCCTCACATGAGTTCCACGTTTGAACTCTCCTCACATGGGGCACAAGCACAGTGTCAGATAACAGCCAAGTGAAGGTTTGTAGAGCCAACAGCTGCACCGCAGGCCCATGTCCTGTACCACAGACTATACTGTGAAGGATACCATGACCTTGGCTTCTGTATAGATTTGTTACCAAGCTAAAGCTCTATGGTTAAACAAGTTCGCTCACTCAGTTCTGACCCCAGCAAGTACGATTACTGTGGGCAGGAGGGTTATCAGCATGGCCTGGACATAGACCACAGTCCTGCATCAGGGCTAAAAGCCCTGGGCTGTTCTTAGCTGATATTGCAATGGGTCTTCTGCTGTCTAGGCTCTCAAAGACCTAGAGGACCAGAAAATGCAGCTCCTGGATGTCCCTCACCCAGTGTCACGAAGATGATGTGTTTCTGTCCAGCAGTACCACAGCTGACTCTGGGATCCATGAAATAACCTCTCCTAGGAGAATCCCACTCTGGGAGACTTGCATCCCTGAAGTGACTGATGCACTTTTGGCTACGCCCAAGGTGACCACAGTGGCAGATGCCGTGCTGGGCCTACAAACATGCATTGCACTGAAGGTGTGGTCTCCACTCTGTGAGAAGGGGTCAAGCGGGTGACGAGCTTCCTCACTATGGAAGCGTCAGGTGGCCAGAGCCCAGCTTGTCTGTTCACCTGGCCTGGCAGCCAGAAGGCCAGCACAGCTAACTGTGGCTAGTTGCCATAATGGTCCAAGGGGAATGGGACAGTTATGGTGAGAGAAGAGACATACCCCGACATTTCCTCAGTGAAGACTAGGCCTGACCTGAACGTCAGTTCACTCTGGGTCTCCCATTGGTGTGTCTACTCAACCTCCTGCTTCTGCAGCCTAAAAAAAGACCTCACAACCACCACACCTCTGTGGCCTATGCAATCTCTCTGCTTTTGCAAGGTGCTTCAGGTCCTAACCCTGCTCCTTTGCACATCCTTGGCCCAGAAGTATCCATCAGTTAGTGAGCTGTCTGTATCACGGCTCTCCCCATGCCAGGGCTGTAGTTGGAACAACATGCATATTTCAATTTTTTTCTTAACTCCTAACAGTGTGTAGGATGGACTGAGGTTGAATGATCAAGCAAATTCCTCAGAAACTTTGCATGTAGAGCCCTGAAGTCTGTGTGGGAACGTTCATTAGACATGGCATGGTCCCTGTCTCCCAGAACACCCGGATCCTTTTCAGCTGAGGTGGAGGAACCCT
Organism: Mesocricetus auratus; assembly: GCF_017639785.1. Classification (NCBI taxonomy): domain Eukaryota; kingdom Metazoa; phylum Chordata; class Mammalia; order Rodentia; family Cricetidae; genus Mesocricetus; species Mesocricetus auratus. Next base: position 5,930,048 of record NW_024429212.1, on the reverse strand, counting down.
TAGTGTCCTCCTACATCTACCAGGAGGGCTGAGTTATGAATGACTGGGCAGGGGACACTGAAAGGGGCATAATTTGGCCTCCTGGGATGCTCTGTCACTGACCCATGAGTTCAGGGTATATGAGTTGCCACCTAGATAGTACCAGGCTTGTCCCCATGGCTGTATAGAGGGCGCCCTCTCCCCAGGCTCCTTCTTTCCTTGTGGACCCTCCCCTGTTATGCTGTGGAGACTCTGATCCCTCAAAGCAGGAGGAAGAGCAGATAGCACTTGGTAGCTGGAGAAACGGCAGGGGCCATATTTGTCTGCAAAGCGGAACATGGATTTTTCATTTTGTCTTCATGGCTAAGGGAAAAACCATGTCTTTCTGTTTTTCTTCCAAACATTAATTCCCAAACCTGTTTTACTGCCTAGGACATAGGATGTAGTTCCCAAGTAGGAGATCATTGTCCGTCACCCCAGAACCAGTGAGGAAGTCATCCAAAGCTGGGGGCAGAAGGCTTCCCTGTGATCAGGTGAGAGGACTCTGGTCTCAGTGGCTCGTGCTCACGGTGATTTTTACTGGTTTGGGCATCTTCATGCAGTTATCACTCTCACAGGAAGTCCTTTCTGAGTAAAGCCACACTCAGCCGAAGAAGCCGCAGCTGTGGGCTAACTAGAGCAGGCATCCTCCTCCCCACGGGCCGTGTCCAACGCCAGACGCTAGGGATAGCCTTGGCTTTCACTCACCGTCTGCCACAAGCCATGATTGATGACTGGCCCGCTGCTGGTGATGCGTCCAACGCCATTGTACCGCAGCTGCAACTCGAGCCGCCCAGCCCTTAGGCCCAGGACAATCCAGGTGCTATCTGAACGGCCTCCAGCAAAGAAGAGGACTCCTTCAGGGTCGAAAGTTCGGAAGTCAAACTCAGCCAGCAGCCTGTAAACAGACCCAAGAAACGACGTGGGGCACAGAGGGCAGGTGGAACAGGCCTGGCCTGTCTCAGGGCCCTGACCCCTGTGACACTTTCCAGGACATGTGGAGCTGGTTCCCTTGGAGATCTCGAGTGGCTTTGGGCTCCTGGAAACTAGGAGCCCTGGGCTCAGCCGTCCTGTTCTCCTGGCTCTCACCTGGTGGGCTGAAGCCTCTTGAAGCGTAGTCTGATCACCGGGGTGCCACTGAACATGCGGCCCAGGTACAAGGACTTCACGCTCTTGGCCATGGTGAAGGGCACGCATGGTAAGATGTCCTGCCACGAGATAGGAAGGCGTTGGGGGTGGGGATGCCCTGTGGCTACCTTTCAAACAACTTTGAGGTCCTGGTCACATTGGGGAGATCCCAGGGCTAGCCTACCCCTGGAAATCCCAGAGTCTACATGACCCATCCTATGTTGGTGCCCCAGGCAGAGGCTCAGGGTTGTGAACTCTTCTATCAACTGCTTCTTTGCCTGTTATTATTTGCAAGTGGTGTTTACATTAAGAAATGCTTCAAACTCACAGAAGAGCAGGGACTCATAAAAATTCATTTTTAGTACGTTATTAACAAAATGAACAGAGCACAAAGGCCTTGAAGACTATGGTTCAAGAAACTTCCCTGATTTATGGTGTAGGCTTTCCCACTGACCAGAGAGAGGATGGATTTAAAGCAGGTTGAGCTGGCTTCCAGGGGGGGCGAAGGTCAGAAGGATCCTACGCTGCCACACAGTCCAGCAGTGAGCCTGAGGCAGAGACCACACAAGTGCGGGTCCCCTCGCCCCTCAGGAGGGCACTACCTCATGCAATGGGAGCCTCACAAAGTACCTAGACGACTTGGGCTTCAGGCTCATAACTGAAAAAAAAATGCTTCTTCTGTTTCCTAGGTCTGTGACTTACAAAGTCATCATGATATGTGGTCACTTGCTGTTGCTTTCCAGAAAATGCCAACAATGCACAACTTCTCTGCAGTTGAGTTAGCTTGATACAGAGCCCTGAGTGAATGGTGTGCGTGTGTGCGTGCGTGCGTGTGTGTGTGTGTGTGTGTGTGTGTGTGTGTGTGTGCGCGCGCACACGCCCACACACTGTGTATCCTGGTGTGACCACATCACACCTTGGGTCTGCACCATCAGGCTACGTGGCTATGAGTGGGGGTTGCTATGGAGATATCATCAACACAACCAAACAGAGTTTGGCTAGCTGTGTGGCCCTGAGAGCCTAGGAGCTTTCAGTCAACCAAGTCTCCAGAAACCTTTCTCCCACAACCTTTTAGCAAAGGGTCCTATACAAAGCACTGGGGCCCCTCAAAGCTGTCTAGCGGGCACTAGGGTCACCTACCTCACAAGTATCCATGTCTGGGGACAGCTTTAGGCCCCCACGCCCATCACAGTGGCAGGTGTAGCTGCCTGGGGAGTTGACACAGGTTTGCTCACAGCGTCCCTGCTGGCACTCGTCCACATCTGCCGGCAAAGGGACTCACGGTAGGCACGGGGAAAACTCCAACACCGAGCAACCCCACTTACTCTTCCCAGAGACACCCTGTAGCCATCACTGCTCAGCCTGCTACCTCGGAGGCCTGTCTCCTAGTCCCTGCTTCCTAGAGAGCAATGAAGAGCTGAGGGTGTCTGAGGATGCTCAGCCTGGCTCAGGGATGGAGGGACTAAGAGTGTCCTTGTGGGTTGTGGAGAATGGTGCAGGGCAGGACCCTTGGGACTCCTTCCCTTGTGAACCCAGGCTCCCTTCCCTGGGGGCTCAGTTTTCCTCCAGAACCCCCACAGCTATCTCTCAGAGTCTTCTGTAGCTTCCAGAAAGGTATGACTCTAGAAGGAGACAGCCTCTGCCCTCAGGTCATGCTGAGCCTCTGAAGTGAGAAAATGAGCCAATCCTTCCCTATCTACTGCAGGGACACAGAGGGCTAGGAAGAAACCCAAGTCTACCAAGGAATTCTGGATCTTCACAAAGTCTGCTGAAGGCTGGAGAAGGCTAAACATGCAAGTGTGTGCTCGTTTGAGCACATTCACATGCATGAGAGCCTTGTGTGTGAGCATACAAATAGGGACACAGTGGGGACAGGAAAAAGGGAAGAGACAGAGGACTGACTTTAGGGGTCACCTTCAATGAAGGTAGAGAGACTCCCAGGAGGTCAAGACATTTTTCAACCCTAGATCAGCACAGGGGGATGGGGTGGTATGTACAATGGCCTCCTGGAACGCTGGACCACCGGTTGCCAGCAATAGAGCAATGCAGCCCACGTTCAGGCAGTGACCACACGTATCCTAGGCTAACGGGTCAAAGAAGGAAGTAACCTGGGTGGCTGTAGCATAGGTACCTTGGCAGGCCTTCTCCTGGGAGCTGTAAGTGTAACCCTTGTCGCAGAGGCAGGAGTAGGAGCCCGGCAGGTTCTTGCAGCGCGCCTCCCCACAGGTGCTCGGGTCTGTGCACTCATCCACGTCTGCAAGCAAAGCCAGCCAGGCCGAGGCTGTACAGGCTGGTCTGGACCAGCTGCAGAGGCCACTGGGGATAGAGGGCGCGGACAGCCCCGAGACGGGAGGGTGGAGGACAGGAGGAGAAGGCACGATGCCTTCGCTGTGGGTCTCAAGAGATGGTGGGCCCGGGGACCACCTGCTGCTCACCCCACACTGGGTGCACAGTAGATTTCGTTGCTCAGGGTCCACAAAGCAAGGCAGGCTCCTCAACCTGCTACTAAGCTGTGGGGGCTGTGGCCCTCGGTCAAGGCCAGGGCCAAGAGCCACAACGAGAGGGACTATGTTCCTGAAATAAGGGCATAGGAGGGGAGGCCTATACATTCCCATATGTATTTCCCTTACATTTCCCATAGTGGCTGAGCGTCCCCTAACAATCACACCTCCTAAGAATATTCTTTGGGATTGTCAGAGGTGAACTCTGAGGTAGATGAAAACAAAGACTTTTTTTTTTTTCAAACTGGGTGAGGGAAATAGTCATTTGTCTCATCAGGGTTGCACCCAGATTGTGAGCTGACCCCGCCCCCTGGGGACATCTGGACCATGTAGGCTGGTGGGGCCCGCCCGGTCCTAGTGAGCCTCCGGTACTTGGGGACACTCTGGGCACTTCTGTGTAGGAGCAAGGTCGAGGGCCGTCCCTCTATACCCTAGGGGACGGGGTGGAACATGCACTTTTGGGGTGATTTTTTGGGTGTTCTTAGGCTCCCTTCTCTGGGCTGAGTGGAAATGGGGAGGGCCCGTCTGCTTCTATGTTCTTGGGGGCAGATAAGGGGCCGTCTGTGCTGGGAGGGTCTGCAAGTTTGGCAGGTGCGCAGGGGTACCGGGGCCTGCCACATTGCCGAGTTCCCCGCAGTCAGTGGCAGAGATCTAGGCCCGGTGACCGCATAGGCAGTCTTGCAGGTTCCTAGGGCCGGAGGTACCCAGAAACACTAGTGTGGGTGGGCATTTCCAGTCCTTGTCCTTGCTCTCCTAGGGACTTGTGTCCACGAGGCTGAGCTGCACCACCTCCCAAGGATGATTCTCATATCTGCAAAGGATGCCCTTTCCCTTCCCGGGACAAGGATGATTCTCATATCTGCAAAGGATGCCCTTTCCCTTCCCGGGACAGGGATGATTCTCATATCTGCAAAGGATGCCCTTTCCCTTCCCGGGACAGGGATGATTCTCATATCTGCAAAGGATGCCCTTTCCCTTCCCGGGACAGGGATGATTCTCATATCTGCAAAGGATGCCCTTTCCCTTCCCGGGACAGGGATGATTCTCATATCTGCAAAGGATGCCCTTTCCCTTCCCGGGACAGGGATGATTCTCATATCTGCAAAGGATGCCCTTTCCCTTCCCGGGACAGGGAGGTGGGGGGTGGTGCAGTGGCTCAGCCAGGGACTTACCTTGGCAGGTCCTGCCATCTGAGGCAAGTGAGAAGCCGCTATGGCAGGCGCACTGGAAGCTTCCTGGCTTGTTGTGGCAGACCTGGCTACAGCCCCCATTCTTCTGGCCACACTCATTGACATCTGGACATGAAGAAAGAGCAAGGGGCTTACACCTGGACACTTTCATGCAGGTGAGGGCCAGAGAGAGGTGCACCTGCTGCTGGTGGGGACAGCCACAGACTCCGTAATGAAGGTCTCTAGGTGACAAGGGACACGGTGGAGGACAAAATGGACCCACCAATCATTGCTCAGCAGCCACGAGACCTGCAGACAGCCTAGTCTGCCACCCTGGGTAGAACCATCCAGATGACCTGTGGATGCAGCTAGACTACCCTGGGTGAAGGCCTGGGCAGCTTCTGCTGTCCTGCATCTGAGGAAATCAAGGTGGGGCCCCTTAGACCCATGTGGCATTTCCTTCTTTTCAATCCTGGCCCGAAAACAGCTCTCTGGCTGCCTCAACTTTCTAGGAGCCTGCAGCTCTGGCGACCCTCAAGGCTGCTGCATTCAGGAGCTGCTGTGTTCCACCCTGGGCCTGCAAAGGGTTCCCAAGACAGGTGTCCGTCAGGGCCTTATCCTAGGACAGACTACAGGTACTACTGTGCTCCCCATCATGGGTAGGGGGTGAGGAGTGGGTGGGGCAGCGTGTGATCGGAGCGTGTGCGACGGAGAGAGGGCGAGGCTGTGGACTCTCACCTTTGTTACAGAGCCGGCCTTCCCAGCCAGCTTTGCACAGGCAGAAGAAGTTGCCCATGAGGTCTTGACAGAGTTGAGTGCCCTTCTTATCACAAGGGTTTGGGGTGCACTGGTCAGGCAAGTCTGAGTTGGGGATACAAAGCAGAAAGTCAGTCAGGATTTCTCTGAAAGCCCTACCTCACACAGTTGGGGGTGGTCGGAGACGCCAGTGGGGGCTTGGTGGAGTTCCTAGGGGCTCCGAAGTGGGCTAAGCTGTGATGGAGGTCCCCACCTTGGGACAGGGACAAACATGAGGACCTTTCAAGGCATGGGGACCATTTCCAGTCACTCCACCTAGGTCTACTGGGAGGGGGGTGACTGTCACTGGGCCAGGCAAAGAGGGACTTCTGGCTCAGGCCTCCCAGGGAATGGGTCCTCTAGTTTCCCTAAAAGTGTTTATTCCCTCCACAGGACAGAATTAGTGGAGCCCACTGCGTGGGCAGGAAGGCTCTTTTCAGACACCAGAATTCCCAGCAAGCACACAGGAGCCCAGCACTAAGGCATCAATCAAGTCAGATGTGCAGTGGCCAGCTGAGCAGGACACAGGTGACTGAGCCACACAGCTTCAGCCTCTGGCTTATAGGCTGGCACAATGTTAACTGCTCTCCACGGAGAACCTTAGGGACACAGCTGAGACTTCCAGACACAGCCTCGACTATGCCTTGGGTGGGGGCGGGGAAGCTTGGCATTTGCTTCAATCTCAAGGTTAGGGAAGTCACAGAAAACCATTATTATATCCTGCTCTCAAAGAATCCTTGCAGAGGTTGAACAGATGCGAGCTTGACCCAGGGCATAGGAGGCCTGGGCCCTTCATCCTGCCCCATCTGAAGGACCTACAGTTCTCCTGGATGGAGTAGGAAGTGGGGTGGCTCCTATTCACCAACAGCTAGATAGTTCTAGAGCAGTGGTTCTCAACCTTCCTAATGCCGTGACCCTTAAATACAGTTTCTCGTGTTGTGGTGACCCCCGACCATAAAATTAATTTTGTTGTTACTTCATTAACTGTAATTTTGCTACATTACTAATGTAATGTCCGGTTTCCTGGTAGTCTTAGGTGACCCCTGTGAAATGGTCTTTTGACCCCCAAAGGGGTTGTGACCCACAAGTTGAAAACTGCTATCCTAGTGGTTCTAGAGACACAAGAGGGTATCAGCTCCGAGGCTCTCTCAAGGGGTGTCACTTCCTAGGTCCGGTCGTCTCCACTGCTTAGACGGCATGCAGACTGGGGTCCTGTTTGGACTGGCGTCCCGTTGCCCAGAGGTATTTTGCCACCTCCATTAAAATCTTGATGTTCCCCTGCTCCCCTTCTCCTTGATGTAAGTCTGCCCTGCCCAGCGCCTGACCAAAGACTGGCTCTAGATTTTCACGGACCAGACGGCATAGCCAGGGCTCTGATTGGATGAGGCTAACCAACCCTATTTCCCTCCTGTCCTTGAGTGTGGTCCCTGTCATCTGGCCACCCGATCGTCACTGAAGGGCAGGGGTAGGGTGTAGTCCAGCACTCCTAGAGCATAGTCACACGTGTCTCTCTCAACCCCAGCCCATGTCTCACGCCTGCAGGCCATGCTGCTCTCCCGGATTCCAGTGGAAGCTCTGGGTTATGTGGGCCCTCTGCAGTACATGAAAAGCTGGGACCAGGAGGAAGGCTGAGCTGACCCTCTCTGAGGAAGCGGCTAGGAGATATGCATTCGCTCATCCCTCCCCCTCCCCCGCTTCCAGTTGGTGAACGGCCATCTTGAGTCTCATGACAAGTCACATCTCAGACTTCGACTCTTGGGCGTCCCTCTCGTACTCACTGCCAGCATGGGTCTGAAGCCAGCATTTGTTCCTTTTTGATTTTACAGGAACAGTTTCAGGCCAAGCCCGAAGAGCGTTGGGAGCACCGGCCAATGTCTCCTGGAGGCCATCCTGGCAGGATGTCAAAGGTCTCCCAGGTTACCCACATCAGTGTTTGCTCCGTTCTTGGGGGCCCTCCCCACAGGCCTCTTGCTTCCCACACCTGAACTGTAGACAAAGAGGGTTCTTGCTGCCTGGCAGGGACGGGGGAGGACCTGGCACGAGGCAGCAGCCAACCTCTGGATTTCCCAGATGCATTCCTATGTTCATCCAAGGTTTTCAGGTCAGCCTCGCTGCTGGCAGCTCCTACTCGTACAGGGCCAGGCTGGGCTAGGTGCCGAGCCCACGGCAGGCCTGGGAAGCAAGTCTGGGCTTCTCAGGGAAGCTCTGCGATCTGATTTTCTTGCCCCCCCCCCGTGGTCTTTCCACATGCTCTGCGATCTGATTTTCTTGCCTCCCCCCCCCGTGGTCTTTCCACATTTATATCCAAAGTCTGCTGGGCTTGCATAAACTACAGCCAGCAGCATGCCTGTGAATCTTCAAGTGTTCTTGACACTCTTGCAGAGTGCTTTGTGGCAGATCATTACAAAACGCCGTTTTTTCCCCCTTAAGCATGTAGGTACTGGGTGAAGTCAGAGTGGCTTGTAAATAAAGGGTCTGGATTGGAGGTCCTTATTGCGCCACAAGTGCTGTGGACTCATGGGAGCCCACATGAAGCTACAATATGGTGTCCAGTACACTGAAGTGTCCAGTTGGAGGGTTAAATTTATTTCTAAAGTATACACTAGCAAATCTGGCACGAGGGCTGGTTAACTTGGCCAAGAATGCCACAGCCGCCCTTGCAAAATCTGTCCTTAGGCCAAGGGATGGTGCAGTACCAGCTTCCAATGGGGTAATGTTATTTTTAAGAGGCCCCCAACATAGAGACAACACCACAACCCTTTCCCTCTGTCCCTGGAGGAATACCACCTACTACACATCATTTCTCTTCCTGTTGGAAATTTACCAAGTCCAATGTTTGACCCTTGGCAGGTGCCCAGAGGTTTCTCCAGTGAGACTGACACATTCCCGGAAGGAGAAAGAATGGAGTTTTTCAGGCCTAGGCAGCTATTCCCCAGGTAGGCTCTACCCTTGTTTTCTCTTCTTTTCTTTTCTTTCCTTTTCTCTTATCTTTTTAAATAGGTTTCTCTCTATAGTCCTGGCTGTCCTAGAACTCTCTCTATAGACCATGTTGGCCTTCAACTTACAGAGATCTGCTGTTATTCTTAACAGTCTATCCTGGCTTTTTGAGTGGCTGTAGGTAGACTATAAAATATGATCTGGCTCTCCAGGTGGCAAGTCATGTCCTGGGCAGCAGTCCTGTCCAATCTAGACCCTTTGTTCTGGGCCCATAAAGGGCCCCTGACCCCTGGAAAACCCTGCTGACCTGACTCATCTACCCCTGCCTGATGTAAGGTGTGGGGAATCAACCTTCTTGGCAGCATGTCTGTCGGAAGATCCCACTGGACAAGGCGGGGAAGCTCGAATGGTTTAGAAGAAAGGAAAGAAATGGACGTCACAGCTTTTCCTGGCAGCAAGAAAGCACAGCCCATGCTTAGTCTATGGCTTCTCTCTTGTTACTCTAGCTGCTGCTGGCATCATGATCAGCCCCCAGAAGATGGGCTGTTGGGCTCCCAGAAGGCCTGTTAGGGCGACGGCTTGTCTAAGGTGACATCTAAGCTCTCTAGGAAATGCCAGAATGGGACCTGCAAGACTTATGCTTTAATTTTTAACAAAAATGGGTACTCAGGAGAATTTGAGCCATGACACGTCATGGGCACTGAGGGAAAGAACCGGGAACAAAGGGCAGCAGCTTGTCTAGCTGGTGGGCTTGGCTTGTGGCCCTGTCCTTCCTTGGTTCAGAAGGAGGATATGTGGGTCATCGGGGCACTTCTGCACAGCCACCATGAGGGGACAGACAATGATGGCTCAGGTGCATGGTCATGGGAATCTGTGATGAGCAGTGCCAGGCAGGACGTAGCTATGGGTCAGGGACTTTGGCAAAGCCCCTGCCCTGAGCAGGCAAGGCATCTGGCGCATGGATTCAACATAAACATATTTGGCACCAGAAGACACAGGAGGTTTATCATCTAATCAGCTCTGGGACAGGCTACAATCTCATCCCCATCTTCCAGGCCACCTACCACCATGGTGGCAGCGGGGCGGGGCGGGGCGGGGCAGGGGTGTGTGTGTGTCGCAGAATCTCAAGACTGTCATTGCAATTCAAAACATCTTAAGAGGCTCTGAAACCACAATATCAGCCACCAACCAAAGCAATAGAATAACTTCACAGAGCACTGGGGGCATCACGTGTCCCAACAAGTTAGAGTGTATGAGGAAAGAAATTTACCATGCTTGATATGAGCAAGTGTCAAGAACCAAATTAAGGAGAGAGGTGCAAAACTGACCTAAAACCAAAACAACAAGACAGTGACAAAAGCAGAGGCTTTTCCAGCAGGAAGGGAACACCTAAGCTACAGAAGCCATTCTCCAAGGGAAATATGGATGTAGGCTTGTCTCTGACCATTTCTTAGGAGCCAGAAGTGTGGACAGATGCAGAAGACATCGTTCTGCTTTTGTAACAACAGAAACAAAATAACCTCAGACCCGATCAACCTACCTGGGCTAAGCTAAGCCAAGGCAGCTGATATCTGATGGGAGATGTAAATGCCCTTGCCCCGGAAGGGACTCCAAACAAGGGAGTGATTAGGGATGGAGGTGACACGCGTGTGCAAAAGCCACCTCTGTACTTCTAGGTACAAACAGAGAGCCGGAAGATGGCCTTGCCTGCATGAGGAGAGGTAGGGGTACACTTCACACCCTGTGAAATATTTCACCCTCTACAACAAGTGCGTTTATTGCTCATTTTAAAAACATAAGCGAGATGTACTTTCTTTAGGAGAAAGCTCAATGTACAAGGAGTAGACTCCTGGAGGGCCTGACAACTTCTCATGCTGATGGAACATTCACTTAGCAGCTCTATCCTAGCCACAGCTGAGCCACAGCTACCCAGCATGCACTTCAAGTGACAGGGCGGGGGGACACTTACTCTGAACGCAAGGGGCAAAATTTGGGTTTTTATCTTCAGGCTTGCCATATTTCCTCAGGCATTCTGAAAGAAACAGACAACATGGTCACTTGCCATCCCTGAGGTAGAGGATGTATCCAAATCAGTGCCAAGTGACAGGTTTTTTTTTTCCACCTGGACACATGGATCTTCACTGCGTGGATGGCCTAGCTGTCAGTATAAAGCACGTGGTGGCAGCAGCAGGAAGGTGCCCCCAGTGAGACAGAACATTGACGGCAGAAGGGGTGACTGCAGGGACCTCCCATCAACACAGAACACCAAGAACTTTACACAGTCGGACTATGGCCAAGGAACTGAACGCCAAGATCACAGCGGTCCAGGCAGGAAACATTGTCCTTAGTCTGGAAGTAGAAGTTCTTTAGGTCCCCTCTATAGCCTGTAGGGCACTAGACCTGGCAGACATGCGTGTTCTACAAGGGAGCCAGGAGCACAGCGATGGAACACACACAGTACACGATGGCTGTGTATGATGGTGTTCAGTCACTCCATCTGGTCCTCCAGGAGGTCACTGTTGATTGTCCACATGTGACAAGACAGTGTGGACAGTGAAAGTACAGCCAGGATGCATAGATGGGCTAGCCACCTCCCTCTATTTTGGCACTAGAGATGGCCCAAGGCTTTTGGGCTAGCATAGGGATTAGAGGTAGGTCTGAATGAGTGAAGTCCTGAGTGAATGTGTATTTTGATATAAATAAAGCTTGCCAAGAACTCCAAGGCCGATTGATCCATGAGAAACTGGCAAAGCCATTGCCCATATGGGCCAGGATCAAGAGAAATGGCAAAGCTGTCCTTGAAAATGAGTGTTTATGAACAATTGATCAGTGTGTATGTACAAAGGACTAGCACCCTCCTCCCAGATGTCTGTAGCCTGATAGGGCTCACCTACAGAGGCCTGCTCAGACTAGCTAGCGCCCACCCCCTTTGTGTTATACCTAACAAATGCCTTAAAGATCTCCAACGGATCCCAGCTTGACTGTAAGAAATTGTGTCTGTCCTTTTTTTGTTCTCCTGTCTCCCCCCAGCCAAAATCCTGGTGCCTGTGCCTGCAGAGTCACAGCAGACAAGTCACTGGTCCTCTGAGCTATTACTTGATACAGATTACAAGCAGGTTCCTCTAGAATGGAAGGCCAGCATCTTACCCAAATGTGTTCATGAGTCCAAAGACCAAGAACACACTCTTCTTACAAGCGATATACAGCCAAAGCACTTTGTTGACCAAACAGCACTCAAGAGAATTTTGGCTTCTTGAGGGAGCAAAGCAACTGTCTTCCAGACTAGAATCCTATTTGTTTTTTTGTTTCTCCTGTAAGAGCATATTCCTATTTCCGGTATATGCCATTATGTGCTCCACTTCAGCGGCTTGAGAGTAGGTGTGTTCATCAAACTATGTAAAAACCTTGTGCAAGGTTCTACACTTTAACTGGTTATAGAGCAAAATGCTGATAAACACAACACACAGGAGCAAAGTTTGGGGGGGAGGGTTCCCCAATAATCTCAGAAGTACAGAGTCCCAACACCAGAAAGTTTGAGGGCATGCAATTAACCTACTTCGGGATGCGGGCAGGGCCTGAAATCAAAGACAGCCATCTGCAAAGAGCAGCGTCAGTCTTGGGCTGAGGCAACTGGGAATAAAATGATGGTGTAGAACACACAGACACACACAGACACACAGACACACACACACACTCATGTTTTGACCCATGTACTCTCGACAGCTCCACCCTCACAGCTTCCTCCTCCCAGGAATAACATGCCAGTGGGATTTCCCCAACATGAAGCAGACCCTACGTCTGTGTGACAATGAGGCCACAGTAGTAACTTTAACTTACCTTGGTATCTTGGGTAGAAATATTCCTGCGGAAAGAGAAGAAGGGCAACAGTTAACTGGCGCAGCATGGGGCCTCTTAAAAAGGGCTACCTGCTTAACCAGGCCTGCAGACACCACACAGAAGCAAGAATCTTGCACCGTGGCTCCCTCAGTGGCAGAACTGCTCAGAAAGCCCTGCTCAGAAAGGATGGCAACGAGAAATTTGGGGACGGGAGGCCTCTGCTGACTCAGTCTCTGCAGGATCCCTGACTGCCGGGCATGACTGTGTGGCCTTCTGGAAGAAGCAAATCGGTATCATCCATAGCTAGTTAGAGGGTGCCTCCCAGGTTTCCTGAGAAAATGCATGTAGAAGGATAGGAACATTCCAGGTGACCCAGTTTCAGTCCAAGGACACAGAGTTCTTGCCTTAGTTAGGGAGACTATTGCTGTGATGGAACACCATGACCAAAAGCAAGTTGGGGAGGAAAGGGTTTGTTCAGCTTATGCTTCCACATCATGGTCCATCACTGAAGGGAGTCAGGACAGGAACTCAAGCAGGGCAGGAACTGGAGGCAGGAGCTGATGCAGAGGCCATGGAGGGTGCTGCTGACTGGCTTGCTCCCTCTGACTTGTTCATTCCAGTTTCTTATAAAAACCCAGGACCACCAGCCTAGGGAAAGGGCTGGGCACTCTTTCATTAATCAGTAATTAAGAAAATGCCCTGCTGGGCGTTGGTGGCGCACGCCTTTAATCCCAGAACTCGGGAGGCAGAGGCAGGAGGATCTCTGTGAGTTCAAGACCAGCCTGGTCTACAGAGTGAGTTCCAGGACAGCCTCCAAAACAATACAGAGAAACCCTGTCTCGAAAAATCAAAAAAGACAAAAACAAAAACCTATAGAGCACAGTTGACCCCTTGTCTACTTGACACACAAACACATTCCTTCCTTTCACATTCATCCCCAAGCTCACATTAAAAACATAAATAACTTTAAAAGTCTCACCGTCTTTACAAACTCACACATTAAAATTCAGTCCCTTTAAAATATCCAGGCTCTTAAAAATCCAAAGTCTCCTTTTAAAGTTTACAATCTCTCAACTGTGGGCTCCTCCGAAGGGCTTGGGTCACCTCTGCGGCTCAGCCCTGTGCAGCACACACAGCTTGTCCTCTAGGCTCTGGCTGGCTTCACTGCGCCATCGCTGCTGTTCTTGGTGGGTCATCCCATGGGACTGGGATCTTCAAAACCTAGGCGTCTTCTGCTGCGGCTGGGCTGTTTTTTCACCAATGGTCTCTTCTGGGCCACACAGAGCCTCCTCAGCTGCTCTCCATGTCTCTTCACACCTTCAAAACTAGCACCACCAAGTTCTACTTCCAGCACCACGGCTTCCGTGTGCTGACTCTCAGAAAACACTTCCCAGGAGATTTCACCCACAATGCTGGTCTCTTCTTAATCACCGCTAATTTCTCAGCTCCAGCTGACCAGCATCCAACATCCCAAGCAAAGCAAAGGTTTCATTTTAGTGGTTCTGGTGTCATCTTAATCACAGCTGATTCTTCAGCCCCAGATAACCAGAACCTCAATCTTAGTTCAAATTAACAAATGACCTTGATAGAGTCTTTAAATGTCCCTCCGAAACTTCATAGGCCAGGCCCCCAGTGTCTGCGTTGTCCTCAACATAATTATCTTCCAAGCTCCTTCAAAACAGCTCACTGAAATCTCAACATTCAGTGGCGTTTCTATCTCAAAGTTTCAAACTCTTTCCACAATCTTTCCCAAAATACACAACCAGCTCTCACAGAAACCCCTACTATCTTGGCACCAGCTTCTGTCTTAGTCAAGATTTCTATTGTTGCAATGAACACCATGACCAAAAACAGGTTGGGGAGGAAAAGGGTTTATTTGGCTTACACTTCCATATTGTAGTCCATCATTGATGGAAGCCAGGACAGGAACTCAAACAGGGCAGAAACCCAGAGGCAGGAGCTGATGCAGAGGCCATGGAGGGCGCTGCTTACTGGCTGGTCTGCCCTGGGTTGCTCAGCCTGCTTTATTATAGAACCCAGGACCACCAGCCCAGGGATGGTACAGCCCACCGTGGGCTGCCCTGCCCCATCAATCACTAATTTAAAAAATGCCCTACAGGCTTGTCTACAGCCCAGTCCTATGGGAGCATTTTCTCAATTGAGGGCCCCTGCTTTCAGATGACTCTAGTTTGGGTCAAGTTAACATAGAACCATCCAGCAAAGTTCTCTTCAGCCTTAAGTGTCCCCTGTCGTGGGTTTTCACACATTGTCTTGGTAAAACAAGTTTTCTGGCTAAGCATAGGCTGTACACGAGGGTCCATTCTGTCTCTGAGGCCCACACTGTACACAGGTGTCCCTACCCTGTACACAGGTATATACGAGCCCTCTGGCCATTCTGGGCCAGTGACAGGATGGCTAGAAGCCTGTTCAGGAATGTTGTGAGCAACAGGCAACCAGACAGGCCCCGAAGTACAGACCCCCAGGAGAGCGCCCCCCCCCACCTGCAATGGGAAAGGCACCCTGTTTGTCTTTTCTCACTTTTCTCATTGGTGAGGGGCTATGTGGATAAGAACAGAGGTGGCAGGGATGGAATAAGCCTGAGTAAGATCCCCATGATGAGGGTGTGGGGGTGTGTGTGAGCACTCAGGTGCTTTTCTCTGGGATTAGAAAGAATATCAGGAAAGAACTTAGATGACAAAATATCCTTCCTGTCATAGAGCCAGATGTGGGGGTGCAGTCAGCAGTGTGGGGAGAAGTTTGTGGTTCACATGGCTAGGAAGAGCCCTTCATAGCCACGCATATGGAAAGGTCAAAGGTAACGGAGCACTGCTCATACTCCCCCACGACACTGCTGTAGGGTCTGGCTTGAGGCCAGTACAAGGCTGTTCTCATGGAAGGGTGCAGCAATCCTGACATCCAAATCAGAAGGGCCCAGTGGCCTTTGACATAGCTCAGGACTGAGCTCCCTGTCCCCCTGCACAGGGACCAGGCAGGGTCGTGCCCATGGCTTCCAGCTATCATTCTTCCTGGCCTCCTTGGAGGGCCTCACCAACCAGCCTGCAGCTGCATAGCTTTGGTGGCTGACTGATCAGACTAAATCTGAAGACAGCTCAAGCTCCAGAGACAGACAATACCCACATAAGAGGGCAAAGTCGGATGCGTGCATATCAAGATGGAGAAACGTCTGGGCCCAAAGTGGGGTGAACTGACATCACATTTTATGATTACAAAAAGGACACCCCAACTGTCAACCTGTGCCACCCCGCTGGGAAGGTTGCAGTTTACTCTACACAGCTGCTACCTGTAGAACATTATTGCCACCTGGATCTATGAGGCCTCCCTGGCCCCCTCAACTCACTTCCACAGGCCGCATCAGGCCCTATGCCCATGATGCTCACACCAGGAATGCTCACACCCAGACCATGGGTAGGCCTCTGGAGTGCTGCTTTCCCGAGCAGACTTCAGGGAGTGCTAGTTCCCAGTAAACTTTGAGCATCAGAGGCTCCACGTGGAATGAACCCATGTTCTACCTCGACAGCTGTGTGCACAGATTGTGAAAGTGAGAAGACGCAAACCCTGTTGTCTACCTGAGTTTGGGGAACATTCTGTGCACACAATACCACCTGTGGCTCCCCAGGTAGTCTCTATCAGAGCAGAGACTGGAAGGCACAGATGCGTGGGAGAGCTTTTAAATTCTGGGGGGTGGGGGAGAGCCTCTGAAGGTAGATCAGCTAATCAATTCTGCAGCAAGCAGTTTTGGCTCTGTAAGTGGTCACTTCATGACCACCCATGAAGAGCAAAGGTCCCAAGGAGAGACTCTGGGCCCACTGAGGTAGGAGCTGCTGGCTCATCCCTAATCCCTCTCTGAGGACAGTCGACCTGTGACTGCAACCCTGGGCTTTGTGAGCTCCCCCGAAGCTAGGGCTGCAGCACGTCTGAGGGATCCATGTGGCCGTGTGCATTTCATTGTCATGGGCACGAACACTAAAGCAGACTCCGGGTGGTCCAGCACCCGCTGCTTCTTTTCCCGTATCACATGTTCCTACAGCCCAGAGGAGAGCGGGGACACTTTAGCTTCTTCCCCTCCCAGCTCCTGTACCAATCCGCTGGAAATATAAAAACACACTTTATAATCTGTCCAGGTCAGAAACCAAAGCCCGTGCAGCCAAGGTGCTGGAGCAGTGACTGTCAACGGACAGAGGCTTTAAACACCAGTCCCCGAGCCCCAGCTGCAGCTTTCGCCTGAGCATGTCTAGTAGCCTGTGTGCACGAAGGACCTGCCCAAGGGCCACTGGGTGAGTAACCGGGGAGGGTTTGGCTTGCTGAGGTGCCAGCTCCGATTGCAGAGCCCTTCACGGTGCCTATTTCCTGGAGGATATTTTCCAAACACCTTTGCCCTGGTAGATTCCTGGCACTACCATCCACAGATGCAGTGTCCATAGAACCAGAGGGGCTTGTCTCCTTTCCAAGCTCGCCTGCAGGACCCTAGGAGGCTAGTCCTGTCTCCTGACCCATTTGCCAGACTCAAGCCTGTGCCGGGCCAGCTCTGAAGAGTGACAGTTTGGCCATCGCTCGGTGGCCCTGGCCTGCAAAACCCTACCCTCAAGGCCTGTTAGCAGCAAAAGCCATGGAGAAATTGATGAGGGAAGAGGAAAGGACGCCTGGAGAGATGGGACTCAGAGGCGGCAAGAGAGCTCGTGAGCGTGTGCTTACCTGTGTCTGTATATCTGTCTCTGTGGGTACATGTGTGTCTATGTAGGGATATGAATGTGTACTCACGTTCTGAATATGTACACATGAGTTGGGGGTATTTCACCTGATGCCCTTTCCCTGCCAAGTCCCGGAGGGCCTCTCTTCTTGCTAGGACATCCCTTTCCTAAACCAGGTCTTGTTGCTGCTGTGTAGTGTTCTAAAAGGAAGTAGGGGGGAGGAGGAAGGGGCTGGGGTATTCCACCTGCCCCGGAGCTGGCCTTCCCCAAGCTGTCCTTGGAGAGCCCACCATCTAGGAAAAGTGTCCTTAGTGGGTAGACATGGTTTCAACATGGCCACCTAGGTCTGAGTTCAGCCCCAGAGAAGGGGCCACTGCCCTGGTGGACACGGTGGAGGTGAGATCTAGAGCCACTGAGAGGTAAGAGACCCCAGGGAGGGAGGGAGCTGTCATTCAGCCCCTGGGGCGTTACTCCTAACAGCCAGCCAACCCCAGGGCCAATCTTGCAAGGCTGCACTCTGCATCTTAAATAAGACGAGGTGCCAGTCACCAAAAAGGCCTGCCTTTTTCCTGCCAGCAGATAAGGGTCAAAGCATGTGGCAGAGACTCCAGCTGGGATTAACTTCTTGATTAGGAACCTCTAGAGACAAACATCTTATCTGGAGACACAGCCTCAAAGGATTAGGTAAATTACTGAAGAGATTGCGCAGGCCCTTACCTGGGACTGGGCTACACCCAGGGCCTCTCTGAATTAGCCACGGGGACAGGGAACGCAGCCATTGAAAACGAAGTGCCCGGAAGGGACAGTAACAATAAAAAGGGAAACCAGATAACAGAGAAGCTGTGGGGAGAGCAGGCACAGAGTGATTAGAAGGGGCCAGGGCTGCCACCACAGGGGAGCAGCCACTAAGGAATGTGGGTGGAGGCCCACCGGAAATGTGTGGAGGGGGACCTGCATTCCCTCCCAGGAGAAAGTTACCAGCGTAGCTATCAGTGTCAGTGAAGTCCCACTCTGCTATGCTCATTGGAGGGCTGAGGGCTGACATTCTCCTTACCAGTGTCAGAAGAAACCCTAACTGAGCAGGTTCTTTTCATAAACAGTAGGGGGGGAGTCCCGTGGTTCCCCCACCCCAGGCAAGGGAGGAGGGATTGTCCCTTTGGTTCCAGCTACCTAGGGCTACCCAATATGGATGGCAGGTGAGTGTAAGCTACAATTGGCCAGGACACCACTCAGAGCAAGAGAGAGAGGCCTCTCTACCTCATCACTGTAAATACCGTAGGATTTTAATTAGGCACTAAATACGATTATAGCAAGCACTGAGGCTTTAACTAGAAAAACACCAGCTCCTCATCCAGGCCCCCAAGGGGACTCAGATGAAGGCCTGGCTCCTCTACCTTTGTTTCCCATCTCTTTTACTTTAGGTCACTGGCTTAGTTTTGCATGTAGGCATGCTAATCACCCAAGCATTGTCTACGGAAAGCTGGAGAAGCACACCTATCTCAACCCCTGCAAGCCTGAAGGCACAAAGATCTGTCAACATGTCTTGTCTTGTCCCAGACCCCAAGGGAAGTGAAAGATCTCAAAGGTTCACAGTCTCAGTGAGATCACAGAGAATGATTATTATGAAGAAGCTGGGCTCCTGAGGACCACCTTGTCCCCACAAGGAGTAAGGACTTCTTCAGACCACTTTGCAGAACTGAGGCGGCACCAGCCAGACCACACTTGCCAAGCCTTGCTTAATTCCGCATGCCTCATGCCCCAAAGCCTTCTATGCAAACTCAAAGCTCAAGTCAGTATCCCAAAGACAGTCCTGAAGCCACCAGACCTCTCGGTCCATTCCCTTTCTTATTGCGCACAGACTAAATCTCCATTCTCTGCTTCTCGACATTTCTGGTCTCCATGAGTACAGGTGACTAAGCCTAAATGTTTTGGACTCCCAGATCTGGTTCTTTCGCCCTAAAATCTCACTTACAAGATCAGCCCCCCGGTGCGGGTCCTGCCTGGCCCAGTCAGGATTCCCTAGGGCCACTGGGAGAAACTGTCAGGTGTTCTGTAGCACATAGCATCTCACATAACGTTCCGGGCAAGCCCAGGCCGTGCCCATTGTCTTGACGGTCTCATGGCTCTCCTTCAACACAAGAAACAACAAGCTACATTTCAAGGTCAGGAAGATGAGTCCCCTCCCACTCTTCCGAGGCCATGAAGGTAAGTGGTGCTTGTAGGACCACTGGCCCACCCAGTCAAGGGTCTGGAGTAAGGGAGACTCCAGTCAAAGATCCCTGCAGACGGTGGACCCCATGTCTCCGGAGCATGCCTTAGCCCTACCTCTTCCTGAAGCTTGCCTTATAGCCCATAGAGTCATGGCAAGAGGAGAAAAGTGACTGTCAGCCAAATCAAGGTGGTAGCAGCCAAGAAAGAGCTTTGATTTGGAACTCTGTGCACAGAGGCCAGGGGGCAGCTGGGCACCAGACCCAGTAATTCCCATACTGCAGTCAAGAGGTATAGGTCAGGCATCCAAGCTGACTCATGAAAATTCACGTGTTGGAGTATAGGGGTAGGGGGTTGGGAGAACTGTGGACAATTCTAGATGGCTGTGATGGGAACAGGTGTCTGCCAAGTCCTGGTGGAGACAGATTGTGACAGGGCCAGAGGGGACTGTCTCTCCCAGCATGATAGCCTGGTGTTTCACCCAAATGCAGACAGAAAGGGAAAGCCCTCCCGTGGACTGAAGAGAAGTTTTAAGAATACATTACTCTTTTTCATGTCTTCATTTCACACCTTTGCAAATAAAATTATAATTAAACATGGAAGCAATTAAAACCAGAGGGACTCGTCTCAAGGAGAGAAGCTCCATGTCCAGGCTGCCAGGAGGGGCCAGCTTGGGCCTGTCGGCCCTGGCAGACAGGCTGCAGAGGGGCGGGACAGCATGGCTGGGCGGCGGCCTTCTTGCCTTCCACTCTTGTCACCACAAGCCCTGTCCACACTCTGAATGGCGGAAAGCTCCATGGGAGGGTGGAGTTGTAGCAAACAGACCCAGCCACCTAAGTCCGCAGCCCTGGTGACCGAGAGCCGGGAGCCCTGCCCTAGACTTGGTAGCTGGACTCATTGGAATGAGAGAAATCACCAAAGCAGGAAGACAGTAAGGGTATAAAAAGATCAGCGATCCACTCCTACACTGCTGGTGACGCCTTGGGGGGGGTACCATGAAGGGGGGTCACACAGCTTGTCACCTGATCTTGGCTCCCACACTGGGTAGCAGTGCCAAAGCAGCTCTGGCGGCAACAGCTGTAGCACTGGCATCTGAAAAGCAGCTTTGACAGGGATTGTCCAGTCAGCCGATTAGACACAAGTCAAAGCACAGGCCCTAGCGGCTTGCACAGGGACATCCTTTCGTCATGTGATCCTTATTTCATCCCAGAAGAATTCTTTGAAAGGAAAATGCCAACGGAACCCAGAACTGCGAAATCATACCACTTTGGCAGGTGACAGGAGGTCCTCTGCATCACTTAAGAGTCCAGATCTGAACCTCGGGCATGATCTAATCTGGGGCGTGTTCCCCGTGAACCCTCTCAGCCCCCGCGTCCACCTCGTGTGGAGACTCCTGTGCACACGTGGGCTGCAGGCCGCCGTTGGCTGTGTGCCTGCTCCGTTCCCCAAGGACATTATTAATAGAAGTTTGTCCTGGGCCAGCGCAGCCCTCACAGAGGTGCAGCCCTCACAGAGGCAGGTGCCGGTCCGTCCCTGCGTCCTTCCCCACCCTCGCAAATGCGTGTTCTTTGCACAATTCCAGCCATCGTATTTTTGGACTTGCTGCTGCAAGCAATTCCAGTCTTGAGATCTTTCAATTCCTCTTTCAGGGAAACCCTGGGTCCCGCTGGAGGAAAAGCAAAGAGGAGCTCCATCCCTCACTTCCAATCCAATTTAGGATCAGGGCAACCTGGGGAAGTCTTTGAGTTTCGAACCACTGTGTTTCTTTCCCATGGGCACCTTTCCTTTGGGGATGGGAGAAAGTTTAGCTTGTCTTCTTTAAAGGGCTTCCCTTAGATACTCTCGCACGGGCCTCAGTGGGCCCCACTCAAGGACACACCTCCTCCTGCTCCTGAAGAGGAGAGGACTTGGGGGTCACCGGGGGGGGGGGGCGGGGGCTCAAGAGTGATGAGGTGAAAGGGGGTGGGCACAAAGCTCGGTGTCTAAGAGTTTCGGGGTGCGCGCAGCGGCGCGGTCACCACAAGGATCCTCAAGCTTCTAGAATGGGTGCCTGGGATTCCAGGGTCTCCCGGTTCCCAGGTCCCCCGGACCTGAGCAGGGTGGGAGTCAGGACTTGGCATTCAGAAGTACGTGTTCTGGGACGCGCAGCCCCCACCCTGAGACCTCAGCGCCCGCTCACCGTCTCGGGGTCATTTTCGAACACCTCTCTGGCCTCCTCCTTGCTGCACACCTCCTCCACGCACTCCCGTTCCAGGTGGCCCTGCTTGGCCTCCTCGAAGACTTGGTAGGCGCGGCGCTGCCTGGGCCGCAGGAACTGCGCCGCCTCTCGCGCCCGCAGCAGCACAGCTGCAGAAAGAAGGGTGTGCAGTCAACCTGCACCCACTCGGGGGTGGAATGACTGGGGTCGGGGTTTCCCGGGACCACGATGCCTGTGTGTCTGGGATGCTCCGGGATCGTGATGCCAAGAGCCCAGCGGTCCCGGCCAGGATGCCTTGGGTGTCTGGGATACTCCGCACCAAGATGCTGAGGTCGGGTGCGGGCCTGGCGCCCCACTCTAGGGGGTGGTGGGGTTTAGGGACCCGTGCGGTACTCACTGTGCGAAGACTCGGAGGCCAGCAGGAGCAGCAGAAGCGCAGTGCCCAGGGCGGCGGCGGGCCCGGGCGGTGGCGGCATGGCGAGGCCCGGGCCGGGGAACCGGGCAGCCGGGAATGTGCAGTCAAAGCACCCGGGAGGCTGAGGCGAGCCGCGGAAGCCGCGGGACAGGGGCTCCGGTCATCCTGGCCAGGCGGCGGTGAAGGTCACATCCCGGCGGTGGCAGCAGCGCCGCACCCGGCGCTCGCTGCGGTTCTGGGCCGAGAAGGAGGCTGCGGATGGGGGCGGGACTTGGGGCGGGTGGGGTGGGACCTAGGCCGAGTGGGGCGGGGCCCTTGGGGGCGGGGCCAAGCTGGGTGAGGCAAGGAAAGCTGACAAGTTCTACTCTAGTATCTTCAAAGAAATTTCTCTGCCATCATGACCTAGAATGCGGTAAAAATGAAAGGAGAACAAGATCTGGCTCCCTGGTCAGGTGCAGTTTGGATGTTTTCTACCTTCCTCCGCAGGCATTGTTTTTGGAGTCTTCATTCTCGGGCACATTGTTTTAAGATTTAAAATTCACAAAGGAAATAACTGAGGTCATACCCAATGGCATGGAGGTCCCGCTGTAAGCAAGATGCTATTCCCTCTGTAATCTGGTTTCCACACCACTGCCTGAATGCAGCGTTGTGTGTTCTCCAGGACCAAAGCTTCTGGTCTCTTGTCTCAGAACACTTTGCAAAGTCATAGGGACACGCGCACACACACACACACACACACACACACACACACACACACCTTGCAGACCAATCGCAGGATGCAATTATGCAACAGCCGGCTAGACCCCACTAGGGAAACCTGCTCCTGTGACCCTCACCTCCCCATGCTGATGGGAAAGGACAGGGAGTCACCCCCTTTCCCTGGGTGACTACAACCCAGATTCTTGGAAGCATGGCGAGGTCATTACTGGTAGAATTCTTTAAGGTCATTCATTTGAAGGCGGAGTTAACAAATATGTTATTTTCAGGGAAATGAATGTCATGGGAATAATCTTGATGAATGTCATGGGAATAATCTTGAAAGGGAATTAAAAATTGGATAGATATGCTTGCTCCCAAATCAGAATCACGAAACTCCCGTGAAAAAAAGCCAGATGCTTCAGAAGCCAGACAGCACCCCAAACTCCCAAGGCTGCTTCAGCGCTATGAACACCATCATGAACTTAGGAAGAATATTTACTTTATTAATTTCCTGCTCTTTAAGAAGAAACACCAGTTCCAAAAACATAGGTGGATTTTCACTAATCCCTCCACAGGTACACTCGCTGCAAGCCAAATGGAGTTCTGGCATTTCTGTCCACCATTTCCTAAGTTCTAAGTTGGGACCATGGGTGGAGGTCAAGTGGCTTGCAGGTTCCTTGGCGTCATCTGCAGCTGCTGCCTGTGCACCTGTGGGATTTTGGAGAAGCAATGTCGTTCCCAGTTACTTGATTGATCCCACCCCCACCCTGGTGAGAGGAGGCTTCTCTGGCTTGTAGGGTGTGACCATGGCTCAGATGTCCTCTGGCTGCTGTAAGCCCAGACCTCAGTTCCACTCCCCCCCCAATTCTCAGTGCAATCTTTCTACTGAGTGTCCCAGTAAAGATGCCTCCTGTTATATAGACACTTGGTTTAACAAAATACATTCACTTCTTGGTTTTGACGTAGGAAACTGAGCAAGGAAAAGCACGTGTGGAGCACAGAGGAGGACTGATGACTTGAGGTCACTTTAAAATCTTTAACAAGTTACTAGGGCAGAAATAGAAAGCAGGTAAGAAACAATCGGGTAAGCGTTCCACACTGGATGGGCCCTGGCCTGGGAAAGGCGAGGCAGATGGTTCTGCCCCACAGGGCGTGAGGTTGATGCTGTCTGGGGTGTTGGAAGAAGGGAAGCCAGTGGATTCTCTCATCAGGAACAAACTGGAGTGACTTGTAGAGATTGGCGGAGGCAAGGCGTCTGGACAGAACCAGTTCTACGTTGTCCCCGCTGCCACTTCTCGGGCACACGTGAGCTGTGAACCTCTTGTTCTTGTTTTAAAGGAGTTGTCCTGGGTGGGGAACAAACCAGCATTATATTTGGTTTCTGTTTGCTTGTGGTTTTGATAGCCTTATCAATACATGGGCATGCCACTAAGTTGCACCTCTAAGCTAGATTTTGACATACCTCCTGAGACCTTTGAGTACTCCTGTGGTGGCACCATGGTCAGACGACACGACACTACCCATCAAAGTGCCTTGGACCCTTGTTTATCCTTCATTTTCGTGTGTGTGTGTGTGTGTGTGTGTGTGTGTGTGTGTGTGTGTGTGTCCCAGTTCCTATACTATAGAAAACAGCTTATTTTTGCTTGGCCCTTTCAGCCAGCATATTTTCACTTTTGCTCAGTATATTTCATTATATGGATGTATGCTACCTCTTGATGGAAATTAGTTTTTTTATTGGAAATTTAACTGTGAACACTGGGACCATTTATGTACAAATTATATGCTAGCATGCTTTCATTTCTCTTGAATTTTATTTTCACTTTAAACCAGAAGTTGATTTAAACAACAAGGTGGCTGGCTTGAAGAGAAAACTATCTAGGATCATCTTCAAGGATAATTCACAGGTAGTCCTACACGTAACAGCTATATACAAAAAAGTTACAAAATTGCCCTTGGTTTTACAACAATAAATAAAAAGCACTAAATTCTCCAATCGGATAAGGTATTGTGGAGGTTTCAGTGTAACTGGCCCCCATAAGCTCAAAATGAGTGGTACTATTAGGAGGTGTGGCTTTGGGGTAGGTGTGGCCTTGTTGGAGGAAGTATAACACTTAGGAGAGGGGTCTGAGGTCTCTTTTGCTCAAGCTTTGCTCAGTGTCACAGTCTATTTCCTGTTGCCAGCTGATCAAGATGCAGCCAGCACCAGGTCTGCCTGCACGCCACCATGCACCCTGCAGTGACAATAATGGATTGAATCTGTCAACTGTAAGCCACCTCCCCAGTTAAATGTTTTCCTTTATAAGAGTTGCCATGGTCATGGTGTCTCTTCAAAGCAATAGAAACCCTAAGACAGTATGCAGGGATTTTATGTTGTTGGGTTCATCTGTTAAAACAATGAGAACAAAATAACTTACTGGAATATACAGATATGAGCTGAATGAACATGCCACTAACAGAGAGAGGGGGATATTTTCATAGAACCAGAACTTTCCCCAGACCATCCCCTTCTGATGTCAATTAAAACAGAACATTGGTCATTTAGTTTAAAAAAGAAAAAAAGAAACCACAATAGGCTTGTGTCCATACACCAGTTAGTTTGCGTACAATAAAGAAATGGGGATCTGGAAATGAAAGAATAAAGAAAACTATACGATGGTCAGACTGTGGTGGAAACCAGATTGTGGCTTTCTAATTGAGAATGTATTCTGGGGTAAAGGAGCAGGTTCCCTTTTTAGTCTGCTGCTGGAACACATCATCGTTTCTTCTTCCTTCTTTTCCAACTGTTCAGGCTTGTGGTGTCATTGATCATTGCCCATCAAACAATCTGATCTCATTGACAAACCTCGTTGTTCACAACAGGCTTCATTAGTTCATCAAGTGCCGTCTGCCTCTTCATCTTAAACTGCCCCCAAAACCATCTGCCTGCCACCCTCAAATTAATATGATCGTTGTTCTGTCTCAACTCCTTCTTTGGGTTTCTCCAAGGCCATGGTGAGCACCAGAGTCACTTCGGCTGCCACTTCACAAAAGTGACAACAGGTCCCCACTGAAGGAGCATACAGGCAGCACCAGGGGTGGCAGATTAAGGAGGTAGCTTGAACTGTCTCTGTCTGTCTGTCTGTCTGTCTGTCTACTGTGTGTGCGTGTAGAAGCCATCTCTTTCCTTTCGTGTGTGTGTGTGTGTGTGTGTGTGTGTGTGTGTCGCACTGTCTGTCTGTCTACTGTGTGTGCGTGTAGAAGCCATCTCTTTCCTTTCGTGTGTGTGTGTGTGTGTGTGTGTGTGTGTGTGTGTGTCGCACTGTCTGTCTGTCTACTGTGTGTGCGTGTATATATACAACCTGTAGAAGCCGTCTCTTTCCTTTCGTGTGTGTGTGTGTGTGTGTGTCACACATTTACAACCTGTAGGAGTCTCTCTGTCTCTCCCCCAACTATGTGAGTTCCAGGGACTGAACTTAGATCATCAGGCTTGGCTGCAAATGCCATTATATCTAAGCTGTTTCCATAGCCTGTGCTTTCATTTCTCCTTGGGAAATACCTAAGAGCAGAATGGCTGGTTCATGTGGCAGATAGTCGTTTAACTTTGAGAGAAGACAGAAAGCCCTTTCCCAAAGTGATCACACCGTTTCACACCCACCCGGCAGTATATGAAGGTTCTCGCTCTAGACTTCAGCTATATTTACTGAAGTTTTTAAATGGTAGGCATTATGTAGATACACAGGGGCATCCTGTTGTTTAAATCTGAATGATTTTAAGTACAGTTTAGTGTGATTTTGTCATTGAAATAACTCCTCTGTTGAAGTGTGTTTAAATTTCCTTCCTCCCTCCCTCTTCCCTTCTGTTTGAGATGTTTGCTTTTCCAATTGTTGTTTCAAGAATTCTTTAAATAGTCCAGATAAAAGTCCCTTATCAGATGTGTGGTTTGTAAATATTTATTTCCAGCCTGTGACTTGCGTTTTCATTCTATTATTAGAATTGTCTTTCAAAGAGCAGACTTCTTAAGTTTGAGATGATTGTCCTCCTTTATGTTTTTGGTGTTATATTGTCTAGTAAGATATCATAAAGATTTTATTCTGGAAAGTACTGTCAAGTTAAGTTTTGTGTTTAGGAACATGATCCATTTTACATTAGTTATTCAGGTGAATAATCATTTGGTCATAAATAGTGTTGACCTATTTGTTAGTCAGCATTCTGCATAAATGGTTGAGGTGTAGATCTCCGCATGTGTGTATACATTTGGTAACGTACATAGTTCTACACTGTTTACTGAAGACTCTACATGTGTGTATACATGTGGTAACAGCACCGTTTACTGAAGCCCATTCTACCTCTGGTCTCTTGTCTTTGTGGCAGCCATCAATTGGCTGCATATGTGTGGGTCTCTTTGTTGACTCTGTTCTGTTCAATTTATTTCTTTTTAAAGTTAATATCATGCTTTTTTTTCCTTCCAAGACAGGGTTTCTCTGTATAGCCCTGGTTTTCCTGGAACTCACTCAGTAGACCACGCTATCATTGAACTCAGAGATCAATCTACCTCCTGAAAGCTGGGATTAAAGGTGTGTGCCACCACACCTGGCTAATACCATTCTTCTTTATGATAGTAGATTTACAGTAATTGAAGTTATGTAGTATGAATATTCAAATGTTCCCTTCTTCCTCAAAATTGTTGGTTTATTCTTTTCTCATTTGCATATGAAATGCTGAACTTAAATTGGGATTACATTGAATCTATAAATCATTTTAGAGAGTAAACATTTTGTTTACTATCTCTAAATTTTGTTTTTATTTTGTCACATATTTTCAAATATATTTCTTCCTTTTTAAAATTTAAATTAGAAACAAGCTTGTTTTACATGTCAATCTTAGTTCCCTCTCCCTCCCCTCCTCCCCTGACCCCCACCAACCCTTATCCCATCCCCTTTCTGCTCCCCAGGGACGGTGAGGCCTTCCATGGGGGATCTTCAAAGTCTGTCACATCATTTGGAGCAGGACCTAGGCCCTCCCCCGTGTATCTAGGCTGAGAGTGTATCCCTCTATGGGAAATGGGCTCCCAATGTCCATTCGTGTACTAGGGATAAATACTGATCCACTGCCAGAGGCCCAACAGATTGCCAAGGCCTCCTAACTGACATCCACGTTCAGGGGGTCTGGGCCGGTCCTATGCTGGTTTCCCAGCTAATCAGTCTGGGGTTCATGAGCTCCCCCTTGTTTGAGTCAGCTGTTTTTGTGGGTTTCTCCAGCCTGGTCTTGACCCCTTTGCTCATCACTCCTCCCTCTCTGCAACAGGATTCCAGGAGTTTGGCTCAGTGTTTAGCTGTGGGTGTCTGCTTCTGCTTCCATCAGCTACTGAATGAAGGCTCTAGGATGGCATATAAGGCAGTCATCCATCTCATTACCGGAGAAGGGCATTTAAGGTAGTCTTTCCACTATTGCTTGTTAGTTGGGGTCATCCTTGCAGATCTCTGAACATTTTGCTAGCACCAGAAAAACCTATAATGGCTCCCTCTATTATGGAATCTCTTTTCTTGCTCTCCTCTACTCCTCCCTGACTCAATCTTCCTGCTCCCTCATGTCCTCCTCTCCCCTCCTCTTCTCCCCTTCTCTTTCTTCTAACTCCCTCTCCACTTCCCCCATGCTCTCAACTTGCTCAGGAGATCTTGTCCCTTCCCCCTTCTCCAGGAGACCATGTATGCCTGTCTCTCTTAGGGTCCTCCTTGCTTCCTAGCTTCTCTGGTGGTGTGGATTGTAGGCTGGTAATCCTTTGTTCTATGTCTAAAATCCATATATGAGTGAGTATATACCATGTTTGTCTTTTAGTGACTGGGTTACCTCACTCAGGATGGTTTCTTCTAATTCCATCCATTTGCCTGTGAATTTCTAGATTCCACTGTTTTCTTTTTCCTGCTGAGTAGTACTCCATTGTGTAAATGTACTACATTTTCTCCATCCATTCTTCAGTTGAGGGCCATCTAGGTTGATTCCAGGTTCTGGCTATTACAAATAATGCTGCTATGAACATAGTTGAACAGATGTCCTTGTTGTATGAATGTGCATCTTTTGGGTATATGCCTAAGAGTGGAATTGCTGGACCTTGTGGTAGACTGATTCCCATTTTCCTGAGGAACTGCCATACTGATATTTGCACTCCTACCAGCAGTGGGGAGTGTTCCCCTCTCTCCACATCCTCTCCAGCATAAACTGTCATTTGATTTTAGCCATTCTGACAGGAGTAAAATGGTGTCTCAGAGTTGTTTTGATTTGCATTTCCCTGATGACTAAGGATGTTGAGCACTTTCTTAAGTGTCTTTCAACCATTTTAGATTCTTCTATTGTGAATTCTCTATTTAGCTCTGTACCCTACTTTTTAATTGGATTTTTTGGTGTTTTGGTGACTAGCTTCTTGAGTTCTTTGTATATTTTGGAAATCAGCCCTCTGTCAGATGTGAGATTGGTGAAGATCTTTTCCCATTCTGTGGGCTGCTGTTTTGTATTGTTGGCTGTGTCTTTTGCCTTACAGAAGCTTCTCAGTTTCAGGAGGTCCCATTTATTAATTGTTGGTCTCAGTGTCTATGCTACTGATGTTCAGGAAGCTGTCTCCTGTACCAATTTGTTCAGGGATACTTCCCACTTTCTCTTCTAAGAGGTTCAGTGAGGAAATCCAGAGAGGTCATACTATAATAAGCAAAGATTTCAATCATTATAGATGGAGAAAACAAGATATTCCATGAAAAAACTAGATTTAAAGAATACCTATCCACTACTCCAGCCCTACAGAAAGTACTGGAAGGAAAACTCCACACTAAGGAAGTTAACTACACTCACAAAAACATGGGCAATAGATAATCCCACTTTACCAAAAACCAAAAGAAAAAGCGGGTAAATCCACACACAGTACCACCACACAGTACCCTAGTCCTTCATCCTCCAGCGTGGTACTGGCTGTGTGTTTCTCAAAGATGTCCTTCATCAAGTTGAGAAAGTTCCTGTTTATTCTGAGTTGTCTGTGATTCTTCCTTTCTAAATTCAGGATGGGGCTGGAGAGATGATTCAGCCATTAAAGGTTAGGCTCGCAACCAAAAATACAGGGATGGATATTGAAATGAATTAAATGCGTCTTCTGTACCTATTGGGGTGACCATGCTAGTTCCTTTTCTGTTTTTTACCATGTGAGGGGCCTTGATCGATCAAATGCTGAATGAACCCTGCATTGCATGGCCCCACCTGGTTCTGATGAATTATCCTACTAAATTATTGTCATTTGTTCGATAAAAATCCATCTTGTGAGAGGATCCTTACTGTGAGGGGATCACTTTGCTGGTTTCATTCATCTTGTTTATCTCGTAGGGTGACCAACAAATTCTGGCCTCATAGAATTATTGTTTACTCCTTCCATTTTATGAAGAATTGGTGTTACTTAGCTAAGTGATCGCCACTGATTACCAGTGATGCCATGTAGAACCTGGATTTCCATTGTGGAGATGGTTTCACAGGTACATTTGTTTTCTGTAACGGACATAGGGCTGCTCTCTCTTCAGGCTGTAGTGGGGAGTTTCCCCCTTGTCAGTTTTTCTCAGGGTTTTTCTCCTCTGTCACCCAGTGTCCAATTCCTTAAAAACTATCCTTTCCTATGATCATCTAACCAGTAGATAAAAAAAATATTTCTATGTGTGTGGGTGTTTTGCCTGCATGTCTGGTGCCCAGAGAAGCCCGAAGAAGGCATCTGATCTCTTGGAACTGGCATTTCAGATGGTTGTGAATCAGCATGTGGGAACTGGGAATTGAACCTCAGTCCTCTGTAAGAGCAGACAGTGCTGTTTACTGTGAGTCAACTCTGCAGGCCCCTAACCAGTACATTTTTAAAGGTGCAGATACAGAGTCTCAGGACCTACCTACAGTGGTCGGAATCTCCCATTTCCTCGATATCTGCTTGTGTGCATGCAATGACCAGGCTACACTCTGATGCTAACCTTCATGACTCCGGGATGAAAGTCCTTGTGAAGAGTGCTCCACCTGCCATCTGCCACCTGCTCTGGATGCCACTGACTCTGCTTTCCCAGATGTTCTCAGCGCTACAGCCCAGAATTCTGGCCCCAGAACCAAGATGCTTTCTGCTCAGTCTTGATCTCTTGCATCGTCCTTTACAGCCTGTCATTTAATAATGAGATTTTACAGAAGTGCCTTTATGGAGTGTTTGTGCCACTTTTCCAACAGGAAACAGTACTTATCTTCCAGGCAAAGCTGCTTGCTGTAGCCTGGTTGATTATGGTTTAGCGTACACAGTCTCAGCCCTGGTCCCAGATCCTGGGCTGCGTGTGTTCTAGAACACCAAGGATGAGGCAGAGGTGGGTGTTCTGGCTCTGGTGGGAGCTATCAAGCTCTCCCACTGTGGCCTGTCTAGACCTTTGAAAGCCATCTTCCCTTTTCACACCCAGATCTCCTTAGGCAGAGAAAGGCATAAGACGTGCCCTTGTTTAAGGTTCAGTGTGATAATTAACGGAGATACCGAGAATGAACTCCTTGGTGTGGAGAGTTGGGAGACCTCATGCCCACTCACCACCCCCCAGACCTGCTACAGTCAGCATAGCTCCTTCACCATCAGTCCAGTCCAGTCTAGTCCAGTCCAGTCCAGTCCAGTCCAGTCCAGTCCAGTCCAGACTGCCTCCAGACTAGAAGATGACCAGCAGCTCTCTGCTGGGGGGAGGGTCCATGATACTAGGTACTGGTCTTCCCAGGAAAACACCCATACTCCAATCTATCACAAAAAACAGTGCTATACAATAAATATGTGTATCCTTCAAATGCTTATATTCAGT
Source organism: Mesocricetus auratus (assembly GCF_017639785.1). Lineage (NCBI taxonomy): Eukaryota > Metazoa > Chordata > Mammalia > Rodentia > Cricetidae > Mesocricetus > Mesocricetus auratus. Next base: position 5,898,625 of record NW_024429212.1, on the reverse strand, counting down.
TCTTACCCAAACTGATGGAGCCATCGGTAGGGCCACCAGGGCAGGATTAGGGTGAGTGTAGGTCCCGTGGAGTTCCTGATGGGACCAGTGGCATATAAGAAGAGGTAGGAGGCTTGAGCCATCCTGCTCCTCCATCACTGTGAACCCACCACAAGTAGTCACTGTGAACCAAGCATCCTCTAAACTCAAAAGCCATCCTGCTCCTCCATCACTGTGAACCCACCACAAGTAGTCACTGTGAACCAAGCATCCTCTAAACTCAAGACAGCTGTTGTAGGCAGCTCCCACACTGGATCTCCTGACCACTTCAAGGGTTTTGTTTGTTTGTTTAAGACAGTGTTTCTCTGTATTGTTTTAGAGGCTGTCCTGGAACTCACTCTGTAGATCAGGCTGGCCTCGAATTCACAGAGATCCACCGGACTCTGCCTCCCGAGTGCTGGGATTAAAGACGTGAGCCACCAACGCCCGGCTGGGCTTCCAGCCTTAAGCACTGTGAAAATAACGTTCAAGCCACATGGTGTGAGATAATTTGCATCAGGGGTTCATACTACAACAGAAGAAAGCCTAGCGCCTCCATGTTTCAGGAAGGGCCGGCACAGGCTGGCTGGAGGAGGGTGTGAGCCCAGCTAGCCTCAAGGACTAGGAGGTCTGAAGACCTGGGACAGAATGCAGCAAACAGAACCGCGGAGAACAAATGCCAGGTTCTCCTGATCTGCGGAGTCTGTGAGCGTGTGGGGAGAGGAGGTGGAAATAATGGACGGCATCTATTTGCATCAGCCATTTCATCAAAATACTGTAAACGGAAGCCAAAGGCGGTCTGGAGAGGGAATACATGAAAACGGTTGTGCCTCAGATGGCCTCAGCAGAGAAACGTAAGTTAAACACAGACTGGCTGGGGCCAAGTCAGAGCTGCAGGCGGAGCCCTTAGCAGAAGGTGGAGGGGCAGACAGCAGCAGGTCGGAGCTCAGTTTAAGAGAGGTGCAGAACACATTTGGTAGCTCTGGATGTGTGGTCCGCCCTGCTGAGGGTCCCAAAGTCAGGTGTTGCATGCCCAGAACTGCCTGAGGGCCTTACCCAAGGCTGGACCTCCAACACAGAGATATTGATTACACCTTTCTGAGAGCAAGGGGTGTCCAGTCCAGTGACTGGTGCTCTCTAGGTAGGGACCCAGGACAGGAAAGTAGCACCTAGGGGTAATGAAGGAGCTTTGTGTATGGCCCCAAAGGGCAAGGGGCAGAAGCAAGCTGTCCCAGCCAGCCCTTTGAGGAGCCAAGGTATGACTCCCAGACTTTATGTCGCAGGCCTAATAAGACCTCCTTTCATGGCATTTACACATGAATACATCTGAATTTTTTCTAATGAACATGTAGTCCATTCTAACAAGCATGATTGCAAAAGACCTGGGCAGCTCTGAGAGTGAGCTTGGACTCCTGCAGAAAGAGACTTTTATAGCAACTAGGGTGTGCTAGTCACAATAGAGGTAGAGGCCTAAGTCCCCAGTAGCCTCCAGAGACTCAAAGCAAATACCATGACTCTCTGGTGCTCAGGGGGCTGGTGTGAGTGTGGTCTTGGACTGCAAAGGCCTACTGGTGATGGAGAGAGTGATTGTCTTGCTCTCCTGCATAGTGGCCCTCAGAGGTCTTCGGAGGCTCACCACGTAGGGAAGAAAATCACCCAGGGAGAAAACCAAGATGTCCTGTGTGTTCCCATGGTGAGATTCGGAAGCTATTTGGCTTTTCTGGAAAAGCATTAAGGAAAGGAATCCCAAGCTCCAACCTGGTGATCAAGGTCACTTGTGGGTCTCCGGGACAGGTGCACAGGCGAGAAGGAGTCCTTGCATAGCCAATTGGTCTAAAGGCCAGCTTTGTATTTACAGTTTGCATAATAGGAATACAAGATAGAATTACAAAGAATACAAGCAGACCTGGCCCAGACACCTCCCTCTGACCAGGACGGGAACACTGGCAGCTGTGCTTAGTTCTGCCCTTGTCATCTGGAAGAAAGGGATGTCTACAGGCAGTGAGGTCTTCTCTGTCCATGTCCGTGTGTTTGTCAGACCATCTGTCCTCTGGGGAAGGACTCAGGGCCGCTGGCACAGGCATCACATGGAGCTGCACTGAGTCTGTAATGTCCTTCCTGGCCGGCTGGAGGCCACCCTGGCTCGAACTGAGCTTATAGTGAGTCAGTCACACTGCCTAATAAAACCAGTGCCCACAAGGATCAGGCCCTGGGTTGTGAATGCCGAGAGAAGCGTATGCAGAACAACCAAAAGAAAAGCAGTCGGACTGTAGTGGACATCTCCTGTCAGAGGCTGTGGTTTGCTGATGTCTCGTGTTAAACTGATGAGCTTTGCATTCATTGATTTAGAAAAAGGAACCAGACTCCCCGCAGAGCCGGAAGATGCCTACAAATAGTATTTTGGAGGCTATCCAAGGCATTTACAGCAATTGTACACATCTTTGGGACTGACACAGCTACTTTGGTGTTAACAGTGTTTTTTTTAACCTTCTAGAATGGGCAGTCAGCTCTAGGCTGCTCAAGGACAGCCCAGCTCTGCTATCTAGATGTGTATACCCTGGAGGACATTGACTCTGGGTATGCCAATGCCCTGGGACAGCCAAGTGATCTATTTATTGGGGGAATCTTAAAACAGTAGAAATTTATTGTGAGTCCTATACCCCCAAAATCTAATGTCAAGAAAGCCCATGAGGTCCTTTCTGTCTCTCCAACTTCACCCATCCACGCGGCTCCGTGTTCCCAGATGCACACTTGGTCTCTGCCTCTTTCTGTGTGAGCTGTGTGTGTCTGCACCTGTCTCTCCTCTTCCTACAGAAACAGTCCTATGGGATCGGTGCCCATGTTACCTGAGTGTGAGTTCACCCCATTTGTGAGGTGTCAGCCTGGAGTGCTGAGGGTTAGCCTGGAAAGACTCATGGGTGCTAGCCTTTACTGCTGGCCTCCAAGATGGGATCCATAACTGCAATCCTGGGGGGGAGGGGTGTAGCTGGGATGGATCAGGACTGTCCCCTGGGTGCTGTTGACCTGGAGTTGCCATGCCCTGGTCTGCCTTTCCTTCTCGGGGACACAAGTGCAACTTTATGGCCCTTAAGCTTGGCTCTTACGCACACAGCATGGACAGGTGCGGGAGAATTATCGACTCGGTGGTTAGTTCATAAAAGAGGCAGAAAGCAGACGGAACTGGTTCCAGGGTGAGTTAAGGAACGGATGGATGCCCTCCAGATGCAGAAAGGAACCCGAGAGCCGGATGGCCGCTGGGCCAGGTGCAAAAGGAGCCCCCGTCCTTCGATGACATTGGATGTATAGAACCATGGCCTGTAATCCTATTGGCTCCCGTGGGCAAACCCTGATGCCTCTTTACTGGAAATGAGTTGTGGGTTAATGTGTAACTTAGAGTCAGCAGGCGGCGGCAAGGTGACCGAGGACGCCTGCCAGATGACAAACACCCTGGCGGGGCTGGCGACAGGGCTGTGCCCCATGCTCCCTAACCTGCTTTCCAAGTCAGGGATACTTCCCAGACAGATATGGGTGCCACGCTACCTAAGAGGCCATTGTCCCTGTCACACAGCAGTTTTGGAGAAATTTTCACAGTGTTGGGTGTTCTCTGTGTCCTTTGCGACGGAAGTGTTAATCCCAGACAAGAATGTTTTGGGATACATTCCTTAACCACAGATTCCGTTTTAAGATTCTGTTTTGTGCATATGGGTCTGTATACCATGTGTGTGCCCACAGAGGCCAGAAGAGGGCAACAGGACTCCAGGAACTGGTTGTAAGCCACCACGGGGGTGCTGAAAACCCAAACGGAGTCCTCTAGAAGAGCGGCCGGTGCTGTTAACCACTGAGCCATCTCTCTAACCCAACCACAGTGTCTTGCTATACAAATTCCAAAACGAGCTGATTTACCTGGTTAATTCAGTACAGGTGCACATGGAAATCCCCCCTGGAGACCACTCACGTCCCTGGATGGCCTCTGTGTTGCATTTGCTCGTTATAGAGAATCAGGGATTCCTGTTAGAAATGCTATTGGAAGCTAAGGAGAGGCATGGAAAAGGCTGCATCCAAAATCTAGCATGACAAGTTAATTTGACATCACATGACAGTAACGTCCTTAGGGGACACCAGTCAACCCACCCCACCATCATATCTGCAGTGTACAGTGGAACTCTCGTTCCCAGACAGGGGTAGAAGGAAGGTGTCACTAGATTTCTTCTCAGCCGGCTTATCTTCCACCCTGGATGGATGGAGCATGCTGTCTAGGTCTAGTTCCCTTTGTAGAATTTGTTCTCCTGAGACGTTTCTCCAAGAGAAAAGTGGTCCCATGTAACACGTGTGCATGCATGCATGCAACATGCATCCTCGTATCCTTTAGAGGCAGAATGTCACTGAACCCTACAACTTATAAAATGAGGGACACAGGTTTGACATCCTGCAGCTCAGCAGGAACAGATATGCCAATAATGGAAACTGCCCATCAATCTTTTTGGTCCTTGCACAGCCAGGATTTGTCACCAGGGAGAGTGGCAGACAACTTGGATATAGCGGTCATTTGATCCAAACCTGGCACCTGTCCCTTCTCCTTGGCATGGCTAGTACCTGAAGGGATAGGAGCTATGGGTTGAAGGTTGAAACCATGAGCTCGCCCAACTCCTCAGAGAAGCTCATAGCCTCCAGCCCTACTGAGAAATGTCCCTGAAAAAAAATGGGAGAGCAGCAAGACCTGAGGGCCTGGGTCAGGGTGACCATGCAGGATCAGCAACCTTGAAAAGATGCTGAGGAGTGAATTCCATATTTCCAGAAGTCATTGTGTTTGGCTCGTCCTTGTTACCAACCAAGGTTTAGATGTAACCCGGCCAGTTCAGTGGCGAGGCTAGGACACAGGTCACAGCAGCTCTGATGTAAGACACATACTGGAGATGCCGCAGGATGTACCAGGGCAACCTTGACTTTCCCAGGACTCCCCCTCCCACATGCTTCTGACAGCCTGTGTTCCAGTCCTGCCTCCCGGGCTGGCTCAGGAGGGCACCTCAGCCTGCCCTTGGCCACACGCCAGTCCTACCACATGCTGTCCTGACTCAGCAAGGCTGGCATTAGGCCATGCTGCACAGTGTGTGTGTGTGTGTGTGTGTGTGTGTGTGTGTGTGTGTGTGTGTGTGTGTGGTTATATTAGTCTGTGGCGGCTGCTGAATCGTGACTGAAGTCTCAGATTTGGCTTCTTGTTTCTGTCTCTGAGACTTGGGGATAAACTAACAGAGACCACAAATTCAAGGGTCATTGACATCTGTGACACTGTAGGATATTACAGAGGGAAGCAGGGTGGCATTGCCAAAGGAGGGAGCAATGGTAAAGATTTGCATTTGTTTGACACTAAGGATGTGACCTTTGTATCTCAGGAGGGACTGGTCTCTGGGCTCAGGTGTGTTTGTGCTAAAGAACGAAGGAGTCACCGTACTGCTGTAGAACCCTACAAGGCAAGATGGCTGCTGGAAGCTTTCTCTTACATCTCCAGTTGAGAACAGGTGCCCTGCCATAGCACAGAAGGTGTTCTCGCCAAGTTTTTTTTTTCTGCTTTTCCCTGGATGCAATGTGGGGTTCTAATAGGGTACCTCCTATGTAAACGTGGTCGTGGTGTGTGTGTGTGATGTCTGGTCAGTGGCCCCCTGTCTCAGGACAACTATGTCCAATTTTGTAACTGGGCATGGGACACTTGGTCGGGGTCTGGGTAGTTAAAGCCTTGAGGAGAGACAGGTGAGCAGGAGATCTTCAAGACAGTGGTTTGAAGTGTAGCATGTGTTCCATACACCTGGGCTCCTCTAAAACTGCACGTCATGGTTGAAGAGCTGATGACATCCATTTCATAGAAGAGGACAATGATGATAGGGCTAGGAGACAGATGCGTGTGTGAGTGTGTGTGTGTGTGTGTGTGTGTGTGTGTGTGTGTGCGCGCGCACACGCCTGAGATGTGTGTCATCACACAGCAGAAATCCCCACAGGTGAACCCCACTGCTGCTCCCTCACAGTGGGGGCCACACATTGGATTCATGGCCCAAGGACACCTTGTACATGGAGGCAGGGAACCAGAGGCTGGCCGTCCAGTTCCAGCAGCTTGCTGGTCTATAACAGAGCACCATGCTCACACGTGGAGTATTTATTTTGAAGCTCTCAGACAGAAAAGAAAACAAAGGCCCTACAATGGTCATGTACCTCACTTCTACTGGCATACCAGCACTCCCCACACACTTCCTTAGACCCTCCAGACGTCACAACATGACATCATAATGCTGTGTTCAGGAACTTCTCAGAGATAATTGTAAAGGCAAGCACAGGAATCCTTCACCACCTTGATTCTACATTGGCACCGGAAAGGACTCAAGAAGCCCAGGTCCTGGTGGCCTACTGTGCCTCCTCACTGCTCTTTTTGGGGTTACAGGACTTTCCATCTTCTTCCTTTGTTCTTATGACTCTCCTTTCTGACTCCTTGCCTGCAGTGTAGACCGTCATCAGAAGCCCTCTGCTGTTCCTGTGTGGTATGGGGCCCAGGACAGTCTTTGCACGCTATTGTTTCATTGCACAGTTGCAAAGCAAAGCTGGTTTCTGTTCTTCCTCTCTGTCTCACAGGCTGTAATGCTTGTCTCAACAGTCTGTCCTTCTCCCTGCTTACCAGTTTTCACTAAGGTAAGTTCTCAGCATCTCCAGTGGTTACTCGTATTGTTGCTATTTCCAGAATTGTTGTGAGTCCCATGAAGTCTGCAGTGCGGAATGCTTCCTTTCACCGCAGACATTCACACGGTCCCCTCACTGATAGATAGGAGGTCCCTGTCAAGGATCATCACATACTTTGGCCGATGAGAGTGTTCCCCCTCCCTCGGCATATGTCTCGCATAGTGTATAATAGGCAATTCCTTATGCACAGCAATTTTCATGACTGGGGTTTTGAGCATAGAGCTGGAACCAGTGGTAGTGAAGGTTAGTCAAAAACTTTCAAAAAACTTTCCAGGTCTAGAACCCAGATGCTTGAGTGACTATCTTCTTGCTACCACAGTGCTGTCTGGGCTTCTAGGCTGGCTGTACACACCTCAGGTGACATTCTGGGCCCCTGGCTGGGGATCTGCCTTATACAGATCTGGGGAGAGGTGTCCCTGCCATTTTTCCTTGTACTTCTTTAGACAGGAGCAAAGATATTCTTATTATGACACATGTGCCCCTCCCTTTGAAGGCTGTGACCAAATAGTTGGCCTATCAGATTATTGAAGAAATGATACCCATGAAATTAGAATTTCTCCAAGAATCTCATTCTGGGAGAAGGGAAAGGATGAAGCCTGCATTTAGCTACAGGAGGAGCTTGTCTCTCAGAAGAGATTTCAAACAGTTCTGAGACCTTCTCAGAGCACCTGCAGGAGAGTCAGGAGCCAGGACAACAGTGCATCAGGGATGGGCTGGAACACACCCTTCCCAGGACTGGCTTAGCTGTGTATTCCTCTTACCCTGTATTTTAACCTAAACCTGACGTCAGAACTCAAGATGGACGTGGGAGTGGGCACGGGGGGGGGCAGTGGGACACTGAACTCCATTTGTTCCTCTTCCCAACGCAGTCACATTGAACTGCTCTCCTTTCTCTGAATTCCAATATTACTTTAATCAGTGTATTGAAGATGAGGGGCTGAGTCTAGCTTGTTAGGGCTTCCAGGGACCAGTCTCTGAGGCTAACAATGCCAGCCAAGAGACAAGACACATTTTGGGTATCATCACTCAAGTTCACCCTGAGTACAGAGACTGAAACATTCCTGCAGCTGCTGGAGTTGCCTTTGCTGTCTCCTGCTTCAGGCAGCTCTGGCTGCTGCTTTACACCACCTTTTGGTGAGGGGCTCTGTGATCATTGCCCTTTGAACTTTGCCGCCCTCTTAGTTCGAGGCTCTTTGGAACTGTCATTGGCGTTGAATCATTTTGACAACCGTCATTTGGTGATTGTCTTTTGGGTTAATGTTAGCTACTGGGGTCTGTTGAACCATTTGGACACTACACTGCTCATGTTACTGGCTTTGTCAGTTTGGAAGCTTCCTGAGCAAATTCAGAGTTATGTTGAATTATTTGGTCATCGTGAATGACAGAGAAAGTTAAATTGTGTGGGTCTTTGGGGGCTCTGCTGAGCCACAGGGATTTTGTTGAATCTTTGAGGCAGGAAATAAAGTTGAGAGGAATCTCTGTTGTGACTCTGTAACCATGGAGAACATGGGGTCTACACTGGAGAATTCCAAGTTGACCAGTGTTTTACAAATGTATGATGATTCAATGTAATTGTTTTTGTGTCATTTTGTATCTAACAGAGCATGAGAAGAAAAATAAACTCAATCCTGAAAATAACTAAATAACAAACCTCTGACTACACATTTAAATTTGTTTTGAACTTATTACATACAAAGTGAAAACACTGTCCCTGGCATGTATAATTTAAAATGTGTATTTATGTATGAATGTGAGAGCTTGTGGAACAATTTTTTGGCAGCATTAATATATAGGAGCTATTGCTAGTGTATTTTCCACTGCAAAAGAGGTTAATTAAAAATACAAGAATTTAAGAATTAACTATAGGATAGGACTGAAGACAAACTAATTATACAATTATATATAAATACATATAATATATATATAATTTATGGCTCTCTCTATATATATATAATTATATATCTCAGTCAGACCTAACTAAAATGTACAAGAATTGAAATGTAAATTTTGAGTTTACTAGTGGAATACTTTCAATATAAATTCTGGAAACTGAGGCTGAGAAAAATTTTGTCATAGGATTACAATATAAGCAACTCATATCTTAACTTTAAAGGACAATTAGACTGCTAAACCATGCTTTTTTTGTTAAAGCTCAGGAAATTCCTAAACTTTCTAAATTTCAAAGGCAACTTAAATTTAAAGAGATTACTTTTATCAATAGCTTATTTGTAGAGCACTTTTACAGTTCCTAGGCTATGTGCCATGTGGCACATATATATATATATATACATATATATATATTGTCAATATTGAGAAGGGTTAATTTGGCTATTGGGACAATAGTTATTCAATATTAATTCATTGCAGATAGATAGTATACTTTGTTGTAAATAATGCTATGAGATGAGCTGTTTCTGTATCTAGTTTGCTTTACCAGGATTTTATGTTTTGCTAAGACAATCATTTTTTCCTACTGATTGTGTCACACTTCAAACTTCTTAAGAAATATGTCTTACCAGAAGCCTGCATAGGACTGACATAGGCACTCTGCAAATATGTAACAGTTATGTAGCTTGGTCCTTTTCTAACAGTGGGAACAGGCGCTGTCTCCAAATCCTTTACAGGCTTTTGGGACCCTACTCAAACTAACCAGAACCGACCTCATTCTGGTAACAAGAGACAGATAAAACCATAGGGTAGATGATAGAGAAAATTGTTCAGAGATATGCCAGGAAAACTGAATCAAAGCCTCCCTGGGTGTGCTGATGCCTGCTTCTAACTCCAGCAGCTGGGAGGCTGACACAGGAGAATGGTAAGCTTGAGGGCAGCCTGTGTTCATGACAAGACTCTGTCTCAAAGCCAACCAGAGAAACAGTCACCTCTGCCAGCCCTTCCAGACATAACTAAATCCAAGAGGTCATGGAGGGATGGTTCTCACACATGGTCGCCTCACAGTAATGGAAGTACCCCCTGCTGTTAGTTCCTATTGTTTGTGATGTTTCAGACACAGCATATGTCAGGGGATTTCACACCAAATCCCTCAGGGTTGAGATGGGTCAGCAGGAAAGGGCACTGGTCACCACTGACACTTGAGTTCAATCCCCAGAACCCACTTGGTAGGAGAGAACTAACCATGCTCTCTCCTGCAAGTTGTCCTCTGACCTCTACACATCCACCTCAGCATGTGTGTGTGTGCACGCACACACACACACAATATCTATATCTATATATATATATATAGATGTGAGCATGCACACTTGTACACACACACTAAATAAATATATAAGTAGATGAGGGCACGCACACACACACACACTAAATATATAAATAAATGTGGGCATGCACACTTGTACACACACACTAAATAAATATATAAATAGATGTGGGCATGCACACTTGTACACACACACTAAATAAATATATAAATAGATGTGGGCATGCACACTTGTACACACACACTAAATAAATATATAAATAGATGAGGGCACGCGCACACACACACACAATAAATATATAAATAAATGTGGGCATGCACACTTGTACACACACACTAAATAAATATATAAATAGATGTGGGCATGCACACTTGTACACACACACTAAATAAATATATAAATAGATGTGGGCATGCACACTTGTACACACACACTAAATAAATATATAAATAGATGAGGGTATGCACACATACACACACACACTAAGTAAATAAATATATAGATTGATACATGTTAACATTTTTAAGAGAGTGAAGTGTAAAAATGAAGAATGGGCAATTGATTGTTCCTGGCAGAACAGAGACATCCTGAAGGCAGACATTTTGCTCTTTTCTATCAGACAGCTGAAACAATGGTTCCCAAGAAGCTGGAATTTCCCAGGAATCTCATGCTGGGAGAAGGAAAAGAATGAAGTCTGATGTCACCGAGAGGCAGAGCTTGCCTCTCAGGAAGAGGTTTCATACTCTCCGGTCAGACTACACAGGAGAGACTGGAGCTGATGTCACCGAGAGGCAGAGCTTGTCTCTCAGAAAGAGGTTTCATACACTCCAGTCAGACTACACAGGAGAGACTGGAGCTGAGGCAATGATGGGCCTATGATGGGCAGGACCACACCTTGATTAAACTACTGAGTTACACGCACTTCTTGTTCTCTTTTAACCTAAGACTCTTGTCAGAACCCTGAAGATGCACTTAGGGGACAGAGGGGGTCTACTGTGTGCTGTCCTTTCCCCAACGTGACCACATCGAATACATCTCCCCTCTCTGCCTTTCACTATAACTTGTTTGTTTAATCGGTGTGTTGAGGATGGGCAGCTCAGTCTAGCTTCTTAGGGATGAATGACTACAAGGTCCTTAACATCCTCTGAGGCTGGACCCAGGAGAACACAGCCAGGCCTGTGAAGGGTATAGTGTTTATTTGGAAACCCAGGGGTCCTAAACCCCAGGGATGTGGACCAGGAGCCCAGAACTCTCTTGTGGAATCTGTAACTTCAATCAGGAGTTTCATAGAGGAAGGAGGCAGCTTGAGTCACCCTCGGAAGGGTCCTTCAGTGGACCACCCAGGCCCCATCTGTCCCATGCTTATGACCATTTGTTCCCTGCAAGGATGCTATTCTCCTTGTGATGCCTGTGTGGGCCCAGGGACTATATAGGATGAGTGTCAATAGTTAGGGTTCTATTGCTGTGACTAAACACCTTGACCAAAAAGCAAGTGTGGAGGAAAGGGTTTATTTGGCTTACACTCCAGTCTTGCTTTCATCTCTAAAGGAAGTCAGGACAGGAACTCAAACAGGACAGAATCCTGGGGGAAGGAGTTGATAAAGTCCGTGGAGGGGTGCTGATTACTGGATCGATTCCCATGGCTTGCTAAGCCTGCTTTCTTATAAAATCCAGGACCACCATCCCAGGGATGGCATCACCTACCACGAGCTGGACCCTCCCCTATTGATCACTAAATGAGACAATGCCTTACAGCTGGATCTCTTGGAGGCATTTTCTCAACTGAGGCTCCTTCCACCAATGACTCTAGCTGTGTCAAGTTGGCATATAAAAGCAGCCAGCACAGCGTACCCACCTTGTCATCTTGACACAGAAACACAGCACTATTAGGCCTTCCTTTCATATTCATCCCCAAGATCTCACATTAAAATCATAAATAATTCTACAAGTCCCACAGTCTTTACAAATTCAGTCTTTAAAATGTCAGTCTCGTTAAAATACCCAATCTCCTTTAAAAGCTCAAATCTTTCATCTTTGAGAGGGAAGAACCAGGGTACCGGCACAATCTGAACCAAGCAATTCAATGTCCAATTATCCAGAATTTACTCATAGTCTTCTGGGCTCCTCCAAGGGGCTGGGTCTCTTCTCCAGCTCTGCCCTCTGCAGCTCATACAGCTTGTCATCTAGGTTCTGGCTGGCTCCACTCCATTATTCTTGGAGGTCATCCCAGGATACTGGCATCTCCAAAATGCTGGGTCTTCTGCAACCGGGCTGCACTTTCACCAATAGCCTGTCATAGGCCCTCCTCATGGTGTCAGGCCTCAACTTCAGTCCTGGGCCTTCAGCTGCCATCGAGGTTGCACTCACCTTCACTAATGGCCTCTCAAGGGCCAAGCCACAGCTGCTCTCCATGACCCCTTCATGCCTTCAAAACCAGTCCCGCCTGGGTGACTCTAACACATCACCAAGTCTGGCTCTCAGCACGAGGTACAATCTCGGCTGCCTCCGGCCCACAGCTTCTCTGTGCTCTCAGAAAACACTTCCCGGAAGATTTCACCTCCGTGATGCTGGTCTCTTCTTAATCACCGATAGTTTCTCAGCTCCAGCCGACCAGCGCCAAGTATCCCAGCAAAGCAAAGTTTTGCTTTAGTTGTTCTGGAATCTGGTTAACCACAGCTGATTCTTCAGCCCCAGTTTACCAGAACCACGGGATTTTAATCCAAAACAACAAATGGCCCTGATGGAAACCTTAAACTTCTCTCTGGAATATTGCAAGCCAGACCTCCATCTTCTGCTTTCTCCTTACCTTCCAAGCTCCTAAAGAACATCTCACTGAGCTCCTAACATTTAACGGGTCTTCCAGCCCAAAGTCCTAAAGTCCTTTCACAATCCCACTCCCCCAAATGGCCAGGTCTGTCACAGCAATGTCGCACCTTGGTACTAGCTTCTGTCTTGGTTTGGGTTTTTATTGCTGTGAGGAGACACGGTGACCATGGCAACTCTCATTTGAAGGACATGTCATCGGGGTGGCTCCCTTACCATTTCAGAGCTTCAGTCCATTATCATCACGATGGGGAGCATCAGCAGACAGCAGACACGATGCTGGAGCTGAGAGGGCTACATCTTGCAGGCAACTGATTGTCACACTGAGGGAAGCTTGAGCAAGAGAGACCTCAAAGCCCGTCCCCACATGACACACTTCCTCCAACAAGGCCACACCTACTAATAGTGCCACTTCCTCTGAGGGCCATTTCCTTTCAACTCACAACGGTGAGAAATCCCTTTTTTTCACCTCGATGAAAGGGACTGAGAACACACATATTCACACGCCAGTGTACACTGTGATATGTGCTCACAATGTACGTCACAGTTACTTCCTTCCCAGATGCATCCTGGTGCCTGCTGCACCTGGAACATGACCAACATTCAGCAAATATTCACTGAGTGAAAGCTTTTCTTTTTCTTTTCTTGAAACAGCACACATTTGGGCTGGAGAGGTGGCTCAGCAGTTAAGAGCACTGGCTGCTCTTCCAGAGGACCTGAGTTCAATTCCCAGTAACTACATAGTGGCTGACTAGCATCTATAGTGAGATCTGGTGCCCTCTGCTGGCGAGCAGAGGAGCATTCACACAGACACTCTAGCATAAATAAATAAATCTTTAAAAAATAAGCACACATTTATTATCTTACAGTTCTGAAGGGAACATGTCCAGCTTCACTCTGTAGATGTTCAGGGTTTCCCACCTTTAGACATTCTGGTACAACACTGTTATGTACAAGTTCATGCTATAGAACCACAGAATTAAGTTCCATAAATATATCGAAGGGCTGGGAAGATGGCTCAGTCAATAAAAGACTTTTTTTTATGCTTACAAGGGCCCATGTCTGATTCCTACTATTCACACAGAATTAGAGTCTGGCTACATATGCCTATAATTCTTGTACTGGGGATGGGGAGGCAGGAGGATGGGGGGTGCTGTCTAGCCAGCCTAGCCTAATCCATAGGCTCCAGATTCAGTAAAAGAGTCTCAAAACCTAAGGTGGTGAGCAATTGGGAAAGAGGCCTGACGTTAACCTCAGGCCTCCACACTCAAGTACGCATGAGCACCCATGCCTTGGGGAGTTCTGGGCAGTCCCTTCTTTCAAGGATGTCACAGGTAGTGGGAGGGGGCTGCCAGTGCCAGTATCCAGAGAACCTATTCGCTGAGCAGTTGGCTTCTCTCTCTGTTACCTAGCCCTGGCCATCCTCTCTACTCACTCCTCTGTGTGGAGAGGGAGCTGAGGTGGACAGGCTTTAGCCTGGATTAGGGGACTTACTTAATTCCTGTTGTGCTCTGCTTGGATGCCAGGATAGGGCGGGGGAGCAGCAAACGTATTTCTCTCCTTGCCCCCTTCTGCAGACAACACTACTAACGCACTAACTCATGATATCATGTTAGCACTGAGCTGCCAAAATGTCCCTTTATAATAATTCTCTTATGAATGAATCCTTTATTCTGCAATCCTGTGGATCACATGAATAATGATTTCTTAAAAATAACCCTGTATTGTGAGATAAAGTAGGTTCCTCTTCTGTACCTGCCTGCACTTTTGCATTGTCTGGATTGATTTATTTATTTAATATGTTACTTTGGCTATGGGTCTACTCTTAACAAGTGATGTATGTTCATTCTATCAGTCACTTCCTTACTGTCTCAGAAAGGTGTGCAGATTTTCCTTAGAGTGGCCTTCATTCTGACATTACAGAATGGACACATTTATTCTATCTATCATCTATCTATCTGTGTGTGTGTGAGAGAGAATCAGTCTGTTTCCTCCTCCTTTCCATTCACATTTTAATGTTGCATTTATTTTGAATTTTAATACATGATAAGAAAATATGCAACAGAATTTTGTGTTAACCAAGTGGACACTGGTTGTCCTGATATTGACTACTGACTAGTTTATCATTTAAATATTTTGTCTTGAGTTTTCAGTGTTCACCCTAGAATGTGGGTGTCAACCCCCTTTCACTGGTGACACATCTGAGAACAAATTTAAAACATTGTTCCAGGTCACACAGCTAGCAACTTACAATGCCACAGTTCAGATTATCCTGCCATCCCTGCTGTAAACTATGCATGTAAGTCAGGCTCACGGAGACCGCAGGGCCCCGGGCTCACTTCTCAGAGCCTGAAACATGGGCAAGTTATGGGTCAACTTTAGGTTGCCCAGTGCAAAGAGATCTTCAGTCTCCTGGACGGTGTGGCCCAACCACAATAAGGCTACAGTATAGTATTTTTCTTCAGTCATAGCAAAAAATGTTAAAAATCTCAATGTCCCCCAGGAGGTGAACGGGCTGTGGAAAATTCTTAGTGTGTGCCCATAAGAGACAAAAGTTAGTCATCCAGTAAATGGACACTCACTCATCTATCCCTGTGTATGGTAACAGGTTCTGTGTAGCAGTTCTGTTCCAAGAAATGTAAAATTTTATGTTTGACATAGAAGAACTACGATTAAGGATAATGTAAAGCTATCAAAGAAAATTTGTCATAAATGTTCATGGCTTTCCCTGGGATCTGGAGATTAAGCCCCCTTTCCCTCCCCCCCCAGATGTTCCTTTCCAAATTTCCCACACTGAGTATATTATAATGGAAAATTCCAAAGAACCTTGGCTTCGACCAGCATGTTGCTTTCTGCTCTCCCTTATGTGGTTCCTATCCTCCTGACAACTCATCGCGTGTGCACGCCTTCTTTTCCCTGAACATTTCTGAGCAAAAGAGTTGCTCTAGGGTCCTGGGGCCCACAGTGTCTACTGGGCTGCAGGGCTGTGGCTGATCAGAGCAGAGGGACAGCCTACCTGTATATCTCCACATGGTCAAGAAACGAACAGAGGGGAGGATGTGTTCACAGCTTGGAGGAGTCAGGGTGTTAGGGCACTCGTACTCGTTGTGGCCTAAAGATGGGCTTCTTGGAAACAGTGTGAGCCCCTCCCAAATACCTCTTCTGGTTTGGTCACACTTCCCCCCTGAGATAATTGCGTTGCGAAGTTTTCAGGATTTCCAAGCAGACGTTGGCACAGCTGGTAAGCTGAGACACATTCACAACTCAGATACAACTTCCAAGACCTCACTCTAAGGCATAGCAATGAATTAGCTAATGGTTACTTCCAGAAAGTTCCCTGGCCATCGGGGAGTCCTGGCATCCACGTGGCAGACATGTGCACAGCAGTTCACTTGGCACCTGCTCACCAAGCTGAAGATTCTAGGCAGGAATAGCAGCTCATGGACAGCCATGGAAACAGGAAAACGGTGGTGGTGGTGGTGGTGGTGGTATTTTGTCGTGGTTTGAAAGAAAATGGTCCCCAAAGGGAGTTGCACTTTTGGAGGTGTGGCTTTGTTGGAGTGGGTGTAGCTTGCTGGAGGCAGTATGTCACTGTGGGGGAGGGCTTTGAGATCTCTGTTCTCAAGCTTCCCTCAGTGTGACAGTCAGCTGACTTCCTGTTGCCCATAAGCACTCCCTGCACCGTGTCTGCCTGCACAGTGTCACGCTCCCCGCCATGATGATAATGGACTGAACTGAAACTGTAAGCCAGCCCCAATTAAATGTTTTCTTTCTAAGGGTTGCTGTGGTCATGGTGTCCTTTACAGCAATAGAAACCCTAACTACGACATATTTGAATAAGAGATGCCCCCCATAAGCTCATATATTTGAACACTCAGTCCAAGTTGGTCACACTATATGAGAAGATTGTAAAAACTTTAGGAGGTGGAGCCTTCCTGGAGGAAGAGTATCCCTTGGGGTGGGCTTTGAGGTTTTGTGGTGTGGACTTACTTCCTGTTCTCTCTCTTTGCTTCCCGTGTATGTATGAAACAGGATCATTCGATCCCTGACCACCAGTTGGCTTCATGCTCCTGAAGCCATGCCTTCCCCACCGTGACAGGCTATTTTCCCTTTAGAACTGAAAGCCCAACCAACACCTTCTCTTCCAAGGTGCTTTCTTCTGGGCTTCTATCGTAGTCACAGAAAGGAAACTGAGACAGGTGCTGAGCAATGAGGAATTTGTTCTCTGAGGATGGACCACTTTGTGATAGCTTGTCATTCACCTGTAGCCTAGCCCAGGGGATATTTCAAGGAAAGCAAAGACTTAGCTGTTCCTCAAACAAGCACCAACCCCTCTGTGAAGCAGCGGGGCAATAGCTTGCTCCTTCTACTCCTCAGCTCAGTCAACCCACTATGCTTAAAGGGTCCATGGACCCAACTCTCTCCCAGGATCATTGCCCAGGAGAGGCTGGTGTCCTTGAGGTAGCCTGTGCTTCCTAAGTATCCCAGAACCCTGAATCACCCCGGCTAAGTTCAAACCGGAGCAGAGAGAGGCATCAATGGACACAGGGTGGGTATCACTGCTGAGTGGTCTACTAGTCTGCTAGACAAGCACCCTCAGGAGTTGAGTGCCACCCAGCTGTTGGGTAGTTTGATCACACATATATTGATAAGGAGGTTTTGTTTTATTTCAAAACAGAATTGAAAAATAGAAATCTGTCAAACTTAAGGGACACAGGATGGCAAATGAGCCTGGTTGGATTCTGGTTGAGGTCTCTCAAGCAGTGAGTGTCAGAGAATTCCAGCAGGACCCTGTGATGAATACTCAGTGCCTCTAAGCACAACAGTGTGAGTTTGATACCTCACACCTGCATGGCGGGAGGAAGGAACTGGCTTTTTCAAGTTGGTTGAAATACAAGTAAGTATTAATAAAATAACAAACAATAAAAATAATTCTGGCTGTAAAAGCTGCCTTCACAGAGACAATATTCCTTTCATACAGATATTTCCAATAAGAATGTTAAAACGACAATGAACTGTGTTTAAGACCTAAGCATATGTGACCAAGGATGGACTTTCTTCTTTCCCAGCTGTGAACTGACAGCCTTCTAGAATCTCACAAGAAACCCCACTTCTGGAAAGTTTCTGTCTCAACTCCTGTGGTCCATTGCATTACCTCAGCAGACAACTCTCATATTCACCCGCCTTGGTAACCAGCCTATGGTCTTACCAAAAGGCAAGAAGGGGCTCTCAGCAATCCTTTGAGATGTCACTAGAGAGCCATGAAAACCTTCTATATGGGCCAGTGAGATTGTACCCAGACTGGTCACCAGAGTTCAGTGGTCATGACAGACAGGAGAAACTCTTGAAAGGTATCCTTTGACTTCCATGTGAGCACACCCACACACACACAGAGACAGACACACACAGAGATAAACACACAGACACAGATACACAGATATACTCTTGCCAATCAGAGGCAGATATACAACGAGGAAAGAATTCAGATACACAGACCACACACACACACACACACAGTCACACACAGAGACAGACAAACAGAAACACACACAGACGGACAGACAGACACACAGACACAAACACACACATATACACAGACACACATAGACAGATACACAGACACACAGCTATATAGCTACACACAGAGACAGACAGGTGCATGCTCTCTCTCTCTCTCTCTCTCTCTCTCTCTCTCTCTCTCTCTCTCTCTCTCTCTCTCTCTACACACACACACACACACACACCAAGTCATGTGGCTACAGCTTCCTGAGGAGAACTTTAAGCATGCCTCTGCAAGACTGACTTTGTAGACAAAATGACTCCCAATGCAGTAAAACTAAAGGTATGCAGGAAAATGTCAAAAATGAAAGAAAAACAGATTCCAAAGGACGGGTCATCTGTGTCACCATGAAAGCATCTGCAGCCTGCTCCCGTGTAAGAGCAGAAAAATCAAAGCTGTAGTTACAAGTGCTGGGTGTCAGAATTCGTACAGAATTTATACTCTTGCCAATCAGAGGCAGACATACAACGAGGAAAGAATTCGGAGACAGTCGCCCAAGAGTTCAGAGTCAGACTACATACTTTACTGTTACATACTAAATTATAATGGAGTTTTGAGATTCCTGTGTTATCACTGCTAATTCCCAACCTGAGACAGCCTTTCACTTATTTAACTAAATATTCAATACACACAAAAAACTCCTAAACATGGGGTAGCATGGTTCTCCATCCAGTCACACGGTTTTCTCCTGTCCTCAGACCTACCAGCTGCCAGTCTCTGGCTTCTGCTTTTGGTATCAATATTAGCCACTTAAAAGAAAATGTGACCAAATAAATGATAATGTGAGCATGGGGTCTAAGTGCTTTGGATGGCCAGACACTAGGGTGAGGGTACCTGAGAGAGACTGGGTCCTGGGGTCTGAGCCCTTGGATAGGCCAGGCACTGGGATCTGAGGGTCGTGCAGGAGTTTTGCCTGACTAAGCCAGGGGTCTGTTTCCTCAGTGGTCCCCCTTGGGTGCTCTGCCTGAGACCTCCCTCCCAGCCACCCTGAGATTCACAATGCCTAACAGAGACCTTTTCAGACACTCCCTTTTTGTGCCCCACCCCCACTTATCTTAGAGTTTAAAATAATGTTGAAATGCACTGGGCAAAGCCAGCCAGGGAGCATTTCCAGGCAGAACAGCTGTCACCACACAGGGATTTACGGCTCTTCTCCGGATGTTCTGCCAGGAGAGGTGGATAAAGTTGGCACGTCAGGCACATTTAAGCCAGTCTCCTACCAGCTTACAAGAGCAATCTTCCTCTTACATAAAGTCACCAGTAAAATCACACAATTTTATCAGCATGTTTTCAGTATTATCGTCAACAGCGACAAAAGCCTTCCAGTGTTCTTCTTCGACCCTTTCCTTTTGGTGAGTGAATGGATCCTGGCATTGCCCAACACTGACCTGCTCTAGCAGGTAAACATGGACTGTCCTACTATAAGGCTAAATGCTGCTTGCTATTATTTTGTGTAGAAGTTTCTTCTTACATTTTAAAAGATAGGATCTCGATATGCAGCTGACACTGGCCTTAAACCTTCAATCCCCCCGCCTCAGCCTTCTGGAAGCCACCATTTTGCAGTCCTGGAAGCCAGGTGAGCAAGATCAAGGCATTGGCCCCCCTGTGGGCTGGGCGTTGCACATCTGTTATTGGTCCCACCATTTGTTAAGTGGGTTCTCTTGTCTCCTTGGGTCAGAACTTCCTTCCCTTACTCTATGGTGGACTCTGTTAATTCCATTATCTGCAAGGAATTTATTTCCAAACAGAGTCACACCCAAACAGGATGAGGACTTTAGTCACTCATAATAGCAGTGGCATGCCCTCAGGTGGCCAGAATGAGGAGCAGGGCAGTGGGGAGGGGACTCTGGGTAGCAGTCACTGGTAGATGCAACAGGAATGTGCCGATGTCCCTCCCTCCTAGAGAGATGCCACCTTGACCCCACTTTGCAGAGGCAAGAGAAGCAGGTGACACAGCAGGAAGAGAAGCCAAGCCACACCCCCCAGAATCTGCTCCTTCTCTCCATTCAGCAGAACCAACTCAGAGGCCAGCAGTCCCCAGATGGAATGAGGGACCATGGCAGGGATCACAGCAGTCCATGCATGTGACTTCAGAGACTCTGATCGGTATGAAGCCGACTCCTGTTTCTATGCCAGCAGTGACCCTATGGTGAAACTGAAGCAAGGCAGTGGGTCCCCACGGGCAGAGGGCAGAGGGCAGAACACCTGTGAGTATGAGGAGGTATTTCTTTGTTCTAAAGACCAAGACAACTGACTTCCACAGGCACCAGCACCTAATGGAAAGACACACGGACTGAACACACACATACACACATGTGAACACACACACACACACACACACACACACACACAAGGGCTAGGGCCAGAATTTCTTTCACATGCCTCTGTGCTCTCCTGGAGACTCATAGACCTTGAGTGCATAGCTCTTCCCCAGCACGCTGAGCTGGGCTGTGTACACTCCCCTCTCCTGGTGATGATTCGTGGTACACACTTACATAGTGGGACTCGGATGTGTCACGATGTCCTTACTCCCCACACTGTGTCCCAAAACCTGATACACACATACACAAGAACTTAGTAGCTTTGATGTTTACAACGCATCTTTTGTGGCATATTGATTGTATGCCACATGCGTGAGGACACTGGGGCCCAGACATTGCATCTGAGGGGCAGCCAGGAGTAGAGGATTTACCTTTGCAGCCTGACCCCAGCTCTTGGAAGGCAGCATTGAATTTCTCAAGTATCTCGTTTGGTGTTATACATGTTGAGGAATGCAACATTTCTCCTGCAGCCACCTTCCCTGGTTTCTCACACGGGAGGGAGCTCAGGTGGGGCTCTGTGTCTCTTGTGATAAAGACACTTATTTCCCCGTGGGCGCTTCATTCTCATGGTCTCATTTAAACCCAATTATCATGGAAGGCCCCATCTCTAAATAAGAAAAGAGACTCAGGACTTCTGTGAGTGGTAATGGGTGAATTTCAGCCACAGTGGCAAGTGTCCAAAATAGTTCTCATCCATCCATTCATTCATTCAGTCATTCGCTTGACTGTTGGTTTCCAGTGCAGTTTTAAGTCATTGTTTCTTACAACCAGACTGACTATATATACACATACATACATACATACACACACACACACACACATATATATACATACATACACACACATGGACACACACATGTACATACATATATACATACACACACATATATATATACATACATACACACACATGCACACACATATACATACATATATACATACATACACACACGCACACACACATATATATACATACATACACACACACATATATATATACACACACACATATATATATACATACACATACATATATATATATATACATGAGTCTTTCTCGGAGTGCACCGTTCCCTGTCATACAGCAGACTTCAGTGAGTACCACGTGTGGACACTGAGCAACACTATCGTGACACCGTGAGCAGGACAGACACTGTTCCCTGTATTCACAAAACCTTTATTGCTGTTTGTGACCTGCCATGCCCAGACAATACAGAGAATGCCATTATGACCTAAACTGTGTCACCCCTGGCTCTGCCTTGTGTGGAGAGATCTGGTGTGTAAATCTCTTCCTCACACAACCCATCTTAAGCTGGGCTTCAGGATTTCCTTAAGGCTCTTACAGGATCGGGATGTAATTTTAGCCTTCACTCTCCAGCAAGGCCTCTGTGTGTTGTTATCTGACTTGCTCTGACCATCAGTAACTAGGTCTCCACAGTGGTGTTAACTACTTTGAGAAACAAAGGTGTTCTTTCATGGTTGTGTATGACTTGCTCTGCCCTCCAGGGCAAGATTGGTCTGCAGGCTGATGGAGTCCTTTTCTTAGGCCCTTTTCCATACTAAATCCCTCATCAGTGATATCTGCCCTGACATCTATGACACCCCAGGGCTTAGCCCTATGGAAGGGAACATGTCACCCTCACTGTGTACCATGCAGTCCTGAGTGTCAGGGCACTGAGACAAGTGACCGGATGCCCTGTCTGAGCTCCCCACTTGCTCACCCTGCTCTAGGGGACAAATGAGCAAGAAAAGGGCCATCTGTCAAAGAAATGGCATGAGGGGTTTGGGTCAGGACCATGTGAGAGCAAACGGCCTACCTTTAATCAGCAACCTGCATCCATATCTCCAGAGGAGAGGGCCATGCTACAAAAGTGGGCGTCACCAGGAGCTGGCAGCATTGTCACCCTGCAAGATTGCAGGTTGCTTCTCCTGCCCAGGGGACACTGTGTTGTGCTCAGCACCTGACAAAGCTGACCTTGGGCTCAGAGAGAAGAGATCTCACACCAAGTGCTGAGGCTAGGAGTTACTTGCTCGACCAGAAAGCCCCTGGTGTTGGCCCAGACAGCACAGGAGGATGCCGGGAGCAGACCACTGAGAGCTGCAGAGCTTGGCTGCCCGCTCTAAGGGCAGTCCCTGATGCAATGCACTGTTAAAATTCTGATGCCCTTGAAGCACATGTATGGCACAAAACCCAACGAAGGCATCAACAGGTCTGGTGTCTGGTGAGAAAATTTCCTCCTAATGCTACCTGCTGTGTGTCTTCAAGCAGCAGAAGAAAGGGGCTCCCTAGGGAGAAGTGGAGCCTTCATGACCTAGTCCCCTCTACCACATGGCTGTGAGGGTTAGCTTTCAACATACAAACTCAGGAAGACACAGGCTTTCCGACCAGAGAAGGGAACTCACACATCCCACTCCATGATGCCTGTGAAGGGTTCCCCAAGGACAGCCATGTAGATAGATACAACAGCACTCGGAGCCCAGAGGAGACAGATGCCAGGGCTGAGCAGGCACAGAGGCCGTGCAGTCCTAAGAGCCATTGATTCAATAGCTCAGAGAAAACCGGGTAGCCATATGCAAAAGGGTGGATGGAGAGTCCTCTCATTTCACATGAAAAACTTAACTCAAAATGGATCAGTGACCCAAATATGAGTGCTAAAATCTTTAAAACTATTAAAACAGAATATGTGTGTGTGTGTGGTTTGTCAATGTAATCTTAGATCTGACCCCCAAAGGCAAACACATTGAAAAACACATGCACTAGATTGCATAAAAATGAAGACTTTTGTGTATCAATGACATTATTGGCTGGGCGGTGGTGGCACACGCCTTTAATTCCAGCACTCAGGAGGCAGAGGCAGGCAGATCTCTGTGAGTTCGAGGCCAGGCTGGACCGACAGCCTCAAAAACAATACAGAGAAACCCTGATAAGGGTTTAGTGTCCAAAGTGTATACAGCGGGCTATGGACATAGCTCAGCAGTAAATGTTTATCTATAATGTGTGAGGCTCTGGGTTAGTGCTCAGTAATACACACTTACTCACACACATGCCACACACACACAGACATGGACACATACACATACATAGGACACATGCACATACCCAGACACAAACACACATGCACATGACATGCACACACACATATACATGGACACATACATACACAGGCACACAACATGTACACACACATGGACACACAGGACAGGTGCACATGACATACACACACACGACACACACACTTATTACTCTGCTGAAGTAGCTGACACAACTTCAGACAAGGTGTCTTTGGTTCACAGCTGCAGGTCACAGTTCATTGTCACAGCAGGGAAATCACAGTTATCAGGTTGGGTGGTGACCTGTCAGATCACATCCAGTCAGGATGCAGAGAGAAATGAACACTGGTTGATATTCAGCTCACTCACCTTCCCTTTTAATTCTGTGTAGGATCCCAGACCCTGAAACGGACCTGCCCCCATTCACAGTGAATCTTCTTAACCAAATCTCATACAGACTTGCCCAGAAGTCCATGTCTTAGGTTATTCTGTCAAGTTGACCATCAATATTAACCACTGTCATATGTACATGTGTGCACACATGTGTGCATTTACATATTGATGGACATATATACACATGATTCTTACATGAAAGACAAAATCCAATTCAAAATCAGATAAAAGGTTTAAACAGACGTTCCCTTGAAGATCTGCTGGTGTTAAACAGGAATGTGGAAAGGGCATCATTTGCCATTAGAAGAAGACAAATCACAGCCACAGTGAAACGCTGCCTGTGTCATGGAGATGGCTGTGGTTTTTCCGTAAGTGTGAAAGGTGAGCATTTGAGGACATAGAAGCCCTCCTACTGCACTAGCAGAAGTATAACATAGTACAGCTGCTATGTAAAAGCTTAATGGGCCCTCAAAACACGAACATAAAATTATCCAGCAATTTGACTCTTACGCATATACCCGAGAGAAATGAAATTATGTCCCGAAGTAACTTTAATATACTATGTTCACAGCTGCACTGCTGCATGGAGGAGATGTCACATGTCCAGCCACAGAGAAATGGACAGTGTGTATGCTATATTGTGCAAGGGTTATTATTCATCTGTGAAAAAGGTTCGAGGTCTGATGAATAGAACTGGGATGAGTCATAAGAACATCTTCGCTACATATGAAGTTCACATGCTACATCATTCCTTTCTTGTGGACTGTCTAGAGCAGCTGCGGCGGTTTGAATAAGGATGGCCCCTCAGACTCATAGATTTGATTGCTGGATCAGTAGGGAGCTATTTAAAAGGATTGGGATGTGTGGCCTTGTTGGAGTGGGTGTGGCCTCGCTGTAGTAGGTGTGGCCTTGTTGGAGTGGGCATGGTCTTGTTGGAGTAGGTGTGACCTTCTTGGAGGCAGTGTGGCCTTGTTGGAGTAGGTGTGGCCTTCTTGGAGTAGGTGTGGCCTTCTTGGAGTAGGTGTGGCCTTCTTGGAGTAGGTGTGGCCTTCTTGGAGGAAGTGTGGTGGAGGGTTGGGAGGGGTGGGCTTTGAGGTTTCAAGGGCCAAAACCAGGCTCAGTGTCACACTCCTGCTGCCGCCTGTGGATCCAGATGTGGATCCCAGCTCCTCCTCCAGCACCTCACCTGCATGCAGGCTGCCATGATTCCTGCCATGATGATAATGGACTAAACTTCTGAAACTGTAAGAGCTGCCACAGCATCTCTTCACAGCAATAAAGCACTAACTAGGACAGAAGTCCACAGAAATAAGAAACAGAGTAAGAGTTGCCAGGGAAGAGATTGGAGGGGGCTGACTTAAGGGGCACATGGAGTGATGAAAATATTTTGAAACTCAAGAAAGGACGTGGTGCAACATTGAGATGCCCTTCAAGATGGTTGCTAGGTGACAGGACTGTCCCCTCAGTAAGAATAAGTATCAACAAAACAGGGAGACTGTTGAGTGACAATTGCAGATGAGAGTCACCGAGACAGTCAGTGGGCTCTCACTCCCTTGCTGTGTGTTCTTAGTCTGCTGCCTACTGGAGGTGATCTTTCCACCGCCCAGAGCTGTGGAGGAGATCACCTTTCCCACTCATCCCAAGACCTCTGCAGAAGGCCCACCATGTCCTCTGAGCCTTCAGCCCTCGTGTTTGTCACTACTGTGTGGGGTTTGCAAAATGCTGCCTGAAACAGACAAAAACAACAGCAAAACACAGCTCTCCTTGCCGGTAGAGGAAGCAACAGCAAAACACAGCTCTCCTTGCCGGTAGAGGAAGGTACCTTCCCGGTGGACCTTACTCAGCAAGAAATATCAATTCCTGGAGGAGACCCTTGGTTCCTGCCCTGAGGCTGCGAACTGTGAGGGAGTTCTAGTCACTGAACCCTCAGTGGGACAGTGGCTGGACATGTTGCTGTAGGCATGCTGCATGGCCGTTCCACCGTTCCAGGCCCAGCCTTCACTCCCTTCACCCCTCCTCCTGGCCTGTCAAGGCCTATGGGTCTTCTGCAGAGACACCTCTCCCTCACTGCGTGGCTGATGCTTCACTGCAGAGACCTGCTCACCCCCAGTGTTTACTACCACCCCGTGGGCGGCATGTGCCATAGACGTGCACACCAATGTCCTTGCTTCAGTAAGAGCTGAATGGTTACCAATCACGACTCAGGTTTATTATGTTTCAATCTGCCAGGATTGGCCAAGCTTAGGAACTGTCTGCCGCACGGCGCAGACTCTGTGGTCTTGGCTGCATTCTATGACTGTCCATCTCCAGCTCTATTGAGACCCCGGACCCTTTCCGGTAAGCCAAGCACTCAGGCCCAGATCCCCGGGAAGGGCCGTCCGTCCATGTGAATGATGCGAACTCAGGCCCGTTTCTGCTGGGGGAGGAATGCGGTGCAGACTCCGTGGCAGCCCACAAAGCTCAAGGAGATTCCTGGAAGAGAAACTCCATGTTCCTCCAGATTTAGAGACATTAACTCCAAAATGTAGCCAGGGTGTTTAAAAGGAAAGTGGGACTTTTGTTTTTACTTGGAAGTGACGGTTGTTTATCTTGTCAACTCCAGAACCCGTGAGGCACGAGGTTCTGGCCTGACCACCGCGGAGCCCCACATTCTGTTGTCTGGGGAGACAACTGCATTCCTGAGGTGTGAGGCCCTTGAGAGCGCTGTTTTTACGGGCTCTGTGGAGACACTGTGGCCAGGAAGAATGTTCTTGTGGGCACTGCCCGGTCTGCCAGAGGAGTAGGCTGGACTGGCTTGTGCCGGGACCTCGGCCTCACACAGGGAGAAGCGTCACCCATGGCCTCCTCAGCTCACAGACTAGCTGGAGCCTCCGTGAACCCTGACTGTGAGCCAGCTCATGGATGGACAGAGGGAGGAAGTGTAGCTCAAGAGTCAGGGAGAAAGAAGCTGAACCTGAGAGGAGGCAGGGCCTCAGCAGTCCTCGGACAGCCGCTGACCCGGTGTCTACGCTGCCACTGCTCCACAAGGCTGGTAGAAGCGAGCCCCTGGCAGGCTAGAAGTCTCCCCACCCTCAGTTTCCCCACCTGTGGGAATGAAAAGTACATCTATCCCATGAGCAAACACATAAGTATGCTCCTAGTGTGGAAGCATTATTCTCTCCTTTGGTCTCTGCTTCTCACAGGTGAATTTGTCTCTGTTTCCAAGGATTTCACACCCTCAGTGCCCACCAAGAGCTGTTGCCAATTTTGTTGTCACCGATTGTGTTGACGTTAAGTGCTTTGTTCTGGTCACTGTGCCCCTCTGTCTGGCCCAGTGTGGGGCTTACTGTGTTCTTGGTTAGGCAGAGACTCAGAGTTGAGGTTTTGTAGGCTGGGATTTAAGCCAAGGCCAGAGAGAGCCAAGCCCTGACTGTCCTCGCCAGAATCCACAGGATCCAACTACCAGGCCCTCAGCCAGGAGGAGGATTATATCTGCCACAGACTTGAGGAAAAGCTCCTGTCCTGCACATGGAGCCCCGACAACCATCCTTTGTCCTACCCTCCACCACCTCTAGACGCTGGAAGTAAGGACCATCAGACCTTGGGGTTGGACCTTGGGGATCTGAGTTGTTGGGGTTTGAGGGATGTGCTGTTCCCATCTGTACGCAGTACCCCAGGGATGTCCAACTCCCACAAATGACTAGGGATCACCACAGTCAACCATTCAAGTCTTGGTGCAAGCCACCTGGTCCCCTACTGTCCTGGGATAGCTGGTTCTAAACAGAGGCTCCTGACACAGGCAGCTTCCTGAGCCAGGGGCATGAGGGAGGCATGGGGAGATTGCCACAAGGCCCTGCTTGCAGGGGTGCTCTGGCCTGGTTGTGTCCCCCCCACCTTGTTTCCCAACCTATTGGCGGAGAGGGGACTTGTGGGAGCTGAGGCAGCACTGCGCATTGCAGGCCACTGAGAACTACCATTCGAGAGCATGGAGTGAGTCACCTCACACGTGCAGGTATGCAATGCCACTCAGGATGACTCCAAATGGCAGCCACACCCCGGTGACCCTTGTATCCAAGCCCCATTGATACTGCCAAGGCATCTTCTCCCGATGTCACTAGCTTTTAGCATTCTGACTTTCTCTTTAGGTAGCTGAGTGTCAGCCTCAGCAACCTTTTCCTCCTCACTCCCTGGATTGTTGGCTGTCTCATAGGAAACAACGCTTGGTTCCTAGACAGCCCTGGGGCCATCCTGATGTCCCCCACATGGGGGTCAGGGTGACTGGTCATGCTGTGGTCACGTGTTCCTGTGGTCACGCTGGACTTTCTTGTACAGAATGTTGGGCCACTGTGGAGTCCTGGGCTCAGGAAGGGGTGCTTCCATCCATTTATCAGCCCCAAGGCTGCCACGGGACACTGCCTCCTGGTCTGATGAAGCATGGGGTGAAAGCAGCTAAGTTCCTGGGGAATCTGGAGCCCAGCCCAGGCTTGGGAGCAGAGGTCATGAGCTCTTGCTTCTGCTCCGTGGTCCATTCTCACACGGGTCACTGGCCATGAGTCGGCCGGCTGCCAGACCTCTGCAAGATTACATAAGGCATGAAAAACCCACCCCTCGGATCAGGCAGATGAGCAAGGGGAGCTCTTTCTAAGCCATTTCCTTTGAATTTCCCGCATGATGTCCAAGCAGACCTAGACTGTCCTGGCCTCTATGTCAAGATGCTAGTCTATGAGGACTCAGTGTCCCTGGATGTCCCATAGGTCCTTGAGTGACTACAGAGGCTGAGGACTTGCATTCCTCTTGAATTTCAGTAGTGCTAGGGTTCTGAGATACTATTTATTGTCAAGGACCTGAGCTTAGCTAAAGAGTGGAAGGAGCAAGCAAGGCCCACCTCAAAGGGGTGGGATTAAAGGTGGTAACCATGGTCGTAAGCTTTGACAACAGGCTCACCCGTGAAGATGAGCATGTCCCTGAGAGGCAATGCGGACGCACCAGTTAACCAGCTTGTAGTGACCGAAGCAGAGGGTTCTGGGCACTGGGGTCTGGGAGGAGCTGATTCCTGACCAGGAGGGAAGATGACTGTTGTGGGTCTAAGGTTGGACTAGGAATGGATACCTCAAGCAGGCTCAGATGGTTGGGAGACTTGGGGAAAGGAGGAGCAGCTTTCATGCACTCAAGCCTGTCTTTACCCGGTGTCTTTCTGATGTCCCCACACAGATGTCTCCCTTGAGAGAGACACACATGTGGTCAGACTCCAAGTGTCCTCTGGACTCCTAGCCTACTCGGTCTCCTTAGCCTGCTCTAGACGGTGAGATAAATAAAACCACAGCACACTGTGTGGCTTCTTTGCTGACACCATGAGATCCTCAGAGGTCCCTGGAAAGGTTTCCAGTGGATGGAGGTAACACCTGCAGCCCCTTTCCCCCAGGGTGTCAACTCTTGAAACAGTCAGTGAGACAGGGTGTGGCCTTGAATCCAGGGGGAGGGCGATGAAGGGAGAATTGATGGATTGGGGACCCACTGGGGACCCTACAGCTGCTGTGCATGTGACTGATACAGACTTTAAAGGGATGGCCACTTGCTCTATTTCCCTCCTTTCCACAGGCAATACAAAACAATGTGTCAGTCAGCGTGCCTAGCAGACTACATTTAAACACCTAAAGTTTAAACACACCTGAGCAGTGCCACGGTTCCTCAGAGACCCATGGCCTCTGTGACAACCCTCTACTGCTCGCTGACCACAGTTCTCTTCACTACAATGCCATCTTTCACACATTTTCAGCGCCATTTCTCTCTCTGTTCATGTAGTTTTGGCACCCAGTAGGATATCTGCATCTAAGATGTACTAAGGGTCTTGTGAGTCGCATGCGTGGATGCAATCACCACAGTCAAGCTCATGAATGCACTGGTCACCTCAGAGCTTCCTCCCTTCCTACCCTTCTCCCTAGACGACATTTGTCTTCCTGGTATCGTATCTTGCAGGCTTTGGAATCTGGTATAAGTGGGAAAAACACTTTTATTACCCATTATTTGTGTATGTAGCATAGTTACATTGAGTTTTTACCCAATAATGGTCAATAGTGTTTTGTGAGTCTCTTAGAACTTGTTCGCCTCCTATCATTTTGAAGGGCATCTGGGTTGCTTCTGGATTGAGCAATCACCGACAGATAAGCTGTTACAAACATCTGTATTCCAAGTATTGCATAAACACACACAGAAAAGGAATGTGTGGGTTGGAGAAGAGTACATATCTACCTTGTTAAGGAACTGGCAAGCTATTCTCCGTTGGTTTATTGCCTTTATGTACTGGCCAACAGTCTCTAGATACTTGCTCCATGTCACAGGCAGCCCTCAGAGTAGTCATTTTAATGAGTTGTAGGCCTGCCTTAAACTTAATTGTCATTCACGCAGACCCTATACTCCCAGGCTCGTCTGCAGCCTTCAGCCTTCGGACTTATTTTCCATGGCCATAATTGATCATTTCACAAACACTATGGGATACAATATGTGACTGTGTTCTAAGTCATGGCCTAGGTCCTTTTACTATCAGGGGTGTCCTTTGGCATTGATGCACCCCCACCTCTGTGACCAATTCCAGGTATTATAAAATAAAGTTGTAAAAATAAATCTCTGGGAACATGAGAGTATGAGCATATTTATTTACATGCAGTGGCCACTCAGACAGAATGGATCAGGGCAGAGGCTCCCAACAGAAGAAAACATCTTGCAATTTCTCTTTAAAACCCACTTTCGAAACAAATAGGTCACATACTTTTGGTAGATTAT
This sequence comes from Mesocricetus auratus, assembly GCF_017639785.1. Classification (NCBI taxonomy): domain Eukaryota; kingdom Metazoa; phylum Chordata; class Mammalia; order Rodentia; family Cricetidae; genus Mesocricetus; species Mesocricetus auratus. Next base: position 5,867,765 of record NW_024429212.1, on the reverse strand, counting down.
TTTCCCTCTCCTCTCTCTCCTCTGCCCCTCTTTCCATCCCTCTCTCCATGCCTTTTTTTTGTTAAGTACTCCCTAAGCTGGCTAGGTTGGCTTCTAACTCAAGATTCTTTCATACTTGATTTCTGTGTAGCTAGAATTACAGGCATATCACCAGGCTTGTTTTCTTGGTAAATTAACTTTTAATAGGGTGCAAATATAATTCAATTGAAAAGAAAAAGTCTTTCCAATAGTTTCAGGCTTAGTTTTAAAACCCTGACCTTCATCTAGGCCAACATACATGGATAAATCTCAAAATGGTTTATAGAATACAAATTCTAAAACTATAATGATTATATGAGGAAACAAAGGATAAAACCTTTTATTTGGGGCTGGTGAAGATTACTAGAGAGTCCATTGGATTTCATTACAATTAAAAACCGCTCTTTAGAAATTGCAAAGAAAAGGAAAAACTCCTAACGATGTGGGAGCAAAACCTGAAGCACTGGAATTGTATGCAGAACAAGCTCAGATTTGTGCAAATGCTCATAAGGAAGACACATAGATGGTCAATACGCTCAGAAAGAGATGTGTGATGCCATTACCACCAACAGAACCGTCTGATGAAGCAAGACTCATCCTACCAAACTTGGGATATGGCAACAGGTGCCTCATATACAACTTACTCTGGAAAATGAGCTATATCCTAAGCATAACTGCTCCACAATCCAGTACTTAAAAACCTACATGATTGTCCTAAAGGAACAAAACCCACTAATACCAGGATGTGTACACTTGGCTCTGCCTGTAACAGTCTCATGAACTCCATGACCACCATGGCAGTGTGCACAAATAGTTGTGTATGGTACAAGGGAATGCCAGGCAATGTAAAGAAACCAGATGTGTGCACGGTCACGGAAGAACTTCAGAATCTCCGTGCTGTGTACAAGAAGCCAGACCACGGAAAAATCATGGAGAGGCCATGGCTAAGGCTCGAAGCATGTAGGATTCCCAACCTGCAAGTCCTTCACTGAGACCTAGGACACAAGCCAGCCTCTGGGGGAGGGGTAGGAAGAGGGGCCACAGTGGGAAAAATGCATCAAGCTGTGTTCATGGCAGGAAGGCTTCTGCTTAGGACAGACTTTCTATGCAAGGCTCATGAGCCAGAACACACTACCGTGGAAACATTACATGAAGTCCTCGTCTGGAAAGTCACAGACCAGGTGTATGGTGCCTGCATCATGAGCAAGTCTAATGTATCGGGTGAAAGCCTGGAGATTTAAATGAAAGACAATATGTCTGGTCATTTGTGCTGAGAATGTGTGTGTGTGTTTATTGCAAGGAGGGAGCAGCCTTATATACAGACTTACAGCACAGTGGAAAAACCCCAGGTGTAAGTTTTCGTGTTCTCATACTTAGAGGTTGATGCCAGTGGGGCAAGGCCGGGGCTGTAAGCCAGGACTAGAAAACAGGATGCACCTATGGTTATTGGCTGACAAGTAACTCACAGAGACCCCATGGGGCTGGAGCCCAACACAGGAGAGTCTGGGCCACTTCAGAGTGATGGGGAGGCTCCATCTACCTAACTGCAAGAAAAGCAACTGTGGAACCACCTCTCACTGTCTTATGTCCTCAGCCCTCAAAGGCCTGTGGACCCTCCGCTCATGGGAAACTTCTGTTTGCAGGAAGTAGGCATCCCTGACTGGAGCCATGGAGCAGAGCCCATGATATCTTTACATCTGCTACAGTTTTGTCTCGACACCAGTGACTGAGTCTCCAAAGCCATGCAATTGTGCACTTCAGACATATGCATAGTTTACAGTACTTAATTCTCATTCACTCATGTATAAAACCCCAACACTTTAAAAAGTCTGAACCACTGCTTCAGAATTAGATCATCTATTCCCACCCAGTCCTTCTGTTTCTCTATCCCTCACAGGTCATCTGGGAAGGCCAACGACCCTCTGATCTGCCCAAAGTTGGTGTCAGGCCTATGGACTGTCCTCCAAAAATCCTCTTCTGTCAGTTGGGTGGTGAATTTGATGTCAAGTTCCTTCCTCCCCTCACCCTCTTGCTCCCCTACTCAGTACCCCAAGCAGGCCTGGAGCTCACTATGTAACCTACTCTAACCTCAAACTTGTGATGGTCCTCCTCTTTCAACCTCCAGTGTTGAGATTACAGGTATGTTCCATCAAGACTGGTGATACAGAGAAATGAGAACATGGGTTTTGTTTTGGACTCAGAGTCTGACCCCAGTGAGTGTGTCTGAGTGTGCAGTCTGAGTGAACTTTGCCTTCCTTTTAGCTTGGGGCTCTTTTGATCTGTTGTTCACTTTGGACCATTCTGACAACTGTCATTTGGTGATCTTGTCTTTTGGTTTATTCTGAGCTACTGGGGTTCCATGGAACCATTGGGGCATTTTACACTGTTTATGTGACAGACTTGGTCAATTTGGAAGATTTTTTTTGAGCAAATTTTGAGTTACGTTGAACTATTTGGCTGTCATGATTGGGACAGTTAAATTGTGCTGGGTTTTGGGTATTTTGTCAAACCACAGGGGTTTGGTTGAACCTTCGAGACATGAAAACAAGGGTTTTGAGGGACTCTGTTGACTTGTGTTACCATGGAAAACATGAAGCCTGTATAGCTTCGGTGTGTGTAGGAAGGTTTCAGAACGGCTACAAATGGTTGGTTAAAGAGACAAAGATGACAGGGTGATGGAGGACACTGTGCCACCAGTGTTGGGTATCTTCCTCTTTATGGTGCCCTTTCTGTGGTTTACTGTGTCTGCTGAGCTCTCTGGCTTTCTCCATAGGATTTTAACATGCCCATGTGTTCTTACTGCCCCAGCATACGCTAACGAATTTATAGGGTGGTACTCTTCCTACTCCCGGGAAAAAGTCATTTACCAGTTTCTGCTACCTGTCTGCCCAAGTTACATCAGCTTCCATCTTCAAAAAGCTGCCTATAAAATGGAGTCTCTCTGGGCAAGGCACAGTATGGAAAACTGTTTTATACAATGCAAAGTAGCTTTGGGCAAGACACAGTCCAAACTCAGCAGAAAGGATGACCCTCTGGTGTAGGAGGAAGTCTGATGCTGCCATTAAACATGTGACTTACTAGAGGCGCATACAGATGAGGTAATAAAAGGGCGGTTTACCACACCGCTAACCACACCCACTTTAGGCAGGACTAAAGACGTATACGGCTGGACGTAAAGACGTATACATACGTAGGCGGAACTACGTCACTAGCCAAGCCCACTTTTGGGCATGGCTAGGGGGCGTTACGGGGGAAGGCATAAAAGACAGCGCACAGGAAGTCTCGCTCTCTTTTCCTGGAGTTCGGCTTCCGGTCCAGTCGCTAGCTGAGATCTGCTGGGCTTCTCGGGGTTTGGTATCTTGTGAGTAATTTTCTAAATTAAATACTTAGCTTCACTTTCAGTAACTGTGTGTCACGTATTGTTACAGCGTCCGTAAAGCCAACAATTTGGTGTCGGAGTGGGATTGGAATCGGGACCCAGGCGCCCAGAAAAAAACGGCTTCTCTCGGCCTGACCAGGCACACGTGGACTCTCCTTTCGCTAAGTTCCTCACCACTTCGCTCGGCAAGGCACGATTCCTGCCGCCAGGAACCAGCACCTCCTACCTGCCGGTAAGGTTAGGCAGTATTCCAAGATTTCTCTTGCGGCCACGTGCTGTTTTACTGGCGGCCTGCTGACTCCGGCCACGTGCTCTTTCGCTGGCAGCCTGTTGATTTCAGCCTGAATTACTCCATTGGTAACAAACGTAACTGCTTTATACAATGTCAACAGCTAACACTATGATGCAGGATGTTAAGAATTTTCTTGGTTTTTGTATGGATGGGATTTTAGAAAGGGTTGAGGACCTACCTGAAAGGTACTTCCTACCCACAATGGTGATTATTAGCTTTATAATCAATATAATTTTGTTAAAGAAATGGCTCAAAAATAGGAATAAACTTATACAGGTCATACAGTCATCGCAGGATAGTTTTGAAATCTTAATACAAAGAATTCAGGAAATGAAAAATTCATTGCAGGAGAGTAAGAAAGGGCTGGTAGAAAATATTCAGGATATTAAAAATGATAATGTAGGTCTGACGAACAGGTTTAAAGAGACGGAACACAAAATTGAATTATTTTCAGGAAAAATGTGCTCCATAGATAGAATTGAAAAATTGGAACATAATGTGGAAACATTGAACGACAAACACGGTTCCATGTTTGATGATTTCACTAGCAAATTACAAAGACTGGAACATAAAATTGAAATGCTAGCAGAAAAGAATTGTTCCATGTCTGAGAGCAATGATAAACTAACTGATAGAATATCATTTGTAGAAGGCAGTTTACATGCTATTGAGGTACTTGCTAAGGATGAGAATATTAGAAATTTGGAATCACATGTAAATGATGAATGTAAAAAAATGAAAGATTCCATGACATCCTTAGAAAATCATTTGTCCCAAGAACTTCAAGAGCTCAGAGAAACAATGATGAATAGACTGCAGGATTTAGAAGACGCTCAATCTGATACTTCAGAATCAGAAATACAGGCAACAGGTCAGGACAGGAGTTTCCCAAAGCTTCTCAAATGCCGGAATGATTTCCCTAAGGTTGCTATGCGTTCCCCTATGGTTTTTCCAGTATCTGTAACAGAAAAACCAGCAACGAAAAAACAATCAAATGGTCCCATTGCTTATCACTGGGAGCCTATACAGATGAAGGATCTAAAAAATATTAAGGAGGCCATTGTCATGTATGGTCTTCATTCTCCCTTTGTCAGAGAGCTCCTAACCTCATGGGCTACTGTAAATAAAGTAACCCCAAAAGACTGGGCCCAATTAGCCTCTGCAGTGCTCGAAAATTCTTGCCAAATTCAATGGAGAGCTTTATGGAGGCAAGAAGCAAAAGCAATAGAAATTCAGGAATTACAGAACGGTCATGAAGTACCCCAAGACAAGATTCTTGGGGAGGGTCCTTACGCTGACACGCAGGTTCAATCTGCATATGACGAGCACATGTTGTCTTTGTGCCGTACAGCTGCTTTAAATGCCTTGGATAAGGTTTGTGAAACAGGAGAGATAATGCAACCCTACACCAAGGTATTACAGGGCCCAAGGGAAAGGTTCACTGAATTTTTAGAGAGATTATCCAGAGCAGTAGAGGTACAGGTAGCGAACCCAGAATCCAGGCGTCTCCTTATAGAATCTTTGGCGTATGAGAACGCGAATCCTCAATGCAGGCAGGTAATTTGGCCATTAAAAATAAGATCAGCGCCATTGGAGGAATGGGTTCTGCATACAGCGAACCTGGAATGTAAAAGTCAGGATACAGGAGCTTGGGTAGGTGAAGCTATTTCTACAGGTTTGAGGAGGCACCAGGATGCCAAATACCCTACCTGTGATGATATAGAGGCATGGGTAGGGAAGGCAATCTCAAAGAATTTAAATAGGCGTAAAGATGCAAAATGCTTTAACTGTGGTAGAATAGGACATCTTAGTAGGAACTGTAGACAACGCATTCCTAGAAATAATGCTTTTACCAGGAATGCATCAAACAGAAGGCCTAAGCCTCCTGGTCTATGCAGGAGGTGTGGGAAGGGGCGCCATTGGACTGATGAATGCTTTTCCACAATAGACAGACAAGGTAGATCTTTAAAGCCAAAAAACAGAATTCAGGGGCCCAACCGAGCCCCAAAAAGAGAGATTATCCGGTCATTCCCAGTGACAGTGGAGGACAGCCTCTCCCAGGACAATTAGAAGATCCACTGCCCATTGTAAATAATACGGCACTGGACAATACATTAGCTTCAGAGGATGGATCAATTACATCAGGAGGAGGAAGATAACAGCTCAGCTTCAGAGGATGAATCAATTATATCAGGAGGAGGAAGATAACAGCCCATCTACGAATTCATAGTCCACCATGGGTAAAGTGACCTCATAAAAGGAAAGAGAAGTGTTTTGTTTTTGTCTTCACAGGTAAACTCAGCAAAGAATACTGGACATATGGATTCCTGTAGAAGAATGAATAGCTACCCTGAGGACCATCAAACACACAATGTGTGGTATCAAAGTCTAAATCTCTCTATATTGCTTTTTCATAGTACCCTTTTATCATTATTTCTTCACATACCTCAGTTCCCATTCATTTAACTGAAGCTGGCTTTGGAGTTGGATTGGCTCTCCTACTCTAAACCCAAGCATATTATTTAAATACAATTCAGAATTTCTGTATTATATCAAAGAGCCATTGATATAAGACAGAAGAAATAAAATGAGGGACTGTTATCTGTGGATTTCTTTTTCTAAACAGTCTAATTTCCTTCAGGTTTTCCATCTTCCCTATTGTCACCTCTTCTGTATGCATACATATGAAAGTTAAAATATTTCTTTGTTAACATTAATGTTTGAGTTTTCCAGAGAACAAGGGATTTCCTGACAGCAATCTTCAACTGCTTCCGAAAGAGAATGAGGATCCACTTCCTTGACTTCACCTGATTCGACTGGAGGCATCTGAATTGCCCCACATCATTGACTCCACCTGACAAGCACTATCCTGAAACTGGCTTGAAACTTCATCACTCGACACAACTCCAGACCAAAGAATGGAAATAGCACATCTTCTACAATCTGACCAGAGCTTCAAGATAAGAGCTTCAATCAACACTAGAACCCCAGTCAGGAACTTCAATCAAGCATCTCCTGCCATACTGAGACTGTCTGATCTACTCAGATTTTGTTATACTAACATTTTCTTTTCACAGGTCCCCATGAGATTATCATCGTCCCATCTCAGCAGGAAGTAGTTTTGAGAATTCCACGTCCCCTCTCCCTACTATTGATATTATAAGATTACACCTGTTAGTGTTAGGTTTCAATTATTTTAGAGTTGGGATTGGAAGGAGGTGTTCATATTTGGGTGTTTCTTTAAGATAAGTTAAGGTTTAGATTGAATAGATGTTTGATACATTTTGTTCATGGACACAAGTTAGTTGTCCTTTTTTAGACTAAAAGGGGAATTGTAGGAGGAAGTCTGATGCTGCCATTAAACATGTGACTTACTAGAGGCGCATACAGATGAGGTAATAAAAGGGCGGTTTACCACACCGCTAACCACACCCACTTTAGGCAGGACTAAAGACGTATACGGCTGGACGTAAAGACGTATACATACGTAGGCGGAACTACGTCACTAGCCAAGCCCACTTTTGGGCATGGCTAGGGGCGTTACGGGGGAAGGCATAAAAGACAGCGCACAGGAAGTCTCGCTCTCTTTTCCTGGAGTTCGGCTTCCGGTCCAGTCGCTAGCTGAGATCTGCTGGGCTTCTCGGGGTTTGGTATCTTGTGAGTAATTTTCTAAATTAAATACTTAGCTTCACTTTCAGTAACTGTGTGTCACGTATTGTTACAGCGTCCGTAAAGCCAACACTCTGGTGACATTCTGTGAAGAGATTCCACAGCATTGACACCATGTCAGAACACTCTGAAGGAGACTTGATCCCAGGCAATGAGTGAAGGGTGGGTAGTTACATATCTAATGCCTGTCCTCCACTTAAGGCTAAGCCCCATGTCAGAACTCTGAAGGTCACCAGACCTCTCTCTTTGTTCCTTTTCCTGGTGTGCAATCACATTGCCTAAATCTTTCTATGGTTTTTTACTTGTTTCCTAAGTTGCTATGTTGAGGATGGGTGCCTGAGTCTAACTTGTCAGAGCTGCTGGGATCCAGGATATGACCCTAGCCACTCTGATGACAATGGTAGAATGTTACTGGGGACGCCCTGGATTTCTGATCTGTCACCGACTCCAAGAAACTACACCCTCTTCTGTCCTCAGGAAGGTCCTTTTTTTTTTTTTTGATGTAACAGGTATCCACATCCAACAGGGATCATGCTTTGGACATACCTCGACTCCCCCAAGGACCTCACAGCTTAGAGAAGTGGAAACAAGCTCTGGAAAGGCATTTTTAGGACGGAGTACACCAGGCAGAAATGCCTTTGGCCCTGGCTATTGTTTTTTATTAGCAGCTTGGCTGTGGGTGGGCAGCCTAACCAAAAATGCTTGGCCTCTCCACCCCCTGCTGCGAGAGCTAGCCTGGGAATCCAGAGAGGGCACACTGCATGAGGCTTGGCTGTGCTTGGGCTCAGAGAGTCTGCCAGTCTCTTGGCCCATGTTCTTACCTCATTTCAAATTGTCCCCTCTTTAAGACCCATGAAGCCAAGACACCTCCCCACCCCCACCCCTCCACACGAGTCATGCTAGAGGCTGCTGGCAACAGGACTCCAGGCTTCCTTGTCTCCATGGCAATGACTGTTTGGGTAAACTGTGTCCAAGCCCTCCAGCTGGCAGGATGAGGGCTTTCTCCTGGAAACCCTTTCATGTTTACATACTCTTGCTTCTTTCCGCTCTGAGCAGAGCAGAGGGGCTCCTGAGGCTTGTATGGGAAGTAAGTTGTTACCGAGTGCCTGCTAAAAAACAATTTTTATGACCAGGCATGATGCCTCACACCTGTAATCTTAGTGTGGCATGGAAAGGGATGGAAGGTAGGAGGATCCATGGTTCAGGGTTGGTCTAGGCTGCATGGGCCTAGACTCCATTTCAAGACACACACAGATAGACATAAATACGCAAGACACACACGCACACACACCACCTACCCCACACACACTTCTATAAATAAGTCTTCTGTCATGTGATGAGGATACCAAAAGTGAAATGCTGGCTTAGAATCCAGAACTGAGCTGTACTGAGCTGCTAATGACAAGGACTCCATTAAATTCATGGTCTTGTAGTGCTAGACAGAAGGGCATTCATTCATACCAGGTTCGTTGTGATGGCTTGAATGGAAATGGTCCCCTTAGGCACATATATTTAAATGCATAGTTGCCAGATAGTGGATCTGTTCGGGAAGGATTAGGAGGCGTGGCTTTGTTGCAGGAGATGCCATTGGGGACAGGCTTTGAGGTTTCAAAAGCCCATGACAGACCCGGTCCTATTATCTTTCTCTGCCTGCTGCCTGTGGATCAGAATGTAGAGCTCTCAGCTACTGCTCCAGCACATGCCTATCTGCTTCCCCTATGATAACCATGGACTAACCCTTTCAAACTGCTATGCAATCCCCCAACTAAATGTTTTGTTTTTAAGATTTGCCCTTTAATCCCAGCACTCAGGAGGCAGAGGCAGATGGATCCCTGTGAGTTCAAGGCCAACCTGGTCTACAGACTGAGTTCCAGGACAACCAGGGCAGTTACACAGAGAAACCTTGTCCAAAGAAAACCAAAGTCAGAAAAACAAATAATAAAAATAAAAACAAGAATGAAAAGACAAGCTGGGTGTTGGTGCACGCCTTTAATCCCTAATCCCAGTGCTCAGGAGGCAGACGCAGGTGAATCTCTATGAGTTCGAGACCAGCTTAGTCTACAGAGCGGGTTCCAGGACAGCCTCTCAAACAACACAGAGAAACCCTGTCTCGAAAAGCAAACAAAAAGAATGAGAAGACAGGCACAATAATAATGCCTTAGGAGCCAAAGGTGGGTAACATGTGACTCAGGACTCAGTTCAGTTTGGGGATTGACTGTGGCTTCCAGAGTTGTCCCTTTGGCTGTAAGGAAGAGCTCCCGCAGTCTGAAGTGTGCTGCAGCACCGCGTACTCAAGGACTCAGCTGGATCTCAGCCTCCTGCAATAGGCTGTATTGTAGAATATTATTTTAAAACGTGTCACATTCGTTTATGCTGTGGAACATTTGATGATGCAAAGGTGTGTTGCATTCTTTCATGTTGTGTTTGTTTAACTCCGTGAAGCTGTGATTCTTTGCCTGTCTGGAACACCTGATTGGTCTAATAAAGAGCTGATCGGCCAATAGCAAGGCAGGAGACAGGATAGGTGCAGCTGGCAGGCATAGAGAATAAATAGAAATCTGGGGAAAATAGGAGGAACACGAAAAGGAGGAGGACATCAGGGGCCAGCTACACAGCCAGACATAGAGTAAGAAGGGAATAAAAGATGTGCAGAAATGGAGAAAGGAAAAAGCCCAGAGGCAAAAGGTAGCCAGGATAATTTAAGAAAAGGTGGCGAAATACAAGCCAAGCTAAGGTCGGGCCTTCATCAGAAGGAGTAAGCCTGTGTGTGTGATTTGGAAGCTGGATGGTGGGTCCTCCAAAAGAGCAGAGAGAAAAAAAAACTACAAGGCTGGGTGTGGTCAACAGCTAACAAGACACAGCTCATGCTGGGCCTAGCTAGGGCTTTTTATCTTTTTCTCTTTTCTTTGCTTTCTTTTTTCGACACAGAGTCTCACATATTCCAGACTGGTCTTGAACTCCTGGGCCTCTTGTCTCCACCTCCCAAGTGCACCACACATGTGCACTGTGCTCGGAATCCAGGAGCCAGTCTGGCTCTTCATAGACAAACACTGAAGGGGCTGCAGCTCGTCTGTGAATTGTGTCACAAAGCAGTCATTTCTGCTTGAATGTTTGTGATTTCTCCAGGAAGCTCAGGGCTCAGGGTTCTAGCTGCTGACACTTGTGGGCCCCCAGCATATCCCCAGAATCACTGAAGGACCTGCAAGATGATTGACTGCTCATGGGCAGGCTAAACCTGCATTAAAATGAACATACACCTACAAGCAATGCTAAATGAACTTAGGCTTTATAGACACAGCACACACACACACACACACACACACACACAGGCACAAAAATGCGTGCATTCATATGTGCATGCATGTGCGTGTGTGTATGTGTGTGTGTGTGCCTGCATATCTAACAATAATAAAGAATAAGAAGCCATGAGTTTGAGGCAGGGGTATAAGATACATTAGAGGGAGGAGGAGGAGGAGGAGGAGGAGGAGGAAATGAAGTAATCAGTACTTTACATGAAATTCACAAAAATGATAAAAAATAAAAAGAGAACACAAAATTGTGGGGAGGGAAAGCGGTAGGGTGGGCCCAGGAGGAGTTAGGAAGAGGAGTGTGGTTAAATATGATCAAAATATACTGTATGGAATTCTCATAAAAAGCACTAAAACCCCTTTAACAAGAAATGTTTTAACAGACTTCAGCATGGGGAGTTAATAGTCACTCAGATAAAGTGTATAACACACTCAAGTGTGCATGTGAGTGCGTCAAGACACATCCCAAGGAGTGGCTAAGGGATTTAAGTTAGATCACAGGGATTTAAGTTAGATCACAGGGATTTAAGTTAGATCAGTACAGTGGGCGGAATCACAGATGACCGGGAGACCTGAAATCAGGAGGGTTGCATGGGAAGATAAGATGTTTCTGCTGCAAAGAGAAGTTCATTGTCTTGTTTCTGAAGTTCCCAGAAAATATCTGAGAAAGGAACATTCTCAGATGTACACGCAGGTCTTATGTATGGCTCCTTGGTATTTTAGCATTCTTATTTGAAACATCTCTCTTTAAGAAAACATTCTGGGTCAGCAATCTTCACAGCAAACATGAATTGTGCTGGATGAGGGGCTTCTTTTCTCTCCACATACTCTGAAGTTTCTGTTTCTGCCCTGCCTCAGTCTGGTGTGTGCATCAAGCAGCCAATAGAAAAGAAAACCTCCTGTCTGTTCCCTGGGCTTCACCTCGGTACAGTTCCCACTGTTTGCCATGGCTCATTCAACTCTGTCTATCTGCCTGGATCAGTCTTGCGCCTCTGTACTCTCCAGCAGGTCTCCAGCTGGGTTCACCACCAGCTTACCTAATGGCTCGCCACAGCTGGGTTCACCACCAGCTTACCTAATGGCTCGCCACATCTGGCCTTGGATGCGTCTATTCCTGCCTTCAGTAAGCCTCTTCAAACTGTGTCTGATTTAACCCTTCCAACACACTCTAACCTACCTATATGTCTTACTGTGTGCTGCATGTGTGAGAGTTAGCATTACTGATTAAGATTGGAATAAAAGATCCTTTGACTGCCAACGACCACGGTACCCAGGGCAACCAAGATCTAGAATTTAGCCGGGAGATGAACCTCCTTGTAGACCTGTTGGGGACCATCTTAAGTAACTGAGGTGGGTAACACCATTCCCTGGCTGGAACCCTGGACCGTTGAAGTGGAGAAAGAATTAGGCGGCTGCGTGTATTCACGTATCATTCTTTGCTACTCAGTTCTGGGTGATGTGCCCAGCGGCTTCCAGCCCCAGCTGCCTTGACTTTCCTCCATGATGCCAGTGTACTTGAAATGCCAGCCAGAAAAAAACCTTTTCCCTTCATGATCTTTTCATATTATCTTATTATAGCAACAAGAACAGAACTCTGACACTAGGAAAATTACACCCCCTGAGTTTGTGGATTTATTTTTATCCAATAAAGTCTGACACTGTGGAAACACACACACACACACACACACACACACACACACACACATCCATTTATGTTTCTGCATTTATTCATCTATCTCTGGAAGCCAAAACTCTTAGCTGGAGACAGCAAACTACCGTAGTTCCTCACTGCTTCATGTCTCCGGCACACACAGGCAAGTGGTTTCCTCTCCTTGAGCTGCCCTTTCTTTGGTCCCGCTACAAGCCTGTGGGGTATGATCCCCATAGTTGGCAAGTTCTATGGAACTCAGCTTTAAAAGTCCAAGGACAGGGAAGGGTAATGACAAAGAGCCTCTGTGTCCACTGTCTGGAGACCAGCAGGACCCAACCCTTCACCAAGAGACGAAGGAATGGCAGGCTGTGCTCTGCCCCAAGGCAATCCTTATAATATAAAATGGTTGGGTTTTTTTCAGGCTGTGCCTTGCCAGTGTCTTAGGGTTGCTATTGCTGTGATGGAACACCATGACTAAAAGCAAGTTGGGGAGGAGAGGGTCTGTGTGGTTCACACTTCCACATCATGGTCCATCGCTGAAGGGAGTCAGGACAGGAACTCAAGCAGGGCAGGGACCTGGAGGCAGGAGCTGATGCAGAGGCCATGGAGGGGTGCAGCTTACTGGCTTGTTCAGCCTGCTTTCTTATAGAGTCCAGGACCACCAGCCCAGGGATGGCATCACCCACAGTGGTCTGCGCCCTCCCCATCTATCACTAATTTAGAAAATGCTGGATCTTATGGAGGCATTTTCTCTATTGAGGTTCCCTCCTTTCCAGTGACTCTAGATTGTGTCAAGTTGACATAAAATTAGCCAGTACAACTGACTCGTTGTGAATCTCATACACACCACACACACACACACACACACACACACACACACACACACACACACACCATTATTAAGCCACAAACCTTTCTTACTCATTCCTCCCCAAGATCTCACATTAATGTGAATATCACAGTATAAAACATTCCAAAATTTAAAAGTCTCACTGTCTTTAAAACTTCAAACACTTAAAACCTCAGTCTTGCCGCAACTCCAGTAGGCATTCCCTGGGAACCCATACGTCACTCCTGCCATTGAAGCAGGTAGGCTGATAGTAGGTCGTCACCTCTCCTGATTCTTCAAATCCAGTGCCCCAGGCTCCTCCCCAGCTCGGTAGCAGAAAGCCTGCTGTGGTCTCCCTTTCCTCTCTGATCCCAACTCCAACAGATCAGGAAGACCTCCTCCTCCAATGTTCCCTCCCCCAATTCATGACCGTATTCCAGCCTCCAACTCCAGCAGGCATTCCCTGGGAACCCACAGCCCGCTCCCAGCAGGCACCCCTGCCAACCCACAGCCCACTCCCAGCAGGCGCCCCTGCCAACCCACAGCCCACTCCCAGCAGGGGCCCCTGCCAACCCACAGCCCACTCCCAGCAGGCGCCCCTGCCAACCCACAGCCCACTCCCAGGGAACCATGTGGTCTGAGTGCCACTATTCACCTCTCCTGGTCCTCCAGACCCCATCCCCCAGTCTCATCCCCAGCAGACCTTCTGGTAGGGCCTCACTTCTCACTCTGCCCCCATTCCGAAGAGAGGAAACAAGCAGACTCTGGTGGAACACTCTGCTTCCTCCCCACCACCCTGTGAATCCCCTCAAGCCCCTAGCCTATCCCTCAGTGTCAGCTCTGAATACCCAGAAACACATTTTACCTGGAATCCCCAGTAGCCACATCTATCGGATCCAGAAAATTTTCTGTCAACAACACACAGCCACAACACTCTCCTAAGGAAACAGAAACCAAGGAACAAAGCACCCACACAACAGAGACAAAACTAGATGCCAGTACCTAGAAGTATAACCCTCCCAAATTCAGATGCCTAGATGCCAAAAAAAAAAAAAACACACACACACAACGAATAGCAGCCAGGACAGTATGTCTCCACTAGAGCCCAGCAACCCTACCACAACAGGCCCTCCATATTCCCCCATAGCTGAAGCACAAGAAAAAGACTCTAAGGCAGCCATTATAAATTCAATAGGGGTCCTTAAAGTGGGAAAGAATAAATCCCTTAAAGAAATCCATGACAACACAAACAGAGGAAGGAAAGGAATAAAACTGTTCAAGACCTGAAAATGGAAACAGAGTCAATAAAGAAGCTCAAACTGAGGGAAATCTGGAAATGAAAAATGCAGAAATTCAGACAGGAACCACAGAGACAAGGTTCAGCAACAGAATACAAGAGATGGAAGAGCATCTCAGGCACTGAAGACACGATAGAAGAAATGACACGTAAGTCAGAGAAAATGTTAAATCTCAAAAACTCCAGACAGGAAACATCTAGGAAATCTAGGACACCACGAAAAGACCAAATCCAAGAATAATAGGAATAGAGGAAGGAGAAAGAAACCTAGGTCAAAGGCACAGAAAATATTTTCAACAAAATCATATATGAAAATTTCCTTAACCTGAAAAAGGAAATGCCTGTGAAGGTACAAAAAGCATACAGAATATGAAGTAGACTGGACCAGTAAGTCAAAACACTAAGCATACATAAAGAAAGAATATTAAAAGCTTAAAGGAAAATGACCAAGTAACAAAAAGGCAGACCTATTAGAATTAAATCTGACTTCTCAGTGGAAACTCTAAAAGCCAGAATGGCTTGGACAGATGTGCTGAAGACTCTAAGAAACCATGGATGCCAGCCCAGGCTACTATACCAAGAAAAAACTGTCAATCACCATAGATGGAGAAAACAAGATATTCCATGATAAAGTCAAATTTAAAGAATATCTATCCACAAATATAGCCCTGTAGAAGGTGCTAGAAGGAAAACTCCAACCTAAAGAGGTTAACTAGCTGGGCGGTGGTGGCGTACGCCTTTAATCCCAGCACTCAGGAGGCAGAGGCAGGCGGATCTCTATGAGCTCGAGGCCGGGCTGGACTGATAGCCTCTGAAACAATACAGAGAAACCCTGTCTCATAAAAACAAACAAAAAAAGAGGTTAACTAAATCCAAGAAAACACAAGGAATAACTCCAGATCAGCAAAGTCAAAAGAAAGGAAGCACACACCACACCACCACCACCACCACCAAACCAGGAAGCAGCGATCATTTGGTCATAAGCAAAGTTCTCAATTCCCCAATAAAAAGACTCAGACTAACAGTGGATGGGAAGACAGGTTCTATCCTTCTGCTGCATCCAAGAAACACATCAAGGCTAAACATTACCTCAGGAAAAGGGGTTGGAGAAAATAAATGGACCTAAGAAATAAGTTGGTGTAGTCATTTTAATATCTAACAAAATAGACTTCAAACCAAAACTAATTAGAAGAGATGAAAGATACTACACACTCAAAGGAAAAATCCATCAAGAGGACATTTCAATTCTTAACATCTGTGCCCCAAACACAAGAAACACTACTATAGCTTAAATCACACATTGGCCTTCTCACACCGATGGTGGGAGACTTCAATCCCCCACTCTCACCAATATATAAGTCATTCAGACAAAAACCAAACAGAAATGCTGGAGCTAACAGGTGTTATAAACCAAACCGACCTAACTATTATCTACACAAATTTCACCCAAACACAAGATATACCCTTTTCTTAGCACCTCATGGAACTTCCTCCAAAACTGAGCACATGCTCTGACACAGAGCAAGTCTCAATAGATAAAAGAAAATCAAAATAGCATCCTGGATCTTATTAGACCACCACAGATTAAGCCTGGATAGCAACACCATAAGCAATAGAAAGTTTAAAAATGCATGGAAAATGA
Source organism: Mesocricetus auratus (assembly GCF_017639785.1). NCBI lineage: Eukaryota > Metazoa > Chordata > Mammalia > Rodentia > Cricetidae > Mesocricetus > Mesocricetus auratus. The sequence continues at coordinate 5,851,680 of NW_024429212.1, read as the reverse complement.
ACATCTCTCTACTGAATGAAAAATGGGTCAAGACAAATAATTTAAACACTTTGTAGAACTGAGTGAAAAATGAATACACAATATACACAAACTTATATGGCGCAATGAAGGTGGTTCTAAGAGGCAAAATTCATCGTCAGAAAGATGGAGGGAAGAACCAGGGCACAGTCACAAACAGAGCAAACTCCAAAGGTACAAATAAGTCAGTGTCCAACTATCCGGGATTACTCACAGTCTTCTGGGCTCCTCCAAGGGGCTGGGTCTCTTCTCCAGCTCTGGCCTCTGCAGCTCACACAGCTTGTCCTCTAGGCTCCGGCTGGCTCCATGCCTCCAATGCTGTTCTTGGTGGGCCGGGCTGGCTCCACTCCAATGCTGTTCTTGGTGGTCCCGGTTGGCTCCACTCCACAACTGCTGCTGTTCTTGGTGGTCACCCCAAGGTACTGGCATCTCCAAAATGCTGGGGTCTCCTGCTACAACTGGGCTGTACTTTCACTAATAGCCTCTCCTGGGCTTGTGGTGCCAAGCCTCAGCTTCTCTCCATGACCCCTTCAATCCTGTGGCTTCAAGTGCTATGGAGGCTGCACCTTCTCCAATGTCTCTCCTGGCCTCTCCAGAGTGCCAAGCCTCAGCTGCTTTTCAGGAACCATCCACGCATTCAAAACCAGTACCACCTGGGTGACTCTAACACATTACCAAGTTTGGCTGCCAGTGTAAGGCACAACCTTGCCACCTCTGGAACACAGTTTCTACATGTGGACTCTGAAGAACGCTTCCCAGAAGATTTCACCCCAATGATGCTGGTCTCTTCTTAATCACCACCAACTTCTAGCTCCAACTGACCAGGGTCCATTACCTCAGGGAAGCATGGGTTTTACGTGAGCGGTGCTTTCTGGTCTCTTGTTAATCACGGCTGATTCTTCAGTCTCAGCTGACCAGAACCTCAGAGTCTTAATTCAAAAGTCCTGGTAGAGTTTTTCCTTCTTCTGAAACTATTGCCTGGCTTCTCTCAGCATCTTTTCAGCTCATACAGGACAGCTCACTGAGATCTCAACACTCAATGGCGTTTCTTATCAAAAGTTTCAGAGTACTTCCACAAGCCCCATGGGAGCAACATGGTCAGGTGTGCCACAGCAACACCCCACTGTCCTGCTACCAACTTGTCTTAGGGTTTCTATTGCTGAGATGAAACACCATGACCAAAGCAAGTTGGGGAGGAAAGGGTTTATTAGGCTCACACTTCCACACTGTGCTCCATCACTGAAGGGAGTCAGGACAGGAACTCAAGCAGGGCAGGAACTGGAGGCAGGAGCTGATGCAGAGGCCATGGAGGGGTGCAGCTTACTGGCTTGCTACTCCTGGTTTGCTCAGCCTGCTTTCTTACAGAACCCAGGACCACCAGCCCAGGGATGACTCCACCCACCATGGGCGGGGCCCTCTGCCATCAATCACTAATTAAGAAAACTCTTCACAGTTGGATCTTATGGAGATATTTTCTCAATTGAGATTCCCTCCTGTCCAGGGACTCTAACTTGTGTCAAGTTGACATAAAACTAAACATCACACCCTGAGACTTCATTTTCAGTGCAAGCACATAGTCAGGGTGTCCAGTACCTTGTTTGACACTTAAAATCACCTGTCCTATACCTCAGTAAGGCATAGCTTGATAACATTTCTAAATAAAGATGTCATCGTATAAACTCATCAAATTGCCATTGTAGGAGTACAGGAGTGTGCTAAAATCATATTAATTCAACTTCTTTTCCTGGACCAGTAGAGGTCACCCAAGCCAGCAAAGGGGCAATGAGATGGTCACCTACTTGTCACCTGAGCATCCCGGAGAAGGACTGAGAGGCCAAGCGAGCCTGCTAGACCCAGGAGCTTTGTCTGAGCGTGGTCTGCAGTTGACGGGACGACCCAAACTGCCTTCTGTCTACTCATTCATCTGTCTGGAGTTAGTTCTATGCTTTGTAACCACAGCTTCTGATTCCGCTGCTGACCAGGCAGCTAAACTCCACCCCAGAAGCTCGTCTCCACGCAGTGCTTCCAACAGACCCACACAGGGTTGGTCATCTAATTCCTGCAGAGACTGAACCTGCAGCTGCCGAGGGCAGTGATTCTCAACCTCTGGGTCTAGATCCCTGCGGGGTTCAATGATCCTTTCACAGGGGTCACATATCAGTGTCCTACATACCAGATATTTACATTATGATTCACAACAATAGCCAAGCTACACTTATAAAGTAGCAAGGAAGTAATTTTATGGTTGGGAGGGTCACCGCAACATGAGGAACTGTATTAAAGGGTCACAGCATCAGCAAGGTTGAGAACCCCTGGGGCTTCCGCCTCTCAGTGAGGTCTCTGAACTGCTTGAATTCTTTAATGCGTTGTAGCCTCCCTGTGAGCTACACATATACATTATAGACAGACAGACATTCACTGTGTGATGTATAACATGTAATTTGAGAATTTAGTAATTAAGGTTGGAATGAGGACTGGGGAAGATGGCTCGGCCATTAGGAACACAAACAGAGGATCTTTGCAGAGGAGCTGAGTTATGTGGCCAGCAACTGCGTCTCAACAGCCAGTAGTGCCGGGGTGGGGAAACCAGCATCACTGACCTCACAGGCACAACCCCCCCCCCCCACACACATAATTTACATATAAAAATAGGCAGGAATAAAATAACCTGTTTTGCCAATGGCTAGCCATTAAGGGAAAATTGGATTACTTGTCACACTGTAGCCAACAAAACAAGTAGCTGGTGAATTGTTAGTCAATGCAATCTGACACGTGTTCACACACGTGTCTATCAGTGTGTTAGAATCCCAGGCCAGATGCTTCTCAAGCCCATCTGTGGACCTCTCTCCATTCTCACAGTTGATCCTGGGGTTCCCACTGCTAGGGGGGAGAGACAGACACCCAAGGGTGACACATTCCTCTGGTGTCCAGAGTCCGGGGATGGTAAGCACTGCTCTTACTTTCCAAGGAAGCTTTCAGACTTCTCAGGACACCACAAAGTTCCTTGTGCCCACACATCCCACACCCATTTCCCTCCTACCACTCGAGAGTCAGGGGCAGCCTTGCCTTGGGCTTGTGCTGGAAATCTTCCTCCTTTCCTGTAACGCCTATAAGAAGGGACCCCTGCGACCACGGCTCTCCTCAGAGTCCCGGCCATGCTGTCTGCCTATCTATGAAAACTGGGACCTGAACCTTTCTTGGCAGAACTCTTGTCTGTATGTCCACGGTGTTAATTCTCATAAACTTCTTGCTCAAAAGAGCATTCTATGTCAGTGTCCCCCAGGAATGTTCAGAGACCTGTGTTCCTGATGTAGCATGCTCACGATAAAGGAGTAGTTCAGGGAAACCTCTTTTTTCCCTGGAGGATAGCGCCCTCTAGAGTCTCAGCTGCTGGGCTCCAGGCATACCCCAGGCATGCTCTCCAGCCATCAGGAAACTATGGACCAGGGAGGGACCTAGTACCTCTTGACCCCCAAGGCTGTGCATGGAGTGACTTCGCTGTCTGATCACCCTGCTCGCTGTGTCCATCGTGTCAATGGATGTTGGGCCTATGACATTAATTATATCCTTGGCTGCAGACACTTAACCAAGGTGTTTCCCAGTCAGAGGCATGAGTGGTTCTGAAGTCATGGGTGTCTGAGCTGCAGGCTGGGGGTCTACATTGTACAAGCCAGCTGTGAGACACACCCCTCCAAATCCAGAATGTAAATTACTTTCTCCCAATTACTTGGGAAACCACGAGCCATGACAAGCATTTGCTGAGTCAGGCTCACAGGACAGCCTGCAAGGTCAGGGCCCTCATCCCTGGCAGGGACACTGCCGAAATGAGGGAGCGAGCAGTGAATTCTGGGGCTCTGGCTTCCTCCAACCCCTGTCCTTTCCAGGTCTACCTAGCATGCCAGATCCCCTGCTGGTTCCTGGAATCTGCGACTGTTCCTACCTCAGGCAACAAACTTGGCGGCAGACTCAGGAGGATGTCACCCTGTTCCTTGCCAGCCAGTCCTCAGGGGACCTGAGTGGGAGGCCGGTTAGGCTGGCTTATAGATAGGGGAGCTCAGGGAGGGCTGCAGGCATGTCCCAGCATGCCTGGGCCTGCCCCACAGCCTGGTTCTGCAGAGCTGCTGACTGGGGACTTTCCCTGTGGTTTGATCCCCTCTCTTTCCCAATGGCAGACACAGGACTGCAGGGAACTTTGCTCCTAAACTGCCTCCATGCCAAGGCTAGGGCGAGAAGCTGGAATGTGGAAGGCTGAGCTCACAGTTGTGGAACCATCTTGGGATGAGAGAGTTGACTTTGGCCTTGAGAACTCTGTGCTTGCCCAGCGGCTTATGCCTTCTTGTCCACCCTGTACAGCCCTGACGCTGTGCTGAGACTGCACTCTTAAGACTTGGTCTAGCTGGGGCCACAGATGAGAATCTGATGGCCAGGAATACTACTCCTAGAAAATGAAATGGTGGAGTAGATGGGAACTCCTGGGGGAACAGAAGTCTTGGATCAGAACGGGGTACTATGATGGGCTGGGGCTCTTTGGGAGACAAGGTCCCTTGAATGTGGGATGGAGACCCTTGGACAATGAAGTCTTCCCCAACAAGGGCACTGAGGGTAAGAGGCAGGTCCTTCCACAGAGCTGGATGGTGACGAGAGGGACCAGAGCTGAAGTGAGAGGTCCTTGGCTTGGGAGGAGGGGCGGAGCAAGCCCGTGGGTAGCCCAGGAGGATCTGTGCTCCAACCCAGCGCTGCTCAGTCTCTGGGCTCTGCCTCAGCTTCCTGCCTGCTTCCTGTACCTCAGTTTCCCCATCTGTAAAGCCAGGGTCATCCTTTAAGATGCCTTTATGTCTCTGGGTGTGCTTTACGGAAAAGTGCACAACAGTGATGTGCAGGGCATAGCAACTGCCCTGGGAGGGCCTATGGGCCATAACAACCAGCTGACCAATCAACACAGGGCAGGTTGTCCAAGCCTGGAAGTGCACCAATCCTGAGACTGCTGCATACCCCTAGACACTCCCCTTATGCTGCCCTTTAAGATCCCTGCCTCGTGGTTTCTTGGGGTCTTTCTCCAGCCATCTGCCATTGTGAATGGATGAAAGGCCCGAGCTAATGGGGTTAGCTCGTTAAACATCAACAATAAAAGAATCTTTGCTTTTGCATCGAAATGGGCTTCTTGATGATTTTGGGGTCCAGAATTTGGGCACAACAATAGAACCTCCCCATCCCATTGATACTGTTAGAGGGGGCCACCCCCACTCTGCCTTATGAGTTTCAGTGCCTAGCAGAGCTGCCAGCGTGCCTGCCTGCCTAAGTATGGCATTTGGGCCTGAGCTCCTTTCAGAGTACACACTCTTGCTGTTGTCCCTTCTACATGCACCAACGGCTCTTCTAACCAACCTCATACCAAAAGGGACAATGGGACTCTTTCAAACCTTTCAGACATGAGCCTGAATTCCACAAGAACTCCACAGACCACCCTTGAATCACCACTTCCCCTGATCCTCCCCATCCCAGCTGGGGGGGTCTATGCTCTGCTCACATACTGGACTGCTGTCAATCATGAGTCCAGTAGAATCCTCCTCTGGGAAGGAGGCTGTAGACCCCCCCACCTATCCCCATGCCTCCTAGCGACCATACAACTCCAGAAACCCCATCTTCAACGGACTCACCATGTCTACATGTCCTTGGGGAGTCCGGATACTCAGGGCCTCAGATGAACATGTTTGAGGAACATGTTTTGTTTTGTGTGTTGGGGGTCACATGGGACGATGACTGGGGAGTTCACACCCCCGAGCATCCTTAGGGAATCAGGCTTCCAGGCAGAGAGGTGCTAAGGAAGGCTGTGGTCCAGGGTCTGGGGAGTGCAAGGATACGGGTGCAGGGAGGGTCAGTTCAGAGGTGACCTTTGCCCCTGTCCTCTGCATCTGCGGCCTGGAGGTTGTCTATGTACGACACTAACTCCAGCGATGTGTTCACACGTGTTCTTTCCTTTAGTGCACAATTAGCTGGAGTTTAAGTTCTGTGACAGCGATGAGGAGGCCTGCCCATTGGTCCTGAATGGTTGGTTCCTAGGACTGAAAACGAGGACGGAGAACCTCAGCCACCAGGGGGCGCCATCAGACAGGCTAAAGTCCTAGTCCTGGTGCTCGCACAAATTAACCAAAAGGGGCAGCAGCAGCGTGGGTGGAAGTTGGCAGGCTGCAGAAGCATGCTCTGCGGTGGTGATGGGAGAGACCGACCCAGCAGAAGCTATCGTAGGTCGGCACAACTAACAGGGCGACCTTCCTACAGCTTCCTCTACCTGCCACCCAACCCACGGGTCGGTCCTGGCCTCACATCTTTAGAAACTTGACTAATAGTTAGCAAAACTCTTTGTGAAACTCTTCGTGGCTAAACTAAGAAGCATCAAGAGTTATCGTCTGTCCAGCTACAGACGGGACCCATGGGGGCCTGGACTTGGTCCATGAGCTGCCTGCCCTGTGTCCGGTATTGGGTGACACCTGCAAATGGCTATCACGTGACAATGCCTGTGATACAGTGGAAACTTAAGAGCTTTATAAGCTCAGGAGCAGCATGAGTCCCACTTGCAACACGGTCTACTTCTGACCCGAGTAGAGGCCCACGCACCCTACCTCTGCTGTGACATCTGCCGGGAGGTAGTGAGTTCACTGCCATTTGCTGCCTTACCTGTGATTGGCCTTGGGTTGGAAGAGGGTCCCTGCCTTGGGTCTCCGTTGGCTGCTGTCAGTCTGGCCCTGCCCATGGAGTGGGGATCATGAAGCTGTTCCAGGCCTGGGCTGTCTTCCCTTAGTCCCCAGAGAGCTCTACTAGTGGCTGAGTCAGAGGGGTCCTGTCCTGAGACGACGGGCGCTTCTAATAAAGCCAAGCCTGTGTCAGTCAGCGCCTGGCTGGGAAGATGAGGCCCAAAGAGGATGGGATCCCTGGGGTCTGAGTCACTGGGGCTCCTGGGAACCACAAGGCAGTGTGGGAGGTGGAACCCTGGAAACTAGGCTGTTGGCACTCCCTGAATTCCAGCATCACTTGAGCCAGGGCTGGGTCCTAACGATAGGGGTCCTTCAACAACCTCTGGCCACCTGAAGCAGCAAGAAAGACCCTGTGGATGGTGGGTCTGTGTCATTACCACCCATGACATGTGGACAGAGTGCAAGCTCCTCTTGTTCCTCAATTCCAGTCCTGTTTCATCTTCCCAGTAAAACAGGTTGCTGCCGGTTGCTACCCAAGTGTAACTGAGTTCTTGCCCAACCCTGAGCACATAAGTGACCAACCCCTCCTCCTGCCAGGACCTCTTCTCTGATGCTAAGAAGCCAGGTCTCGGGGCACATAGAAACTCTCCAAAGCAAGGCTCAATCTTGAGCCTTTCAAAATGTGGTTTGAAAATATGATATCCATCTCCAGACCTAGCAGATGCTGTGACTCTGGACTAAGACACACAGAAGGAACAATGTCCTTGAGACTTAAGCAAAGGTTCTATCTTGAGGACTGGCCTTGGCCAGCACAGAACTGTCCACCTGACTCAGCAACAACGGGTGGACAGGTAGACAGACCCACGCTGATGCCTGCTCTGTGGTAAGAGTCCTCTTCTTTCGGGTGGACAGGTAGACAGACCCACGCTGATGCCTGCTCTGTGGTAAGAGTCCTCTTCTTTCGCCCTGGCAAAGGGGCCAGCCAGCTGTTTGTCCTGAGTGTCTCTGGGTAACTTTCTTCCTTTTTTGTTTGTTTGGTTTTTGTTTGTCTTTTTGAGACAGGGTTTCTCTGTGTAGCTTTGTAGACCAGGCTGGCCTCAAACTCACAGAGATCCGCCTGCCTCTGCCTCCTGAGTGCTGGGATTAAAGGCGTGTGCCACCACCGCCCGGCTTCTCTGAGTACCTTTCTAGTGTTCCTTTCTGGTGGCAGCTGGAGAATGGGACTGGCTCAGTATCACATGGTGGGCCCAAAGGGTTGCCTCACTTTACCATATAGGCCCCCTGGAAGGACCACCTGAGCCCATTTGCTTGCAACGAGTAATGTATGGGGAAGGCTTGCCTTTTCATCTAGGTGTCTGGGTGGAAACTGATGGCTGGGTCTTCCTGCCCTCTCTACCCGATGATGGCCTCCCCGGAAAGTAAATTTCAGACTCTGAATGTTTTCAGGATCTGCAGAGTAGACTAGGGTATGCCGGCCGGCACCACCCACCAGTAACTGACTATGGAAGACATAGCCTTCTTCCTGCCTCTGTCCACATCCCATGGAGGGAGAACATGATCTACAAACATCCCATCATCATGTCTGTGGTGGCCAGGCTGCACACCTGGGTGGTGTTCATGCCCCGTCCCCGAGCATTGTCAGGCTACGACAGACTAGGGAGCCTATACCTCCCTGCATCACCATCCTTTCCCCCAACTGTGGCTGACCTTGCGAGACGGAAATGGAACGCCCAGGGAACTGGCCAGAGGGGCTCTGGAGTGAGCTCACCACGACCGTGCTCCTAGCTGCTTAGCATCCCGCCCTTCACTGCCCTCCCGGGTTTGAGTACCTTCTCCAACGCATTGGCAGTTTCCTTCACCTTCTTCTTTGTGGAATACGGGATGCAGCACATCCAGCTGGTCCTCGTCCTGGACGCCAAGAACACGAGGCAGTAAGAGTGCACTCCCTGCCCGATAACACAGCAGCCTCCTGGACGGCAGCGCCCATCCCACTCTCTCAAACTCTACTGCTCCCACTCCACAAACACCCGGGGGGGGGGCAGGGCTCTCTCCCAGCCAGCTCGTCTCTCTCCCAGACCAGATTCCAAAGCTCGCTGCTTAGTCTTGCCCTTCAGGTACCCAGGTCTCTTATTCTCTGGCTAGAGGCCCTCTTTAAATACAAGAGACCCATTGAACCCAGTCTTCCTGCAAGCACCAAAGCTTGGAGGTGGAGGAAGGTGACCTTCATGGTTGTTCTTCTCATAGGAGGGGGTGCTCCCACTGTACGGCGAAGGTAATCACCCAGCTCGCGTGGGACGCAATGGGACTGTTGATGCATGGTTGGCCTGTCTCACGGGGGGGGGGGGTCCTGGGCATAACACCGGAAACTAACAAGGCCAGAGATGCAGAGTGTCACCTGTCCCGATCAGGTTACATGAAGGACCCTTGTCTGTACCAAGTAACTGCGGCTCTCAGGGCTATGCTGGCACCTACCCTACCTAGGGTAGTGAGCATTAGGGATTGGAACCCAGACCCAGACAACAGATTTAACTGTCAATCTCTCAAGACGAAGAGTAAAGCCAACCAGCTCTTTGCCTGTGGTGAAATTCATCCAAGAACCAGTGAGAAAATGAATCACTTTGAGAAGATTTGCCTCTGTCAAGTCTAGACTAGAGAGTGTAACAAAACTGCCCTGATGGCTTGGTAAAACTTGATATGGTCACCTGTTATGGCCTGGTCATATGGAGGTCAGTCGGGGAACTTCCCGGTGAGGATGAACAAATGGTCACTGAATTCCTTCCCCCCAAGAGAGAAGCTTGAAGCAAAGGTGTCTGTCTCTGTGACAACAATTCCCCAACTGCCCACCAAATAGAGGGCAGTGGATTGTGATCAAGAGCAGTGCTGTGGGTGGCTTGTGGGCCAGAGGGCACCCGCCACCCCACACAAACCCAGCTTGTGTCTGAGTGTGACATCAAGGACGGTGCAGCCTCGCAGAGTCCTGCGTCTATAAGGTAGGATTAGGGGCAACTCTAAAACTCCCCTTCTTTTCTGTGCTGCTCTAAATGGTGTGAGTTCCATGAAGACCACATGCCAGTTTTGCAAATCCAATAGATAAATTGTATCTTGAAGTAAATAGTAAATAAGACAAAATACTAACAAAGACATTCATCCTGAGGGGACGGGAGTTTAGTAACTGATACTGTGTTCTCTGCATTTCCCTGTATTGTCAGAAATGAAGTAAACTAGAGTCACAGGCCAGAGCAACTGTCTGCCTGGATCCTGATACCCTTCCTCGTGGCTCATGCCTCTGAACCTCAGGAAGCCTTGTCCGTCCAGGGGCAAGAGTCTTAGGTTTAGTGTACAAAACCCCGTAGGGCTAAACCCAGCTATGGTAGGCTAGCTCTCCCTGATGGCATCCACATGTGCAGGGCCTTCCCAATGCACTCTCTGTAGCTAAACTCCAGCTGGAGACCCTGGCGTCATATGCTTCTGCTTCTTGGTCACTTTGCTGGCTGACGGGATGAGGAGATATGGTCTGGTGGCCGAGTGAGATGTGGCACCCGGTAAATTGGTTCCCAAGCTCTGAGAAGGTTTACCATGTTGTTGCTTGTTCTTGGCCCCTCTGGTCTGCATGGCCACTTGGCTCAGGGGTGGAGGGACGGCAGGAGGCCATGGGGTCTGTGGTGGGACTGCCACTCTAAGACCCCCATCTAAGTTAACCCCTAAGCAATACTCACTCATCCTCTGACAAGTCCCCTGTATCCAGTGGGGGCCTCTTCTCTTCTCTCACGGTGCAGGTGACTACCTGTGGGAGGGTAGCAGAACAACATATGAGACCCACCCAAGGGACCGAAAGGGACAGAGAAAGCCAGTCCACTGTGGCCCTGAATGTCCTCCTTCCAGACAGTACTCCGTTGAGTGGGAATGCCCAACAAGGGAGTCTGGATTCTCATGTGAGCCTCCGTGGCTCCTAGGCTACAGATGGAGAGAGCTGGCCCCTTGGTCTACTTGTGCTATTGGCTGACATTTCTGGAGTTCTTTGAACTTGGAGCCCCATGAATAACCTCACAGAGAGTTAGTGACCAGCCTTAACCACACAGTGTGATTCAGAAGCTAAAGGCGTAACAGGTGCAATCTGGAAAGTAGCCAACCCTCAGGGACTCCTTAAACTCGTCAACTGAGAACTTCAGGAGTCATCCAAAAAGACGTCTGCTCACTACTGCAGAGGGTTGGAAGTGAGACTCCGAATGACTATGTCACTAAGTCACTGAGAAAAAGATCTCATCGTTTTAAGGATGACGACGACGGTGGTGGTGGTGGTGGTGACAATGACGGTGATTATGTGGTGGTGACGTTGATAATGTTGGCAGTGGTGCTGGTGATGGTGGCGGTGTTGATGTGACAGGGACAGTTATGACAACAGTGGTGGTGATGGCGACAATTGACACCGAGGGTGAAAATATGAACGTGATAGCGGTGACAGCGGCAGCAACGGTTGTTACAGTAGCGATAAAGCTGGCCGGGGTACCAGGGGTGATGATTGAGGCGGTACTTTTGGAGATGGTGATGGTGATCGGTTGCGAATAATGGTGACACTTAACACCAAGGCCACCGTTTTGAGAGCTTTAGGAAGCATCCTTGAGATGCGGCTATGTGGTTTTCCATCCCATGATGGAACAACTCCAGCACAGGTTGTTCATGAGTAATTTGATCAGTTACTGACGGAGCCATATCCCTCCCATTTTCCCAGCCTCCTCCTGAGGTGCCCTCAGAAGCTCTGGGCCCCCAAGGACCCAGGTTTGTGCTGAGAGGGAGGGGACACAGGTGTTTTCCTTCTGCTACCACGGCCTGTCCTTAGCACCAGCCCTGTGGAGGCTCCCTGGACCTTCTGAGCTTGGGTCTCTCCCTCCCACTTCATGTGTCTGTCACGCTGCCCCCCCCCAGTGTGGGTGCTCTCCCGGGGCATAGTTTGGATCTCTGGTCCAGAGGGTTTTGCAGTACCTCCTCCTCAGTGTGGTCTCCCAGGTCGATCTCCACAAACACAGACGGTTTCTACGGATGGAAGCAATGATTTGTGAGTGAGCCTGGAAGGAGTTGCAAGGTTCTGTCTCGTAGACATCTAGGTCTGGGTGGTTCCACGAGGTTCTGATGATGTCAGAGGGCCCCTGTGAAACCTGGAGGCCCCATGGCAGCTCAGACAGCGGTGTCCAGAAGGCTAGCTCTGGGCAGGAGAGGAGGAATGTGTCCTTCTGACCCATTCCTACTAAGTGAAAAGTTCTTGAGGTCCTAAGAGTTTCTTCATCCTCCACGTTGGGTGCTAGGGCCTTGAGGTGACAAGGCAATGTGGAGCCCTGGGGATCCCTCCCAAGCCCTGATCTAATGGGAGCATATGGCTCACCTCCACACATTTGCCTAGAGCCAAGTTCACTAAAATGAGATCTACTCTATAAGGTGGGCCAGCTCAGAGAATGACAACTCAGTCTCTGACACGTTGGCTGGCCCAGAATCTTGCCAAGGACTATCTGCTATAAAGTCCTGGTGAAAAAAAAATGTGTCCTGCTGTAACCATTCCCAATAACACGGTTTGGAGAGCAAGCTAAAGCTTCCTTCCCCTTGAGGAGCACTGTGAAAGTCTTAATTCAGTATGATGCTTGCACATAGCCCTCTGGGAACTGCCCACAGACAGCCTTGCTCGTCTTAACTCCTGTGGCTAAAGTAAGAAGGGCTTGCCTGCTTTTCTAGAAGGTTATTCAGCTTCGTGGACTCTGGCTCTCGCTCCTATAAGAGGAAAGCAATAGGTCAGTACAGGAGATGCCAGGCAGGAGCTCGCAGGGCTGCCCGAGGCCAGCCTGACCTCAGCCACTGAGGTGTGTCTTCCTTTTCCGGCACCATCCTGTTCTGAGGTGCCGGTCTCTGAGTCGCTCTTCTCTGGCTCCGATTTCCCACACTTTTGGTCCAGTTGTCCGGGCTCATCCTGGCTCTGTTTCTTTCCATCTTCCTCTAGGTTTGCCTGACTGGAGACAAGTGGGTAGGGGAGGCGTTGAAAAAGCTGTTTGGAGTCTCACAGGAGTCAGTTGCCATCTTTTTGTCTCCTCCTATATGACTGGAGTCGGGTGAACCTGTGGGCCCTTTGGGGACAAAAAGGAAGGCTCCCCATGTCCCCTAACAACTCATATTGTCTGGAGACACCAGTGCCACTCCCTCCAGGTAGAGACCTTAGGGCTGTGTCGACTGTTCTGTGTCTGACACTCAAGCCTATTTTAGGGACTCCCCTACCCATGCACCCTGTCAAGTGTGACTAGGGGAAACAGGTATGTCCTCACCAGAAGTAAGACTCAGATAGCAGCTAGCTTTTGACATGTTTTAGGTTGCATCACCCAAAGGCCTTCCAAGCTCCAGCCTGTCCTTTTTCTGAGGCTCGACAGCTGCTACAGGCCTATGTGACACGGTGGTCCCCAATACTACCAACCAATGGCATCTTCAGCTGCTTCCGAGTCACCGTTGCCCCTCCCACCACAGTATTTTCTGATCTAGCACCTTCCACTGGTGTTGGATCATGGGAAGTCATCTGTAAACAGGCAGCCTGGCCTGTGCCTGGTCCACGGTGAACAGACTTCAGGATCTGAGAAAAGCCCTTGGGTTCAGTGACTTTGAGTCCTATGGAAGGCAGGATGCTAGGCAGCACAAAGGGAGGACGGCTCTGTGTTAGGTGGCCAGACAGCCTGTTCTATCTGATCAACAGTGAGCCAAACGGTTATATAGCCTCTCTGCTCAGCAAAGACACCTCAATGGGCCTCGCTAACATGAGACAGGGCGGGCTTCCTTTCTGGGAGAGGCACATGGAGATATTTGTAAGATACTTCCACCAAGCCAGCTGGATGCCAGGCAAGGACCAGCCAGAAGGGCTGCCTGGGAAGTGAACAGGGCTGCCTGGAGTCCTGAGACACACTACGGTGGGTTCTGTTTTAACGATGAGTCTGTTAGATTAAAAAGGATCGTCAGCCATCCTGACCAACCCCCACCAAAAGGACTCTCCCCAAGTCCTAACCCCCAGGGAGGGCTCCACCCCTGCCCCCCACTACCTCAGTCCTCACATTTCAGAAGAAAGCGTATTCCACTTACCAGGTGGTATCATCGATGTCACTTCGTGAATCTTTACCTTGGTCCTCAGAGTCTGAGGACAAGGGCAGCTGGTTAGTAAATGAGCATTCCAAGGTATGACGGCTCCTGCAGCTAGGCTTCCTCACGGTTCCCTGTCTCACTGGTTCACTGTCCTGCCTGGCAAGCCTCTCAGGGCAGGCTCCAGGCCAGCCTGATGGTGAACAGCCATGACTAAAAAGAATTCCCCTCCTCATCTGTTTCTTTGGCCAGGCTCCAACAACACTTCCATTCTCTTCCTAGCCCAGCACCTTCCATGCCTAGGCAAGGGTTTTGAGCCTACTTCATGATACCTATAAAAGCCCAGCCCTTGATCTATTATTCTTCTGCGACCCAGGCTGGGTATCCATGGCCTCCTGGAACACCCATGACCCTCAAATCTTCCTCATCCCAGCACCGTTACAGGAGTGGCAGAGCAGGACAAGGGAAAGGGACCCTCATAAGATGGCCACTCGTTGGAGATGGGGTGGCTTGCTCAGGAATATCCTGGCCACTGAGGCCTCCTAGCTCGGAGGGCCATCGCTGGGGTGATCTTAATTAACATCTATCCCATGGGGCAAGAGGTACCTTGAAAGAGCTCAAGGCTGAGGGGACCCAAAGAGTAGCCATGAAGCGTGCATTCCCTAGCTTCAGGGTAATGACGGCAGGCAACCGTGCCAGCGATCTCGGGAGGTACTAGTTGGTCTGTGAGCTTTCCTCTGACATATCCTTCCACGTGTAACTTCCTCCCCTCAGCTCCCAGGGATCTAACGGGAAGAGTCATGCACAGATGACTACATCAAGGCCTTGTTCTGGACTCTTCCTCCAGTGCTGCCATGGGGGTCAGACCTCAGCATGGATGCCTGATGTTTTCTGATCCCTACAGTGACTTCAGGAGTCAGATAGGAATCCCACAATGTTTTTATTTGTTTGTTTTTTGAGACAAGGTTTCTCTGTGGCTTTAGAGGCTGTCCTGGAACTCGCTCTTTTAGACCAGGCTGGTCTCGAACTTATGGAGATCCGCCTGCCTCTGCCTTCCGAGTGCTGGGATTAAAGGCGTGCACCACCACCACCCAGCAAATCACACAATGTTAAAGAAGAGTTCTGATAAAAACAACAACAACAAACAAAACAAAACAAAACTAAACCCCAAGACTAAAGACTGGGCTGGGGCTGCCATGTTCTGGAGGTTCCTAACAGAGCTGGCTAGCTCTTTCCTTGGGGTTAGCATCCAGGCTGGTTGACGCCGGTGCAGGAGACACTTCCTCACCATTTGGTCCTCTTCTCTTTCCATCCATTCCAGCCCTCCACCCCAGTGCCGTCCTTCATGGAGATACTAGGTGCTTCCAAGCTGCCTCCTTCCCACAAGGGAGCCTTGCCTCCTGTTCTCAGCACACCTGCCCTTGGCCTATGCCATGTGTCCCCTTCTCAGGTGACCTCATGCTTGCTCCTCTGTTGCCTGCAGTGCTGGACTCAGATTTGAGGGCATCTGTGGATGGAAGCTGCCTGCCCAACAGAGAGAAGTGGGAGACGGAGGCCTTTCTGTGTGTGTGTGTGTGTGTGTGTGTGTGTGTGTTGTACAGTTTTGCATGACAGTTCAGACCTTGGCAGTTCTAGGCAGGTTTCAGTCCTGTCTCAGCCTCAGATAAGAGCCCAAAGGGTCTGAATGATGAGAGGAGGAGGAGAGCTCGATGCCAGGCCTCCTGGTAATTTAAATAATCCCAGAAGGATTTAAAAGTGAATTAGAAGGGCTGCTCTTCTAGAGGTCCAGGGTTTGGTTCCCAGCACTCACATGGGGGCCCATAACTCTAATGCCAATTCCAGGGGATCCAGTGCCCTCTTCTGGTCTCCACAGCACTACATGTACATGATGCTCAGGCAAACATGCTGGCAAAACACGCATACCCATAAATACCATAAAAGAAGATCTGTCAACCCCACCTGAGCACACATACATACATGCACCTGTGTTTTAGAAGATGCCAACTTTTAGTCCCAATCCTTCCTGTGAAGTGCACTCAGCAAAGAACAGTCAAGAGAAAGACAGGCTTTCCATTGCCTGGTGCAGTTCTGGAGTTAGAAGCCAGCTACTTCTCCTTACAGGAATGTGCCTTGCATGATGTGCAAACTGTCCATGTTCAGATGTCCACAAATTCTACTTTCTTGAGGTTGGGCCAGGTCTGACTTGCCCTCCCAGCCCACCAGGAGAGAGCCACCCCCTACCTAGCTCCTTGCGTAGTAGCTTCCTGATGCAGACTGGTGGATCACCCTTCTGGTGCAAGCCACCCACACTCCTGCTCCTCTGGAGTTCAGGCCCCTCACTGGCCACCTTGAGGTATCCAGGGACTATTCCTGAGGGCAGGGCTCCAGGACCAGGCCGGTGCCTCCTGTGAGTGGTGGGATCCTTTTCCATCCTGACCCAGAGAGGAGGGGGCACCACTGGTGCAGCCTCAGACCAAAAGCATCTCTGCCAGCCTCTCTCCCTGTCTCTCCTCCAGAAAAGTGGTCCAGAGCGCGCTCAGCTCAGTCCCCGTTGCTATGGTGCTGCTGTGACATCACAGGTTAGAGCTGAATGTTTGTTGAGGGTGTCCCAGAGGTCCCTGCAGGCTCAAGGTTTTTTGTGTGGTTTCTGGTTTGCAGCTTTCCTGTACTTCCAGATTCTTCAACAGCCGGGGGCCTTCCGGAAGACAATGTGCTTCACAAATGTGTTCCCGACGCCCTGCTTTCTCCTGTTGGAGAAATTTTCTTTCTCTTGAGAGATGAGGATGGCGGGAAGCAAAGTCAGGAAGATGACTGAAGGGCCCTGGGAGAGTATGATCAGATCTGCATCCAGGCCACTGGCTCAGAGCTCAGGACTGATGGAAGACATTTGGGTGATTTAAATTACACTGACATAAACATCTGCCTATACAGGGCCACGGCCTGAGTGACTTCAACTGGAAAAATGTCTTACAATTCAAGGCTGGAGGGTAAGATCAAGGAGAGCAAGGGCTGGCTCCCTGTAGCGCCTCTCAGGGTTAACAGATGTCATCGTCAAGAGGCTGTCCCCCAATCTGTGTTTTCATCTCTTCTCTTCTATGAAGACATCAAGCACACTGGATCGGGGCTCCCCCTACTGTCAACATAACTCACAACTATCCCTTCAAAGGGGTTCAAAGTTTATTCTGGAGCTAAATACAAGTGACATTCATGGTGCCCCAACTCCACTCCCCAACATGATACAGTTGAAAAAGGTTTTCTTTTAAATTTATTATGAGTGTGTGTGTGTGTGTGTGAGTGAGTGTGTGTATCTGTGTGTGGGGATATGCACACATGAGTGCATGTCTGGTATGGTCCAGAAGAAGGTGTTGGGTCCCCTGGAGTTGGAGTTACAGGCAGTTGAGAGCTATCTGATTTGAGTGCTGGGAACTGAACTCTAAGAGCAAGATGTGCTCTTCCCACTGAGCTATCTTCAGCCTCCGGAAGTTTTTAGCAGGACAAAGCAAGTCATAAATAAAGCCACTTTTCAAATACATTGGCAGAAATATTAAATAGATGGCTACAACAACACGGGGACTCTCAGTTCTAGGCCTCGGCTGCTCTCTGGCTGGGGAAACTAGAGTTTTGTGAATGGGTTCCAAAGGGTTGTACCTGTTAGTCGCAGTTTGTTAGGTTAGACATGGGGTAGGGAAATAACGGCTGAGTATAGTCCAAGATAAACATTCCAACCTCTCCACAACCACTGGGGTTCCTATCGGGTAATCGGCTTTGCAGATGTCCAGTGTAAGTTGTCACTCTCTGGAGGACCTTAAATCCATGGTAGCGACCTTATTTCAGTGTGGTGACTTTCCAAGGCCCCCCTCAAGCACAGTCACACCTGAGGTTTCTGGTGTTAGGTCGTCTGCATATGATGCTGGGGGCACAGTCTGGCCTAACGCAGCCTAACAGAAGGCCCATGGTTCACTGTTCACACACAGCCATCTATAGCCACGATGCTGGGAGGAGGGGCACCCTGACTCTCCAGGGCTTTTGCCTGGGCCTGAGGATTAAATTGACTCAAGGTAAATTCAGCAGAAAGGAATTTGTAAGAATTTATCCTCCTGCCACGGGACTTGCGCTGGTTAGTCTTAGTCAGCTTGACACACAAACACGTCAGCATCAAACCATAAACTTTTGCTTTGTTGTTTCTCCCCAAGATGTCATGTTAATATTAATATCACAGCACAAAACACGGTTTAGCTTTTAAACATCCCACAGTCTTTTAATAATTCCAATAATTTGAAAGTGTAAGTTCTCTTGAAAAAGTCACCATCTCCTTAAAAAGACAAAGTCTCAACTGCGGGCTTGTGTAAAGTAAATACCTTAGGTATTTTTTTATTCCAAGAGGGAAGAACCAGGGAAGTCACAATTAAAGCTAAGCAAAACAAAATTAAACAGCTTAGTGTCTGATGTCTAGGATTCACATTGTCTGGGCTACAAAGGGATTGGCAAACCCTTCTCTTCCATGAAGCACCCACTCAGCCACTTTCTTCAGAGGGTCTTGTTTTCGCAACGATTGGTTCTGCCCTGCTTTCCCAATGATTGGTTCCGCCATGACTTCCCAATAATGATTGGTTCTGCCCTGCCTTCCCAATGATTGGCTGTGGTCAGGATGTCTAAATCCAAGTTGCTCTTGGGCATGGTGTTTATCACAGTAATGGAAGCAAATTGAGACGAGGCTCCATAAAGAATGAAGTCGGGAGGAGCAAAATCAATGGTTTTCTGCTATCTGGATGGAGAAGAGTGGTGAAGGGCAATGTGTGGGGTCAGGGAGGGAGAAGGACAAGGGTTAGGTCAACTAGATCTGCATGGAGAGTCCCTCATTCTACCTTCAGGGAAGACAAAGCTCCCCTCTTCCTTGCTACAGGGAGATGTTCACTGAGGTTTCTATCTACAGCCACTAGCTTTTCGGGTGACCTCAAAATCACTACTTCAGAGCATACGTCTCCCGACAGCCAGCTCACCCCTGCAGGCAGGTCTCCCCACACAGGCATCCCTCTCTCCCACGCCAGCATCTCACATATGGGAGGCTTCAGGTCACCCGATCCAGTGACCAGTGCAAAGACCTAGCATCTCCAGGGTTGGTGGCAACCCTACCCCATTCCAGATGCTTTGATGGTTGGAGCTCAAGATGGAAGTCTAGAGGTCGCTCATGGTGACTGCCTTCTACAGTGACTAACAGGCCTCGAAGAAAAAAGCACTCAGACATGACTGAGGTCTCTGTCAGAGATAGAGAGAGCTATGGAGGGGCTTTGGGCCCCTGTGTATTCTGGTGTTTTATTTTCTGTATATCCTCCGTACAGGGACTGGTCTATTCCTAGCCTCCCAGTATCCCTGGGTTGACTCTTAATTGACATGGTCAAGGGTGAACCCTGTCCCCCATCCCAATGAGCTGAATCCTAGCTAGGCATGCTGGAGTGTGAGCTGGGCCCTAGCCAGGCATACCCCAGAGTAAACCGAGTCTTAACTAGGCATTCCTCAAGGTGAGCTGAGTTCTAGTTAGACATGTTCCAGTATGAGCTGATCCCTGACTAAGCGTGCCCAAGTGTGCACTGGGCCCTAGCTAGGCATGTTCCACTATGAGCTGAGCCCTGACTAGGCATGCTCAAATAGGAGGTAAGTTGTTTGTCTTGGTATTGCCCAGTTCTTTCAGGATACTTCGCTTCCAGCTGATCCAGACTGACAAATGCCTG
Source organism: Mesocricetus auratus (assembly GCF_017639785.1). Taxonomy (NCBI): domain Eukaryota; kingdom Metazoa; phylum Chordata; class Mammalia; order Rodentia; family Cricetidae; genus Mesocricetus; species Mesocricetus auratus. The sequence goes on along the minus strand of NW_024429212.1, from coordinate 5,832,143 downwards.
TGGCCAGGGCAGCAGACACTCCCCACTCGTATTCCTAGGGGTTCATTGGCAGACAAGAGACCAAGGAGCAGGATCACACTTTCCTTGCTCTACTCCACACTCTTCTGTGGCCAGAGGTTGGCCAGTGACCCCCGACAGTCTCAACCTGTCCTGGGAAGCCTTTTGGCCTGAGATCTTGACCCCAGAAAGTTCCCAGGGCAATGTCTAACTCAGTGTTCCCAAACTCCAGGCTTTCCTTATAAAGGTTCAGACTCCAAATGGAATTAAAGAAAAAAGTGAGTGAGAGTCAAACAGAGATGAGAGGGATAAGGGAACCAGGTGCCACAGTGGTGTCCCTTGTCCTGGTGGGGGCTCTATGCTGTGCCCACTTCATTCTCTGGGTCTCCAGGAGAGGTAGCACCCTCCCCCACAAAGCATCTGCTTGTCAGTTCCACACACTGCTATGACCTCAGGCCACCGTGTCTTTGGAGACATAGGAGGAATCTGTCGCCTCCTCCTCTGTCTTCAACTACATAGGACCTACTAGCAGTGCCTAACGCCATATCTCTTTTGAGGGTACTAAAACGCCAGGCTCCCACAGAGACATAAGTAGACACCGCATGTCAGAGACATCGCATGCTATCAGAAATGCCACCTGTCACCAGAGACACCACCTGTCTGGTCCAACAGTGATGCTATCTGCCTTTATTCGCCACCCTCCCTGTAGGGAACCTGCTGTACACTGCTCCCTTCATGTGAGGCCCCTGGGGAAATCCAAACCACTCCTCAGAAAGAATAAAACATCTGTTTTAATCGCCCGGTAAAATACATTGCAAATCGTTAGTATCTTATAAACAGAAACATTAAGTTACAAATCCACATTTAGAACAAGCTCAGTGCAGCCTAACCGCTGTGTCCAAAGTCTTTTTTTTTAATCCTCCATTTCTGTGACAACCAAGACTGTTATGTTTTCTAGATGAAGCGTGAACTTCCCAACAAGGACAAAGAGAAAACCGGCACTGGAAGGCGTGGTTGTGTCCTTCAGCAACATGTGCCCACAGATGAGCGCCTCTCTGCCGGCCTGTGGAGATGCTGTGTCGGGGACGAGGCTCCAGAAGCTCGGTGGGGTCAAGCAGATGCGGTCCGTCTTGTCTGTTCCGGGACCCTCCCACCCGATTAAAAGTATGTCTAGACATTGCCATGTGTAGCCTGCTGGGCCCACAGAGACACGGGCATGTGAAATAGCGTGTTTGGCCTTTATTGCTGATGATGCAGCCCCAAGCCCAGGTCTCTGTCCCTCAGGACCCTTTGGCTCTGTGAGAAAACAAATACTGTTCCCTTAGGATCTCCCTGTGCCATCCCCTTTAATGCATATAGGTGTTGACGTTCCAAATTGCCTTATATCAAAATGCTATTTAAAAACAGTCCTTTAAAAACATTAAGAAAAAACAGCTTGAAAAATGAACATTTTAAAAGTCTTTCCCAAACTTCCACCGGGGTAGCAAGCATGTGGATTCTAGTTTAAAAACTGACCCAGCCTCCAGACATGTGCCCAAACTGAGGGTTGAGCCACCTAGCGAAGACTGGTCCCACAGCCCTCCCTCCCCATGTCCCCAAAGATCAAAGGCTTCCTGTGCCATCCTGTCCATCCCAGCCACAAAACGCCCCTTTAGCCAGGGACAAACCATCACAGAAGGCTGGCTGCCTGCTGGCTGCCAGGAAAATGCTACTTCTAACATCCCAAACAGGGACTAAGTAGAACAAGGAGTAAGTAGGGTTTCTAGGGCTAGCGCCAGACTGCTACACATATGCAGAGCCACAGAGCTCGGCAGGCGAAGAACAAGAGACAGCGTACACTAGAGAAGGTGCCATGAATGAACCAGCCGTGCCTCTGAGAGGAGAGACTGGGCCATGAGGAACGGGCTTAGACACAGTCCACACTTCCCTAATATTTCACAGACCCCTGGGTCCCCATAAAAACCAAAGTAGTAAAAAAGACAAATGGTCATACGTTCCAGAACGGCTCAGACCACCTGCGCTGGCAGCCAAGGAAAGCGCACAGCCCAGGCAACCGTTCCTGCTGGGGAAGAGCATGCTTGGCTCGCAGTGGCGCCATCAGCTTGGGAGGACCTGTGGGAACCGGTGAACATGGTTCCTCTCCATGTTTGTGCTCCGTCTTCTCCTTTCTTCTGCTTTTGCAGGTTGTGGGTTTGTTTCCTGGTGCAGCTCAGCAGCACACTCAGGGAGACGCCATGACTTTAAATGGAATGGGTGGAGATCTCAGACTGTTGCCTGATGTAGTTCTGGAAGCTCTTGTCTCCAATAGGGTGCTCCCTGGAGAGGGAGCAGAGAGGAGAAAGTAAGGCTCCACTCCCAACACCCCAACAACCACTGTACCTTTAGTAGCCCTTGCATTTGTCACCGTAACACACACACACACACACACACACACATACACACACACACAGATACGGAAAATGTGGATCCACAAACAGAGCCGGTGCTGCCTTGAGTGTGGTTTCTCCTGTGCATGGCATATCCCACATGATGTACATGTGTAGATGTCATGTGTGATTACATGGAGTACATTTAGAACATGCATACTATACACACATACATGTGGGCTGTGCATTCTAACCACGTGTGGCAGATGCACACAGATGTATGCATGTGCCACTGTGGACATATGTGTGCTGTGTGCACACATGTGTACTGCACAGAGTAAGCAGCCCTTGAAGCATGTGCACATGCATATGGTACATGCGTGGGAGGCCATGGTTCTGTCCTCTCATGTTCTGGTGAATGCTCTGTGCTGGGACAGAGCCTGGAGCACTGTGGGTGCCTGGTGACTGTTGCTCCATGGAGAGCACACACCTCACCCCCCTCCATGAGAAATGGAATCACGCTTCTCACTTTCCTCAGCCTGTGAGGCTGGCACACATGTTTAACCCCAGCAGAGCACTATCTCCAGCAGGGAAATGTGGGCGCCACCACAGGTGTGTCTGAAAGCATCTGGTAGGATGAGGAGACTAGATGCGGGTCAGCACAGACATGTCTGAGACCAGGGCCAGCAGACGCTGACGTTTAGTCCCATAAACACCTGGGGGAGTCAGGACATGGGCCATGGCCACCTCCAAGGGTCCCAGTGCAGATGGGACTGGGCACTGTTACTGCCCCTGAGCACCGATACGATCTTTCCCTGGAAGAAGGGTACTGGTAGAGGGAGGGTATGAAAGCTTCTGGGCTCCCTGTGGTCACCCACCCAATAAGGGCTATGCCATGGGCACTTCCAGAGAAGTCCCGGACGGCCTGAGCCTTTGTGGACCTGAACTTGGCCTTCTCCTACTCTACATCGACAGAGCTTGACCTGACTAGGGTCATATGGCCACAGTTGGACAGCCTGGATGTCTCTGCCTGGCTTGAGTCCCCCACCTATACACCCCTCCCGCCTCAAGAAGGGACAAGAATGTGGTTAGTCAGTGACCCTGCACCCAGAGCCTCCGTGGCCTGGGAAGATGGCAGAGGATGTGTGTAATGCCGGACGGGGCTGGGCCCAGGCTGGGAGGCTAATGGGAAGGTGCTGCCTCCCTGTGCACCAGGGAGCAGAGCTAGACACCTGCTCTAAAAGAGACAGCAGGCAAAGAGAAGCCCAGGTCACTGAACTCCATGGAGCCCCAGGACCCTCGGCATGAGGCAGGTGTTCACTGAGGGTCCAGATCTCTCCATCCACCCCCATGACCTGGGGCCCCATTCCCCCAGCACTCACTGGCTCCCGTATCTCGTCTTCTTGAACTTGTCCCTCCTGTACTGCGCGTGCTCCTGTTCAAGGGTCCCCACCCCAGCGATGACCTGCTTCAGTGTCTTGTAGGTCTCCTGGGGGTCGTCAATGATGAATGTGGAGTATTCCTCCTGCTCAGGGCCATCGTACACAGACTTGCTGCCACAGGCCTCTGCCACGGAGTGGGAGAGGGGCAGGAGAGTGTCAGCATGGGGTGTGTAGTCCACGGCTCTGCTTCCCCTAGCCCTGTGTCTGCATGTCTACAGAGATTATTACTCCAGTGAGCTCCTCAGAGCAAGCCCTGCCTCACAAGGGTACCCCGCTTTTAAAAATAGAAATGGGGCTACTTCCAGGATCAAGCACTGCCCAGGCTGGAGGAGCTCTGGGTGGGCTGTTATGGCCGAGGGTTCTCCAGTTTGCATTCGAAGACCTCATATCACAAGCGGCCATACTGTCTCCAGCCGACCTCACAGGGGTGAGCTTCACATGCAGCTACTGCCAGCCAGCCAGGTCGGGAATGGTGTCCACACCCACACACCGAGCTTGGCTGTGTGGGGGACTATCAGGACCAACTTCCATTCTACGGGGTACAGAGTCTGGCACATGTCACTCACCAGAGGCTTCTGGCCAGCTGTGAGGACAGCAGGACAGAAGGAAGGCCTGATGACAGCACCAAGGACCTCTGCTCTCATCTTCTCCCAGGATGCATCCTAGTCACCCCCACTGAAGCCACGCCACCACCTCTGGCCATCAATAAGGATCATCCAAGCACCAAGCCACCCTTGCTGTCCCCACCTGACCCTAAATGCCTGAGTTGGCATATTTCTCTATCTCACTGTCACAAAGACAGACAGACACATACCCAGACTAGGCATTCAAGCCCTACAATTCTGCATATGTCAGGGAATGAGAGTTTGCTTTCATTCAAAGTTATATGTTGAAGTCTTTTCTTTTGCTTGTTTTATTTTGTGTGTGTGGTATGTGTTTTTTTTTTAATTTGTTTTGTTTTATTTTTTCTGAAACAGGGTTTCTCTGTAGCTTTGGAACCTGTCCTGGAACTAGCTCTTGTAGACCAGGCTGGTCTTGAACTCAGAGATCCTCCTGTCCTGCTTCTGCCTCCCAAGTGCTGGGATTAAAGGCGTGCACCACCACCACCTGGCTTTTTAACTTGGTTGGTTTTTTGAGCTAGAGTCTTGCTGTATAGCCTGGATGGCCTCCACGCAGTATGTAAATCAGGATGACCTTGAACTTTCTGGGGTTCCCCCTGCTTCTGTCTATTGGGTGACTGGCTTATGTACGAAGTGCAGTATTGGAATGGGGTCAGTGGAGCCCCTGTGGATGGAGCTAGTTCCTCTGTAAAAAGAGGGTTCTCCCACACCTGAGGGCATGTAGAAGTCAGTCTGCAACCAGAACAGCTCCCCTCTCTCCCATCCCCTCCCTTCCCCTCCAAAGAACCAGCAGTGTGCTGTCTGGATTACAGACGCCCAGCCCCCAGAGCAGTGAGAAGGGAGTCACAGTCACCATGACCACAAATGACCAATGCAACCATCCAAAGCTACCAAGGGAGAAGAGAGGCTGGGAGAGCTACCCAACGGTACCAAGTGGCTCTGGACCCGGATAGCAGAGGCTGGCAGCTGCCAGGAACAGTGTGGGATAGGTGCTTATGGGCAGGGGAGGACAGTGGCAGGGGCATGTTCTTGGAACACCAAGAAGACAACGGGAAGAGAATGACAGCCAAAGGAAGCCATTCTGCTCATGTCTCACACAGAGACCAGAAAGGAATGACAAGTGCAGAGAGAAGGTGATCTTTGTTGTAAGGGGACAGTGAACTCCACTGAACTGGGTTTGCGGTCTGTTGCTCTGATGACACAGCTGTTGTTTCTGAGTGAGGAGGACAGGGAACCGCACGCTGCTCCTCACTGCTCATCATAACAGCGGCAGGAGAGAAGCCGGGCAACAGAATTGTTAAACAAAGAGGATTTGGGAAATGAAGAAGCATTTGGAACGGAGGGAAGGCTGAAGAGGCAGTGAACCCCCACCCAGCAAGATCAGTGTGCTGCAAGCTATGGACTCAGCCCTCATCTCAACAGAGCCGGGAAGGGGGGTGCAAAGCAGGGCTCACGAAACAGAAACTGCAGCAGGAACCAAGGGAAACCGTGAACCGGACAGGGCAAACCGGGCAAGGGAAACCGTGAACCAGATAGGCGAAGGAAGGCTGCACTTCTTGGCCCTACAGAATCGGACCTGAGAGCTACTGACTGTTGCTACCTATGCTTCTCAAGATGAGGAAAGAGGGCCCGAAAGGTGAATAGAAAAGGAGCAGGGACATCTACTCTTCAACACCCAAGAAGTCAGTCCCCAAGTCACATCACATACGGAATTCCTGACTGCATTATTAAACTGATTCCAAACCAGGAGAGGAAAAGATAAAACTGGCATAAACAAGAGCAAATCAAGTGGAAACAGGATCTGCTTGGAGTGAGGCTGGATGGCTATCTGTGTCAAAGAGACAGGACCAAATGTCATCAGGGAAGAGAGTGTCAGCGAGCTATTATCTAGACCAGATTGACCTGAGGTTCTCTGTGTGTGAGTGTAAATGTGTGTGTGAGTGTGTGTCTCTGTGTGAGTGTGTGTCTCTCTGTGTGTAAGTGCATGTTTCTCTCTGTGTGTGATTGCATTGTGTCTCTGTGTGTATGTGTCTCTGTGTGTGAGCGAGCATGTGTGTATGTGTGCACGTGTGTGTGTGCACGTGTGTGTTGTTTATGGTAACTGAGGTGGGGAGAGCTGCCTACTATGAGGGACAGCATCCCCTTAGCAGTGAACTGTACGAGAAGAATTCACCGCTGTCTGCTCTGAGCTGTGGATGTAATGTGGTTAGGTGTTTCAAGTTCCTGCTGCCTTAATTTTCCCCAATAATGGGCTGTAATCTGGAACTGTAAGATAAATAAATACTTAAATTGCCTTTTCAGGGCATTTAATCATAGCAACAGGAAAGGAAACCAAGACACTTGTTAAGCCAAGTGTTCAGGGAACTGTACTGTGTTTGCAGATGTCAGCAAGACCACTGGCCCGTCTATAAAGTGAGAGGTAAACTATGTGCAGAAAATGAGCAGCCACACAGACACCTTTACTAACAGACCCTCTGTTATCATCTGCAATGAGACTGAGGGGCTGGTCCAGCCTCAGAGCTCTGACTCAAGTGAGTGTGGCATTTGAAGGCCGGGTGGTGAGATAATCTTAGAGATCCAGGCTGACAGCGGCATGCACAAGGACCACAAGACACATGCAGCCGCCGTCTGCTCTGTGGACACAAATCAGAGCGAACTCTGGCCTCTGAGCTTGCTTTGGGGACAGTATGGAGACACTGTCCCTTTTGCTGATCCATGAAGAACGAAGGCTTCTCATTGGATGGTTGTGTATGAATGAGATGCTGGTACCGGCTCTACAGAAGTCATCCCTCTCCATTTCCCCTGATGGGTAGATGGACAATTGGCTTGCTGAGGGACACGGCACTGTGAGCAGTGCCAACAGTCCTCCACAGGGACTCTTTTTCACTCCCTCTGCATGCTGACCTTAGCTCAGGACTGCAGATGTATGTTGGCCTCCAGGACTGAGTGCAGCATGGAGCTTTACTGGGTCACCAAACTTCAGAAGGTACATGTGGGTTGACCAGAGAGGAGACCATGTCATCAGAGGACAAGGAAGTTGCTTGGGGTTTGAGCAACACAGCATCTAGCTGACAAAACAAGCTGAGGCTCATTGAGGAAGGGGCTTTTTTTTATTAGATGGGAATAAGTCCCAAAGGAGGAAGAAGGGACTTGTCTAATAGAAATGGAGGGCCTCAAAGCATTAGAACACCCCAGCACAATGTGCAGAGAGTGAGAGACTTTGGAACACTTAGTCAGGATATCTTCACTAAACCCCTCCCCTCAGAGCTTAGGGAGCTATGCAGAGGAGGAGGTGGAGAGATCACAAGAGCCAGAGGGGATGGAGGACACCAAGGAAAGTGTCTTCTAGACACGACAGGACTAATGCTTCCCTATTGACCAACAGTGTTTTATAATTAATATAGCCTCCTGTGTGTTCATTTGGGACTCTGGAACCAGGCTGGCAGGGGGAAAAACCAAAGTGGCAGGCAAGGAGAAGACTTCACCCTACAGGTGACAAAACAGCAGATATTTGAAACATGCAGTATGCCTGGAGCTGCCAGGCATGTGGCATACTCACGTGTGTCCACACAGTCATGTGCATACCCACATGTGTGCATGCATATGTAGCACATGTACACATGCATGCACACTCATGCACCCCTTTCTAGAAAGCACGAAATCCTTTGTTGGTGTAGACGTTACTAAGAAGGACTAAAGAACATCGAAGCTCACAGTTTGCGTGTTAAATTCTATCTGATTATGTCAGAGCACCCCATGGCTAAACCTCTCTCCTACCAATTGCTCTTTAACCCTCACAGACACCCAAGGGCAACACGGAACCCCAGAGGCTCTGCAGGATCCTTTCTGCAGTGACTCACCCAAATTCACAACTCCCCATGGTTAGTGCCCAGGGCCCATACTCACCCTGCATCTTTTCCAGCTTGCCCATGTACAGGTTAAAGAGAGAGTAGATGCGCTCTGTTTCACGGTCCCCATCAATGTCCAGCTGGATGTTTGCTGGGAGCCCGCTGTCCAAACACAGCAAGTACAAAACAGTGAGTGCAACGTCTTAAACACTACTGTGTGTGTGTGTGTGTGTGCGTGTGTGAGAAATAGAGAGAGAGACAGAGAGAGAGAGAGAGAGAACTGAATTGGACATGGTATGATATGAGAAATGACTATGAGAGAAAAGGTCTTTTTTGGGGCACACAGGGTAGGAATAACCTAGATGAACCCCACACTCCATGAGTCCTGTCATCCTTGAAGGCTGGGGCTCTGGCTCCTGTCCCAGCCTAAAGATGTAGGAAACCCTTGATCTCACACCTGAGAGCCTGACAAGCCCCCCCCCCCCCCCCCAGCCTCAGGCTGTACACTAATGAATCTGGGCACAATGACTCTAAGTCTCTGGGAGGATTCAATGACAGCCTGAAGGGTGATTGACCTTGACCTTGTATATCGCTTCACTTCAGGACTTGTCACACAAGACTTTCATTGCTTCCTTTATGTGGACAAGCTCCTTAAGAGTTGAACAAGGGGCGCTACCAATCTTCACGGCACTAGGCTGCCTCCAGGATTGGCAGAGTTGATCATCGCAGGAGGCCCAGCTGACCACAGGGCCAGGAAGGCAATGGCCTGCCTCAGTTTCCAGGAAGGGGATGGGCGCAGTAGTCCAAGTAGAGAAGCCAGGGTGAGGCACATGTGGGCTGAGGGTGTGCTCAGGGATACGCAGGCCACTCACGCCCTTTGTCGAAGAGACAGACCACCCTGCCCTGGGTCCACTGCTCGAGACCCTCCACCAGCCCCAAAGACACCTCTGCCCCCAGGCAGGAGACGGAGAGGAACTTGGAAGGCTTGCAGATCCCACCAGCCTATGCAGAGCCTTCCAGAGGACCACACCAAGGGCTCCCTCAGGAGCAGCTCTGGGTGTGTGGTTTTGGTTTGGTGCATCTTTGTTCAGTATCTTAGCTGACTCGCCTTACACAGTGCCAAGGCTAACAGCTGTTCCTGGCCGGATGGGGCTGCGGAGCCATGGACCCACCCTGTGCAGGGAGTACAGCCAGCAGCGGTGTCTGAGGAGGCCCTGCAGCAAAGCCAGTGGCCATTCAGGTAGGCAGACGGGTGGTACACGGTGAGACGCTTCTGGTTACACTGGCTCACTTTGGTGAGGATGTCGATCCAGTCCTTGGCTTCCACACAGTTGTTGGCCTGGATGTACAGGGCACGCTCTGGCTGGATAACTTGGAACATCTGAACAGAGAATGGGGTCAGGGGCTGCTAGCCCAACAGGTGCCAGGCCATTTGCTTAGCTTCTAGTGGGCTCTACCGCTGGGCCAGTTTGAGAAGGAGGTGGGATGAAGAGTCCCCAGGCAGCAGGGCCCCCAGGCAGCAGGGCCCCCAGGCGGCAGGGCCCCCAGGTGGCAGGGTCCCCAGATAGCAGGGCCCCAGGTGGCAGGGCCCCAGGTGGCAGGGTCCCCAGATAGCAGGGCCCCAGGTGGCAGGGCCCCAGGTGGCAGGGTCCCCAGATAGCAGGGCCCCAGGTGGCAGGGTCCCCAGGCGGCAGGGTCCCCAGGCGGCAGGGCCCCCAGGTGGCAGGGTCCCCAGGCGGCAGGCCCCCAGGTGGCAGCGCCCCCAGGTGGCAGGGCCCCCAGATGGCAGGGCCCCCAGGCGGCAGGGCCCCAGGTGGCAGGGCCCCCAGATGGCAGGGCCCCCAAGCTTGGATGTGCAGGGCAGTGGGGGAGGGCACATCCCAACAGTGGATGCGGACAGGGAGGAGGCAGGGCAGCCCCCCCGGGGTTGGAGCTGGGCCATCACTCACATTCTTCATTCGGAAGGACTCCTCCTCTAGCCTCTCCACGGCCAAGATGTTCTCGATGGGGATGCTGCAAAGGGGCTGGTCACCTACAGCAAAGGAGGTGGCAAAGTTGGGCTCAGTTGCACAGCACGTCCCAAGGGTGAGGCCCCCCACGGCCCAGGGCCTGCAAAGCCACAGTAGAGGGCTCTCGGCTGTGTCTTCCTGAAGGTTGGACAAATGCGAAGAGCGTGGAGGTGGAGGTGGGGTAGCCATGGGGGACTCAGCGCAGCAGCGACACAAAGGCAGGACCTGGGCCCTGTTCTCACATGAGATAAAGTGCCTCGTGTCCACAGGGACATGGCCCACACTGTCTCCAGCGCTGCAGCACACTAGCCAGTTCAGATCTAGGGCTGGCAGGGCTGCTGCTCTATCCCTGTGACTGGAACCCGGGACTCTGAGGTCCTCGCCTGAGGAGGCACGGAGACGCCTGGCTAAGCAGGTCTTCCCGGAGGGAAGCACAGGCACGCTGCTGCCAGAGCCAAGGCCCCCGTCCCCTCTGCTGAATCACCACCCTGAGGCTCTGCAGCCTACACAGGAGCAGGGAAGAAAGACACCTTCACTCAGCCTCAGACGGAGGAGTTAGGTGTCCCCTGTGCTGCTAACTGGGGAGCCTCCTGTCATGCCGGGCCCCGGGCGAAGGGGTGGAGAAACCTGTTACCTTTGCTTTTCTGGTAGGTGAACTCGTGGTTCGTCAGGCGAAACCACCTCTTCTTGAAATTCTTCATCCCAAATCGTTTCCTTCCTTGGGCCCGCTTAATCATGAACCTGTCACAGAGGGAGCATGGCACTCAGTGACTGTTCTCAAGTCAGGGCCTGAGCTACCTCCAGATGCGCAACCATAATACTCTCCACTCTCATAAGGCATGGGTGGGCAGTGGCACCGGAGCCCTGGCGTTTCATGTCCTTGGGCTAACGCTGGAGTTGAAGGGCACACGCTCTTGGATTTTATCTTTTGAACAGTTTTGCCTCTTACTAGTACTTCCTTAGAAAACACAATGTTCTTTGACCTGTAAACACATGGAATCTGTGTAAAGTCAAAGAACACAGCATCCCTTGTAATGTTGAACTTTACATATACAGGAGCACGCGTGTGCAGCACTGGATGACTATGGAGGAGCACGCGTGTGCAGCACTGGATGACTATGGAGGAGCACGCGTGTGCAGCACTGGATAACTATGGAGGAGCACGCGTGTGCAGCACTGGATGACTATGGAGGAGCACGCGTGTGCAGCACTGGATGACTATGGAGGAGCACGCGTGTGCAGCACTGGATGACTATGGAGGAGCACGCGTGTGCAGCACTGGATGACTATGGAGGAGCATGCGTGGGCAGCACTGGATGACTCTATGGAGGAGCACGCGTGTGCAGCACTGGATGACTCTATGGAGGAGCACGCGTGTGCAGCACTGGATGACTATGGAGGAGCACGCGTGTGCAGCACTGGATGACTATGGAGGAGCACGCGTGTGCAGCACTGGATGACTATGGAGGAGCACGCGTGTGCAGCACTGGATGACTATGGAGGAGCACGCGTGTGCAGCACTGGATGACTATGGAGGAGCACGCGTGTGCAGCACTGGATGACTATGGAGGAGCATCTGTGGATCCCTTACAAAAGGATTCATAAATCTTGCTCAGTTCTTGACCCACGTACCACATGCACAAGTGGCTTTTTCTAACTGTCACCTGGTTTTCCTCAGGGGTGGGGGAAGAGGCAGTGATCGCTGCTGGAGGCTACAATAAGGGCCCCTGGCCTCACATGAGCAGGGCTAACTTAACTCAGCAAATAAGCTTAAGCGTGCAAAGTCGACCTCACAGTTCTGTGTTGGCCAGTAACGGACTGGGGAATGTTTTGACTGGAGTCCAAGCGCAGCTAACGGTGTGGGCCTTTGTGGACATGGTTCCCTCCACGAGTGGATGCCGGTGACTAGTAGGACAGGGTGAGAAGTGACAGGCCAGTCTCCAGGATGACACTGCATCTAAGCATGTAGAGCTGCGTGTGGTCTGAGGACATGTCCCAGAAGGGGAACAGGTAGTGCTTCAGCGTGGGGTAAAGGCCCGAAACCTCGGCATGAAGAACTGGGGAAATTCTAGTGGTGTGTTGGCAGAGCGGGGGAGGCTGCCCCACCCCTGCAATGGCTGGTTAACCCCGAAAGTCTGTTACCATCACTGTAAGGTCTGCAAGACCCGTGCACTCTGGGCCAAGTTAAGGGTTATGAGACAAAGCCTGTTGCTCTAGAGGCTGTGAATTAGATGCACGTCACATGGTGTCATGTGTGTAGTGTTGAACACCTGCTTAGGAAGAAGGTGACTTAAAGAAAGACACAGACACAGTTAGGGCAGCCTGATGGTGACCTGCAGACAGCTCAAGCCCCGGGGACACGGGCCTAGCTAGACACAGTCTCAGCTGGACACAGTCTCAACTGGGAACTCTGGGAATCGGGACACAGAGCCGGGTCATGGGAACTAGGCACGCCTGTCAAAGTTCATGCAAACAAGGGCAGGACGCATTCCCAGTCGCCCTCAGGCATGCCCATGGGGTGGAAACATGAGGTGGAGAAGGAGGTCAACTGTAGGGTGAGCTGTCTGCCCGTAAGGGCGGGGAAAGGGACATTTAGCACAGGTGAAGACGAAAGGAGGGGAAAGAGAAAAAAACCTCTCTCTCTTCTGTCTGGAAGCTGCCACGCTTTCGGTCCCCTCATCTTGTATGTGAAGAAATACGTTATGTTCCATATCGCATTGACCTCCCTCCTCAGTCAACCACACAGCAGTCTCGAGCCCGAGACCCAATCCCTTACCCTTCTTTAAGCAGGATGGGCTGCTCTATGCTCTTGGGGTCCCTTCTCCCTGATGACGAGATCAAATCCAGGAACTGAAGAGGGAGGAAATCAGAGCGTCAGAAGGGAAGCGCCTGGACAGAGTCTGATCCACCAGAACCCTAGCTGGGTGCTTAGACCTCCTCTGAACCCGGGGAGAGATATGGGGACGCGAGGCCCAATACAGCTGCGGGATCTGCTCTCGCCTCCAGAATAGGAGCCCAGTCCATTCCTCCAAGTCTTGTCCATCTGCTGTGACCTTGCCAAGGCTCTCACCAGGAGCCAGGTGCACACCAGGGACCCACCTCAGCTTCGTCGGCCTAACTCGGTTCTAGTGGTTCATCCTGAGGTACTTGGAGGGAGGGCTCTAGTGGTACATCCTGAGGTACATGGAGGGAGGGCTCTAGTGGTACATCCTGAAGCACTTGGGAGGGAAGGGGTTCTAGTGGTACATCCTGAGGTACATGGAGGGAGGGGGCTCTAGTGGTGCAATCTGAGGTACATGGAGGGAGGCCCCACTAGGTCTCCCTGGCCCCCAGCTTCGGTGTGTGACCTCTCCACTCCTTGGGTTCCTCCCATCAGTTGAAGGTGGCTCCCAGCTTCAGTTCCCTACTTCCCTTTCACTGCTCAGGACTTTACGATTTCTAAGAGAGAAGCTGTGCTGACTGCTTCTGAATGACAGACAGAAATCAAAGCCCAGCGTCCTGGGTGCCTGTGTGTCTACGCATGCATCAGGTCAGGGCTCAGGCAACACACCTCAGTGCTGACACACAGTCAATATTAGACCTGCGCGGACTGGTTTTGGTCAGCCCGACACAAGCCGAGACGTATCTGGGAAGAGAGACCCTCAACTGAGAAACCGCCTGCATCAGTTCACCTGTGGGCACGTCTGAAGGACACTTTCATGGCTAATGACTGATGCGGAGGGGCCCAGCCCACGGCAGGCAATGCCACCCGGGTAGGTGGTCTTGGGCAGTGTAAGAAAGCAAGCTGACTCCACAACTGATGGCCTCTGGAGGGGAAGGTCTCAATTCTGTTTGAGGGGCAGGGCGCTGAGAGTCTGACCGTGCTCCAGCGAGTGTATGGACAACACAAACTGGACTGGCTTTGTGAGATTCCCAAAGAACTGATAAAAACATTGTGTTGAAAACACAACGAAAAGTGAGTTGAGCAGGCTATGAAAAACGGCGTTCCCCTGTGGTGTCTGCTTCAGTCTCCGGCTCCAGGTTCGCTCAGTGAAAGACTGTGATATAGAAGTGTGCATCAAATAAATCCTTTCCTCCTCAAGGAAAGGGTTGTGGTTAATGTTTCATCATAGCAATAGAAAGTAACTTAATAGAAACCCTTTGGCACAGAAAACAGAAGGCAAGCCTCCATACTGGACTCTGAGGGGAGCCAGAGGTGAATTTTAGGGCAAGGAGGTTAGCCTGAGTTTAAGGGTGAGGTGGGTCCTGGCAATGACCATGGAGAGGGTGTGGGGACACTTACATTTTTTACGGCATCTGCGTACTTCTGCTCATTGAAGAATTCATAGAATGTTGCCATGTAGGACTCCTTAAAACTGGCCTGAAAAGAAACAAGTCATCTGCCGACAGCCACCAGCACCAATGCTCATGGCCAAGGACCAGAAAGCTGGACCACGCAGTGACAAGCCTAGGTAGGGTGCCACCGGGGAGGCGACGACAGGCCACACGGGTGAATGGTAAGCATGCAGCCCCACCTAGAGGCGTCTGCATGAAGCTGGGACTCGGAAGCACTAGCCACAGACGGTGCTGGGAGTCTGTCTATGTTGACGCCCCTGATGCAAAGCACATGTCACTCTTTCCACACCTGGGCAGCGCAGTGATGGGCTACAAACTAGATACAGATGTGGTCCCAGCAGCCTAGGGCTAGCAGCATGGATCGAAGCAAAGCCAGGTCTGTAGGAACAGGAGTCCAGGGCAGGCCAGAGACCTCAGCACCAACCCCTGGTCTGGGACAAGTGATGAGGAAGGGAAAATGCAGATTTGTGACCAAAGGGGTAAGAGGGGCTTGGCCTCTGCCGCCCAGGATGTAGAGGCTGCAGATGGGTGAATGGCAGCTGCAGACAAACCCTAGGTTTACTCCTATAGCACCAGCAGCCAAGGCCAATACCACGGGTCTGTCCTACTACAGCTAGGTTTCCTGGGGCAACGCTGAGGGCGCTCAGCTATCTTGTCCACTTAAAGAGTCAGATGGGGTTGGCCTGCTCGCCACTATGGCTGGCGAATCTCCCCCACAATGCCTGGGAAGGGTGGGGGCAGCAGGAAGGGCCGGGTTGGGAACTTTAGGAGCTGGGAGATGGACGCCGGCTTTGATTCTTTTCGCTATCCCATAGTTGATGAACACAACCTCCCCTATGTGCAAAACATTTCATTTATAGCTTCTGAAGAGGAAAAAAGGCCAATAGCCCCGTGTTCATAAGCAAATGAGATGAGCGTAGACTCACAGACTTGGACTTGGACAAGCTGCCGAGAGTTTGGATGGTCTTTGAGATGAGTGTCAGGGTCCTAGAGGTCTGTGGATCCTGAGGGGACAGGACAAGAGAAACGTGGGCTTTATTCGTTCTGCAGAAGATCAACTGTCAGTGCCAGAATAAGACAATAAAACAAATGACACTGTCTCAACCTTCCTGACACTGCGAACCTTTAATAACAGTTCCTCATGTTGTGGTGACCCCGGTCATAAAACTATCTTTGTAGCTGCTTCATAACTGTCATTTTATAACTGTTATCAATCGTAATGTAAATATCTATGTCGTAGGCGACTCTTGTGAGAGGACCATTGGATCCACAGGTTGAGAAGCACTAGTCTAAAACCTACCATGGTTGAAGATTCAGGGAGAGCTGCCTTGGCAGGGCCGGGCCTTGCCACACACCAGGAGCCCATTTTATCAAGTCACCAGCTTCCTGGCATTGCTAGGTGGGGGTGTCCCACAGCTGAGGACTCTGCCCGAGATGCCAGGGACCCTCTCAAGGTCAGGGCAATCCAGATCACGGCACCCTTAGTCAGGGTTCCGTAGCCCTGGCTAGGGACGCCTGCAGCTTTGACATGGCCTAGAGAGGCGAGAACCCCTAACAGGGGCTGCTCTGCACGCTGCCTCTGCCAGGCAACATACGGCATCCCAGAGGGAGGCTGTGTCCACCCAGACAGGGCTTGGCCACAGCATGTGCCCGTGAGTGATGCATGTAGATCTTAGGTGGTGGGAGAACAGTAGCAGAGATTCTCAGGGAAGCCCCTGCTCTGACCAGGGACTGTTATTTAGAACAGTGTCTCTGGGGTTGGAGAGATCGCTCAGTCGGTGCAGTGCTTGGTATGCGAGCATGAGTTTGATCCTTAGCACCCCCATGAAAAGGTGGAGCACGGAAGCATGCCCCTGGAATCCAAGCACTGAAGATGTGGAGACAGACGGATCCCTGGGGCTCACTGGCCAGTCAGGCTAGCTTTCAGGCGAGCTCCAGGTCCCAGTGAGGGACCCTGTCTCAAAAGGCACGATGGCGGTGCACGGAGAAAGATATCCGAGTTTGACCTGTGCACCACCCCAACACATACCCAGACATTCACAAACACAAAATGAGATAAGACAGTACTGACTCTCCCATCAGAGTCAAGAGGACGGCTCAACCCACCCTCTTGTTCACAAGCAGAAGCCTAGCTGGTTAAGGAAGCCATGCTCTTTAAGGAGGACTGGCCAGTTAAGGTGGACTGCCTAGGTGAGGACTGGACAGTTAAGGTGGACTGCCTAGGTGAGGACTGGACAGTTAAGGTGGACTGCCTAGGTGAGGACTGGACAGTTAAGGTGGACTGCCTAGGTGAGGACTGGACAGTTAAGGTGGACTGCCTAGGTGAGGACTGGACAGTTAAGGTGGACTGCCTAGGTGAGGACTGGTCAGTTAAGGTGGACTGCCTAGGTGAGGACTGGACAGTTAAGGTGGACTGCCTAGGTGAGGACTGGTCAGTTAAGGTGGACTGCCTAGGTGAGGACTGGACAGTTAAGGTGGACTGCCTAGGTGAGGACTGGACAGTTAAGGTGGACTGCCTAGGTGAGGACTGGACAGTTAAGGTGGACTGCCTAGGTGAGGACTGGACAGTTAAGGTGGACTGCCTAGGTGAGGACTGGACAGTTAAGGTGGACTGCCTAGGTGAGGACTGGACAGTTAAGGTGGACTGCCTAGGTGAGGACTGGACAGTTAAGGTGGACTGCCTAGGTGAGGACTGGACAGTTAAGGTGGACTGCCTAGGTGAGGACTGGACAGTTAAGGTGGACTGCCTAGGTGAGGACTGGACAGTTAAGGTGGACTGCCTAGGTGAGGACTGGACAGTTAAGGTGGACTGCCTAGGTGAGGACTGGACAGTTAAGGTGGACTGCCTAGGTGAGGACTGGACAGTTAAGGTGGACTGCCTAGGTGAGGACTGGACAGTTAAGGTGGACTGCCTAGGTGAGGACTGGTCAGTTAAGGTGGACTGCCTAGGTGAGGACTGGACAGTTAAGGTGGACTGCCTAGGTGAGGACTGGCTGGTTAAGGTGGACTGCCTAGGTGAGAAGGACCGGCTGTCTGGCTTACAGGACAACTCTGACAACTCACTGACCGTGTGGTGCGGTGTCAGTTGGAAGAGGTTTGGGGACAGGATGGCAGGAGCGAAGAACCTCAGGAAGATGAAGCTGCTCACGGCGGTGTACCTCACATCCAGGTCATCTGTAAGCAGACAGGACAGTTTCAGTCTGGGGCGGAAGCAATGACATATGGGTGGGTTCCGATCTTGCTCGGCAATTCTCAAAGGCCTCGCCAATGAGCCGGGCCTGGCTTAAGACTTATTTCCACCTCTCTGTGTTTCTGCATTTCTTTGCATCTCTTTCTTCAGTCTGTATGTCTGCAGGTCTCTGTCGCTTCTTTGTCTGTCTCGGCAGGACTGTGATATTTCTACATATTTCTTGCTGTCTCTGTCCCTCTGTGTCTGTCTCTCTATCTCCCTGTTTCTCTCAGTGTGTTACCGAGGACACAGTGGGGCAGCCGAGGGCCACAGATGTAACGTCTTCCACCAGGGTCTCCTGGGGACTCATTGCTGGGTGGTCTACTCCCATCTGGGGTGAGACGATTACTTTATTTTATTATTGGGGACTCCCTCCCTAGCCCTCTGAGGCCCGCAGTCCCACAGCTCTGGGGATGGAGCTGCCCAGGGTCGGCAGGACACACGCAGACTCATGTTTCCCAGAGGTTGGCCCCCAGATGCAGCTCCAGCCTGTGTGACGTAGTGATGGAGGCTCACACACTGTGATCCGCTTGGAGTGGTAGGTGTGGGACTGGAGGGGTGTGGCTGGGGCAGGGGTTGGGGCAGGGGAGCTCAACAGCACTGGGTACAGGGTTGGAGGAGGTAGGGGGCAGTCTGAGAGGTTTGGTCTGGTCTGCACAGGACAGGTGTTGGGTTCAGGGCCTATAGGGCCCAAGAAGTCCGAGGAATATCAGGGTGAAGGGAGGCTGCGATGAGGATAAGGTGTTGGGGGGGCATGCAGTTTAGGGAGGGCTGTGGGGAGGGCATTTCTGCTTCTCCAGGAGCTGGTGTAACTAAGGAAGTGGGTCACCAGGAAACCTTTTCCTAGATATTCACAGCATACAAAAGGACATCCCCCATCAGGTCTTGGTGAGGGAAAGGCCCCCAACGGGCTGGTTTTCTCAGTAATGCAGTAACTCAGAATTCATGACCCTAAGAAGCAAGTATTTGAAGGCAGTTCTGGGAGGACATGCTCACAGTACATGGTATTTCTTCCCAGAAACTGGGGAATTATGATCAAGATGGCTGAGTCCTCATGTCCCAGCTCAGGCCCTGGCAGCTCACCTTGGAAACGCTTGGCGGCTGCCTCCCGCAGGGAGAAGAAGATGTCACACATGACGGTGGGGCAGCTCACTCCAGACTTCGTGATGACAGTGAAGATGCGATCCACATACTGCCTCAGGCTCTCCTTTAAGAGTTGGGGGATTAGACCCAGAGTCTCCCCGGGGTCAAGACATCACCAGAGACATGGCCAGGGAGAGGGGAGTCCAGCCTCCCATGATATCTACTAACACACTCCTGGAGAGATCTGTATTGAGTGGCTACAGTGATCAACCCCTGGCTCTTTGTCTCAGCATCACGGAACATAGACGGAACTCACTAGGGTCCAAGGAACCTGCACTTCTGTTTAAGTGTGGACCTAAGGAAGCCGGACCTGTATGAAGGCGTAAGAAGACACTAACACGTGGGAGCCCCTGGAGCAACCTGACTTCACGTGGAGAGGTTTGCTTGTCCTGAGGTGAGAACCAGTGGAGTTCATGGGCCAGGTCATGGGGGTCACAGGTCAGGTCTGGGCCCTTGGGAGACAGTGGGAGCTGATGGAGCCTCTAAGAGGCAAGCATGTGGAGCGGGGGTAGACAGAGGCAAATAGTGGGGGTAGACAGGGGCAAATAGTGGGGGTAGACAGGGGCAATAGTGGGGGTAGACAGAGACAAGTGTGTGGAGCAGTGGTCAATAGGAGGTTAATAGGCATCTGCGCTGATAGCTCACATGGACTTGATACTGTACTCAGCATCAAGGGCCAGATAAGTGGTTTGGGGCCCAGTCATCCCCACCGTGCCTGAGATCTTCAAACGGTGTCTACACGGCTATTAGCAGAAACCCCCATCAGGAGACTGGCTTTGGAAGGTGTCCCAGAACAAAGCAGGTACCTTACCATGTTGTTCTCAAGGTTTTCACCGTCCTTCAACTTCACAGGGTCAATTTCACAGGACTTGTGGCTCTGGCAAATCTGGAAGAGCGTTAAGACGGTGCTGCCCAAGGTGGCAAGACAGGCCTGAAAGACGTTCTGAGGAAGCTAGCCCTCCGGGAGGCAGCTCCCATATTATAGGACGCTGGACAGCTGCAGGCATGGAGTAACTCTCAAGGTTTGGCTGCACTACCCATGGCTTAAAGACCAGGCTTGGCCCCACACAATCCCACAGAATCCCATGAGGGCCCATGGGACCCCACACAGTAGACAGCTTGCCCTACACGGCTGCTGGATGGAGCCAATGAAACAAGGAAGCACAGCCCCCTCTGCTCGACAGCCTGAGGGCATTTCCCCCAGACTTAGTTGCTTGATTTACTCATGAAGAGACACCTCAAAGCTTCAAGAGCATGTGTCCTCCCTAGTGTTCCCATGGTTCTGCTCATAGATAAACCGGTATTCTAGTCTAAGTTTTCACACATTGCAAAGAATGTGCTTGTCACAACCTGTCTTGCTAGCAAGAGAGTCCATTAGAATCATAGTAGGGGTGGAGCCAGAAGGAGCACTTTGGATACAAAGGACAGCTGAACCATAGACAGCGACAATCCAGGCTTCAGACAGTACAGGTCACAGCTGTAGCCCTTAGGGACAGCGGGATCCACAGCATGTGGGAAGGAGTCTGCCCCTGCCTACCATGTATGTCCTTCTGTCTGTAACAGTGAGATGTCTGTCTATCTATCTATCTATCTATCTATCTATCTATCTATCTATCACCTACCTATCATCTATCTACCTATATATCCATCACCTGTCTGTCTGTCTTCCATCCATCCACCCTTCCACCCACTGATTGATCTGAACGCACAGAGGATTCTGGAATATATATATATACAAAGTGTCCTTTAAGAAAGCTGAAACAGTGAGGCCCCTGTGGTGGCTGGGTACTCCTGTCTCTCACAGACGCCCTGATCACCATTACCAAGTGGCCAGGGCCACCTCACCTCCTCAATGGTGGGCTTCAGGGTCACATGGAGGTAGTGCATGCCCGCCAGCTTCATTGTCTCATCTATGCATTTAGATGTCAGCGAGTTTCCACGGAAGATGGTATTGGGGTCTCTGGAAAACAGCAAGGGGATGGTGTCTGCCTTAAGGCATGGAGGAAGAACAAAGTCTCCTCCGAGAGAGCCTGGTCCCTGGGTGGGGACATGGATGCTGGCAGATGTCTTACAGGAACTCAATGCCTGGGGCTCGGTGGGAAGTACCCCTATCTCAACAAGTTCTTTACTCCTGATATACAGGGCTGGTTGGACCCTGCCTCTACCCCTCTATGAAGGGTGCTTTTGGGAAGTCTTAGCTTTTTGCACCAAAGTCTCAGGCTGTACACAAAGCCAGGCACTAAGTGGCTTCCGACCACCATGTCACCTTCACTGGTTCATTCTTCATCAAGAGCGTCGAGACGAGGCTTGCAGTTCTGGGGGTGGGGAGCAGACCCCACCTTTTGACTCAGTAATGGGGCTCTCCAGGAAAACCAGGGTCTCATCAGGGCGGACAGAGCTAGTCCTTCAAGCCTTGGGGCCCAGTCCACCCCTCCCCCGCCCTCTCTGGATCTTCACAGAAATGTCGATTTCTGAAAGGACCTGTTAGAGGGGGATCAGAAACCCATTTGGCTCCTGAAGACCCTTGCTCGCCTCCAATGCTGTGCACAGACATGGGTTAAGGTGGCTGCTTTTACTGTCTCCCCACTGGGTGTGCAGGGGCCCAGCTTCCTATCGAGGGTACCGGTAGGCGGGGAGAGCAGCGAGGTCAAGCGGGACGTTCAAAGAACGGGAGTGGATCTCCGTATGGGGCCGGGTACCCGGGAAATAGCGGGAGGTGGGAGGGGGCTGGGCATGCAGGGGACGGGCAGCAGGGGGCGCTTACTGGGTCCTCTTCACCTCCGCGCTGGCGATGGCACTGATGAAGGGCACCACCCTGCCGTAGTGCAGCAGGAGCCGGACCAGTGGGATGGCTGCCTCTTGCTTATCTCTGCACACCTCGCCCAGGATGTGGGCTGCTGAGGCCGAGACAGGCTGGGCAGAGGGCAAGTGTGAGCAGCGGGCACTCGAGTAGCTGTACCCCGTCCATAGGTCAGTGCCCGATGCCTCCAGATCGCCACCCTAGCCCATGTGCACGGTAGCACGGGGGGAGGCACAGCGGAGAGCGACTCTTTCTGTGGCTGCCTCTCCTAAACGTCCCTCTTGGCAGAGAAACCCACACCTGATGAAAACCCGCGTTAAAAACCCTCCCGCGTGACCTTGCTGGCTACACTCTGCCCTCCCGCCAAACCCCCAAATCCAGCAGCACTGGGGTGGGAAAAGCGTGCGGACTGAGTAGGTCAGGCTCCTGAAGCTCTAACCGCACAGAAAAATGGGTGCAGGTAACCCAGGCACCGGGAATACGGTGGGGAAGGCTCAGTGGTGTGCTGTGCGCACACAGAGCCTGACAGGTGGGCTCCCCGGACAGGTTTGTGGAGATGGGCGTGGCCTTCACCGGGCCAACGTGGCTGGCACCCACCTCCACATCCGCAGACTTCAACAGCAGGTCGCGCAGCGGGCTGTAGTACTCGGAGGAGAAGACGTGGTCTTCTGTGTAAACGACATTTAGCCTCAGCGACCCCAAGTCATCTGGCTTCAGGCTTTTACTGCCATTGTCTCGGGGCTGGAGGAAGTACCTAGGAAGGAAGGACACGAACCCACAGGTAAGGGCAGGGTCCTCCCAGAGGCATTTCTAGGGGCAGACCCGCACTCTGCCCCTGCAAAGTCTGTGCTGTCCCGGGTGGGTCTCAGGCAGAAAGACAAGGCTCCAAGGCTGTGCTCTGGGATATCTCGGGGCACGGCCACCTGGCTGTTTCTGGCAGCAGGACCACAGACTTACAGGGAAGGGGAAGCTGAAGCATGAGGGATGAAGGAGGGGGGAGGAAAGAGAGGTGAGCTGTTGGAAAGCGACACAGACAGGAGTCTTTGTACACGAAGTGGGGACCATTTTAATACAAGTGTATGGTTTTCACAAGAGGGAGTTGGGCTGCGCTGGTGGTCAGTGGTCACTGAAGTATTTTCTCTCTCTCTCTCTCTCTCTCTCTCTCTCTCTCTCTCTCTCTCTCTCTCTCTCTCTCTCTCTCTCTCTCTCTCTCTCTCTCTCGGCTCACATTGGCTATCCCTCTCCACACAAATACTCCCAGCCAGGCAGCTTGTCATCTGCTGGGGTGGAGCCCTGTGTCCCATAACTTGGTCATGGAACTATCAGGGAGACCTACGTTAGAACCACCTTTGTAGAATTAGAAGTCAGTTTCCTGGTGGCAAGAGTAACACCTGGCATGGGACACTGACAACGGAATACTGCCAGTGGGACCCAGACAACAGGACACTGGACAGCAGGACGCTGGGCTCCATGTGCTTTCTATCTTTAAGAAATCAGTCATGGAATAAAATGAAGATATACTTCTGTTAAAGCCAGTGACTGGAGTAAACCAGAAATCAAGGCATGAGAAGCAGAAAGCAAGCTTTGTGAACATCTGGGTTGGCTCCAAGACACAGAAATTCTGTGTCTAAAAAGCCTATGAAGGCCCACGCACCCTGCAAACTGGTCCTGACCCAAGATGACCAGGAGAGCCACCCACAGCCAAGCCAGTCACTAGACTGTGCGGACACGCTCTCCAAGAAGAGGTCCGAAGCTGCTCTTAGTTCTAACGCTTGCTTTTAACTGGACCCTTTGCCAGTAGGTTCCCGGCACCACCGCCCTATGGCCACCTCTGTCCATCCGTAAGAACAGAAACCTACTGTAAGGACAGAAGCCAGGGCCACAAGCTAAGCAAGTGAGAGCAGGCAGAGGCAGGTGGGGTAAGGTCTGCAGAGCACGGAGCCCTTCATGTCTGAAGCTGTTTTGTACGCCCAGCCGTGTACCGTGAAATGCACACCTACCAGGCTTCATAAGAGCTAGAGTGTCGCAGCACTTTGAGGGGGATCCTCAGCTCCCCAAGAAACTCATCCCCAAACTTCAGGTTGCTGGCATTCCAGAGGTCAACCCTGGAAAAGATGAGCAAGTGCCATTCAGGTGGGGGATGGAAGGAGCCTGCTTTCCGGCGGGTCAAGGGATAAAGGCCTCCTGTTCTCAGAGAGCGTAGAGACTTTTACCAAGAGCAGGTGAGCCAGGCTGCACCGTGGGGCAGAGACTTTGACTCTCGGTGCAATGGACAAGGAGTGGGCAGGCAGGGTACCCTTGTCTAGGAACCAGCAAGGACCTCCAGACCAGTCTGGTGGAGGGGACTTCTGGGTGTCACTATTCATGGCAGAGCCAAATAACTGCTCCATTCTTGGATATGGCCTGGGTCCCTTCACCTAGGAGTAACCCAAGGGCCCTAAGCAGATGTTAGAGATGTGCTAAGGGCCCGAGGGCCGAGGCTCTGCCCCAGATTTACCATACTTTGATCTTCAAGCCCAGCACATCAAACAACTAAGGTGTCACCAGGCTAAGCAGCTGCCTACAGGGCCAAGTAGCAAGCCAGGGCAGATGTCCCACCACTGGAAGCCTGAGAGCACTGCTCCTAAAACATAACAGCCCTGCAGCCCTGCTCCTGTCTCCATCACGCACTAGACTGTGGGGGTGTGCGCCGTGATCAAGGGGTACCGTGCATCCACTGGAGGGCCTGCAGTTGGGTCCCAAGGAGTCACAGCTATGACGGTGCCGGTGCTTCTTGGGAGTATGGGCCAATCAGCGATGCCCTCTTCCCAAGAGAATGCTCTTTGTCCCCTCGGATTAGGGGCTGAAAAATGGCACCCGAGCAACAGTGGGTTGGGCGCACGGCACCGGACAGCACTAAATACTCAGCCGGGTTCATGGCCAGAGAGCTGAAAGTCTCTACCATACCTTGAGTGTGGGGCATTGCTACGGAAGAGGATGCTTCTAGAAGACTGGGTGAATCTTTCTGTCATCTTTGCCAGTCCTAAAGAGCACACCCATATGACCAAGAGGGAGGAAGCTTCACTGAGAACATATGTATGTTGGAACCATGAGGGCTGCTGGTGTCTCCCACCCCAATGTTGGAGGCTCCTGCTGGCAAGTTTGATCATTTGATGGCCAGCATGTTCCCCAAACAACTTAGATGGATTTAGGAATCCACAGGGGGAGGACATGGTGCATACTAACCTTTACAGGAGACTTGGTTTCTATAGCAACAGAGCAGGAAGACCCATACAGGATCCACATGGTACCCAGAAAGATCAGTAACATCAGAGGAGATGGGCTCTACAGGGGTTGCCAAAGCCTCAGGGACTCAAATGAGACTGCTCAGAAAATAGCCTGGAGGAAGAGACCCACCGGATGCCAGCAGGCTTTCCCACGGTACCAGTGAGAAGACAGCTCCCATGGTTTCTAAAACTGATCCGAGATCTGAGGGTAGCTAGTAATGTGACCCCCAAACAGCTGTGGCTGTGATTGCCATGGCTACCTCAACAATTTGGGGGATGGAGCCTGTTTAAGCGATACCGCTCCTAACTTGGCTATCAAACTCTGAGCAACTCACCGAATTTCAAGTTTGTCTACGTCTTCCTCCTCAAAGTCAAAGTGGGACTTTTTGCTGTAGCTGCAGGGTCTGGTCACCTGGAGTCAGAAGGGGATAAATAATATCAGACACATCTGCCAGAAAACTTGGCATCCCACAACCCAAGGAAGGACCATGCAACTTGCCCATAAGAATAGACCCGTGTGGGGGGGGGGGGGTGTGGGGGTGTGGGGGGGGTGGGGTGAGGGTTTCTAGACTAGGACCTTGCCCTGAGGTCACATTAAACCATGGCAGGAACTGATTTCTCAAGATGCAGCAGGAACATGTGCAGCTTTTTCCATCTCTAAACTGCCCATTGAGTTCATGACCTCGCAGGCCCCCAAGGCCTCTGGTCCTAATGTCATGAGACAGGAAGCCAGACCCACAGGACAGTAACCTGAGTTTTCATAGTTTCCTTTTTACCCACAAGAAAGTATGGACGATGCCCCGCCCCCAACACACACAGTAGGTCCTGCAATAGGGACCAGTCATAACTCTTCTGGCGGCTGGACCTGTCTTCCAACCTTAGCAAGAAGTTTTGGAGTGTTTACACCCTGAGAGAAGTCAGAAAACTGAACGGTAGCTTAGAACGGCTGAGCTACTGCAATGTATCAGGTAGAGGAGGGCTGATGGTGTATCCTGGCAGAATGTTTGCCCAGCACGCACAAAGTAATGGGCTCCACCCCAGCACCATATTAACATGGCCCAATGACTCGTGCCTATAACCACAGCACTCAGAAGGCGGAGGCAGGAGGATCAGAAGTTCAAAGTCTCCTCAGCCATATAGTGAGTTCGAAGCCAGCCTGAGATACTCAGGACCCTATCTAAAACAAATAATCAGGGGCGACTGGAATTCAGGCTCAGAGTAATGGCCAGGGAGTTGGCTCTGCTTTGACCACAGGAGTGTACAAACGATGCTGCCTCACTCGGTCCTTGGCAAGGGTTGGGGGAGGCTTTCTGCTCCAAACCCTAATCTAGAACTTGACATGCATGTTCCTTAACCCGCGTGCTTTGGCTTACTGGATAATGAGGCAATGGTGAACGCCAACGCCACCTGCCTCCCTCCTGAACACCACACCTGTCAACACACCTGAGACACGGTCATCGTCCTACGCCAACCTGTCCTGATGCCACTTTGTCCCTATTGCCTCTTTGACTTCCCACTCAGGATGGAGGTACAGCCCACAGTGATTCTCAGGGAAGCATGCCCCAGGCAGGCTCCAGGCTTCCCGTCACTCTCCCCAGCGAGGAGGAGCTCAGGTAAGCCTAGGGAGAAAGCCATCTGGAAGCTACCTTCTACTAAAACCCATGCCCGGTGAGAGGTTACACAGTCAGCCAGGCAGTGTACTTTCTTCCCAAGGCCCACCCCCGCCCCCAAGCCTGTCCCCAACTTCAGCCAACCAGTGACAAAAAACCCTGGCAAGTCTTGTAAACCGGGTGTGGCTGCTGACTCATAGGGCTGACAGACAGCAGCACCTCGAGTCTGGGTCTGGGAGGAGCAGGGACCCCACCTGCCTTTGGAAGTCTGGTGAGCAACCCGCACCATGGTTCTCAAGCTTCTCCGCGACACTGAGCTAACCCAATGGGCTGGAACTCACGCCTTTAGCAAGTAATTAGACATGCACAGCCCAGAGACGCAGGGTCTTCCATAGTAGAAACAGGCGAGGAATGAGGTTGTTACCAGAGGTGTCACAGGAGTCCGTCCGCACTCAAGCCATATTGTAACAGCCCAGTGAAGCCACTTTGGGCACCCAGACAAGGACAGGCATCCCCGGCTTTGGTGTTCAATTCCTACTAAACTCTCACACTTTCTGACCACACGTTCATGGCTCCTGGGAGAGCCTGCTGAGGCCCCAGTGCCGTCCCCCTCCCCGTGATGTCTTCACCTGCCTTTATGGCAAGGGTTTCCTAGCCTTGCAGAGCACTGCTACTCCCCTCCACCCCCACCCCTGCACCCTCCAGGCCGCAGACATGCCTTCAGGCTCTGACTGCCTGATTCCACTGCACTCTTATTCATGAAGGTTCCCAGAGCCCCCGCAGCTCTGACAGTAACAGTGTCAGGTTGGGAGCCCTGCTCAGGCTATTCAGCATTCCACACATGAGAAGCCCTGCCCTCCTCGGCCGCACAGCAGGACTCTGTGCCACCCAAGTTGGGTGGCTTTGGTGTTTCAATTTAGTAAGCGCGTTTATGTGTCTGCTTTATAATGTGTGTACTTGCGTGTGTGCAGGCCAAAAGCTGATGTAGGACACTCTTTCCTCAACCACTCCCCACCTTTATTTTCTGACAGGGTCTTTTTCACTGGACCAGAGCTCGTTGATTGGTCAGGCTGGCTGGCCAATGGGCTTCAGGGATCCACCTGTCTCCTCACCCTAAGAAATGGAATTACCATTGTGCAATGCCCTGGATATTTAGGAGGCCTCTGGGGATCTGAACTCAGATCTCTAAGCATGCATAGCACATACTGACTCATCTCCCCAAGTCCTAGGTTTTTTGTGTTTTGTTTTATTTATTTAGTTATTTGGTTTTTATTTCTAAATTAAGGACTAGCTATTTAACACTCATTGGTCTGAAAAGTTGCTATATAGTCCAGGCTGTCCTTAAACTTGTGGTCTTTCTGCTTCTGACTCTTGAGTTGCAGATGTTGGGCCACGGCGCTGGTCTGTAGCCCAGCACAGCATGAGCTATGAGACGCCTACATTTTTGCCTTTCCTTCCTGCTATGCGGCAGGCTCTGAAGACAGAACTAAGGCCTCACCTGTCCCCCTCACTCCAGAACCTGGTTCTAAAGGATAAACAGGAGAGCGATACCCAGACTGAGAGGGAGCCTGCTGCCCTGAGCAGCTCCAGCCTCACCCTTCACGACTCTGGCTCTAAGAGGCCCCAGCACGCTCTGGGCTGAATCATTTCCCCTTTTTGCTCAAACCCTCACGTTTCCGGAGAAATGAACCTCACCCTGCTTGGGGAAACTGTGGTGAACAGCCAGGAAAACAAAAGCCCCAAGGGGCAAACAAACAACCAAAACCCAATTCAATCTGCCCCTTCCACCTTGAGCCAGCTGGTCCAGGAAGAGACACGTGGCTCTTCTCCCCTGAGAGGGAGGGAAGCTCCCAGGGAATCAAACACTGTCCCATCTGAGGATCCCTGGGCCGGGCCTGGTCCCGAGACACTGTCGGGTGGCTCAGACTGAGACTCACTGAGACCCAGTCACAGCGCCAAGGCTCCAAGTTCTTCCCACGGAAGCACCGACCTCGAAATAAAACACCTCGTCAAAGTGGGGGTTGTTCGTTTTCTTCTTCACCTTCGTCTTCTTTGCCTCAGACCTGTAGTGAAGAAACGGAGAGTTAGGCTGTCGGTTCCAGATGGGCCTGAGACCGAGCTGTCAAACGCACAGTTGTTTGCCCCCTTTATTTATCTCACGAGTATTGTCTGTCTCCACCTCCAGATGGTATGTAAAACAGGGACCTTTTCTGAGCCCAAAATACCGGGTAAGGAGGCTCACGAAGGCTTTCTGAGAAACAGACCTCACCGCAATAAGTCCACAGAGCACATCCCACCTCAAAGTGCACCATGCCCACCCCGCTGGGAAGGAGGCCAGCCTCTTGTCTCCAGAGCTCAACCTGGCCATTCCCTGTGCCCCAATCCAGAACTGAACCCCAGGCAGAGTAGATGTCAGAAAGACAACTTGCCTGAAGGGTCCAGCCAACGTCACTGTGGCGTAAGGGTCGCACTGCCCATTCACAATGGGAAGGCCTTGGCACTCGAAGATGCTAAGACAAAGAAGACAGCAGTCAGGGAAAGGACATGGAGGTCACAGCAGACCGAGGTAGTGCTTCCTGGGCCAGGAGTTCTATGGCCTGGAAAGTTCTGGAAAGGATGTGAATTAGCAACGACAAAGCAACGTGGAAGGTAGGTAGAGAGCCGGTGGCCTTCACAAGATTGCCCCTTCTAGGGTATTGAGCCCTGTGACCACCAGTCACGCCCCTTCGCTGCACCTCAGTGACAGCTGAGTACCGCGGTGTCACCTCAGGGTCAACACCGCCCTCTGCTGCTGAGAGGCCTGCATTTACAACCCCTTTGTGGAGGCCTCTACACCGCCCTGGCCTTCCTATAGCAAAAGTCCTGGGCCTGGGATCCCAGGCGGGAGATTTACGTAACGGTCATGGCTGACACAGCACCAGGCCTGGAGCGCCATGTCTCCACCACTCTTCGCCTGCCTGCTGACTGTGTCTCTAGGTGCTTAGTTCCACTCTGCACGGACAGACGCTTGGAGCGGATACTCGGCTCTGTGAAGCTCGGATCAAATATCCAGAGTTTCTGCCGCTGGTTATTAAAGAGCAGGGTTGCTGAACGCAAGCTCTGAACCGTGGTTACCGTTCTGATTTGGTCGGTTTTGTTCTATGCCTTTTGAGGGAGGCTACACCTTCCTCCAGGTGGTTCGCAATTTACAGAGCTGCAACCCTCTTTCTGTCTGCACTGTGTGCTCTGGGCAATTACAAGGCTCTTCCCTGGGCTAGAGGGATGCAAGTGGTTCTTAGACACATGTAGGCCCAGAAGACTTTCAGAGGCCTTCTACACGTGATGAGATTCCTTCCGTATCAAATACCCCATGCCACAGCTCCCCTCGGCTTGTGCTGCCATCAGCTAGTTGGAAGCAGAGTCAGAGACTCCATGTCTGAAGATGCATCCCTCCTCAGGGGGATCAGAGCTGTCCCCCAAGAATTGCTTCTAGTGGATGTATACACGTGTGTGTGTGTGTGTGTGTGTGTGTGTGTGTGTGTGTGCACGCGTGCGCGAATTTATACACAGTGCATCCTTGGTTTGTATGAGCCCAGTTCCTGCAACTCAATCAGTGTGGTCGGGGTCTCTAAAGGAGTGAGACAGCTACTATAGGAGACACAGGACAGCTGCTGGCCCGGGAAGGCCACGGAGGCCACCTGAGCGGGAGTCTCCATCTAATGCAAACGTGTTTTATGGGATCCCACTGTTAAGCATTAGGCCCCACAGACACAACCCCATTGTGGACAGACTGGGACGGAGTGGCTTGGACAGACTGGGACGGAGTGACTTTCTCAGCCTGTGGCATAGATGGAACATGTCAGTTTGCCCTGCTGCAGTGTTCGTATGTGTCTGCAGAGCACGGCTCCATCCTCTCTCCCGCTCACGCAGAGATGGGTGGGAAAGCCTATGCTCCCCAGGCCAATATGAGACCGGCCTGCAATGGCCGCAGTAGCCTCAGACCAGAAAGAGACCATCACATGCAGGGGTGTCACTCAGAATAAAAGCCAGCTGGCTGCCTCTGCCCCTCATGGTGCAGGGCAAACAGAGCCTCCCGTTTCAGCTGTCCACACTAAGAGTACCGTCACTACGGTCTCATTTTCAAAGGCTTATTTTGTTTTTATGGGTGTCCATGAGTGTGTCCATGCACATGTGTGTGGGCACCTGTGGAGGCTGGAAGAAGGCACTGGATTCTGTAGATGCGGAGTTTGTGACCGCTAGGAACCAAACGCTGGTCCTCTGCAGGAGCAGCAAATGCTCTCAACCCCCTCTCCAGCCCAGCGCGGGGACCCTTGAGATTCAGAGGCCAGGTTCTTTTGACTTAAAATCAGGGATAGTCCCACAGTGTGCACCACCCTTGTCTAAACCCAGCTTTACATGAATCAAGGTTCACCAACACAGCGCACGATCTGTGTGACAGAGAAAGATAGTAAAATGTTCACCATGTCCCCGCCACCACTGATAAGCCATTCCTAAAGCTTGTGAGGGGAAATTTAAATCACAGTTAAGTTCCCAAATCCAGAGTTTTAAGTGCAAGAACAAGCATTCCGTGTTTAGTTTTTACGGGCTTTGCTTTTCAACTGAACCCTCAAAATGGGCCTAGGCTGCATCGGCGTGGAGAAGCTCAGGGACTGTAGCACCACATACCAGAGAACTCGCCAGGGACATACACTGTGTGACGATGTCTCACTGTGTGACGATGTCTCACTGTGTGGAGATGTCTCACTGTGTGGAGATGTCTCACTGTGTGACGATGTCTCACTGTGTGACGATGTGTCACTGTGTGGAGATGTCTCACTGTGTGAAGATGTCTCACTGTGTGATGATGTCTCACTGTGTGACGATGTCTCACTGTGTGGAGATGTGTCACTGTGTGACGATGTCTCACTGTGTGGAGATGTCTCACTGTGTGGAGATGTGTCACTGTGTGATGATGTCTCACTGTGTGGAGATGTCTCACTGTGTGACGATGTCTCACTGTGTGGAGATGTCTCACTGTGTGGAGATGTCTCACTGTGTGGAGATGTGTCACTGTGTGATGATGTCTCACTGTGTGGAGATGTCTCACTGTGTGGAGATGTCTCACTGTGTGATGATGTCTCACTGTGTGGAGATGTCTCACTGTGTGGAGATGTCTCACTGTGTGGAGATGTGTCACTGTGTGATGATGTCTCACTGTGTGGAGATGTCTCACTGTGTGGAGATGTCTCACTGTGTGATGATGTCTCACTGTGTGGAGATGTCTCACTGTGTGATGATGTCTCACTGTGTGATGATGTCTCACTGTGTGATGATGTCTCACTGTGTGGAGATGTCTCACTGTGTGGAGATGTCTCACTGTGTGGAGATGTCTCACTGTGTGGAGATGTCTCACTGTGTGGAGATGTCTCACTGTGTGGAGATGTCTCACTGTGTGGAGATGTCTCACTGTGTGGAGATGTCTCACTGTGTGATGATGTCTCACTGTGTGGAGATGTCTCACTGTGTGGAGATGTCTCACTGTGTGGAGATGTCTCACTGTGTGGAGATGTCTCACTGTGTGGAGATGTCTCACTGTGTGATGATGTCTCACTGTGTGGAGATGTCTCACTGTGTGGAGATGTCTCACTGTGTGGAGATGTCTCACTGTGTGGAGATGTCTCACTGTGTGGAGATGTCTCACTGTGTGGAGATGTCTCACTGTGTGGAGATGTCTCACTGTGTGGAGATGTCTCACTGTGTGGAGATGTCTCACTGTGTGGAGATGTCTCACTGTGTGGAGATGTCTCACTGTGTGGAGATGTCTCACTGTGTGGAGATGTCTCACTGTGTGATGATGTCTCACTGTGTGATGATGTCTCACTGTGTGGAGATGTCTCACTGTGTGGAGATGTCTCACTGTGTGGAGATGTCTCACTGTGTGATGATGTCTCACTGTGTGGGGATGTCTCACTGTGTGGGGATGTCTCACTGTGTGGAGATGTCTCACTGTGTGATGATGTCTCACTGTGTGGAGATGTCTCACTGTGTGGAGATGTCTCACTGTGTGGAGATGTCTCACTGTGTGGAGATGTCTCACTGTGTGACGATGTCTCACTGTGTGGAGATGTCTCACTGTGTGGAGATGTCTCACTGTGTGGAGATGTCTCACTGTGTGGAGATGTCTCACTGTGTGGAGATGTCTCACTGTGTGGAGATGTCTCACTGTGTGGAGATGTCTCACTGTGTGGAGATGTCTCACTGTGTGATGATGTGTCACTGTGTGATGATGTCTCACTGTGTGGAGATGTCTCACTGTGTGGAGATGTCTCACTGTGTGGAGATGTCTCACTGTGTGGAGATGTCTCACTGTGTGATGATGTCTCACTGTGTGGAGATGTCTCACTGTGTGGAGATGTCTCACTGTGTGGA
The DNA here is from genome assembly GCF_017639785.1 of Mesocricetus auratus. Taxonomy (NCBI): domain Eukaryota; kingdom Metazoa; phylum Chordata; class Mammalia; order Rodentia; family Cricetidae; genus Mesocricetus; species Mesocricetus auratus. The sequence goes on along the minus strand of NW_024429212.1, from coordinate 5,799,070 downwards.
GATGCCTCACTGTGTGGAGATGTGTCACTGTGTGATGATGTCTCACTGTGTGATGATGTCTCACTGTGTGGAGATGTCTCACTGTGTGGAGATGTCTCACTGTGTGGAGATGTCTCACTGTGTGGAGATGTCTCACTGTGTGGAGATGTCTCACTGTGTGGAGATGTCTCACTGTGTGGAGATGTCTCACTGTGTGGAGATGTCTCACTGTGTGGAGATGTCTCACTGTGTGGAGATGTCTCACTGTGTGATGATGTCTCACTGTGTGACGATGTCTCACTGTGTGGAGATGTCTCACTGTGTGGAGATGTCTCACTGTGTGGAGATGTCTCACTGTGTGGAGATATCTCACTGTGTGGAGATGTCTCACTGTGTGGAGATGTCTCACTGTGTGGAGATGTCTCACTGTGTGATGATGTCTCACTATGTGGAGATGTCTCACTGTGTGGAGATGTCTCACTGTGTGGAGATGTCTCACTGTGTGGAGATGTCTCACTGTGTGATGATGTCTCACTGTGTGATGATGTCTCACTGTGTGATGATGTCTCACTGTGTGGAGATGTCTCACTGTGTGGAGATGTGTCACTGTGTGGAGATGTCTCACTGTGTGATGATGTCTCACTGTGTGATGATGTCTCACTGTGTGGAGATGTCTCACTGTGTGATGATGTCTCACTATGTGGAGATGTCTCACTGTGTGACGATGTCTCACTGTGTGGAGATGTCTCACTGTGTGATGATGTCTCACTGTGTGGAGATGTGTCACTGTGTGGAGATGTGTCACTGTGTGGAGATGTCTCACTGTGTGATGATGTCTCACTGTGTGATGATGCCTCACTGTGTGGAGATGTCTCACTGTGTGGAGATGTCTCACTGTGTGATGATGTCTCACTGTGTGGAGATGTCTCACTGTGTGGAGATGTCTCACTGTGTGATGATGTCTCACTGTGTGATGATGTCTCACTGTGTGGAGATGTCTCACTGTGTGGAGATGTCTCACTGTGTGGAGATGTGTCACTGTGTGATGATGTCTCACTGTGTGGTGATGTCTCACTGTGTGGAGATGTCTCACTGTGTGGAGATGTCTCACTGTGTGGAGATGTCTCACTGTGTGGAGATGTCTCACTGTGTGGAGATGTCTCACTGTGTGGAGATGTCTCACTGTGTGGAGATGTCTCACTGTGTGGAGATGTCTCACTGTGTGGAGATGTCTCACTGTGTGGAGATGTCTCACTGTGTGGAGATGTCTCACTGTGTGGAGATGTCTCACTGTGTGGAGATGTCTCACTGTGTGGAGATGTCTCACTGTGTGATGATGTCTCACTGTGTGGAGATGTCTCACTGTGTGGAGATGTCTCACTGTGTGGAGATGTCTCACTGTGTGGAGATGTCTCACTGTGTGGAGATGTCTCACTGTGTGATGATGTCTCACTGTGTGATGATGTCTCACTGTGTGGAGATGTCTCACTGTGTGGAGATGTCTCACTGTGTGGAGATGTCTCACTGTGTGGAGATGTCTCACTGTGTGGAGATGTCTCACTGTGTGGAGATGTCTCACTGTGTGGAGATGTCTCACTGTGTGGAGATGTCTCACTGTGTGGAGATGTCTCACTGTGTGGAGATGTCTCACTGTGTGGAGATGTCTCACTGTGTGGAGATGTCTCACTGTGTGATGATGTCTCACTGTGTGGAGTTGTCTCACTGTGTGATGATGTCTCACTGTGTGGAGATGTCTCACTGTGTGGAGATGTCTCACTGTGTGGAGAAGACTCACTGTGTGGAGATGTCTCACTGTGTGGAGAAGTCTCACTGTGTGATGATGTCTCACTGTGTGATGATGTCTCACTGTGTGGAGATGTGTCTCACTGTGTGGAGATGTGTCACCCTGTGGAGATGTCTCACTGTGTGACGATGTCTCACTGTGTGGAGGTGTCTCACTGTGTGGAGATGTCTCACTGTGTGGAGATGTCTCACTGTGTGATGATGTCTCACTGTGTGAAGATGTCTCACTGTGTGGAGATGTCTCACTGTGTGATGATGTCTCACTGTGTGATGATGTCTCACTGTGTGATGATGTCTCACTGTGTGGAGATGTCTCACTGTGTGGGGATGTGTCACTGTGTGATGATGTCTCACTGTGTGGAGATGTCTCACTGTGTGGAGATGTCTCACTGTGTGGAGATGTCTCCCTGTGTGGAGATGTCTCACTGTGTGATGATGTCTCACTGTGTGGAGATGTCTCACTGTGTGGAGATGCCTCACTGTGTGAAGATGCCTTACTGTGTGGAGATGTCTCACTGTGTGAAGATGTCTCAGGAGTTACTATCTGCACCAATTCCTGAACACGGCCGGCACTGAAAGCTTGGGTCGCATTGCTGCACTGAGAGCTAGAGCAGACAACGCAGGATGCTAACCTCCATCCCTTCCCATCTTTGTTGGGCAGCTGAAGGTGTGTCCAGTGGCCACTACAAGACTAGTTCCTTAGAGTCTCTTCTCAGGGTCACAAACAGACCTTTTTTCTCTTATCTGAGGCCTGCTCACAGCTCCTGGAACACAGCAACCACACTCGGGGCGATGAAATGAAGCCAATAGCCGATAGTCACCGTTTCACTGTGTGGTGTTCTGTCTCATTAGGACACAGCACAAGGCCTCAACAGAACCGCGGCCAGACAGATGTCCATTCTTTGTCAGTTACCTGGCCTCAACTATTTTGTTACAGTAACAGAACACAGACGGCGACATTCCTAATCACCAGAGCTCTCTTCTACTTAGCCAGCTACATGGAAGACTCTCCAAGACACAGCTTGGGTCCCTTGCAGAGGGAGACAGAGTCAAGGAGACCTGAAAACCAGCAGGACAGGAGTGATGTACGGGCTACTCTGCACATGGTATAAGAGAGGAAACAAAGAATCTGTCTAGTACATTTAGGCCTGGTCTGAAGGGCAGGTCTCAACTGGTGTGCACACCCAGGGCCACTACACTGTTATACACTGGGAACTAACATTAGCTCGGAGAGCACGTCACACGTCTAAACGTGCCCATGTGACCTCACTGTTGTCACCTAACTGCCTGCACATCAGCTTGCTTCCATTCCTAGCTCTGGAAGGTAGTGCCCCAACTCTTAGCTGAAGGATGGAGCTGAACGTGTCGGGCTACCTTCAGGAGTCTCATATCACACTGGGGGTGGGCATCAGCTCCATCAAACACAGGAGGGGTGAAAAAGACAACCTCTGGGGAAACAAGGTATGCACTTATCTCCTTGGGTGACTTACCGCGCAGCGAGCTTGTGGCAGACAACACCGGTGTCTGTAATGACCTCGCTCAGCCTCAGCTCCAGGTGGACCTTGCCCTGCAAGGCACAAGGACAGTGTCACAAGTAGACAAGGCTTGTAGAAAATCTGGGGCCCTTCGAGTGGCTGGCACTTGTGTCATTAGGTACCTAACCTAGGCTCAGACACTAAGAGAACAGGTACGGCCCGCTGGTCTTAGACTGGCTCCAAGTTAATGGGTTCAAGAGTGTTAAAAAAACAGAAGGGCATTTGGGCACTGCCCTAGAAGTGCAGTGAGTGCAGGACATATTGGAAGGCACAGTAAGTAAGGTCCTCCCAAGAGGGTCACATCCTCCATGCAGAGGCCAGAGCATGTAAATCCTGTTCTTCACGAAGAATGCTAATATTCATGGATGCTTCTAGAAGGGCAACATGTAGCCGTCAACACAAATGTCCTGTTGTTTATCTATACACAGTCACCCTATGAGAATGTGGAGGGAATGGCTTAGAGAAAAAGGCCTGTTCCCCAGCAGGCTCCCCATGGTACATGGGACTTCCCATAGGCTGGGTGCACATAGATGTTAAGCCAAGATATCTGTAATTAGAGACAGGGAGGCTAAACCAGGCAGTCTCCAAGGCGTCTAGTGATGGAAACCTTTGGGCTATAGAGTCATCAAACATTGCCTTGCCTATGAGAGTCCAAAACTGTTAACTTTTGTTTACAACAAACATATCCCCCCTTCCCATATCACTGTTAGCTAGACTTTTACCTTATCAAGTGTAATTCTGCAGGAGCCCCCCAGGAACTACTCAGTGACCTCATTTAGGTTTAACATCCCTTCAAAGACAGTCCCTTCAAACCTCACCCAAACCCGACATCCTATTGTAAAAACAATGAGCTGTGACTCTCCTTGAGGAACTTGTACCTACACTTGGGCGTTTCACTTTCTGTGACTCTGGGTGAGGGTCACACCCATGCTTTCAAGTGTGTCAAGATTACACCCGCGCTCTCAAGTGTGTCTTTCTCCTGAGCACCTTTCTCCTAACCTTCATGCTTAAGCCTGTATTCAAACAGCGTCATTAAATCCCAGCTCTGCCCCACACTAGCAAGTTCTGAAATTCTCTTTTATGTTAAAGCCACAAATCCTGATTTGACTTGAACTGAGGCCTCTAGAAGTCTAGGGAAATTTTAACCACCCCTAAAATGCTGACATAAGGTGTTCTGGTTGGTTTGTTTTCTGTTGCTGTTACTACCTTGACACAAAGATACACAAGTCTTATAAGAGAGAACCACAGTTGAGAAGAGGCTTCCATAAGATTGGCCTGTAGGTAAGCCTATGGCGCATTTTCTTAATCAACGATTGACACGGGAGAGCCCAACCCATTGTGGATCATGCCACCCCTGGGCAAGTGGTCCTTGGCTGTGTAAGAAAACAGGCTGAGTAACCATGAAGAGTAAGACAGCATCCTCCATGGCCTCTGCATCAGCTCCTGCCTCTAGGTTCCTGCCCTGGGTGATGGACTGTAAGCAGGGAGGTGGGATAAACCTGTTCTTCCCCAAGTTGCCATTGTCACAATAACAGGAGACCTAACTAAGACTGAAGGCCCAAGAAGGAGGGCACCAGCTTCCCCCACCCCTGCTGTTTGGTGGGAGGAAAATACCCAAATGGTAAGAACCACAATATCAAGGGCCTGAAGCTACCAAGACCCAAAGCCTGAGAGGCTCCTGGCTCAGACTGAAACATGGGCCAGAATTAGGAAGGGGAAATGGCCCTTCCAGGCACCAGCAGCCAGCCTTACCACCAACAGGCCATTTTCAGGACCCAGCTGTGAGCTGTTCCAATGGATGGAACACGGCTCATCTTTGGCCTCTGAAAGACAGAAGCACTAGGGTGAGGTAGATGACCCCACCGCCCACAGCTGATGGCAGCTGCCTTCCTGTTTCCTGTTTTTCCCACACACCAGCAGTGCCCTGAGACTCAGCACAAACACTCCTCACAAGGGCGGCTCCCACCTCAATGAGCAGTGGCTTCCGTTTCTAGAGGTCTGGGAGAGGCCAGAATGAGGTGAAACAGCAGACTACACCGTGACCCCTCTGCACCAAGAGGCTGCTCTGGGCAAGCCTGCGGGCCAGAAGTCATTCTGGTTCCATCCCTGCACATGATGGGCGTTTCCCAAAGGGCGAGGTGTCAGGGTGGAGGCTGGGAGGTGCCTCTTGCGCTGTGGGCATAACATTTCCCACCAGGTCTACACCCGTGCTTCAGCCCCTGCCACACCCTCTGCTCCCAGGTCCCACATCTGGGTCCAGCTAGCTCCCACACCACAGGTACAGATGCCCTCCTCCTTTTTCAGAGCTACTGAAAGACAGGCAGGTAGCCTTGAGTTCACTCCGCTCCCTGAGAGACGCCCTTCTGTGGTGCAGAGGGAAGGCTGGAAGTGGCCCCCCAGTCTTAAGCTGAGTACCAAGAAAGTCCACGCAGGAGGGCAGTGACAGCTGTGGTTCCACTGTGTGAGGTCCCCAGAGGAGCCAATCAGAGTTCCTAGACCTTGTCACACAGCAGGGAACACCCTACTGAGCTCACTGGGGACAAGGGAAGTACCTTTAGGGCCATTCATCAGATACGTTGGGGTGGAAACCACAGAGTTCACTCTCAGAACTCATGGGAACAAACTGGAAACTAGCAAGGAACAGGATGCTTGTTGATGACGACGACTTCTAAATACCACACGGGTAAAAAGAAGCCTCCAGAGGAATCTAAAAATATTTTTGGATAAATGAAACGAAAGTGTAGCTATTGAGAATTTGTGGGAGCCCCAGAAGCACTGTGTAAGAGGGAAATTCTGAGTGCTAGCTTCAAGTTCCGGAAAAGAGAGAGACCCAGAGCCTGCAACCTTAGAAGAACAGAATTAATCCCACGAAAGCAGAAATAGCCAAACCCCCGATTAGGAGTAAAAACACAAAAAACAAAAACAAAACCTGAAAGCAGGGTGTCAGAGGAAGTCAAAGCCCTGATCAGATTCTCTAAAGAGATGGTCGAGTGATAGGCCTGTAGGCAGACTACCAAAGCCAAAAGAGAAAGGCGCAGCTTCCCAAGACCACAATGAGGGTGTGCCCAACCTGAGTGTGCTATGCAAGTAAGACTGTGCAGCAAGCTGGCTGGGACACACCTACCTCTAAGGGTGTGAGCTGTGCCCTCTGGGAAACAATGACTACCAACACCGGTCACCAGGGGAACCGGCAAGGCTCCAGGAAGATATGTACCAGTCAGGTCTCTGCTGATTTCCCTCTGAACATGAAAACTCTGACTACATTTCAAGTTTATTAATTAAAACAATAAAATGCCAGCGGAATATTGATTTCTTCTCAGGTGATACCCCTCTCTATTAGCTGCCTCAGAGAATCGAGAACACTCCTGGCCAATCCCCCATGAGAAGGTGGGTCGTCGTGGGAGCGCACACTCCGCTCTGAACTGTCCCTGGCGGCCTGAGAGGCCACTAGAGCAGGGCAGGGAGACACGTGGAGCTGCTGTAGGTGAGATTTGTGGAGCAAAGACAGCCAGGCGAGCGAAAAGAAAGGCAGGGCTGGCCCAGGGGAGGAAGGCGGTCAATACTTCAGCCTCAGGCTCTCAAACCCTCCGAGACCAAAGTGGCCCTTGACCATGGACAACCACTGGCAACCTTTTGGATTATGTGACGCATCAGAGACAAGTCCCCAAATACGCGGGGGAGAGGTGGAATGTCCACCGCTTCATCCTCAAGATGGCGCTGGCCTCGGGCCTGTAGTGAGTTACAGATCTGTGATGAACATGCCATGAGTCCTGACTGCATCGCCTGTCCAAAAGCAGTTCTGGGGGTGGGGAGCACAGTAGGGGAGGACTCGGGAGAAGAAGAACCAGGGCCGTCCCTCCCTTGCCATTCAGAGCTGGAGGACCTTGGACACTGCAGGGTGCCCCTCCGGTTGGAGCCCCTGCCCTCTTGACTGGGCCACCCCTGAATCTGACATGTCCCTGTGAAGAGAGAGGCAGAAGTGACTGATCCTATATAACAAAGTGGCTAATCAGAGGTTTCTGAAAACTGTCGGTTCAGGAAGGAAGCAAGACATTTAGCCATCTTTTTCCTCCGTCTTTGTGACACATGGTCTCTTATGTGGGCCCAGTTCCCTCTGTCATAATGCATGATTCTTCCCTGTGAATTACAAAACAGGTGGGTACAAGAGCCCAAATGCCACTTTCTGCCCTTCTAGAAACTATAAATGTGACATTTCAAAACAAGCCACAGCTGTGGCGTAAAGATGGCGATTACAACTTAAAGGTCACGCTGAGAGGAGGAGCCATCTCCAGACAGCAGGCTCTCTGAGAATGGGATTCCAGCATCTCACACACTGGAGAGGCCCCAAGTCCTCTAGAGATTTGCTTATTCCTCCGCCCGGCCGTGGCAGCTTAGTCTTAATCTTTTCTCATTTTTTCTTTGAGGTTTCTTATATTTTATGTGTGGGGGTGCTTTGTCTGCATGCAGTGTCTGCAGAAGCCAGGAGAGGGCGTTGGTTCCCATGGAGCCGGAGTTACAGATGGCCACGGGCTGCTAAGTGGGTGCTGGGTCCTCTGGAAGAGCAGCCGAGGCATTTCATTGTTGACCCATCTTTCCAGTCAAGGTGCCAGGAGGCGAGAGGGCTAGAGGCACTGACGTAAGAGCCAGGGCTCAGAGGGAGAGAAACCCGCCCAGTGGAACTGCAGTCACTTCCTGGCACTGAGTCGGAAATCGCCCTCCAGACGTGAGACTGGCACATGCATCTATATTTACAACCTCGTGGTTCTGAGTCTTATTACAGTAGCTGTTGCGCAATTGTGTGCGCAGGATAAAGCTGCAAAGAAATCTAATAACCATCGGCTCCCGTGCTGCCCCTGGGTTAACAGATGTGTAAAATGTGGCCCAGCCATCCAGCCTCGGGAAGGCAGGGAATCCTGAGATACAGCAACACTCATGGACCCGGGACTTAATGCTCAGTGGAATGAGATAGTCTTTAGGGTTTTACTCACATGGGGTCTAAGCAAACTCGGTGCCCCCACCCTCTCCCTACTCCTGGCCCAGCAGAGTAGTGGATTCTGGGCCTGGGAACCTGTGTTTAAGGAGTTGGAAAGAGTTCTGGAGACAGATAGCGGAACGGCATAAATGCAGGAGCGCACGATGATACTGAACTGTACTTAGAAATGGTTAAGGTGGCAAGTTTCGTGAGACATATGTTTCACCACACTTAAAAACTGAACAGAGCGTGCGTGCGTGCGTGTGTGTGTGTGTGTGTGTGTGTGTGTGTGTGTGTGTGTGTACCAGTGAGATCACACAGGATAAGGGCACAGTCAGGTGACCTGTACCAGCCACACCAGGAGGAGCCACAGGGTTTCCCTTCTTTAGACAGGGAAAAGATAACACAGGAACCTCCTGCCGTGTTCCCTGTGGACTCCTGTTTGTAGCTTGCTATGAATCTACAGCCATTTAAAAATTAAATGCCTAATAAAAACCAAGAACTAGGAAATGTCACATTTGTCGGTGAAATCTAACTCAAGGGAAACCATGCCCAGAAAGGATTTATGCAGCTCCATGTGGGAGCTGAGCCGGCCTTGGCCTTGCGGATCTCATGGGAACGGGTCTGAAGCTCCCAGCAATGCAGTGCCCTTTGCAGAAGCCTTCCGAGCCATGGAAGGAAGGTGCGAATGCTCAGCTTCCTTTCCCACTACAGAGCCGCCATTGCTCCTATCGGTGATTATTTAGCTCTGGCGGTACAAGTGGGCTCCTGGGAGGCGGGGCCAATGAGTAGGGAAATTAGATGTGTCCCTCCATGGGTGGGGCTTCCCCAGGCCCATTTGCGGCTTGGCCATGTGAGTCTACCCTGTGCTCCACTGTCTCCTGTGCTGGTCTCACTGCCAATTGTGTGCTTGACCTTTGACCTTCTCGAGGAACCCTTTCCCCTGGGCATAGAGAGGCCAGGCTGAGGAGGAGAAACCCTGAGGTTTGGAGACACACAGGCTAGCCTGGCCTGTAGTGGACATACGGGACACCTGACTCAGAGCTTCTCCGGTTAACTGTTAGTAAATTCCTTCTGCTGAATGACAGCACCGGTCCTTACAGTATGACTGTTTCATGGATTTTTTTCCTCAGACCCCACCTACTCAGTATAAAAACAGCATCTGTCGCCATATCCTACAACGCACCCAGCACTTACTACAAGGCGACATGCAAGTCTCTGTAGCCTACAAAACCCCCATTTTACAGGTGAGGAACTGAGGCTCGCAGAGACTGGCCACTTAGTCATGCTACTCCTGAACATGGGAGCTGAGTCCTGACTGCGTCAGAACTGACCCGACTCCCAGGCATGCCATGACCACAGCAGAGTGGAAGACCACGGTGGCTGCTCTTTATCTAGGACCAGGGCTTAAGGCAGCCCCGCCGGCATGCACAGGCTTGCGCCCTGGGAGAGCGACCCTGCTGCACCCCTCTGACAGGCTGGCCCGAGAGTGGCCACGTTAAGGAGGGAATGGCCAAGCTACCACGTCTTTTGGGCTGCTCATCAAGGGTCAGGCGTGCTGGGCCTACTTTCTTAGCCCCCATGAGCTCTCTGTCCCTGGAAGCTGGCTGCTCGGTCCCAGAGGGCAAACTACCCAGGCAGGCCACGGGGAGGCTACTGAGGTGGCGGGAACCTGAATAGTCCCCGTGGCTCCGCTACTCTCACCCAGAATAGCAGCATGGAGCCCTGCTCGGGTTTACTATCTGCTCCTTGCCTTCCGTGCGCCACCTCCCTCCCCACCTTGTGTATTTTTAAAGTTGCTTCCATCTGCCCGGCAGAGCGTGCCAACAGCCAGAGCAGCAAACACAACCCACAAGCCCGCGCAGCTCCACAGAGGTGGAAACGCAGCGTGCGGGCTCGCCGCCCTCCTCAGGCCTGAAGCCACGTGGGCGAGCCTCACCTGCACCTCTGAGTCAGCGTCCACATGCTGTAGCTGGAACCATGTGTCCCTGTTGTGGTAGCTCTGCAAGTCTTCCTTCTGGATGGCCACCTTGCCTGGAACACAAAAAAAGGGGAGTAAAGGCCACGGCGGGGAACCATGGAAACACAGAGGGGGCCAGTGTGGCTGGACCCCGACTCCTTCAGAAGGTTAAGACTCGGTTAGTCCACACTTCAAAACGCGCTTCACGCTGGCTTCGGCCAAGGCTGCAGGCTTGTCTGCTCATGTAACAGCCCTTCCGGCAAGCCAAATGACACAAGAGCCAGATTTCACCGCCTCGCCCGTTATCGGAGCCGCTGCAACGGGCCGGCTATAAGAGAAAGGGGTCAGCCTGGTTTTGGCCACTAATGGCCTGCCAGGCGCCCACACAGCAGATGAGGCTGTCCGGGCACCTCCCTGCTGCTGCCCTTCCCTTTAAACGTAGACAGGAGCAAAACACACTTCATAGGTTCTGTGATAAGTTAGTAGGAGTGCATGTCTACTGAGACAAGTTGTGGCGTGGGACACAAATGTGCACGTTTAATTTACATGCCCTGTGGCGTGTGTGTGTGTGTGTGTGTGTGTGTGTGTGTGTGTGTGGCATGTGGCCGTGCCTGTGTGCCTGAAGGACAGTGGTGACCACAAGGGCACAGCCTGTCTACAGGACCTTCCTCCCCTCCCACCACCTCCCTAGGTATTTCTTTGATTTTTTTTCCACAGTAGGGTCATGAGGCCCCTGACCACTGAGGTCAGCTCCCCTGTGGCCCTTGCAAAACAGACCTTTGCCCACAAACCTAACCAGGGGTGACTTTTTTCTTCTCTTTTAGTCTCTTGTGAATACGCCTGCATGAGATTGAGCTCATGTCCGTGAAGAGGGATAAAGAACTCCTTGGGCTCTGTTCTCAGCGGGGCTGGACAGAAGGCTAACCTCTGACGTTTAGCAGATGTGTCCTCTGTGCTTTCACAGGCTGTCACAGCACAAAGAGCGCTGAAATGACACGTGTGACACTCATCCCCGAAACGACACGTGTGACACTCGTCACTGAAACGACACGTGTGACACTCGTCACTGAAACGACACGTGTGACACTCGTCACGGAAACGACACGTGTGACACTCGTCACTGAAACGACACGTGTGACACTCGTCACCGAAATGACACGTGTGACACTCGTCACCGAAACGACACGTGTGACACTCGTCACCGAAACGACACGTGTGACACTCGTCACTGAAACGACACGTGTGACACTCGTCACCGAAACGACACGTGTGACACTTGTCACGGTAACGACATGTGTGACACTCATCGTGAGTCCTACACTTTAGATGCCACAACGAGGATTTATTTTCACTTCATTCATCGTTTACATACGCAGTCCCAAGGCACAGAACAAGACTCAAGGCGGTCAGAAGGGTGCCACGGCGGAGGCACGTCTCTCCCGGGGTCCCTCTCCCCCACGGCGGTGTCTGTCAACCACTTCCTGTTTTCCTAGCGTGAAAAGAACTAGCTCTCCTCAAAGTAGGTGATGTAAGGTGAAGCAGGCCTCGGTCACGCTGGGCCCCTCTGCATGACGTCACCTCAGCCTCTTGGGTTGTGACGCAGTCAGGACTTGTCAGATAGAAGGATTATGCTTCTTGAACCCTTCCAACCACAGAGCCATCATCCCCATCAGACTCTCTACTTAGAAGTTCTCTTTTGTTTTAATAAAATCCCAGATGAACCCTCACTGCTGAGCCAGGCTCTGAAGGTAGTGTAGCAATCTTGGGACAAACACCGAATTCTGCTCATGATATACGTCTGCTTGTGGCCCAAGCTTCATAGACAGCAGATCCAACCAAAGCCTCTCTCCATCTCCAGGATGAAGCAACTCATGTGTTTGGTATATTTTCTCTCACTGTGGGACTATTTTGTGAGACATATAATTACGTTGTTATAGGAGGCAAACATTTATAGAACTGTGGTGACACAGCTAGAATCTCAATTAAAATATTTCATATTTTCTGGTACGTCTGGCCTGTGCTCCTGCCAGGCAACTTGGGGTTTGTTTCTTCATGATTTGTCTGTTACTCTCTTCCTTAGTAGTCCTGAAATGGACTTCACTTTGTGCTTCTGGAACACACACAACCAGGTCTCTCAGAGAAAACCGTAACCTGGAAGCCGCCCTTCCTCATGATCTGAAACCAAGAGGTCATCAGGTCGGTTGCTGGGGGGTGGTGAGAGCGATCAGAAGTCTCACCTCGTGTCTGAGGTCCTGACAAGACCTCTAATGCCTCAGAGAGTACCCACAAACCTAAGCCGGCAACACTAGATCCTGAAGAGAGGAAACCCACCCAAGACCTCAGAGAGAAACCAAAAACAACAACAAAAAACTCCAAACGCCAAATCCTAAAAGGCCGCCAGTGCCTGAGAAAGCACCCCAGACCTCAGAGTAGCATTACATCCTGGGAAGACCCTCGGCATCTCTGAGAGACCCCCGAATCTTCAAGGGAGCATCCCTCTAGTGAAGGAGCTAGATCCTGGCGTGGTCATCAAGGCCTGTTGGCAGGAACTGGCTTCTAGGGCGACTGCACTCTACCTTGGAAGGGCAAGCTCTGCTTACTGTCTGGACCCGTGGAAGTCACAGGTAGGGAAGGAAGGGATCAGTCGAAATGTGAGGATAACCGTACCGCAATCAAGGTACGGTTTCTCCAGGAAACAAACACAGGCGAAACCCGGTCAATGGGGATGTCATCCAAAGAAGTGCTTTCATGGCCCAGCTCGCCGGGCCGGGCCTCAGCAGCTCGGTCCAGGGGAGCCCGGGCAGACACAGATCCCCAAGTATAAGCCAGCTTCCAGCAGAAGCGCCCATGCTCAGCATTCTCATGAGACTCAGGACCAGAGCCCGCGGACGGCTAACCTCCGCAGCTAAGTACTGACAGACTGGCAGGTGGTGCCACGGTGAGTTGCCCGACAAAGTTTTCACACACAGCGCCAGCCCACCTACAGGAAAGCCGCCACCTTCCCTGCTTTCTCCCTCGCATAACACCTGGGTTGACCAGTTTCGCTCATTCTTGGAAGCCACGACCCAATTTTTCCCTGGCACTTTTGGGATGCGTGTGGCTTGTTGGAGCGGAGTTACAGTCATGGTCTTCCTCTCTCCAGGTGATACTGAGACACCAGGAGAGAGACGGCCGCCTGTGGCGGGTGTGGGGTTCTCCTGTCCTTTGCTAACGGAAGCCACAGCTAGCTCCTCGAAGGAAACAAGCAAAGAAGAGTCCGCCTCAACAGTCTTCCACCAGCCCCGTTATTCCTATCACGAAGGGTAAGAGTTCGGTGGGACTGCCTAACACACACGAGGCCCTAGGCCCTCTCCAGTACTGCATAAACCACGCACGCACGCGCACGCATGCACGCGCACGCACGCACGCACGCACGGCATGCCTTTAACCCCAGGGCTCAAGACAGGGGAGGTCGCAGGAGCAGAAGGCCAAGCTCACCAGCTACAGGGCAAGCCTGAGGCTGTGCTAAACGAGACTCATTTAGGGAAAAGGTAGAGGAGGGGAGGAGGGGGAGGGGGAGGAGGGGGAGGAGGGGGAGGAGGGGGAGGAGGGCGGGGAGGAGGAGGAGGAAAATGAGGCAGTGGTAAAGCCCACAGGCGCACACGAATGAATGAATGAGCTACACAGACAGCACCCTGGGAGCTCAGAGCGCCTAGAGGTCACGGCTGAACTGCCCTGCGAGGAGAGGAAAGCACACGGGAAGCCTACAGCGGAGACCAGGAGACGCTACACAGACACACAGCACGTGTGGGCGGGGGGGGAGGAGGAGGGGGAGGAGGGGGAGGAGGAGGAGCATGGGCCTCGTGAGGGATGCCCAGGAAAGGGAGCTGGAGCCTGGCCACCACAGAGCTTGTAAGGACAAGGCCACAGCGGTCTGAAAACTGGGCCCTGGGACGCCCCAACAGTTGGCATCTGTGTTCTGTTTCTAACAACGCAACGCAATGCTACTGAGGAAAAACAAGATCCATTTGGCCCCAGGGCCGCCCCAGGTCCCCACCCGCGCAGCCCGGGACACTCCTCATAGCAGCCAGCTGGTGGTGCAACCGGGAAGCCCATCTATGGCTGCTGCCGGGCAGGCACACAGAGCTTCGAGAATGGCGGCCCCGTAGGGACTCGGGTCTTTTTGTGCCCGCTCCCTCACACGGCTTCCTTCCGCCAAGACTTGAGTTCAGACGCGGGCTACTGCAGGGCCTGGTGCGTGCAGCCGGCTCCACTCATTCTCCGCTCCGTGTCCCTTCCACGAGCGACGCTGGTCGGACATAACAATAAAAAAGAATCAGGTGTCCAAACTAGGTCACGCTACCACATACAGTCACTGACAGGAACACGCTACCACATACAGTCACTGACAGGGACGCAGGGTGCTGAGTTCCAGGGTGGCTCCCAACTGGTGCCATCTAGCGGTCACGGCCGCAGTCTAATTGCCGACCAGCACGCTTCCCTAGCCCTGGAGGAAGAGACGAGCAGGCCACAAACGCCAAGCGGACACAGACATTCCAAACTACGAGGAACCGATGGGAAACAGAGGGGGCTCACAGGAGTTACCACGGCACAGAGACCGCCACGAACAAGAGGAAGACCAAAGGAAAGAATCCTTGAAGGCCGGTGCCGTCTAGGACCCTGAGCCCCGGACGCAGCAGCCCGGTTGGTAGTAAGCGCCCAGCAAATGTCTGCAAGATGACTAAATAAACACGCACGTGAGCGACACGCGCGCACAAGACAACTAAGGCGAGCAACGCTGGGAACACACTACAGGCGTGGCCGGCGTCGCGGTTTCCCGCTTTCTTTACACAGCGCAGTTAAAGCTGCACATGTAAGCGTCCACATCTGTGCGCATTCACTCGTGTTTATGCGTCCCTGTCACTCTGGCCATACGGCGAGCACAGACCTCAGGAACCCAAGGAGTGAACGCGATACACACGTCCCTGTCTCCAGACATGTCACAGACGATGGGGCGCAGACAAACACACAGGCAAGAACTCCCGACAGCAGACGCGGAGGAGCGCTAGGGACAACGGGGCAGGGGTGGGGCTAGAGGAGAGTCATCGGAGAAAAGGCCGCATGAGGAGCGAGTGAGAGGAGAAAGAGCGTGTGTGGGTGAGTGTGAGGAGTGAGCGGGGTCTCTGAGGAGTGAGCGCCAGCTGCCTGCAAGCAGACTGAGGTTGGGTGGGAGCAGCAAGCAGAGGACTGGGGTGAGGAACAGTGTGGGGGAGGTGTAAGAAGTGAGCACTAAGTGGGTGTGAGGCAGTAAGGGGTCAGGTGTGAGGAAAGAGACGACTATAGATGAGAAGCACCTGTGAAGCCAGACGCAAAGGGCAAGGTGAGACGTGGTGTGAGGAGAGACGTGTGAGGAGACACTGGGGTGTGAGGAGAGACGTGGTGTGAGGAGAGACACTGGGGTGTGAGGAGAGTCGTGGTGTGAGGAGAGTCGTGGTGTGAGGAGAGACGTGGTGTGAGGAGAGACGTGGTGTGAGGAGAGACGTGGTGTGAGGAGAGACGTGGTGTGAGGAGAGACACTGGGGTGTGAGGAGAGTCGTGGTGTGAGGAGAGTCGTGGTGTGAGGAGAGACGTGGTGTGAGGAGAGACGTGGTGTGAGGAGAGACGTGGTGTGAGGAGAGACGTGGTGTGAGGAGAGACACTGGGGTGTGAGGAGAGTCGTGGTGTGAGGAGAGTCGTGGTGTGAGGAGAGACGTGGTGTGAGGAGAGACGTGGTGTGAGGAGAGACGTGGTGTGAGGAGAGACACTGGGGTGTGAGGAGAGACGTGGTGTGAGGAGAGTCGTGGTGTGAGGAGAGATGTGGTGTGAGGAGAGACATGGTGTGAGGAGAGACATGGTGTGAGGAGAGACATGGTGTGAGGAGAGTTGTGGTGTGAGGAGAGATGAGGTGTGAGGAGAGATGAGGTGTGAGGAGAGATGAGGTGTGAGGAGAGATGAGGTATGAGGAGAGTCGTGGTGTGAGGAGAGATGAGGTGTGAGGAGAGATGAGGTGTGAGGTGTGAGGTCTAAGGTGAGATGAGGTGTGAGGTGAGGTGTGAGGAGAGACGTAGTGTGAGAAGAGACGTGGTGTGAGAAGAGATGACATGTGAGGAGAGTCGTGGTGTGAGGTGTGAGGTGTGAGGAGAGTCGTGGTGTGAGGTGTGAGGTGTGAGGAGAGTCGTGGTATGAGGTGTGAGGTGAGATGTGAGATGTGGTGTGAGGAGAGACATGGTGTGAGGTGAGATGCTGCATGAGGTGAAAGGTAGATGCGTGCAGAAAGTGAACTAAGGCAGGGCAGAGGGGACGAAGGTAAGGCAAGATCTGTGTGAGGACTGAATTAATGGGAGGTCTGCTGTGAGGGCGAGGCTGCCTTCTTGAAGCCACGGGGAAACCGAGGTTGGGAAACGTCAGGGTGAACACGAACTTCGTACGTGTCTGACTGACCCGGAACCCTCGAATCCCTGCCACTCCTCTGGAGCCAGGGATGAGAGAAGCCCAGAGACAGCGAAGAAGGTTCACAGGCTCACTTCCCGATGGGCGGGAGCTCTTGAAATCTGGGGTATTTTGGGACATGCTACCTGCTAGCCTTAAGAAGGCCCTGGTCAGTGTTCCAGACATGAGGTCCCAGTGGCCAGCTCTTCTGCACACTGGACAGGACAATGCAAGAGGCCAGACCACACAGGCAAGCCTCAAGCTACTCCCATCAGGAGTGACTCAGGCCCACAAGGTCCCACTCAGGAGGGCCTCGGATTAAATGCTAATCCCCTCCCAGTCAGGAGGCCGGCCAGCGGGTGCTGTCATTTCTACCAGGATGAGATCCCACTTGTAAAAGGAAGAAAACACCCATGTTTAAGTACCTACCACGTAAGTACCTACCTATGATGGAATCCCTTCGGAAAACGTCTCTATCAAAAATGTAAAAGGACAGGTGACGGAAACTCCGAGGGATTTCACAGTAAAAGTCTTCTCCATAAAAGGGGCTAGACAAACACACAAAAACACACGGTTAGAATATACGTGGATAAGTCCTCAAAGAGGCTAACATGTCCAGGGGATGGGGTTGGAAAAAATGAGAGCGCTCAATGGGGGCCCTCGACATTAATAATAACGCAATCTCTAGCACACTCGTTTACATGGGACAGCAACCTGAAGACCGTCACAGTGATCCGACGGCGGCGTTCACGGCTGCACCAAGAGGAAAGCACACACTGAAGGCTCCTTTCCCGCAGAGACCTGCCTGCCCTGGCTCCTTGTGAGGACAGGACCCGCCCCACAGCTGACTCCCCCGTTCTCAGGGCTCACCAGCCCCCTTGTGAGTCACCCCACAGCTGCAGCAGCCCTACAAACGGAAAGTTAAAATAAGCCCAAGCTCTAATTAAAGGGGCAGAAAGCCAGAGGGCTTTGTCACTAAACAAACTTCCCATTGTTCTAGGCTAGGAAAAACTGGCTCATGACACGCTGAAGACACCACCGGACCTGGCGAACAGTGAAGGGAACCCGATGACTTCAGTGCAGACACGGGGGCCGAACTTGAAATTAGATGTGATTCCAGTTCCATGCGTGGTGGTGGCTGAGGTCCAAAACAGGAAGGCTGACTATTCAAGGAGGAGCCCAGGCACCGTGTCACGATACGGGAGGGGGAGGGGGATAGCACACAGGGAAGGGCCACTGGCACCCATGTGCAAAGGCCTGCTTACCATCACATGCAAAATGACCTCGAAAGAGGTCACACACAAACCTAACGGCGAAACCTGCAAACTTCTCAGGAGTACAGGGGAACAGAACTGGGACCTGGAGTTAGGTAAAGATTTCTCAGATGTGACATCAAAAGCATGCCTGCTTTAAGAAATAGTTACTTTAGACTAATAGAACCTTAATTAATTAAGATTGATTTAAGATGTTTATGCTGGGGACTAGACAGAGGACTCAGTGTTTAAAAGCATTTGCTGTTCTTCCAGAGGACCTGAGTTCAGTTCTCGGTATCCACACTGGGCAGCTCACAACTGCACACATGTGTTGTACATGCACAGACACACACACACACACACACACACACACTCAAATGAAAAATAAAAATAAGCCTTTAAGCTTCATTCTTTAAACTAATATATGTAGCATAAAACTTTATGCTTCAAAATATATAGTTAAGAGCATAGAGATGAGAGACTGGGGAAGAAAATATCTATAACTCAGTTATCTGACAAAGGGTTTGTAGCAACAATAAGTACACTTACATCACACTGAAGCCAAAACATTCGGAAAACACCAGATATCATTAGATGCTATGATTTGAATATGCAATGTCTCCCCCAAGGGTCCTATGCTTGAACACTTGATTCCCAGGTGGCAGGGCCACCATAGGAAGTTGCTGGACCCTCCGAGGCTCTTGTCTAGCTAGCAAAAGTGGGGTCCTGGGGTAGGCCTCTATTTCAAGTTGCCGTCTGAGGCCCCTGCTTCTTGATCTGCCAGATGCCAAACGACAGCTGTTTCTTAATCAGGTACAATGTCATAGCAATGAAAAAAGCAGCTATCCACTGACCACTGCGAAATAGAAATTAAAGCAGGAGACACAGGTGAGCCTTCCACCCCCGCCTCTGGGTGGGACAGCAATATGTAGTGTCCCATCCTGGGGTCAGAGAAGGAGCTCGGACACCTTCCTGACAACTCCATCCATAGGTAGCATCATTTAGTATAATTTGCCAGAAATGGGGTAAATCGTAGTTAGGAAATTACCTCTTTGCAATGAAAACAAAATCCCCAACGGGAAATCTAAGATGCTGAAGTTGTCTTGAGCATTTTGGGTACAGAGAATTATTAACTTAACGACAACAAGAATATCATTTTATCTCTCATAGGAGCAGGATGTCCAAGGACTCCCATGCAGAGTTCCGCAGGTTAACGAGGTTCAAGGAAATCACACTTGGCGCCTGTATTCACGGGAGCCTTTGCTTCTCTTGCATGTCACCAGACAGATCCATCAAGAGGGCGAGGCCCCATGTAAACCTCCATTCCCCAGCCTCCTTGCATAGAGCACTGACCTCTCAGCTCTATTATTCTCTCTGTAACCAAGAACCTAAAAAACAGTGTGTTTTCCAAGGGAGAATCCTTGAAAACCCGAGACAGCACCTCGAGGTCAGACGTCCAAGTGTGTGTGGGGTGCAAAAGTGTAAATACTCCTGCGTGTGTGCCTCTGGGTGTGGGATGTGTACACATGCCCATGGGCATAGGTGTGAGTGTGTGCGGTACACTAGTGGGCACGTGTGTTTGTGGACACGGACGTGTGCAGATGTGTACGGGCACCCGCGA
This sequence comes from Mesocricetus auratus, assembly GCF_017639785.1. NCBI lineage: Eukaryota > Metazoa > Chordata > Mammalia > Rodentia > Cricetidae > Mesocricetus > Mesocricetus auratus. Next base: position 5,779,500 of record NW_024429212.1, on the reverse strand, counting down.
ACACGCATGCGTGTGTACCTTCATGTGTATGTCTATGTTCTGGTCCTCTGGGTGCAGCTGTGCATGCCCCATATGCATATGCTAGCCCATGAAGTGGCAGGCGTGAACCACAGGCATGTGTAAAGTGCAGCCAATGCATGCCTCCCCACCTACATGCCTGTGGAGTGTGGAGTGGAACCTGTCCGCCTCCGCATGGAGCCCCAGACGCTGGAAAATGACGAGATTTTACAAACAAGACACCTCCTTATTCCTATCTGTGCACGTTCCAAGAAGATGTGTCACGGTGGAAACAGCCCACGATCCACAGGCTTTGGTCCAATAGCAAGAAAAACGACCATCAACGCTAAAACCCAAAGAAGGCAGCACAGAACAAGCCCAGACAGGCACTGGTCATCCAGCGTAGAACCTCAACAGCCACAAAAACTACTAAATGGCTCCATTTAAAGTCAGTCGTAAAACATTCAGGTTTTTTAAAGTATGAAATAGTTCCTCTGCATATACCGGTGTCAACACTCAGAGGGATCAATGATTGGAGGGTCTATTTGGGTTAAGACACTTGGAGATCCAACCTCAAAGTCATCTGGCATTTCTGTCCCTTCGGGGTAGCCTCTAGGGAGGACTTCTGAGAACCAGGCCCCAGTGACTAATCTTTGGGGCAATCCTTGGTCACAGCAAATCTTGCCACATCTAGGGCCCCACTGTAACCCTCGTGAGAGAGGTCCAGATGGTGTCACTTAGCTTTATGTTATGATATGTCATAACAACAGCAAACATCTGAGGTGGCCAAGTTACAGAGAGAACGTGACTGTTTTGGCTCAGAGTTTTGCAGATCCCAGCCCATGACTGTTTGGCTAGTTATCCTGGGGCTACGCGAGATGCGTCATAGCGAGAGCACGTGATGGAGCCGAGGTTCACCTCATGTCAGGAAAGCAAAAGGGAAAACAGAGGGAGCTGGGAGCTTACTGTTCATACGCGGCATGCCTGCGACCAGCTAAGGACCCCGAAGTGGACCCAACACAGCAGACAAGTGACCGTTTGCTCTCACCTTTTTGTAACTTGTTTCTAGTGGTTTCCATCACCCTAAATGTTTTTATTCTTTTATTTAATGGTTTGTTCTGTTTTTTTAGTTTGTGTGGGATTTTGTTTGTTTGTTTGTTTATTGTTTGTTTTGGGACAATGTCTGGACATATAGCCGAGGTTGTCCTGAGGCTCATTATGAGACCAGGCTAGACTGAAACTCACAGTGATCCTCCTGCCTCAGTTTTCTGAGTGTTAGATTTATAGGTGTGTGGTACCATCCTTGGCATTCTCTTATTCCACATAACCTTTTCACTTAGATTTTGCTAATTAACTTTACTTGTGAGTCACCTCAAAACTTTGGAAATCAAGGTGGGGCACTGGCAGATGAGGGAATGGTTTTACTAACTGAGGAGCTCTGATTGCAGGTTCAACTCTTGTGAACGGGACCGAGCTGGTCAATGGGAAAGAGTGGGCAACACAGCAAAGGTAACTCCATATCTGAGGAGCATGGTGCCCTCAGAGAATGAAGAAGTATCGTTTCTGCTGGGCCGGGGCGGGGGGGGGAACCTGCTTGCCAAGCAGGTGACCTGTGGGACTTCTAGGTTTGACCACAGCTGATAGGGAGAGGCCAATGCGGCTGGCCTGGCAGAGTTGATGCTTGTTTTCTTGGGAGGCAAGGGTTTCAGACCCCACATCCATGAACACAGTTCACTCAGCTTTCTTTTTTAAAAGGAGCTTCGGTGTTTTTTGCTTTAACGTTTATTTATTGTGTGTGTGTGCCAGTGTGCGCATGTGCATGCCCCATGGTAAGCATGTGGAGATTGGTAGACAACTCAGAGTCAGTCTTCTCCTTCTCCCATGCGGGTTCTAGGAATCAGACCTACATCAGGGGGCTTGGTGGTCAGCACCTGGATCCCCTCCCCAACCCATAATTCACTCAGGTTTTTAGACCCTAGATTTCTTTGTGAAAAACAAGAAGGGAAACCACTCCCCAGCACTCGGGGAGGCAGCTGTGGTCTCAGCACAATGAGAACCTAGCATAATTGGCTTCCTGGAGCATGGAGGCTTGCAGGGCATTGGGGACCCCAATCTGTGGCCACATGAGCACCTTCAAACCACAAGCAAATGCTGTAGGCTCGAGAGTTTCTCAGGTCCAAATGGAGGCAGGAAGTGGGGTCAGCTAGGCAAGCTACACTGGGCCATCCCCTGCAGTGTGCACAGCCCGGCTCGGCTGCCCGGCCTGGGGCAGAGGTCGGAGCCCACCGAGTTCCAGCTCATGCCTGGCCAGGGGGGAAGGGTGATGAGACACAGGCAGGTGGGTCAGTTCTTTGTTTCTAGTGTCTACAATGACATCCAACCGCAGAACTACAGTGAGCATTGCTGAGATGACACAGGCCGTTGACCAAGTCTAATCATGAGCACCAGCCTTGCTATCCACATGCCTACTGGGAAATACAAATGAGGACATGCAGCTTGTCGCCCACCCGACTCCAGCCTGGCAATCCATCCACAAGCCGGACTCCCAGCCACTCTTTTTGGCAACAATCAACTTGAGCTTCCCCAACATTCTGGTTGACTTGCCCTATGATGAGGTGTTAAGAGGAATGTAATCTAAATTTGGAAGTGATCAGGAGTCAATGAGGCGAGCTGGCCATGGCGACTTCTTCCTGTAATCCCTACTGCTTGGGAGGCTAAAGGAGTATCAGTGCTAGGCCAGCCTGGGCTACACAGCAAAGCATTGTCAAAAGACCGGGAGGTAGGGAGGAAGGACGGAGCATAGAGAAGGCCATGATTGCTCCCTGGTTAGAGGAACAGACCACACACATGCAATCAGACACATGCACTGTGTGCCCTGCCTGTCCCATCACGATACTCGTGCTGCCTGGAGACCCTACCATCAAGACAGCTGCCACACAGGGTTGGCATTCTTCTCCAATCATTTCAGATGCTATAAAAACAACTAACACGGTGCTGCTACTTTAATCTAAAGGGAGTTCAATAGTTAGGTTTAGAATTCAGTTCCTGGTGGTTCAACAGGAACATGCGAGCTGGGGACACCAGACCCAACAGAGCACACAGGGGCAATGGTCACACAGAAGCCCATCACCTTGTCTCTGGGGCCATCTCCTGAGACACTCTCAGGCTAGTATGTGGGGCAGGAAATGGGTTATCAGTGGGATGGACTTTGCTCTAGACATGACCACCACACCACAGCCCATTCTCTGCTCCAGAAACACAGAAGGCAGAGAGAGTGACTACCAACTTAGCAGCTACAAATCCTCCAGCAAATCACTTGTCACGGGGAGAGTGGCTCTAGATTCTCTGCTGTTTGCTGAAGGAGGGTGTGAGATTGGCCGGTGTGGGACATCACTGAGAGAAATGCACACAGCAACCTCTGCGTGCAGCACTCCGCAGTCACCACAGGAAAGACGGGCCAGCTGCACCCACTCTGGCTGAGAGGCAAGTCACAGGGGCCAGCAGGGACCCCAGGCTGAATGACAGGGACTGGAGCCAGACAGGACCAGGTGGCAGCCTCATGTCTCCTGGGTCAGTAAACCCTGTCTTCAAAGTCAGCACATATCCAGGAAGGCATCATTTTTTTTGGTGACAAACTAATTCACAATACACAGTTCATGTGCAAATTTGTAGAATTCACCATGTTTCCCTCTGTTGTTTTTCCAATTTGTGAGCTTTTGGAAACAGGAGACATCCATGAGGGAAAAAAAATTCTCATCTTAACTAACGTTAAGGAATAGCTTTTTTAAAATGAGAAATTAAATTACAGATAAAACTTTAAAGGAATGAAAACCTATTAAGGCTACATTATTTAAGGCATTTATTTTTAAGGCCTGGTCTATCGTGATAGTGTGTGCCTTTAATCTTACTACTCAGGAGGCAGAGGGGCTGTGAACCTCTGTGAGTTTGAGACCAGCCTGTTCTATACAGAGAGTTCTGGATTAGCCAGGGCAACACAGTAAGAGCCTGTCTCAAAAACAAACAAACAAAAACGGCACAATAATCCAGCAGTGGTGGCGCACGCCTTTAATCCCAGCACTTGTCAGGCAGAGGCAGGCAGATCTCTGAGTTCGAGGCCAGCCTGGTCTACAGATTGAGTGCCAGGACATCCAGGACTACACAGAGAAACCCTGTCTCAAAAAAAACAAAACAAAAAACCACTACGATGGCTTTGCCCAAAAACTACATTCAAGGTGAGGCCCTGGGAACAGAAATGCTAGCACCAGCTCTGTGGAGACGCTCATGTACATGGTAGTAGGAGAAAGATCTGGAAGTCTTCGTTGCTGCCAGATGAGCCATAGCTATACTCCTAGGTATACACCTGAGATAAATGAAATCTCAGTAAATCAGAACTTACACACAAATGTTCCCAACACATCAGAGAGAGAGAGACAGAGATGGAGACAGAGAGACAGAGAATGAACATCAGGGGTTGTGGCGCACGCCTTTAATCCCAGCACTCAGGAGGCAGAAGCAGACGGATCTCTGTGAGTTCGAGGCCAGCCTGGCTGCAACCAGTACTACATGCCTGGAGAGATGACAATGAAGGGCCAGCCCCACCAGCAGAGGGTGTGGAATCAGTCATTGAGAGAATCTCGGCCCTGTGTGTGTGACAACACAGGTGACCCCCGAGACACCCGGTGAAGGTGAGCCACACACAGAGCTCCACCGCTGAGACAGGTGCCTGGGACGCCAGGCATGGGGACGTGGCGACGGCCACAGGACCCACACTTCTTTTGGAAAAGTGAAATGTTCTAAAAGTGACTGTGGTGGTGGTCGCACAGGCCTGTAAAGTTACCAAAAAGCCACGGAGTTGAGATTTTAAATGGCTGAATTATATGATCTGTAAATTATATCTCAATAAAACTATTTTTAAAACAAAACACATAGCCAGATGTCAGAAAACTGGAAACTAGAATTAACATTCTGGGATAAGACCTCCTAGGATGCTTTTTGCCTTAAATATATACAGACAAAGAACTGGAAATACCTGCATTTAGCTTTTAAAGGAAGGGTAGGGTTACCATACATGTTCTGACACAGTTTTCCTTGCCACCATCCTACGGCCACTTTCAGGATAAGCAAACATAACACCCACGCCAAATGTCCCCATGGCCACCAACCAAACCACCAGACTCACTGGCCATCGGCTTTCTCCAACCCTCCCATCTAGAAGCAGTGTGACAGTGGGCCTGCACGGCTCTTGCCAGCTCCCACAGAGCCACTCTGAGGTGGGACTGTGGGTGGAGAATTCTCTCAAGTTCTGGAGGCATCATGCCACAAAACCTTCCAGAAAGGGAGAACTGGCTCACATCTCAGCACTCCAGGTCACATCGTTATAGTCACAGTTTGCTTGTACGGGAGCGTGGCTCTGACCATGGGCATACTCATCTCCAAGCGCCAAAAAAATAAATAAATAAATAAATTTGACTCAGTCGATAGCAAGGGGTAGGGGAAGAAACTATTTAATTTAAAATGTTTAAATTACAGGTGAGTTTTAAATCCTTCCATGTATTTATGAGCTTTTAAAACTTCACTTTTCTAAATGACTCTATCCCATTTCCCATTAGTCTCTCTCTCTCTCCCTCTCTCTCTCTCCCTCTCTCTCTCCCTCTCTCTCTCTCTCCCTCTTCCTCCCTCCCTCTCTCTCTCTCCCTCCCTCCCTCCCTCTCTCTCTTCCTCTCTTTCTCTCTCTCTCTCTCTCTCTCTCTCTCTCTCTCTGTCTCTCTCTCTCTCTCGATATTGATCCATTAGGAATGTTTGAATCTGTGTTCCCATAGTTCACAGCATGTGAGGAACACTTTTAAAGGAAACGTGTCCCACATCTGTGGACAACTCTCTTACTAGGGGGTGACCTGACCCCTCCACCCCGGACTCTGAACAGCTTCACCAGCAGGACTTAGTCCTCTCACGGCCTGGACCATACCTGCCCCAACCGTACGCAGTGCCTCCAGTGAAGCCCTGCAGTACTGCCCCAGCAAGGACCTCCAGTTTAGGCAGACACCAGGCTGCAACGAACTGCATGCCGGGTTTCCTCCTGTGTCTCACGCTAAGGATCAGGCTAGAAGCAGGGAGAGCCAGCCCCACAGTCCCACAACCTCAGCACCCTGCACTCTGGGTTCTCTCCTCGGTGGGAGTCTGCCTGTGCCCCTTCCTGGGCATCGGCAGAGTTTAAAGCACACTTTCAAAAAGAAAAAGGAAAGAGGCTGAGAACGAGGGAGGGCTCTCTTCTACCAGCCTCCTCCAGCGCTTCCCTGGGAACAAAGCCTCCTTTCTCTGGCCCTCAAAGGGGCACACAGTGAGGGCGCTCCCCTTCCCGGACCCTGCTCAGCTACAGTTGTGTCCACACAGGCTGCCTTTGTCCAGGCCACAGCCAGTGGCAGAAGAGGCATGATACTGCTGGCCAGCCAGCCCCCATTTCAGACCAAGGGCTCCAGAAACCACTTTCCCAATAAAGCAGAGACCCACGGGGAAGGGCTGGGCTCCCCATTCCTCCTCGCTGTTTGACAAGAGGAAATTAATCTAGCCAGCAGCTTCTGCCTTGAGGCCACCAGGATGATAGACAAGCTGTCTTTTTACCTCCTTACAAAGGAAGAAGCCAGGGGCTCAAAGGAGTTCTGCAGAACCTTCCATGGAGAAAAAGAAAGACTGACAATGGACCATTATCTCCAAGTGGGACCTCGGGTGGGTGGGAGGCCCCTGAATACCCCTCCTCTCCTCTGCTCTCCCTTCCCTGCTGTCTCCCTCCCCTCTCCCCAGAGCCCTCTGAAACCCTTCTCTCACAGTCCCCTCCTCCTCCCCCTGCCCACAGAACTGGGCACAGGGCTTCACATGCCTCGCTTGGGACCTGCAGAGAAACCACCGAGTCTCCCTTGAGTCATTTCCCGACATCTTCTGCTGCCCCACCCCGTCCCAGCTGCTTGCTGCGTGTGCCTCGTGATGAGTGACACTGGTCATGAGAAAATGATAGAGCCGGGGCCCCAGTGCCCTCCCTAGAGCAAGGTCGGGGCCCATTTCCCAACATCAGGAGCGGGAAGAGGCCTTGAGGGGAGGGGAGGGCTGTGTGGAGAAGAATAATGGAATCCAGGTGGGGCTCTGTGTGCCTGATCTTTTGTACCCCAGGGTCTGGGGAGATGCAGACGAGGCTGGCATCTAGAGGACCTGGGGCAGAAGCCACGGGGCTCTTGGGCTCCTGAGGCTCTCGGGCTCTCGAGGCTCTCTGGGGCTCACGGGGCTCTCTCGGGCTCCCGAGGCTCTCGGGCTCACGAGGCTCTCTCGGGCTCACAAGGCTCTCTGGGGCTCACGAGGCTCTCTGGGACTCACGAGGCTCTCTCGGGCTCTCGAGGCTCTCTCGGGCTCCCGAGGCTCTCTCGGGCTCTCGGCCCCGTGGGCTGGAAGCGGCACTCTATAAATATTCTAGCCTGTTTCTCGGTAGCTGAGCATCCAGCTGCAAGAGGCACACTGGGTTAATCACTAATTAAAATCTAGCTTAAACTTTCATTAAAGCCCACGGCATGCAGATCAGTGTCCCCAGGAGATAGGGTAGGGGTGGACTGACGCTGCGGGACACAGGACGGTCCTGTGAGGGAGCAGCCTGTCCTCAGGTAGCCCAGGGACTCTGTTTCCCTCTGAGCTGAGGGAACTCTCGCTGCTTCGCCCAAATCTGCCTCTTAGGTCCCCGGATTGGAATTCTTCCAGCATCACAGGCGGCCAGGAGGACAGAACAGTCAGACTTAACTGCCGTTGGAAAATTGCTACCAGACTAGCCCACCGAGAATGCACAGACCAGGGGAGCCAGGGGAGAAAGCCACCTGTCATCCGGTAAGAAACCGAAAGACATCATTGGTGGCTCTCAGGCCACTTACACACCTACAGAGGAGACTGGGGACAGGGTGACCCTGAGGACAGGTCATGGAGCTTCTATACCAGGCTAACTTCCTGCCTAGTGCCCTGTCTGTCATAGCCTAACACCCCAGGGGTTGGGCACGAAGCCTGCAATGGATTGGCTGCAGGGAACCTAAATGCAGTTAAGACATGAGGTAGGATTGTTTATCTTGAAACTCTGGAACACAGACCTGCAAATTTTCAAACTAAACACAGACCTGGTGAGAAAAACAGTTGGGCTGGCTCATGACTTGTGGTCTGAGGCTGGGGGATGAGAAATATGGGCTGGGCTTCTGCCTCGGCCGTCTTCAGGACCAGGAAGCACCTGTCACCTGTGTCATTAGCCCTGGAGTCCTGAGCATAAGGTGGGTATTGGGATAAACCAAGCCTCTCACCCCCATGCTGTTTCCTCTTCGCTGCCCCTTGTGCCCAGACAAGTCGTGAGTCCATAGGAACACTTGGATACTATCAAGACAAGGTTCTTTGGAAGTCCTGCAAGGTCAGACACCAGACCAGATGTGGGACTGAAATGTTCGAGACCATGCCATCGGGCACAGGCAAGGGCACAGGAGGGAGCTGCAGCCCCTGAAGAGGCACCCACAGTTCCCAAAAACAGCAGGGTTACCCAGTACAGAGGGAGAGGCTCAGCTTCCCGGGGACCCGAGGATAAGCCCCGACTTGGCCTGGATGACTAATGTTGTCAAAGAGTGTGGTTGGTAAGTGCTTAGAGAGCTTGTGACATGGAAACAAGCTGACATTTCCAGCCAGCTGCTGTCTGCAGTGTAGAAGGAGCCCCACATTCCAACACAGGTGCGCTCTTGACACAGGTGTGCTCCTGGCTAGGAAACAGCGTCTAGAAGCTTTTTGGACAAAGTGGCTGGGGCTGTTGTAGCTGAACGAGGGCTAAGTAAAACAAGGTGTTGGGAGTAGGGGACTTGGTGGCCACATCCATATGAAAATATACACGGGCTTTTCTGATCTGTTGAAGCACCCTAGACCTGAAGAGTCCCCTTGGGGTCATTATAAGCCCAGGGAACTCTTAGGCTCTGTCCAAATGACCCAGGAACTTCCAAGTTGGCCAGACCCTTGGAGAGATAGCAAAGCTGAATGGTAAAATTGTGGAGAGGCACCAACCCCTTCATAGCTTCCACAGTAGCTGGACTTTAATGACAGTAACTTCCTTTGGGATAGCATAGATCCAAACCAATCCTAGTTAAGAAAACAGACACATGGGTGGCATAGGATCATCTTAGATATCTTCATGTGCACAGCCATTCTCCAGAACCCAGACTCAAAAGGACACAGAAGGGAGAAGATGTGGCAGGCACAGAATTTCTATGCTAGGGGCTCTCACTCGCCTATACCAGCCTCTTACTCTAGAGCCATCAACGAGAAGTCACCGTATTTGCCATTACCGCTGCCAGGACTCATAGGGTCTGCCACGGATTCCTGCTAGGCAGTAGCCTTCCTTAACTCCCTAGTACCCTAGCCTGGACACCTCACCGCCAAGGGCCAGAGCTGCCAGCACTATAACTGCAGTCTTAACTGCCCTGAGCGAGCACTGCTCCCAGCCAGTACTTCTGGCATAGACCGACACCAGGAGGTGAAGGCGCCACACCCGATGGAATTGCAGCTATGGGGGTGTCGATCCTTTTGAAACGGTCATTCTGTGTGACAGCAGCACACTCCTGCACTGGTCCGACAGCAGCCCCCCTCCCCCGTACACAGCCTCCCCTTCTCTCTGCAGTGGGGATTACAGAGTGTACTGGGGATTATGAACGCGGCAGCCTGAGATGCCTTCAGATAGAATGCTGTGCTGTCTTCTCAGCCATTCAGACCAGGGTCACAGAGCTCTCAAATGAATGAGAAGATGAGGAGTGGGCTACCCTCACAGGAAAAGTTGCAGCTCGACCAGGGCAAGAATGAGAAGTCTGTGTGGTGACAGGCTCATTCATGTATGTGAATGCCTAGAGTAGGAGGCGTGCCCTCACTGGGTTTCAAAAGTCCACTACTGGCTCAGTGACTGTCTGTCCGTCTGTCCCTCTGTGTCTTTCTCTCTTCTCTCTGTCTCTCTCTGTCTCTGTCTGTCTCTCTCTGTGTCTCTGTCTCTCTCTGTCTCTGTCGTGTGTGCCCCCTCCCCCGGTCTATGGGTCAGGATGTAAAGCTCTCAGGTAATACTAAGCACCACACCTGTCTGCTCCCTGCCATGACGACAATGGACTAACCCTCTGAAACTGTAAGCCAGCCCCAATTGAATGTTTCCTTTTATAAAAGTTGCCTTGGCCATGGCGTCTCTTCACAGCAGTAGAACCCTGAATAAGACAATTCACACTCAGCATCAGGATCACTTCTTCCGGGTGGACATACCCTTCAACGATATCAGTATCACTGGGAAGGGCTGGGGCCAGCGAGCTGGGCTTGCTCAACCCAGTGTGTCCCTCCGAGGGCTGACAGCAGGGAAAAGGGACACAGAGGAAAGCACTCTCCCTGAGACACTGGCTCAGCAGTGAGAGCATGAACACTGAGGCCCACCAGGTCCCATTCATGCATGGGAAAGACACACAGAACAAACTCTGAGAAAGCATCCATGTAAGTGAAGGGGGGGAGAGACTCTGCTCCCCTTCCCCCTTGAACGTTCTCTGTGGGCTCTGCATTGAGCCCCAGCACAAAGAAGGATTCCCAGTGAGTGTATTTTGTGAGCACCTCCCCCAGGGGACCATGCCTAGCTCCTCCCACTCTCACGGGCTCTGCCGGGCTGCACATGTGCAGTCAGAACACCCTTCCACACTTCCCAGTTCAGACTCGTGTGAGTCTTCACTTCCTGCAGCAGTGCTGCCAAATCAGTATCTGATCTAAAGCTGATGCTGGAGGGCACTGGGGAGCCATGGAGAATCTGTTGCTGGAGGTTGACGCCAGGAAAGTGTTTGCCGGGCAGAGCTGCCCTCTGGGGAGCAGCAGTCACCCTATGGGAATGATGGTATCTAGCTATAGGATCTCAGTCTGGACCAGGGGGCCCCAGGACTTATCCTTATCACAGTTGCCATTGGGTCTGCCCCTCCCACTTCTCACCTCTAGAGCTGCCTCTGGGTCCCGCCTCCTGCCCCAAGGCCACACCACAGATTTTCAGTCTGGCTGCCTGTGCCCTTTCCTCCCTGCTGAGTCCCCACCTAGTAAGCTGTGCCACTGTCACCACTCTGTCCTTCTCTAAACATCTTGCACTTCCCATTCCTATCTCAAATTTGCCCCCAGTTTCCTCTTCAACTATGTCTATGAGCAATTAAACTCATTCACCAAATTTTCCACTTAAATTGCTTAAGTTAAGTCTACAAATGCTACTTTTCAAAACGTTCTTTATATAGCCTTCTGTAGTGTACCCCCATCTGTTGCCTCCCCAACAGTGTATCACCCCAGCCAGCCACCCCTTCATCCACACACACATAAACATGGATTCTTTGCACACCTGGCCCTCCTAGTTCACAATCTTTGGAGCCTTACACAGGAGAATTCTTGGAGATTGGAGAAAGAGACGACTGGACTTGCTTTGATGGGTTCTTCATTGCCTGAGTGGATGCTGACGCAGCATTGAACTAAAACACGTGGATTGAGGCTCTCAGGCCACAGATGTGGATCCAGAACCAGGTTGAGGCAGCTCGCTTCTTCCACAAGTCACTGGCACACATAGCCCAGGCGGCGCTTAGGATGCCGGACTGAAGATCTACCAGTGTAAGGAGGACTGCTCAGCTACACGCAAAATGGCCACACAGACCCACGCTTGAACACACAGGGCTTAGGGTGCTGGACTGAAGATCTACCAGTGTAAGGAGAACTGCTCAGCTACACGCAAAATGGTCACACAGACCCACGCTTGAACACACAGGGCTTAGGGTGCTGGACTGAAGATCTACCAGTGTAAGGAGGACTGCTCAGCTACACGCAAAATGGCCACACAGACCCACGCTTGAAGCTCTTACCATAGTTTTCCTATGTTCATTTCCGTGGTTATCAGTTTGAACTTGTAACGGAACCCAGTTTTGGGCTGGCACGTTCCACCCATAGCCTGAGGCATGATGGGATGTGGGAACATGGGAAGGGAAAGGAGTCCCTCACCCTGTAGTTTGGTTGACGTCTCCCACCAGAAGAAAACCAAGAGTTCCAGGACCATTACAACTTTTTCTGTGAAGGTTTGTTTTATATAGAGATGCTTCAAATAAGGATATTTAAATAGCACCAAACTTTGAGTAGAAAGGGCACCATCCTATAAACTTGTCAGTGAATTGGAAATGTAGGAGCATAGTAAAATCCTATCAGGAAGGCAGGACCCAAGAACTTACTGGATAAAGGAGACCGTGGAAGGATGTAATTTCCTCCCTTGAACCACAGTGAACTGAACACCAAGCACAGCAACTACCCTGTGACTGATGGTCCGGCCCTGGTGCATCAGGGACTGAAAGACAGAATTTCTAACCTTCCCAGAACTTCATCTTGACTCAATCCCCACTGACATGACCTACTAGAATTTCTGCCTGTCTGTCTACCTGTTCACCTGTCTGGGCCTGTATATGTCCATCTGTCCACATGTTCACTGATTTAGACTAGGTCAGTCCTTCCCTTCCCCTCACTGCTGAAATTCAATTCTGATCTTGCAGCCAGACTCTACAATAGCACCGAGCTTCACCAAGCTTTGCTATTGCACCAATAGACTTATTTACACTTTCATCAGCTTCCCTGTTCTCAAGACTCCTGAAGCCAATGAACTCTGCTACAGCATACATACATGCACACATACATGCATGCATTCATGCCTATATACAGACATGCATGCACACATGTATGCGTACATGCATGCATACATACACACAAGCATGCATGCACGCATGCACGCATACACATGATATGTGGTGTCTGAGAGTTAATATTAGTAATTAAGCATCTTCTTCACCAACCCCATAAGACACTCTTCAACATAGACTTGACTCCTGACAGTATTTTTCAGTCTTCAATTAAAAAGAACATCTAAGTGTGCACAAATAACAACACAAGCAGCTGAAACAGTGGGGCCTCAGCAGGGTGGCTTCAAGGCAGACAGAACTGAGCACGCCATCCACCCCCCTCAGGGGCGGGCAGCGTTAGTGGTTTTCCAAAAATTAAACTCATTAAGTCATCAGGACATGCTGTTAGCTACCACTTGAAGCAGCAATAGGCAGGGATATAATTCAGCTGCTAAAAATGCTCTCGAAATCAGAATAGCATTTTGAAACCACACAACCCATAATTCTGAACCCAAAAGGTGGAGTCCCCGGCTCAGAGCTGTCGCCTTTGATCTTGAGGAACCACAAGGGAGGCTGGTGTGCCTGCCTTGATGACAGTCTTGGCTCCTGACTAGCTCCCATGGGATGGTCGCAGCCTTCCCACTGCCCCCACCCCTTACTCTCAGATCACTGCTACGGGTTCTACCATGTCACTTCCTGTTCCCACATGCTCTTAGCCACAGCCCAGACCCAAGGCAAGGTCTGGGCCCCAGAGAGCTGGGGCAGACATCTGTGCTGAAAATTCATGAAGACAAAAAGCTCTCATCTTGGGCCACAAACACGTAGAGGTTCCATTACATTCCTGTTCTCCCTGACTGACCCTCCCTTCTCAAAGTGTGTCAATAAATGGTTTCTAGGCCCTTCTCCTCGATTAACAACTCTGTGTACAGAGCATATGTCTCATAAAATTCATTAAGAAAATATGGCGTGGGGTGAGGAAGTTTTAAAATATTTCCTTTCTTAAAATTTTTACTTTAAAAATGTTTGCATATGAATGTTTTGCCTGCATGTATGTATGTGCACCGTATGCACACCTGGTTCTCACAGAGGCCAGGAAAGGGTGCCATCCCCTGGAACTGAAGGTAAGGATGACTGTTAGCCACCTTGAGGATGCTAGAAACTAAACCCAGGTCCTCTGCAAGGACAGCAAATGCTCTTAACTGCTTAGCCATCTCTCCAGCCTCATTTGCAGACTCTCATTTGTCATCCAGGGGGAAAGAAGTGGCCCCAAGAGTTTCCATGCTTCAGGAACCTGCAGATTACGAACACCATCTCTTCAGGCCAGAGGTGCCCACTCTAGTCCACACCAGAGCCCAAGGGACGCTTCCTCAGACAAAAAACTCCCATGTGCAGCCCGGCACGGATAGGCAGACACAGAGTCAAAGTCTATAAAAGCAGCAGTGAGCCTTACCAGAGTGACTTCTCTACAATTTTGGTCCGGAAAACCTCCTCCTGGTCCAGGTTCACGGTGCAGTAGCAGTCCCGCATCTTGTTTGGCCCCGGGTAGGAAGGAAGATTCTTGGCTTCGCCTGAAGAGCAAATGTGACACACACCAGCTTAGCACAGCATGTCCCACATCCTCACTGTCATACACACCATTAAACCTACCCCAGGACCCCCACAGCACAGTCACCAGCTGCACACATGCCTGAACGGTGGCGTCACTTCACAGGGAGGTGCGTGGCTTCACATCGTACACTCGCTCACTTTTCATACGATTTGGTTTTCTACCGAGTCACAAAGGTCATCCAGAGTGGTGTGTCACACAGGCACCCACCTCCAGAGCAAACCAGGAGAGCGAGGATCCCTAGCCTTGGGGCTGGAGATTATGTTTCGTTGTTTTGCCCACATTAGTCCATTGAGTTTATAAAAACCTTTAGTCGAGGTAAAATGCACACAGAGCGTCACACCACAGCCATCTCTAAATGCAGCAAGCGGGTAAGCGAGGCCGCGGTGCTGTGTGCCAACGCCTCCATCTACCCACGGCTGCCATCTTCTTCACTGCCTCCCCTGCGCTTCCCGGCACCTACCATTCTGCCTGTTGCCTCTGTGACACTGATGGCTCCGGGGGCTGCCGTAGTCAGACCGTGTCTACCTTCTGCGGCTGGTAAACTTCAATTAGCACACTGCATCCGCATTGTGGCATGGGATGGCTGGGGTGTAGGACATCCCAAAACTCATGTGATAAAAGGGCTGGTCTCCAGGGTGACACCATCGGGAGGCAGTGAAGCCTTTGGGAACAGGGGGCTTTGAATAGTTACTGAGACTGTACGCTTGAGGGGGCTGTGGGACTCTGGTCTGCCCTCCCTTTTTTGCTTCCTGGCCTCAAGGTGATCATCACCATCCCACCATGATCCACACTTGGCCTGTAATCTCCAAACTGTAGGGCATATTAGGATTTTCTTCCTTCCGAAGCTGTATAATATCCCATGTTTACATAGGCAACATTTTGTCCATTCATGCGTCAAGTGGCTTTTTTATATTTAATTTTATTATTATGGTAAAGATAGACATAACCATAAGGACCCATTTTCTCATTCACAAAATTAAACCATGAACTCTGGCTGTGATTTGCCAGTTGGGAAAGAAAGTCCAGATGGAGAAGCCTGCAATGGCCCCCTGCTTCCCTTCCAGGGGTCATTCTTCCTCTGGGAAGTCCTACAAAGGTTCTGAGTGTGTTTGGAGATTGTAGGAGATTCTGAGGCAACTAATGCCAGCAGGGCCTGCCAATCATTCTTTCCATAATATAGTTGTCTACCATTGGGTAAGTCTAGGAGATTTTCCAAGCCCAGCCACTGGCTTCTGAGCCAGAAGCACAAAATAGCTCTGGAAGTGGCCCACTCTATGGGTGAACTAGGTGTATAATACAAGTAGTGGCTTCCATCTCAGATTTGCTGGTACCCATCTAAGTGCAGTCAGGTGAAGAAGCACCTCTGAAAGTCCCTTGCCTTCTAAAAGGCCTCAACTGTCTGAGTCATTTTGGTTCTAAAGGCACCCAGCACCAGATACATTGGTATAGAGAAGGATATCATTCCATCACATCAGCATAAGGGAAGAAGGGAAGTTGAGGACTCAGTTTGCAATGCTCTGTAGATGTGTAGCAAGTTCTTACTAGTTTAAACTTTCCATTCTGGAAGAAGGCTCCTTAAGACTGTGGAAGTTCTAAAGGAATGCCCATTAAAAACTCAGGAAGTAAACAACTCACAAGTCTCAGGAAGTCCCTGAAACTTAGCAGGCTCACAAGGTCTGATGCCCAGGTGTTGAAGACACATGGGCTACAGATGCCCAAGTACCCTTCTGAGTCTATAGTACCTTCTCCATCTCATCCAAAACTACATGGGCTTCTTTAACTTTTTTTTAAAATTGGCATATATTTGTTGTACACAGTGTTGGTTTTCACAAAGACAATTATGTATCATATCATGTATTTTGACAATATTCACCCCAGTGTTGATCCTTTCCCTTACTGCCCCACCTTCCCTCTAGTCTTAATTCATCTCTCAATCTTCCTTCTGCTTTCATGTCATACACACACACACACACACACACACACACACACACACACACACTTACATGTCTGTAAAGAATTCTAGCAGGGTCAGACATAGTGACATGAGTCTTTAATCCCAGAACTTGGGAGGCAGAGGCAGTGAATCTCTGTAAACTCAAGGCCAGCCTGCTCAACACAGCAGGTTCCAAGATAACCAGCAACATAGAGAGAACCTGTCTCAGATTAAAAATAAACTCTAGGACCCACAAATAAGAGAAAACATGGTATTTGTGGTAGTTTGAACAAGAATGGCCCCACTGGCTCATAGGTTTGAATGCTTAGTTACTAGGGAGTGACATTATTTAAAAGGATTACGAGGTGTGGCCTTGTTGAAGGAAATGTGTCACAGGGGTGGGCTTTGGGTTTCAAACGCTCAAGACAGGCCCAGTGTCTCTCTCTTCCTGCTGACTGTGGATCCAGATGTAAAATTCTCAGCTACTTCTCCAGCATCATGCCTGTCTGAGTGCCACCATGCTTCCCACGGTGATGATAATGGACTACATCTCTGAACCTGTAAGCCAGCCCCAATGAAATGTTTTCTTTTATAAGCGTTGCTGTGGTCATGGTATCTCTTCACAGCAATAAACACTGAATAAGACATATTCATCTTTCTGTTTGGCTTACTTCACTTAATATGATGGCCTCCAGTTACATCCATTTCCTAGCAAATGACAATTTCATTCTTCTTTATGACTGAATAAAATTCCATTTGCACATATACAACTTCTTTATCCATTCACTTGCTGATAAATACATAGGCTGATTCCATGACGTGACAATTAGGAATGACGCTGTAGTAAACTTGGGTGTGAGCAGGCATGGCTGTGGTGTGTCATCTTAATCCTTTAGTTACACGCCCAGGAGTGGTATATCTGGGTCATAGAAGAGTTCTAATTTTAGTTTCTTCAGGAACCTCCGTATTAATTTCCATAGAGGCTTGACAAATTTGTATTCCCACCTGCAGTGTATAGGGGTTCCTTTTTCTCCACATCCTGGCCAGAATTTGTTGTTCATTCGAATGACAGCCATTCTGACTGTGGTAAAATGAAATCTCAATGTAGTTTTAATTCGCCTCTCCCTGATGGCTGAGAGGTGTCTTTTCATGTGTTTACTGGTCACTTCTACTTGACTATTTGAGAGCTGTCTGGTCATTTTATTAACTCATGTTTTGACTGGACCATTTGGTTTTTTGGTATTTTATTTTTAATTCTTCATACAACCTAGGTATTAATGTTTTGCCAGATGACAGCCTACAAAGATTTTTCTCACATTCTGAAGGCTATCTCTTCATTTGGATATTGTTTCCTCTGCCGTGCAGAAGCTTATACATTTCACACGACCCCATTTGTCAGTTCTTGGCGTTACACAATCAGAGTCCTTTTCAGGCAGTCTTTGGCTATGCCTGTGTCTTAAAGTGCTTCCTATAACAGCTGCAGATTTGGAGTTCTTGTATTACCAACTTTAACCCATTTGGAGTTGATTTTTATACAGGATGAGGGGCCTACCTTCATTCTTCTACATATAGATTTCCAGTTTTCCAGCATGGAGTGATCTAGCTTCATTCTTCCACATAGAGATTTCCAGTTTTCCCAGCACAATTAGTTAAGAGTTACCCTTTTTCTAATCTGTCTTTGGCACGTTTGACAAAAAGCAGGTAGCTGGAGCTCTGTAGGTTTACGTCTATTAATTTGAGGAGGGTTTTTTTTCTAGTTCTGATTAAGATAGTCATTGAGAATTTTGAGAGACTTATTTTAATTGTGTGTGTGTGTGTGTGCGTGTGTGTGTGTGTGTGTGTGTGTGTGTGTATCCGTGTCTGTGTGTATATGTGAAGATGTGTGTGGCTGAATGCATCTGTGTGTATGAATGCAGAGGCCAGAGGAAATGGAGTTACAGGCATTCAGGGACACCTGGCTTGATACATGGGTGCTGGGATCCAAGCTCTGGTCCTCATACACAGCAAGTCTCCTAACTGCTGAGTCAGCTTTCCAACTCCTCATTGGCATTTATTGGGGATCAAATTGAATCTATAGATTACTTTTGGCAACATAGCCATTTTTCACAATATTAACTCTATTAATCCATGAGCACAGGAGGCCATCTTATAGTGTCCATTTCAACTTCTATCTTTAGTGTCATAAAGTTTTATTGTAAAAGATCTTTTACCCCTTTGTCAAGTTCATCCCTAGGCATTTTTAAATGCTGTCGGGAATAGGACTGGTTTCTTAATTTCTTTCTCAGAATGTTCATTGTTGTTATATAGAAAAGCTACTGATTTTTGCATGTTAATTCCGTGGCCTGTCACTTCACTGAAAGAGCCTTTTGCGTCTCTTCTGTGAGGAATCACATCATTTGCAAATAGAGATGAATTTCATTTTCCACTGGTATCCTTTTTACTCCTTCTCTTACGACACTCGCTGAGACGAGACTATACCGAATAAAAGTGGAGGAAGTGAACATCCCGTCTTATTCCTTGTTTTATTGGAACTGCTTTGAGACCTCCCCACTTAGTGAAATGTTTATATGGGATTATCACAATTTATTGTGCTGAGGTACAGTCTTTCTACTCCTAGTTTAAGGTTTTTAGTCAAGAACCTTTTCTGCATCTGAGATCCTCATGTGATTTTTTTTCTTTGAGACAATGTGATACCTTATATTTACTGATTTGTTGCATCCTTGCATGCTTAAAACAAAGCCCATTTGATTGTGGTGAACGACACATTAGAGGCATAGTCAAATTCAGTTTGGAAGTATTCTATTGATCTCTGCATCTGTGTTCACCAGGGAGGCTGGCCTATCGTTTTGTTTGCTCTTGTGTCCTTGTCCAATTTTGTATCCGTGTACTATCAGCTTCATAAAATGAGATCAGAGAGTCCCTCCCCTAACTTATGGAATAGTTTGAGAAGTGTAGCTGTAGCTCCTCTTTAATGACGGTGGGATTCAGCTGTGTATCTCTCTGGGCCTAGGGTTTTATTGGTTGGGAGTCTTTAAATGTTTTATTATTGTTGTTTATGTGTATGTGTGTTCTGCCTTTATGTATGTCTGTGTATCACATGTGTACCTGAAGATGGTAAATGACACCCACATATGAACTGCTGCAACCCTGGGGAATAAGCCAGAGATAGATGGGGTGCAGCTAACCTAATAGGTAGGTGATGGTGACAAAACACAGGTCTCATTTTTAGAACCATGTAAGCAACCACACTCACTATTGTAGCTTCATTAACCACACCTTCAATCCTTGCTCCTTGCCAAGGGATTTCCCAGACTCTGAAAACCACCAGCGGAAGTCAATGGCAGCACTTGAAAGCTAACAAAACAAACTATAAGCCAGCATAACCTGAATCTAAGTTTGGGGAACTGGGAAGGACTCGGCTGCTTGCCGAAAGCTGTCTCCCTCCCAGAATCAACCAGGAGCAGCTCTGAACTGAGGAGGGTAGGAAAGGCCACTAAGCCCAGGCTTGTCTGCAGTGCAGAAACCGACATCTTTAACTTTGAATCAATAACCAGACCTCGGAGTTCACATCTGTCAAGACATGTATTGTAACAACACTGAAGTGTTTGTCCAACGGGAACACATTTGTGATTGAAATATTCTATTCTTGGAACTTAATTTCACTGCCTTATTATGTTACTGGGTCTGGATTTCTAAACCACTTTACACAGACCGTGAGCACGCTGAGTTAGAGAGCTCAGGAACCACCAGCCTCCAACACAGAGTGGGCCCATGGGAAGATCTTGCGTAGTGGCTGTTGCCACGTCTCAGAGGCCTTCAGTTTCCGTAAGGACAGGAAACACTTTACAGTAAGAAAGACAGGCATAAAATCAGACTGTTATGTGGAAATAAGGAGACTGAGGTAGCAAAAACAAGGAAAATTACATCTATCCATCCCTAGCTTGTGGGAACAGCATTCCACGGAGCTTCTGGGAGCTGGTGTAACATAATTTTATTATTTTATTAAAATGAAATGTACCAACTCTCCAGGAGGGATTTACCAGACATCTTATGAAAGTGATATTAAATAATGAATCAGACATAATAATGTGTCTTCCGTGAAGACTAATAAAAGACGCAGAAATGGGGCCATATTTCCTGCCCTCATTAAGAGAGCAACAGTATGAATAAACTATGGACTCCCAGAAAAGATTTCTCAGCAGAAGAAATGAGTACTAATCTGGGGGATTAACTCTGGGTTTGTCTATCCAGCTCAAGCCTCGGCCCACGCTGAGAAAAATCCTGACAGGCCTGTCCACTGAGCCACATCTCACAGCTGAGCTCCTGAGAGCGTCAGTGGGAGGAGTTGACCAGTCAGCTGAGCAAGTCAGAGGGACGGGCCCCTCCCACCACCACAGCAAGCATCTTTCCCTTCAGGCTCAGGGCCTGGAAGCTCTGCCCATCCACCTCCTCGACTTACTGGCTTCACTCCTGGAACTGAATCCCAGTGGCAAGCCTGGGCCTCAGCTGGCCTTTGCAGTTTGACTCCTGAGCAGCACGTGGGAAACTAGTATGGAAATTCTCAAGCCCTTGAGACGAGAAACGGAAGCCCTGTGGGAGCACATCAGGGAACTAATGTGGCGGCTTCTAACTTGTTTAAATATAAGCTAAATGAGAGTGGCAATGTGACAAGCCAAGGATAACAAACTAAAATAATGGAGACAGGCATTCACAAAGGAAGACAACGTCTCCATAGACACATCACCAGGAGACTCGGAAACACCCACAAACCTTTTGCATGCAACTGTGCTGCAAGCCAGACGCTGGGAAATGTGGAAAGTGAAGAAGACTCGGGTTCCACATGACTCCAACCAAACTCACAAACCGGCAAGGAAGCGGCTGCACTGTGTGTAGATTTCCCTATTGACACACAGCACAGGTCCACAGGCCCTGTCACCGGAAGGCTAGTCCTGTGCTGGGCATCTGCCCATACAAACAAAACCTATGGCGACACCTTCAGGTCAGGGCCCAAGAATCCATCCCACGCTTCATGCTGACAACAGAGGCGGCTCTAAATGTCCCTCACAGTACAACCTCTGGACATCCTTCAGAAGACAAACTCCCACAGGACACCCAGAGTCCAAATTCTACTGGAGGTATAGGCTAAGGGTTTCAGGAACCAGGCATGAATGCTCCTGGGTGGCTCTGGGGTACTGGTTTCTGTCAAGAGCTGCTCCTCATAAATGAACTCACAGACGCAGCAGGAAACCGGCGGAGCTTGGTCCAAGACAAAGGGATGTTGCATTAATTCCAAAGGCTGCTGCAAATTTTAGTACTCCCAACCCAGGACACTGTTGCTGCCCGCACCCCGCACCCATGTGCAAAGAGCCCAAGCTTAGGCAATCTGAATCATAGACTGGCAGAGGAGGTAGGGCATGTTTTCACTGCCGTGGGTAGAGGCACGCCTCTCCTTGCTCGGAGGCTATGGACAAAGGGGTGGGGGCAAAGAGAATAGAATCTCTTCCTACCAAGACATGGAGAGAATTGTCCCTACGGAATCAAGCTGTGGGAGGCCGACAGAGGAGTAAGGGGAACAATCCCAACCTGCATGACTCCTAACTCCAGCCAAAGCCAGCATGGAAGGGACCATGCTGAGCTGGGGTGCTGGGAAGTACTGGTAACAGGCCCTCCAGAGAAAACACACACACATGTGTTTACACAGGCTTGTCATAGCTTTATCAAGAATCACATGTAGCACACAGCTTACCAAAAATACTAAAATGCAGAACACCCTTTATTTAAAAGCAGGTAATTTTACAATCTGACAAGTTCTCATAGGGGCTTCACTCTATCATCTCCATAACCAACCTGTGGTTTCCATGAAGCTAGGACTTGACTAGTGAGTATATAATATGGCTTCTTCAATCTGTTTGTTGTGTCAATCAGGCCTCTTCCAGCCCCACCCTAGGAATGCTGACACTTCCCTCGTCTGTCAACGTCCCTAGTGACTTAGTTGATCAAAGTATTAAATCCTAGAAAGTTATTTCTGTTTCTTTGTATGTTTTTGGTTTTTGTTTTGCTTGTTTGTTTGGTTGGTTGGTTGGATTTGTTTTTTAAGACAGAGTTTATCTGTGTAACAGTCCTAACTGTCCTGGAACTTGGTCTGCATGTAAACCAGCTGGCCTTGAACCAGGCTGCCTCTGCCTCCCGAGTGCTGGGATTAAAGACGTGTGCCACCACCTCCTGGCCTTATGTTTTGCTTTTTGCATTGTGCCATTCATGGTGAGACAGCTTCAGATACCAGATCTAATTTACACTCACGTTTTCTCCATCATTTTCTGAATCCAGACCATGGAAAAACAACCTGTCACCCAAGAACCTAACGTCCCCACCCTCAAGCTGCCACTGGGCCCAATTCACAAAGGCATGATAATTGCAGCAGTGCAGAAGGTGAGCCATCCAGGGAACAGCAGTTGGGCTTTTACCACCCCTCACTCTTGACGCAACATCCTCTATTCAAGACCAGACAGCAGATCTCAAACAGAACTGTGCGTGTCAGAAGATCAGACACTTTCTTTAGATTCTGGCTGGCAGGATCAGCAGGACGCCTCTCTGCACGCCTCGGCGTGTGCCAGGACTGGCCTGGGAACTGAAATGGGTCGTGTGAGAGTGACACCGCACCCACAGAAAGCAGGCATGCCTGTCCCTTCTTCTCCTGAATGGCGTATGTTGGAGGACACCACAGGGCAGTTCCACCATCAAAGCCACGGCACCCAAAGGGAGCCCGCTTCAGAGATGCTATTTACTGAAGGACAGACTACTCAGGAGGGGCCAATACCATGTTCTGCCATCAAAATCCCAGAGGGAGAAGGTGGTGATCTCCCTATGACAAAGGAGAATACTGTCCCCTTCCAGTAAGCCTCACGCTGTCAGCTACCAGCCTGCAGGCCTTCCACATACATGGGGATATAACTGGGATCCACAGCTGGTCCTAACTACAGCCGCAGGTAAACATGTCTGGAGAGGGCTCTATCCAGCTGTCTGCACATGTCAACCCAATAGAGCTGTGTTATCACGTCCCATCTGGCCTTTGGGACCTAGCCACACTACAGAAACCACAGAAGGGACCTGCTCATCCACAGTCCTACAAGCTCAAACCTGCATGACGAGGGAGACATGTCCTGACCCCGGGCCCACTACAATGTTGTCAGAATGACTCTGCTCCGTCTTGGTCTCTGCATTGGGTGCATTTTTAACAAGGGGAGCAAGGAAACCTTTCATCGGTTTCTGGTCTCGTTACACCTCTGTCCACTCCTGCCCCCCATGGCACCCAGCTGTGTCACAGGTGTCACTGGTCTCCAGCATAGTCAGAAAAGTGTAGCCACAGTAGTCTTTGGCGGTGCTCAACAGGTAGGGCTGTGGGCCAGCTTCCTGTGTGCTGGGCACCTGCATTGTATACCAGCAAAGGACAGGCTAGCTGAGCTCTGGGAGCTGACACAGGGAGAGCACTGATTTGCTAGTCCTTTGGTTAGCTGGGTGAAGCCTCCAAAATGGATCCAGGTACGTTTTGAATCAGATGTCACTATCACTGTACTACACTTAGGAAATTTCACGCTGCTACATACACACGTGACATACCTAGGGCAGGGTTGCAAAGCTCCATGCAGAACAGTTGGCTATGAGTGCAAAAGAGACACCATTTGGAAGCAGAAGTGACTGTCCTGTCTTTGAATAAGAAACTACTGTGAAGGCTTCGCTTTCCAAGGCCCATGGTGGGTGCCCTACTCTAGCCAGAGTCCCGCCCGTACTGAGATCCGGAGCTATGCCACCGCCAACCTCAGGCCCAGCCCAACTAACGGAGGCCCCTCCCACTGCCCTCCAGACCAAGTCACTGCCAAGGTGATTCTCTTGTGTTACCCTAAACTGCCTCCTTCCCTCTCAAAGCTTAACGCTGGAAGGAAGGGGTCACTATAGCCAGCAACTGGGAGCTCCTGAGTTTAGGAGCCAGGTGGCTGGGTTAATCTACATCAGTGGGTTCCCAACATATCTGTGTCTCTGCACTGGAATGCTGCTCCCTAAATGAATGAATGAATGAATATATATATATATATATATATATATATATATATCACAAAAGAGGCCCAGCCTCAGCTCTCCCAGCCATGAGCAGTCACACCTAGGATCTAGGTCTCTCCTGTCTCCTGCAAGGCTAATCTGCAAGCATCCTGTTGCAATTCAGCTTTGGTCTTAGTCACTGCACAGTAATTTCTAGAGACTTGTCACTAAGCCAATGGGGGTGGGAAGCTCAGGGTAGCTGTAAAGGAAAGAAAATAAAGGCAGCAGAGTGGGCAGGGGTATGATGAGACTAAAAAGGGAACAGCACTGGGAGGCCAAGGCTAACATAAAACAGGAGCTTCCAAAAGATGCGGCGCCCCCAGGGAATGGGCCAAGGAAGGGGATGGGACTAAAGCCTGCTTTCCTGTGCCCCCCTCAGAAACGACTAGAGGGCAGGGAGGTGGCAGGGGGTGTCCAAATAACACAGGCCAAGGGGAAGTGCAGAGCAAGAGTATGCCTGCCTTCTGTGTAGGGAGTCTCACAGAGGAACGCCTGCTCCCGAGGAAGCAGGCTATGGGGAAACCAGCCAGCTGTACAGCACACACCACCACACACCCCAGCAGCCAACAGTTCTCTGCAGCAAGGGGTGTGGGGTATGTTTTGTGAGTCTCTTGTGTCTTGGACGCTGGGTTTGGGGGTTTTTGTTGTTAGTGGTGGGGTTTTTTATTGTTTTTTGTTTGTCTGTCTGTTTTTGAAACAGCTCTATCTACTGGGACAGCATTTCAACACCACTCAGCACACAGCTGACTAGTTCCCAGGATGGCAGCGGAGTTGTGCAAGCAATGTGAGAACAGTCTTGTCCCCTGAAAGAGGTCAGTCCTGCTTGGTACCACTTCCCCTTCCCTTAGCTCCAGCCCTGGACCCTACACTGGGCAGTGATGTTTCTTCTCAGGGTTCATTTACATTGTGGTGGCTCACAACTGTGTAGGGCTTCTTGCCTTCTCACACTGGGTAATAAATAGTACGCGGCATGGATGGACTGCAATAGCAGATGCTTAGGCTGGAGTCAGCACTGTGCTTTCGCGGCACCAGGATGCACGGAAAAAAAAACACGCAACCAGTGAGGGCCAAGACGAATCCAAGTGCAGCCACACCCCTGCTCCCTCGCTCTAGAACAGCCACACCCCTGCTCCCTCACTCTAGAACGGCCACACCCCTGCTCCCTCGCTCTAGAACAGCCACACCCCTGCTCCTTCCTCCTCAACAGCCAGCCTCCCTGCCATTTCTGAGCGCATCTCCTCCGAGCTGTCTGCTGGCTCCCTCTGAGAGAGACGAGAAGGAAGCCAGCTGCCACCTTCACTGCCAGAGTGGGCACTCCGTCCAAACCAACGTTTTCCCTGTGTCTACATCTAACCCTATTTTCTTTAAAAAGCCAACTATTACATATTCTGACCCCACAAAAATGTCATCTACCACATCACTATCATCCAACTGCTTGTTGAGGACCAAGTATCGTGTGTGGCCTGGTCAGGGGTCCCTGGAATCCATGGTAAATCCCATACATCTGGGCTTGACAGATGGCTCAGTGGTTAAGAGCACTGACGGCTCTCCCAAGAGACCCTCTTCTGGCCTCTGAGGGCACCAGGAATGCATGTGATGCACAAATATAAATAAATATATATATACATACATATATATATATGCAAACGTGCCTGTACATGAGAAAATATTAAACCATTTTTCAAATACCAAGCATCACTTAGTGATGTGGCCGTAGTGACTGCAGCTTTGTCCAGTCATTGCCATTGCTTCACGGCCACCACCCATCCCTCTCTGTCTTGTTTGTCCCCCATCTGCCACACACAGGGTCGAAGACTGGACCCTCCTCTGCCCACAGGTCTGCTTTGGGGTTCCTGTTTGCTGGGCTGACAATGTTTGCATTCCAGTTTCAAGCTGGCATTCTTTCATATTTCTGTGGACACCATCCCACGATAGAGCTCTTTAAAAACATCATGAAACTCTCATCTCTGCAAGTGTGGGAAGCAGAGAGAGCCTGCTAAGGGTTCTACAGTTTAGCCTTCCCCCGGTAATGGGCTCTTTGGTTATTTTCTGTCTTTTGCTGTTACCAAGAAAACAGCATGAACAGATTTCCATAGAGTCCATTTCTGTGTGATAAATTCCTGGACTTGAAATATCTGACACAAAATTTGCTTAAATGATCACATTGCTAGACTGATAAAAATACCAGTCTCCCATGCCCTCTCTCTGGTGTACATTTATGGTGTGTCTGTTATTACAAGGAGCTTTTTTTAAGGCTCTAATTCTGTTTTATTAATTCAAAAGGTAAAGTCACTCCCTGCTCAGCAGTCTAGACTACTTACACAACACATCTCTCTCTGGCTCTCTCTTCCTCCTTGAACCAATCACAGCAGTCGCCCACACAAAGGACTGTGTTTGTACCACGACAGGCCTTCAGCTGGACTCCGAGAGGAAGTGCCTTCCCTCTGCTCTAGATGTAAAAGCTTCACTAGGTAGAGGCTTTTAACAGCAGAAAGCTAATCACAAACTATTTGCAATAGTACTTGCTGGGGTTGAGTCTTGGGAGTGGGGGCTGAAATTATACTAGCAGCAAGCAGTTGTCAATGTAGCTTCCTCAGGGCATCTTCAGTTTAAGACAGCCGGAAGTGGGCATGAGGGAAGTCTAGCTGACCGTGGGACTGATGGTTCTTCCCTTAATGCATTCAGGGGACCAGGGAAAAGGCTACTAGAGGTATTAAGAAGTGGGGTATGAGGGACAAGTGTCCTCTTGGCTTATTTAAAGAACAACTTAGTATCGAAGGGAATCTTTACAATCTACACTTAATCACTGACACTGCTTTGGCAATGCTGTTTCCTGCCTTGGGGTTACCGCCTTCTGATCTGTCCCAGTCTCAGTGTCCTTGGCTGAGTCCCCAAATGCAATGCTTCCCAGCTCCTGCTCCTTGACTGGAAACCAATAACGCGCATGCCAGAGCAGCCCTTGCTGCAAGCCTATGTGGCAGCATGTCTGAAATCTGTGGTGCCTCCAGAGATGGCTGTCAGGGAGGGCTCTAGGGAGGTGGCAGGGACCCTGTAGCCCCAGGAGGGATGACTTTGAGTCCCTAGGCTGACATATGGCTGGATGCTTTAGTGAATCGGAAGAGTTAGGTCCAGGAGAGGCTGGGGAAATGAGAACGTTGATAGTAAAGATGATTCTGGCTCTCCTGAACTGTGTGTTTGGGGGTCCCCTTAGACAGTGTGTGCGTGGCCTCCATCTGTGCCTCCTTGGGTCTATAGAGCTGGCTGTGAAGGAAGAAGACGCAGGGGCAGCTCCAGCGGCGGCGATGGTGAAACAGCTGGAAGGCCAGGCAGAGAGGCCAGCTGCTCCAACAGACACAGACAGAACAGGTGGGGCCCACAAAACAGCATCACTAGAAGCTAGGAACCCCTCAAGCTAGGTTCAGAAGTTTCCGAGTTAACAGCTGCCGCGGGCTGGGGAATACCAACTTCCAGGAGTGAAATACTTGAAGCACTAAAGGTCCCAATACCTGAAGCCTGCAGAAGACCACGTGTACACACGAGACAGCTCCCACCTGCAGGGGCCAATCCCACCTCTCTGGTCTGCCCTCACTGCTGTCAAATACTGAGACACACAAATAGTACCAAAGACCAGCCCTGTGAGAGCTTCCCCACCTGTGACTTCTGTCTGGGCAGAGTGAAAGAACCCGTCCCATGGGGACACCAGGAAGCCTTAGTCCTGACCTGGGGACAAAGGCCCCCTCCTGTGACATTCCTGCTGCTCACGAGAGAGAAAAATCTCTTCCTCTGGGAGCAAACAGAACTTCACTCCAAGCTCCTTCGCCCTCTAATCTGGAGACTGTGTGTTTCTCTTTGTCCTTTCCATGACATTATCTGAAAGAGTCCTGGATCAGACATGAGAAAGAAAAATACTTGAATGTCAAATAGTTTTAGCAATCCCCCCACCCCTTCTAATTAGAACATCAGTACATATACGCAACTCAGTTGATACAAAAAAAAATCTAGAACAAATTATACATAGATGGCATCTATTTCATCCTAAGCCCCAGACTCCAAGGGAAACTTTCTTAAATAATTTCAGGAAGGTGACGAAATTCCCAGCTCCGCAACTAGCTAGAAATCTGTCTTACAGAACTAGAAGGCAGCCGCACAATCCGGGCTTAAGGAGCACTGAGGACTGGTTAGCCAGTGCCACATTTTTCATGAAGCACAAGGCAGGTGGGATTCTTAACCATCCAGTTCAGGCTACCTTGGACACTTCTTGGGAGACTTTCCCCAGGAGCAAGGAAAGAGAGGACACACACAGCAACTCAGAGCTCCTGTGCAGCAAGGGCCAACATGTATGTGTGACCTTGGTGAAGACATGGGGGCAGCTGTCCTGTCACACTGTCCCAACAACACCCCATCCGGCAGTTAGCAGAGAATCCATGCTCTCACTCCAAGTCAGGAGATTCTTCCCTTCCCTTCCCTCCCCTCCCCTCCCCTCCCCTCCTCTCCTCTCCCCTCCCCTCCCTTCCCTTCCTTTCCCCTCCCCTCCCCTCCCCTTCCCCTCCTTTCCCTTCCCTTCCCTCCCCTCCCCTTCCTTTCCCTTCCCTCCCCTCCCTGCTGTCAGCAGACAGAAGCAGGAATAGTCAGACAAATGGTTCTGATAACAAAGAAAGACCTAGTTGTCACAACCCAATGAAGCCCTAGAGATCTCTGACATTCAGATGAGTCTCTCCAAGGGCATGTTCAACACACCTACCCCCCCCACACACACACATACCTACCCCACCAAGGAAAGCAGTGGTAAGTAAAGAACAGCCAGTGACACTGGTGTCTGGGAACAAAGAACTCGGACAATACAAAGACTGAAGAGGAAGGTTATCCACACGATGAGAGTAGTAGCTGTCAAGTACAAGTCCCGTAACAGTGTGGTACACTTGTGTATAGCACTGTAGATAGAACCCAGGGCCTTGAACAAGCTTGGCAAACGCTCTACCACGGGGCCACGCCCCTGGCAAGTGCTCTACCACGGAGCCATGCCCCAGCCCCAGAATTCAATTTTAAAAACTTGTGCACCTCAACAAAGAAAACCAAACAGAAAGAGAGAGAGAGAGAAACAAAACAAAAGCTCAAGGACCTAAACAAATACTTCCTCAAAGAAGTGTAAAATGCCAGTGTCGTTAGTCATTACAAAAATCTCAACCCAAAACCACAAGATATCACTTCACACCCACAAAGGGCAGCTACACTTTAAAAGAGAAAAACAGAAGAAACAAGCAACTGGAACACCAGAGCATTGCTACCGGGACATAACAAGACGAAGACAGGACAATGACCCTGCAGGACCCCAGTTACAGGAGGACCTCCCTGGACCCACAGACCCCTCTGCTTACTTAGGAGGGGAAGAAAGGAAGGGAGGGAGGGAGAGGGGAAGAAAGGGAAGGAGGAAAGAAGAGAAAGAAATTCAATAAATGTTGAAACAAAATTGTGGATATGTTTAGCCAAAATACCCAGCAGGTGGGAACAACCCAGGTGCCTATTGATGCAGGAGTTGACAAACCCTAACCAACCATCCGGACAGGTATGGAAGTTGCTACTTAAAGGGACAGAATATTCTGGAAGTGACTTTAAAAATTACAAAATTAATTAGAGACCCATGGTGATACAACACCATAAATGGTTAATGGGAATTTCCCTTTAAAGTGAATGAGTTAGTACTGCAGTTTTCTGAATTCTATGTTCTGTACCTTCTGCAAAACTCTTTTATATGTTTATTTGATGTGCATATGTACAAGAGGATGCATGTGTGTGCACATACATGTAGAGGCCAGAGATCCACCTTAAGTGTCATTACACAGGAGCCATCTTAAAGCTTGAGACAGGTCTCTCACTCTCTTGAGCTCACCAAGTAAGCTATGCTGGCTGACCAAAGAGTCCTGGGGATCTGCCTGTCTCCATCTCCACAGTGTTGGTGTTATAAGTGTACACCACTACATCCTGGTTTTTTGTTTGTTTTCTATGTGGATTCTGGGGTTTGAACTTGGGTCCTAACACTCACAAATC
The DNA here is from genome assembly GCF_017639785.1 of Mesocricetus auratus. Taxonomy (NCBI): domain Eukaryota; kingdom Metazoa; phylum Chordata; class Mammalia; order Rodentia; family Cricetidae; genus Mesocricetus; species Mesocricetus auratus. The sequence goes on along the minus strand of NW_024429212.1, from coordinate 5,749,130 downwards.
AAATACTTTACTAATTAAGCTACTCCCTAACCCTGCACCAATCTCTTTAAGAGGCAGTTACCTCCATATCGACAGGGGCCATCACCCACACACATGACTCCTTACACCAGCACACACTCTAATCCCCATCTCGGTAAGGATCCATAAGGCGTAGGAAGAAACACATCTTTGGGTGCTTATTTTTAGCTATATTATTGTCACATGCCCAGTGGGATATGACAAACATTCATTAAGCTCAGCACATGGGTTCTCACATACACTCCCAGCAGTGAGTTTGGAACTCCAGCTGAGATGCCAGCCCCCTCTAACAACCACCCTCCCAGCTCAGCACATTTCCGGATTCTAGAACCTCTCTCTGCCTCTTCTTTCACACACAGAAATGGAGTGCTTCATCTTCCCTGATGAAGTGAATTGGTAAGAAGCTCTCATCTGTTTCAGTGAGCCATTGATGAAGCCAGCATGTAAATTAACATTACTTTGTATTTCCTGAGTCCTCAAGTGATGACCTGGTCCCCTATGGTGCCCAGAAGGTAGCTGTGCTGGCTAGTTTTAAGTCAACTTGACACGGGCTAGGGTCATCTGAGAGGAGGAGGGAACCTCAGCTGAGAAAGTACCTCTGTAAGATCAGGCTGTAGGCAAGCCTGTAGGACATTTTCTTAGTTGGTGATTGACGGGGGAGGGCCCAGCCCATTGAGGGAGGTGCTGTCACTGGGCTGGTGGTCCTGGGCTCTCTAGGAAAGCAGGCTGAGCAAGTCATGGGGAGCAAGTGTCTGTTCAGCTGTCTCCAGAGTCCTACCCTGCTTGAGTTCCTACCCCACCTGCTTTTGACATTGAAGTATGATAAGGAAATGTGAGTGAAATGAACCCTTTCCTCCCCAAGTCGCTTCTGGCCGTGGTGTTCATCACAGCAATAGTCACCCAACTAGGACAGTAGCCAATCTAAGAAATTTTTTGCAGTTATGCTTTACTGAGATGCAATTCACATACCACACAGCCTCCCTATATAAGGCTGCTCAGTCACCTGAGGAAGCAACTCATCACCACCAGAGTCACCCTCCACCTCAAGATGGAATCCCCGCTTCTGCTTTGTTTCTGCGGGTTTACCAATGCCATGGACATTTCCATCAATGGACAAGCATGTGGCCTTTGTACCCAACTTCTGTAACAGCACCATGTTTCTAGGCTCTGTCATGTCATGGCCTGTCCAGGACGTCACTGCACTGGCATCATAGCCACCACGGCACAGGACAAAGAGTATCCTTAGGAGAAAGTCCCATGGCCAAAAGTTCTCACAAACCAGGGGAGTGCAACTGTAGCTGAGCCCAGAGGCAAGGCACTCGCCAACAAATCCAGGGGACATGGGGTAAGTCATCTGGTCTCTCGGAACCACCGTTTTCTCACCTGTAAGTGAAGCGGCTGGTCATCGGTCAGCTAAGAGTCTTAGTTTCTTTTCTATTGCTGTGAGAAGACCCCATGACCAAAGCAACTTACAGGAGAAAGAGTTTATTGGGGTTTACAGCCTCCGAGGGCTAAGAGTCCACGGCCAGCATGGTGGGGAGCATGGAGGCAGGGAGCACAGATATGGTGCTGGAGCAGCAGCCAAGGGCTACGTCTTGGGCGAGCAGGAAGCAGAGGGAGACACTGGGAATGGTGTGAGTCTTTTGAAACTTGGAACCTCATCTACAGTGACACACCTCCTCCGATAAGGCCACGCCTCCTAATCCTTCCCAAACAGTTCCACCAGCCGGAGACCAAGTGTTCAAAACAGGAGCCTATGGGGGCCATCCTCACCCACACCACCATGCTGAGTTTCTTTCCAACTCTACGGCTTCTGGGGTTTAATGCAGGGAGGCTGGCCCCAGTCCTGCACCTCTCTTCATGCAGCAAGATATGTTATTGCATCCATGGCACTCAAAGTCGGGGGAGGGGGGGAAAGCAATTACAGTAATAAAAGCAAAATAAAACGAAACCAAAGCCTGTGGTCTTAGCTACTTAGAGGGCTAAGGCAGGAGGATCATGAGGTCAAAGCCAGCCTGAGTCCTCCAGAGGGAATAGGCTGAAGAGTTTGCGCATCGGATATCACAGACACACACGTGTCAGTAGTCCTGGACAGACTTCCTGCCAGACAGTGACTGCCCTGGCTCATGCCTGTGCCCCAGTCCCGTTTTGGTTTTGTTTGTTTGTTTGTTTGCTCGTGGCTCTACAGGATACCAGATCAGGGTCATCCTCCTGCCTCCTGTGACATCTATGAATTGCTCTTCCCACCCAGGGGCTTCTGCTCCTTGCCAGACCCTTGACATGGCTTGCTGCCCAACACCCAGCTCCCAGCCAGCACCTCATCTCCCAGACAGGCCTCTCCCTCCTTTCTGTGCGCCATCCCCGCCCAGAATAAGCTGGTCCCTAAACAGGAAGGATTGTGGCTTCCCAGTAAGCCCCACCCCAAGCCCTCTGTTCATCCTCATCCTCCTACTATGTGCACAGCACACGGACTTACAGGCGAGCTTGTCACCCTCGCGGTGTCTCCTCTCCCTCCTGAAAGGCGGGGCAAAGGTTCTCCGCTGCCTCCAGTCAAGCTCTACCCCCAGCCACCATGGAAGCCCCAAGCTGCACGCGCCCACCCGGGGCTGGGGCAGGGTTTTCCCTGGACGTTGCTGCGCACACACCCTCCCCTCTGCAGCCCATACACCCCTGACACACCCTTCCCTCTTGCTGACAGCTGCAGCACCTCATCCTGGGCGTCAGTCCTCCCTCCCCACCGTCAGGCTCCACTGGGCATCTACCGGAAGCAGAACGGCCTTGGTCTCTGAGGTCCCTCAGCAAGCTGCCATTGTCACCTCCGCCTCAGCCCTCACAGCTCCTGCACAGAGCAGCTGTGTCTCTGACATCACCTCCTTAGACCAAGCATTGCTGATCAAACCACCGCCTAAACATCTCCAGAGCCAAGCGCTAACTGCCGAAGGGCCCAAGTCCTGAATGACTTAGACTTGTCCCTTAGCCTGCTTCCGCTACCTGAGCGAGAAAATCCCCTGATTCAGTTAACAGATCAGTCCTCAGGGACCCACTGGCTGAACCCCCCACCCCATGCCTAGCTTTGGGGAGCAGATACAAGCAGGACAACGTCGCTGTGCCACCAGGGTCCGAGGGCAGCCCGCTGCAGCCTCCCAACACACAGCTCAGCCTCTCCTCTGTGTTCATACACAAGCAAACTCCATTTGGCTAAAAGTCTGTTTCGAGTTTCCAAAATGATTTTTAACATTCTTACGGAAAACTGCCACGTTCACACATGGTCACCCGCATTAGACTGAGCATGGGCTGTTACGCTTGAGACCAGATTCGCACCTCTGCGCATGATTTCTTTTTAATTTGTTAGAATAAAGAAGGCACTGAGAAGAGACAAAAGACTTGCACACATCTTGGTTCAAGCTTAACCTCCCTACTCTAACACCCCCATGTGAATGCTGTGTGTGTGTGCACGTGCGTGCATGCGTGTGTGTGTGTGCGTGTGTGCGTATGTGCACATGTACACGTGTACATGTGTACATGCCTGTGGAGGCTCGTCAATCTCAGGTGTTGCTCCTCAGAAGCCATCACTGGGACCTGGGGCTCCCTGATTAGCCTACGATGGCTGACCGGTGGCCCTGAGGGATCTACTTGCCTCTTCCTCCCCAGAGCTGGGATTAGAAGCACAAGCCACTGTGGATCTGGGGACTGAAGTTGGGTCCTCATGCTCATGTGACAAGTGTTCTGTCCCCACAACATCCCGCCCCGCTGATGTTGAGATAGGGTCTCCCGTATCCCTGGCTGCTTGCAACTGGCTCTATAGCTGGGATGACCTTACTCCTGATATTCCTGCCTCCACCTCCCAGAGCACAGGTTCCAGCCAGGAGCCACCACACTTGGTCTGTGTGATGCTAGGGGCAGGACACAGGGCTTGGAACACGCTAGCGATGCCCTCTACAAACCCCAGACCGTCCTTCTCCAGAGGCCTGGAGATCAGCCCAGCATCAGGCTCCTCCTTGGCCCTGCCCCTTATGTCCCTTGGAGGGGGCCTCCACAGTGGAACAACTCATGGCTTCTGTCTCCTATAATAAGGTGTTTTCTGTAATAAACACCGATCGTTCAAAACTTTGGTGTCTCATTTCTAAAGACTATTCAGAATATTAATTCACTTCCACGGGGCCTCTTAATCATGTACCCTGTGAGGGCTGAGAAGACACTGTGATCCAGTCACCACAGTCAGTGTAAGGGAGAAAACAAGGAGTGAGTTGGGTCAGAGTTTGCTTTTCTGCACAATTTTGGCTTGCCAGACTCTGGTCTCAGTGCCAGCTCTGAGACAGAAGGGAGGAAGTGTCCTGTCACCTTGTCCTCTGATATGATCTGGCCTCTGGGAAACAGGTCGGGGTTAGCACTGTCTGTATTCATCGTCCCTGTCATGGAGCTGGACCTGCAAGCATGGCTCCCCTCACAGGGCTTCTTCATCCAGCGCCCTGAAAGCCGGCTCCAGGGAACTCCCGGGCAAAGGGCTCCTCACCAGCTGCTGCCTCTGTGCTGCTTGGCTCAGCCTTTGGTGTGAGCCCGGTGGTGAGCAAGGACGACAGGTCCAGGTGTCCCTGCGGCTGGAACCTCATGAGTTCTCACTGCGACCATTCTCAAATGCCCAGGGCCTCCTCTTCTCGGGAGAGCCCAAAGCAGCCTGTGCTGGCTCTGGGTGGTACAGACAGCCATCAAGACAGGAGCTTGCATGCAGTGGCTGCTAACTGGAGCAGAGAGGGAAATGTATGGTCTATGCAGGAGGATGCTAAAGCTACAGGAAGGACACACGCCACTCTTCTGGAGGAGCCACTGCCTTGGTTTTTTTGTTGTTGTTGTTGTTTTGTTTTGTTTTGTTTGTTCTCTCATGTAATGCACCCCAACCGCAGCCTCCCCTTCCTCCCCATCCCCTCACCGCTTCCCCTCCCCCATCCACTCCTCCTCCATTTCCCCTCAGGAAAGAGCAGGCAGGCCTCCCAAGGATGTCAACTGAACACGGCATAACAAGCTGCAATAACAAGATGCAATAGGACCAGGTACAAACCCTCATACCAAGGACTCACGCACAGGCAAGAATCATAGACACCTCACTCCCACTGTTACAAGCCCCACAGACGCCCCCAGCCTAAACAACCATGGCATGAATGCAGAGGACCTAGCGCAGACCCATGCGGGCTCCATGATTGCCGCCTCACTAAGACCCAATGTTTTCACGGGGTTTCCCACATGAGAGTACACGGGCTGAGGACCGTCCAAGCAGAACACACACACACACACACACACACACACACACACACACACACACACACACGTGAAATCCAATCTCTGCTCACCAGCAACCTTTGTCACATGCGATAAATAAGGAAAGAAAACCAAAGTCTTATTTTCTGCTTCCTCCTATTTTAAAATCATCACCAGAATTCAGAAGGGGTGGAGCTGGTTCAAGCTTGGATTTGTGGTTCTCACAAGGGACAGAGAACCGAGACAGGTCACACTCTGTAGTCATTCTGGGTACACTGCCTGCGCCCGATCTGTGCCATGCTGATGACTGGGTCAAGCAAGGAAACCCATTGCTGCTGGACAGATGCCATGGGCCATGGCATAAATGCAAGCAAGAACTACATTGATTTCAGTCTCCTGACAGACTCAGGCTACCACAGACACAATGGGCAGGAGCACATTGCGTGTATCCAAAATTAAATCTTACGAAGACCTGTATTTTAAAGCTCTTAATTACATATATGTGTTTTATATAATAGATATTTCACATATACATATGTGCATATCCCACAGGCCTCAGCAGGGGCTCTGCTCTGCTCCCTTCACCTAATCCCACACCTAGATGACCAAGAAAATCATATGGTGTGGACACTTGTGTCCCTTTCTCCCTGAACACACAACCAAACAAGGAGCGAATGCATTTAGGACCAGGAGTGTGCTCTGAACTTTTACTCAAGTTGCTTATTTGCTTGTTTTGAGACAGGCTCTCACTATGTATCATTGGCTGGCCTGGAACTTACTATGTAGACCAGGCTAGACTTGAATTCAGAGAGACCAGCCTGCCTCTGCCTCCCCAGTGCTGGGACTAAAGGCATGTGTCCCATGCCTAGCCTACCTTTAAGGATACTTTATCACACTACACTGAACTTGCTCCCACACCCTTCTGGTATATTGAAAAAGCTATCCCATGGTCCTAGCTGTGGACTGACCATAATCCACTTTAAGGCACAGGACTGATACAAGGCATTCACATGACTGACGACAGCCCATGATCCGTCCACCTGGCTTTCCCCCTACCTGCTCTGCTCATCTCCCCAGCCGCTGTGCTGGAGGCAGCTGTGACCACATAGCTCCAATCCCGTGGAGGACAGTCACAAGCCTTACACACATCACTGTACACGCTGTGCACACACAAGCCGACACAGAGATACAATGGAGCCCTAGGGCAGAGTTCACACGCCCACTACCTCGAGCCCTCAGACTGTATGGATCAAGAGAAGAGGAAGCCCATGGTTCCTCGCTGTAACTACAGCTCCCTGCTTGTTTCCAGATGTGCTGGGAAGTCAAGGTGACAGCACCAAGTTTGCATTTTGTGTTCTCTGGAGCCGTGGTGTCCTGTCGCTTTGTGGAAGTCACTGTGGGTTATGGTCTACTTCAAATCTGCAGCCACTAACGTCTTGCCATACAGACATTCAGAGACTCTCACAGTCCCCTCAGCATTCATTGGGGACTGGTCCCGGTATGCCCCAGAGATGGATGCTCAGGTCCCTTATAGAAAACGGTGCAGTGTTTACCTGTAGCATCTTCATCTGTATTTTAAACCTCTCTAGGAGACATACTACATTATCCAGATTTGTGTTATGTGAGAACTGGCTATGGATTGACGAGAAAAAAGGGCTGTGTGTGCTCAGTAGAGGTACACGTTTTTCACTTTTTTTCACAGGTGGCAGATTCGTAAGTCGCAGTTCTTCTTACTGGTTTGCTCCCTGATAATGAACTTTCCCACGTTTCTAGGGCCATTCAGGACACTCTGACGGCTTACCAATTGGTTGTGGTTTCATCTTTTCAACATAACTTTTAACCATATAGAACTTGTGTTTTATACAGTGAGAGCCAGGATGCAATTCCTTTTAAAGTGAGTAGGTAATGAAGCCACCCCACTTATCCAACCGGCCTCATTCTCTTGGGGAATCAAGATGCCTCCTTAGCCATCACCTTGGCTCTGAACCCACTAAGATCTGTTCCTACATCACTTCCTGCCCACCAGAAAGCCTGACCCCTTTGACCAACACGAGAAACTGATCACCTGTGCATCCCAAGGCAGTGTGCAGAATGCAAAGTTCCTAGGAAGTCTGTCACCTTTCATAGCTTCTGGTTTTAAAGCCCAACTTCCAATCAGAACCGGTACTAGCCCAAATAACTGGGCTGACAAGATGGTTCAGTGGTTAAGATCACTGGCTCTTCCAGACGGCCAGGGTTGTTCCCAGAGCCCACGATGTAATTAACAACTGTCTGCAACTCCAGTTCCTGGAGATATGATACTTTCTTCTGGCCTCCAAGGGCAATGCATTCACAAGGTCCACAGACACACATGCACATAAAATAAAAATAAAATCTTTTTTATGAAAAGTTTCCCAGCCGGGCAGTGATGGCACACGCCTTTAATCCCAGCACTCAGGAGGCAGAGGCATGTGGATCTCTGTGAGTTCAAGACCAGCCTGGTCTACAAGAGCCAGTTTCGGATAGCCTCCAAAGCTCCAAAGCTACAGAGAAACCCTGTCTCGAAAAACCAAAAAAAGTTTCCCAATAATTTTTTCTTTTTTAAAGTTTAACCAGAGCTAATAACCAAAATTTAAAGTGTTCTTCACTTTGCTGCAATTTAAAGTAATCGCTTCTACCCAACTGCACACTGCCTGATTAAAGAAGTGTCTTTAAGAGGTTCCACACCCCATGGGCGGCCGTTTTTCTCCAGCTCTGTGCCAACAGAACCGTTTCACCCTGAATCTTGCTCCCTGGAGTTTCATCTTTAGTTCAATCCTCCTCTAAATGGCTCTTTCCCCCACCAGTTCTATTTTTAGCTCCCAGAACCGGAGCCTTCGTCTGGTGGAGACCATCCTTTACTATCCAGCCAGCGGCTGACCTCAATCTTCCGTGAATTAAAATCGACTGGACTCACAGGAAACACCCGGCACTGACTCCCACCATCACATCCAATAAATGGCCTTTGCACCAGAACGTGAAGACCCCAAATCCCACCAAGCCAAGGCAGAAGGCAGAGAAGTCAGTATGTGCCAGAAGACAGAGCCACGATTAAGCCTGGTTCTCACCACTCTGGAGCCAGATACAATGCCCCATCAACCGCTTCCTGGTGGAGAAGGATTTTTTTCCTGCATCTTGCGTGTGGCAGGAGCTTTAGAGTCTGATCTCCCCATCCTCCAGCCTGCTGGGGGAGAGCGTGGCACATGTTTTCTCTCACCTCCTCCTTCCCCACATCCAGTGTGAGGCTCGGGACAGTTTCCTTGGCAATTTATTGTGTACCTCCCCAGACAGACTCTGGGCCCCAGTTTAAAGAGCATCTGTCTCCTCTCCCATCACCACCCATGGTACCCAGTCAGCTCAAAGCCTGCGACAGAAGAAGCAAAAGCTAGCATAAGCCAGTAGCAGTTAATAGGCTTCAGGAGGCAGGCTGGATCTTTGGTGGCCACTGGAGAAGGGTTCACATTACAGCCGTCCTTTCTAACAGAACCGCATGGGCCTGGGCCCACAGAAGCAGAGGCCTGCATTCACTGCAGGACATTCATCCCAAGAGAGAAGACAACATTCCGAACAGCTGGGAGCTGATCCAAGCCTCAGTTTCCCTACCGGTCAAGTGGATCAATCCTGCTTGCTTGCTCGGGTCTCCAGGGACATCCTGCACAGGTGAAATGAAAAACCTTGTCCCATCCACTTTCCAACTCTGCAGACAGCAGAGTTCCACAAAAGGAAGCTGCGAGATAGGTACAGGTTATGCATCCCTCCTGCCAGCAACATCTGAGCACTGGAGCCAAGGGGTAGCATCAGCTGCCATGCGGCCTTCACCCACCTGCTGACCCAGGACCAGAGAGACACTAGCATCACCAGAGGTCTCAAAGTTCAGTTTTAGTCAACGCTCCACACGCTTGTCATCTTAGCAGAGAATAACACGATAAAACCAGTCAACGCATGGCTGGCTCAGAAACTCCTGTGTCACCTTTCTACAGCTATGGGGACATGGGCATACAAAGAACTGGGCTGATGACCCAAACAGCTCTTACAACTCACAGCCAGCCAGTGTGTCGAAGTAAAACCCGTTTCCCCACATACAACTTCTTACTTGTCCTCTGCCCACCAAACAAAACTTTCAGGCCTTCATCTGAACAGTAATAGGGCCTTCAGACCTCTGCAGGCCCCTTCCAGCTATGGCTTTGAGGCCTGGCCATGCACACAGTCAGCCTGTGGCTAGGTCATAGGGTTAGAGAGCTTTTAGGTAAGAGGGTCTCCCTTCAACACAGCAGAGAACATTGTGTGGGTTCAACTTGAAAATATGCAAGACAGCCCCCGGAGAGCTCACACCACGCAGTGAACACACTCCAGGTCTTAGACACCCACAGACAAAACCCAGTCTTCCAGAAGGAAAGTCTTAGGGTTACTACACACAAGGCACCCTAATGTGGAAGTAAAGCTATGCATGTTTTAACTTCCTGTATTCCCCCAAACTTTCTACAGTGATCATACAACCTCACCCACCACCACTCCATTCACACATGTAAAAGTCATACAGAAACCTAGAACAGTGGTTCTCAACCTGTGGTTCACAACCTCTTTGACAAACCTCTGTCTCCAAAAATATTTACGTCACTATTCCTAACAGTAGCAAAATTACAGGTATGAAGTAGCAATGAATATAATTTTATGGCAGGGGGGGTCACCACAACATGAGGAACTGTATTAAAGGGTCAAACTATTAGGAAGGTTGAGAGCAACAGCTGAAACCCAGGAGCCCGCAAATGACATGAGTAGAACAGGATTTAGGGAGAGTTCAGGGTAGAGACCCGAGGAAACAGAAGAGACACACGCTCTGCTATCCAAAAGCAGCCAGTTCCAGCCCAGCTCGGGGATTTGGGGAGTAGACTGTGCACTGGGGCTGTTTGGGGGGTCCCCAATAGCTCTGATACTAGGCAAGGATTCGTCCTGAGGTTCCTCACTGGACTAAAGAAGTACTGTCATGACATCCTTACAGGGACACGCCCGCATCTGCCGCAAGCCCTCTGCGCTGCAAACATCAACAGAGCTTGCGACATGAGCAATAGAAACCGAGGAGAAGAGAGGCCAAGCTGGGAGTATGTCTAGCACTAGTTTGTACAGGGAGGGGTACCACTCACGTGGGCACTGAGGAGGAATGGTCCTCCCTGGTAAGGCCAGAGCCTGTTTTGCAATGACTTCAGCTAAGCACAGTGGTCTCATGGGAAAATGATGCACCTCTGAGAGCCGAAAGCAAAGCAGAGGGAGCCGGCTTCACGTGCCAGTGGGGTGGCAAGGAGCTCACCCAGGATGGCAGGCGCTCACACCACGGCAGCAAAGTGCTTCCGCCAAGGATACCTAACTCCTCAGCTTCTCCTCCTACTGGCCCAAGAATCCCTGTGCTTCTGGACCACAAACTTCTGCAGTAAGAATTCTATTCAAAACACTTGGAAGAGGTTTTTGGCCCACAGAAAACAGGTCCTGCCTTTCCCTCATCCTTGGTTCTCCAAGTCTTGCTTTCCCTGCCTAGCTAAGGGCTACCAACTCCCAGAGCTTATAGGCCAGGGGCATGGGACCTTCCCTCAAAAAGTTAAACTCTGACACAGCCAAGCCTATGTCAGGGCAGGGGACAGACCCTAAAGCCAGACCCCTCTCGTGCTCACAAGACGCCGAACAGCCTCCATTAGCTGTGGTCTGGATGTGGATTGAGGAAAAACATGTCCTCTATAAACAGAAAGCTTAGCGAGTCAAGAAAAAGAAATGGTCAGAATGAAACGTAAAAAAGGAAACCAGTGACACACAGAACCTAGAGAGTCTGGCGACCAAGCAGCGTAGCGGCCTGAACCCCTGCTCTCAGGCTGCTGGGGGCCCGTATCCAGACTCTAAGGCTCAGGGTCAGCAAACAGACTGAAGCTCCAAATCAATTATTCCATCTGCCAAGCCATATTTTTGGCTTGTGTGTGTGTGTGGAGGGTACACATTCATGTGGGTGTACATATGTAAACAGATGGTATGTGTAAACATGTATGTGTGTGCATCTGGGGGACTAAGGTCAACATCAGTGTCTGTCAACCCCTCTCTCTTTTATTTTTTGAGACAGGGTCTCTCACTGAGCCTGGGACTCATCAGTTCTGCCAGACTGAGGAAACAGTGAGCCCCAGAGGTCCTCCTTCACTGAGCATTGGGATTACGGATGTTTCCCACCGTGCCCAGATTTTACTATTTTATTTACTTTTTATTGACTATACAATATATCTTCTTATACAATGTATTCTGACCATGGCTCCCCCCTCCCCAATTCCTCCTGAATACTCCCCAGTCTCCCACCCACCCAAATTCATACCCTTTCTTTTTTCTCTCTCTCTCTCATTAGAATACAAGTGAACATCTAAAATAATAATAAAATAAAATAAAAATAGGACAAAACAAACAAGCAAACAAGAAAAAAAGAGTCAAAGAAAAAGCACAAGAAACACAGATTCTCACACACAGAAAGCCTAGAAAAACAAAATTGGAACCAATAATAGGTAAGCAAAAGACCTGTAAGGTAAAAAGAAAATGCCCAAAGTACTACAAGATCAAAATAAAGAGAGAAAAGAAAAAGCACAAAAATACCACTGAGTTCGTTTTGTGTTGGACATCGCTGGGCACGGGGCCTGCCCTTAGGTGTGGTTTGTACACCCACCCAGGGAGACTCCATTGGAAAACTTTTCCTTTCTGAGTGACTGTCAGTTGGAGACAGTTTCTAGGTTAAGGATGGGGCTGTGTCTACACCTCCTCTCAGCACTGAGACACCCCCCTCCCGAGTTAGACCTGTGCAGGCACTGAGCATGCTGTCACTGTCTCTGTGAGCTCAAGAGTATGTCAGCCCTGGAATGTCTAGAAGGTCTCTTACACTCTTTCCCCCTCCTCTTCCAGAGGGGAGGGATTTGATAGGGACATCCCACTGAGGACCGAGTGTTCCAAGGTCTCTCGCTCTCCTCGGCCTAGATTTTACCCGAGCTGTAGGGATCTGGACTTGTCTTTATTCTTGCATGGCAGGCAATTATTTGGACTGAGCCATCTCTTTGCAGACGTGGCTTTTAGATTTCTGAATATCTTTATCAAGAAGATATTTCATAGCATAAGAAAACTATGGGCAACCCAAATGTCAGTGTCCATAAATAAGGTTCCACAGACACACAGTCACACTTTCCCAGTGACACACTGTCTGGCTGCTTTGAGCTACAGCCGTGAGGCTGAGTAGCCACAGGCTCCAAGTGTCCCAGTTCCCAGCCCACACAGGTAGAGCTTGCACTGGTTTCCCAGCCGCCGTGTGAGGGTCTGTATGGGAGCACCACCACTTGGGCTCAGCACATTCGCATCGGTCTTGTGCTGGCTGGAGAGCCCCAAATTCACATGGGCAGCAGGTTGAGATTCTGGGCCAGACCTGGACCTGTACATGGCAGTTAAGCCACAAGTCAAGAGTAGGTATCCACCATGCATACTGACACCATCATTATTAGGGATGCCACAACCATCAGAATAGCATCTACTGATGCCATCCACAGCCGGACCACAAACTGAATTATACCAGCTGATGCCTTCGATGAGGAAACGCCACCTCCCCCCCCCATAGGACATCCAGCCTCTCAGAGTGCCACAGCTACAGGCACACTGCCTTTTATCCCAAATAACCTCTAAATACACAGATTCCCCCAAATACCTTAATTGCAGCAAATCAGCATCTGGGATGAGCTATAACTGACAAGTGTGTTTCTAGGGGGCCACGGAGTCATTTGGGGGGCGATTCCAAGTGCAACTCAGAACGATGTGTGTCCTTTGTCAGTATTGCAGCGAAAGGGCGGATCCCTCCTCTTAGAGAGATGAGGGATGGAGGATGCCTAGGGTAGGACAGGAAGACTGGAAGGTGCATAGGGGTGCCACGAAGCCCTAAGACCACGGAGTGGCCAGGCCATGTCAAGAGCTGACCCAGTATGACAGGAGAGAAGCCTGACAGGGTATTATTAGGTCCTTCTATCCAGCAGGCAGGAATCGGAGTACGAATGACTCCTGACCATGCGTCCTGAAGCCACATGCCTCCCTGACCTCAGGGTCTTTTCCTCCTTTGTGTTCTCCTGCAAGGCTATTCACTCTGGTTCCAAGGAGCATGGACGCCCGTGCGTGGAGACTCGGGGCTGAAGAGCTCCTGCACAGGCACCAGCCTAGGGCAGACCCACCGGGAGGCAAGCACGCAGGGGATGGCTGCCCTGTAAGCTGCTGCTCATAAAGGAAAGGAAGATGCATAGACAATGGGAGCACTGCTGAGCTCCTCCCCAATGACTAAGTGGCTGGTCCTGACAGTAAGAGGAGCCTAACAAGACACCCATCAAACACTCAAAGTCTTTATCCTGTGTTTCCAGGTTCCAAGTGGACACCGACCCCAGTCCCCTGAGTGAGTGAGACACCCCTTGTCTTCAGCAAGCTGACTGGCATGGCACTATTAGAAAGTCAGAGACTGCTAACTTATCTTGTAGGGCTTAAAATGAACTTCCTCTAGCCATGTGCTAACTTTCTATTCTGGATTTCCTGAGGTTTCCTTTATTAGACTTGAGTCCAAAACTATCTTGGAAAGAGCTACGGGACATATGGGTCTTACGCATTTGAGGGTGAGGAGAAGGGGCCAGGACAGTCAGCATTTCCCAGTTCTGACAGCCTGCATGAGCCCCGCCCATTAAAAACTAGCCATTTGCTTGCTAAGAAGGCAATGAACCCAGACCTTATTTCACCCTGAAAAACATAATAGTTTATCCTTGTGGCCTTTAAACCACACAGGACATGCTGCTTCCCACACTCCTTCAGGGTTGGCTTCTCAGCATCTCTACTTCCAAACACATCAACAATAAAGTGGCCCAATGTGCCCCAGGAGAGTTAGGGAATCAAGTCAGGGAGATTCCTGGTATTTCTGGGCAGGACAAGTTCCAGGGACAGGCTCCTCGTGGTACACAGAGCCGAAGTCCAGCAGCCTAGACTCCCTTCAGCTGCCCTGAGGCCTTCGCCGTGGGGGGAGGGCACTGTGTGCCTGTCTGTGAGCAATGAGGTACCTGCTGCCTCTGCGCCACTGTGGAGGAGTGCTCCTGTTGAGGCATTGCACTGAGCTTTCCTGGGGGCAAGCCTGGCAGATGAACACAGCTTACAAGAAAGCAAGCAAGAACCTCAGAGTACAAAACTGGAACCCAGTGCTGAACTTGACCTTGCCTTCCACACGGGGTCTGCTCTAAGCCAGGCCCAATGTGGGGGCCCTCCCATACTCTGCATCCCCTGTGCTCACCACCGTACAAGAGGGGCTGGCTTTCGCTCAGTCCAGGAGGCTCCTGCCACAGCAGGCTGCACTCTAGGAGCATGGATGGCGTGGAGAAGTAGAGCTGCTTGCCTTACAACCAAGAATGGACAAGAAGAAGGGGCCCAGGACCACAGCATCCCCCATGCTCCACTGCCCAAAGATCTGTCCTCCCACAGCATCAACCTGGAGATCAAGTCTCTCACACGCAGACCCTCAGGGACATTGCGTACTCGTACCATAGCACATTGCATCTGCTGTTATGATGGCCTGTGTAGCACAGAGCTAACGACTATGCTGAGTGGCTTCGGGCTACCTGCAACGCACACCACACACTCATGTGCTTCGTTCAGCTTCAGTGTCCTGTACGAACTGTTGCCAGTGGCAGGGAGTCCACTCACAGCTTCTGGGAAGGTAGCCTTGCTAGCGCCGATGTACAGCTCCACGCCCTGGTGCTAGCGCCGATGTACAGCTCCACGCCCTGGTGCTACGCTGCAGCACACATGGTACAAAGACTCTACGTAGACACTGGGCCACACCATGGCTAGCATTTCATGGTAGGCCAGAGCACACTACGGGAGACACGTGAACACTGCCAGTTAACGCAGGACACACAGCCTTCGCACTGCAGGCAGCACAGGCTCTGGTTTACAGGGGTCCCACAAATCTCCCAGCCCAACTCCACATGTGGCCCCCACTCATCAAGAAAACTCTGTAACCTTACAAGGCTTTTCTGCTGGTCACACACAGCCCAGCCCTTGGCTCGCGCATAGGAGTCCTATGACCCTGAGCAGATGCTGGTT
Source organism: Mesocricetus auratus (assembly GCF_017639785.1). Lineage (NCBI taxonomy): Eukaryota > Metazoa > Chordata > Mammalia > Rodentia > Cricetidae > Mesocricetus > Mesocricetus auratus. The sequence goes on along the minus strand of NW_024429212.1, from coordinate 5,733,719 downwards.
CTCACCAACCCCCACATTGCGCTTGGGTGAGACAAAAAACCAGAAGAGAACAATGACAGCATCTTGATTTATTCTGTGCCCACACAGAACTGGCACTTCACAAACTATCCAACCCTCAACGCTACTAGGAAGGGGCCGTTACAATTCTCTTTGTATCTTAAACTGAGGCACAGAAAATTCAAGTAGCTTGTGAAGGGCAGGCGCCCAGCTGGTAGGCTGCAAATGCCTCTACCCAAGACAGGGAAGCAGCGGTCACACAGCACACAGCTTTGGAGTCTGTCTTTTCTCCAGCAGATGCACAAAGCGATCTTTGCTCCCTGCTCCCAAAATATGGCTGACGGTAATGTGACATTCAGTCTTGGAGGAAGGCGATGGGTGCTGAAGGACACCCATAAACAAGACACCAAACAGCCACTCCTCTGGGTTTGCAGCCTGCCTGGTAGAAACCATAGCCTTCTAAACCATGGGTAGCAAAGCTAGGGGTAACGGGGCCCCTTAGAGCCAGCAAGTCGGGATTAGCTCATGACCAGGGAAGCCAAGGTCCTCGGTAACCCTTTACCAGGCCTACTTGGCCTCCCTCTGAGCCCTCCCTTTGATGTCCACTCTGGGAAAAGGGCTGTCCTACCACTCTTTCCTTGCCCTGATGACAAGGACCAGTAAACTGAGAAGGACCAAAACACTGTACCTGCGCGCCACCCCCTGATGACATCAGAACCCTCCCACGTAACACCTACCCTGTGTTCCCTCAGCCATTCGGAAACACACCCGAATCCAAACATACAGTTACAACTATGATCCTTCCCATTGCATTCCAAACTAGTACAGCTGATCTGCCTCAGGACCCGGCCCAGACCAGCAGCTTCCAGACCCTTGCAGCCCAACACTAGACCCTCACAGCCTATCAGCCTCCAGACCCTTACCCAATGCAACACAGCTGTAACACCCCATTCTTATGTCCACAATACCATTAGGTGTAGTGCGGCCCAGCCCTGCGTCCAGCCATGGAGTGGGAGCTGGGGCTGGGGGATGAACTGCACTACTGACGGTGAGAATGACAATCACCAGAAGGAAGCAAGTTGTGTTTGACTCGGGGCACAAGACCCCGTGGGATCTCTCTGCCTGCCAAACCCTCCTGACCCACTCCCTCTAGCCCTCTGGAAAATACATCCTGGGGCTCAGCAAGGGGACAACAAAGGAGACAAAGTTTCCCTGCAGATGCCATGAAATATACTTGATGAAACGAAATCCTAAATCAAGACACTCGGCAACTCGGTGAAAACAAATTGTTTTTCTTTCCATGTGACCCTTCATTTCCACTCAGGACTTGCATAAACACATTCTTGGGTTCCAATACTGAGAAACTCTCTCTAAACACTAAATGCAGTGCTGCCCGAAGCAGGAAATGATGAACAGCAAAAGGAATGTCACAGATTCCAGACGGATGGGACCAGCTGGGGAGTTGGGCAGCCACACCAATGTCTCAGATGTTGCCTCCAGGACGCCTCAAGGGAATTGCAGCTGTATAACTGCAACCCAGGAATAGCCAGGGGCCCGTGCAGCCAGCACAGCTCAGAGAGGCTGGCTGTCCCGGCAGGGCCTTCATTCATCCTCTGGCGAAAGGCCACCTGGCACAGGGCTTTGCACCAAGTCTGCCTGAGACAACCCACAGGTAGAAACTGCCCGTGAGCCCGCCCCCAAATTAGTGTCAGAACACAGTGATCTGCAGGCAACTGTTTCCTGCTTCTGTTAACAGGCTACGGCTCGTCCCTGCCTGGGGTCCATTGTCATGTCTTACCTACTGAATTCAAGCTCTGGCACCTGCCCATGGCTTCCTTCCCAGAGATAAGGATTCAGGTTGTCCCTATATTCATTTGGGACTCACGTTGGCTTCCTGAGCACACAGCATAGGAAACTGGGTCTTGGCTCCTGCCTGACAAAACCCACCTAAGAGAACAGGCCAGATGCAAGCAGAAGAAATGTCACGAGACAAACTCTAAGTTGTGGGCCTAAAAACACGAGTGTGCCACACATATACAAAACATGTAAAACCCCTAAACAGTTGTGGGAAAAGATTCTTTTTTTCCTTTTTTTAAAATTTAAGTTAGAAATGAGCTTGTTTTACATGTCAATTCCAGTTCCCTCTCCCTCCCTCCCCTGCCCCCCACTGGCCTCCTATTCTACTCCCCAGGGAGGGTGAGGCCTTCCATGGGGGATCTTCAAAGTGTGTCATATCATTTGGAGAAGGACCTAGACCCTCCCCGGTGTGTCCAGGCTGAGAGATCATCCCTCCATGTGGAGTGGGCTGTGGGAAAAGATCTTATGGTGTGGGAATGGAAGGGCAGGGTGCCCTAATATCAATGCCATAGTAGCAGGAGGCAAGTTGTCTGAAGGGCTCTTAGACCCCAGGTGACAATGCCCCACCCATGCAGGTGACAGGAAAAGTAAAGGACTTTGTGAAAAGTGGACTAATTTAAAAATCTCACATTCCTGTTGTTACGAATCCTGGAAAAGGTAGAACCCCAACCCTCAACACCATTTGTACACTGTGCATACTGGGGTATGGAGCTCTGTCCTGCAAGCTGCCCCGGGGTATGCATATACACACATGTGCATGTGCAAATGAGTTCCTAACCACATCTCAGGAGGACACCTAGACAACAGCCCTTGACTTAACCTGAATGCTGGCCTCACGGGTGCAGGTCAGTTCTCTCTCGCTACCTCATGCCTCCGTAAGCTCCGGCGGTGCCCAGTGTCAGTTCTCCAGTGGTGCAGACAATCACAGGGCACGGTTCCAGCCCTTAGAACCCAGTTTTCCCCGATGGAGGAAATGCCCATTGTGTGTTATTAGGTCAACAACCTGGCAACGCTGATGACCACTACAGAGAGACGGCCTTGACACTCGGGAATCATCTCCAGTGCCCCTTCAGGCTTCAGGCCAGCGCCTGCTTCCTTCTTCCTGTGCCCAGCCTAAGGCCAGGCTCAAGAGCTGGGTAGCAGAAATGCATTCTGTCTTCAGGGAGTCAGCTGAGGCAGCCACACAGATGAAAACCTGGCACCAACTCTGAATCCAGCAGCAGAGTCTTGGACATCAGCCATGGGGACAAGAGGTAGTGTCCTCTCCAGGCTCTGTGGTGGTTGAGCTTACCCAGAATTCCATCCTGCAGCAGTCTGCCTACATGAAGGGCCTCGGACCAGCTCAGCAAGGCTTCCCAAGGCTAAGTATGCCATCTGCAGAGCCGAGGGTCTGGAATTCCCCAGCTCAGCCCTCACCCCCAAAGGCCGTGGGAAAACCAGCCCCATCATAACACTCATCCCAGACTCTAGACAAGAGTCCAGGCTGGCTAGGGCCTTTGGGGCTTGCACACAGATGAATTTTCCGGAAGCGCCTCATGTTCCTGGACTAATGCTAATGGCCCTGTGCCCCAGTCTGACCCCAGTCTTGGAAAATCCCAAGTTAGCCGGAGCCAAAACAAAGTAGATGCCCAGAGGTTCAGGGTCTTAAGACTAAAATACGTCCCCACACTGAAACTGAACCATACGCCACCCACCTCCTGCCTGTCAAAGCCACGCTTTCTCAGGAACTACCCAGCAGGAGAGAGTGACCCTCACCCCTCCTAAGAGGAGTGTGTAAGAGGGAGAGATCAAGGTACCCTGGAGGCCAAGGTTGAGAAGAGAGCAGCACTTCTAAGCTGGCGTGTTCTGTAAAGCTGGTCTGAAGGTTTCACTGGACAAGATGTCGCTTAGCTGGGACAGGGTCAGCAAATGGTCAGTCCTGACACTGACTCCTCAGCTCTCTCTACTCCATGCTGCCTGGTGACACGAGCACTGGAGAGCATGAAGGCTGTGCTCCATGGACTAGTCCCATGAAGGCTGCTGTGAAAATGTACTGAGAGAACTCTTTTGGAGGCTAGTCATTCCTGTCTGGAGGGCAAGTCCACAAGGACCACTCTGCTAACCATGAAGACTCCCGGGCCCCGTGAAGCCGACAGCATCACAGAATGACCACAGAATGATCAGAGGCCACCTTGCTTCTCTGAGTCTTGGAGGGCAAGTGAGAAACACCTGTCGGGACCACAGCCCACCCTCCACTGGTATCTGTGCGTCCTCGGTTCCTCTACCAGCTCTAAGAGCAGTGGCTGGCACTCAGAAATGCCAAGGTGAGCAGGACCCAGCATCGAAGCAAACCCCAAGAGTTGACTTGGAACCTAGATGCACTGCATGGCTTTGGCCAGCAGGAGGAGAGTCCTAATATGAACCATTTCAGATGTGAAAGTGAATTATTTTCTTAACAAGGAACCAAAGCGAAGCCTGACTGACGGTGTTAACGCTGAGAGTTTAACTGCTGCGGGGTCATTCCTGGTAGCCTTGTCACTATGAGGCAAATGCCAAAGCAGAACCGGCCTCACAAAGCGCACAGTGGCCCAGAGACAGACCCCTGGTCCCTCCGCGCTTGCTCCGCCATATAATCGCCTTTAGACTGGCACTTACTCTACTCTGTTTCCACTTTTTTGTTATCTGTTCATTCAACGGCTGCCTACGGGGCTGTGCAAAGAGCACTTCTGGGCATGGTCACCATCTGGTCAGAGCAAGAGCATTCCAATTGTGCAGGTGACTCCTCCTCTGCCCCAACATAGACTGGTGCAGGCCTTGACAGGATAGACCAGCATACCTTGACAGGCACCTACAGAAGGCCAGCTATGACCCATGAGGTCCCTCCCAGCCCAACACACACAGCTATACATCCCTCACTCGCCTTGTGCCTCCCAGAAGCCAACCAGAACCTACAAATCATATATCTGATTTCTGCCTACAGGGAGGAGGTCCATCTGCTCACCAAGTTGGATGCTCCAGGCCAAATCATCTGTACCCAAAGTTGTATGCACAACCAGCCAATGATGTCCCACAATAGCAGAGGCAGAGAGGGACATTGGGTTCCACGGACCCAGGGTACCCTCTCTCCAAGGGCAGGCCCAAATCCATCTCTCTTCAGACTTCAATCCCTATGCACTAATCAAGGTTCAGTCCTCTCTTATTTATGCACTGCCTGGATGGAACTCTAGTTTGTACAAATTGACAGAAGCCATAGCTTCGAATGAGACTGGGAACTGGGAATGTTGGCCCTGTCATGGAAGACCCGGTCCTGGATGCATCTGCAGTCACTGGGCCGGGTCAACAGAAGTATCACTGTGCACTTAGACAGATGAGACCAAGGCCAGAGGGATTAAGGGTTCACCTAATAAAACTGCAGAACCAACCAGTAAGCTATCTCAAATGTCAGGTTTCAAGAATGGAACATCACCCCCTCTCCTCATTGACTGTCTGGGGCTCTGGTCCTAAAGACCAGCCAGCCCACCTCCAAGGTCACACAGACACATGGACTTTGAAAGGTCATTTGCAAAATTCTTTTTTTTTGTTAAATATTTTCGCACTCAGACTCATAACACACTGTCCCTCACCCTCAGCCAGCAGGGTTAGCGCCTCAATGTGAGCATGCTTGTGTGGCTTATGCATTCAGATACAAAATCAGCTTCAAGGAATCAAATCAAAATACTTCCTGCCTTTTGGGCGTGGCTACCCCCGCACATCACTCTGGGTCTACCGTATGAAACTCTCACCTCAGGCTGATCCCTGGCTCAGAGCACAGCTCCTCTCAGCTGTACCTGTACCTACTGGTCAGTGAGTCTGACCTGCTCGACCAGCACTGACATCAGCAAAGCCCTGCTGTCTACAAGCAGGGACCGGTGCCCCGTTCAACCTCCTCAGCACCAGCTGCCTCCTCCCTCCAAAGTTCCTCTTCAATCCACCAGCTACCATTCAAGTCTAAGGTCACAGAGGAATGGGCCTTGTGAGCTGACGGGAGGTGTCCAGAGGTGACACAGGCTGGCTGTGATATATATATCACATATATATAGTCTTCCTTCATGGGCATCAGTGTCATGAGGTTGTGAGAATTTAAAATTAATGAGAGAGGCTCAGAGGTTAAGTCCACTTGCTGCTCTTCCAGTGACCTGATTTCGGCTCCCAGCACAGCTGAGCAGTTTGCAACCGCAACTGCCTGCAATGTCATCTTTAGGGAACCCAGTACCCTCTTCTGGCCTCTGCAGGGATGGGCCCGAATGTGTACACATACACACGTATACATGCACACACGCACACATGCATATGCACGCGCATACGCACACACACACACAGAAACACAAATAAATGCAATAGTAAAACAAAAACTTTAAAATTAATGACACGTTGTACACAACCCCTCACTTGAAATCTGCATTCCTCTGCCCACCACAGACATAGCGAGCCCAATGCCCTGGCAGGCAGCACCTGGATCAGCAGGACAAAGCAGTCCAACCCTGAGCTTTCCTAGCTTCCACAGGTACAGCCTAGACTGCACATTAGTCCTGGGCAGTTAAAAATAGCACAGGCAGCTGAGCCGAGCTCGGTTAATGGAATACCCAAGTTAATTTTAGCATGAGAGAGCTCCAGAGAATCTAACATCTCCCATGCCAAGGACCACATTTGGCCCACACGGCATCTTCTTAAACAAGGGCCCTGAAGCTACTGTATCGCCGTGACTCACAAAACAACCTCTCCTGTCTGAATCCAGCCTTGGCCAGCCCATGACAACTGTGTTAACCCATAAAGCACAACTGCCCCCTGCAGGTGCACGGCCTGCAGTGTGACCCACAGCAACCCCGCTGTCAACACATGTGGCCATCGGAGATAGCAACTTTGCTCAATGGGCTAACTGAGCCCTGAGCTTCCAGACCTTAATCTAGGGCTTAGTCATCTGCTGCCTCCTCACGGCTGACCAGCCAGGCTCATAGCCCTGCCTGGCCCCATCTTGCACGTCTGCCCATCCCCCTTTCAGTGGCTCCTTCTGCTTCTGGTCAGATGTCGTTTGTGAGCAGAAAGGCAAGGAGGGAGAAACCAGCCCTGGTCCACAGCAGCGCAGTCCTGTTGGACGGGAGGAGCTACCTCTCCACAACCACATTCTAACCTTGGAGAAAGAGCACAGAGCCTCAGCGAGGATGCGGAGTGGCGGATGTGACATCCAGGCAGAAGGACCACAGTCACCAAGAGCCCAGTGGAAAAGCAGGAAGCAGAGCCTGCCTTCCTGGGAACCCAGGGAAGCTCAACCCAGACCACAGCAGAAAGAAAATGAGCAAAACCATAACAGTGCCAGAGAACATTTCTGGTCTGAGAATGCAAAGTCAGAATTTTGAATTTTTATTTATTAACAGACAGATGATAATTACCTCTATGCACTCAACGTTTTTATCCAGAGAGCGCTTTTTAAAACAAGTAATAAACATTAAGCAAAAGGAAAACATGACTGGGAAGTAAAGCTATATTGCAACCCCAAGGAACACTAGGCCCAAAATAGCATTGCTGAGCAGATGAGCTCTGGCCACAGCTATCCGCCCAATCACCAGCCAGCATCGACTCTAGAGAGTTGGGCTATACACACTTCCTCAATGCAGCAGCCTCAAGGAAGCGAGGGTCAGTCACATGCGATGGCTGAAGATGGCTGTAACAAAGCCGGGATTGTTACCACAGACGCTCAAGATCCTAAGGGCACAGAAGAACACTTCCAAACAACCGTGCACATTGTAAGTGGAGAAGCAAGAGTCTTCAAGACAGGACTTGAAAATGCTCTCTCTCCCTCTCTCTCTCTCTCTCCCTCCCTCCCTCCCTCTCTCTCTCTCTCTCTCTCTCTCTCTCTCTCTCTCTCTCTCTCTCTCTCTCTCTCTTCAATAGAGAAACTTTACTTTTATGTGGCCTTTTCTTCTGTGTGAGCAATGTGTAGACGGAATGGAAAGGGGAAGAACGGAGAGATTCATTTCTGATGAAACCAAGAACTATCTTATGCTCTAAAACCGAGAAGCAGAGGCCAAGCCTCGTAACGCTGGTCCCTTCCCTAAGTTCTTACAACAACAGCAGTGGCAATGGTGTTTATTTGTATGGTTTCAGGGGCGATTGTCTCTCTTTCCTTCTCTGGGTGGGGGAGGGTGGTGACTAGAACAAACCGCAGCCTTGAGGACTCCCACCGGATGCAGCCCACATGGACTCTTGCTTTATTCAGATGGGAAATGGCTGTGACGAGAAAGAAGCGCGTCTGGGTCACCCCATAAGTTACCACAGGCTTGCTGGAAGCCAAAGCACTGGAGACAAGGCTCACAGGAGAGAGTCGTGTGTGTGTGTGTGTGTGTGTGTGTGTGTGTGTGTGTGTGTGTGTGTGTGCATCCTTGCTTGTGCACGTTTGAAAGCGAGAGACACAGAGACAGAGAAACAGGGGCAAGACAGGTCAACCCTTCTGCCCTCAAGTCAACTACAGTGTCACAGCCAGTGACACTCCAGATGTTAATCATAGAGTGACCTGACCACAAACCAAGAGTTGCAAAAGGAAACCCAGGAGCCCAGCACATAGGGAGCCCAACATACCACCCACCCTGCTAGGAGTCTTATTTATTCTTCTGATGGGATTCCCCTGGGGACGCCGGTATCAGACAAGCGGGACAGCTAAGCAGCACCAAACCCAAACCAGTTGCCACAGCTGTTTCCTGGGCTCCAAAGGGTTAATGCAACACACCCACATCTGTACACAGGAGGCAGGCTCTACATGCAGAGCTGTGATCCCTGCATACTCCACCCAGAGAACACACAGGCACCTTCCCCCTCTTGACTAGCCCTGTAAGGACCTTTGAGAAAGACCAGGCGCTTGGAGACGGAGCACATTTAGGGAGTAGGCAGTTGGAGCTTGGGCACCTCTATCCAACCTCATGGCCACCATCCTAAACATCTGAGTGTTGCCCAGCCCGCTATGTAGTCAGAGGCAATGAAGTCTCCAATCACACACTTACACAAAGTGCAGTGACAGACGGAGACCTGATGACTTGTCCCCACCACGGCTCCTCCAGCGAAGACCCTACTCTGACAGACAGTTTGGGCTGCTGCCATAGGGGTCGGAGCCTTCTCTTTCCCCTGGTCTTTCTTACTATGCCATTCCGGAAGAGAAATCCTCTTTGTCTGAATAGAACTAAAATCCTTCCGTGTGTGCACAGCAGCTGATGCGGGGGCTGGACTAGGCACCCTGTACTCAAGAGGAAGGTCTTGGACCCTTGTCACCTGCTGACCTGACGGCCTGGATGCTTCCCTTGCAGTATTCCGCAAAGACCACCCCCTTGGCTCTTCTGAAGGAGAGGGCCACAGCACCCCTGGGGCCGGGTGGACTCACTCGGTGAGATGGTCCTGGATGAAGGAAACTGAAGCTGACCACCCTCACACAAGTGTTCTTTTGCCTGGCCCCACGGCGGACAGAAGCAGCCCCTTTCCTCAGGTTGAAACTGACAGCAATTCCGGGCAGAAAAGCAAGAGAAATCCCTCCCATGCCCTCTGGGAGCCCAAGCACCACATGGTATCCGCAGCGCTTCTGAACCAAAGACCAAACTGTCTCGGCAATGATTCAAAATCAAAATAAAGCAGGACAGGAAGCAACACGCTGATCGCGAGTAGCTGGCATTCCTCAGACAGCATCGAATGTCATCAACAACTGACACTGTGACTGTTGCCACCCACTAGGGGCCTTTTCACGTGGGAACAGGCCGGGATGTGGGACGCAGTTCAGAGGGGAAAGACTACAGAACCGAGCACTAGGACCCAGAATTCCTCCCAGAAAATTGGCCCTTGCCCAGTGCGTTAATGGTTTGATGTGTAACGGTCACTTCAGAAAACCACTGTTAGGAAGTGGACTCACACATCACTCACAAGATTTTAAAAAAAGAGGGGGGAGGGGGGAGGGGGAAGCGACTGGGAAAAGCAAATTCTCCGGACTTAAAAAAAAACCAGGAAGTCCTTTCCATCACTCCAGGGCTCCTTCACTCCCCGCCCCCAGCGTGGCTGCCGAAGTCCGGAACAGCCGAGAGCAGCCTGAATGCCAGGCCTGCCGGCCACCGCTCCCACGGCCAGTTCTCAATGAAAGGAGGGGGAGGTGCTGGCAGCTCCAGCACCACGCCTGCAGCGCGCAGACACACAGCGGCGCGCTCACGGCCCCGAAGCCTGCAGCACCGCACAGCCAGCAGAAAGGGTGAAGGGGCGCCCCCCTCCTTGGGAAGGAAGTTCCAGCGCGCAACTGTGGCAGGGACACCCGGAGACTGACATCAGTAGACCCGATCCCTGAAGTGGGAGCACGCAGACGGAACGGCGTGTGCTCGTGCATGGAAACTCGGGCGCCCGAGACCCGGAGAGGGTCCGGGAACGGTCCTGCGCACACGGACACACGCAGGCAGCCACGCGCGCTCACGCACACAAACAGACGCCCCCTGATGCAGGTCCCGCCTCGCCTCCCCCGCAGTGCCACGGAGAACCGGGCTGTCCGTCCGGGCGGGGAAGCACGGGTAGCTGGTCCAGCCCGGCCGGATCCCGGGAGCAGGGGTCTGGGGAGCTGCCCACGCCACCGCGGTCCTCACCGATCTTGATCCTCACGCTCTGGAAGACCCGCAGCCCCTCTTCCTCCACCGCCATGCTGCTTGTCCACCTCGCCAACGCGCGAGGGCCCGGCAGCGCGGACGCAGGAGGAGGACGAGACAGGCGGACAAGGCCCGCAGACGGAGCCGAGCGGCGGATGCCCCCGGAGCCCCGCGCGCTGCGGTCCGCGCTCTGCCCGGGTGCACCGCCTCGCGCCCTTCCATTGGCAGAGCTCGGGGGCGGGGCGGTGGGCGCCTTCCTCTGACAGACCCCCGACCTTCATTGGCTAAGGCTGCGCACGGGGCGGGGCAGCACGACTCCGCCTACTGTGAAACGCTGCATCCCTTTGGTCGGATCTGTAAGGGGGCGGAGTGAGGCTCTGAGGCGGGATCGGAAGGGACTCCGGGTTCAGCGGTCCAGGTTCTCATGATCCCAGCTGGTCTGGTCTCTTTGGACCGGGGACAAAGAGAGGGTCGTGAGTACTGATCTGTGTTTTAACTGCCAGCTTCCGTGAGACTGACTCGCACTTAAAATTTTAAGAGGTATATTCAAACAAAAGGTACGAAAGGAAAAGAGTTCCTCTAGCCCAAGCTTCAGCACGTAAGAGAAGTGACACCTGCCGATCGCGCTGAAGAAATTGGACGGTGATGCACGGCCAAAGTGAGGTCCGCGTGGACCCCGTGCCTAGCAGGCAGACCCTGCTTGTCCCCTGGTGTACGTGGGCAGCCTCTACGTGGGCCTGGCGTTTGGCATCCCAGAACCTCCAAACCTGGTACTTTCTAGCAATTTGATTGGTGTCCAACTTTGGCATTGTTGGCTCTCAGCAGCCATCAGACCTCTCCAAGGTCCTATCCTGTTCCTCCCTCTAAGACAAGAGTTTTCCCGGACAACTCCCGGCTTTCTGGAGGGGCAAGAGCTCCAGGCTCCTCGGCTCCCTTACAGTATCCCAGAAGTGTCTCCCACAGACTTGACCCAGGTGGGTGGGGAGTGGTGGCGGGACAGCCTCTGCACTGGGCTTGAAGGAGGCCAATGAAAGCTGGGTGGATACCTGTGGAAAGAATACACTGCCTTTGGGAAGGTCTGAAAATTGAGACGGTATTGGCGGTGGAGTCAGGGGACTAAATCGCTGACACAGCAACTGAAAGAAAGGTGTGACACGAAAGCCCCTTGGTGCTATGTGGTAGCTCTGTCACCAGCAACCAGAGAGCAGAAATATAAGGCACAGGCCAGGACTGTCAGTAAGCCATCGGAATTCCAGAGTAGCTGAAGACTGGAACCAGCCTAAAGCTGCTGTGTCTCACTCGGCCCCTGTGAAGGGAGCCCCTCTAGGTTGACGTGTTAAAAATCCTGAGTTCCTGGCTGGAGAATTTAACTCAGTGGTGGACAATTTGTCTAGTAAGCACATGGCTGGGCAGGGATGGAGGGGAGGGGAGACAACACAAAAATTACCATAAGACTTTCTCAGTTTGGGTTCTATACTGTGATCAAACACCATGACCAAAAACAACTTGGGAACCACAAAACAAGCAAACAAAAAGCCAGGGGTGGTGATGCATGTCTTTAATCCCAGCACTCAGGAGGAGAGGTGGGCAGATCTCTGAGTTTGAGGCCAGCCTGGTCTACAGAGTGAGTTCCAGGATAGCCAGGACTACACAGAGAAACCCTGTCTCAAAAAAAAAAAAGGAGGGGGGAAAGAAGGAAGGAAGGAAGGAAAGGCTTGTTTTCATCATGGTCCTTTGTATGTAGGAGGTTTTTCTCTGTCCCACTGGTCCCCTTGGACCAGTTTCTCTCCCACTCATGGATCTCCAAAGCCATTTATGAAATAAACACTTAGAGGCTAATATATTAAATATAATTGTTTAGCCAATGGATCAGGCTTATTGCTGGCTCGGTATCTCTTATAAATTAACCCATTTTTTAAAATAAACTGTGTACCACCACAGGTGGCTTGCCAGTAATGCCGCCATCCTACCCCTTTGGTGGCTACATGGCATCTCCTTGACTCCGCCTTCTTTCTCTCCATAACTATGTTTGGTTTCCTGCCAAGCTATATTCTACCTGGCCATTGGTTAAAACAGCTTTATCTAAGAACCAATAAAAGCACCCCATATGCACAGCATACAGAAAGACATCCCACATCAGCCTTTCATAAAAGAAGGTCAAGCAGAAACCTGGATGCAAGAACTGAAGCAGAAGCCACTGAGGAGCCCCTGACCTGCTTCTCAGGGTTGCTCAGCTTCCTTTCTGTCCCAACTCACAACCACCTGACCGGGAGCAGCACATCCCACAGTGGGCTGGACCTTCCCATATCAGTCATCAGTGTCCTACAATCGAGAAATTCCTACAGACATTTTCTCAACTGAGTTTCCTCTTCCCAGATAACTCTAGCTCAATTCACACACACACACACACACACACACACACACACACACACACACACACACAAAGGAGGGAAAAGGCCAAGAAAACCTTAATTTCAGACTCAGATGTTCTCAGAGGTCTTATTTCTCTCAGTAAAAGCAGATGGCCTCTTTTTGCCCGGAAATACTTTAAGCCCTCTGCAAAATATTGCATACCTGTTTGTGCTCCATCCACTGGTCCCTTCCCTTTACCGGATCAGCAGGAGCCAGGCCTAAATGAGGGAGACTGTTGACCCACAGGCCTTCTAAGACATTGAGTACGGACCTCAGGAGTTGAGGCAAAACAGATCTCGACCTGAAGGACATGGAGCAAAGTGACTCATTGCAATTCCATCGGCAATTTCCCCCATGCTCCCGGGACAGCCTTTCGAAGCTGTTAAAAAGCAAGACCACACATTTGATGAAGTAAGGCTGCCGAGCTTTCAGACAAGAGTGCTACATCCTCAGAGAAGTGGCTCATTAGTGAAGGTATACTCTGTGAGGCTGAACTGGTGATGCTCTGTTACCAAGTGACAAGGGCACGCTGGTGGAGGTGTATCGGGGGGTTGCTCGTGGGCAATGGTCCGTAAAAAAGGACTAGAAAAGACAGGAGTGGGCACCAGGCAGTGAGGACAGTGGTAGCAATGGAACCAAGAGCTGGTAGAGGGAAGCTGGCAATCAGCAACCAAGAGTATGTAGTGCCACCGTGGCCATCAAGGATGTAACTACTTAAGCAAGACACTACCAGGAGCTCTGACTTAATTTATAGAAACCAAATATGGATATCAAGAAGCTAAAGAAAGGTTTCCTCCCCAAAATCCCTTGCCCTATATTTCCAGAGTGAGCAACTTTCACACCTACAGCCTGCTAACTAAGGTGAGTCTGAATTCTGAGGATGACACCTGGTGTGGTGTGTGTGTGTGTGTGTGTGTGTGTGTGTACAGATGCATACATGCTAAAATGTTCCAGGACATCCCAAGAGCCTGCAGCCACCTAGCAGGGGCTTTCACTTAGATATTTCCAGGATAGCTGGGGTTTTTGGTCCCAGGATCAGTATGCTTCTATGAAACGTGGACTTATAAAGCTGAAAAACCAACCTAACCCCTGCAGAGGACTCAGTAGACCAGCTGCACACTTAGCTTCATGAAGGCACCATTCCCCTTTGTGCTGAATGTGAAGTTTGTACAGGTGAATTTAGTAGGAGTCAGAACACCCATTCATGCCCTTGGCATTTAGGCTAAGAGTTATACCTGTTGGGAAGGCCAATCAAGGCATCATAATGAAAGGTAAAAAGGCAATAATCCCCAAACAGAGACCAATGCTGCCTCTGGAGGTGTAAGGGGCAGTGTGATTCAGTAGACGTGTTCCTGAGTAGCCAGATAGATTTTGAGGGGGAACCATAGGGCAACACAGACTCAAGCCACCAGCCATCTTGCTACAGCTCTGGTGCTAGGACAGATCTCCTGCCCAGGCTTCTAGGAGCTGCCTGCCAGTGTTCTTACTTCTCCTGCCATGGAAGGAATTGAATAGTTAACCTGAAGCCTCTTTGCATCGCTTGTCCAGATGCTTCCCAGTCCTATTCTGTACCACCTCAGCCTAATTCACGAGTTGTCACTGGTTAGCAAAAGATTTACAGGTTGAGGGAGAACACCAGGCTTTGCTAAGACATGCTCGGGGAGGGGGTGGTCCAGAAGCAAGTTAACCGAGTTGTTAAGGCTACTTTCTGAGGCCTCCAGGTGTCCAGAGTCCCCAGGAAATTCCTCACAAACAAGGACAAACAATTGTGTCATACACTTCCCACTCTTCCCTGTGAAGAAGGGCCTGAGGTTGCAGGTTAGTTGTGAAATTGGAGTCACTTCTCTGGCCCATCTCTAAAAGGAGATAGAAGGCTGAAAATTTGAGGTGGGCACAGAAGAGAGCCCGGTAGGCAGCTCAGGGTGTAAGGCACACAACCATGCTGGCTGACACATGACTCCTTCGAGACCCAGGGAGAGAACACTGTGGTGGTCGGTGGATGGAAAGTCCATACTGTGGTTTGGTTGGAGGAACATAGACTGGTCCTCCAGGCTCTGAAGGGAGCATCTGTAAGAAAGATGCATGGCATTCAGCAAGCAGCCCTCAATTCAGCTCAGTCCTGGTAGAGCAGTGTAGCCATAAAGACATCAGTCAACCACTTAGAGTTGGGTTCTATGATACCCACTGGGGGTGCCAGGCAGACCCAGCTGTCATCTGTCCTAGGATGCAGATGGCCATGAGCAAGGCTGGTGCAAAAGCTATTGTGTCAGCTGCTGGCACCACGACTTGTGCCACACTGGACAAGATCTTTGTCTATTCCTACCAGAACCTGAGGCTTCTACCACCTAAGCATCCATGTAACACAGCGCCTGTGCCTCAGGGACCAATTCCTGAAACCCTGTACAAACTTGTTCTCTGCATTCATCATCATTACTATGTGATAACTCGGGGGAAAGGCTTGTGCCACAAACATATGACACAAGACTCTCTGGAGAATGGTCACCAAGGAGCCCAAGTATTGCTCCCAATGCCGTCTTGCTCATTATCTGCCATGTTTAACCAGACACACAAGTCTATCCATCAAACACAGGGTAACCCCCCTTCTCCTTGTGAAGCATAGGTGCTTATGTAGCATGTCTTAGGGTCCCCCACCAAAGAACTGTGTAATAGTTTCCTTTAAGATTGAAACATTATGTCCTGCAGGGAAGCGCCTTAAGCAGAAAGTAAACAACTCAAAACAGCTTCAGGAAGTCCCTGAAACTGAGCAAATTCACTAGGTACCACCCTGTGAGAGTAAGCTATAAAGGCCGAGAGTCCCTGTCAGAGGAAGAGAGACAAGCTGCAAAGAAGACTCTAAGACTAAACCAGATATCTGGAAAAAGCAGAAACCAGCCTAGCTGCCTTAAGGAGGTCTAGACCAACTGAGACACTTGGAAAGGACACTCTCCAACTTGTGGAACTGCCTGAAAGATGTGCAGTGTGCTCCAGGTTCCCAGCTTTGTGAGCTGTCACCCCATATTGGGGTGGGTTTTAGTGATGCAGCTGTTTTTGAGTCATTTCTGCTTCTGTAAGTGACCCCAATAAGACTCTTGGTTCAGCAAGTTGGTAGTATCCATGCATCTGTCATGGACTTCCTATCTCGGGCAAGCAGACGTGTGTGTGCGTGCGTCCGTGCATGCGTGCGTGCGTGCGTGCGTGTGTGTGTGTGTGTGTGTGTGTGTGTGTTGCATCTCCCCCAGAAAAGTTTTGTCACACAGCATTGGCCACCCAATCCATGTCCTAGACATGAAGCTGTGGAAGTATCACACAGGGAAATATTAACCTTTAAAGCCATGGTTCTCAGTCTCCCTATGCTGTGACACTTTAATGTAGTTCTTCATGTTGTGGTGACCTCCACAACCATAAAATTATTTTCATTGCTACTCCATAACTGTAATTTTGCTACTGTTATGAGTTGTAATGGAAATATCTGATATGCAGGATAGTCTTGGGCAGCCCCTGTGAAAGGGTCACTCAACCTCCAAAGGGGTTGAGAACAACTACTTTAAATTAACAAGAGGTGGTAATATAGAGCCTATTATTTCTTTTTCTTCTAACTTACTACTACATTTTATTATCTGATATAATCTCCTTCTGCCCCCTCAAAACTATTTCTTGAGAAGTGTGAAACTACTAGAAACTACGTACATCACTTGTTATTCATATCTATTCAATCTACTTCCAAAAGATTTGAGGCAACATAAGATAAATGACCCAATATACAAGAGAGTCATTTTTTAAAAGCTACAAAAAATAGGACTCAAAGGAAGAAATTGTGGTGTTAACATGTGTGGAAAGCTGGTGTGACAGAGACGAAGGGAGAGCATCTCACGCGGGCTGTGTGTCTAATAAGAGCATGGACATAAACTCTGTACCAGCTGGAGAAGAGAAATGTAGGGAGAGTATCTCATGCGGGCTGTGTGTCTAATAAGAGCATGGACGTAAACCCTGTGCAGCTGGAGCTGAGAAATGTAGGGAGAGCATCTTACGCGGGCTGTGTGTCTAATAAGAGCATGGACGTAAACTCTGCATGAAGGACAACTTTTTATTCAAAAACTTATTCAAAAGGTTGTTCAACAAGTTAAGGGACTGTGCTTTCAGTCCTAAATGACACCGGAGAGTCGGAATACAGTTATGTGCTCTGGGCCAAGTCAGTGTCTGAGTTTCTTTCATTGTTTCATGAAAATCTAGAAAGAACATGGGAAAGCTGCTTCCGGTAGGCTCGTGGCTCACAGGGGAGATGGCGTAGAAATAGCAGAGAGTGAGCAGGCTGCCACAGGATAGCCTTTTCCAGATTGTGGCTGTTCAGAGTCACAGCTGAAGGCAGCTGGAGTGTGTCTACACCACAGTCCTTCTTGGTGTCCCCTGCTCTCTGTCATTAGTAGGAAGGAAGCTATGTGGGTTTGTGAAGGTGTCACTTCCTAATCTCTTCACCATAGCCAGGCCAAGGACTCTACCTAGAGGCATAAGTGGAGGTGGTAAGCCCTCTTCCCTGCTTTGGACAGCCAGAGTTCTGGTGCATTCCACGGTTTCCTCTACTGGTGCCTCAAACCTCATACTAAAATACAGAGAGAAGACAGAGCAACCTGGATCCCTTGTGGCCATTCCTGATGATTGAATGGCTTTACCTGCTCCAAGTGAGGCTGAGTGTCGGTTGTGTAGAGCATTAAAATGCAGACATTACCAGCATAACATCCTTGGCCCGCTGAAAGAAACCTTGACCAGTTACACAAGCCAGCATCTTTACCCTGAGCTGCTGGAGTAGAGCTGGCGTTTAAGGATACCCCTGTGGGAGAGTGTGCCATGTCTCTGTGGTGATCATAAAAATGTTCTCTCGGGGTGACCATATGGTTTTCATCTTAATGAAATTAGCTTGATAGTTTTACCCTAATTAGCCACATTGCTTTTGAAATAGCCGAAAAGAGCAGCTAACGAGACCTCTAATGCCTTCCCTCTTTAACAGCAGCAGGGAAGCATTTTTATCCCGTTTAAAGTCTCCATGAAATTACCCCAGGAGTTTAAAATGAAAGCTAGAGGTCAGGACAGGAACCTCTTGTCAGGACCCACACAAGCTTAAAGCAGCAGAGAGCTGTGGGAAGGCCTGCGTGCACAGACAGGTGTTTCCTGTCCAAGGTGCCCAAGATACGATAAATGCAGGGAATGCCCAAAACTGTCTGAAGGCTGTAGAAACCAAGAAAGAAAGATGCTACCAGTGGCTAGTCAAGGGACCCAGCTGATGAGTAAAAAACTCTGAGTGTGCAAAAACACACTTGTATGTCCACCACTTCAGCACAGGAGGTTTTCTTTTTACTTCTGTCTCTTTGAAGGTTCTGTATGTGTTTATATACGGTTGGCTCTGGTTGGAAACTTGTTTCTACAACAAATCTCTTCTCAGCGCTGGTCTGCGTCCAGGACCTGCCAGCCTGTGAAATAACAGAGACACCCAGCCAGGCCCAGCCCCAGTACTTGCTCCCCTGTGTGGTTCCCTGGGTGCTGGTGAGCTAGCCCTCTTCAGAGGGACATGAGATCTGTAGAGGAAGGCTGGAGAGACAGAGACACCCCAGGCATACCCACAGTGGCCATCCCACAGAAGAACCTACTCAGACACGGCACATCACTTTCCTTCCCTCAAACTGGGCTGCTCTGCCACTTAACAATGGGTCGAGGGTGGGCTGGCTGAGGAGGGCACCCACCACAAACTTTCCTCTCCGAGACCAAGCAATGACGAGTGTGGAGCTCCCAGTGTGGGGCAACATTTGGTGCCTCAGGAGTAGACAGGGCACGGGCACTGATGAAGTCTGCTTTCCCCTCAAAGTGAGAGCCTTTGGCTGGGAAAAGTGACAGAAATCACAGTACTCAGCACCCCGACTTCCTTGTCTTCCAAGTGGAGATGGGAATCCCTCTTGTCCCCCAGGTGATCCCCAAATCTCTGGTCAACAGAGCTCAGGCTATGAGACCAACTCTAAGCCGGAGGTTCTCAACCTTCCTGATGCTGTCACCCTTTAATACGGCTCTTCGAGTTGTGGTGACCCCCCCAGCCATAAAATTACTACTTCATAACTGTAGTTTTGCTACTATTCTGGATCATAATGTAAACATATGATGTGCAGGATATACCTGATATGTGGCCCCCAGAGGGCTTGCAACCCGCAGGTTGAGAACAACTGCTCTTGACCACGGTGTGAGTGCCTGGGTCTGCTCTGGCTATTCTCCCTGAGAGTCAGGAGTGACCTCCCACCCCCTGATGCAGCCGTGTGCCGAGAACTAGAGGGTTTGCAGGCCTCCCGCCAGGCCACAGGGAGAGGTGAGCATAGTAGTGCAGCCTCTCCCATGTCCCTAGAGCAGTGCTGTCCCGCCAGACCAAGCCTCCTTCCGGGGACAGCATGGGTGACAGCACCCACTGCTCTGCCACTTCATGCTGGGACCCCATGCCCCCACACCACAAGGGCTCCCATGGTCTGTCACTCCATCTACAGGGAGTTTGTTTAAAAAAAAAAGATGTTAGACACACAAAACGGGTTAAATGCAAAAACTGGAAATGACCTTTGACCTCTCCTTCAGTGGGCATGTGCAAGAAGACAGTGTGAAGCCCACGAGGCATCCGGCTGGTCAGGCTCAAAGCTTAGGGCAACTCAACGACAGGACAAGAAATTTAGCTAGGTGTAGAGTCCCCATGGCAGCCACCGTGTGCTCCCCTTGCACAACGTTCTCCAGCGACAAAGTTACAGAGATGTAGGCCCAGTGAAAGAGGATGTAGACCCGCTACATGTGGGGCTAGCGAAAGAGGAAGCTGCGGCCGGTGAAAGATAGACGAGGCCCTTGGCGTTGATGTCTGGAGAGGCCCTGCATCTTGACAGGAATCCACATGCGTGATAGAACTACCTTAGTCTAGGAACACCCATGTCCATATGCACACATCCACATACTCAACACCCAAAAGCTCACACACACTTGTATTATCGCCACACATTCCTGCACACACGCTTGCATAGTCAGCATATATATTTGCACAGGCTCACACCCACATGGTCACATACTCAGTACATAACATGCCCAAACTTACATGCTCACATACTCAGCACAGACATGCTTACATGCACATACTCAGCACACATAGGCTAACATAGTCTCACACACATGTTCAATACATACATGTTCACATACTACACACACACACACGGCAACCTCAGTGGACCATTAGCCATTCTAATACCAGAAGCAATTCCAATACTGTGGCTTTGCACGATGTCACCACTGCAAGAAAACAGAGACATTCCCTAGGGCCTCTGTTCTATAACTCAGTGTGAATCCACACTTTCCACAGAATAGAACGCTTAGAGCAAAGGTGACATGGAGGCAGCTGTCACCTCACTGCCAGTCTCCCCTTCTTTACTGCAGCTCCAGAAACCAAGCTCTCTCAGCAGGAACCCAAGCCTCCTCTGCACAGGAAGGGTGTGACCCTGTTTACACACCTTGCCGGGCACAGCCCTCTGTAAAATCAGCCTTAGTGTCATGGGTGGGGGGAAGCTGAGGTCAGGAGAAAACTGAGGTCTGTGAGTGTCTGTGAGGCTGCCCTGGTGCTTTGATTGCAAGGAACTCGCTACAGGCGAGATCCAGTGATGAGGACACAGCCAGAGGAATCCAGGGCAGGGGCTCCCCTGGCATAGCACCGTCTGCATCCCCACTGCATATTGGTCCCAGTCCCCTCTTTGTCTGTCTGTATCTGTGTGTGTGTGTGTGTGTGTGTGTGTATGTATGTCTATGTGTGTGTGTATGTGTGTGTGTCTCTCTGTATGTATGTGTGTATGTGTGTCTCTGTGTGTGTGTATGTGTGTGTCTCTCTGTATGTGTGTATGTGTGTGTCTCTGTGTGTGTATGTGTGTCTCTCTCTGTATGTGTGTATGTGTGTCTCTCTGTATGTATGTGTGTGTCTCTCTGTATGTGTGTATGTGTGTGTGTCTCTCTGTATGTATGTGTGTATGTGTGTCTCTGTATGTGTGTGTCTCTGTGTATGTGTGTGTGTGTCTGTCTCTGCCTCTGCCTCTGTTTTTCTGTGTGTGTCTATCTCTATCTCTCTCTTCTCTCTCTGTCTCTCTGTTTCTCATCTCTGTCTGTCTACATCTCTGTCTCTCTGTTTCCCCCTACCTGGAACACTCTGATTGCAGGGTGTTGAGAAGCTGTAGTCTTCAGCACTAAGTTACAGCCTGCTCTGTGAGCCTTTGGCCCACATATATGAGTGCACCAGTCCCCTGACCCAGCCATGGGAGGAAAGGAGCTGGTGGTCTCCATTCCAGAATGAGCCAAAATGCTCAAGGACCAAGGTAGATGATAAAGTGAAACCACAGCCCAGTGCACACTCAGAAGTCAAATGGAGTGTCTCTAACATCTGATGTTTTATCTCCTATTCTAGCTAGCTTCATTAGGGTAACCCACTTTGTTTAATTTCTGAAATATATATTTTTTTAATCTAGTGAGTGTTTTACCTACATATGTCTGTGCACCATTTGCTTGCAGTGCCTGAAGAAGCCAGAAGAGGTCCTCGGATCCCCTGGAACTAGAGTTACAGCTGTCATGTAGGTGTTGGGAATCGAACCCAAGTCCTCTGGACAAAGAGACAAGTGCTCTTAACTGCTGCGCCATCTCTCTAGCACCTGTCTGTTTAATTTTTAAACAAGTGGCTTTAAGACTTAACTGTGAATCCCTGGCATGCTGACGGTTTGTGCTCATGAGAGAAACATCATCAAATGCTTGGGAATTCTGTGATCAGATGGCTAAATGGGCCCATTATTTTACAGTTGAATTGTGCTCTCTTGAGAAGCTTTAGAATTGTACAACTTGTGTTCTTGGAGCCAGTGATATCTACTGTGGCAGAATGTCATAGTCACAACAACCACAGGCTCCTTCCAGTGTGCCCTGCTCCACCTCGGCCTCTGAGACATCCTTATCCACTTAGACTCTAACACTACCGTCCCTGTGGACAGACAGGAGGACGGGAGGGACCTCTAGCGCTGCACAGCACTGCCCCCAAGGTACAGCCTCCGGTCTTGGAGCTGAGGCCCCTAGGATGCAGCTTGGGCCTAGAGGGTGAGAGGTGGAAACGTGTCCTTCCCGTTTCCCTGCCCTAAAACAACACATGTGCAGGCGGGACATGCAGGCTCCTGTAGGAGGCCAAACTGAGGCTGGGGTGCTGTTCTGTTGTCTAGACACCTTCCCTGGTTGGGAGAGGAGGGGTAGGGTGAGTCTCGGTTTTGGGGCTGATCTTCTGAGTGTCTTCATGCTTAAGCCTCAAGACCCCTTTGTTTGTTCCTTGCATCAAAGCAATTTCTGGGAGGAGAGAGTGGAGAGTGAGTAGGAGGGAGAGGAGGAGGGAAGAGGCCCTTCTTAGAAGGCGTCCCAGCCACCTACTCATGGGAAGCATGACTGCTGGCTGGAGTCCTCTAGGTTCTTGCAAAATGTGTTTCACCCTCCCCGAAGGAGTTGCATTCATTTCCTGCTGTGCTTTGATGAATGAACAGCAAGTGTCCCTCCAGACCAAGGCTTCCTGAGTTTTAACGCTTGAGAAAATTTTATGTGCCCCCCCAGGTTATGTAGGTATATAAAACAGATATACAAATCAAACATACTGACAATAAGTCATAAGGAAATTTATCTTAAAGTAGTTCTTAGGTAGACGCGTAATGTTATCAATTATTAAAGATAAAAAGCAAATTTGCATGCTAATGACATACATGTGCGCCTTTATTTCTGCATCAAGAGTTAGACCCTGGGGAGCTGGAGAGATGGCTCAGGGGTTAAGAGCGTTGGTTGCTCTTCCAGAGGTCCTGAGTTCAATTCCCAGCAACCGCATGGTGGCTCCCAACCATCTGTAATGAGATCTGGCGCCCTCTTCTGGCCTGCAGCATACATGAAGACAGAAAACTGTATACATAATAAATAAATCTTTAAAAAAAAAAAAAAAGAGTTAGACCCTGGCTGCGTATTTGACACAGCAGGGTGCAGAGCACCTTTAGCTCCTTCCAGAGTTGGTAAATATTTTGATCTTAGAATCATCAGTGCTGGAAGTTACTTTGCATAAATATACAGTGCAAAATGGCAGATATGTGTTCAGAATCATTTCAGAAATTGTTAGAAATGTCCCAATTCCAGACCAAAATTCATTACATGAACTTTTTAATGAATTTCAGGTCATCAATTCAAATGGGAACTTTTAAAGATTGACTTTTAACTATATGGGTGTGTACCGGGGGCTGGGGGCGGTGAAGGGGTGGGTGGCGGTATGTGCCCATTCAGTGTTGGTGCCCACAGAGCTCCCATAGTTAAGAGTTGCAGATGGCTCTGGGCCATACTGTTTAACTGCTGCATGAACTGAACTAGGATCAGCTCTGCAACAGCAGCACACTCCCAACCTCTGACTCAGCTTCCCAGCCCACCAGATCTTCCTGTTGTTTGAGACAGGGTTTAACTGTGTAACCCTGGTTGACCTGGAACTCAACTTGTAGACCACGCTGGTCTCAAACTCATGGAGATCCACCTGCCTCTGCCTTCGTGAGGCTAGGATTAAAGGCATGAGCCACCAAGGTGGGCTTAAACTGCTATTATTTTATTTATCTCATGTATATATGTGTGTACATACATGTGTGTGTGTTCATTCATGTGTGTGCATACACACATCTATATGTATATGTGCACCATGTGCGTACAGTGACCAAGAAGTCCGGGAGAGGATGCTAGGTCCCCGGAACCGGAGTTACAGTTGTTAGCCACTATATGGGTGCTAAGAATTGAACACTGACCCTCTAGAATAGCAGCAATTGCTCCTAACCACCAAGACATCTCTCTAGCCCTAGCAAACAGCAGTTTTTAGAATCAAGCATTCTAATAGAACACAATACAAAAAAATGTATTATTTGATATATGCTGAGGAATGACAGTAGAGAACTATTGAGCCTGTGCAACATAACTAGACCATTGGTTTCAAAAAGAAGCAAGGAACATACGCACAGTGAGAATGCAGCAGTAGTCTGGGTTCTGAGCTCATGTGTTTCAAGCTGCATTTATTGGTGTTGGGTGGCATGCGGGATGCTCAGTGCACAGTGCTCTATGTTCAGAGCCAAGTCTGCATTAAGTCACACAGTTTGACACCAGCAAGTGCTAACAGAAAACTCCTCAGCTCTGCTGAAAATTTGATTTTGAAATAATTTTTGTTGCTATATATTTAGAGGCCTCTTACTGTTGCCACAAGTCTACATTCAGTTGCAGGGAATGATCCACAGTTCAGGACGCTGAGTCCCAGACCAACCGACGAAGTGCTGAGAGGAGCCAGAGGCCTGGGACCCACCCGTCTAGGGCTGTCTATGTAGTTTACAGGGTAGGGGTAAGTGAGCCTGATTCCATCTTACAGTTCTCCATGAGTCTGCCTGGGCTAAGGGCTGGCCAACAGTGACCCTTCCCTTGGTTACAGTTCTCCATGCGTCTGCCTGGGCTGAATAAGGCCTGGCCAACAGTGGCCCTTCCTCCTGGAAAAGAGCATATGTGGCAATGTGCTCTTGGCCCATTCACTGGGTGTGCCCCCATCTTTCTTGCCCCAAGTATCCATGGAGCTGAGTTGGCCCGTAGTAAGCTGTATACTACAAGCAGCCATACTTGTGTTGACGAGGCTTCAGACTGACTAGCTGATCAGAACTCTGTCATTGTGGAGTATTGGAAGGTTGCTGGTCTAGAACCAGAATTAGTTGGGGTCACCATTAGTTCCCTCCATAGCTATTTAGTGCTCCCCTTTGTGCCTGATAGCCTTGCAACTATCAAGTCAACGCATCAGAATGTATTAATTTAGCACAGCACTAGCTTCCACTAGCCAGAAGGTTAAGAGTGTCACCAGACAGTAACCGAGGTCTCTAACCGAAGGTCCCTACCTGGTATCCCCACTAACGTGTGTATCAAAAGCCTTGATTTTTTACTTTTATTTTACAAACATAAAAACTCAGCGTAGCCACTTCCCCAGTGGAACATGTCATTTGGATAGACCTGAATCAATTTTCCTGCACCATGGTTACTCATATTTGCCTCATAATAAACTGCTCTTATTTTCCTTTGGAGCAAGAGCTGTGTTTTGTGTCCACAAGATGAGCAACTCCACCCAGCCAGGGCAGAAGGATAAAAAGACAGCCAGAGAGGAGGACTTAAGGAAAGGACCCATCTCCAACTAAATGCCATGTTGAAGTGTTGACAGCAGCAGGAGACTTCACGGATTGGCTGGGACTTCATAACTTTTGCTAAGTTCAGACTGACACCATTCAGGACACAGGGTACAGATGCCACCGGCAGTGAAAATCCTCTGAAAAGACCCTGGACTGACCCCAAGCATATAAATGGATGTGGTGAGAACACGCACTGCTCTTCCAGACTCCCTTCCTCCAGCCCTTGTCTTACTGTTTCGGGACTCTAGACTCTGGCGTTCTTTCAGAGCGTACATTCTCTCCAGTGCAAGGACTTTCTCATTCCTGGATAGCTGTAAGAGTGATGTCCCCAGGTAACTGCTCGTCAATCTCCCTTTTTCCATTGGGTCTTGGCTACAGTGATGCCTGTCAAAGACGTTTTATTGACTAGAGACATCACCCTACCCACGTTACTCCTGATGTGTCTCACTGCCCGACCTGTTTTGTGTTAACTTGGTTACTCTGCGTCTCTCTAAGGTTAGTGGAGATAATTGTTTTCTAGTCATAGGATACTCTGCCATAGACAACTTATCTCACTCAGACTATTAATTCTTTACGTGTTTCTCCCTCAGATAAGTGAGAGCCTGCATCCTGCTAAGAGTACGAATGGCAGTGCCCGTAGGGCTGTGGACCAACACCAAATGATTGCCGTGCAGGCGACCCAGACATTTTATTCTCTGCCCATTCTCTTGGCGTGGGTGTATCAGTTCTTCAGTGTCAAAAGGGAAATCCTGAATCCACTGCTGCTTCTGTTCACACAAAACATCAGACGTCAAAGCTTTCACGTGCTAGTTTTTCTAACTTCAAACACTATGGTGTTTCAACCATGAAGAACCCACTTCTGAAGACAGACTGGGCTGAACTCTAGGATCCTTAGTCCTGTCCTGCAGACCAGAGCCAAGAGAACTATCCAGCATCCCCCGCACTGGCAGCCCAAGGTCCTATGAGGCTCTGGGGAAGCAGCTTCACGAGCCGCCCTAGAAGACTGCCCATGTGTACTTGTAACTTGTTCTCTCTTCGGAACTTAGCATGCCACCATTCCTTAAAAACAGAAGGAGGGGCTGGAGAGATGGCTCAGTGCTTAAGAGCACTAGCTGCTCTTCCAGAGGACCCGGGTTCAGTTCCAGGCAACCAAATGGCAGCTCACAACTGTCTGTAACTCCAGTTCCAGGGGATCGGACGCCTTCACACCAATAACCATAAAATAAAATTTTTAAAAAATGAAGTTAGAACCTGACTTGGTGGGTTACCCAATACTTGGGAGTCTGAAGGAGGACGACAGTTACATGTTTGAGGCCATTGTAGGTTTCATGTTGAATTGCAACCATGCCTGGATTACAGAACAGAACCCTGTTTCAAGAACAAGAGTGAGAAAGAGACACACATGAGACAAAGACATACAGAAAGAGTATGTTGCTGACCACACACACACACAGAGACACACACACTCACATACTCACACTCTCACACACACACTCTCACGCACTCACACACTCTCACACACACGCACACACACTCTCACGCACTCACGCACTCACACACTCACGCACTCACACACAGACACACACACTCACGCACTCACACACGCTCACACACACACATACTCACACACACTCACACACTCACGCACTCACACACAGACACACACTCACGCACTCACACACTCACACACACTCACGCACTCACACACTCTC
This sequence comes from Mesocricetus auratus, assembly GCF_017639785.1. NCBI lineage: Eukaryota > Metazoa > Chordata > Mammalia > Rodentia > Cricetidae > Mesocricetus > Mesocricetus auratus. Next base: position 5,706,890 of record NW_024429212.1, on the reverse strand, counting down.
ACACTCACACACACACTCTCACACACACGTATGTATATACCATTGCTACTTCACACACATCCCAGCTGGAATGAGGCGGGTCAGAAAGCTCCATGTGACCAGTCCTGCAACCCTTGTACACAGTGCAGAGCATCTCTAGGGGCTCCTGGTTTAAGGACACCATCCACCTCTGCACTCCCCCCTCAGAAAAGCCCAGTGCTTGGTCCCAGTGCTGCTGGCCAGAGCCTGCTGTTCTTTTTAATTACACACGGCTGCGCTCCAGTGAGTTTGAGCTGATCGCCGCTGACAGGCCATCTGGTACCCTGTCCATGTGGAGGATCACACCTAGGTAGCTGTGTCCACCCCGGCGTTCATTGGGCATTTTAACAGCAGAGAGCATGTGTTGTTGTCTGCTGGGAAGAGGACAAAGCCCTTCAGGTCATACTCTGAGTAGGTGCTTTCCAGGTCCTAGGCCCACTGATTAGGACTCTTGCCTCAGCCTGGCTGAGGAGCGGGAGGCTGAGGGGTTTATGGAGTATGAGGACGATGCTGGGTTGGACAGACACTGGTCACAGGATGCTGCAGTGATATCAGCTCCCCTGGGTGGACCAGGGCCCGGGAAGCGGCTCCCTAACCCTCACCTAAGTCCTGTTGTGTTATTACCACACAATAACACAGATAACTGGGTCGATGCAAGACTGCTCAGCAGGTGTGTTGAGTCATGAGTGTGCTCCGTTGTCAAGTTCCAAAGGGTGCTCTGTGGTTGTTTCCAGGAGGGACTGAGCAGACATTGAGGCACTTAGTGAAAAGTGAGACTTCCCAGCAGTTCTACATGAGGGAGAAGTCACCCGGAGCCATACCTGCAGCCCGAATCCTTGACCCCAGAGTGGAGGGGAACTGCTGACACGTGTTGAGACGAGGTCCTGTTTTTGTTAGTTTGCTTGTTTTGTTGCTGTTCCTTCTTCCTTGGTTTTATTAGATTTTTTCACGCAATGTATTTTCACCATATTCTTTCCCCTCCTCCTACTTCTCCCAGATCCTTCTCACCTCCCTACCAACCCAGATTTGCATTCCTTCTTCCCTTCAAAAAATTAACGACACAAAATGAAGATAAAAACCAAACAATAAGACAAAAAGTATCAAAAGGAGACAAAGATCATACATATACATAACACACACAGACACATACACACACACACACACACACACACACACACACACACACACACAAATCATGGAACCCGTTTTGTGTTAGCCGACTAACTACTCCTGGAGTAGGTTGAAATATCCAGTGGTGCTCCATTGAAGAAAACTAATGTTCCCGTTCCCAGAAGTATCAACTGCAAATAGCTTCTAGGTTAGGGTGGGGCCTTTGGGGCCACGCCCCTTTCTCAGGGCTGACATTTGCCACGTTTGAACCTGTGCAGGTCTTGTGCCTGCTATCAGGGTTGCTGTGAGTTCACGTGTGTTATCAGTCCAGTTGTCTCTGGAACATGCTGTGTCCTTGGAATTACCCGCCACTTCTGCCTGCTACAGTCTTTCTGTCTCCTTTCTGAATAGACCCCTGAGCCCTGAGAGGTAAAACACTCCATGATAAATACATTCCATGCAGGCTGAGGGAATCCAAAGTCCCTCTCACCCACTGCAGGTTGACCAGTTGTGGGTCTCTGTGTTAATTCCCATCTGCCGCAAGAAGAAGCTTGTCGGATGAAGGTTAGGCAATACGTCTATCTACGGGTGTAGCAATACGTCATTTGTAGTCACTGTATTGCTGTGCTCCTCTAGAAAAATAGTAGCTGTTATCCCCAAGGTCCCATGACCTGTCTATTCTCAGGTTCTTGGCCACTTTAGCAGTGTCAGGCATGGGTCCTGTCTTGCAGAGCAAGCCTTACATTGAATTTTTAAGAGGTTGGTTACTCCCCTAACATCTGTGCCAATGTTGCACGGTAGATGTTACAGGCAGGTCACTGTTATAGATCACACAGGAGTCCTGTTTTGAGAAGAGTGTAGCCAAGGGACCATCACAGAATAAGTCCTGGCACTTGACCTAATTTTTAAGAGAATACTTTTCTCCGTGAAATATGATATTTTAAAACAGCCTGTCTCTGTAGCACAAGCTGGACCCGAACTCTTCATCCTCCTGCCTCGTAGCCTCTCAGGTTCTTCTATCACAGGCACGCACTGTCATGCCAAGCTTAAACAAGAATGTCTAAGGAGGCAGCCATTTAAACAGAAAATAAAGCAAAACAGAGGAAAAACGCTTGAAGAAACCATTGTGCTTCCAAGTTAAAGGGTAATTTTGTACACTATGTGTCTTCAGATCTAAAGCTTAAAACTTTACATCCAATCATGTTCTTTTTCTACCAACACAGCCAGATCTACTTCACAGTTTTATTCACTGAACAACTTTGGCTTTATTCATGAACTTTTGAAACAAAATCCCCCAGTTGTGTAACAGTTCAACAACAACCTACCGACGTAGTGTGTCCTCATTTGAGAAACAGACCAACAACCTACGGATATAGTGTGCCCTCAGCAATTTTTGAGGGCCCGATTCTGGGCATCCTGTATGAAACCTCACAGGAGACAGAACCCTATCATCACCTTCCTCAGATAAACCAAGACGCTTTTTAACCTGGTGGATAAAGGTCCTGCAGCAGGTAGGCAAAAACCAGCATTCAAGGACCTTAAACAGACTCCCCGAGTTGTTTCAGAACAGGAAGAAAAAGGATATCATGAAACAGGACTTATGGAATTGGTTGAATATCTAAGCAAATTGCAAAAAGAAAATGTGTGAAGGATATATCTTAGGAAACTAAAATTGTATGTGCATGTGATACCCTGAATTCCAGTGCCGCAACACACACACACACACACACACACACACACACACACACTTTTTTCTCCTGTCTTGGTGTCCCTGGATGATGGACTGTAACGCATAAGCTGAAATCAGTCCTTTCCAATCCAAGTTGGTTTTGGTCACAGCAACAAAAATCAAACTAGAACACTGGGCCTCTAACATGTTCCCCTATTCACCTGCACCATCCTCGCTGCTAGTTCTGGAAAATACTGCTGTGGCTGGTTTTGATCTAATCTTATCTACTTGAAAAAAAATACAGGACTGGTTGACATTTTTCCATGATTACTTTTGCTTATGTCACTTTGTCAACCAGGTCACCACAGAGATTTCTCTTGCTCCAAGACTCAAAAGCATCGCAGTAAGTGAATGAAGCCAGACGCAGAAAGCTCCACACTTCATGGTTAGATCTATATGGCGGTCTCACAAAGGCAGTATTACAGGTAACGAAAATAGATTCACAGCTGCATGAGGCTGGATGACGGGGGGGGGCTGGGGGGAGACATCAAATGCAAGAGGAATCAGGGTCACTATGGGTGATGGCAGTTTTCTATATTTCGAGTATCCTGGTAATTATACCCCCCAAAAAAAGACCAAATGTGTTGATTCACTTCAGCGGGGAGCTGAGCTCATTGACAGCACACATGGCAGGAAACCAAGCTTGCCAGTGGCTTCGCCATCGTATCTTGCATCACATTTTCTGGATATGTTTGCTTTCTTCAAAGGATTTCACAGTGTGACTGTGTGCCCTTGTTGGCTGTGCCTCACGTGGAGGCGATGTCTTTATTGCAAAGGTGTGTGCCTGGCTTTCTCTCCCTTCCTGGGTTTCTCGGTCTCTGTACCTGTTAATTTTTTGCTTCTCTTTACATTTTAATTTTTAACTTATTTCTTGAGAGTATAATATAAATACATAATTTTCTTCATCCAAACCCTCCACACACCCCTCCTTGCTCTCTTTTAAATTTGCTACCTATTTTTAAATTGATTGTTGTTTTACACGCACACACATACACACACATATTCTGTCTATATAATGTTACTTGTACATATGTATTCAGGGCTGACTGTTTGGTTTTGGATAGCCAGCTGGTGTGCTTTTCCCTGGGGAAGACTATTTCTCTGGCTTTCTATATTCCTTGGTTGCCTGTAGCTCTTTGTATAGGGTTGAGGACTCCTGGGTTTTTCCTGTCAATGTTAGCAGGCTGACAGTTGTCTTTGTTCTATATATGTTTAAACAATTATGTTGGTGGGACGTTACAGGTTTAGTTTCTGACATCACTAGGAGACACAATCCCATAGCAAATGTCCTGGTCCTCTGGCTCTTACAATCTTTCTGTTGCCTCTTGGGCAATGATCCCTGAGCCTTAGGTGTAGAAGTTGTATTGTAGATGTATCTGTTGGGGCTGGGCTCCACCACTCTGCATTTTTTAATTGGCTGTGGCTTTCTGTAATGTTCTCTGTATGTTGCAAAGAGGTGTTCCCTTGATGAGGGATATAAGGACAGCCATTAAGAGTGTTGTCAGGGATTACGATGACTTGGTAGAGTAGTGGTTGTAAGGTTCTTCTCCAAGATCCATGACTTCAATAACCCTGTGTAGTTGGCTAGGTTTCCAGGACCAGGCATGACTTCCCTCATGTCAAGTGGGTCTTAACCTAACTAGGGAGTGCTGGTTACAACCAAGGTACTCGCGCCCTGAGAGTTATTGAACTATGCTGGTAGCTGCTACAAGTATCATAACTGGGAGGATTGTTGGTTGCTGCCCCGCCCCCGAAGCTCGTGTGGAACCTTCCTTCTTCCATTTATCCTGTCCTTATGCATACCCCACGCCGGTTCCTTTCTAATCGCGATGCATCCCTGAGTGAGGAAAGCCCTGCTTGGATTAGCCTGGTTGTGGAGGCTCTGGGAGACACAGCAGGGCGCACCTGGCTGGCAGGAGTCCTGTGCCCAAGGGTGGCTGTGGGTGGAGACAGAGTCCTGGACAGGCAGGTCTGGGTGTTCACAGCGGGGTGTGTCCCTCCTCCTCCCATCTTTCCAGGGTGTCTTCTTGGGAGTGTAAGCCAGTGCCCGCTGATGACACCAGCTCTGCTTGCATGCTCTCTCTTGCTCCCTCCCTCCCTCCCCCTCCCTCCCTCCCTCCCTCCCTGCCACCCTCCTTCCTTCCCTTTCCTTTTCTTTCTGTTTTCCTAACTAATCCTCTTCCTAGGGATTAAACCGGTCTCATGCACACTGTACTCAGTCTCTTTATCATGTCCCAGGCCAGCTGTGCTTCTTTACTGTGGCAAAGAGGTCTAAGGAAACTCCTGGTGTGGGTCCGCAGCCTGCTTCTCCCGGAGCACGTGATATTCTCTGGAGCCCGTCTGGTCCCTGTTGCCCCCATGACATTCCCATTTGCTGTAGGTCACATCAGCTGTCACCTGATTTCACCGGAACCTCTCTTTCTCTCTTTTCTCTTACTCAGCCAGCTCACCAGGTCTAGGCCCTCTACCAGATCACCAGAGGCCACGGCCAAGCCCTTGGTCTTTATAGGTGTTCTCTCTACCCAGGGGTTCATGGGGTTCACGGTCTCATACTGCCTCTGTGGGCTCTAGTCTGATGAGTCATATCTCTCTGCCCTGGGAAAATTCCCCTGTTGTTTTAAGTAATCTCTCACTCCTCTGGCTACTCCCTCCCCTGCCGTTGCCCCCCCCTTCTTCCTTCTCCCATGCTTCTCCAGCTGCTTCTTGAGGTGGGTCCTGTGATTCACTGGACTCCAGACCCCATTTCCCCCCCCCTGTGGAATCTGAAGTTTAACAATCCCATTCCAAGTGTGTGTCCTCCTCTCTGCCTGTCTTACCTGGGACCCTGCCTTTGCATGGTGGATGTACAAAGAAAAACAACTTGCAGGAGGACAATATTTACTTTGAATTTTGTGTTTCGGCTTCTCGGATTTCTCTGTGGCAGGCCCTTGTTTTGTGCTAATGATCGTCTCTGCCAGTCTGGCTCCTTGGCTGCTCGGCTGTGTTAAGAATCAGTGTGAGGAGACTTTCTACAGCCTCCACATGAAGTGTGGAAGAAACCTACGCTCACAGATGCGATTTGTTGGCTGGGCTTTGTTGAGGATGGATGGATGGGCATGTTCGGCTCTAGGCAGGAAATCCCTCTCCCCTTCCCCCTCTTTCCAACAAGCCTGCACTCAAATCGGAATTCAGATTCTCCTCTGGGTCCAGACCCATGCTAGAAGCTGTGACCCCCACCGGATACGGGTCTTTGGGAAACAGCCCCTTTCTGGCTGCTTCCAGCAGCTTGCTTGGCGAGGGGAGTAAACGGCTTCATCTGTCAGCCCTGTGCCTTCTGGACCTGCCCCCAGCTTGTTCCTCTGAGTTCCTTTGGCAGGGCAATACTGCCTCCTTGGCTGGCCTCTGCAGCCTCCGGTTCTGACGGCCACTCTAGCTGCGACCCTTTCCTCTCCTTTCTGTTTTGCAGGCCAAGGCTCACCCTTACCTCCCACGGCTCAATTCCCACTGTCCGCCCCAGTTATGCTTCCTCTGTATGGCTATTCTCCATGCCAAGGGGACAGGACACGTGTGCACTAGGTTTCCAGGGCTGTCCCACCCCTAGGAGCTGGTGCTAGACACCTGGGGACCTTCCTCCAGTTCCGGAGGCCTGGACACAGTACTCCCAATGCTCTTAAAATACCGAAACAAAACTAGACTGATAACTTTGAAGACTAGGGTACTCTGAATGCTGGGAGTGATTACCATGTTTGGTCACAACCTTTGCGTGGGCCTCTGCCAAGACTATCAGCAGTTCCTTTCTGGCCGCAGCCGCTTGTTTCTCTGTCTGTCATCTAGTTTGGCTCTCGGCCATCTTCCTGGGCTTCCCAACTTATACAGAAAGGCTTGGGCACTTCTTGCCTTTGAACGAATTTGCTTTCTGGAGGAAAGTTTGCCACTCGGCTGTGCCAAACAGGCATAGCCCTGTAAAGGGACCACGCAGCCCTGTTCTGACATTTCTCTGGTGTGCTGTGGACAGATGTGGATTCTGCATTATTCTATCATTGTGCCCCGCAGGTGGCAGTCTCTCTGCAGGTGACGACACCCCTGCCCCCCCACGCTGAGCCTCCCATTCTTGTGTAGCTGCTTCACCCCAAGCAGAAAGCAAAACCCTGGCTGCTCCTCCAACGTGGAAGGCTGTGGCCAGCGCACCACATGAAGAACTCGCATCTTCCTCACTGTGTAATCTGTTTTCTGTGGATTCCGAGGTTTTTCTCTGGGTTAACAATTCACTCTCTAATTCTCTGGTAGCTTTCAAAGGCAGAGCTCACAACCAAATTATTACCCACGTTTATGGGCAAAACATCATGTAACCAAGCATGTTATTAGCTGCAGTGTTTAGGATACAGCTGTGGACAATTTGAAGCTGTGGATTTTCAGCGGTTTTTTTTTTTCCCTGAGACATTTTCTTCAAATAAAACCAAGTGCAGTACCAACACACTAAATACGATCAGGAGAAGCCTGCCCTGATGCAAGAAAGCCAGGCATTCCCATTGTGTGGTGGCTCTGTGCCAGCCTCAGAAACACCAGAGCATAGAAAGCAACCATCCCCGGATTGTGGGGCTCTGGACTTCGGTTTCTGCTTCTTGCTAAATCAGGGTCTATCCCACAGAGGGGCTGTGTGCCAGGAGCAGGTGGGAAAGTGACAGAGCCCAACAGAGCCAAGGCCAGCCAGGGGAGGGAAAGAATGAGAGCCTTTGAGTTGGCAATGACCAGAAAGTGTTTGGCCATCTTTATCTTTTCTTCCCCTTCTTTTCTTTTACTTGAGACATAATCTCACTGTGTAGCCTTGGCTGGCCTGCAATCCAGACATCTGCCTGCCTCTGCCTCCTAAGTGCTGGAACTAGAGGCGTGCACTACCACACCAGGTATGTTTGGCAGTCTTACCCAATGTGGTCCCCTTGGAGGAGGAGGAGGTCAGGAACATGGCTAGAAAGGGCTTAAGTGCTCCTGTCGCTCCCAATAGCATTCAAACAAAAAGAAGGAGTTCCCAGGCCCAAGTGTCAATGGGACACAGGAATGAAGCCTGTTCCTCCACCTCCTTCCCTCAAAGAGGAGAGACAACTTAGTTTCAGCGGAAGACCAGGCCATCCCTTTCTTTAACTGTCATGTCCTGGCATCAACATGAACTAAAAGGTCACCTTTGACATGCCTCCATGTATTCAGCACGAACACAGGGCCTGAGTAGAGAGAACGTCACTGGATTGAGAATTAGAACTGGCTAGGAGGTGGTGGTGCACGCCTTTAATCCCAGCACTGGGGAGACAGAGGTAGGCAGATCTCTGAGTTCAAGGCTATCCTGGTCTAGTGAGTTCCAGGACAGCCAGGGCAACACAGAGTTTCTTGAAAAACCAGAGGGGGGGAGGGACGGAGGGAAGGCAGGAGAGAGAGAGAGAGGGAGAAAGAGAGAGAGAGAGAGAGAGAGAGAGAGAGAGAGAGAGAGAGAGAGAGAGAGAGAGAGAGAGAGAGAGAAAGGTAGTGTATCTGCTGGGGTGACCATAGGCATTTCCAGTCATTGTGCCTGAATGCCATTCTGATGATACTTTGCCTTTAACAACGAAAATGACCTTAAGAACACCTCTGACCCAAGGACAGTCACAAACTTCTATTCATCCTGAGAAAGCAGCTTCAAGAATTCATCATTCACAAAGTGGCCAGCAGTGGGGAAGGGTGAGAATCCCCGTGAGAGATAACAGCCCTGTTTGTAAACTCAGGGCAACTGTACCAGCTGCAGCCGCAAGCCAAACATAACTGGTTCTTATCTGAGGTCGCAGCGACTTCCACCGCTGCCCAGGCTGCGTCACTATCAAGGTTCACAGAGGATAGCCCTAGGAAGTTCTGGGCCCTTTGGAATTCTTCAGCCAGGAAATAAGCTTAAATATCTTACAAACCATGCCCAGTTTCTCTGGGATATTTGAAAACTCATGACCAGAAATCTGAATGTTTCCATTAGGGAGTGTGGTACCTATCTTAGGGGGGAGGGGGAAAGGTCCGTGCCATCTCTGTTTGACCCCAGATGGAAATGGACTGGGCATTTCCTTCTTCCATGAGTAGGGCTCTCCAATCTGTCTCCATCCGCTCAAAGCCGCTCAAGATAGAATTTAATGATTCTGTAGTCTGTGGTAAATTCCAGGGCGTGGGGTGTCTCCCATATCTGAAGGCAGTACTAAGAGAGCCACTTGGAGCTCCCTGGGCCTCCTCTGTCAGCCTCTTATACCAGTTTTCTGATGGCCATTCCCAACTGCTACGCAGGGTTGAGGACAATGCCCACAACCCTGCTTTGGAGGCGCTCAGAGCAAAGCACATGGGATTCCGAGTTACTAATGCAAATGCCGATTATGGTTCCAGAGAGATACTTCCACTTTATTCCAGATCATTCTATAGATCCAATTGCCTTCAGCCCAGGGCGAGGGCAAGATGGGGCCCTAAGTAAGAACATGACGGGTCTAAGGGGCAAGGGGCTTTGGGAATTTAGCAAATGCACTGGAAGGGACCGGAAGGGAACAGAGAAGACAAGCTTGGCACAGAGCAGGAGAGGCAAACATTACAGATAGAGAGGCCTGGCTCCCATCAAGCCCAGAGGCTACAGTTCTGGTGCCCTCCACCCCCTGGGACATTTTCCTTGTGGAAAATGAGGCAAGGCTGGGCGAGGTGTCTATTTGTACCTCTCAGCCACGTCCCCCTTGGTCCATGCTCACAGGACTAACTTCATCCACTGGCGAAAGTTCTCACTGTGTAAGGTGAGGTGAGAGAAAACTGAAACAGCATCCAGAGTGACCTCCTGGGACGCAAAAGCTCCTCTTTGGGGTCATTGCCCGTTAACCCCGCCGCAAACGAACCCTGGCATGCGTGTCTCCCGCCTCTGTTCTAGCTTAAGAATCCACTTCAAAACGCAACTTCATTCACTACACGAGGAACAATTAAAGAGACAGAAAGCTTAGCCTGGTGGTTCTCAACCTGTGGGTCGAGACCCCCCATGGAAATCATACATCAGATATCCTGCATATCAGATGTTTTCATTGCGGCTCATGGCAGTAGCAAAACTGCAGTTGAAGTGACAGTGACATAATTTTATGGTTGGGGTCACTACATCATGAGGGACCGTATTAAGAGGTCACAGCATTAGGAAGGTTGAAAGCCACTGGCTAAGCCCACGGAAGGAGACCAGGGAAGGATATACACCACAGCTGTCTCCAAACAGTCGGGGCCACTTAGGTGGAAGGGCACCTGTGTCTTCAGGTGGCAGCAATAAGTAGAATGAGAAAGTTGATTTTAGCCCATCTATATTATGTTTCCAAGTCTAAGCTGACACTGCATTGAATGTGCTTCTTCTGACAGGCCAAGTTCCACAGCGATGTGGCAATTTGTCCATCAAAAATCTGAATCCAGGAGACGGAAGTGATTGGCAACCGGGCCCTGCCTCCTTTGACCCTGAGATTTTGGGGGGCATTTCCCTTTAAGTGTGCTTGTATCTTTGATCTTATTCAGTTCTCCTGGCACCTCTAAGAGGTGTCTCCTTTGTCCATTGCAAGGACACTAGGGCCCAAAGGTGACTGATTTCCCCAGGGCATCAGGTCAGAGTAGAGAAGTATGGATATGGACTATTTTGCTGCACACTCTGCCAAGATACATTGTCACCTGTCAGTTAAAACTGAGCTGAGCACCTGGTCCCCGACACTCTGCCGATAAAGGGTTTTGAGCCCCAGGAAGAAGAAATTATTTAATTCTCACCAACTGGAGTAAAATTGGCCCAGCACCATTTATATGCACTCTGAGCCTCCCAGTGGCTCCTGAGAATTCCCGGCACTGTTGCTGAGTCTCCTGGACTCCACTGCAGGCACACCGACTCCCCATAAGGAAGGAAATCTACCTGCAGCCTGGTACTAGCTGGTCACCGCTGGACGGGGAGACAGTTCCCTCTAGGACATAAAGTGATTACAGTGACAGTTGCCACCAGAGACAGAGCCATCTAGTGACAATTCCTTCCTGAGACAGCGCCGTTCTGTGACTATTGCCACCTGAGAGACAACACTGCCCTTGTGCCCCTTGTGTGAAAACCATCCCCTGTTCCTGGAATTTCTCTGCCTGAGAACCATAGCAGCCATTTCTTGTCTCCAACACCATTTCTCTAGAAGGCTGAAAGACTTTCTCACTCGTCAAAAGCACTCAGCTTTCCTGAGTTTCAATTTTCTTGTCAGTTAGAAGGGGGTTACACTATCTTCTGCTGGGTCTTCTCCTTTCTCTTGAGGGGAAGGGACACGCTGCCAAAAATACTTATGAACTACTTCCTCGTGTTTACGATGGAGAAAAGTTCTATTTATTTTACAATTGCATCCACATTGAAATGGCAGCCAGGGACAGTAGCACTAAGAGGCTGGGGCCTCGTGCCCTCCCTGGGGTGCTGAAGAGCTTTCTGGAAGGATTCCCAGACTTAGCGCTGGCCTCAGAAACACACACATCCTGTTTAGCCTGTGGCCCCCTGCTCAACCTCCCCTGCCAGGCTGTTGACACAGCACCAGGCCTCACCCTAGGTGCCAATGTGGCTCCTCACCCAGCAGCTCACTGCTCTTGGACTTAAGGCGTAGGAGCAGGAGCAGGAGCAATATTCTGGTCCACCCTGTTCAGCCCACACTCGAATCCAGGAGACACCCTCCCCTGCAGATGAGGACCAGTGACTAAAGGGCAAACGTGGATGGGGGGAGGGGGGGCTGCTTTAAAGTCCCCTGTTGTTTCCCAGTTCCAAAAGTCTCCCATATTCTATCGCCAGATAATAGACGAAATTGGGGTGCAGACCCTCCGTAGGGAGACTGTGCAGACCACATGGGTACAGAGCTCAGCTTGAAACCATGACTCCCCTACGCCATGGCCTGTGAGCTCTTGGCCAAACAGCCCAAGTTGTCAGGCGTGTGCTGCTTTTCAGCAAAAGCGAACTCAGTTCAAATTCATTGTCTTGCTTGGCCTGGATTAGATGATGAAGGACGAGGGAATTCTCCCTATCAGATACCAATCCCGGATCCTTAGTGGCTTAGACACGGTCTGCTGCTTCTCTGTATGTGTTCTGCGCTGTGGATGTTCTTAGATTTCCAGAGCCAAGAGAGCCTGTGGTGCGGCACAGAGGCACCTGTGGCCATGGCCAGAAACGGGGAACCAGGATGGCCGAGCAGAGGCTGAAGAACTCTGCCCTGTGACGTGGTACAGGGACAGCTTGTATGCCACGTGAATGATCTAAGCTCAGGGGCAGAGAGGCGTCTGGGAGCTGATTGTAAATGCTGTGCTGGAGAATGTGTTCATCAAATAGTTTTTAAGAATTGTCATGCAAATGTAGTTAAAAATAAAATCACAGTTTCCAGGTGTGGCGATGCGCATCTTTAACCGCAGCACTTTGGAAGTCAGAGGCAGGGGGATCTCTCTGAGTTCCAGACTAGCCTGGTCTGCCTAGTGAGACTCCATCTCAAACAACAGCAACCACTTCCCTCCCATCTGCTCAAGTCAGCTTTTCCACAACGACTCTGGGATGGTTGGGTCTCGTACATCAGACGGAATGGTTTTACACCTGCTCTGATGGCAGCCGCTCACCCTTCCCAGCTGGCCCAGGGCACAGGCCACGCATCTCCTGCCACATTGCACTCCTGGTCCCCTGGCAGCAGGATAACCATTCAGATCACATGTATTGTTCTAGGTGAGCTCAGAGAAGGACAGAACATATGACACGCGGCGCCAGGGGGACCTTGGCCAATCCCATGACAGGTGAGGGACGAATACAACCACGCAGGCAGAACTTACATGGGAAGGAAGTTTTACTGGGGGAAGGGAGGGCAGTGGGAGAAGGGAAGGCAGTGGGGGGTGGAGAGAAGACAGACAGACAGACAGACACAAGATCTATCTGCCTTCTCAGAGAACCGGCAGAAAGAGAGACCAGGAGTGGGCAGAACCCAGCTCTTATAGTGACCTCCTGCACCTGTGCAGAGCCAGGGTCATGCTGGCCATGAGAGGAGTGGTTTCCAAGGTTCCCAAGGGGCGGAGCCAAGGTGTGCCTGGGTGACAACAACAAATCCAGGAGTGTTCTCAAGGAGGATTGTGTAGCACACTGCTCGGAGCCAGACCCCGGGTGTTCAAGGGACCCAGCAAATAGGCGTCACTGGCCCTGAGAAATCCTCCTGGCAAAGGAGGCTGCAGAAGTGTCCCTGCCTTTTCCGGAACTGAACTTTTCATGACGCAGCGTGTAGGGGCAGGTCATGCCTTGGCTGCATTCACACCTTACATCCTGCCTCAAGCTCAGCTGGTGTTTTGTGCAGACTGACGGCCCCCCAGTCGTGTCGCTATGTGCCCCCGAGTCGTGTCGCTATGTGCCCATTTCTAGTCTTCGCTTAACCAGAGTTGGATAGGGAGTGACGTCTACTAATTCTGTACTACAAGTTCTGGATATCAAATGTTACAAAGCCCAGAATTCTGCAATAAAAACGCCATTGCCTCTCTCTTTGACACTCTTTTGGCTGCTAAGGAAAGTCCAAGACAGATAAAAATAAAAACTTAGGGCCTACGTGATGACTCAACAGGTAACAGCACTGGACACCAAACCTGGTGCCTGAGTTTGATCCCTGAGAACCACACAGTGGAAGAAAAGAACCAAACGCCACAAACTGTCCTCTGAACTCCACGTGAATGCCCTGGCACACACATGCCCTGTTGATGTTAATTAATTAAGTGTAATAAAAATGAACTTTAAAAATTAATAGCTTAAAATGACCAATACTTTGTATAACGGTGCCTCAAGTCAACTGAAGAGAAGAAAACAAAAACACAAGATTGGGAGAGTTCAGAGTGGTTTGGCCATGGACAGCTGGAGTGATCCGAATTGTTATAAATGACTCCAAAGCAGGACCAAAAGTGTTTCTTTCCCAGAGAAACACAGTGACAGATGGCAGATGAGGAAGAGTCCAGACAGTGGTGTCAAAGAGGGAGGTGGTCCACTATCCTCAGTTCTGGTGAAGGACATAGTCTTTGGCCTCTTTCTTCACATTTTCTTCTGGAGTTGGGAGCTGACTTGCTCTCCTCAAAACAACAGTGAGCTCATCAAGATCCCAAGACAACCACCCGAGTGGAAAGAGAGTCTATTCTTCTCTTAGCTCTCATCCATTGTTCCAAAGCTTCCACAGGCCTAATGGGGCTCTCCCCAGGCCTGGGCGCCATGGCAACAGTCACATGACCCCACAAACAGCTCTGCTGGGGCTCTTCTGTTCAGCCTGCTTCTTTCTGAAGGGAGCCTGGAGTTTGTGATCTGAGATGCATAGAGTCTCCCAGCTGATCACCCCTCGGGCTAATAGGGACCTGCAGAGAGCCTGGGAGAAAACCTACCAAGACCACAGGAAAAAGGTAGGAAAACACGAGCTAGCCTTATGCCGGGCTTTGGAGTGCCAGAATAGCCTCATGCTGGGCTTTGGGGTGCTGGCAGTGACCAGGGAAGTAGGGCATGAACCAGAAAGACACAGGCTAGCCTCATGACAGGCTTTGGGGTGCTAGGCAGAAACCAGGGAAGTAGAGCATGGGTCTAGCTGGTCAGAATGGTGGTTTCTTTTATTTCATGTATGTCTGTGCACCACATGTGTACCTGGTCCCTGTGGAGGCCAGAAGAAGATACTAGATGCCTTGGAATTGAAGTTACAGACAGTTGTGGGTGCTGGGATTCAACTCAGATTCTCTGGAAGAGCAGCCAATGCTCTTAACCTTGCTAAGTATCTCTCCAGCCCCGGACTGACAGTTCTTAACAGGGCTCATCGCTGTGAAACCAGTGAGCAAGATCTCCACAAACTTGGATTCAAGGTTGTCCCATCCCCAAACACAGCATGTGTTCCTAAAGAACTCAGTTTCTCCCAGAATCCTTGCAATCGCCCTAGGACAAAGACACATGTGTGTCCACCCCTGGTCCACACAATATGCACCAGAGGAAACTAAACCCTGTCCGCACTGGAATGGCAAGAGACAAGAGCTATTTCCACTCCTTAAATAGGGATGTGGATGTTGCTTAAGAATGTCATGAAGAGAGGACTGGAGAGATGGCTTAGTGGTTAAGAGCACTGGCCCCTCTTCCAGAGATCCCGAGTTCAATTCCAAGCACCCACATGGTGGCTCACAACCATCTGTAATGAGATCTGATCTTCTCTCTGATGCTTTCTTCTGCCATGCAGCCATGCATGCAAATTACATTAAAGTACTTGAATAAATAAATCTTTTTTAAAAATGTCATGAAGGAGCCCTGCCTTCTTATTGGGCTCATCTGCTAATGGCATGCCATTAGTTCTAGTGGAAACACCCGAGGGAGGGTGTCCTTGGATCTGGAAACCAGGAATGGGGTTATCCACTCAGTAACTTTCAGTGATTGCCCCAGGTACTGAGGCGACGGTCAACCCTTTTTCCTTCTGAAGTTTGAGGTGACACCCTCAGAGGTCAACTCGTCACTAGGCTTACTTGACACCCTACCTCACTGACCCCAGGAGAGCCCCCCCCATGTAGCTCTCCTCCCCAGCTCTTTTAAGGGCCTGAGCTAGCTTCCTTACATCTCATTGCTCTCTAGAGAACTCTCTTCCCTTCTATAAGAAGAGTAGCGTGGCCTTCTGGTTTCTTGCTCATGCCACCATGCGGGATGTTCAGGTTCATCACCTGCTCTGATCGTGACTGTCCGCTGTGCTGTTATCAACCTTTAGTAAAGATCTCTCACTTAGTAAAGATCTCTCACTAAGAAGCCAGAGTCAGTGACTGTTGTTCCTCTGAGTGATCTTGGAGACCAGCCCTGTGGGGGTTTTGTTCTCTTGTATCCCCGGGACTAGCCCAAACCCCATGAGGTAGACAGTCACCTGCGCTTATGTGAGTGACCGGCCTCTACACCTGCAACATGGTAAAACAGATCTGTTTTGAAATGGTCGCTGCGGCAGGAGCGGGCTGACTGAGCAACTGAGACTTTTGCGAGGTGGGTGGCAGACTGGGGTCCTGAGGCGCTTGGGAGCATTGGCTTGTGGCACAAATACTCGAAGTTTGAAATGCCCCGGAAGTCTATGACTGGAGTTTTTGGAGAACCTGATATGGCTATGACCACCAGCAGAACCAGCAGGCTGGGGACCCACAAACCTGGCACAAAGGTGACGACGATGTGAACGTGTGACAGAACAAACCATGAGTCTCGCTGAGAGACAAAGATGGGGAGGGAAGTCATGCAAGGAAGATGGGGAGGGAAGTCACGCAAGGAAGATGGGGAGGGAAGTCACGCAAGGAAGATGGGGAGGGAAGTCACGCAAGGAAGATGGGGAGGGAAGTCACGCAAGGAAGATGGGGAGAGAAGTCACGCAAGGAAGATGGGGAGGGAAGTCACGCAAGGAAGATGGGGAGGGAAGTCATGCAAGGTGCAGGAGGCAGTCTTGGGCATCCCTGATGGAGCAGCTAAAGCAAAGGGGGTTTGGATGAGGCACGCATGGCTGAGGGAGCAAACTCTGAATAGCAGCCATGCCGACTGAGGGTATGGCGAGGTCAGAAGCTGAGGACGTCAGGCAAGCAGGCTAGGAACTAGTGGGATGTCCCCGTAGGTACAAGGCAAGGGAAGGGAGACTGTCATAGTTAGGGTTTCTATTGCTGCCATAAGACACCATGACCAAAACAACTTGGAGAAGGAAGGGTTTATTTGGCCTACACTTCCGCATCATAGGGAAGTCACCAGAAGTCAGGACAGGAGCTCCAGGCAGGGACGTAAGCAGAGACCACAGAGGAGCACTGCTGACTGGCTTGCTCAGCCTACTTTCTTATACAACTCAAGACCATCTGCCCAAAGATGGCACCGCCCACCGTGGGTGGGACTTCCCACATCAATCATTAATCAAGAAAATGTCCTACAGACTTGCCTACAGACAATCTGATGGAGGCTTTCCTTCAGTTCCTCCTCCTAGATTTGTCTAGGTTTATGTTAAGTTGACAAACAGCACAGGGGCGATTGTGACTGTGACCCAGATACCAAGGGCCCTGCTGGATGAAGACAGATACGAGCAGGTGCGAGAAGGGTGATGGGGAGCAGCAAAGGATGGGGATCCCTGTCTTCCACCCCAAGCACAGAAGTTTGAATAAAAGCCAACCCACGTTCCATGTGGACAATGGAGGTCTCCGCTTTTCAAGTAGTTAGAGCTACATTAGGAATCTCTGAAAACGCAGAGGGCTTGATGAAACGCTGTGTCCCCAGCCACCAGTGACACCCCAGCGCCACCCCTGGAGTCTCAGTAGGTACTTTAGGACCGAAGAGCCCTTCCCAACCTGCTCCCACTCTTCAGCAAGCACCACCATTGCATACTCATCATCCTGCTGGGAGTGTGCCCTTCTCCCTCCTGGTCTGTCTGGCACGCTTCCTGTGACAGGCTTCCACTGCTGATGGAAGAATCGGCAACCCTGAGGGTGCATGGATAAAGCTTGTATTGATCTGCTCTTTGTGGTGTAATAGACACCCCGTACTAGACAACGTATAAACAGTACACAATTATTTGTTACAGTTCAAGAGGCTACACGTCCAAGACGATCAAGGATCTGGATGACTTAGTCTTTGTGAAGAATGACAGACTTAGTGAGATAAGAGAAGGGGCAGGCAGATTTCTGATGACTATAAGGACTTCAGTTTCATTCATGAGGAAAGAAACATTGTGACTTAATCACTTCCCCAAAGGTTCCAATGCTTAATACTACCACGGGAGGGTTAAGCTTCAGCATGAATCATGGACAAACAAGGAGGCAAGCCATAGCAATCTTCAAAACTGAAATCAAAGAAAACAACAAACCTGAATAGCCTAACTCAGAGGTGTGAGTACAGAGGTGCAATGTGCCAGTAGTGAAAACGCCAAAGGAGAAAAAAGGAAAAGAAAATCTATAAGAAAGAATAATAAGGGACATCCCCCACATCCAGACACTACAGCAGAGATCCAAGGAGCCCAGAAAATGCCACAAAGCATAAATGTTTCAAACTACACGTAGGCGTGCATATATTTGAACCTCAGAAAAAATAATAAACAATCTAAGGTGTTAGATAGATGTCCCAGAAAGCGTGTTCTGCCATGACCTTAATTTGATCCTTGGGACCTACAGGATGAAAGGAGAGAACCAACTCTCTAATGTCCTCTGACAGGCTGTGGAATGTGTTCATTCATGCAAACACACACACACGCACGCACGCACGCACGCGCGCGCACACACACACACACAAATAGATACATGTAATATGAGATTAAATACAGAGAGTCACAATGACTTGGACTGTGTGGGTCTGTGTACTTCAGTGGTACAGGAGCAGGAAAGAAGTCATAGGACTTAGTTGTTGTAAGGTAATACACTACTCGTGGGAATGTTATTTGAAAATTACTTGGAATAGCTGTAAATGTATGTCACAAACTCCATGGAAAACAGTTTTAAAAAGAGTCTTTAAAATGTTTAACTGTGTGGCTGGAGAGATGGGTCAGTGGTTAAGAGCACTGGCTGCTCTTGCAGAGGAAGGACTTGGGTCAAGCTCACAGCACCCACATGGAGGCTCACAACCTCCTTTAACACCAGTTCTAGAGGATCCGGCGCCCTCTTCTGGCCTCCCCAGACACTAGTTATACACACAGTACACATACACATAGGCAAAAACACTTGTGCACATAAAATAAAATTAATATTTTTTAAGATTTGTTTACTTACTTTATATACAATGTTCTGCCTGCATGCGTGACTGCAGGCCAGAAGAGGGCGCCGGATCTCATTACAGATGGTTGTGAGCCACCATGGGGTTGCTGGGAATTAAACTCAGGACCTATGAGTTAACCGTTGAGCCGTTTCTCCAGTCCTAAAATTCATATTTTAAAATGATAAAAGGCAGGAAGCTAGTGGAAAACCAAAAAAAGGAGCAAAGAACAAGGCTGATGGATAGAAAACAGGAGCAGATGCAGTAGACATGAATCCACCTGGATCAACACTTTGTGTGTCTATAGTCTGAATGGACCAGTCAAGTGACAGAGATTGGGACCTGTGAGGGCCTCCTCAGGTGAACGTTCTTGCCACCAAGCCTGATGACCTGAGTTTGATTTCCTGGAACTCACACGATGCAAGACAAGAGACAACCTCTGTAAGTTGTCCTCTGGCCGCCACACACATGTTACAGCATGTACACCCATGCATGCGTTACATCATGTACACCCCCAACACATAATAATGGGCAAGTGTTTTTAAACAGGAAAAATATCAAAGTGGATCAAGAATATATTTAACAATGTGTATGTTGGTCATAAGAAGTCCACGTTAGTCTAAAGATACACAGATTACAAGTAAATGGAAAAGCATACACCATGTTAACACTCAATGGAAAAGCATACACCATGTTAACACTCAATGGAAAAGCATACACCATGTTAACACTCAATGGAAAAGAATTCACCATGTTAACACTCATTAAAGGGAAGCAAGAGTAACTATTTTTAACCCTAAGCAGAGCAGACTTCAAAACAAGAACTGCTGTTAGGAGTGAGAAAATCATTACACGATCAAAGCAGGGGTTAACCCTTTGAAAGGACAGCAGTCCTTAACAAGCATGCAGCTAACGATGGCATGTCAGGCCACATGGGACAAAGAGAGTTAGAACAGCAAGAAGGAATTATGAATTGAGAGGGGAGGATAACAAAAGGATAATAGAAGGTAAGTATGATCAAATTACATTATACGGACATGTGAAAACAACTACAGTGAAATATAAGATGATTTTTAAAAAGGAAAAAGAGAAATACATGACTCTTCCATCACAGTGGGAGATTTTAATACCTTCAGCCAGAAATAGATCACCAGGCAGAATCTCACTCTGGAAATGTTTGAACTCAGTTCACACTATTGGTCCATTTGGTTGCTTGGATTGAATAATTTTTTTATATACAAAACCAAAGAAAGGCACAGTTCATAAAAGAAATAATAGACAAACTTGGTTTCATCAATATTAAAAATGCTTCTTCATGGTGGAAAACAATGCTGGGAGAGACAAGAGACAAGCCACAGCCTGGAGAAACATTTGTAAGACATATATGAGATAAACAATGTTTTTCAGAATGTACAAAGAACGTCTAAAACTCAACAATAAGAAAATAATCTAATTTAATATTGAGCTTAAGACTGAACAGGCATTACCAGATGAAATATACAGATGGCAGGTAAGCCTGTGAAAAATGTTCCACGGTGTTTCACGTGTAAGGCAGATTAAAACAATAATTAGACAGCACTATACTCCCATTAGAATCCCCATCCCTCAGGGACCCCCTACATGAGCATCTATCTCTTGGAAGCCACTGCCCGACTGTCCCTTGAGTTCCTAATGATGCTTCCTTATGTAGGCATGGGTGATCAAATTGCTTTGCACTGGGGACAAGCTTAACTTTCATTCTTGCTCTCCTCAGAGAGGTCGAAGACTGGAACCAAAATTTCTAGCCCTCTAATTGCATATCAGTCCCGGGGTGACTGGCCTCCATCTGAGACCAGGCAGGAGCCTCGTCGCCAGCTGGCTCACTGGCTACCACCAAGAACACACCTGTGGCTTTGGAGAGTTCCGGGATTCCGGTTCTATAATGACAGGAAAGGGAAAGAGAGAACTAAGTACACATCTTCTCACGCCTGTGTAGAGAGCACAGAACATTCTGGACAATCACAGTAGAAGACTTGGACAAATAGAAAGGGGTCCAACATTCTTGAAAATAAACACTTGATACACAAATAAAGAACTTTTCCCTTGAGTTGCTTTGTATCCTTAGGAAAACCCACTGTTTTCCTTTTCCCCTGGGACTAGACACATTCATCATCAAGCTAACCTGGTAGCCATGCAAGAATACTCAGGAAATACTGGAAAGTGTGATTGGAGGAGGTCCACCTATGATATCAAATGTTAAAGCAAACACAAGGCCTGTGGACCTAAGCATTGCCAGTGCTAAGCCTGGACAGGAGACAGACCAAAGGCACAGTGCACTCGGCCTCAATTGCATCTGAAAATCAAAAGACAGTAAAGGTGGTTTCCCTACAGACTGTCTGTAGTCTCCTCGCTGTCCCAGAATCTGGGAACAAACAATCAAAGTGCAGCACATATAGCATATGTATATATGTATATATATATATGTATATGTACCTATATGTGTGTATATATATACTCATATATACACATACATATGTGTGTATGTATATATTCATATATACACATACATGTGTGTGTGTGGATCTTGCTGCAGTGTCCCCTGGTGGCAGAAGCAGAAGACCCCACTTCCACAGGGAGTGAAGAAGAGGCACTCTTTAATACAAGGCTCTTTTACAACAGCATAACTGCCCAAAATTAAGCAAAGCAAAAGTGAGTATAAGTAGAAAAAATAACTGCGATTTACATCACAAAAGCTTATATGAAAGTAAACTCTAAAACTAAGAAAAATGGAAATAGATAAGCACTAATAAACAAGTTTTCAGAAGACGTTAAGATGTTCAAAGAACTTTTGGCCTGTAAAAAGACTGTCAACTTTACTAATAATAGATAAATGCAAATCAAACTTGCCCTCTAATACTGTTTCTCAACTCTGAGGTTGGTGAGGAGCCCAAACGTCATTGGCAATGCTCTGGGGAAAGGGCCACCATCGTGCCGTGTGAAAGGCTCAGGCCCATGGGGGAACTGAGCAATACCTCATAGAATTGCACATGTTTATCCTTTACCCTAGCAGTCCCAATTCCAGATACACTGGCAAATGCTCAAAGACAGATTGCAAAAGATACTAATTGCAGCTTTTTTTGTAATGGAAAAATTGGAAACAATTCAAATATTCTCCAATGGGCAGCTGGGTAAGTAGGGTTCTTTACACGTAAGGACTATTAAATGATTGTATAAAAGTTAAGAAACTTCTCCACAGGCTACTGTTTAATTATTTCTGGAATGTAGTATGTTGTGGTTTGGGTATGGTTTAATGTTTCCTAAAGCTTTATGTGCTGAAATTTAAGCGCCATCATGAGGCACGTACATCATGAGGGTAAAAACTTGATCTGCTGTGATGTTTAGGGGTGAAGCCTGTGGGAGCGACTTGGAATTAGACAATGTCATTGAGCCCCAGGAGTGAATCCTGGTGGCTAAATAAAAACAGAGAGATGGTTGCAGCTTGTCTCTAACCTAGCATGAATGAATATTTGATTTCATCTCTATGTGTAAATAGATGATGATAAATAGATGATAGGTAGGTAGATAGATAGATACATAGATACATAGATAGGTACATAGATAGATACAGAGAAAGAGAGACAGATGATAGATGTGTGTGCACACATGTGCATACATGAATGAATTTCATCTCTCCTCACATGATTCTCTGCATCTTCTGGGTTTGACTTGTGAGAATGCCGTCACCAAAACTTACTGTGTAGACCAGGCTGGCTTAGAATCTGCCCCTGAGTACTAGAGTAGTGTCTCTGTTCATGTCTCCATCTCTGTGTCTCTGTTCATGTCTCCATCTCTATGTCCATGTTCATGTCTCCATCTCTGTGTCTCTGTTCATGTCTCCATCTCTATGTCCATGTTCATGTCTCCATCTCTGTGTCCATGTTCATGTCTCCATCTCTGTGTCCATGTTCATGTCTCCATCTCTGTGTCTCTGTTCATGTCTCCATCTCTGTGTCTCTGTTCATGTCTCCATCTCTATGTCCATATTCATTTCTCCATCTCTGTGTCCATGTTCATGTCTCCATCTCTGTGTCCATGTTCATGTCTCCATCTCTGTGTCCATGTTCATGTCTCCATCTCTGTGTCCATGTTCATGTCTCCATCTCTATGTCCATGTTCATGTCTCCATCTCTATGTCCATGTTCATGTCTCCATCTCTGTGTCTCTCTTCATGTCTCCATCTCTATGTCCATGTTCATGTCTCCATCTCTGTGTCCATGTTCATGTCTCCATCTCTGTGTCCATGTGGTTAACCTTGATTGCCAGCCTGATGGGGCTTGGAATCACCCTTGAAACAAATGTCCAGGCATAGCTTTGAGAGTTCCAGATTTGGTTAATTGAGGTGGGAAGACCTAGTCTAAATGTGGCCAGCACCATTCATTCCATGGACAGAGGTTCTGAACTTTATGGCTGTGAATGCAATGTGGCCAGCTTCTTCAAGGTCTTGTCTCTATCCCTTCTCCACAGTGATGACTGTACCCTCCAATGTGCGCCAAAAGAAAGAAATCTTTCCTTCCTTTCTTCCTTCCTTGCTTCCTCCCCCCTCCCTCCCTTCCTTCTTTAAGTTGGCTTTTCTTGGGTATTTTGTCCTAGAAACATGTAAAGTAACTAATAAACTCTGTCTAATTCTCTCTCTGTTACAGATAGAGAGAGAAGCAATTTAAGAAAGTACAGTGTACATTTTTCCCTCATATCTCACTATGTAATTTCCAAGAACAAAAACATTCTCTTTCATGACAGCTTTCAAACACATGAATGTTGGTACTTTGTGGTCCATTTTCTGAATCCCAAGAATGTAGCTATTCTCCCAACACAAAACCATTGCCTTTAGCCTTCATACCACTTGGAGTAGTTTAATTTCGTAATTCATGGGTGCCACAACATGAACTCTTTACTCTTTCTTTTTGTTGTTTGTTTTTGAGACGGGTTTTTCTGTGTAGACCTAGATTTCTTGGAACTAGCTCTTGTAGACCAGGCAGGCCTTGAACTCACAGAGATCCACCTGCCTCTGCCTCTGGAGTTCTGGATTAAAGGTGGGTATCACAACCACCAGCCGACATGAACTCTTTAAAGATATGATATACTTGTTTCATAGATTCCTCAGTCTGGGTTTATCTAGTTTCTCTTTGTAAGTTAATGCAGTCCCCACAGTCCTGAATGAAGAAAACAAAATACTGTGCCCATCTCACTATGGAGACATACTGTGGACACCTGTATCTCACTAACAATGACAATCCTGACCCATGGTCAAAAATATACCCAGTTTCCCAGAACCTAGACTGAGAAACAACCTTTAAAGCCCTCCTATGCATTGTCTGCTAGACTGCAGAGCTTCTGGCAGGTCTCCCATCCAAACTCAGTGCTGTGTTTCACATTTTGGGAATCTGCATCCTATGTCTTTAACATACAAAGGAGGTACCATATAGTATAGTGTGTCCAGGTCCCTCAGTCAACACAGGCTGTATCTTAAAGCTCTGTCACCTTCAGATTATCAGCTGACAGGTTCCAGAGTCAACAATCTGTCATCAGGTATCTAGAACACAAGGGATTCTTTTTACTGCAGACAAGAATGTGTTTAGATCTCATGAATATAATCTGTTACCTGTAATGGGATTCTTCCTGCCAGCCTGGTCCCAGAGCCGTGTCAACCCCAAATAACACAGAAGACACTATATTAATTATGAAGCTGTTGGCCGTTTGCTATGGTTTCTTATTGGCTAGCTCTGACTTAACTATTAACCTATAATTACTAATATATATTTTTATAAGGTCTTATCTTACCCAGGACACAGCCTCATGCATCCTCTCTTCCCAGGATCACATGGCAACTCTCTACTCTTGACTACATTTCCCAGAATTTCTCATTTAAAAGAAATGTTCCCTTTAGGTTTGCATTTATGTAGATGGAGATTTCTGTCCCACCTGGTCCTGCAGCCCCTTAAGTCCCAAATAAACACACAGAGGCTTATATTAATTATAAACTGTTTGGCCAATGCCTCAGGTTTCTTATTGGCTAGCTCTCTCTTAATTATTAACCCATTTCTATTAATCTATGTGTGGCTTACCTGTAATGCTCTAGTATGTTACTCTTTGGCGGCTACATGGTGTCTCTCTCAAGATTCCTTGTGTACTCTTCCCAGAATTCTCCTCATTCAGTACCCCCTCCTATACCTCCTGCCTAGCTACTGGACAATCAGTGTTTATTCATCAACCAATAAGAGAAACATATATTCACAGCATACAGAAGGACATTCCCCATCACATCTCCTAATAGGGAGCTCTCGGGAGTTGCTTTGTAGTCAGTCCTGGTATATGGGACTTCATGAATACATTGATGGGGCTCAGACAGCCCTGTAAGTTAGACTCAGGGCATGTCCCGCATCCATGTAATTCTCTATCCCACAGCAAAACACAGTCTCGCTTCTGAGAGTTCCCCGGTCCCACAACCTCACTGGCATTGCTAAGATCCAGTCAAATCGTGAGCCTCAGCGAGAACTTCCTGCCAGGGTCTATTTGGAATCTTTGGTACAAGGTCCTAATGGGAATGTCACAGCAACTTCTCAAAATGCCCCTAGCTTATTGACCACCCTATGCTGCAGGTCCAGAGTGCCCAGCCACTAGTGGACACCCACCCACCACGGACTTACGGCCACCTCCATCTGAAGCTCAAGAAGCTGAAGGTAAGCGCCGCTTCCTCTTCTAACCACATCCCCAGCTTACAAGGTGATCAGCTCAGAGCCCCTGGACCGTGACTGGACAAGCTCTTTAGCCTTGTCAAAAGCAAGGTGTTACCTAAGAGGTCAAATGACTCCGCCCCGATAGAGCTGGTTGGTGACTGTATCAGAACCTCCCCTGATATTGCCTGGTAATGACACAGACACAGACAGATACCTTTAGGGCAATTTGCACAGTGGAGCTCCAGATAATTAATTAGCGTCATTCCTTTAAATTTTTTGACCACTTCCGGATTTGTATTTCTTGAAGTGTAGGCCATGGGTGAGAGTGGCCCACACACAGTCGTGCATGCAGAGATGCCCCAAGACAAACCAAAAGGGATGATGTTGACCACCTGAACACAGCTGAAGGGCAGCTGAGCAAACCAGTGAGCCAGTCCGTTTAAAACCTGAAAGCAGGCCTGAGTGGCCTCACTACTCTCATGGCAAGATGGGAAGGAAGGCAGGAGAGCCCCTGGGAGCTTGTGGGCCAAGGAATAGGGCCTATCGAACAGCCTCTCAAACAGAATAGACGTGCAGGTGGACAACTAAGGTTGCCCTCTGACCTCCACAGGCATGCTGAGGCACACGAACACACACACAGGCACATGTGCACACGCACGCACACATGGTGATGGAGGCTATAGTTATAATCTTTTCTTCCCTCTGGAATTGAGTGTACACTTGTGAGCAGCATAACATATCTCCTGAGATAATTCCCACACTAGCATGGCCCCCACGTGACTGTTTAACGGATGACTTAACTGCACACGATACTGTAGCTCCTTGCTGCTGAAGCGCCATCCCAGTGCATTCCAACCCAGAGATGGAGTGGTCACCCTGCTCTTGTCCCAGTGCCCAGGATTGTGGTGCACCCTGCTAGCTGCTGCTGACACCCCAAGGGAACCTACAGAGCGTGACTTTGAAAAAAGTATGCCTGGAGGAACCTTGTGCTATTGATAGACCCCTGTGCCCGCAGATGGAGGAAGAAAGACTCTCCATCATCGACAGAGAGAACCGCCTGCTTCTGCGGAGGGTAGCCTCTGCCATGAGAACCAGGGGGCAGATGGACAGCAGCAATAACGTCACATACAGAAGGTAACAGGAGGGCTCTGAGCATTTGCCTTGCCAGCTCCAGGTTAGGCCTGGGTTCAAGGGCAGGGGGCAGGGCCTGGTGAGACAGAGGACAGACACTCTTCCCTATCACAAGAGCCAAATTCAAAGTGCCCACGTGCTCCTGACCCCCAACCCTCCTTGAGGCTCTGAGGCATATCAAGGCGTAAGAATGGACCCAGAGTGACAGCTGCCCAGCCACATGCCTGCTGTGTGCCAGGCACTGTCCATAGGACCTTCCCAACCACCATCCTCACAAGGATCGGCAAAGTGGAGGCTGCAGAGCTTCTTGTTTCATAGTGGGGAAACTGAGGTACAGTGAAGCTGCACAACTTGGCCAAAATTGCCATCACTGCGGAGGGTGCAGGGTGTGTCCAAGTTGCAGGGCACCCCATGGTCTTGCAGCGTTAGATCCTTGCTTGGGAGCTCAGATCTGATGTCTAGGTGAGAGCATGGCTGTCCCCTTTATACAAGCATTGTTCTCTGAAACCTGTGGTGTCTTCCAGCTTAGAATTCTGCTTCCCAAGAGGATGAAGGGCAGCTCCCTGTTCCATGAATGCACCCTATGAACACTCTCATGAGTCCGTTGTCCTCCCTTCTGCAAAGAGCGGTGCTCCATCCTTGGTAGCTATATACCCTAGGAGACCTCTGTAGTCTCCCCCTTTGAGTGCAGAGTTGTGCTGGTGACCACACAGGGCCACAGTGATGCAGGCTTTCCTGCAGATGCGCGTGGACTCTTGAGTCCTTTAGAGCAGTTTCCAGACTTAGAATAAACTAAACCACAGGCAAGCACCGGGCACCCAAGCCACCAGCTCAGGGAGGAGAGACAGGTGTTGTGAACGGGGACACTCGTCTAGGAGATCCTGTCTGTTTCAAGGACACAGAAAACGACTTGAATTCGTATAAATACAGAAAGAAGCTGGCTAACTCCTTAGAAAGACACAAAAGCCAACACTTTGAGAGAAACTATACAGACAATAACTACAGATGTACTCATGACAACTTTTCTTCCTCGTTGAGATACATTTGGCACTTGGTAAACAATATCTTAGAGTGAAGGTATATGGTTTGATGGGTTTACTATGTCACATACTGAATCCATCTCTACAGTGAAGATGGTACCTGCAACCCTTGCTTCCAACTATTTTGGTGTCGTCAGGAATCCTCATGACAGCCAGGCCCTACAGGTTGCTTGGGATATGGTTGGCTCTGTTACTGTATGCCTGTTCTGCAGAATGGCATTGGCTTATTTTGTTGTTGTTGTTGTTGTTGCTTGGTTTTCAAAGACAGGGTCTCTATACAGCCCTGACTGTGCCTCCTAGGTGCTGGGATTAAAATGTGTGCCACCAGGCCTGACTTGATTGACATTGTTGAGGACATTGATGGGTCATTCTTGGGCTGCTGAGTGGCACTCTCTCCTTTGACCATACCCTGTTCATTCACCTATTCAAGAGCATTTTGGGTTGTCTTGGTTGTTACTAATAAGGTTACAATGATTATTTATGTTTGAAAAAAGACAACTTATACCTGTGTCTGCAGAGACCAACAACTCAATAGAAAATAAAGAATTCAATTAAGCCACCCAGAGAGGGACCCCCTGAAGGAAAAGGAGGGACCCTTGACCATGCACCCCAGCAAAATGGATGACAAGTATTACACAGACAAACAACAAAAGTCAACCATTTAAAGCAGAGGTTCTTAACCTGTGGGTCACGACCCATTTGGGGCTGAAGGACCCTTTCACAGGGGTCACATAACAGATATCCTGCATATCAGATATTTACATTGCGATTAGCAAATTTACATTATGATTAGCAAATTTAGCAAAACCACAGTTGTGAAGTAGCATTGAAATAATTTCATGGTTGGGGTCACCACTGCACGGGGAACTATATTAAAGGGTCACAGCATTAGGAAGGTTGAGAGCCACTGATCTAAAGGTTTTGTAAATTGTCATGAGGTCACATTCAGTAGAGAATATCTTATCTCAACAAGGGAGGAAGCTACTCTACCCCACCCTAAGCTGGTTCACACAAGACCACCTTGGGAGTTGTGCTGGAGCCGGGGTTGGTTCTAGGCCACACCGATCTCTCTAAAATATGCACCTGTTCCTGGTTTGAAGCATTTAGCACTTTCAAAACAGGTCAGTACCCTTATGCCTTGGGCTGCCATGCTTCCCCACATGACTGCTGGGCCTTCCTCCCCTTACTGTCAACCTTCTTTCAAGGCTCTATCCATCATTGCCTCCTGGCTGCCCCCACTCTCCCTTAGTGGTGTGACATCTTTACCTAGTGACCTCAGTGCCCACTCCCCCAGCGGACAGAAAGCATCCTAGCACATGGATGGAGAGAGACGGTTTGCTGAATGTTTCTCAGTGGGAAGCAGACGAGAGCCCTTTTGACATTACCCAGAGCCTACCAGGCCCAATGATACATGGGTTCCTTTTGTGAGTGTGGAGTGAGATTTCTGTTCCATAACTCTTGGTTGACGAAAGAATGTGTTTCTTCCTGTCCGGAGCCTAAACAGGAGGACTAGAGAACAGAAGTATATGAAAGCACAGAAACAAAACAAAGTCATCCTGGAAAGACTCCGAAGCTCAGAACCCAGCTGTGGAGCCCAGAGATGGTGGGAGGACCGGGCTGCCGTGGCCAGATGTCCCCGCAAATGCAGACGCACCCAGAGAAAAGGTACCTGTGGTTCTTGTAAATATACAACAATCTAATTCCTGACTTCATCAGACTCATCTCACATAGATTCACTGAGAACTATCTGGTGCCTTCTGTACACTTGTCGGTGACTAGATGTCTCAAGTCACAAAGGCATAAGGAAGCCTGGGCCACTCCCCCCCGGGAACTCACCCATCGATCAAAAATGAGTTCAGCTGATTGGTTACAGGTTCAGGAGCCAGGAAGAGTTTGGTGAAAATATAACTTGACCAGATAGCACATTTCAAAACTCCTATGTGACTACATTGAGTATCTGAATTAGCTATTCTACACAGAATCCAGGGCAAAATAAAACTACAACCTGGAAGAATTTTCTAGAAAAGTTATACTCTAAACACTTCGTCTTTGTCTAACCCAAATCACTGGCAAGTTCATAATTCTGAATGAAGAGCAATTTCAGTCATCATTATTCTTGCAAATGTCTCAATGGAATCAAAGTAATTGGGGTCTTACATTTTCACTCACTGTCCTTATCCATGATGCTGTTTTCAAAACCAAGTCTATTCTAGGGAAATGTGTAGATGTCAAGTTGATAATAAGTAGTCCAGGCCGGGCGGTGGTGGCGCATGCCTTTAATCCCAGCACTCGGGAGACAGAGGCAGGCGGATCTCTGTGAGTTCGAGGCTGGGCTGGACCGACAGCCTCCAAAACAATACAGAGAAACCCTGTCTCATAAAAAAAAAAAAAGTAGTCCAGGACATAAAGCCTTCCCTGATCAAGCACCAACCCAAAGATTCCGTCCCCTAGATGCCATTCCTGTGACACCTGGTCTTCTAGTCCCCACTGTCTACACAGGTACTGAACTTGGTTCCTATTATTTCTGGTCATATGGCCTTCCTATTATTTGCCTGGACATTTCTTCTAAATCCCTGAGGTATCGGGACCAGTATTGCAAAGATATACAGTAAGAAGCAGTTACTAAGTAGCAAAACACTAGGGAAATTTAGTTTGCTTTAAAATTTACATAGAAAACTTGAACATTTTGTTCTAAATCTTGATTTTAATTGCAGAGCATTGGCATTTGCTACTATAGAAAGTGAGACACTAACAGCATGGAAATGATTGATTATTAAGCAGTGTCCCTTCTCAGACATCTTAGAAGTGATCACTGGAGCCATCTGTGCGTATTTTTATTTATTATGTTTGTTCACGCAGACATGTTTTCTATAAACTGCCCATTTCAGTCAATCACATTTCATAGAAATCATTCAATGCCAGCACATAAGGGTCTTTTCTATCCCCCTTTTTAGCAGTTAGTATTTTTGTACATATATACCTTATTCATATAGTCCCCAAGTTACAAAAAATCTGATTCTTTTCATTATTCTAACTGAAACTGTGATAATCACCATAGTGCATGCGTATCTGTAACTTTAATTTCGAGATTAAAACTGTTCAATTGAACGATGGACCCAGTAGACATCACTAACTTACTGTCTAGAACATTCTAGGTGCTGCTCTCCATTCTGGGGACAGAGCTTTGTGTCTCTCATACTCTAGCTGACAATGGATGGTAGACAGTGTTTAAAATTTTTGGACTATGAATTTCTGTTCATATCCTTTCATCTAGTTCCCGTGGATGTTTCTTTAAGTTATTATCAATATTTCAGTACTTACCTTTTTTTCTAGTGTTATTGACACAAGTATTCCCTGTCCCATGCTGAACATTTCCCCTAGGCTTATATTTTAGTAGTAAAATCTGCCAAGTTTTTCTCTATGACTTCTCTTTAGTATTCTAAGAGTGTGACAGTGCTCTCCCATATTTTGTCTTTTGCTTTTTTGTTCTGTTTGTTTGTTTTCAAGACAGGGTTTCTCTGTCATGGCTGTCCTGGAACTCACTCTGTAGACCAGGCTGGCCTGGAACTCACAGAGATCCATCCGCCTGCCTCTGCCACCCAAGTGCTGGAATAACAGGCATGCATACTCTCCCTGGCTTCAAAGTTCATTTTTTCCAAATATATTGGAAGTTAAAAGAAAATAATGTTGGGTGGTGGTGGCAGCTTTAATCCCAGCACTCAAAAGGAAGATGCAGGTGGATCTCTGTGAATTTGAGGTCTACCGGCTAAGTTCTAGGATAGTCAGAACCACACAGAGAAACCCTGTCTCGAAAAACCAAAAATTAATTAATTTTTAAAAGCCCACTTAAAAAATTAGATTGCTACATTTTCCAGCCTTTATTTAAGTCTTATTCTTGACGTTTCTGTGTTGGCTTTATCTAAGGTAGCCTTTAAGGACAAAGATGAAGTTTGTATTTTAGCGGAATCCAGAGCTTTTACTTAGTAAATACTGCGTTTGCTCTCATTTCTGGTTCTCGGAGGTAACGGGTCTTTGTTTGCTTGGACTGTCTCAGACTGTTTCGCTCTCCCCACTTTATGGAAAAGGAAGTGAAAAGGTGACCGGAAAAGAAGATGCAGAGGTAGAGACAAAAGGGAAGGCTGTTCTGCTTGGAACCACCCACAGCACGCGCTCCATGTAGGATGTCGCCAGCCTTGCAGGGGCTCCTGGGGCCACTTCTTAAGGGCAACCCCCATGTCCTGTCCGACACTCAGCTCTGGGCCTACGGGGACTTTGTCAGTGGCTCTGGACCTTTCCTCTTCGTGAAAGGCAGGAAACAGCTGCGGCTGCCTTAGCCTGTGGTCTGGAGGCAGCTTCCTTCCGGGAGCCTTTCGGTCCATAATAGGCATTTCCAGGACCTTCTCTCTGTGTGTCCCCGGAGAGAGTGAGGAATCTAGGGCTCCAGGGCCGCAGACACCTTAGCCCTAAGCCTCTTCCCAGTTCTGGGGCGCCTAGCTCTTAGGTGACTTCGCTTTTTTCCCATTTATTTATTTGTTTTTTATGTATTTATTTTGGTTTTGGTTTTGTTTGGTTTGAGTCAGGGTCTTACCCTGTAGTCCTGGCTGGCTTGGAACTTAGTAGACCAGGCGACCTTTGAAGTCACAGAGATCTGCCTACCTTCGTTTCTCAAGTGCTAGGATTAAAGGCCTCATCCGATAGATGTCCCAGTTTTTTATAGCAGTAAAATAAAATACCATATAAGTAAAATTGTTCTCTGAAAACGGTAGGTGTAAAAGAGGAAAGGACTCCGTTTTATAGGATTAGAAACCCAAAATGCACCCTTCTGGCTGGCTAGCTTGATCTGAACTCCTGTTGGCCCTCTATAAACTGGACCTATCAAGAGCCTCTCATAGGCGTGCTGGAGAAGACCACCCTCTCCCAGCCAAGGCATCAACTTCTCCCTCAGACCTGCTTGCTTCCTAACTCCAGTGGAGCAAACACTGTGCTATTAGGAAGAAGATATCTATGAGCTCATCCAGTAAAAACCATTGGCCATCCTTCCTGGGGCCTGGGTTAGTGGAAGCACACAGCCTCTACAATACACACACACACGCACGCACACGCACACTCATAATGAGAAAACTAAACAAATGAACCACCCCTGCGTGGTGGAGCAGTAGACACGCTCCAAGTTCTTCAAGCCATCTCCCGGCAACAAAACATTTTAACTTCCACCCTTCTTCACCACGTGCTTCTATCACGAGTCAAAACTGGGGTGCAGATGACACCTAGAAACCAGCAGCCGGTTTGCTGACTCGGTGCAAGCAAAGACTCCACAGAGAAACCATCATCTGGCTACACAAGCATCCAGGGAAGATGTGTGGTGGCCAGTGTGCGCATGAAAAGATGTCCAGTGTTGCTGGAGAAGTAGGAGTCAATACCACAGTGAGACGCCCTTCACACTTGCTATACTGGCTGACGTGGCAGGTGACAGCACGTGCTTGGGAGGTGTGTGGAGAAACTGCAAGACGCAGCAGTGACGCACTTACCTTGACAGCACTTTGCTGGTTAGTGCGGAAAAAAATGAGACAGCAGTTCCACACCTAAGGAGAAAGGAGAATTGGAGCCACAAATACACATGAAACTATACACGCATAACTGTGTCTGGAACAGCATTATTAACAATAGCCAAGTGTCTATAACCTGATGAGTGAACAAATAAAATGAGGTCTATCTGCACAATAGAATACTATTTTGCCATAAAAACAATGAGTGCCACATCATGGAGCTTAAAGACATTGGTGAAAGAGGCCAATGCAGAGTGGAGCGTGTGTGAAATGCCCGGCAGGCAAATCCCAGTGGCGAAAAGACTGGTGGTCATTTGGAAATAGGGAGGGGAAACTGGGGGGAAATACTTGTGGAATATGGTTTGGGGAGAGTTGGTGATTAAAATGTTTCCAAATTCCACTGTAATTATAGCTGTACATACATTAATATATCCAAACCTCTAAGGTATCCACTTTAAAAGGTGGCTTTTAGATATACAGTTACTATATTTCAGTCAAGTCATTAAAAAAAAACACAAAGATAGGAGCCAGCACGGTGGCACACACTGGGAGG
Source organism: Mesocricetus auratus (assembly GCF_017639785.1). Lineage (NCBI taxonomy): Eukaryota > Metazoa > Chordata > Mammalia > Rodentia > Cricetidae > Mesocricetus > Mesocricetus auratus. The sequence continues at coordinate 5,673,353 of NW_024429212.1, read as the reverse complement.
TGGAGGGTAGGATCTGGACTTAAAGGATAGCCTCAACTACATAGGAGGTTCAGGGGCGGCCTGGTCTACGCCAGGCCTTGTCTCAACAAACAAACAAAAAGCCAGACACAGCAACAAAAGACTATCTAGGACATTCTAAATAAAAGATTGTCAGTTGAAGTGTTCCACCCCCCCCCATGCATTCTAGAGGACTGGCATGTTTTCCTGCCTTGCCTAAGGAAGATGACTGTTGTAGCATTTTTGGTCCCACAGGAGCTGAAACTGACGCCCAGCAAGGACGCAACCTCATCTGGATGCCCGATTCCTAAGAAGCCCAATGCCTAGAAACACTGAGGAGGCCTTCCTGTGCTTTCCCTGGGAGGGGTGGGGATGGATGTGGGTGTGTGCAGGTCTTGGTGCTGGCGGCCTAGCATCTGAGGTCAAGCTGGCTCCTGTGTGCCTCCAGGGACAGCCGTGAGGCCTGTGACACAGCACCCTGGAGCTCTGTGGTCACGATGTTCGCCGGATGACACAGCACAGCTATTTATTGTGTTACTGGACTGATAACTAAAAACAAAACATGCAGAGTAATGCTGAAAGTGACCGGGTTTTGAATTAGACTTTCTTTTCCAGCTATTAATACATTTCCTGAGTTACCATGAGTTCGGGTGGTTGCCTGAAATTCCCCTAAAAACTCTGACTATCACTTTACCAAATATGTAAATAAATCAAATTGAGAACTTTAACCCAGATCTAGACTACATGACCCAAGAAGGGCCCAGCAAGTCTTGCAGAGGAGTGTCTAACAGTCCTCAGCCTGTGTGTTTTTCCTGTTTTCGGGTGAGATCATATTTAAGCTATTCTACATCAAGGAGCTGCTAGTCTTTCTGCCTCAAGAAGTAACTAAAAAACCCATGTATATTTTCACCTATTCATCCAGCAAAGTACTGTGGGGGTGGGGCCACTTAAGTGAGGAAGAGGCATGCTCCATGCAAGCTGGGGGCAGCCATTTCTGCAGAGACTTTGTTTAGTTACCTATTACTCTGTGTGTGTGCGCGCGAGCGCGTGCATGTGTGTGCACAAGCCCATTTCGTTTCTTTGTGCTCAAACCCTTTAATGTATATTTAAAGGTCAGAAGCAAGTCTAATGCTGGCTCCCTAGACTACGATAGAGCCTTCAGTACAGAACCTCAGGACCTTCAGTACAGAACCTCGGGGCCTTCAGTATGCCATACAAACACGTGGGACTTGGGGGCTGGAGAGATGGCTCAGAGGTTAAGAGCACTGGCTTCTCTTCCAGACAGAGGTCCTGAGCTCAATTCCCATCAACCACAACCATCTGCAGTGAGATCTGGTGCCCTCTCCTGGCATGTAGGCATATCTGCAGGCAGAACACTGTATACATAATAAATAATTTTTTTTTTTGGTTTTTCGAGACAGGGTTTCTCTGTATTGTTTTGGAGGCTGTCGGTCCAGCCTGGCCTCGAACTCACAGAGATCCGCCTGCCTCTGCCTCCCGAGTGCTGGGATTAAAGGCGTGCGCCACCACCGCCCAGCCAATAAATAAATTTTTTAAAAAATCATGGAACTTGGGGTCAGGTCAATATGTTGCTGGACATTATAAAACTTCTCATCAGAGCAGCAAGTACGGCTGGAGTCTGCCTCACGCACCATACACGTGGCCTGTAAAAAGAATTATACAAGGTTGACCGTTGTCTACAGCAGGACAAGGTCACAATAAAAATAATTATCTCATGTGGGCTGTGCAGTATACCTAGCCCCTTTGGCTGCCAATCAGGATGCTAAATGCGAGGAGACATTCTGGAAGTTCGATTGACTCAGCTGAGTGAAGAGCCCAGGCCTCCCAGGGCTCAGGCTGTGCACTTCCTTCCCCCTCCAGACATGCCTGTCACGCCCAAAAGAGAAGCAAGGACACCTATGAGCTGAAGTCTTGCCGTGCGGAGGGGACTCTGCAAAACAATCAAGCCTCAGGCTAGGGAGACGGCTCAGAGGTCCCAAGTTCAATTCCCAGCAACCACATGGTGGCTCTCAACCATCTGTAGTGGGATCTGGTGCCCTCTTCTGGCCTGTGAGTATAAACGCAGGCATAACGCTATATGTAATAAATAAATAAATAAATCTTTAAAAAAATATATAAAGCCTGGAAAGTACATAACACAGCTGGGCAGAGCCTAATGCACAAGATGGCAGGCACATTTGTCCTGCCTCGCACAGGCTCGGCAGCTCAAGAGGCCTCTTTCTGCCATGTGGCGCCATCTCTTGGTTTCTAGGGAGCAAGACGCTTCTCATAACAACTTGTCTATTTTCTTGAAGTTAACCATGGTATCTGATAAAAACACATGGTGGACACATGAAAACCACTTGCATAAGAGCCAAATTAGTTTTCAGGTAACCTACGAGTAGGAAACTACAGCTAACACTGTCCCTTAGAAGATGGATAAAGAGGGAAATAAAGCTAGCAGCGTTTTGGCAAGACCATAAAGAATACACCATTGAAGCCTGTCTTGATTTTCAGGTCTGGGATCTGGGTTTTGAAACGACCTTTTCTTGTCTGTGGTCTAGCCGAGCTCCTGCCTGAGGACAAGAGCAATGGTTGGAATCCAGCAGCCGCATGCAACAAAGATCTGAGAGCCCTCAAGAGGTCTTCAGAACATCCCAGACCATTGCTATTGCTCCTGGTCGCCCATCAGAACTTGGTGGTATGACCCCGTTGCTGAAGGCACTATGCACATTGGTCACATGACATGTAGAAATCTAGCTAGCACTGAGTTGGGAGCTTCCACCCTGCTGGTTAGCTTTCCTGGACCTAGAAGGTGCTGCGCAGGCTGCTGGGAGGGGCAAGCCGTCAACAATCTTACCCAGCGGTGAAGCTTGTGAGCTACAATAATGATTTGCCAGGCATGAGTGGCATGACCGTTCTAAGGGAAACCAACTGCTTTCTGATTGGATTGAGCATGCTCCCCAGGCTAGAACTTGTTCCAGGTACTATAGACCTTATCAGGAGCCTATGGTCAGGGAGGTCATAGGCCCCAGTAGGGAACCCACTGCCGCTGTTTTGTTAAACCGCCCTGTTTTCTTTTTTTTTTTTTTTTTTTTTTTTTTTTTTTTCGAGACAGGGTTTCTCTGTGGCTTTAGAGGCTGTCCTGGAACTCGCTTGGTAGTCCAGGCTGGTCTCGAACTCACAGAGATCCGCCTGCCTCTGCCTTCCGAGTGCTGGGATTAAAGGCGTGAGCCACCAACGCCCGGCAACCGCCCTGTTTTCAAACTGCCTTCTAAATATGGTTCTGTCTACAGGTTAGTGCTACACTCGTCCTTGACCAGAGATGTGTCTCACTGCAGTGGACCGCAAAAGTGCAGAGTAGGGATGACGGTGGAGTGCTTATCCCTAAACAGAATGTGTGTATCAATTAACTCCCAGGTTCAAGAGCGTATAGAAGAGCTACAAATAATATAAGAGCCACAGGGTGGGGAGATGCGCAGCAAAAAGGCATTTTTGGCCATGACCTAATTGCACTCATGAACTCACTATGGCTGTGGTTATCTACAGAAGACCTGCATGAGATTGGGCCAGGCAGCATTTAATCGCGGATAGGAAAGGGGCTCATGAGGCCCCAGCCTTCCCTTAAGGGGTATTGGAAATCTGTGGCCGCTGAGATTGTTTTCTTCTTCAGCTGTGTAGCTCCAGTGTGTAACTCGGCAAGTGTGCTAACTCAACCCAGGGGTTCAGGCACTAAGCTGCTCTCCGGGGCCCCATCATGCCTTCAAAGCCGGCACCACCTGGGGGCACTCTTACCCTAACTTCCAAGTTCGGCTGCCAGCATAAGATACAACCTTGGCTGCTCTGGAACACAGCTTCCGTGTGCTGACCCTCAGAAAACACTTCCCAAAAGATTTCACCAACGATGCTGGTCTCTTCTTAATCACTGCTAATTTCTCAGCTCCAGCCGACCAGCATCAAGTATCCAGCAAAGCAAAAGTTTCACTTTAGTAGTTCTGGTAACTTGCTAATCACAGTTGATTCTTCAGCCCCAACTGATCAGAACTTCAGAATCATAATTTGTAATTATAGTTTCAGTGGATCCAACATCCTTCTGGTCTCTGTGGCTATAGCGCACACATGGCGCACAGACAGACACAAAGGTGAAAGCACTCATATGCATAAAATAAAAATAAATAAATCTTTAAAAAAAAATAGAGCCCCTGCCATAGTTAGCACCAGCTGCCAGTTTGAAACAATCCGTAGTCACTGGGGAAGAGGGACTCTCAAGGAATTGCATGGATCAGATTGACTTCTGGGTAAGCCTGTGGAGCGTTTTCTTAATTGATGTGAGAGGGTTAATTTCACTGTGGGCTGTGCTACCACAGGGCAGGTAGTCTTGAGTGCTGTAAGAAACCAGGAGGAACAATCCAGCAAGCAGCACTCTCCTCCGGCCACTGTATCAGTTCCTGCCTCAAGTTCCTGCCCTAACTTCCCTTCGTGATGGCCTGTGATCAGGTCGTATAAGATGAAATAAACCCTTTTCTCCCCCACTTGCTTTTGATCACAATATTTCATCACATAGTGCTTTGTCATACGTCATATGGTTTAGAGGCCCCAACTAAGACATCCCATTAAATTGTTTTTGGTCATGGTGTTTATCACAGCAACAGAAAAACAATCTAAGATAAGTGCCCAAACACTTTTGGCATTTCTGGCCAGAATAGAAGCAAGGACCTTTTGGCCTTCTGGCCAAGGACCAGAACAGAACTGATGGTTTATAGGACCCTGCCCTAAAGCAGCCTGGCCAGTTTTTTATCTCCAGTTCTCATCACTGCCACTGAAAAGAAAAGAGATGTTAAATGCCAACTCAGGGAGCTCGATTTTCTTTTCCTGGAGGAAATGATCACTGTATGGATTTAGGTTGTCCAGAGAAATGAGAGGAAGGAGGTGGAGAAGAAGAGAGACTTATTAGAAGAAATTGGTTCACACAGTTTTGGATGTTGAGAAGCCCTGAGATCTATAGTTAGCCATGTGGAGACCCAGGAGAGCTATGATAGCTAACCTTGATTGTCAACTGGTTTGAATTTAGAATCGCCATGGAAACAAATCTCCGAGTGTGCTTGTGAAAATATTTCTAGAAAGACCCAAGTGACGAGGAAGGACTCATCCTGAACGTGGGTGGAACCATTCTACAGACTGGGTTCTTGGACTGACTAAAAAAAGAAAGTAGTAGGGGACTGGAGAAAAGGCTCAGCAGTTAAGAGCACTGGCTGATCTTCCAGAAGACCCGGGTTCAATTCCCAGCACCCACCTGGAAGCTCACAACTGTCTGTAACTCCAGTCCCAGAGGATTGGCACCCTCACACAGGCATACATGCAGGCAAAACATCAACACACATAAAAAATAAATCTTTAAGGACAAAGGAAGAGCTGAGTTCCAGTTTTCTCTATCTCTCTGCTTCCTGGCTGCAGGTATATGACTAGCTCCCTCACACTCCACCTGCCACCGTGCCTCCCTGCCATGACAGACTATGTCCCTGAAAGCATAAGCTAAAATATGCCATTCCCCCTTCGGTTGCTTCTTATCATGTATCTGGTCACAGTAAGAAGAAAAGTCATTAACACAAGAGCTGGTGATACAAGTTCCAGCCCAAGCAACGGCTGAGTGCAAAGCAAGGAGACGCTGACATCCCCTTTAAAACAGCCAGGCAGAGGCTGACCTGAACTCACTCTGCTTTTTATCCTATTTAGCCTTTTACCAGGCTGGATGTGGAGGCCCACCCACATTGAGAAGGATTCCTGCTTTCCTCAGATCACAACCAGAAACAGCCTCCCAAATAAACTTAGAGCAGTGTTTACCAAATACCTGACCACCCAGTGGTCCAGTCCTTGCTGTCACAGCTCCTCCAGCAAGATGTAGAGGGTTCATTTGAATTGCACCATAGCTTAGCCTAATCTGATAGATGGAACAAGAAATATGCAGGGGTGGGGCAGGCGTGGGTGGCGCACGCCTTAATTCCCAGCACTCAGGAGGCAGAGGCAGGTGGATCTCTGTGAGTTCGAGGCCAGCCTGGTCTACAGAGTGAGTGCCAGGATAGGCTCCAAAGCTACACAGAGAAATCCTGTCTCAAAAAAGAAAAGAAAAGAAAGAAAGAAAGAAAGAAAGAAAGAAAGAAAGAAAGAAAGAAAGAAAGAAAGAAAAGACAAAGAAGCATGCGGGTGTTGTTGACACTGGTGTACAATGATGTCATCTACAAAGTTCACCCTCGAGAACTGAACAAGCAAGTTACAGACAGCAAAACAAACCACATACAAACCTCACTCATAATGTTTTAAGAAAGGTTACAATCTTCTCTTGGAACACATTCATAGCTCTCTGTCACATGGGGCCCATGAACCATAAGTTGGAGAACTTTATAAACATAAAAAAGAACAAGGTGGGTTCTGATGAGGAAAGGCAAGTCTCAGAATCAAATACCACACACTCCACTTTTTTTGTAGGAAAGAAGATATATCTGTAATTATGTATACATACAAAGTACAGGAAGAAAGCAGAAAATGTACTAGGTGGATATGTGCAGTCATTGTATCTGGGAAGACAAGGAAAAAGAGGAACTCCATAGTATTGTTGAAGTCTTTACAGAGAGATCGTTCATAGGACATTTACACAACTCAGGAGACAAGAGAGACAGATGGGGCACTTTAATGTTTCGTAAGCGTACATTTGTATTTCGTACTGTAGAACAGCATCTGCAACACAGTATTGCAAATAGCAGCACACACACACACTGCTAATGGTTTGTTTGTTCCATGTTAACCCCAGACCAAGTCTCTGCTGGAAGAATGAAGGTCTCACCACTCTTGGGACCATGCAAACTCAGCCGCGCAGTGGGGTGACAATGAAGGAAAAGTGCAGGAGATGTAAGGAGACACACGCCAACATCATCGTGATCAGAGAGGCCATATCAAACTTTGGAATAATTACCTTTGTTTCCCTCTTCTCACAGAGCTTCTTGACTGAAGATGTAAAACAGGGTGTTCGCCTGTTAACCCACTCTCTTCTCAGATCGCTGGCTCTCTGAGTGACGCATAATTTAAAGATTCAATTCCCATCTCTGCTGCATTTGTGGCGACAGTACAAATTTTCTATATAAAATTATTCTATTCATAAAATGGAGAGAACTGTTAATGTGGTAAACTATACCTCGCCACACACCTGCCTCACGTTAACGAGCACAACTGGATCACTACCTAAGAATGGAGAAGACAGAAGAGAGAATGTGTGTGATGGGTTGTAGATCCCTAAAATATTATACAGTCGTACGCATGTGTGTACATTCACAGAAAAGAATTCAGCAGAACGTTTGAGTGGTGCCATTCTCCACTTACATTCAAAGGGCAACACACGTGCACGGAATGAAATTTTTAAAACACAAAATGCATCCAGGAGGCAAAGGGTGCGGGAAGACTGACAGTCAGAGGCCAGTCTGGTACACACGGCCAGCTCTGGACCACCCAGGACTGCTAAGAGAGAGAAATTCCGTCTCAAAAACATCCCTGGGAGAAAAGTAGCCACAGAAGCATCTCCCCCACTCCCTGGAGGCATGGAATCCCGTTAGGTCCCCTGCGCTGCCTCCCAGACAAGAGGCGAGCATGTTGGGGACAGGCGGCTGGCACCTGGGAATTCCCACGGAACCAATAGAGTGGGCCCATCCTAGAGGGGGGACGCTTTCGCGGGGACTTCCGGGGTAGGGCCTGTCAGGAGCGGAAGTGCCGTGTGGCGCGCGGGGTCTGATCCGGGCGGTGGTCAGCGGGCTTCGGTCCATCGGCCCCGGGGTGCGCGCGGAAGGTAGAGTGGGTGTCGGGTGCCTGCCCTGGGCTCGCGGCCATGAACCTGGAGCCGCTGCGGAAGCGCGTCCGGCAGTACCTGGACCAGGTGCGCGGCGGGTGGCGTCCGGGACGCTGGGCTTCGGGGCGGCGGGGCCTGGCGGGGATTGCGCATCCGATAGCTCAGATCGTGCGTGGACCACGGATGCGGGGTTGGGCTGCGGGGTTGCATTGTGGCCTTGGGATCTGGCTGGGCAGTGAGATGCTTTTGAGAGGCTCGGTCGTGGTTCTCGTTTTGGCTGAATACGCGTGAACGATGATGCAAACAAGCTGTCTCCGGCTAGGACTTGGAAACAATACCAAACACTATAAATGCGGCCCCTGCGCTTCCCTCGAGTGGACAGCAGGGAGTGTTTAAGGAAAGGTGTGTCTCTGGAGTCCACGTCATTGTGATGTCATTTGGGTTTTGCTGAAACGCTTGCTCTCCCGGTAGATGGGAAACGGAATTGATGCGTAGTGGTTTGGCCTAATGTTTGTACTTTGTTGGGAGGCTGCGTGTTAGCCAGCAGTCGGTTTTGTGATTCTTTTCTTTGGCACTAAGATGTAGAGAGGATGATGTATGTGAGCCTGGTTTCCACTCCGGGGGCATCTGTTCTGAGCATATTCTCAGCTCCGTAAGGCTTCCTCCCGGTAACATGTTTGGCATCCCTGTTCTGATTGTATCCGGGGGAACTGAGGCGAAGGCAATAAGCCAGGGATTAACCCTAACCACGACAAATTCATGCGTGTCTTTCCGCTGTCGTATTGTTCTGTTAGCGTTGGCTATAGGGTGTGACTTTGCCCATGATCAGCGACTGTTACTTACTGTTTTAGATATTAGCTGATATATTGGGGGGGTAATGTATGAGTCAAACTGCTATCTTAAATTGTATTTAATAAAGGTCTTACAGTGGTGAACTAAAATTCACACTGGATGAGCTATAAAGTACAGATGATTGATGGGTCCCTTGCTACACTTAGGGGCTTATGTAGTGATTTGTTGGTTTTGTTTTACGGGTTATAACAGTAGGCATCTGTTCAGAATTGTGAGAGCAATGGCAATCACCCTGTGTTTGCTTTTTGTATGCAGCAACAGTATCAGAGTGCTCTGTTTTGGGCAGACAAAGTAGCCTCACTCTCTCATGGTGAGTGACATGCTATTTTTCCCCCTAACTAATCTTTAGAGATCTCTGTATGAACCCCTGACCACTTGTATAATTTTGCTCCTTAGAGGAACCCCAGGATGTTTATTGGTTGGCTCAGTGCCTTTACCTCACAGCCCAGTATCACAGAGCTGCCCATGCACTGCGGTCACGCAAACTGGACAAAGTAAGTATTGACAATGTGAGCTGTACTGAAGTGTGTTAGGTTCCTTTATTATTGTTATTGGTTTTTTTCACTTATTTTACATACGGACCATAGTTTCCCCTTCCTCCTCTCATTCCTTCCCCCAGCCTCCTGTCTAACCCCCCCACACACACACACACGCACATCCACTCCTCCTGTCTGTCGCCATTCAGAAAGGGGCAGGCCTCCCATGACAGGCACCAAAGCATGGCCTATCAAGTTGAGGCAGGACTGAGCTCCTCCCCCTGCATCAAGGCTGGGCATCACAGGATGTGGAATGGGTTCCCAAAAGCCAGCTCAAGCACCAGGGATGGGTCCTCATCCCGCTGCTAGGAGCCCCACAAACAGACCAAACTACACAACTGTCACCACATGCAGAGAGCCTAGGTCAGTCCTGTGCAGGCTCCATAGCTGTGGGTACAGAGTCAGTGAGCCCCCATGAGCTCAGGTCAGCTGGGTTTTTTGTTTTGTTTTGTTATTAATTGTTTTCACTTATTTACATTCAATACTAGGTTCTTATATTAACTGTATGCTTTGTTTTTGAGTTAATATTTAAAAGAAATTGAATTTGTTTTTATATGAAGAGATGTTTTAAAGATTTTTTGTTTGTTTGTTTTCATTTGTGTGCTCACGACATGTGAGTGTGGGTGCATCCAGAAACCAGAAGAGGACATTGGCTTCCTTGGCACTGAAGTTCCAAGTGGTTGTGAGCTGTGCATTGTGGGTGATGGGGACCAAGCTTGGGCCCTTTGGCAGAGCAGGAAGCATTCTTAACTGCTGAGCCATCTCTCCAGCCCAAGAGAAAGTTTCTCCCTCTAAATCTTAATCATTTATTAGTATATTAATTATTTAATCATTTGCCCACTTTGTCTAATCTCTAAGTTCTCAATATTGTGTTTTTGTTGGTTTGCTTTTCTGTTGTTTTTTGTTGTTGTTTTTGTTTTTTGCTTTTTTTTTGTTTGTTTTTTGAGACAGGGTTTCTCTCTATTGTTTTGGAGCCTGTCCTGGAACTCACTCTGTAGACCAGGCTGGCTTCGAATTCACAGAGATCCGCCTGCCTCTGCCTCCCGAGTGCTGGGATTAAAGGTGTACGCCACCACCGTCTGGCAATATTTTGCTTTTAAATATACTTGTTTATATAGTCTGTCTGTGTCTGTGTCTGTGTGTGCAGAAGACACAGACAGGCACCTGAGCCACCTGTAGGAGCTTGTCCTCCTTCCCTGTGGGTCTTAGGAGCAGACTCTGGTCTTTGGCCCTCAGGCACACACTTTACCTCCTGATCTGTCTTCACAGTCCCGTATGCTTATTTTGAGACCAAGTCTCATTGTTTTGCTTAGTCTGGTTTCTCTTTTCTTCCTTCCTTCCTTCCTTTTTTTAATTTTTTAAAGATTTATTTACTATGTATAGTGTTCTGTCTGCATTTAAACCTGCAGGCCAGAAGAGGGCATCATATTTCATTATAGATGGTTGGAACCATCATGTGGTTGCTGGGAATTGAACTCAGGACCTCTGGAAGAACAGAGTGCTCTTAACCTCTGAGCCATCTCTCCAGCCCCTTACTCTGGTTTCTAATTCTTGGGCAGGGCAGTTTTTCCTGCCTTAGCCTCCTGCATAGTTGGGATTACATGTACAATCCTTGGATTCCCTGCACCCTTAACGTCCTATTCATGAATATAGGCTAAAAAGTCTAAGGCTTTTTTTTTAAGCTGTAAAGGAGAAATAAAGCTCTCTAGTACTTGTTTATAGTTTTCTTTTAAAATGCAGGTGTGTTATTTTAAACATTACATGCCTGTGTTGTACATGTGACTTATTTCTTTTCTAGATGTATGAAGCATGCCGATACCTTGCAGCTAGATGTCACGTAAGTGTGCTTAGTTTGTTTTATTTGGTGGAGGTTTGACTTAGGTGGACGGTACACCTCCTTCGTGGATGTGTGGCAGTTTGTGTTCTGGAGACTGAACCTTGGTGACTTAGCATAGCATTTCATAAAGAATGTCCTTTTCTTCCAGGCCAGCCTGATCTACAAAGTGAGTTCCAGGCCAACCTCCAAAGCTACAGAGAAACCCTGTCTCAAAAAAACAAAATAGAAAAAAGATAATGTCCTTTTCTTCAGTATTTATTTTTTATAAAATAATGATTTTTTTTTCTATTTTGGTTTTTCGAGACAGAGTTTCTCTGTATTGTTTTGGAGGCTGTCCTGGAACTCACTCTGTAGACCAGGCTGGCCTCGAACTCACAGAGATCCGCCTGCCTCTGCCTCCCAAGTGCTGGGGTTAAAGGCATGCACCACCAAAGCCCAGCTAAATATTGATTCTTAACTGATAAAAAGCTGATATGCAAGAAGAAAGTTGTAGTTTAGGCATTTAGACTGAAATAATAAATGTAGTATTCATTGCCCTTTAGAGATCTTGAAGGTGGGTGACAAATGGCACTTCCGTTTTCTTCATAGTACGCTGCAAAAGAGCACCAGCAGGCTCTTGACGTTCTTGACATGGAGGAACCAATTAACAGAAGGCTCTTTGAAAAATACATGAAGGACGAAAGTGGCTCGAAGGACCCTTCCAGTGACTGGGAAATGTCACAGTCCTCGGTGAGTGATGGCAGTTAGCGTGTCTCAGCAGCAGCAGTGGAAAGTGCCCTCATCATGTGACAAAAATTCGTCTACATGGGTACGGTGTGTACAAGATGTATGGTTACCTGCTTGTGCCAGCTAATGGAAGACCTTCCTGACTGAGCGCCAGTTGGAATCTGGCCTCACAGATGCCTGGAGCTGCACACAGTGGGTGGAAAGCTTCCTCTCCTTTCTGCGTTTTGGACATGCACAGGGGAACCTTAATTTGCTTTAATTGTTTGGAGGAAATAATTTGTTGTGGAGCACATAATAATGTTTTTGCTCTGTTTGAATCTGTATTATTCATAATTCCACAAAATTGAAACAGACTAATAGTAACAATTAACAGTATATTCATATTATTAACTTGGCTCATTACGCTTTTTAGCGATTTCTTGAGATACGGTTCGCCCATTGAAAGTGTACAGCCCCGTGACTTTTTGTGGGTAAAGCTGTGCCAGCCTTAACTCTAGCAACTTTAGGGCACTTTTATCCTTCAGAGAGAGCCGCACCCTTGTTACTCCACATCTCCCATCTCCCTTATAGCATAGTTATGAGGGAGCTGGCATGGTTACTCTGCTCCTCATTCAGACAATGCAGGAGTATCTGCGTGTCTCTCTTCCCTTTCCTTACTCTTCCTTTATTAGTAATGTGCTTAGAAGCATGTTAATGCTCTGCTAGGAAATGCATGTATTTCCTACCTTGGGGCTATTTTTTTGGGACCTCTTGTCTATGATTCTCTTCCAAAGGCCATTCTATTTTAATTATTGACTCACGAATTTTGCCACTTGTGACTTTAGTGGCCCATCTGTGAAGCATCGCTGACTTCAGCTAGTGTGTTTCTTGAGGGTTAATGTCTTGATAGAATCAGATTCCACGTTGTGTTGGTGGTAATTACAAGATGACCAGACGACAGGACTGTCCACCCCTCCAGTCCCTACAGAGTTCCATAATTAAGGTGTGTGTCCCTCTTTTCATAGTGAGGAAAGGAACCAGAGGCCAAGACAGAAAATCAGCACACAGAAGCACATATAGCTGTCAGGGCCCGGGTTTAAACTCCGGTCCCTGGGCTCTCCCAGACCACCCTGATCTTGGCCAGGAGCTCTCTTGCTGCCTGGGTCTGACATTTTCTAGGGCCGTCTCGTTTGGGTTATGTGTTTGATTTCGATTCTATCCATTCTCATCTCACTCTTGATTCACATCAAGGGTTGTGTGGCCTGAAGCCGTACTCCTCCTTACCCGGAGCTTCTCTGGAATAAAGTCATGGTGATCAGTGTCCAGAAAGACAAGCGTTAGTCTAGCCTCAGACTTACTGTAGCCCAGCTTGGACCTGAACTTGCAATCCTTCTTCCTCAGTTTCCCAAGTGCTGGGATCCTAGCCTGGTGAGACTAAAGCTTTGTTTTGTGCTGTGGTATATCTGTTAAATTAGTTAAATTATACTCTGCTTTGGCAGCTAGATGACGCTATAGACACAGTAAAAACTTCTCAGTATTCTACTAGTGTAGTTCTCTTAGTCAAAAATGAGTCTGGCTTAGTATTTAACTGATTGTATTTTGCCAACAGATAAAGAGTTCGATTTGTCTTCTACGTGGGAAGATCTATGATGCTTTGGATAATCGTACCCTGGCCACCTACAGCTACAAAGAGGCTTTGAAACTCGATGTCTACTGTTTTGAAGCATTTGATCTTTTGACATCACACCACATGTTGACAGCACAAGAAGGTATGGGAGCTCCTATGTTGTTGTTGGGTAGAATGATTAATGTTGTTTAGCTTGCCTTATTTTCTGAAGTCTGTGTACTTGAGATCAGGGTACATGATAGGCTCACATAGACCACCAGCTTCCTCAGCGTCTGCCGATGTGAAGCCCAGCACCAAACAGTGCAGTGCAGTGTCTTTTGCTGAGGGTCTTTGGGGTTGTGATGTCATGAAGTCTTTCTTGAGAAGTGATTTGAGGAGGAGTTGTAAACCAAGATTCAGTAATTTTCATCCTACCACACTTTAAATCCCTTTGTTTCCAAGCCCCAGTTTCAGAGCATTTAAACCAATAGTTTCTAGAGCTTGGGCTCTGAGAGCAGTTGATTTAAAACTGCTGGGTGGCTCTGATTTACCTCAGGGACAAAGAGCCCCTGACCAGGTATGTGGCCTAGGTCATTAAGAGAACAGAAATTCAGAGTTGTGTGGTAATGGGTTCACACCTGTACATAGCCAAATTAGTGGTTCTTAGACCATGGGCTCACTGCATGTCTAAAGATCTTGGGACAGGGCAGAGTTAGCGAATTGGCTGCTGGCGGGAGAGTGGGCCATGTGTCAGGACTGTCATTACCGAGGCCTGTGTTTTTGTCTGGCTGATGAGACCTCCTAGAGGTCCCCTGGCCCATCTCTCCCGGTGTCAGAGTTCTGTACTGTACTTTGACTTCCTCTTCTCCTGAGGTGATTTACATAGACTGAACAAGAAAACTATTTTCGATTGGCTGCTTTCCCTGTGAGGATTTTGAAGCCTTTGTTATTTATTTTTTTATCATTTTAAGAAAAAGAACTTCTTGACTCACTGCCTCTGAGCAAGCTGTGTGCAGAAGAACAGGAACTGCTCCGATTTGTGTTTGAGAACAAATTAAAAAAGGTAAGGACAACCTGGGCTGACATTTCCTTTATGTAGATACCTTGCTTAACATTGGCCCTTTTCGGCATGTGTGTATATATGTGCTCTTGCCCACACATGCACGGGTGTATGTAGACCTGAGCTGATGTTGGGGTGTTTTCCTCTGTCACTTTTCCACAAATTCTCTCATTGAACCTGGCTGTTGGCTAGAGTGGCTAGTATTGAGCATCCAGTATTTACCTGTTGCTTAGTGCTGGACTACAAGCCTGTGATAAAAACAGCTTTACATGTGAGCTGGGAAGTGCTGGATTACAGCTGTGACCATGCACAGTTTTACATGTGTGCTGGATTACAGGCTGTGATAAAGACAGCTTTACATGTGAGCTGGGGAGTGCTGGATTACAGCTGTGGCCATGCACAGCTTTACATGTATGTTGGGGAGTGCTGGATTACAGCTGTGACCATGCACAGCTTTTACATGTATGTTGGGGAGTGCTGGATTACAGCTGTGACCATGCACAGCTTTACATGTGTGCTGGGGATTGGAAAGCAGGCCTCATGATTGCACAGCGAGTGTCTTTTACCCAGCCTAATCCAGTTTTAAAAAAATGTTTATTAATGTAGCACATGCCAAAATAGTTAATCATTTAAATATATGAAAATGCTTCCTAAATATTTGTCATCTAAACTTTTATGTGAAAAACTTGCTGCTATGGAACTCTGTGATGAAATTGAAAAGGTAAACTTACTGAGAGGAGAACTAATAGAACCGGAAGTTAACAATGTTTTTGAGGGCTCGTGTACCTCTCATGTAATGGCTTCCTGTCTTAGGTAAACATGGATTGACTCTGCCTTTTGCTTTGTTACTGTTCATTTTATGTATAAATTTCTCTGTTTCAGTATAATAAGCCCAGTGAAACTGTCATTCCCGGGTCAGTAGATGGGTTACAAGAGAATCTGGATGTGGTGGTGTCTTTAGCTGAGAGACATTATTACAACTGTGACTTTAAGATGTGCTACAAGCTCACTTCTGCGTAAGTATACTCGCTGTTCTTGTGTGAGAATGTGTGGTTCAGTCTGTAGCTGTCCAATACACCAATGCACTCGCTGGCAGTCTCACATTAGTTGCTAATAGTTTAAGTTACCTTTTCCATTTGCAGAGTACTGAACAGTGGCAATATTTAAAAAAAAAAAAAAAGCAGGTTACAGACACCAGGTTATTGATATGTGTAGACACAAAGTTATTTGCTATGGTTACTTGGGAAGAATAGACATGCCTGTCTTCCCAGGCCATCTACTGACTCGGGAATGACACTTTCCCTGGCCTTACTATATTGAAACACAGAAATTTATACATAAAATGAATAATAGCAAAGCAAAAGGTAGACTCAATCCTTCCTACCCAAAAGGTGATAGTTTGAAGATACCATTTGGTCCAAAGCTGTGTAAAACTCACAATTTATTGCCATTGGATCTAGCAGTCCCCTGACCCCAGGCTCTGTCTTGCGTATCCCTAGCCAAGCAAGGCGTCTCCTCCACATGCCAGTCTTCCGTTCCTTCTTCAGACATCTGAGCTAAATTACACTTTATAGATTTTGTGGGGCTTTGGGGCTTTTTTTGGGTTTTGTTTTAGTTTTTGAAATCACAAAAATGTTAGTCATTAAATACTTGTGATCCACTTAAAAATGTATGCCATATATCCTTTTTAACTAGTTAGGCTATGTATTTAAGTTCTGTTGATTTTAAAGTAAATGAAAAGACTAAAGTTTATTTTTATTCATTCCAAGTGAACTGGTTTTCTCTTTATTTTTATTTTGTTTTGTGAAATTGAACCTAGGACTTGTACATTCTTGGCGAGTGTTCTGCCCCTGAACCCCAGCCCTTTTATTTTGATACAGGGTCTTACTGAGTTGCCCAAGCTGGCTTTGAACTTGTCATTCTTCGCCTCAGCCTCTTGAGTAGCTGGTAATGTAGGTATGCACTGTGAGGCCTGGCTTCCCTTTCCTTTATACCCCCTGCGTTGCTCTAACCAAAGTGCAGTGTTATGGGTTACAGCGGCATTTGTGACGCACAGAGACTAATGTGGTGGGTGATGAGGGTTGCCACCCGCTGCCTTCCGGGTAGTCATGCGCTGCTTTCATTTCAGGGTGATGGAAAAGGACCCTTTCCATGCCAGCTGTTTGCCTGTGCACATAGGAACTCTGGTGGAGCTGAATAAAGCAAATGGTGAGAGAGAGCCCCACGTTCCCTGTCCTACAGCCTTACCAGCTGAGGGTGACCTCAGACTCCTGATGCTCCCCCCTACCTCCCACGGGATCAAAGACGAACCATAGCGGACCCCACAGCAGGAAAGACAACATTGTCAGGATGACTAATGATCTCCCTGTTTCCTAAATGTAATTTGCAATTTGGAATATGTTAGCTTTATTAAGTGTTAACTTTTTTTTTGAGACAGGGTTTCTCTGTGTAGCCCTGGCTGTCCTGAAACTTGCTCTGTAGACCAGGATGGCCTCGACCCCAGAAATCCACCTGCCTCTGCCTCCCGAGTGCTGGGGTTAAACCACCACCACTGCCTGTGTGTGTGTGTTCTTTTTAAGTATAAAATTATCACAGAAAAACAGATAAGTCAATATTTAAAAATTGGAAGGGCGGAGATACTTTGCCTTCGATTCCCTTTTCTTTTATTTTTAGAAACATTTAGTTTGTTGGACAGTATATTGCCCTTAGTCTTTTGAAACTGAATGGTGAGTTTTGTCGAGAGAGGGCAAAAAAAAAAAAAAACAGAGAAACTCCATCTCTAACCTTGCTGAGCTCCTTGCCCTGGGGGTCTGTAACATCGTGTCTCTTGGAAGCAAAGATGCAGACTTCCTGCCCCCTAGAACACTGAGTCCAGAGTGTACATGTGCCGTCATGAGATGCTAAGACATACCCATTTCTCAAGAGGCAATCTCTCCCTCCGTGATACACATGAAAGTTTGGATAGAAGTTTGATTGTAGGTGACTATAGTACTCCATCCCAGCCTGTGGCATGAGATGCATGGGTTTCTCAATGGGTGTTTTAGATGGACCTTGGCATCACCCAAAGTGCTCAACTGTGGTGTCTGCTCTTGTGGTCCACTGTGTACCCATAATCCACTCAAACAGTCACTCATCCCGTGCCCAGTGCCCAGTGCCCAGCATCAGGACCACAGGGTGTTTACCAGGTGGATTAGTACTAGAGGGAGAGAAGGTACGAGATGGTTGTGTCAGAATTGCTTTATGAGTGGGAGGCCAGATCTGAAATTTAAATGATTCATACCAAAGTACATTTTTCCTTTTCCTGAAACAGAACTGTTCTATCTTTCTCACAAACTGGTGGACTTGTATCCAGGTAATCCTGTAAGTAATATAATTTTATTTTCTTACCTGAACGTTAAGAAAATATTTTGTTATTATGTAGACAGTCACTTATATTTTTAAGTTCAAGCAAATAATGTTTATATTAAAACATTGAGACAGAATCTTCTAGTGCTGGAGATCATATCAAGTGGCTTTAATGTCTATCTCATAAAGCCATTTTTACTATGCTAAAGCAATAACTTTGAATAAAACCTTTTTTCTATGGTTATAGGAGTATACATAGTCCTTTAATATGCTCTGCAGATGCACAAGATTCTGAGTTAGTCCCATGCTTCCCTCTTAAGGATGTAATTTTTCATAGCCTTCTGTGTGCGTGTGTAAGCCACCAATGAGTTTGTATTGATTACTTCCACACCTCCAGTGTCAAAACAGAGCCAAGGGTGGAAAACAGAGTCAAGAACTGTGTCCCTAGAGGCAAAAGCCAAGAGCAGAGACTGAGTCTCAGACAAGATGTCTCTAGCTCAGCTGAAAACCAGTGTAGGGGCATTCAGCTAACTCAAACTCTGAACCAGCTAGAAGGCAAGGGAGAGCCAGGGCGAAGCCAGAACCCGTAGGCAAGTGTGCTTAGGAACCTTGTCCTCAGTGGAAGCTACCTTGAGGAAACTGGAGTATCTGTTCTTATGCAAGACCTCAGTGAATGTTTATGCAGTCTCAGAGAATCCCTATAAGACTGACCTGGGAGCATCTAACCCGCCCCGTCTAGCCTGCCTTGTTAGGTTCCAGCTCAGGGTTAAGTGTCTTTGGTTATAGTACATATTGACCTTTTTAGGTGTCTTGGTTTGCGGTGGGATGTTACTATCTCATGGTTGGTCATAAAAATGAGCATGCCAGAAGATATCTCAGGTATGAATTTGTTTTCTTCCTTTCTATGTAGTGAACCTCTGAGAAGGGAACTCTTGCTCATAGGCTTTCATGCGGTAGGCGGTAGGTATGCTGACAGTAGTGTGAATGAATAAATGCTTCCTCAGGCTAGTTCAGTTCATTGATTTGTTTATTTGTATAACTGCCCACTAGGATGCTGTGCAGAGATAAATTAGTGGAATAGGCCTTGCAATCCAAGAGCTTAGGTTACGTTTTATTTGTAAATGAGAACGGGAAACAGAATGATGTAATTTGAAAGGGCTGTTTTCCTTTACACTGTCAGCCTTAGCTTTTGCTAATAGCAGAAACACATTAAACTCTGAACGAGGTTAGGGTAACTCAGTGCGACCTTTGAGTAAGTAGGTCCCTGGAAGTATCTGCTGTGGTTTCTTGCACCCAGGATGCCAATATGGCACCTGGCTCAGAACAGACCCATATGTGGCCATTTGTGCCACCAGTGTTAAGTCCAGGTCTAGATTGGACTTGTGCGTGAGTATTTGTAAGTTGCATACAGTATCCTAATGAGTTCAGCTACATTACTCTATCTAAACAAGCACAGGACTCCTAAAGTTTCTTAAAATGTGTCTGTTGTCTTAGGTTAGCTGCATTACCAGCTGTACGTGTTTGTCAGAGGTTGTTCGCTTGATGTTATTAATGTTTTTGGTACCATGTACTTAGAAAACTAAACGTTGAAGAATAAATACATGACTTGAATATTGCTTTTGTTCCAGCAAAGCCACCACATTGGAGAAGACCTATGGGCCTGCTTGGATAGCCTATGGGCATTCGTTTGCCGTGGAGAGTGAGCACGACCAAGCAATGGCGGCTTACTTCACAGCAGCCCAGCTGATGAAAGGGTACGGCACACAGCTTGACTAAGTGCCAGGAGGGGCTTCTGCTTGCTGAGTCAAGTGAGATTTCTCTCAGGGATATTAGTACCATTTGGTTCCTGAATTAAACAAAATTGTCAACCCTTGTCTCCTGGGTAACAATTTGTATTTTATAAAATAACTGTGGCTATGGAGGGGAAAGGATTGATGGGATTTTTTTCCAGTCAGTGCAAGAAAGACCTAGGAAATGAGACCTAGGGGAGAATTGAACATGGAAGCCCCCATTTTTTACATGCTCATGAAGAATGGAAGTATTCATAGTAAAATAATGATGCCTCATCTGTTACTGAGACATTTGCTATGTCTTGGTTGTGCTATAAAACTATACTTATGAGCCGGGCATTGGTGGCGCCTTGAATCCCAGCACTTGGGAGGCAGAGGCAGGCAGATCTCTGTGAGTTCGAGGCCAGCCTGGTCTACAAAGCGAGCTCCAGGACAGCCTCCAAAACAATACAGAGAAACCCTGTCTCAGAAAAACAAAACAAAACAAAAAAAAAAAAAACCTGTGTTTACTAGTATTTTAAGTATTCTTATATGCAGGAACCAAATGATATCTCCTTCTAATTTCTAAAAAATTTTGCTTTATGTATTCTGTATTTCTGTTAATGTTTAGGTGTGGTATAATTACTGCGTCTTCTTGATGCACTGAGTTATTTATCACCACAAAATATGGCACCTTGCCTCTGGAAGCGACACTGTCTGAAAGTCTTTTATCTGGTATCGTTACACCAGCTCTCTCACTCGTAACTTCCATTCTTCCAGACTCACCTCACTGTAGCTCTGCAAAACGGACTAGTAGTTAGGGAGCTGTGTCCCTTGTAGTCTTAGAATCAAAGTAAACAGCATACAGTTAAGTCATTTAAAAAAACAACTGTATTCTTTCACTGGAGTGTGTATTCCATTTGCATGTAATATAATTACTGGTAAGCTAGAACTTCCTGTAACCACTAGTTAGGAAGTTTCTAACTGTTTTGTCTCTGCCTCTGTTTCGCATTACTGCTTTGTTCTGTGTTAAGTATTTTACTGTGTATTTTAGTTCTTTTGAGTCTTTCTTGCTTACAGTCACTCTCTTAGTGATTATCATGTGGATAAGCAACATCTTAAAGCAATTTAGTTTTAATTAGTTTTTCACTTTAGTCTGTTCCTGCGCACCTCCTTTGTACTACTATTTTTATTCAAGTTATATCTCATAGAAATCCATTAATCCATTGCCACAGCTTAGTGTTTTTCTCAGTTGTCTCTCAATCATATAGAAGAGTTGAAAGCAAAAGTACATTTACACTGCCTTATATTTACCACCGTAGTTACCTTTACCAGACACGTTTATTTTTCATTGGTTTTGTTTGTTTGTTTGTTTTTTAAAGACAGGGTTTGTATGTAGCCCTAGAGCCTGTCCTAGAACTCACTCTGTAGACCAGGCTGGTCTCAAACTCACAGAGATTCATCTGCCTCTGCCTCCCAAGTGCTGGGATTAAAGGTGTGCGCCACCACCGCCCAGCACTTATTTTTCATTGTAAATACATTACTATCAGTGTCCTTATATTAACACTTGCTTTAGTTTCTTCAGTAGATCTACTAGTGATAGATTCTGTCATACCTTGTTCTCATGGCTCCTTCTACCTACTTAAATATGTTTATAAACCCTTTTAGTGAAGGTTTTTAGTTTTATTTGTTGTGCTTTTCAATTCCAAAATTACTATTTGGTTCTCTATTACAATTTCTATTTTGGGGGCTCTGAGGAGCTGGCCCAGCGGCTAAGCGCACTTAATTTCTCTTGTAGAGACCCAGGTTCCGTCTCCCGTACCACAAGGCAGCTCACAGCTGCCTGTACCTCCACTGTAGGGGATCTGATGTCGGCTCTTGTCCTTTACAGGCTGCTGCACACATACATACATTCAGTCACAGACACATCAACGTCATTGATGTTTTTATTGCTGTTCTCTGATGGGGCACCGTTCTTATACTTTCACTTATTTTGCAACACAATTTTATAAACATAATTTAGTTCTTTGAATATTAAACTAGCTTATTTAAAGTATGGCCTTTTAAGTCCAATACCTCATCTTCTGTTAGGATGTTTTCTGATGAGTGCTTTCTTTCTCTGTTTGGACTGTATTTTACAGTTAGGAAGAAGTAAATGATAGGATTTAAAGCTGACAAATCTCTGTTGCATTACCAACGTTTGAATATGTGAAACTTTCCAATATTTTCAGGTGTCACTTGCCAATGCTGTATATTGGATTAGAATATGGTTTGACCAATAACTCTAAACTGGCTGAACGATTCTTTGGCCAAGCCCTGAGCATTGCCCCGGAAGATCCCTTTGTCATCCATGAGGTTGGAGTGGTTGCCTTCCAGAATGGAGAGTGAGTAGTAGAGGCTTCAGCCCTTATATCAGCTCTGCATAAGTGGGGCCTTGGTCCCTAAGACTTCACTGACCAGACTTGCTCTTCAGTGGATTTATATTTTTAGATGTATTATTTAGGGGTGAATTCAAAGGTAGAAATTCCCTTCTTGGAGTCCCTTAAAACACTAAACTGTGTTCTGGTCCTCCTTTAATATGAGCTACCACAAATTTCAATACCTACTGTGTGGCCTGGAGACTCCACAGAATCTTTAGTCGTCTTTGTCAGCTAGATGTTAGATTCACACGTTTGAGAAAGTATTTCACATCTTGAGATAAAAATGTTCCATGACTAGTTATTGTTAGGACAAAAAAAAAAAGCTTAACCACTTAGAGTAATCTAGTCTTTAGTTTCCTAGTAGTAGCTTGACTACAGAACAAACAATTTAGAGTCATGCTCAAAGAGAAACCAATTGAATTATACCTAAATGTAATCACAGATGTCACTGTTGTGTTCTAAAGTCTAGGTGATGAGGTTATGAAAGATGGCTCAGCAGATAAGAGCACTGGCTGCCTTTGCAGAGGACCAGGGTTCAGTTCCAAGCACCCCCATGGTGGCTCACAACCATTTGTAACTCCAATTCCAGGGGATTCCGTACCCTCTTCTAACCCCTGCAGGCACCAGGCACACACATGGTACACTTACATACATTCAGACAAAACATTTAGACACATAAATAAATCTTTAAAAATTTTTCAGTTAGATTATGTAATGTGGTATTTTAAATAGGTTTTATAGCCTTAAAAAATAAGGATTATTACTTTATGTGTATGAGTGTTTTGCCTGCATGTTTGCATATCACATGTGTGCCTGGTGTCTACAGAGGCCAGAGGGTACAAGATGGTTGTCAGCCATCTTGAATGTCCTGGGAATTTCCAAACTTACTGCTGCTTCTTGGTGAAACCTAAGTAGCTATCCTGTGGCCCCAAGGGAGTGTGCACTAGCTGGACATTAGGTGAGTGATTGTGCTATTGGCTGTAGGCTCAGGGTTAGTAAGTTGATAGTATATGTTAAATAAGGTTAATCATTGTTTAGTTGATGAAATGTTGTGGCCAGACATTTATAGAAGTCTAAGTACCACTCATCATGAGAATTGACTTATCACTCCTAAATCCTCAACCTATGTAATATTAATGTCATAAGATTAAATTTTTTCAGTTATCATACAAAGTGAAGAGTTTCATTATGGCATTTTCATGTATATGTATCATTATAGTTTGTTTTTATTCGTGGTATAGTGGGAATCAATTATTTTTAGCAGTTTCCAGGTTATTTTTAGTTCAGCTAGAGATATTCAGATTTTCCTTAGTGTTTATCCTTGCAATTTTGAAATAACTATTAACCTCCTCTCCTCTATTTTAGATGGAAAACAGCAGAAAAGTGGTTTCTTGATGCTTTGGAAAAAATTAAAGCCATTGGGAACGAGGTATTGTATGTAATATCTGCAGATGCACATCCCTGAGCACGGTTACTGTTGGACATGGGCATGCAGTCTTTCTCCTAGGAGAGAGTAACCTAATAGTTGACATACAACAAATAACTTCGCAGAGTTACGCTTCTCAGTTACTGGGTGTGGCGTGGGGCAGCAATGAAAACACACGGGGTGGGTTGGGGCTTTTCTTTTAATAACTTCTGATGGTTCGTGGAGATATTAGTCATTTCTAGGACACAGTTTCTCTAGCGCTTCAGAGAGCCTCATTGTTGGTTCAGTAAACCTGCAGTTTGGCAGCAGACCCACGTCTGTAGAACTAGGTGTCATTCAAATTCAGACCTTTTGTTCTCATGAATTAATGCTAAGGAATTAACCTTCCAAGTGGTAAGGCTGTGTACACACTGTTATTATTCATAAACAGTAAATTTAAATGCAAGCATGTATAGCTAAGAGATTTCCATGTGACTGCTCTTTTGATCTCTGGTTTAACTGGTCTTTGTAGTCTTACTCTGCTCTGAGTCCCACACCCTGGTGTCACTTTGTACATCCATGCTTGGGGCTCCCTTCCTTTATGTTTGTGTCTCTCTCTGACAGACACAATTTCATTCGGCTCCTCCGGGGTGTCTGCCGTCTCCATAGACTGAGTTCTGCTTGCTTTGGCCTTTACTGTTAATCATTTGAACTTACAAATATCCTTCTGTGTGTCCCCCAGTACGAAAGGACAAGAGAAATGGAGCCTCCTCATGTGTGTCTGTAAAGCATGCTCTTTCCTCAGCTGAGTCTTCAGTAGTTCTGAATAATACTACTGTCTTTGTTAAAGTAGGATTGCCACTTCCCACACCCCATCTTTGAGTGAGTGTCCACTGGTCCAGCAGCAGCAGCAGCACCTAGAGTCAGTCTACAAATACAATCCTAAATGCTGTTACTAAAAGTCACAGTTTTAGCAACACCCAGAGTCTCATGGATAGAAAAGTTTGAGAAGCACATTCCTGAGCCACTCCTAAAACTATTCCTTCAGCCAGGCAGTGGTGGCACACACCTTTAATCCCAGCACTTCGGAGACAGAGGCAGATGAATCTCTGTGAGTTTGAGGCCAGGCTGGCCTGCAGAGCGAGTTCCAGGACAGCTAGGGCTATTACACAGAGAAACCCTGTCTGTAAAGCTAAATATATATATACATATATTTTTTTCCGTTCATAAGCAGTTTACAATCTTACAGAAACTTAAGTATGAGAGCATATTACAGTTGAAGTACCAGCCTGCCAATCAAAAGCTATAGAAAACGAAAATTCTGTATTTCTTTAGTAAGATATCAAGCTAGCTCAAGAGAAACGCTCATGCCTAAGAATCTAAGAACCATTTTTGTTTGCACAGGCTGAGCTCCTAAATCTAGTCCTCAAAGCATTTTAAAAGGTGACCCAAGTTCCTTTGTTTATTTGCTTAACATGTCATCAGCACAGAACTAAGCGTCAGGTACAGTAAGAACTGTTTCCTTATTTCCTATCCTCAGATCCATCAGAAAGTAGGGAAGTACTAGTAGGTAATTTGCAGCAGTGATGCAGTATGATGGAAGATATGAAGATACCACATGCAAGGGTTGTTCACTCAGATGTGACAGTGGCCAGGAAGGGTTTGGGGTGTGTCACACCCAGCCTTAGTGAGCAGACATTAGCTGGCCAGGAAGGGTTTGGGGTGTGTCACACCGCAGCCTTAGTGAGCAGACATTAGCTGGGCAGAAGTGAGGGGCAGGTATTTTAGAGGCAGAAATGGCATGTACAAAACTCAGTTTGTTTTGGATTTGACATTTCATAGGGTATCAGGAACGGGCAGGGAGGTTAAAGGCCTTGCAAATGGTGATAGAGAGTTGGCAAATTACCCTGGGAAAGGTAAAAAGAGAAGCTTCAGAAGAAGACAGCATAGCTAAGTTTGAAGGATAGGTGCTCAGGCCAGCCTTCGATGCTGGGAAGCCAAGGTTTACAGAGTTGAGGCTCTGGGAGTCTTAGACAGGCCAAGATGTCTTGTCCATTGAGTGGCTGCTTTGGACATTTGTTGTGAGCTAGAATGTCTAGGGAAAGATAAATCAATATGGCATACTGAATTAAAAGTGCTGTAGCATTTCTAGGTAGAAATATTTAGTAGGCAGAGGCTATAGAGGTCCAGTAACTCTGGGCGGCAAGTACACAATTACGGTTTCTCTGGCGTGGATGGACTGGGACAGTATGTGCTCATTACAGTAAAGTTCTCAGGAGGCTCAGCTATTGGTGGAGAGAATAGGATGAACCGTCGTCCTGCCCTGCAGTGGAACAGGCCCTTCAGGAAAGAGTCCAACTTGCAACTTGTAGGATGTGAAGTGATTCAGTACAAACAAACCAGGCTGAACTTTGACGTGGAGCTTGATGTTACTGTGTTTTAGGTAACAGTTGACAAATGGGAACCTTTGTTGAACAACTTGGGGCATGTCTGCAGAAAACTCAAGTAAGTGACAGAGAACGTCTTCAGTTATATTCTTTGTGACAAAAATTTGTTTTGAATGGCCTTTCTGTTTTTATTTCATGGTATCCTCCAGTCCCTGTACTTGACTGCTCAAAGCCAGCAGGCACCATCACCCCTTTTTTCCTACTTCAGCGGGGTACTGTTATTTTAGAAACATTGAGAAATATAGCCGTGTTTGTTTGTTTGTTTCTCTTTCCCTTACATTAAAAAACTTCAGTATTCAAAACCAATTTGGAAGCACCTGAACAATAAAGTCTAGTGAAAACCATACCCATATTCTGGCTTTGTTTCCTGGTAAGTCTGATGATCTAATAAACAGTTTAAAATGGGTTCTTTGCCTAGAGATGCACTTCAGTTGATAAGAGCACTGGCCCAGCATTAGAGAGGCCCTGGTTTGCTTCCCAGCACGGCATAAAACCAGGCGTGGTGACACGTGTCTGTGATCCCAATATTCAGGAGCTAGAGGCAGGCAGAGCAGAAGTTCAAGGTCATCAAGGTTATCCTGTGAGTTGGGGGCCAGCCTGTGTTACATGAGACCATGGGGCCAGGGGCTGTTTTGTTTGCATTAAGTCTTGGGCACTCTAGATTATTCAGAATTTAGGAAGTTTGCTAGGTGTACCAACACACACCTAAACACGCGTAGTCTCCAGGACTTGGGGTGTGAGGCGGAGTTGTTGCTTCAAGTTTAATGGTTAGTCTGGTCTATAGAGTAACACCATCTCAAATACACAAATGAAAATGACGTTTTAAAAGGCTTGAGTAGGGAATAACCCTAAATATCCTTAATACAAGACGGTCTTACAGCTTAAAAATAACGGAAACACATTGGCAGAGGTTATGGGTTAGGCACAGGAGTCTTGACTCTCTGTTGAAGCTCTAACATTTCCAAGACTTTAACTAAGGTGAAACCTTTCCTCAAAAGATTTTTACAGAGCAAATATTCCAACAACTTTGGAAAATGTTATTCTAAGTAATTTATATGTTAAAGTGTGGTAGTTTGAATGTAATTGCCCCATAAACTCATAGGAAGTGGCACTATTAAGAGTTGTGGCTTTGTTGGGGTAGATATGGCCTTGCTGGAGGAAGTGTATCACTGTGGAGGTCGGCTTTGAGGTCTCATGATCAAGCCACACCCAGTGTCTCAGACCACTTCCTGTTGCTTCTGAGTCAAGATGTAGAACTCTCAGCTCCTTCTCCAGCACCATGTCTACCTGCCCGCTGCCTTGCTTCCCACCATGATGCTAATGGACTAAACCAGGAAATTAAAGAAGTAAGCATAAGTATCCTTGGCTGGCCTAGAACTCACTATGTAGACCAAACTAGCCTCAAACTTAAGACATCTGCCTGCTTCTGCTGTTTGAGTCTAAGGCACCATACTCCACAGGAAAATATATTTTAAGATGTTCAAATCCATAAAAGTAAATATGAGCCGGGCGGTGGTGGCTCACACCTTTAATCCCAGCACTTGGGAAGCAGAGGCAGGTGGATCTCTGTGAGTTCGAGGCCAGGCTGGTCTATAGAGCTAGTTCCAGGACAGCCTCCAAAGCCACAGAGAAACCCTGTCTCGAAAAACCAAAAAAAAAAAAAAAAAAAAAGTAAGTACGGAATAGTTAACATTGTAGACTATATCTCTGAGAAAAGCCCTTGGATTCACATAGACAATAAGATTTTTGTAATTAGCACTTGATTGTACCCAGTAACTGTTGTCTTCTCTCCTCCTCATCTTCCCTGTGTCTTCTTTGGACAGGAAATATGATGAGGCTTTGGATTACCACCGGCAGGCACTGGTGCTAATCCCTCAGAACGCATCCACCTATTCTGCTATAGGATACATTCACAGTCTGATGGGCAACTTCGAAAACGCCGTGGACTACTTCCACACAGTATGTCTTCAGCTTTTGTTTTACTCTAACTAGGGCTAATGTGCTCCTTGCTTTGAGAAGATCTTTTCTAGGCAGCACTTTACTTATTTACATGTTTAGACGTCTTTAGGAACCCTGTGTGTATTCTTTTCTCTGCAAAGAAAGCACACGTGTTGTCTAGTGCTCACCAAGTTAGAAGTGTGAGACTGGTACTGCATAGGCACTGAGGAATTTCCATAGAGCTTGTACCATTAACTCTGTTTCCTTCGTAGATAAACAAAAACAGTCTGTATAGTTATCATTACAAAAGAATCTCCAAAACAATACAGAGAAACCCTGTCTTGTAAAAACCAAAAAAAAAAATCTTTTCTAGTTCATTTTTTCATGAAAGATATGGAGCTTGTGGTGTTTTGAAGGTCTATAAAAAATAAGGGGAGTGATAAATTAAGCTTTAATAAATAGTCACAATGACCACAAGGGGTTAAAAAAAAGCTACCATAATCATCTATCATATTTTTGCACTCTTCTGTACTTAGATGTCACTTTTTTATTGGCATGCTAGTATATGCATTAAAATGTATGTGTGTGTGTGTGTGTGTGTGTGTGTGTGTGTGTGTGTGTGTGTGTGTGTTAGTAAATGGTTTCAGTCTTCAGACCAGGCAGCCAGTGTCACTTTCTTCCTTATATGGTGTCTTGGCGGTAGCACACACGGCACATGGCTATTCTTGAGTCTGGGTTTTACAAGCTGCAGATACTTGCTCTGAAGCGCTTATAAAACCCTCTCAGATTGCTGGTTTGTAAATAAAGGCTTAAAACAATCACACAATTTCTAGATTACCTTTACATAGTCTTCACCTGGTCTTTTCCCTCCTGGCTACAAGGTATACGTTTCCCAGGCAGGGCACCCATATTATAGCTGTGCCAGGTCACAGTAGCAGCAGGGAACTACCAGCTATAAGACACCATAGGTTTGGAAACATTGGAATTTGAGAGCATGTGGGCCTTAGGCACAATTCACTAATGATATTTGGACAGGCAGTGAGGCAATGAAATTTCTTTTCTTGCTTTTTTTAGTTTTTTTGATCCACCTGCCTCTGCCTCCCAAGTGCTGGGATTAAAGGTGTGCACCACCACCCAGCTGCAATATTTCAAAGATAGATTCATTGGTGTAATAAGTTCCTAATTGGTCTTAAAGGTTCAATTAGCAATTTTCAGGCTTCATGCAGTCCTAGTTAGTCCTGTGGTTATAGGACTACTGAGCTGGTCAGCTTAACCTCAGGAAGTTTTCTGATCTTGTATGATCTTTCAGTATACACGTTTGAATATCTCCTGGACTCTATAAAATGCCTCATGAGAGTGTTTTCAAACGAAGGGAAGGGTAACAGTCTAACAACCATGTTCTGTCTTTTTTGACAGGCTCTTGGTCTGAGGCGAGATGACACATTTTCTGTTACGATGCTGGGTCATTGCATTGAAATGTACATCGGTGATTCTGAGGCTTATATTGGTAAGACTAAATCACTCTCCTGCAGTGTATTTTTCGTTTGGACTCTTGAATCCCATCCAGTGTTCGGAATTCAAGGAACCTACTTGATTTGTCAGAATGGTACAGTACGAGTTAGTGACTCACTTCAAGTTGAGTACTTGCTGTACATAGAACATCCATGAAACATGGTAGTTCCCAAGAGGCATACTGCACGGTAGAAGAGGAAATCAGAGATGTTTCTCTGTAGCAGATGAGTAAGTTTGTCTCCCTTGTCTTATAATACAGAGCACAACATAGAAGTCTATGTTTTAATGGGAAATTAAGGTGTCTTTCATTTACTTAATAGTGACTCAATACTTTGAAATACTTTTATAATGACAAACAATAGAATAATTTTAAATACAATTGCTATGCTTGGCACTTCTTTAGGAACAAGCATTGTGAGGTCAGAAGAGTCCATTGAGAAATGTTAGGATCTATATAGAGGAAAACCATAGAGGGGGAAATGATAAACTTTACTTTAATAAAATGAAGAACTAAACACCATTACAAGAAGGAAAGATGCTGGGCAGTGGTGGTTCATACCTTTAATCCCAGCACTGGGAAGGCAGAGGCAGGCGGATCTCTGTGAGTTGGAGGCCAGCCTGGTCTACAAGAGCTAGTTCCAGGATAGCCTCCAAAGCCACAGAGAAACTCTGCCTCGAACCCCTCCCCCTCCAAAAAAAAAAAAAAAGAATGAAAGACATGCCAGACGCACAACACAACATATCAGAAAATTCATTTCTACAATAAAAAATCCTGCCAGAAAAAAATATATTAAAAATGGGCAAAGATGCTGGCAGTGGTAATACATGTCTATAACCCTACCACTTGAGTTGGGGCAGCAGGAAGATCACAGGATCCAGATCAGTATATACAGTCTTGAATTACACTCTGTGTGTGTGTGTGTGTGTGTGTGTGTGTGTGTGTGTGTCCTGCCCTTGAAAGGGAGCAAACACTGCAAGAGTGGCATACAGTTAGGAAATACAAAAAATGGCATGTAGTTAGGAAACACTGAAGGCATTTGGCAACGTTGCTTACCTGGGAATGGAGCTGGTATTGGCATAACAGGCCACCATGCATTTCTAAGCAGCTAGTGCTCTTAACCAGAGCCATCTCTACAACCCCAACTAGTGCTGGTGATGATGTGGGACAGCTGACATTCTGTGGTTCTTCATTGTGGTAGAGTTGGAAATTAATAAAATCTGGAAAACTATCCACTGTGTTACCAAAGTTACCGGTTAAATATTGCTGAGTAACAGGCTACTCAAACTCAGTAGTTTCATCAGCAGTAATGAATGGTTTAGTTCTGTGGTCACTTGAGTTCATGTGGCTGTGGTCAGCAGATGTATGACTGATTCCATGATGGGCTGGGACAGCCAAGTCCTGAGATTTTCATCCAAAGCTACTAAATGGGATAGGTGCTCTCCAAGATTTAGACAAGGAATAAAACTTCAAGACCTTGAAAGCTGAACTTCACATTCACCATATGTTCATCAAAACAAGTCACTGCTGCTGGAGGAAGGCTTGTCTGGGTTAAGGATGCTGAGCTATATATACATTTACTTACACACATTCCCCCCCCCCCCCTCTCCCCCCTCCCAGGATAAAAAGCTTACCACCAACAGTAGGCATCCCCTGTGACTTGGTGGGGAGGGGTCTGAACTCCAGATTCTTTATCAGGCTTTCTTTCTATTGTTGTGTTGAAATGACCTAATAGAAACAGCTTGGAAAAGGTTTGTTTTGACGCACAGTTTCAGGAGATCCAGTCCAAGGCATGAGGAAGCAGATCAGATCACCTCATGGCAGCCAGGAAGCTGAGGGAGAAAATGCTGTGTTTGCTGCCTTTTTTTTTTTTTTCCTTCTCGACATCTTATCCCATTGGCCCCTCACTTAGGGATGTCTCTGTCCACATTCAGTACAGGTCCTCCCCTCTGAATTATCCCTCCTGAACCGCCTTTACAGGCGCACCTCAAGTGTCCTTCACAAATCGCTGAGGTGTTTCTCAGGACATTCTAGTTCCAAGTCATAACTTTCTGCTTACTCTGTCATCTTACGCCACAGTACCTAGTCTTGAAAGCTATTAGTATGAAATGCATGATGTTTTCAGTTATGTCAGAAATTACTCTCACCTAATGTATCTGACTAGATTGGCCCAAATATATATAATCTTAATGTTTTTTTATACTTTGACATAATTTGAAAATACATTTCAGTTTCTATGAGCAGTAGCTTAGTGGCTGTACCCAACATGGTCTAAGGAGCACAATTACTCAAACTTTGGGAACAGCTAGCTGGGGAGCCATTAAGAAACCATGATTGCATGTGCTTTGAAAACTTCTCAGCATCTCCTTTGAGAATGGTGGAGGATAAAGAACAAGGGGGAGAAGAAAATGGCATTCCCCTGCTGACCTTTGATCATGTTCTTTAAAGTACAGTTGGACTTATGGCAATGGCAGTCGCATAACTATTAGTGGTGGAATTTCGTGTTTTCTAATTATGGCGTTTCTTTTTAGGAGCAGACATTAAGGACAAATTAAAATGTTATGACTTTGATGTGCATACAATGAAGACACTAAAAAACATCATCTCACCTCCGTGGGATTTTAGGGACTTTGAAGCAGAAAAGCCGAGCACAGAGGAAGCAGGGCTTGCACCTCTGGAAAACTCCACTAAAACTCCAGACTCCAGACCTCCCTTGGAAGAAACTTTTGAAATTGAAATGAATGAAAGCGACATGATGTTAGAGACATCTATGTCAGACCATAGCACCTAACTCGAGACAGTGGTCCAGGACCCACCCCACCCCTGAGCTAGCGTAGGTCAGTATTCCCTTGCATCCTTGCTAGTCTTAAGAATGGCCCACTTCCTAATGTGAGTCTAAACCACATCTCTATGTTGAGGACCAGTGGCCTGAATTAAGAGATGGGATAGCACACCTTGGCGGCAGATATATTCTGATCTTCTGAATCTACAAAGTAGTTATACATAGTCGAATAAAAAAGACAAACTGTTCATTGTGTCTTTCTTTTTCAATAAAGACTTTAAAATAACTTTTGAGAAACGTTTCCAAGGTAGTAGAGTGTATCAGTTACCTTTCTGTTGCTGTGATAAAATTCTGTGATCAAGAGTTTATTTCTTACAGTTTCAGAGGGATGAGCTTTGCTGTGCTGGAGAAGCAGGCAGCAGGCAGGCATGGTAGCTAGCTGGACTGGGAAGCTAATCACATCCCAACCACAAGCATGAAGCAGAATGAACTAGAAGTAGATGGAGGACAAATATTTTCAAAACCTGCCCCAGTGACACATTTCCTCTGCAAGATTTTACCTCCAACACACACACCCCCCAATGGTGACTGGGAGGACCAAGTAAGTGTTCAAATGCCTAAAATATGGGGAGCATTCTCATTCAGTACCACAGAGAGTATGTCCCTTACCTGCTGTGTCCCTATGTTAACATCTTACTATTACCATGACACTGATGTGGTGTTCTTCTCTCTAGTTTTCCCCAAGGTTCTTTTCTTGTTCCAGCACTCTGGAGGCAGAGGCAGGTGGATCTCTAAGTTCAGGACCAGCCTGGTCTATGCATTGAGTTTCAGGACAGCCAGAATTATATTAGTGAGACCATATCTTTAAATAAAAATAAGAAATGGGCCCATGAAATGTAGGTCTTGCTACCAAGACCCTTAGTTCAGTCCCTGGAACTCATGGTGAAAGGAACTGCCTTCTCCAAGGTATGTGAGGACACAGAGGTACACTCAGTCAATACATAATGTCTGGCTGATAACCGACTATCTTGGCTGATACTCATCCAGCTCTTAACTGTTGTTTACAAGAACATTTTTTCTTATTTTCCTTTCAACGGTGGCTATATAAAGTACATCTATGTGTAATCAGACTTTTCTTTGAGCTACCTGCTCACAAATAACAACACAGAGGCCCATCATTAACTATGAGAGGTTGGCCCCAGCCTAGACATGTACCACCAGCTCCGACAACTCAACCCATTTACCTTAGTTCACGTTCTGTGGTGTGGCTTGTTACCTATCCCAGGTCTCCATTCTGGGCATGCCGTTTCCTCTGTATCAGGCTGACAACTGTCTTTCTTCCCAGTGTCCTCTTTATCTCCCAAAGCCCCACCTAACCTGTTCCTAACTATTGGCCGAACTATTACACCAATCAGAACAATACATTTTTACCCAGTGTACACGTCTATGCATCACAACCTAGGTAAAGCTCAATGAGAGTAAAAAAATTTTTTTTTGGTTTACGAGACAGTGTTTCTCTGTATTGTTTTGGAGGCTGTCTGTCCATCCCAGCCACGAACTCACAAAGATCCACCTGCCTCTGCCTCCTGAGTACTGGGATTAAAGGCGTGTGCCACCACCGCCTGGCTCAAGAGTAAGATTCTCTTAAAATAGTATCTGCTCTTGTACATGAGTGTCTGTGTGTGTGCGCGCACATGTGTGTGTGCACATATGTGGCAAGTGCATTTCATTGTATATAAACAGGAATATGTGCCACTGTGAAGGTCAGTCCTCAACCTTCTGCCTTGGTAGAGTCAGCATGTGTTTACTGCTGTTGCTCCAGGCTAGCTGGCCCGCAAGCTTCTGGAGGTTATATTCCTACTTCCCGCCTCCCGTTGGAACAGTGGTCTAGCAGACGGTTTTGTCCTGAATGCCCCCACATGAACCTTCATATTTGAGCCATTCTGTTTTTGAGTTCCACATTGTCTGCTCCTTTTACAGAAATTAAACGAAAAGCAAGCTGGACAGTGGTGGTGCATGCACGCCTTTAATCCCAGCACTCCAGAGGCAGAGGCAGAGGCAGGCAGATCTCTGAGTTCGGGGCCAGCCTGGTCTATGGAGCGAGTTCCAAGACAGTCAGGATTACACAGAGAAACCCTGTCTTGAATCTCCTCCCCCCAAAAAAGAAAAGAAAAACAAAAAGCATACGCCCTCCAAAGGAATAACTCCTGTGGATTCTCTATTTAGATGTATCATTCCTAATGTCTCCAGTTCTTAGTGATTTCCATTAGCCCTTAGAACAAATTTGATGCAGTTGACTGGCATCTTTGGCTAGTAATTTTATGTCTGGCCTTCCTCAGTTCTTGTCAAATCTTTTCCCCCCTGTGTCAGCCATATCTTCCAGATTTTTCCTATGCTTTGTAATTTTTTAAATTTTTATTTATTTATTAAGTATACAGTGTTCTGCCTGCATGCCAGAAAAGGGCACCAGATCTCGTTACAGATGGTTGTGAGCCACCATGTGATTGCTGGGAATTGAACTCAGGAACTCTGGAAGAGCAGCCAGTGCTCTTAACCTCTGAGCCATCTCTCCAGCCCCCTATGCTTTGTAATTTTGTGCTGAGAAATGCACAAGTTAAATAGTTTGCTTCTTTTAATAATTTAAATTTTATTTAAAATGGATTTCTTTCATATATTTGGACCACAGTTTGGAACGGATTCCTCAGCTTGCCCGTTTGTACAACCCAGGACCACCTGCCAGGGATGGCACCGAGTACAGTTGACTGAACCCTCACACATCAGTCATTAACCAAGAAACTGCCCCTTGGGCTAATCTGATGGAAGCCATTCCTCAACCGAGGTTCCCTTTTCCTTTGTGACTCTAGCTTGTGTCAGGCTCATAAAACTAACCAATGCCGCTGACCACTTACCAACTTGACACCATTAAACCATAACCTTTCCTTGTTTATACCCCCAAGATATTAATAATGCTACAATATAAAATACAGCACAACCGTAAAAGTCCCAGTCTTTAAAAATGTGTTAAAAGTTCAGTGACTCTCCTGGCCCAGTCTGCTACAAAGAGCCTTGTCTGCGACACTGATGCTTGAAGTCTTGGCATGTGTTTTTTGAGTCTTTAGCCTATTTAAAATGTCACATTTCAAGAGAGTCAATATCAATACAGGACATCACTGTGAAGCCTGGGCTCATTTAAATCTCTACATTTCTGATGTTCTCATTCTCTCAGGACAAAGGTGCTATAACTAAAAACTACATCCAGCGGTGAAGATGTAAAATTTGAGCACTCAGGAAAACTGTGTCGCTCCTACGTCTACAGAATAAAAATGTTTTTAGTTGCTGTGCTGTCCCAGTGACTCTGAGTGGGGCCAGAAATTGCTCTGTGCCCCTGGGGCCTCCCGGTCTAGACCATCGTGGATGCCATCCGCATAGCAGGCCAGCAGCACACAGGGTGTCGGAGGAAGCGTGCATTTGTTTTGCATGCACAGTGAGACAGCACTGATTTCCTGTCGTCGCCGTGGTAGGATGCTGAGGACTTTTTCGGAAAAGGCTGTTCTGAGTACACGTGTCAACTTGGAGCACTACGAGGGAGCACTCAGAGCCGGCGGGGGGTAGCACTGGCACCGCCCCTTCCCCCGTCAGGGCCGGGGAGGGGACGCTGGACATCGAATGCCAAGGGAGGGGCCGCCTAGTCCTCGCGAGGCTTCGTTGTCGCGGAGGAGGCAGGCGGGCGGGCGGCGGGTGGGGATGCGCTCGGAAGAGGGGGCCGGAGGCCTGAGCACGGCCCTGTCTGCGCGGGGCCCCAGCTGGAGGGAGAAACTGTCAGCCGCGGAGGTCCCGTTCCGCCGCGAGTCGCCGCGGAGGGACACCGCAGTGGCCCCAACCCAGTCCTTCAGTGACAGCGGGGCGGGCAAGCCTCGCGACGACAAGAGGACGGCCCTGAGCAAGGTGGGGGCGGAGCCTCGGCTCTCCCGTGGGGGCGGGGGCGGCCGTTCTCGCGAGACGACGGCTCCCAGCCCGGGGAGGGGCGGGGTTTGAGGGGAACGGTGCGGCGTGCTCGCCTTAGGGGCGGGGCCGCGGCGGCGTCTCCTTAGAGATGCGAGCTCGCCGCCCGGTGGGCGGGGCGGGCCGCAGCAGCCGAATGATGAACCGTGGTCCTCCCAGGTGGTGCTCCGGCGGCTGCCCCCCGGCCTCACCAAAGAGCAGCTGGAAGAGCAGCTGCGCCCCCTGCCTGCGCACGATTACTTCGAGGTGGTAGCTGCGGATCTCAGGTGAGGGCTGCCGCGGGGACTCAGGGGACGGACGGACCGAGGACCCGGCGGCGATCAGAACCGCAGTCTGGGCCCCTTCCAGCCGTCAGTGCACGCCCACGTTATGGATGGGCAAGCCACCGTGTCTCGACGTACGGAGCCGCGGTGCGCCGGTGGCACCGCGCTGTTTGGTCCTTTGTGCTTCGATGCCTTCCTCCACGTAGTTTTTAATAAGTTGTGTGATGGGAAAACCCAGAGTGCATCCCCTGTACACCATGTCTGGAGTGTTTTCGCTAGTGAGGGACCTGTAACAGAGCCCCCGAGGGATTGCCACCGTCAACACCACCACCCAGTCAGACAGGTTCTCGGCCTGAGGAGATTGCAGCAACACAGGGCTGGCCTAACCAGCAGACGTCAGTGCCTTTGGGATTCGTGATTTTTCACGATTTTTATGTCCTTTTTGTGTCCTTTTATGTTCTCATTTCTTTTTGGATACCTATTTTTTGTTTAAAAAAGTCTTCAAATAAAAAATATAAGTAATTGCTAAACGGGTATCATTTGAAAACTGCAGGTGGTTTTCAGGTGGCTGAAGTTTAGAAAAAGTTAAAACAGGGAGTGACTCAGGGTACAATCCCAGCCCCTCCTTGTAAATTGCACCCTCCCTATGAACGAACTTCTCTGTCCTTTACTGTTCTCCGTGAAATGGAATTGAGAAGTTCCCACCTGTGAAAAGAAGTGTGGCTGAGACAGGGAGAATGGTTTCATTTTTCCTAGGTACCAGTGCCCCTGGTACTTCCCGTCCAAAAAGACTCACAGTACAGCATTCTCGTCCATGAAGGAGCTAGGACTAGTCTTGTCCTTGATGTACCAGGAATGACTAAGACTATGCATGGCCTTTGGGTAACTTCTGAAGTCTAGTACTCGTTTGTTTTTCGAGACAGGGTTTCTCTGTGTAGCCCTGGCTGGAACTCGCTCTGTAGACCAGGGTGACCTGCCTCTGCCTCCTGAGTGCTGGGATTAATGGTGTGTGCCACCACCGCCTGGCTGAAGTCTACATTTTAACCTTGTTTATGTACAGTAGTGACGCTCCTGAGTAGTCAAGACTTCAGTTAATGCTTGGTTTTTTGTTTTGTTTTTTTCTTAAGAATATCCAGACTGCTATAATTAGCCGAGAAGTGATTCTTTGGCATGAAAAGTATTTCCATATTAATAAAGGTAAACAAGGCAAAACTAAGGGAGTCGTGCAGTTTTATTTTTAACGTTTTTATTGTTACGTCATATTCCAGTCTCTATCCTCATCTCTACTCAAGAGCTTACATTAATTTTCGGAACCCTGATGACATCCTTCTGTTCAGAGACCGCTTTGATGGGTATATCTTCATCGGCAGTAAAGGTGAGGTCCTGTGTGTGTGTGTGTGTGTGTGTGTGTGTGTGTGTGTGTGTGTGTGTACTTATTTGTGTGTCTGTGTGTGTATATTCCTCTGTGTGTATATACTTGTGTGTCTGCGTATATATACACACTTCTGTGTGTGTATACTCATCTCTGTGTGTGTACACTTGTGTTCCTGTCTTCATTATGCACAGTTGTTGAGGTTAGCATGAAGTGTATTCCAAGTAAGTTCGACTTATAGCATCAGAGCACTTGTATTACTGACAAGGTTTAAAGTGATACCGCTCAGTGGTTTAATTCAGAGGTGCAGTGTTCCATGTGTTGGTTAAAGCCTAGTAACAGAGAATATTTCTTTATGTGTTCATCTTCCTTTCCATATAACAACAAAATGGGTCCCTGCTGCTTTCTTTTTTTAATTTATTTATCTATTACACATACAATGTTCTGCCTACATGCCAGAAGAGGGCACCAGATTGAATTGTAGATGGTTGTGAGCCACCATGTGGGTGCTGGGAATTGAACTCAGCACCTCTGGAAGAGCAGTCAATGCTCTTAACCTCTGAGCCATCTCTCCAGCCCCTGTCCCTGCTGCTTTCTTATTCAGCTTTGTTCAAAACAAACCTTACATAGACTATAACACCAGTCCTTGAGGTCTCCAAACCCGTTAGCCCTATGTTTCTTTTAAGCAGAGTAATTTCCTGGAGCCTAAATAACTCCTCAGGAGTTGAATTGGCATCTTGACATTAATTATTTTTAATTTTTTTATTTTAGGTGTATGTATGTGTGCATGCCTGAGTGCATGTGTGTATACCATGTGTATGCAGGCATCCGCAGAAGCCAGAAGAGGGCATAAGATTCCCTGGAACTGGAGTTACAGGTGTTTGTGAGTCACCTAATGTGAGGTGCTCAGAACCAAATCCAGAATGTCATAGAACCCAGTGCAAGAATGTGATAGACTCTTAACCCTTGAGCGCTCTCTCTAGCCCATAACTTCTTAAATTAAAATGGCTGAAGTGGGGCTGGAGAGATGGCTCAGAGGTTAAGAGCACTGGCTGCTCTTCCAGACAGAGGTCCTGAGTTCAATTCCCAGCAACCACATGGCAGCTTCAACTGTCTGTAATTCCTGTTCCAAGAGATTCAACGTACTCACACAGACATACACATAGGCAAAAACAACAGTGCACATTTTTAAAAAAATATCCTGCTTTAAAATAGTTGACTGTAACTAGAAAAACAACAAAAACTGACTGGAAGAGAAACCCCGTCTTGAAAAAACAAAAATAACAACAACAAAACAAAATTGACTGGTGATACTCCTCCCATACATTATTTGGAAGTGATATGGAGTAGCTGGGTTTCCACCCTTTTTAAAGTGGGCAGTGGGGGGCTGGAGAGATAGCTCAGAGGTTAAGAGCACTGACTGCTCTTCCAGAGGTTCTGAGTTCAATTCCTAGCAACCACATGGTGGCTCTCAACCATCC
The DNA here is from genome assembly GCF_017639785.1 of Mesocricetus auratus. Classification (NCBI taxonomy): domain Eukaryota; kingdom Metazoa; phylum Chordata; class Mammalia; order Rodentia; family Cricetidae; genus Mesocricetus; species Mesocricetus auratus. The sequence continues at coordinate 5,634,195 of NW_024429212.1, read as the reverse complement.
ATAATGAGATCTGGTGCCCTCTTCTGGTGTGCAGACATACATGAGGCAAGATGTTGTATTCATAATAAATAAATAAAATCTTAAAAATAAATAAATAAATAAAATAAAGTGGGCAGTGTGTGGTTGTGAATGACCCCGCAGAGCCGTGCCTTGTAGGGGGACTTGCGTCCTTGCCACCTGGTCTTCCCAAAGCAGTCACCTTGTCGTCTGTATGCTTTAGCTCCGTGTGAGTCAGATCATTGTTTCCCAAAGTGGAGATAGTAGAGTTTCACAATGATGTTTGCCAATTGTCTCCATAAAAGGCCTGGAGTACCCCGCAGTGGTGGAGTTTGCTCCATTCCAGAAGATTGCCAAAAAGAAGCTGAGGAAAAAAGATGCCAAGACTGGAAGCATTGAAGATGGTGAGACCTTTTCAAAGGCTGATATAAACCCCCAGACTAAATGTACTGACCAGACATTGCCTGTAGGTGGAAGGGGGATGGATGCATTCATTCATTCATTCTGTTTTAAATTTTCAGACCCAGAATATAAACAGTTTCTGGAAACATACAGTCTGGAGGAAGAAAAATCCAGTGCTAGTCCTGAGACACTTCTGGGAGAGATAGAAGTGAAGACAAGAGAACTCCTTGGTCTGTCTTCCCCATTTCTTTATTGAGATACTTACCAATGGAGTATGTATTTAACTCTCCTTTTTTAAAGGAGAGGGTAAAATTTCTTTTTGTTACAGGCCTGGTAGAAATAGTGTTTTGTACTTCCGGCAAAAGAGTAATGGTGTGGAGAAATGTTTTTGAACCTTTGTTGATAAGATGTTTTTAGGGTCTTCATTTAAAACGATGATGCTTCCAGAGACAAATGTATGGTCTTGGCTGGGTCAGAGCGAGCCTTCCAGGGAAGCTAACAAGATTATCGTCACCCATGTTTCTCATCTATGAGATTAGTCAGACATAGATTTTGATCTTCAAACACTTAATAGACCTGCGTAATATGGCATTTAAATGTTTTAATATTAGTACCCGTTGACATGAGACACAGATGCTCCTGACAGCACTGAGCTATTCCCGAGAATATGTTAGGCACCAATGTCACTCCTTCTGGAGTCCGTTCTCTCCTCGGCTAATGGCCTCTTGGACAAAGAATGGCCCCCACCTCAACTGCTGACTTTGGACATGCTGTCCTACTGTGCTTGCAGGAGATAAAACGTAGAAGACTGCTGAACCCTGCCATGTCAGGGTAAGACAGCCTTCTGTGTTGGTCAGTCAGATATTCCAGGCCTTAACCAAAGCTGGTTGCCCTGACGTTGCTGTGAGACTTTAGGTGACTGTCCAGGTAGCCTGCTGTCTTCGCTGCACCTTTGGAAGCTGCTCCCCTGTGCTTCCTGCCTACCCTGGTATTGTTATCTTCCTTCTCAGGTCTTTGATGAGGCTGAAGACTAGACTGTCACAATTATTGTTCTCTCTTCCTAGATAGAAATGTTAGTTACAAGACTTAAACTTTCCAGCTTAGGACAACCCTATAGCAATCTCTGTTATGTGTTTACCCTAGGACTGGATGTGTAGTTCTTGTCATTTGCTCTCGTTGCTTCACTGGCAATAGGTCTAAGTGTGTTTGTTCTTACTTTTCCTTCTAGAGCACACTTGGTATTTGCTCTCTTTGTATATAGTTCTGTGTCAAGCCTAAATCTTTTCTTTAGACTAAAAGGGGAATTGCAGTGAGACATCCACCCTGCCCGCACCTGTTGCACTGACCACCCCGTTTAGGCGTGTTCACAGGTGCTGATGTGACAAGGGAAGGCTAGGTCTGGGGTCCTGGACCCCATCTCGCTCTCTTGGTTCCGGTTGGGTCACAGAGAGCAGTCTGGGTGTGGCTCCTTGGAGCTGGAACTTGTGGGTCATCAGTTTCTTATGTAAGTGACTTCTCTGGGAATAAAATTACAGATTATCATCACCCATGTTTCAGCTAGAGTGTAGGGTCTGCTTGAATTTCCTTCATGCTTCCTCCTAGATTGGTGTGTTTAGAAATGTCTGTCTCCTGTAGTAGGCCACAGAAAATGCACGGGCCGACACAAAACACCTTTAGTTTTCACCAGGAGATCTTAGCTTAGTTCCAGACACACCTGCATGTTCCATTTCCAGCTGGTCTCAGGATAAAAACCTCTTCTCAGGGGCTGGAGAGATGACTTGGAGGTCAAGAGCGTTGGTTGCTCTTCAACAGGAGACAACTTGGAATCCCAGCACCCAAAGGGTGCCTTACAGCCATCTATAACGCCAGTACCAGGAGTCCAGTGCCCTCTCCTGGCCTCTGTGGGTACTGCACACACACATGCAGGCAGACTACCCATGAACTATAAAGTAAGGATTTTAGAAAACAAAACCCTTTTCTCGTGGCCGGGCGCCCCTTCTATGTTCTGCTCGCTTGTCAGGACTTGTGTCACATCTCAGGTGTAACTGGTTTGTCAGTCTCCACGTGAATTCCCTGCTCAGTTTCTCCCCTTCCACAGTGCAGCTGTGTTTTCATCTTTGTTGTTGCGGGAAAGAGACGATTAGAAGTTGAGCGTATGGTGAATAAACGGACTGCAGAGTCTAGAGCTCTATAGGAACAGAATGTAAGCTTGTGATTGAAGAGTTGTACGGAACTCTAGTGTTGAGCCCTGAGCCCTGGATTCCTTCCAGGGGATGGAATCGTTGCTCTGTCCAAGGTGGATGATGAAGCAGGGACTGACCGATGTCTGGCTCCCCAGGGGCAGGTGCTGTGGTCCGCTGAGCACGTGCTTTAGAGGCCGGACACTGGGGGAGAAGGGGAAGGGAGACTGAGGGGTGAGGACGCCCAGGGCAGCCAGAACTAGACCAGGGGTCTCAGATGAGCAGACAGCTAATTGCATATGTTCACATAATATATGTGTGTGTGTGTGTGTGTGTGTATGAATGTATGAATACACACACATATGTATATAGTACATAGAGAAAGTGGAGAAAGATACTTTTGAGACAAAATTTGAGGTTTGATTTCAAAACTTGTTCTGTTTATGGAGTTAGCAAAAGCAAATTAGGTATCCTTAGAACTCACTTTCAACCCCTTCCTCCTATTTAAGTGTCCCTTGTTACAGGGTCTATCACTCCAGGCCACTTTTGAGATGTCCTTTTTTGTGGATCAGGTTTGAGTTTTACTCCTACAGAGGGAGGGCCTCTGTCCTTGTCATCTCAGCGCCCCTTATATTACCAGTAGTGGTCACATACTGACACCGCTTGTGCCAGGGCCTCCCTCTTAGCCCTAGTGCGAGCAGCTCATTCATTCCAGAGACAGACCCTGGAGGACACTTCTGCTTTTCAGTTTGAATTTTCACCGTGCAGTTAACAGTAGTCGCCATTTTTTCTTATCTTTCAGTCTTCCATGAAGTTTCATGACCAAGCCTAACAAACACAGTTTAAATAAAATCATCATAAACTCACTTTGGCAGAAGCTCTGATGTTGTTAAGTTAAGCTAGGACTTTGGAATGGGCAGACCTAGGATTGGTTCTGAGACTTGGTACTTTATGGCCTTAGCAAACCTCATCATCTCCTTGGACCTTGTAAAGTTTTGTGATACAGTTAATTAGGGAAGAAGGAGGGAGGTGTGTCCATGTTACTACACTTTATCTTGGAATCCATTGTTGTGCTAGTCTCATCACCAAAGTAGCTCTTTAAAATAAATCCATTTCCGCCAGACTGATTACATCCGCGGCCACAGCCCCTGCCAGCATCTGACCGTGTCCACTGTATTTAAGGCTGAATATCATTTGACCTGTCAAGTCAGGCTATCAGAGGTCCTTGGTTTGAACTTAGGGACCCATGTCCAGGGACTTTCTCACAAATCGCGCTCCTGAGCCTCACAGTTCTGGAAATGTCATGCCAACTCTCAGGTGTCCCCAAGGGTTCTCCACAGCCCCATTCAGTCTGAGATCTTAAAAATCTGTGCAGACCCAGACCATCCCACCTTCTCACCGTGTCCTTACGTTTGGAGGCCGTGGAACTCCCCCTTTTGGAACCAGTCCCCTGGAGACACCTACCTGTAGGCCTGTGACATGCCGGGGCACCTGACTTCCCAATCAGACATGAGGGGTGAGGAGGGGGAGAGGTGATGTTAAGGTAGCAGCTGTGGATATGCTCTTTAGATAAGTGGAATGGTGCTTTCTGGAATCCTTCTTCTTCTTCTTTTTTGGTTTTTTTTGTTTGTTTTTTGTTTTTTCGAGACAGGGTTTCTTTGTATTGTTTTGGAGCCTGTGCTGGAACTTGCTCAGTAGATCAGGCTTGGTCTCGAACTCACAGAGATCCACCTGCCTCTGCCTCCCGAGTGCTGGGATTAAAGGCGTGCGCCACCACTGCCCGGCTGGAATCCTTTTTCTAAACTTCAGTATTTAGAGTTAATGTCATAGTATTCTGGTTTTACTAAGTTTAAAAAGATTAATTACCTGGAATGATAAGGACAAGAAATGTTCTGTTTGGGGCTTTGGAATACTTGTATATATGTAATAAAGTATTGAGGAGATGGAACACAAGTCTCAATATAAAATTTGTGTTTCTATGTATTTTAAACACACAGTCCAAAGGCAGTTTTATTCAGCATTTATAATGCTTCCCTGTTTGACTGACCTGTCACATAAACCACATGTAGAATTTCCCACTGTGTCATTATGTCAGTGCTCAAAAGCTTCGGTTGAGGCATTTCAGAGTCTGGACTTTTAATTAGAGGGCATGTGTTAAAGACTTTGTATTCTGGGGCTGGGGAGATGGCTCTGTGGTTAAGAGCACTGGCTGCTTCTGCAAAGGACCCAAGCAGTTTCCAGCAACCGCGTGGCCGCTCGCTGCCATTGCTAACCAGTTCCAGGGAGTCTTGACACCCTGTTCTGACCACCACAGACACTGGGCTTAGACATGCATGCAGACAGAACACTCATACAGTAAAACTAAATAAACCTAAACACACACACACACACACACACTAAAAAGTGGAAAAGCAAAACATCAAACGGCTTGCATGGCATCAAAGTAAATAAGTAACTGTTGTGACTACTTTAAGAAAAAGAATCGTGTGCCTTTTTCTTCACTGTTGCCTATGCTCCGGTAAATAACGCTTACCTATAGTCCTATAAACAGTCACCAAACAACAAAACAGAAGGTAGACCATGGAAGCAGGAGGGTTGGCGGGGAAGAGAGAGGGGCCTGCAGGAGCGGGAGGGGTCAAGGGTGGACCACAGAGTATACATGTGATCAAAATACATTATAATGCATGTATGGAAATGTCGTAGTGACCATTGTTGTATGTAATTGATACATGCTAGTAAGTGTAAAAGAATGGCATGCCCACTGTATGCAAATTACTTGAATCTGTAATAATAGAATAAGAATGCCCCGGGCACAGTGCATGCTCATGCAGATTTTACAGATAATAGTCTTCCCCTAATTATTTTAATATTAAATTGAAAACAAGCATCTTAAGTAAATCTCAATCTAGAAGTGATAGGTAATGTATGACAATTTCTGTTCTTTAGCCAGAAGAACCACACCTCTTTTGGAATATATTAAAAATAGAAAACTAGAAAAACAGGTAGGTGATGTCTTACCTGGTGAATATCTATCGTGTGCCCGCTGTTTCCATCCACAAATTTACTATGTATTTATTTGGCTGTGCCTTCAGAGAATTCGAGAAGAAAAGCGTGAAGAGCGGAGGAGGAGGGAGCTGGAGAAGAAGCGTTTGCGGGAGGAAGAGAAGAGGAAAAGGCGAGAGGAGGAGCGGTGTAAGAGGAAAGAGGCGGACAGACAGAAAAGGACCGAGAAGGAAGTGAAGATTAAGGTGACTTCCAGGAACAACTCTTTCTTTCCGCATCCTCACACAGCTGTGCACTGAGGAGACTCTGCAGCAGTGCATCCTCACAAGGCTGTGCACTGAGGAGATTCTGCAGCAGTGCATCCTCACACAGCTGTGCACTGAGGAGATTCTACAGCAGTGCATGCTCACATGGCTGTGTGCACTGAGGAGACTCTGCAGCAGTACATCCTCACACAGCTGTGCACTGAGGAGACTCTGCAGCAGTGCATCCTCACACAGCTGTGCACTGAGGAGACTCTGCAGCAGTGCATCCTCACACAGCTGTGCACTGAGGAGACTCTGCAGCAGTACATCCTCACACAGCTGTGCACTGAGGAGACTCTGCAGCAGTGCATCCTCACACAGCTGTGCACTGAGGAGACTCTGCAGCAGTGCATCCTCACACAGCTGTGCACTGAGGAGACTGCAGCAGTGCATGCTCAAACAGCTGTGTCTAAGGAGACTCTGCAGCAGTGCATCCTCACACAGCTGTGCACTGAGGAGATTCTGCAGCAGTACATCCTCACACAGCTGTGCACTGAGGAGACTCTGCAGCAGTGCATCCTCACACAGCTGTGTGCACTGGGGACATTCTGCAGCAGTGCATCCTCACACAGCTGTGCACTGAGGAGACTCTGCAGCAGTGCATGCTCACACAGCTGTGTCTAAGGAGACTCTGCAGCAGTGCATCCTCACACAGCTGTGCACTGAGGAGACTCTGCAGCAGTGCATCCTCACACAGCTGTGCACTGAGGAGACTCTGCAGCAGTGCATCCTCACACAGCTGTGCACTGAGGAGACTCTGCAACAGTGCATGCTCACACAGCTGTGTGCACTGGGGACATTCTGCAGCAGTGCATCCTCACACAGCTGTGCACTGAGGAGACTCTGCAGCAGTGCATGCTCACACAGCTGTGTCTAAGGAGACTCTGCAGCAGTGCATCCTCACACAGCTGTGTGCACTGAGGAGACTCTGCAGCTTGCATCCTCACACAGCTGTGTGCTGGGGTGGGAGAAGGCCTGAGGCTCTGGCCTCCTGATGCGGAATGGGCCGCAGTACCCGAATGTTCCCCGCCTTAGATTTTCCTGAAGCACATCCCTGAGTACCACCTGCCGGCTTCTCTGTGTCCTGCCTCAGCACCTCAGAACCCAAACGCACACCCCAGGCTCAGCACCCACAGGTTTCACCCTCCTGTCCAGTTTTTTCCAGGCTGACTTGGTACTCGCTTTGTAGACTGTGTTGGATTTGAACTCACAGAAACTTGCCTGCCTCTGCCTCTGTGCCTCTCTGCCTCCCTCTCTGCCTCTATCTCTGCCTCCTCTGCCTCTGCCTGAGTGCTGCGACTAAAGCACTACTATAGCCAATAAGTGCTAATCCCTTCAGAAACTCTGTCTTCCTTATCCCAACTTTACAGTGACTTCTTTGACCAGGCTGCAGAATTTTCAAATCTTTCTGTTCTTATCTTTCCCTCTCAATTCCCACTGTAAATCTAGTTAAAAGAAGCCAGCAGTAGCCGGGCGGTGGTGGCGCACGCCTTTAATCCCAGCACTCGGGAGGCAGAGGCAGGCGGATCTCTGTGAGCTCGAGGCCGGGCTGGACCGACAGCCTCCAAAACAATACAGAGAAACCCTGTCTAGTAAAACCAAAAAAGAAGAAGAAGAAGCCAGCAGTAACCATGCCATAGGCTGAATGCTATGCTGTCTGGAAATTTCCTCCATCAGATTACTTAGTCCATTACTTTTACACTCAGCCTCCCACAAAGTGTCAGGACCTGGACAGATGTCAGCAGTCTGCCAGCAACTAACACAGATAGCTTGTGCTCTCATTTCTATTGAGCTCTTGGGCATTCCTGTTGGCATTCCAGTCATCCACACTCCTCCTGGTATTTATGGCTCTTTGTTTTGTTTAGTTTTACTTATTTATAGCTTTTTAGTACTAGGAACTGAACCCAGACAAATGCCTGTCACTGAGCTATGCCCCCGGTTTTATCCTATATTATTTTGTTCATTTTTCTTTTTTTAAGATTTTGTTATTATGTGTAGTGTTCTACCTGCATGTTGTTTGCCTGCACACCAGAAGAGGGCACCAGACCTCATCACGGATGGTTGTGAGCCACCATGTGGTTGCTGGGAATTGAACTCAGAACCCCTGGAAGAGCAGCCAGTGCTCTTACCTGCTGAGCCAACTCTCCAGCCCCATTTTTATTTTTTTCTTATTGAGACAGAGTCTCATGTTGCCCCGGCTGGCCTTGAAATCACTGTGTATCTGCAGATGACATTAAATTACTTTTAAGATGAATTTTTTTTTTATTCATTCACTTATCTAGAGGCAGAGTCTCATGTGTCCCAAGCTGGCCTCGAACTCACTATGTGGCTGAGACTGGACTTGAACTTCTTATCCTCCTGTCTCTGCTTCCCGAGTGCTGAGATTATGCCACCACAGCAAGTTTACATGGTGCTGGGGATCAAACCCAGGTCTTTATACCTGCTAGACAAGCAGTGTACAGGTTGAGCGGCAAGTCCTTAGCCACTGTTTTTGGTTGGCTTGTTTTGTTTTTTAAGACAGAGTCTCAAAAGCTCAGATTGGTCTTGCCCTCACTATGTAGCAATGGCTCCTGCCTCAACCTCCTGAGTGCTGGAATTGTAGACATTAACCTCCATGCTCAGCTTCAGAACTGTCCTTTGGGCCAGCGACACTCTAGGGCTTTTGTAGCCTGCATCTCCAAAGGTTTCCAAACAAGTTCCAGTGAACCACATGGTCAGGGTCGGCCATGGCCAAGCCCCCACTCTCTGGTACCATTTTTTTCTTTCTTGTACTAATGAGCTTTGTGCAGCCATAGCCAGAGCACCTGACAATAATAACAAATGGAGACGGGTTTGTTTTGGTTCGCAGTTTCAAGGATTTCAGTTCCCAAGCCCTGGCTCCACTCCTCCTGTGCCTACGGCTTGGCAGGACGTTAGGGTGTGGATTCATGTGGTGGAGGCGGCTAACTGCCATATAGACAGGAATTAAAGGGCTTCCACGAGCATGCTTCTAGTGACCTGTTTCCAAAATAGTGCCTCTAGCTGGAAACCAAAGGTTTAACACATGAACTTTTGGGGGGAAATTTAATACTCAAACTGTAACAACGACTGTGAAATTAACTTGTATAGTTAATCTTGGCACAAGGACAAAACCACCTAATGTGTTTCTCAGAATCTGGCTCTGTTAGCAGGTAATGTGGGTCCTTACATTAAATCAAAATTGGCTCATAGTACACATTTAGTTTTATAGTATTCTTTTGTTAAATTGGATGCCATTATTTTAACAGTCCTACATCATTTTTCATGATTGTAAAGATTTTATTGATAGTATCATATGTATTGAACCCAAAACAGCTGGGTGGGAGTCGCTTTTGTTTTTTATTTTTGAGCCTATAACAACTACTTTGCTATTTAAACATTTGAGATCAATATTGGTATATATTTTCAATATTTAACAATTTCTTTTATGATATAGCATTGAGTAATATTTTATTAACATTATAATTTCTCAGCTTCTTAAAAAGCTGGAAACAGAAGAAGCAACCACAGAGAAACCCAAAGAAAGAGGTGACTCAGTTGGTACTGGAGACGAAAAGCAGGAATCCCGGCCAGTGGAAAGCCTGCCAGAGACACCTGCAGAGAGGTGAGGATGCTCTTGTTTCCATGACTACTTCCTGCCCCCAGTGTAGCACCATAGCGTCTGTGCGATGTGCACTCTCCACATTGCCCTTGGAGAACTCTGCCAGAATATGCTAGCATGTGTGCTTTTGTTGACCATGCCGGGAGTTTCGTATGCATCGAGTCAGCAGTGTCAAGTAGCTCTTGGAGTCAGGGATGGCTCCCCTTGCTTCCTTACCTGTCACTTCTCCCTTTTCCTCCGTAGACTGGCCTCGAACTCACAGAGATCCGCCTGCCTCTGCCTCCCAAGTGCTGAGATTAAAGGCAAGCACCACCAATGCCCAGCTCACTATTCATTTAACCTTTTGATATGCATACACTAGTCCACCTGGCATTATTCAACTTTAGTTCATTTGGCTGTGCTTGGAGCATCACAGACATGTGTCTGGGGACCTAGGAATGTCACTTGTTTAGTTGAACTGTAAAATGGGAATCACATTTACTTTGGGAGAATTAGGCCAACGTATCTACACACCTCAGCATTACGTCATTGTGTACGTCATTCAGATATAGTGGCAGATATTATTTGTCGTATTTGGTTAAATGCTTGCTGTGAACTCATTGCTGCTAAACTCAGCTCTGTAGCAGTGGGCTCAGTTCCCACACTCCCATTCAGAGTCTGGAAGGGAGACAGGTAATGAGCCACCTGCCTCAGTTAGTTATTGACCATTTGTATTGACTCACAGGCTACAGGATGGCAGTGATAAAGAGCAAAGGGACAAAAGATTTCGAGAGAAAGAACCTGAAACTCCAAGATGTCACCCAGATGGTTGCAGAAAGCACAGCATTCACTCTGAGTTTGCCAGGTTTTCCAGAAGGAATAAAGACGAACCAAAGTGGGGGAAAGGCTCCACCCAGGGTACAGGGAAAATGGGGAGCCAGGATGGGAGTGTCCCTGTGGACAAGGCGGAGGGAACGAGCAAGGAGCAGAGGGGTGTGACAGCCCGGGACTAAGAAAGGAGCGCCTGGGAAACAAGGCTCTGTAGTCCACGGCCCGTCTTCCCTGTTGTGTGCGCCAAGATTATACAGCGTGCCTCTGCGGTCTCAGAACCACTCTCCCCAAACATAGGGTAGACAAGAAAAGTCGGCCCCGTGTGTGCAGGTCCAGGGCTGTGCTCCGTCTGTGTCTGCTCACACACCCATGTGGGCTGACTTTGAAAGTCCCTTCTTCTAGAGTATTCTTGCTCACCTGGGTACACTGAACTTGGAACTAAATTCTGAATAAAACATACTATCATCTTTTTAAAGAATCAAGTTTTTATTTACCAGGAAAAAGTGTGTGGCATAAATCATTTACTTGAGGTTAATGTTGTAGAATGTAGCCTGAGGATCCTAAGGGAAACAGCATTTTGTGGAGCTTTCTGGGGTGCAACTGACTGACTGACTAATCAGTAGTCTCACAGCCCGTGAGGTACTTGGGCCTGAGTGTGAATACAGTAGTAAGGTTCCTTTGAGTCCAGTGAAGAGATGCTTTTTCAGAAGTGTCCAGTTTACTTCTATTTGGTCATGTTTCCCCGGAGACCCATTTAGGGTGTTACTACAACCTGGTCCATGTTTAGGCTGCTCGCCATTGGACAGCCCATGTCTGGGAGCCAAGAGCTGAAGGAAGAAGAATCAGATTAAGGGAGGGCTGCCATCCCTTTCACTTTATCCTGTATTAAATTACATGGGAATTTTTTATGTCTTAGACAGGATCTCATTGTACACTCCTGACTGGCCTTGAACTCAACTGAGTGCTGATTGTAAAAGCATGGGCCACTAGGCCCAGCCAAGCCCCCTTTTTAAATCTTTAGTAAAAACTACAACATTTTGTTCTCTCTACTTATGCTAGTATTTCTTCTCAAGATAACCAGTTTCTTTGGTCATAGTTTAACAACAACAAAAATACTAACATATGAAGTTACGATTTATTTACTTGTTTGTTTATATATATATTTGTTTATTTTGTTCTTTTGAGGCAGGGTCTCTCCATGTAGTTCTGGCTGTCCTGGAACTCACTGTGTAGACGAGGCTGGCCTTGAATCCCCAGAGATCTAACTACCTCTGCTTTCTTAGGGCTGATATTAAAGGCATGCGCCACCATGCTTAACTTTTTGTTTTTAAATGTATTTTTAATGCTGGATACTGAACTACAGTCATTGTACTGTTAAAAACAATACATTGCCATTGAGCTATATTTCTGCCCAAAAGTGAAGGTTTTCCACATAATTTCCTTCCTCGATATTTGTTCTTTTTGATAATTTAGCAAGGGAAAAATATTTTAAGGGCTTACCTTTTGGAATTTCTTGCAGGTTTTGACAGATGCCTAAATGTCACCAAAATGAAGAAGAGAGACTCTCCGTGTGATTATGTGACCAACCAGGCATTTGAACAACAAGACTGATTTGACCGATTTTCCCTGACACAGGTTCAAAGAATAATCCTTTTTTTTTTTTTTATCAAATGCTTTGTGTATTTTCAGGTACCAGAGACAGACAGACACTAGATTGTGACAAGCCACTACTCCCACCTGCTCTTTAAAAAAAGTAACAACCCAAAACTCCGGGTTTTTAAAGCCATATATATACCTGTGCGTCCTAACAAAGCTATTCTTATCCTTAAGGTAAAGCTGTGTTCTCCCTGAGACCACTTTGGTCCCTGAAACTCCCTTGGCTGTGTAAATGAAGTGATGGTGTCTTCAGGTTACAATGGCCTACTGTCCCTGGTAGTGAATCTTTGAAGACATCCCTGTTCCCCTCAAGTGCATTCTCACTGGGTGCCCCTTACACACTGAACACACTGTCCCTTATGTCACAGGACCACACTTTCAAATAAAAAGGATAGGAGGGCTGAGTAATCAGTGGGTGTTCTGATTCTTAGCATCCATGTAAAAGCTGTATGGGTGTGGTGGCCTGAGCTATATGATCATTGGCTGAGTGTGTGTGTGTGTGTGTGTGTGTGTGTGTGTGTGTGTGTGTGTGTGTGTTGGAAGGACCCTACAGAGTCAGCTGGCCAGTCAGATTAGCCAAATCAGCATGCTCAGGGTTCAATTGAAAGACCTCTCACCTCAGTAATTAGTGATACCCAACATCAAACTCTAGCCTGACCTACACATGCACGCACGCACGCGCACACCCACATGCACGCACACACACACAGGCAAAACCAAACAAGCCCAGAACAGTTAAAAGGTCAGGGTATCTGTGCTCTTTCTTCTAAAATTAGGGCTCCTTAACTGAAAAGCCACATTGTGGGAGGTGGCGTTCTAATGACTACCCGACATCCCTCAAGTTAGTATTCACGGGGTTGTAATAAGCTGTTGAGGAGTTGGGGATAGCTGGGTTGGTAAAGTTTATGCCATGCAAGCATGAGGACTCAAGGTGGGCATGGTGGTACACACTTGAGTCAGTACTGGGGAGGTGGGCTCTGGAAGAACTCTGGGGCTTGAGGTAGTTGGCAAGTACCAGGTCCTGGTGAGAGACCCTGGCTCAAAAAACAAGGTAGATGGTGCCTGAAAAATGGTCACCCAAGGTCAACCTCTGTCCCTCACATGCATATACACAAAAGCATGCCGTACATTTTTCTATAAAGTACTTCCTCTTACCTTTCTTCAGATTATTAGAGGAATAATCCTAAAAAGTTACAATGTTTCCACATTAGATTATCCATCAGTATCTTTCTGACAAAAATAAAGAGGACTATGTTGGAGGCAGAGGCAGGTGGATCCATGAGCTCGAGGCTAGCCTGATCTACAGATTGAGTGCCAGAACAGGTTCCAAAGCAACACAGAGAACCCCGTCTCAAACCCCCACCCCAAAAAAGAAGTACAGCATCTTTTATACTATTAGTAGGGGGAAATGGGCCACGCCAACAGAAAGCTAAATCAGTGTTGGCAAAGAACACAGGACATCTCAGACATAGCTGCCTAAGGCCACAGCCCATGTGGGTAAGTGTGGGCGAGGGGAAACTGGGTTCCCAGGAACTGAGACTCCTTTGAGGTCCTGGCCTCAGCCCCAGACCCAGCCCCAGCCCCAGCCTGAAACTTGCCAAATTTTCTAGTGGACAAGGACCCAGAACTAAGTTCCCTTTGTCCTTTCATCTCAGGTAATCCTTACTTTGGGGATCTCCACGCAGCAGCCGGCAGCTCTGGTTCTTTCTGGAAACTTGGTAGATTCCCCAGACCTGCCTCAGGACTCCTGCATCAGTGCTGTCAGTGTACAGTCCCCTCTACCCTCCAGAGCACTATAAATTCTGTCCAGGACTTGTACACACCCCTGTGTTCCCCAAAGGTGACAAACAGCCTCACTTAGAGTGACAAGTGGCAGCATGAACGACATCGCCCGATTGCTGCTTGACAAAGTTCCAGCGTTTCCACGTGGAGACCACACTTCTCCAGCACCTTTTTATTAATGACTCTCACTATGTCATTGTCCTTTGGGAAATTTTATGAGGGCGTGGAAGGAAGAAAACATACAAAAGGCAGCCTCTTTAAATAAAATAATTCTTTGGGGAAAAACAATCCCCACCACCGTGGAACCAGGAATCCCACAGTGCCCACGTAATTACACCAAGAACTAGAAAGTTAGAGATTTACTAGACACACCTGACCCCAAAGATGAAATGCCTACAATTCAGACCCAGAGCCTGAGGCCATTAAGAGCAAGAGTTCAGTTAGTAAGTATAGAGAAATCAGAATGGTACAGTACAATGGAAAGAGAGTAAGTTATCAAGACCTTCCCTTTGGGGGGTGTAGGAGGAGAACAGGGCCATGAATAAGACTAAGACACAGCCGGGCGTTGGTGGCGCACGCCTTTAATCCCAGCACTCGGGAGGCAGAGGCAGGCGGATCTCTGTGAGTTCGAGGCCAGCCTGGTCTACAGAGCGAGTTCCAGGACAGCCTCCAAAACAACACAGAGAAACCCTGTCTCGAAACCCCCCCCCCAAAAAAAAGACTAAGACACAAAGGGACGCAATTAGGGAGCATCAGTGCTTATCCCCTTGAGGAATGAAAATTGCTCTTAAGTTGTTGTAGTCAAGTGTCTGGTCCCTGGACGAAGTCCTTTGCCAAGGTCAGGCATGTGGGTGCTTGAGAAAAGCCCGTGCTTGCTAGAGGAACTTGTGGCCCTCATTAACATGACTTGTGCCCTCTGTCAAGGTCAATGCCAGATTCCTCAGCCCCCCCAATCTCAAAGCCACACTCACATTTAATCCTATGTGCAACTCTAGAGTATAAAAGGTGTACTGTTTTTCTAATAAATGCTGCTGGAAGCCATCTGGATTTGGGATTCACCCTCAGATTAAGCCCTCACCCCTCCAGCGCCACCTCGGCCACAGCCTCCACATGGCCTCTTTGGGGCTTCAGCCTTCACCAAAGCAGGTCTCAGGCACACAAGGGTTAGATTTCCAGTGCCTCAAAGTGAAAACAAAGTGAAATTTAAAAATAGAGAGTAACTATAGACCCAAAGACAAACAGGTTGGAAATGACTAAAATATTAACCAAAAGAGAGTGTTATAATATCAGGGGGCATTAATCCCAATGTCAAGAATAAAACCACTACTACAATTTGGGCAAATCTGAAGCAAGATTGATTTTTATTGGGGTGCATCCAAAAGCTGGCTAGTGACTACCTCTTACAGCTCAATATCTAATATTATCAGGAGATGATCTTGATGTAGAATTTCTCAGACTAGCATTTCTAATTGGCAGCACAAGAGATGATTCTGTACTACAACTAAGCAAAGATGGTTCAATATATGAAAATCAGTCACTACAATGTATCATATTTTTAGAATGAGCAAAGAGCCACTTGATGGTTTTAATTGACCTAGAAAGACAATTCTGTCAACTTCAGTTTTCATGATGAATAAATACATAGAAACAACAACAACATAACTAGGAATAGAATCAAACTATTTCAGTCCTGAGACGCATGCATGAAAAGTCCATCACACTCAATGGTGCAAGTCTGGAAGCCTCTATCGTAAGTGACAATGCAGAGTCTTGCTATTATAATTTCTGTGTAACACAGGAAATTCTACCTAATCTTGGTTTTCAACTTGACACTCCTGGGAAAAGAGGAACTTTCTGCATCAGTTTGTCTCCTGGGCATGTTTGTGGAGCATTTTATTAATGGTTAACTGATGTGGGGAGAGCCCTGTCCTCCACTGCGGGCTGTTCCATACTTGGGCATGTATGTGGGCCTGAGTTGTATAAAGAAGGTAGTAGAGCAATCCAGGGGAAACCAGCTAGGAGTTTCCCCATGGCCTCTGCTGACTCCAGGTTCCCGACTCCAGGTTCCTGCCTTAAGGCCTTGGCTTTCCTCAGTATCTTAAAGACACTTCCTTCCCCAACTTGTTCTTGGTTAGTGTTTTATTGAAACAACAAAGAAACAAACCAGGACATCAAGGAACATTAAATTCAAACTTAAAAAACCTCTGTGTTCAGGTTATACGATTTTATATGTCCGTGAAGATTCCAGACATGTACACACGAAACTCTCAGGAGCTAGTAAAATAAATTAGCAAAGTAGCAGAACATAGGATCACAAATAAGCTCAGTAGCATTTCTACATCCTAACAAGGAACAATACACAGTATTGTATTGGTAGGCTCTGCTCCCTTTCACCGCATAGGCCTCCCAAATGTTGCTTCTCCTTTTCTGATAGACCCTGCTCTGCCCTAACCCATAGGCTTCCTGGGTTCTCCAGACTCTCGCCCCTGAGTTGCCAAGTAACCCTTCTTCTTTGCTACTTTTAACTTCTCTAAGATCTCCCAACCCCAAGAGCTGATTCCAAACATGCAGTGAGCCTGGTAATGGTGGCACACGCCTTTAATCCTAGCACTCGGGAGGCAGAGGCAGGCAGATCTCTGTAAGTTCGAGGCCAGCCTGGTCTACAGAGCGAGTTCCAGGACAACCTCAAAAACAATACAGGAAAAACAACAACAAAAAAAGACAATACACCATCCTTCAGTAGAAGGAACAAGACAAAAGACAAAAGGAAAAGAAAGAAGGTGAAGGCTGGAGACCGGAGCCCCAGCCAAGGGTAGGACCGCTGGCGTCCCCCAGCCCTGCCCAGCTGGGGAACCTTAGGGGCGGGGTGGGGATGGGGGTGGGGGGGAGACCCGGAGGCATGCGAAGGCACTTCCGGTGCGAGCGCGCGATACTTCCCGGCTGGTCTTGGGTCCAGCCGCCATTCCCGAGGCCGTGCGGCCGGGCTGGCGTTTCCTGTGGGCGTTTCCTCTTCACTCCAGGACACCTCGCCGGAGGGTGAGGAGCTGGCGGGCGCCTCGGTACGAGCTGCAGAAGGCGGGTGGGCGGGCGCCTCGGTGAGGGCGAGCGGGCGCCTCGGTGCTCTCGGCGCGGCCTGGAGGAGGCCGGAGCGGACCGCGGGCTCCTCCCGCTCGCCGCCTCGGGGGCTGGCCGGGGTTGGAGGGGTCAATGTCGGTCTGGAACTCCCCAAGGGTCGGCGACCCTCAGCAGAAGCCACACCCCCACGTGGACCACGTACGGGGTTAGCCTGGTCCCGGGAGCCCAGCCCGGCGTTTCCGAGGAAGGGCCGACCGCGGGCTGCAAACTGGGGCCAGTCTAGCGTTGCCTCCCATTTAAACTCAAGGTCGCTCGGCGCCCTCCACGTAAACAGGTCGTGCTTGTCAGGGACTCTGGGAGCAGCGGAGTTGCTCTGCGGACCCCAGTGGAGCACAGGTGACGCGCAGCTCGCTCCGCAGCATCAGGAGCGGCCTCTCCCGTAAACCGTGGACGTCCTGAGTTAGGCTGGGCTTGCGGCTCGCCCGTTGAGCCCTTGCTTAGCAAGAGTGAGGCTTTGGGTTCCATCCCGGCACTAGGGAACAGAAAGCATCAGCCGTTACAAATTACCCCACTAATTAACGCAGATTGTTAATAGACTGGGAAAAATATGTAGAAGCGTGGGAGTTTTTTGTGGTGTCTGTTCCGTTTTTCTTTAGACACAAAACCAGATCCCCCTCCCCCCAAATTATAACCTTTAAAGAAGAAACAGCTCTTCATGAAGAACAGTGTTACATAGTATGTGTGCAGACTAATAGAACCAGTGTCCTGGTTTGCTTTCCGTTGCTGTGATCAAAAATAATTTGGGCGCGGGAAGAGTTCGTCTTACAGGTGATAGTCTGTTGTGGAGGGATTTGAGGCAGGGACTCAAGCAGAAAACACGGAGTGAAGCTGCTTACTGGCTTGCTCTCGCAGTTCAGCTGCCTTTCTGATCCAGCAAAGGCCTACATGTCTAGGGATGGTAATTCTGTATCCATTGGAAATCAAGAGAATGCCCCACATTGTCTTGCCTGTAAGCCAATCAGATAGAGACAATTCTTCATCTGAGGCTCCCCTTCCCCAGGGTGACGAGTTGACAGCCAGTCAGCTTACACGTGTTCTGTGTTTAATTTTTAATATCAAGATGAATTATTAAAGATTTATTTATTTTATGATTATGAATGTTTTGTTGACTTTATGCCAGAAGAGGGCATCAGATCTCATTATGGATGGTTGTGAGCCACCATGTGCTTGCTGGGAATTGAACCCAGGACCTCTGGAAGAGCAGCCAGTGTTCTGAACCTCTGAGCCAACTCCTCAGCCCCCAAAATGTACTTTTAAAAGATGTTCAGTAAGGCTGGGCAGGGTGGCACACACCTTTAATCCCCAGTACTTGACAAGCAGATTCAGATGGATCTCTTGAGTTCAAGGCCAGCCTGGTCTACATAGTGAGTTCCAGGAAAGCCAGAGCTATGCAGAGAGACTTTGTCTTTAAAAACAAAACAACAACAACAACAAACTATCAAATAGGAAGAAAATATGTGGGGGTAGATGTGTAACTGACACCTTATAGTGTACCATTGTGTAGAAGACTACTCTGTGGTCAGCTGGCAAACAGCACCAGTGGTCAGATCTCATACTTTAGTGAGGTAGTGAGGGTTTTTTTGTTTGTTTGTTTGTTTTTTGTTTTTTCGAGACAGGGTTTCTCTGCATTGTTTTGGAGGCTCTCTTGGAACTCCCTCTGTAGACCAGAATGGCCTCGAACTCACAGAGATCCGCCTGCCTCTGCTTCCCGAGTGCTGTTAGTGAGTTAATTTTACAGTTAGTGTTGGCAGTGCTGGCATCTACGTTCAAGTCTGTGGACATTGTTAGCAAAGACTCAAATCAGGCCTTTAAGAGTGACTTCCTCTCAAGAAAGGGTATGGAGTTGAGTTGTTGGGGAGCATCTGTGAGGAGTTGGGGGAAGGCAAATTATGATCAGAATATATTGTATGAAAACAGTTTTTTATTTTTCATTTAAAAAGCCCTTACGAATGCTAACAAAATGAAAAGAGATACTTTCTGAGGGTTTTTCTCTGCTGTAAAATGAAGAGGCTGAGCCCAAGTCCTCCAGGCCATTTTGGTCCTGTGTTGATTGCTCATGTCTCATTGTGGTACTACTTGACAAAATACCTTGTTCCAGTTCATGATGAATCATTTTATAAAGCTGTTTTCTGGGACTGGGGAGCTGGTTCAATGGTTAAGAACACTTGTTCTTGCAGAGAACTCAGGTTTGATTCTCACCACCTACAGAGTAGCTCACAACTGTCTGTAACCCTGACCTCCATGGTACCAGGCACGAGTCAGTGCACAGACATAAATGTGAGCAAAATACTCAGATACATACATTTTTCAAAAAGTAAAACTTTTCTGTATTACCCGTAAATTTTCCTTAGTGACATTACACATCTGTGTTCATGGTGATTATTTTTTAACACTTCTTGCCAGCACGATGTGTTTCCATATTTGCTAGGATTCCTCTCCTCTTTATTTCCATTGCTAATGCTAGGCAAATGCTGTTCCATTAAGCCACATCCCCGGCCCCCATTAGAGACTCTTAAAAGTATTCTGGCCCACTTCCGAGGCCAAGGCGGTGGTGCAGCCTTTAATTCCAACACTCCAGGGGGCAAAGGCGGACAGATCTCTGTGAGTTCCAGGCCAGCCTGGTCTACAGAGTGAGTTCTAGGACAGCCAGGGCTACACAGAGAAACCTTGTCTTGGGGGAAAACGCTTATCTAGAGCTGGAGACAGGAGGAGCACCCTAGATTTCTGCAGTTGATACATGGATTCTGAAACTTCATTGTGCTGGCTTCTCTGTTTGATCATGGTGTCTGAGGATATCTTATCCTTTGTTCTGATTGCCTGCCTGATGTTGACTGAATAGGACATTATAATGTTGGTCTTCTGTTTCCTCGGCTGTGTATTGGAGTCTGTGTATCCCAGGCTTGAAACACAGTCTGTTGCCGAGGGTGACCTTGAACTTCTCATCCTTTTTCAAGCTCTTGATATTTGAAATGGGCACACAGGTCTTCCCTAGTTTTAAAGTCTGTGAGTTTTAAGATTGGGACGTTCCCAGTCTTCATGGGATGGTGTTGTGACTGCTCAAGTCCTTCCTGAGCACAGGGGTGAACAAGTGGATGGCTTGTCCTGGCTCTAGAGAGCTGTGGCCTGGCATGCAGTCAGGCTGAGGTGACAGGTGGTGACGGGTTTGTGGGAAATGTGCATCTGACTGATTGAAGGGAAAGCGAGAGGGAGTGGGGATGTGCCTTGCTGTAAGGTGACCTGTCAGAGGACCAATGGACTTGCCTATTGGGTAAGGTAACAAGATGTAAAGGAGAAGAAAGTGCCTTGGGGAAAGATGGGGAGTTTGAAGAGTCAGGGAATTACATGTGAATAGCACCTGAGAAAGGCAGAAATTAGACCAAAGAATGACATGTGCCATGTTTAGATTTATACTGAAGGTGTCTAGTCCTGCAAGGAGTTGTGAGCAGGCAGTTTACACTAATTGGGCTTTTGAGTTTGGGAGATGACTTAGAGGTGCATGCAGGTGGGTTGAGAAGAAGAGGGCGGGGCTGCAGAATGAAAGTGGTGTTGGGGAGGGTGGTAGTTGTGCTAGAACTCACCAGGAGTGAATTGGCAGTGGTTGATGTGCCTGGCCAAATAGTGTTTTCCTTCTCACAGAGCCCTTTTGCTTTCTGTCTCGTCCTCTTGATTATAGTATTCACGATGGATGTCAGTGATGGCTGGGATGAACAGAATATCTGTGTCTTTGTGGGGTTTTTGTTTGTTTACCAAGACAAGATTTCTCTGAATTACAGTCCTGGCTGTCCTGTAACTCTCTGTAGACCAGGCCAGCCTCAAACTCATTGCACTACAATCTGAGTGCTTGTCAAAAATGTGGGTTAATATTACCTAAAATTGGGGGCTGGAGAGATGACTCAGTGATTAAGAGAACTGGCTGCTCTTTCAGAGGACCTGGGTTCAGTTCCCAGCATCCATATTGCAGCTCACAACTGTCTGTAATTCCAGTTCCAGAGGACCTGACACCCATGGCAAAGCATCAATGCCTATAAGATAAAAATTAATAAATTAAAAAAGATATTTCCTGAAATTACATAAGCCATGAGTTAACGGGGGAGTGACAATATTGGATGACTGGAATGGAGAGGATTATGTAAGTACAGTAATATCTATGAAATCGTAAAAACAAGTTTTTAAACTTTTAAATAAAATAAAAATGAAAAGCAGCAAACCGAAGGATATGTGTCTAAAAAGAGGAATGAAACAATTGAAATTAGAAAAAAAATACACTACATGATTAAAATAAAATAGGGTAAGAAAGCATAACTTAAGCCAAATGTGGTGATGTATGTTTGTAATCCTAGCAGGTGGGAAGTCTAGGCAGGTGGATCAAGAACTTGAGGCCAGTTGGGTGGTGGCTGCACATACTTTTAATCCCAGCAGAGACAGAGACAGGTGGATGTCTGTGAGTTCAAGGCCAGCCTGGTCTACAAAGCAAGTCCAGGATAGCCAGCTCTACACAGAGAAACCCTTGTCTCGAAAAACATAGTAAAGCTGGTGTGTTGGGTTGCTCCTGTAATCCCCAGTACTCATGAGGTTGAGGCAGGAGGATTGTATTGAGTTTTCAGGTGGTTAGCCAGTGCTACCTAGCAACACCCTGCTTTTTTTCTTTTAAAGGAAGTAAACAAAGTTAAAGAAGAAAGGAAAACGGTAAGCATCCGTAGTGAGATACTAGTTACCACCTATGTATAGCAAGGACTTTTAATTTTATTCAGTTTTGAGGAGTTGGGGAATTCTTTCTCATCTGTACTCTTGCATATTTTTAAATGTAATCAAGTACTTTGAACCATGTAATCTACTAGAAACATTCTATATACAAAGACTGGAAGGGAATTCTATGCTTGCTCTCTAATAAAAATGTCCTAGATGGGCTCTTAAAGTGGTTAGACACAAATAAGTGTAGTATGAGCCATGTGTGTCACGAGCTGTGTCCTTGAACATTCTCCTCAGTAACACTAGCTGCAGTGAAAACACTGGCTTACAGTTCCAGCCTCCATAATGTTCCCTGTCTGGCCGTGCTGGAGTGCTCTGGAGAGCACTGTAGGGTCTTAACTCAAAGAAAGTCCAGCAAGGATCAGGTTAAAACAGCCATTCCATGTCTACTTTCTAATTTCCTGGAAAGGATCTAAAGTTTCTTCCTGGATTTAAGATGTGCATCATCACCTTCGTGTGTTGGCAGCTTGTAGATTCAGGGTTAGGATCTAAGTGTAAAGCTACAGAAAGTTCATTCTTGAGAAACAGAGTCCTAACCCTGGACTAGAGGAAGTCAAGTCGGTTGGTTTCTCTGAAAAGGCAGTTTCTTTACCTATAGATGAAAATAATACTTGAGTGATGCTGTTAGGAGGATCATGTGAGACGATCTGTAAAAATAAAACCCAGAGAGTTAGGACTCAGTCTCCCTCATGGCGGGCTGCGGAACTTAAAGCAGCCTGCCTTCTGGACTTGAAGCTGTGCAGTGAGTGTTTACTCAGGACAGTGTCCCTGCAATAATCAGTCTCTCTCTCTCTCCCTCTCCCTCTCCCTCTCCCTCTCCCTCTCCCTCTCCCTCTCCCTCTCCCTCTCCCTCTCCCTCTCCCTCTCCCTCTCCCTCTCCCTCTCCCTCTCCCTCTCCCTCTCCCTCTCCCTCTCCCTCTCCCTCTCCCTCTCCCTCTCCCTCTCCCTCTCCCTCTCCCTCTCCCTCTCCCTCGTTACAGAGCAGCCATTTGCATTAGCGGAAGATGGAAGTGTTTCCGGAACTGCACAAGCCATCGTTAAGCTTGGAGTGTGACCACTGTGGCTTCAGAGGCACCGACTACGAGAATGTGCAGCTGCACATGGGCTCCATCCACCCCGAGTTCTGTGATGACATGGACGCCGGAGGGCTCGGCAAGCTGATATTTTACCAGAAGAGTGCAAAGCTCTTCCACTGCCATGCGTGCTTCTTCACCAGCAAGATGTACTCCAACGTGTACTACCACATCACAGCCAAACACTCGGCCGCAGAGAAGTGCAGTGACAAGCCAAAGGACCAGAGCAAAGAGGCCCAGTCTGTGAAAAGCCCTTCCCTTCCTGAACACCAGAGCACAGCCTTTGACCCAGCAGAAGCGAGGCCCACTCCAGCCCTCCCCGTAGAAACACAGAAAACTGATCCGAGTTTGTCTCCAGAGCCACAGAAGTCTGTTCCTCCTGCCCTGGAGCCTCACGATTCTGGCCCCGTTTCTCCTGAGCCACAGGCACCTTGTCTTCCTGCTGAGGCCTCCAAAACTGCTCCTGCTTCCTCTCCTGAACACCTAGACACAGCCAGCTCGGTTTTAGAGCTGCAGAAGCCTACCCCTGCTTCCCCTGAGTCTGTCAAGTCTGCTCTTGTTAGTTCCAAACCCCAGAAGCTTTCTCCCTTTGCAGATACAGGGGCTCCCCCTTCTGCCTTGTCTCCAGAGTCACCAGTTCTGGCCACATCTCCTGAACCTTGGGGGCCATCCCTAACTGCATCTCCTGAGTCTCGGAAGCCATCCCCATCAGAGTCTCCTGAGCCAAGGAAGCCATTCCCTGCCATCACTTCAGAGCCACGGAGACCTGCCCCAGCAGTGTCACCAGGTTCCTGGAAGCCAGGACCACCTGGTTCTCCTCGGCCTTGGAAATCCAGTCCTTCAGCGACATCAGGACCTTGGAAGTCATCTAAACCTGCTCCATCTGTGTCCACTGGACCTTGGAAGCCAATACCATCTGTATTGCCTGGGTCTTGGAAGCCAGCTCCACCTGTGTCCACTGCATCCTGGAAGTCTTCAGTCTCATCTGGTTCCTGGAAAACACCCCCCACATCCCCAGAGTCATGGAAAGCTGGTCCCCCTGAGCTCCGAAAGACGCCTCTTGCTTTGCCATCTGAACACTGGAAGGCGGCTCCCCCTGTGCCTCCTGAGCTTCGCAGACCAGGCCCGCCTCTCTCTCCCGAGATCCGAAGTCCAGCAGGGTCTCCGGAGCTCAGGAAGCCTTCAGGGTCCCCAGACTTTCGGAAGCTTTCTCCTGACCAGCGGAAAAGCTCTCCTGCTTCATTTGACTTCTCTGAGTCCCAGAAAAGTTCGCGTGGGTCTCCCGAGACCTCCTTCATTCCAGAGTCTCAGAAGCCCAGTGTCTTCCCCGAGGCACGAAAACATGCTTCTCCTGGCTCATCTGAGCCCCCAAAGGTGACCTCAGACATTTGGAAGCCTGTCCTCTCTATTGATGCTGAGCCTAGGAAGTCCACACTGTTTCCTGAGCCCCCCAAAACAGTCCTTCCTGCTTCTCCTGAGCCACGGAAACGTGCACTTTTCCCAGAGTCTCGGAAGCATGTGCTTTTCCCTGAGCTCAAACCTGCTGTGTTCTCCGATGATCAGAAGACCACTGAGCTTAGTGACGAGCTACAGCTGGAGGCTGTGGATGATGCGAAATGTGATAGTCTGGTCCAGGAGGGCCTTCTGGCTACACCCAAGAAACTGTTAGAGGATGCTTTATTTCCTTCTTCCAAGAAGCTCAAGAAAGACAGCCAAGAGAACTCAGATGCTGAGCTCAGTAGCAGTGAGTACGTCAGAACAGACTTAGACACCATAGACATCAAGGGCCAGGAGTCCAGCAGTGACCAAGAACAGGTAGATGTAGAATCTATTGATTTTGGCAAAGAAAACAAAATGGAGATGAGTAGTCCAGAGCAGTCCAAAAGTGTGCTTCAGTTCACCGAGGAGAAGGAGGCGTTCATTTCTGAGGAGGAGATTGCAAAATACATGAAGCGTGGAAAAGGGAAATATTATTGCAAAATTTGTTGCTGTCGTGCCATGAAAAAAGGTGCTGTTTTGCATCACTTAGTTAATAAGCACAATGTCCATAGCCCATACAAGTGCACAATTTGTGGGAAAGCATTTCTTTTGGAGTCTCTTCTTAAAAATCATGTAGCAGCCCACGGGCAAAGTTTACTTAAATGTCCACGGTGTAATTTTGAGTCAAATTTCCCAAGAGGCTTTAAGAAACACTTAACTCATTGTCAAAGCCGGCATAATGAAGAGGCAAATAAGAAGCTGATGGAAGCTCTTGAGTCGCCATTGGAGGAGCCACAGATGTGACTTTCAAACAGCAGTACCTGCTCTACTGTATTGTTTGCCAAACTCCAGCTTGCTGAATAGCCTAGTAGACGCTGTTAGTGTGTCCTGTTATAGAGAACACGCACTTGGTTATTTTTTTCATATGAGCTCTTGTTTATGTGGATGGCTATTTTATAAGTCAATACATTTCTGTTATGTATTCCAGATGGATATAACTCATTATCCTTAAACTCACTTTAGTCATAATACAAAGTGTGGGAGGAGATAGGCAGTTCATTTCGTAAACAAGTTTAAACCTAATTGAAACCTTTCTCCTCTCTCTCTCTCTCTCTCTCTCTCTCTCTCTCTCTCTCTCTCTCTCTCTCTCTCTCTCTCTCTGTGTGTGTGTGTGTGTGTGTGTGTGTAATTGATTTCAGATCATGAAAATTATTAGGTAGAGGGCTCAGTGGTAGAGCACTTGCCTAGCATGTTTTGAATACTAACTGTTCCATGGTTCAATCCCCAATATCTTTTTAAAAAAATGAGCATGAAAAGTACATCCAAGAAAAATTTTGTTACCCTTACAAGAACTTTTGAATCATGTTTCATAGCCTCTTCCTTCATGTAAAATCAGTGTAAGAATCTTTAATACTTTCCTGGGTGTTGTGGAGCTGGAGTCTTAGGGGTCACTGGTTTTCTGCTGAAAGGACATTGAGTAGTACCTAAGGGGATTTGGTATTTTCTGCGACCACATAACTAAGGTCATGCTTAGCTGCAGTTATTTCCAGTTGTGTCTTCCTTGTGTCTTGGTCCTCACTCACTTCTCTGCCAGCTCATGTTAGCAGATGATCCATAATTGCCAAACGAGTTAGAGTTTGTGCCTCCTACTCCTCGGCCTTGCACGCTCCCTGCTGGGGCTCAAGACCTGGGTAATGAGTAGGAGCTGAAAGTCTTCCCGACTCACAGTTCAATGAATGAATAGATAGTGAGGAAGTATACACTAGCCTCAGTTACAGGAGAGGCTGAGGCAGGGGGATCACTTGAGCCCTGCCTGGGAGCATAGTGAAACCCTGTCTCAAAAGGCATTCCTGTAGAAACATTTTGATTTTGTTTCGCATAGTTTTTTCCTTGTAAATACCTTGTTTCTCTTCATGGATGAGTATTCTAACATATTTTGTTAAATGTTTATCAGATTAAAAAGGCTTTCATGTTAACATCTTCATGTGCTTTCTTTTAATAATTGCATTATAGTCTGACTTCTGTCACTATCAGATACCTGAGGAAGACAGTTTGGAAAAGGCTTGTTTTGGCTTATGGGTTGGGAGGTGTCGATGGCTTGTAGGCCCGTGATGTGGAGGAAGGGCAAGGCAGAGAAACATTGCTCACCTCACGGCATCCAGGAGAAAGAAGAGATGTGGAGAAGGACCCGGGTCAAGGTACATCACTCAAAGGTACGTCCCCAGTGCCGAACCTTCCTCCAAGTGTGCCGCCACCTCCCAAGAGTAGACCCAGCGTTTGATCTGCTAGTGGTTGAAACCACTGGCCAGAGCAGAGCCTTCATGACCCACTCCTGAAAATGCCCTCCGAGTACCCCAGGTGCGCTTCACTGATGCCGTGAGTATCTCCATCTTCTCAGGCCAGCCAGATGAACCACCGCAATTTCCGTCTTACGATACTAGCTTTCCTGTGTTGAGCAGCACACTGTAAGTCAGGAGCCACTATGAGTGCTGTTGGAAATCTCTCACGCTCATCAGTGTACTAAAGGCTGTTTGACTTCAGGGCTTGCCAGTCTTAGCTGCTTCATCTTAACTGGTGTGTGTGTGGTGGGGGGGTTGTCTACCACAAGACTTAGGAGGATGGGTTCCAAGCCTTTCACTCTGTTTTGTTTTAAGCCAGGGTTTCTCAGCATATGGGTCACAACCCCTAAAGGGGTCGTATGTTGTGTTGTTTTTGCTCTTTTGGCTTTTTGAGTGGCCTGTCACCAGCTCCCAAATAAATCACATGAAGGCTTATTCTTAATTATGTGTGTCCAACCTTAACTTGGCTTGTTTCTAGCAACTTTTCTTAAGTTATCCCGCCTACCTTTTCACTCACTTTTATCTTTCTTATGTATTTCTTCTTACCCAATGGCTGGCTGGCTGGCTGGCTGGCTGGCTGCGTGGCTGGCCCCCTGACATCCCCCTCTCTGTGTTCTCTTGCTTTTCTCCTTGTTTGTCCTATTTATTTTGTCTGCCTTCCAATCCTGCTTATCCTTGCTACTGCCTGGCTCTTGGCTGTTCAGCTCTTTATTAGACCATCAGGTGTTTTAGACAGGCAAAGAATCACAGCTTCACAGAATTAAACAAATGCAGCATAAAATGAACAAAAGTCACACACTTTAAAATATTTATTTGCAGTTCTTAACAGCAAAATTACAGTTTAGGAAGTAGCAATGAATTTTATGGTTGGGAGTCATCACAATATGCGGAACTATAGTAAAGGGATGCTACATTAGGAAGGTGAGAACCACCTTAAATTTATAATTACTTATTTTTATTTCATCTGCATTGGTGTTTTGTCTGCATGTATGTCTGTATGAGAGCATTGGATCCCCTGGAAATGGAGTTATAGACAGTTGTGAGCTGCCATGTGGGTGCTGGGAATTGAACCGGGGTTCTCTGGAAGACCAGCCAGTGCTCTTAACCACTAAGCCATCTCTCCAGCCCAAGATCCACCTTAAATTTAAACCATTGTTTTTTGCCTCACACACTCTGTTGTTGTTTTTTTTTTTTTTTTTTTTTTGGTGGTGGTGGTGGTTTTTGTTTTTTTGAGACAGAGTTTCTCTGTAGCTTTGGAGGCTGTCCTGGAACTAGCTCTGTGGTCTAGAACTCACAGAGATCCACCAGCCTCTGTCTCCCGAGTGCTGGGATTAAAGGCGTGCGCCACCACTGCCCGGCCACACACACTGGTTTTAAGAACAACTTACTGTGAATTAATGAAATGACTTTGCATCCTGTACAACAGCCTCTTATTTTTTAAAGATTTATTTACTTTTTTTTTGTTAAATGTGTCCTGATGTTTTGCCTGTATATACTCTGTGTAAGGGTGTCAGGTTCGCAGGAACCGGAGTTACAGAAGATTATGAGCTGCCAAGTGGGTTCTGGGAATTGAACCTGGTCCTTTGGAAGTGCAGCCAGTGCTCTTAACCACTGAGCCGTCTCTCCAGTCCCACAATAGCCTCTTAATAATATGACCAGCTTAATGTATTTTTATTTTGTTCCTCTGTAAATCTGTTTCTAATGAGTTTTCAACTCAGTGTTCCCATGTACTACCACAAGAGTAAACAGTATCATCTTTTTTTTTTTTTTTTTTTTGATTTTTACGTGACAGGGTTTCTCTGTATTGTTTTGGAGGCTGTTGGACCAGCCTCGAACTCATAGAGATCCGCCTGCCTCTGCCTCCCGAGTGCTGGGATTAGAGGCGTGTGCCACCACTGCCCGGCAAACAGTATCATCTTATATCACAACATTCACATCTACGGTGTGGGTTCTTTGACTATCTTGGCTACCCGAAAAAGCATCTCAACATCTCTGGAGTGTCTTCCTACTGCTTTTCCTGGTCTACCACTGCTCAGCCACCCCACAGACTGTTGGTAATTGCATTCCTGGTTTACCGCTGGTTCACCAGTGCATATGTTGATTTGCTAAAGGGCCCTCGAGTTAATCCCAGTTTGCCTAGAACAAAGTAAATTCCAATTCTAATTCACACTTGGGGTCTCCTTGCTGCTGTTGGCAAACGGCTCGAACAGTTGTCCCATCCTGATCTTCTAGTCTGCTTGTATGCTGAGCGGCCTCTGGTTCTGCCCAAAGCACCAGAGACATCCAGGTTCTACTTACATGGCTTTTTTCAGAAGCATCTATTCCTATCTCAGGGGTCAAGTAGGTTGGTGCCTGGTCAACAAATGTAAGTGGCCTACATACCCCAAATGTAAGACAAACACATGACTAATACTGTAAGATGTAGCTCTATGCTACTTAAAAGACACAAGAACAAATTTAAGAGAAGAAAAATTGATTGTTTTGGAGACCAGGTCTCATGTAGCCCAACTTGACCTTGAACTCACCGTGTAGCTGAGGATGGCTTTAAACTTCTGATCCTTCTGTCTCTACCTCATGTATTTTGAGATTACAGACATGTAGTACCATGCCCAGTTTTATGTGGTGCTGGGAATCGAACCCAGGGCTTTCTGTATGTTAGGCAAGCACTCTACAACCAAGCTACACCTTTTACTCTGGCTTAGGGAAAGAAGTACAAGAGCAATGTGGTTTATTAATGAACAAGGGATGAATTTAATGACAAATATAATAGTTCTAACTATGTACCTTCGAAATATGTAAGGCAAAAGCTGATGAATCTAAAAAAACTTGGAAAATTAAATTACTTCTTGAAACTTACTAATGTCAGTGCTATATACAAGATTTGAACTTCCCTCTAGGGAACTATGTATCTTATTTTTGTAAAATGCAGGAGCTGCAGGATAGGCACATTTCAAGTACTCATGGGCATGGCTAAAATAATCTGGGCCCTAGGATGAATTGATGCCTCCAAGGATTGAAATGATGTTTATGCTGGGCATTGGTGGCACACGCCTTTAATCCCAGCACTCGGGAGGCAGAGGAAGGCGGATCTCTGTGAGTTCCAGGCCAGTCTGGTCTATAGAGCAAGTTCCAGGACAGCCTCAAAAACAATACAAAGAAACCCTGTCTTGAACCCCCCCCCAAAAAAAGAAAGAATAAAGAAATGAAGTTTATAACTCTTGTGGAATCGTTAGAAATCACTAATGGAATGACAGGTTCCAGATGTTTAGAGATTAAATGACACCATTCTGAATGACAAAAGTGGAAGTCATTTTTCATCAAGTGATGGTAAATATATGACAAAAATTCTGAGATGCAGCTACAGTGTGGGTAGAAAAAATGATAGTAGTGGGAGGAAATAGTTGCTGTTACACATTCCTGATCAACAGCTGTGCAGTGAACAGTGAGTGGCTGACAGTCAAGGCGACTTGGAGACTGACTGGACCAGAAGGCTGTGGGGCCAGTCCCTTTTTTTTTTTTTTTTGATGGTTAATGATCTGTGTCTATTTCAGAAGTTCTCTTTTTTTTTCAGTGTCTTTATATATATCTATATTATTTTTAAATTTAAATTAGAAACAAGGTTGCTTCACAAGTCAGTTCCAGGTCCCTCTCCATTTCCCTCCCCTCCTCTTGTGCCCTCCTCCCAAGCCCCCCAATATCCCCTCATTTCCCCAGGGAAAATGAGGCCCTCCATGGGGGTATCCATAGTCTGTCATTTCATTCAGGGCAGGGCCTAGACCCTTCCCCAAGAGTTCAGGGTGAGAGTGCATCTCTCATTGTTGGATGGGAGTCCAAAGTCCATTTGTATACCTGGGATAAATACTGATCTACTGCCCAAGGCTCAATAGATTACCTAGGCCTCCTCACTGACACCCACATTCAGGGGTCTTGATCAGTCCCATGCTAGATTCCCAGGCATCAGCCTGGGATTCAAAGGTTAACCTTTGTCAGGTCAGCTGTTTCTGGGGGTTAAACCAGCCCAGTCTTAACCCCTTTGCTCATCAGTGCTCCCTCTCTGTTACTGGATTTCTTGAGTTCAGCTCAGTGCTTAGCCATGGGTGTCTGCCTCTGATTCCATCAGCCACTGAATGAAAGTTCTGTTTCCCAGATTCTCTGGCCATGGGATTGTAGGCTGGCACTCCCCAGATCTATGTCTAAAATCCATATATGATAGAGTACATGCCATGTTTCTCTTTTTGTGACTGGGTTACCTTGCTCAGGATGGTTTCTTCTAGTACCATCCATTTGCCTGCAAATTTCAGGATTCCATTGTTTTTTTCTGCTGAATAGTACTCCATTGTGTAAATGTACCACATTTTCTCTATCCATTTTTCAGTTGAGGAGCATCTAGGTTGCTTCCAGGTTCTGGCTATTACAAATAATGTTGCTATGAACATAGTGGAACAGACATCTTTGTTGTATGAATGGGCATCTTTTGGATATATGCCTCAGAGTGGAGTTACTGGGTCTTGTGGTAGGTTTATTCCCATATTTCTGAGGAATCTCCGTACTGATTTCCAAAGTGGCTGAACCAGTTGGCACTCCCACCAGCAATGGAGGAGTGTTCCCCTTTCACCACATCCTCTCCAGCATAAATTGTCCTTGGTGTTTTTTATTTTAGCCATTCTGAGAGGAATGAGATGGTATCTCAGAGTTGTTTTGATTTGCACTTCCGGGATGGCTAAGGATGTTGAGCACTTTCTCAAGTGCCTCTTAGCCATTTTAGACTCCTCTATTGAGAATTCTCTATTTAGTTCTGCAGCCTACTTTTTAATTGGATCGTTTGGTGTTTTGGAGACTTGCTTCTTGAGTTCTTTGTAAATTTTGGAGATCAGCCCTCTGTCAGATGTGGGGTTAGTAAATATTTTTTCCCATTCTGTGGGCTGCCTTTTTGTCTTGCTGACTGTGTCCTTTGCCTTACAGAAGCTTCTCAGTTTCAGGAGGTCCCATTTATTAATTGTTGATCTCACTGTCTGTGCTACTGGTGTTATGTTCAGGAAGCTGTCTCCTGTACCAATTCGTTCAAGGGTACCACCCATTTTCTCTTCTAAGAGGTTCAGTGTGGCTGGATTTATGTTGAGGTCTTTGATCCATTTGGACTTAAGTTTTGTGCATGGTGACAGACATGGATCAATCCACATTCTTCTACATGCTAGCATCCAGTTATGCCAGCACCATTTGTTGAAGATGCTTTCTTTTTTCCATTATATATTTTTAGCTTCTTTGTCAAAGATCAGATGTTCATACATGTGTGGGTTAATATCAGGGTTTTCAATTCAATTCCATTGGTCTGCCTGTCTATTTTTGTGCCAATACCAAGCTATTTTCAGGACTATAGCTCTATAATAGAGCTTAAGGTCAGGGATGGTGATGCCTCTGGACGTTGCCTTGTTGAACAGGGTTGTTTTGGCTATCCTGGGTCTTTTGTTTTTCCATACAAATTTGATTATTCTTTCAAGGTCTGTGAAGAATTGTGCTGGTATTTTAATGGGGATTGCATTAAATCTGTAGATTGCTTTTGGCAGGATTGCCATTTTTACTACATTGATCCTACCTATCCAAGAGCATGGGAGATCTTTCCATTTTCTGAGGGCTTCTTTAATTTCTTTCTTTAAAGACTCAAAGTTCTTGCAATACAGGTTTGGTTAGCGTTACCCCAAGGTATTTTATGTTGTTTGTGGCAATTATAAAGGGTGATGTTTCTCTGATTTCTTTCTCAGGCCTTTTATCATCTGTATATAGTAGGGCTACTGATTTTCTTGAGTTGATCGTGTAGCCTGCCACTTTGCTGAAGGTGTTAATTAGCTGTAAGAGTTCCCTGGTAGAGTTCTTTGGGTCATTTATGTAAACTATCATATCATCTGCAAATAGTGAAAGTTTGACCTCTTCCCTTCCAATTTGTATCCCCTTGATTTCCTTTTGTTGTCATATGGCTCTGGCTAGAACTTAAAGTACAATATTGAAAATGTATGGAGAGAGTGGACAGCCTTGTCTTGATCCTGATTTTAGAGGAATCACGTTGAGTTTCTGTCCATTT
The DNA here is from genome assembly GCF_017639785.1 of Mesocricetus auratus. Classification (NCBI taxonomy): domain Eukaryota; kingdom Metazoa; phylum Chordata; class Mammalia; order Rodentia; family Cricetidae; genus Mesocricetus; species Mesocricetus auratus. Next base: position 5,601,590 of record NW_024429212.1, on the reverse strand, counting down.
AGTTTGATGTTGGCTGTTGGTTTGCTGTATATCGCTTTTATTATGTTTAGGTATGTACCTGTTATCCCAGATCTCTCCAAGACCTTTATCATAAAGGGGTGTTGGATTTTGTCACAGGCTTTTTCTGCATCTAGTGAGATGATCATGTGATTTTTGTTTTTCAGCTCGTTTATATGGTGGATTACATTGATGGATTTTCGTATGGTGAACCATCCTTGCATCCCTGGGATGAAACCTACTTGATCGTGGTGAATGATTGTTTTGATGTGTTCTTGGATCCGATTTGCCAGTATTTTATTGAGTATTTTTGTATCAATGTTCATGAGGGATACTGGTCTGAAGTTCTCTTTGTTAGTTGTGTCTTTGTGTGGCTTGGGGATCAAGATTATTGAAGCCTTGTAGAAAGAGTTTGGCAAAGACCCTTCTGCTTCTATTGCATGGAATACTTTGAGAAGAGTTGATATAAGCTGTTCTTTGAATTTCTGGTAGAATTCTGCACTGAGGCCATCTGGACCTGGGCTTTTTTTGGTTGGGAGACTTTTGATGACTGCTTCTATTTCCATAGGGGTTACAGGTCTATTTTAATTGTTTATCTGTTCTTGATTTAATTTTGGCAAGTGATAGCTATCTAGGAAGTCATCCATTTCCTTTAAATTTTTGAATTTTGTGGAGTACAGGTTTTCAAAGTATGACCTGATGATTCTCTGAATGTCCTCAGAGTCCGCTGTTAGGGGCCAGTCTCTCTTAACGAGGTCTGGGCACCTAGGACCTGGATGAAGGACAGGAGCTAGTGCTGCCGGGGTCATTGCAGTGTTGGCTTGTGGGGAGATTCTAGTGTGTTCTCAGGGGCGGGCATGTGTGGGTTCTGGGACTGATGAAAGTATTCAAGAATTACAGGAAAGGTGCTGTGGTTTTGAAATGACAACAAATGAGAGGATCATCGGTTTGTGCTCTTAGAGAAGGCCACAGCTGAGCGGCTCAACCAATTTGAAGGTTCAAGCAGACTGAGTCACTACCTGGTCCTTTTTCTGGCTCTCCCTCCTCCTCGCCAATATGGTAGAGAAAACATCCATATTAGAGAATATGAGTAATTATGAACAAAAATTTAAAAATGCATCTACATTATGGTCCTTTTGATGATGTCAGATAGAAATGAAGAACATGTAATAGACTATATAGAAAAGGGCATCTCGGTGCTGGAGAGATGGCTCAGAGGTTAAGAGCACTGACTGCTCTTCCAGAGGACTTAGTTCAATTCCCAGCAACCACATGGTGGCTCACAACCATCTGTAATGAGATCTGGTGCCCTCTTCTGGCACATGCAGACAGAACACTGTATACATATAAATAAATCTTTAAAAAAAGAAGAAAAGGGCATCTCGGCTCAACTGTTTGAAGCTCCTGCCTCATAAGAGAACAAGCGTTTGCTGTTCCCAGGTTTGGAGGATGGAAGTCTAAGGTTGGGTGACCCCTGTCTGGCTTCTGTCAAGGGTCTTGTCTTAATGTTCTATTACAGTGAAGAGACACCATGACCTGTTGTAGGAATTAGCAGAGTCTCTGTGTCTGGGGTAGACATTAGAATGAATAGTCTTCACGGTATCCAGGGTAAACATTAGAGTGGATAGTTGTTTTCTAGAAGTGCTTTGACTTTGAAGAATCATTGTGGAAAGCAGTGATTATCTTAGGAGATTTGTAGAATTGTTTTTCTGAAGGGTCGTTACAGCCTTTGCACGACTGGTCACAAGAAGCCTCTAGCACAGCTGAGTCAGGGCTGGAGAGGTGGCTCAGTGGTTAAGAGCACTGGCTCCTTTTTCCAGAGGCCCTGAGTTCGATCCCATCAATCAAATGGTGGCTCACAACCATCTGTAATGAAGTCTGGTGCCCTCTTCTGGCTTGCAGGCATTCATGAAGACAGAACATTATATATATAATAAATATTAAAAAAGAAAAAAAAAAGACTAGAGTCATGAGGGCACGTGATGCTTTCCTTTAGAGATACACACAGATTAAGAAACCTTGGTATGATGAAATAATATATATCTAAAGACTTCAATCTCATTCTAATATGGTGCCAACATTTTGAGGGACTAAGCTTTGCGTGATAAAGGTTTTGTTTGTTTTGTTTTGAGACAGAGTTTCTCTATGTACCTTGGTTGGCCTGTACTCAGAGTAGTCTTGAACTCATGGTAATCCTCTTGACTCAGCATAATGCTAGGATTACAGGGTTATACCACCATATCAAACTTGAAACAAAATTTTAAATTGACTATGGAACATATTTGTCCATTAGTTTAAAATACTCCAGAGTCTTTCATTCTTGGAAGAGCAGTTCATTTGATATTTGAACTACTGTAGTAGTTTGGATGTCATTGACCCCCATAATCTCACAAGGAGTGGAACCATTAGGAGGTGTGGCCTTGTTGGAGGAAATGTGTTACTGTGGAGGTGGGCTTGGGGTCTCATATATGCTCAAGATACTGCCCAGTGACTGAGTTGACTTCCTGTTGCCTTAAGATGTAGGACTCTCAGCTACTTCTCCAGCACCATGTCTGCCTGCCTGCTACCATGATGATAATGGACTGAACCTCTGAAGTGTAAGCCTGAATTAAATGTTTTCCTTTATAAGAGTTGCGGTGGTCATCGTGTCTCTTTGCAGCAACAGAAACCCCAAGACAGTTATGAAATAGTTAATAACTTTATTGACATACCGAGGACGGGTGTTTGAGCCTAGCTTGTTGGGGCTGCCGGAACCCAGGCTTTTATCCAGAATTTTCTGGTTAAATGTACAGCCTAGGAAACAGCCAGAGAGGTGACAACTGCTAATTTCTCCATACAAAGATATGATAGTTTGAATGTAATTGGCCCCTATAAGCTCATAGGGTGTGGCACTATTAGGAGGTGTGACCTTGTGGGAATAGGTGTGATCTTTTTGGAGGAGGTGTGTCACTGTGAGAGTAGAATTTGAGGTCTCTTTTACCCAAGCTTCCCTCAGTGTGACTTTCAAATCATCTCCTGTTTCCTTCTGATCAAGATGTAGCCAGTATCGTGTCTGCGTGCACACCACCATGCTCCCTGCCATGATACTGGACGGAACTGTTTTCCTCTAAGAGTTGCTGTGGTTATGGTGTCTCTCCACAGCAATAGAAACCCTAATGAAGACAGATTCACACCTCTCACTGATCACAGCTGGACAGACTTTGGTACCTGCTCCTCTTGCTTAACTCATGGTTGCTCCTCATGGTTCTTAACTATACGTCCTCCCTGTGACCCCCATATATGTATCTTCCCTACACTGCAGTTGTAGCTGCCTCAGAACTCTAGTCACACATGGAGAGAAACAGCCTGTTTCTCAGTCCTGCCCCTACCTCAAAAGCCCCGTGATTGACTCTTAGATTTACTTTTTGGGTCAGACATAGCATGGTCTCATCACCCGTGGCCTTAGGTGTGGGAGGAAAGAGAGTAGCCACAATTGCCCCTTCATTAGAGACAAGGGAAGGTGTCTCTTCTCTCCCAGGAAAACCTGGCCATATCTCTCCCAAGGTTCCCCTGTCCACACCCCTGGGGGGTCTCTGAAACGTAGTTAAGATGGTTAAGGCTATTGAGTGCTGGGATTCTTACTTGTATTTCAGATATGAACTTTTTTCTTGGTTTAGCTTCAATCATTCAGGGGCTAAGAAGCAAGCCCTGTCTATCAGAAGCAAAGGAATGGACTTTGGCAGATCACAGGCCCCCTTCCCCTACCACACTTACACACATAGAGCCAATGAAGAGGAAAGTATTGAAAGCAGAAGTCCGTGCCAATCAAGGGTTATATAATTGCCATCTAGTTTCCAGTCTCACATCCTTGTAAACTAAATAAATGTGTAGCCTTTCCTTCAGGGGGAGTAGAAATAAGTCACAAAGTCACCAGCAACTCCAGGGTTCCAATCTCTACTAAAATGTGCCAGATGTAAGAAGCAAAGCTAAGATGCTCTCTCTCTCTCTCTCTCTCTCTCTCTCTCTCTCTCTCTCTCTCTCTCTCTCTCTCTCTCTCTCTCTCTCTCTCTGTCTCTCTCTCTCTCTGTCTCTCTGACTGTAGTTTGGCTCTCTCAATACTTCCACCCTTAAAATGTAATTCAGGGGAAGGGTCAAGCCTTGGTCAGAAGCACACAATCATAAGGAAATGCAGACAAAGTATACTGAGTTATTTTTTTCCTTCCTTTATTTATAAAGAACACAACTTTGACACAGACAAAAAATGCCAACACACTCCGAAGTCCACTAACAACAGAAACAACAAAATGGGAGAGCGACAGGACCCATTACAGCTGCCTGTGGCCCACACTGAGGGACACTGGGAACAGTGCCTCCAATAGGCCATCCCACCGAAGACACAGGAGACAAGTCTTGAGAACACAGGAGCTCCCACAAGGCTGAAAAGTGACCCGTTTAGTCTTCAGCATCATCAAACTGTCCTGTTTCAAAGACCATCTTAGAATAATGCGGTATCAGTGGAGGTGGATGGTGCCAACTGGGGTCATACATCATGTCTCCTTGTGGGGCACAGCACACCCAGGGTTTAATCTCTTGAGAAATGCTCCCCTGGATGTCATCAGCATCTGCAGACAGTTTCAAAGGACAGATTAAAGCAAGGAGGGAAAGTGAGTTTGGATTGCACAAAAAAAAAATGTCTAAAGAGAAGACTTGCAATTATTTTAATAACAGACACACATGCGTGCGCACGCACACACATACCCCTCCTCTCCTGAGGACACACACAAGGTACTTTGAACAACCCATTTATCCTTCTCAGCGTTCTCGCAAGTGAAAAGGCAAACAAATGGATAGAGAGCACTAATGTCTGCACAGCTCAACGCAAAGCCTTTAGCAGGGAATTTCCTTGTGAAGACAAATTGACACATTGTGGAGTCAGTGGAATTTGTTTTTAATATAAAAAAAGAAGCAGAAATTCCAGACCTGGATCAAAGGTGAAACTGAGCTCACATACGTGATCCTAGTCCCAAACCATGTGTCTGGGGCAGTGTGAGGGAGGGTCTGAGGCACTGGGGCTCGCCCCAGGCACTCCCTACCTACCGTAAGGGTTCCCTTGGTCTGCTCTCAGCTCCAGGTCCCAGTCCTCACTGAAAAGGTCAGCAGCCTGTTCCACGGGTGGACCTTCTGACAGCTCCCAGGCGTACAGCTCCCCATCGGCTTCCTTCTCCTCAGCAAAGCTGTCCTCTTCCAAACTCGGGCCCTCGTCGTGGGCAGGAATGCTCTGGGCTCCACTGGCTATGAAATCAAGAAAAGGAAGTTTTAAAAATTGATAAAATTGAAGGAGTTATGCTTGTAATTTTCTGCTAGCCTTCTAAGAGGGAGTAAAAAAAATGGAGACATTGCTCTTTACCTACTTGAACAGTTACGATATTTAATTTATATTTTAGAAATGAGGTGATCATTTTCTTCCAATAAGATGTTTGTCATAAACAAGACCACTGAGTACGGAGGGCCATGCACAGACAGTGTTTTCAGGTCATTTACAAGTCACTGAACCCAAGGACTCTGGCAAGTGATGCACTTTTAATACTCAAGCCAGGGTCTCACTTTCCTCTTTAAAGCCTATTAATAGCTAGTACAAAGGGAAACAGAGAACAGGGCCCCTCGGGTCCCCATGCTCTTCCTCCTGAACTCAGAAAAGCTTCTCGGAAATGCAACACAGCCTGTGGAAGGACAGTAGACCTCCTGTGGTGATGTCAGGGCTGAGGTAAGGAGTAACTGGCCTGAAATAGCTGTGGTGTTCAGGCTGTCACAACCATCTTATAAAACAACAAACACATCTAAGAGCCTGGAACCTGGAGACAGGTTACCTTAGTTCAGATCTGCTCTGCCAAATACTAACGGTGCCACTGAACTGATTCCTCAATAACTTAAACACAGAATTACCGCATGCACCAGCAATTCCACTCATAACAGTACATCCAGAAGAACTAAAAACAGTTCAAACAAACAAAAAAAAAGTTCCCTGCAACACCATTCACAGTCACCACATGTCATCAGTGGATGAATGGTCAACAAGTGCCGTCTACCCAATGGTGGAACCGGTCACCGGAGTGAGTGATGGGGCTGCCACATGAATAGACCTTGGAAATGTGCTGAGTTGAAAGAAGCCAGACACAAGAGACCAAGCATTGTACAATTCCATTTACTGTACATTCACAGTTGCTTGTTCATAACAGGTAATCATTAGGAGGGGAAAAAGCTGATCAGTAGTTAGGGGCTCAGGGACTAGAGAGTGGAGAGCGTCTACTCACAGATACAGGATTTCCTTTTAGGGTCATGAAAATATTCTACAATTAGTGGTGACAACTGGACAACACTGTCACTGGGCTGAATACCACCAGACTGTACACTTTAATACAGCTAAATGGTAACTTTTTAGTACAAATCTTTTGCCACATTTTAAGACTTGATTGTGTGTCTCATCAGTAAAATAGTAAGCAGGCTGTTAAGCTTATTTAGGGGAAAGGAGACACTGGGGATTGTGCCCGAAATACAGTGAGTACTTAGCATCTCCCAGCTGCTACAATTACACCCATCCCCTGCTTGATCTACGGGCAATTACTTTCTTCCAGGACAGAACAGCACATCACACGTGTCCACTAAGCATGGTAAAAGGGGACTGGATTTCTTATTTATTTAACTATAATTACACAGGGGCTAGTGGCTAGTGCATTATTTATCTTCTCATGCAACCCTAAAACCAACCCTAGGGGTATCATCAGCCCATTTTACAGATGCAGAAAGGCTAAGTGACTTTATTTTTCACTATGGATTTTTTTCATGCAAGTCCGAGGACGATAACCTGGACCTGAAACCATTTTTCCAGGGACATACTCTGTGTGCTTTTCAGTGCCCCGTGTCGTCCCTCCCAGTGAAATGGGGTGGTCTGCAGCTTCCAAATGCAGGGTCCCATGGGAACAATGGCAAAGAGGACTGGCCAGCAAGAACGGGTACCCGAGGCTGTTTACTCTCCACCTCTTCCAGAATCCACCCAGTCTCTGCTGTCTACTTGCCTAGTCGATCCATGGGCATCTCAGGCTCTGTCTCCCGGCCAGAGAGGTCAGCTGCGGCAAAGCCAGCCTGAAGAAGAAGAGATCATTACCAGGAACTCAGGCATCTGGGACATGTCATCACCTTGACGCTCTGAGTCCACCGTCCCACGGTGCCCTTCATACTGCGGGGCCTGCACCTGCTGGTGACGACTCAGCAAGGCTAGAGAGAGCGGGGCCTGTAGACATCACCCCAGCAATGTTTCTCCACCCAGACCACTGGCAAGAGGCCAACTGACAGCTGCCATTTTGCTCTCATCCGGGCCCTCTTCAGAAGTCTGGGTACCAGGACCTCTCCATGATCAGAGACCCTAGAGCCAATCTGGACAGCTTCTGGGTCCCAGGGTTTGCAATTCCAGGTCTGTCTATAAGCCTTTTCCTCTATCATTTTAACAGCTCTAATCATTCTTTTTGCTTGACCAGGAATGGTAGCTGTTTCCTGCACCTGCCACTCCTTTGCAAACCTTCCCCTCTTCAGTTACTTGGCCTCATATCTAACAGCTCCTTTTTTTACATTTTATGTTCACTGGTGTTTGCCTGCATGCGTGTCTGTGTGAGGATGCTGGATCCCCTGGAACTGGAGTCAAAGACAGCTGGGAGCTGGCACGTGGGAGGAGGGAATCAAACATGGCCCTCTGGAAGAGCAGCCGGCACTCCAACTGCTGAGCCATCTCCCCGATTCCTTCCAGTGGTGTCTCCCGAGTGCTATGTGGGAAACCAGAGTTAGTTCCTACACAGTGAAAGGAACACTTAAATCCCCACTGCCAACCATGACTTCACAGTCCCCCAAACTTTATTGTCCTCAAGATCTCTCTCCAATGAAACCAGTTAATGTCCATAGCTTGAATGATTCGGCCGGATTTCAATGAGCCCTGCCATGCACTCAGGGTGTGACCCCTGGAAACTGGGGGGTGGTTATTCTGACCTTGCAGGGATCCTATGTTAACAGAACATATATGAAAACACCTAATCAGACTGGAGATGTAGCTCAGTTGGTAGTGTTTGCTTAGTATGCTCAAAGCCCCAGGCTGATTTTCCAGCACTACATAAAAGCAAGCATGGTGTCACATACTAGTAATCTCAGCGTTTGGGGAGTGGGGGATCAGAAGGTTCAAGGTCCTTCTTGGTCACAGAGTGAGCTCCTGGGCTACATGAGACCCTGCCTCCAAAGGCAACAACAACAACAAAACCACCTTTAGATTGCAGAAAACGTTTCTTTGACTTAAGTTCATTTTATTTTTTAAAAGTTTTTATTTATTTACATATTTACTTACATACATTTGCTGTGTGAATGTAGGCAGAGGAGGTGTTGGAGCCCTTGGAGAGGGAGGTGGCTCTGAGCCACCTATTGTGGGTGCTGGGAACCAAACCATCGCCATGTCTCCAGTCTTACACGACCTTTTCATCACATTCCTACCTGTACTTAGCACACGGCCTAGTTAGCATTCATTATCCAGTCATGCTGGCCCTTTAATGATTCAATTCCACCTCCTTGGTCAGTGATGAACCATAACCACAATTCACTGCTGTCCCCCAAGGTGTTGGAGCAAAAGGCTGCAATGCAGCCTTTTCCTATGACCCTAGAGCTTGGGCCCTGGGGCAGGCCTTGTACCGGAAGAGATATACTATGTTCAAGCAAGTCGGTGAACGTGAGAGGCAACATCGCTCCATTTCTGACCTCCAGGCCTTTGGAGGGCCACCGCCCTCTCTAACAAAATTAATGCCCTCCTCCTCTGCAAAACTAATTTCCTTTGCGAATCTCTTGCTAGCGCTGCTGCAAGTTCCTTCTTGGATGCTCAAGCAAGCATTCCATTCATGCACCCAATTAGCATATACGTTGTGTCAGGCACAAGGGATGCCTTCTGGTAAACAGAAAGCCTACAGTCAAGCTCGCTGTAGAGGTGGACGCTGACTAAGGGCGAGTCATAGGAAAAAGCTGTATCGCACCCACTTGAAAAAGAAGTTTCTGGAAACCCCGTATCACCAGGGGCCTTTCCGTTTCATCAAATGGGAAAAAGAACCGGTGACATCTAACGTCCAAGGTCAGCTGCACATCCCCACCAACGGCCAGAGGTCCTCAAGGTTAAAAAAAAAATCCGTTTCCTCGCCGCTCCCACCTGACCCGGCCCCCAGCTCCACCTTCCCTCCATTCCTGCCGCAGAGGCTCCGGAGCAGCCTCGGTTTCCCTCTCTCTCCCTCCAGTGCCCGCTACAACCCGGGGTCCCCGCGCCCTCCTGCCGTTACCGGCCAGGCTCTGCGCGTGCTTGGGGTGGAGAGGGGGGAGACGGCGTTTCCCGGGTGAGCGGCCTTCCCGCAGCGCGCGAGCCCCGCGGCTTCCAGCCCGGGGGGTCGCAGGCGCCCGCGCCCCCCACCCCGTGGCGCTCACCTCCGCGCTGGGGACCTGCCTCGCACTCGGCTCGCCGGACCCCTGACCGGTGGCCTCCTGAGGGTCCATGCCCCGCCGCCCACAGCTAGGCGACCGGGGACGCTCCGGCACGTGACGGCCGCCAGGCTGCAGAGGGGCCAATCGGCGCGGCGCTGCCACCGAGGGGGCGGGGCGGCGCAGGGGCAGCGGCGCCGGACGACACGCCCACCTGCGTCCTGCGGGGACCACAGGCTCCCGAGCTCTTTCTGACAGCCCTGGTTTAGAGCCTTAGGGCGAGCTGGGCACTGTGCCTTCCCCGTCGCACTATTAAACGACCAGAGTCCACCCGATAGCTTAGAAAGCCCATCACTTTTCACTCCACCCCATCACAAGGTGTTCCAGATTTCAGGCTGCACCTGGACCACAGCATCCAATAATGAGTAAAATAACTCAGCAGCCTGGAGACTTGTCAACTTGGCTTAATGATCGCTTTTGAAGTCAACGTGCTACCCAGAAACGTTCTGGGTTTGTGTTATAGAACTTGGAAGCCACAACCTGTGCTCCAAGTAAGTAATGTGACTACGTTGCGTAAGTCTCCATTTCCTTCTTCCCACGATTAGTTTGACTGAACCTGACTTGGGGCTCAGATGGTGACCTCCGAGTTCAATATCAGTTGGGCAGTAGAAGTTGATCAAATCTCCATCCTTCAACGGGTAATGTCTCCAATCTAGTTATTTCCCCATTGCCTCGGAGACATAAGTCAGCAGCTAGCTGCAGGCAGAGTGTACATGAGTGTATGTACGTTTGTATGGATGTATGGCTGGCTGGCTAGATCTGAATGACCTAGCTCTCCCCGAACGGCCTAAACTCCAGCAACAAACTAGTTGGAGGCATGGTTATCAGGAAAGCTGGGATTCCTTGCTCATCAAGTCACCTTAAATAGTATGTTGACATAAGGCATTAAGCATCTTTTTTATTCAGGTAAAAACTGATTCATAATATGTTGTTCTTTTTTCTTTACATAGTCTTTCCTATAGAGGATGGAGGATGTCCAGTTTATGTGTGTTCTGTTCCTTTGTCATTTCTTCAACTCTTAACAGACTCCCAAGTCAGCACTGCCCAGGGAATCTTCTGCAATGGTAGAAATTAAAGCTCTTGATCTATGCTGTCACTATGGTAACCATGTGTTTACTGAACATTTAAAATATGGTCAATGTGAAAATAAACACAATTATTTAATTTCAGATATAAATTAATGAATGTGGCCATCACAACTAATTTTAACTATGAATTGGTTATGTATTTTTATAATATGCAATAGGGAGGACTGTATACAGCAATACAATAACCCAAGTGTGGCCCGAGGTCACGATAGGGTGTCTCTCTTAGTCACTCTTCTATTGCTGTGAAGAGACACCATGGCCACGGCAACTCTTACAAAAGAAAGCACTTAATTTGGGCTTGCTTACAGTTTTGGAGGTTCACTCCCTTACCGTCATGGCAGGAAGCATGGCGACAAGCATGAAAAGCATGGTACTGGAGTAGTTGACAGCTACCTTCTGATCTGCAAGCAGAGAGAGAGAGACACTGGGCCTAGCACCTGACTTTAGAAACCTCAACGCCCACCCCCAGTGACACACCTCCTCCAGCAAGGCCACACGCCTAACCTTTCTAATCCTATCAAAGAATTCCCCTTCTTGGTGACTGAACATTCAAATACGTAACCCAGTGGGACCACATTATTTAAATCAGCTCGGGTCTTCATTGCTCTCCACCTTTAACTTGAGTTAGCATCTCTCACTAAACCTGCAATTCATTGATTAGGCAAGACTAATTGTCTCAGGGGTCCTCCAGTCTCCATTTCTCCAACTCTCTGTTATAAGACTTTTTGCTGGTGATCCAAACTCAGGTCCTCATTCTTGTATGCTAAGCATTTACTTACTGAGCCATCTCCTAGCCATCATCATCTCACTGGCCATCATCATCTCCTAGTCATCATCATCTCCCTAGTCATCATCATCTCCCTAGTCATCATCATCTCCCAACCATCATCATCTCCCAACCATCATCATCTCCCTAGTCATCATCATCTCCCTAGTCATCATCATCTCCCTAGTCATCATCATCTCCTAGTTATCATCATCTCCCTAGTCATCATCATCTCCCAACCATCATCATCTCCCTAGCTATCATCATCTCCTAGTCATCATCATCTCCTAATCATCATCATCTCCCAACCATCATCATCTCCTAGCCATCATCATCTCCTAGTCATCATCATCTCCCTAGTCATCATCATCTCCTGGCCATCATCATCTCCTAGTCATCATCATCTCCCTAGTCATCATCATCTCCTAGTCATCATCATCTCCCTAGTCATCATCATCTCCCAACCATCATCATCTCCCTAGCCATCATCATCTCCTAGTCATCATCATCTCCCAACCATCATCATCTCCCTAGTCATCATCATCTCCCAGCCATCATCATCTCCTAGTCATCATCATCTCCCTAGTCATCATCATCTCCTGGCCATCATCATCTCCCAACCATCATCATCTCCCAGCCATCATCATCTCCCAACCATCATCATCTCCCAGCCATCATCATCTCCCAACCATCATCATCTCCTAGTCATCATCATCTCCCTAGTCATCATCATCTCCTGGCCATCATCATCTCCTAGTCATCATCATCTCCCTAGTCATCATCATCTCCCTAGTCATCATCATCTCCCAGCCATCATCATCTCCTAGTCATCATCATCTCCCTAGTCATCATCATCTCCTAATCATCATCATCTCCCTAACCATCATTATCTCCCAGCCATCATCATCTCCCAACCATCATCATCTCCCAGCCATCATCATCTCCCTAGTTATCATCTCCCATTTAACATTCTGGAATAGTTTCCTTCCACTAATACAAAAACTATAATAATGCCTTAAGGCATAGAACAATGGTTCTCAACCTATGGGTCATAGCTTCTAGGAAACCTCTAGCTCCAAAAAAAATTTACATTATTATTCATAACAGTAGAAAATTACAGTTAGGAAGTAGCATCAAAAATAATTTAATGGTTGGGGGGTCACCACAACATGAGGAACTGTATTAAAGGGGTGCAGTATTAGGAAGGTTGAGAACCACTGGTTTAGAACTATTTTTTTATTAAAGTTTGGGTTTGTGATCATTTGTGGATGCAAGTGAAAATAATATTATATTAGTAAATGTAAGCTATTTAAGTAGACCAGGAAGTTTGACATAATTTAGTAAATTATTAGAAGCAGGAAGTAAATTCAAATCTTGACCCTCAAAGCCATCATCACTTAATATTAGATGCCACTCTAGGATGCTCTCTCAAAAAGACAAGCACGTCCTAAAGAGAACAAAATGCAAATGGATCAGCTTACATATGTGTGGTTTTAGGTGTTCAGTATTCTCAAAATTATGGCTGTCCAGGATCTCTTGAGTCTCAGCTATAGCATTGGCTGAGTCTTTGAGCAATGCAGTCCCAGCTTTCGCCATCTCTGTAGCATCCCCAGAGAAGTCACAGTGTAGCTTGTGCATATGTATGTGTGTGGATATGTGGATATGTTTGTGAACATATATATTCATGTATGTGTATATGCTTATATTTATGTGTGTGCAATTCATATATTTATGTGTGTGTACATGAGAACATTTATGTGTATACTTGTGTGTATTTATGTCTATATGCATACATTTGTGTGTATACTGTATATTTATGTGTGCACATATACATATATATTTATGCATGAGCACGTGTTCACATCTACGTTTGTATATGACATGGATGTGTTTATGTGTACACATGTATATTTATATGTGCTTATGTGTATATTCATGTGTGTACATGTGTACATTCATGTGTATATGTGTATATTCATGTTGTACATGTCTATAATTCTGTGGGTGTATACGCATATATATGTTTGTGAGTGAATATTTGTGTTTATGTGTGTGCACATATGTATATTTGCTTCTGTACACATATATGTATATTTGTGCATACATGTGGGTGTTTATATGTACATGTATATATCTATGTGTGCATACATGTTTATATTTATGTGTGTACATGTGTATACCTACATATATTTATTATGTGTGTGTACATGTATGTTTAACTGTGCATATATATGCTTTTTGTTTACATGCATATATACTATGTGTATGTGTGTATTTATATGTGTGTACAATTATATACATGTGTATACATGTATAAGCTTATGTGTGCAAAGGTTAAGTGTGGGTATTTACATGTTTATGTTTATGTGTGCATATATGTATATTTATGCACTTATGCATATTTATGTGTATGCATATGTACATTTTTGTGGGTGTCTTAGAGTCTCTTTTGCTGTGATGAAACACCATGACCAAAACTAACTCGAGGAAAGGCTTTATACGGCTCACACTTCAACATTGCAGTTTATCATTGAAGGAAGTCAGGATCCTGGAGGCAGGAGCTGATGCAGAGGCTGTGGAGGGAAAACACTTACTGGCTTGCTCCCCATGGCTTGCTCAGCCACCTTCTTATAGAACCCAGGATCAGCAGCCCAGGGATGGCACTACCCACCATAGGCCCCCTCCCACGCTGATTACTAAATGAGAATGCCTTGCAGCTGGATCTCGTGGAAACAATTCCTCATCTGAGACTCCTTCCTCTGAAGACTATGCTCCTGTCAAGTCCACACAGGAAACCGCATGGTACAGTGAGTTAACACGTATAGATTTAAAATTCTAATCCTAACTTTATCCTCCAAACCTAATTTAAACCCTAATCCAGAACCCTAACATAAACCCTGATCCCTTACTCTAACCCTAACCACAACCCTTACACTAACCCTAAACCTAATCTTCACTTTAACCTTAATTGTGTCTAACCCTAACTCTAGTGCTAACTCTAACCCACTGTAACCCTAATCCCTAGCCTAACCCTAACCTCTAACCCTAACCCACTGTAATCCTAACCCCTAGCCTAACCCTAATCCCAAACTCTAATCCTAACTCTAATTCTAATTCCAACCCCCAGTAGAGTACAACTTTCCAGAATTATCTGCATTTTAGCTTTTCTGTCTTTTCATTGCTTGGCGTGCTTCTTCATCTTTGTGATGGACAATACTTCATCTCATCTAGGTGAACCATACTTTGGTCATTCCTAACTACGAGATGTCTCCATTGCTTCCCTATTTCAGCCATTCTGATTAATACTCCTGTAATCAACCTTTGTTTTCTGTGTAGATATTAGCTTGCAACTTGTTTACATAAGTAGCAAGGATATGATTGCTAGGATCTTATGGTAAGAATTTGGCAAAAAAAAAATAGGGACAGAGCTGAAACATCAAGGTTAATTTATAAATCTAGTTTTTAAAGTAAGTCGGCACACCTTCTGTCTTACCCGGCTTCGTCTATCAAACAGCTCATGGGTAGGGGATGGCATAGGAACTTATGAATGGAACAGGAGAGGAGGCTATAAAGTTCGTTTGAGAGGATCTACACCGCATGGTTCTGTGCTCCAGGGGCTCTTCCACGGCTCACTGGCCAACTTCCATTCCTGGGAGTGCCTTCCTTGTCTTAATAAGTGTCTCTGTTTCTGCTCTGAGCATGTATTCCTGATGCAGTCCCTTTCTCAAAGGCCCACTTAATTTAGATTCTTAGCTTAGCACTTCTAAGCATCCCTGGGAACGGGGACCCCCTCCCCATGGGAACGGGGACCCCTCCCCACACTCCACAAAAAGATTCCTGGAGATTCAGGAGCTTATTCTCCAACTTTGTAAATCAGGCATCAGACCACAATGGTGGACACACCAATTGAGCATAGAGATCCGTATTTACAACCGCTAATACAGGCCCCTTCTTTTTCCTTGTTGGCTGAGTAAAGAGGCAGGTACGATCTTACATGCACTTAAGTGTATCTACTTCTCAACAACCTCTAAAAATGAACTGTCCTATTTCATTTCTTGCAACATCTTTCCCCTGACACTCTATAGTCTAGCTATCTGACCATTTATGTCAAAAGGCCACCATGCTTTGTTCTTCCGTATTGGGGCATTTAAACAGCAAATAGACAGTTCACCAGTAGGGGAACAAGCTCTATTCATAACTATCACAGGAAGCATATCTCCAAAGGGAGGACTAGTAGGTGGGTTTCTTTCTACTCTTGTCTGTTGCTGTATTGCTTGTCTGTCAGAGTGGTGGGCTACTGTTCTCTAACTGCCTGAATATCTCTTCTGATGTCTTCTGCACTCAAGCGAGTTCTGCTTAAGGATAGCTCTCCAATGATCGCAATAGCTGATTATTGTGAAGCTAGCAGCTTCTGCCAGCCACTCTGGCGGCAAATTCATTGTGTAAAGTGCTAATTTTAGTGCCATCTTGTGTGTGGCTGGAGATCTTTTCTCGTAGGAGATGTTTCGGACCACTGGCACCTCTGACAACAGATTCGTGTTAGGCTCCTCCACAACAGAGCACAGACGTGTCTAATTTTACTCCAGGAACCGCTCCAGTCTTCCAGTCCCAGAACTGCAAGGTAATACATACAGTGCTTTAAGCAATACAGTTCACTGGGGCTATTACAGCGGCCACAGGAAACCAACAACACATCGCTCAGGGGACTTCTTTTCCTTCCTGACTTCTTATCGTGATTACATTAACTTACTGATTTGTACATGAGACAATAGGTTCAACTATGAAGAGATATCTGATATCTGCTGACCCTCTAAACAGTTAAATCCAAGTACATTTCTAAGTAATGCCCAACACTAAACCATTCAACTTAAGACAAATGATTAATTATAAAATATATATATTTTTTCTCCAAGACTTTAGATAAAGTGTAAGAATTGCAATCCAATTTTATATCAAAACCATAGAAACAGGCTCAAACTTTGCTTCTTCACAGCTTCAGGGAGGAAGCAGAAAGGGTACCATAGCCATGTGAGGACAACAGAGCTGAAGCCTCCAACAGTGTGGTTTGCTGGTTTGGTCACACTGGGTTCTGCCATCTAAGCCTGCACCTTATAGTCAGTCATCTTTGTCCTGTAGCTTCTCTAAGAAATAAAATTGTTTCTGAAAACACATTTCCTGGAGACTTAAAGACTAATGCTGTGAGCAGAGAGCTCTGAGCTGTTTGACAAGAGCTGTGGCCCGTAAGCCTAGCCGTCAGTAGCTAATGCTGGCAACCACAAATCGATGCCATGTTTTGGCTGTCGCTTCTGATTTCCTGCAGCTTTAAGAAGGTCTGCGGCAGCACACGCCTTTAGTCCCATCACTCAGGAGGCAGAGGCAGGCGAATCTCTGTGAGCTCAAGGCCAGCCTGGTCTACAGAGCTAGTGCTGGGACAGGCTCCAAAGCCACAAAGAAACCCTGTCTTGAAAAAACAAGCCAACCAAACAAAAGAAGGTCCTCGGACAGAGGGTGACGTGCCTTCAACTTGTAAGCTAGCATGCATGGCTCATCCCTGTTTGATTCTTCAACAGTCAGTCACTAGCAGGCTTGATGGAAATCTGGCTCTGGCGTCGATCCATTTTGGTTGAATGTGCACCACAATTCAAATGTCAGCCCAGAGCTTCTCCTTTGGTGGAACAATGCTGTTCACCAGAAAGCCAGCTAAGTACTTCCTGCTTCCTAGACTAGCTAAGGAAAGAACTCACCTATGTTTGTGTCTGCCTACATAAAGCTACAGAGTGCTAAGATGTACTGGTGTTGAATAAAATAAAAACACCCAAACATTAATGAACTAATTTTGCCTTCTTGGTGAGGGCTTACATTCCACACTCTCTGATTCTTCTTGTAGTTTTTTGTGGTAAATGGAAGGAAAGCCCCATCACGTTCTGTGAAGAGGGAGGACCCCCCCCCATGGCACCAGACTCAGTTCTTAACTGGGGCTGCTTCCTGCAGGAATTGTTCAGAGCCCCAAAGACTGCATTGCACAAAGTCTGAAGACACAGAGAAGGACACCCACCCTTGCCGCGTTTCCTTCTGCCCAGATTGGAAGGAGGAACAAGCAGCACAGGGAAAGCCATTGTCTGGGGCACCTGGAAGGTAAACCCCACCCCCAATGCATGCTGACTGTGTGGGAGGGTAGATGGCACCCTGACACTCACCATAATAAAAATGCCACAGTCCTATTCCCCAGGGCAGCTGCCTTCCTTATATGGAGTGTGCGTGGAAGGGACAGAGATCTCCCTTCTGACCAGAGATTAAATTGCTCGTTATACATTATGCACATTGTCCAGGTGACAGCCATAAAAAAAGAACCAGAGTTCACACTTGGCATGCAAATTCACTCCATCTCCACTCAGTGTCAATAGGGAAATGATGTCACCTGTTCCCAACAGTGTCCCTGGCTTGCTCCCTCATTACCCCGATGCTGCTTCCGCTTGAGTTCTCTTACAAGGACTAGCCCCCAACAGTTCCATTTCTGTCCTACGTTTGTATTTTGTCCCTTTTATACATCACCTTAACTTGAATGTTGGGTTCCCGCCAAGAGTACTGCTCCTAAAAAGGCAGAGTTCAACGTGTGGCCCAGATCTCTTTGTATTCCTTTTGACAGAATAAGGAGCCTTCCTGTTGCTCACACATCCATTGGTGCTATGTCCTGATCTCATTGGCACAAGCACACGCAATTTCACTGAACTGTGTTCACCTCCTTTTGCGGGAGGTAGAAGGACAAAGGTGACATCAAAACCAAAGCCACGAGATACCACACCTGGGCCAGAGTTGGAGGACCGGCAGAAAGCTGTTTGCTATGTTTCAACATCGTTCTGCCCTAGAGCTGTTCCATCTTTCTCAATAAAAACACTGCCTAAAGCACACGACCATTTCCCTGTTTCCACAATGGAAGACCTTTTGGAAGCTGGTTGTGGGTCAGCACACAGGGACAGTCCATGCTTAGCTGCTGCGGAGAGTGGGCAGGCGTTACGTGCAGCATGTGCTGCACCTACACTTCCTTGCTCTGGAAAGTCATGTGTCCTACATGCCATGTGCGATGGCTAATCTGCTTGCCAATCTGCTTGCATTTAGAATTACTGGGCACATCTATACCGACTTCTCCTGGAAGGTTTAGCTCAGGAGGGAAGACACGCTCTGAATGCAGGTGTCACTAATTCCCAGCTGTGGTCCTGGCCTAAGGAGGACATGAGCTGAGCAATGGGAGTTCTCTTGGCTTCTTGATTGTAGGCACAATGTGAGCTGCTTCACATTCCTGCTGCCACGAGTTCCCCCATCACGATGGACCATAATGCCCTCTCAAACTGTGACCCCCAAATAACCCCCACTCCCTTAAGTTGCTTTGCCAGATGTCATGTCACAGCACTAAGAAAGTTAGCTAGTACAGTGTCCAAAGCATTGTGATTTTTGTCCTTGGTGTGTACTGGCACCATCCTGGCCAGGCTCTAGAACTGGTTGACTCCTAGAGTGAACCTCATTCACTCCAAGTGCATGTTGCTTAGTTACCCTCCCAGCCGCTACTAGTTTTGTGTGGAGTGTAAAATTAAAGACTAAGATGGAGTGTGGATTTCAGGAAGGTTGGAGCTCAGCTGTGGCTGTGGGTTAGGGTATGCTGATCCCATCAACTGTTGACAGCCTCAGAAAATAGCTTCACCTCTAATTCCTAAGGTGAGGGCAGGGACAGGGATCAAATCTTTCCTGGATGGGCAGGTAATGGTGGCACACACCTTTAATCCCAGCACTTGGGAGCCAGAGGTAGGTGGGTCTTTGTAAGTTCCAGGAACTCACATAGCAACATAGACCAGCCTGCTCTACAAAGTGGGTTCCAGAATGGTCAGAACTGTTACACAGAGAAGCCTTGTCCATAAACAACAAACATCTTTTTTGGATGAGCTATTGTCCAAACCCCATTTTCCTTTCTTCAATTTTATTTAGTTTTATAATTTATTTTAATTTTATGTGCATTGGTGCTTTGTCTGCATGTGTGTCTGTGTGAAAGTGTCAAATCTTGGACTTACAGACAGGTGTGAACTGTCACGTGAATGCTGGGAACTGAATCCAGAACTTCTGGAAGAACAGTTAGTGGTCTTCACTTTTGAGGCAACTTTCCAGTCCCAGATTTTTATTTTTAATTGTGTGTGTGTGTGTGTGTGTGTGTGTGTGTGTGTGTGTGTGTGTGTATCTTTGTGAGGGTATGTTCATATGAGTGCAGGTGCCCACAGAGGATTTTGAATCCCCTGGAGGTGTAGTTAATAGGTATTGTTCACTGTCTGAAGTGGCTGCTGGGAACCGAACTTGGATTCTTTGCAAGAGCAATGTGCACTCTTAACCAATGCACCATCTCTCCAGCCACTTTTTGATTTCTTGGTTGTTCAGACACTGGAAGAGACTTTATGAACTTAAAAGGAGGCAAGTATGAACCAGACATGACGGTGCACACCTGAAATCCTAGCACTCTGGAGACTAAGGCAGGAGGGATTAAGTGGAGGACAGCCTCGGGAGACTCTGTCTTAATTCAACGACAAAATTAAAAAGATGAAACGAGACAAGAAAAGACTGCTCTCACACCGGCTTCCACTGGAAGCTCAGCTTTTGTCCACTGCAGTCCACCAGCCCGAGTTTTCCTCCATGACGGAATAGGTAGCGGCACAGGAAGACGTGTCACTTGTAATAGTAGGAATGACAACAAGCTGTGACCCCCTCCTTTAAATGCCCTTTCAATGTCCATTGGCTTGGACAGCTCAATTGCCCTTCAGCCAAAGGAGAAACATCTGTACAAAGAATTTTATTTATTTTCCCTAGATTTAAATATAGATGTGCTGTTCCCTCTGTGGACCTCCAAGGCATAATAGTAGCTGAGTATTTTCTATCTCTGCAATTTTCTTTTAGCAAGGCAAGGTCATATCTGGAAATATCCGTCTTCCTTCTTGTTTTTGTCTTCTGCTTCTAACCACACGATGTGGCTCTCACTGTGAAGACAGTAGCCACCCCACAATGAGACTTAGACTCTTTAGAGAAATGAAAAGCAATGGGAAAGGGGTAATGTCTCATTTCCTAAGCTTCCCAGCCAGGAATCAACTGGAGGAAGCAAACCAATGCCCAAAGACGCAGCAGGTCAGGCTTTGTCCATATATGGTGCTCCCTGGTCCACTTCCTCATCACACCCAACTCATTCTCTTGGGTCTTGAACTTTGGCATTTCCATTAAGTCCCCTCCCAGTAAGTGAGGCATAGGGCCTCTCCCACTGCTCAGGTGAAACTGCAGCATTCTGAAGCCAGTCCTGATACCAAAAAATGCCTATCTGGAGTTCAGGTGGAGAAAATCAATCTTTCTTTCTCTTCACACTTCTTTGTCTTTTAACATCATGGGGATACTCACAGATAATCCTCACATTCATGTGGAGCCATCATATTGTATGTCTACCCATTCCAAAGTGACCATCAGAAGACCCTAAGATATGGTCTCACTGCTCTGCACAGTTTCCTCTTAGGCAGTTAGGGAACAAAGTATATTGTAACATCAGTGCCCTGAGCAGACTGAGTAATAATCCTTTTTTTCTCCTTAAGTATGAGTAAGTATGGTTTAACTTGTCAAAGTCATGTGGGAATACAAAGCAAGAAACTGAAGATGTCTAATAGCTAAACCTCGGCAGATAAGTGTACTTCCTCATGGCTGGAGGGAACTGCCACCCCAGACAGTAGCCAATCAGATATGCAAGTGTTTAGATGCATTAAGCACAAAAACCAGGCAGTCATTTTCTGCTCCTGTTGTCAGCGTGGCTCCCTCCAGTTCAAAGGATCTTATGCTCCTTGTTTTATTGCTTGTACCTCAAGGCAATACAGTAATAAGATAAGTGCATCACCACGGAAACAATCAGAAATAAAGCTGGTGAACACTGACACCATATTTGATGTGACCTTGAAATCCAGACGTGTTGCTGGCCCATCAGAAACAGGTGTGTTGTTTATATGGGATTTCAAGTTGGTATCATTAGCTAAACATCTCTCAAGAATCCCAGTATGGGGCACATGAAATGTGGGCCTCCCTGTCCCATGCCAAGGTGCCAGAGTCATGCTGGTGGTTTATTTCTGCCACAGTATTAATGCATGTAAAGACTCCATTAAATTTGCTATGCTCTGAGTTCCAGAGAGGAAACAAAACAAGGCTATTCCCTGAGTCCAGACGGTACAACATCCGAGGGCAAGATGTACACCTGCCTGTGTACAAAAACAAGGCCAAGAAAGATGGTTGCAAAGTCACCCTCAGGATACACAGGTCCTTAGCTTACCACCACCCACGCCCTGGGAGGCATGAACACCAAGGCATCTGTGCCAAGCAACAGGCTTCTTGTTACCATCCTGAACCATCAATGTGGACAGGGATATCAACAATCAGGTTAAGTTTTCCCAGCTTCTTGACAACTGTCAGATTGGGATTTCTTGGAAGAAAGTAAAGAAACACGGTATGTTTTTTCCTGGTCTAAGTTTGTTAAGCAAATTGAATGCCCCAAGTCTCTGCTGCTCACTCTGACCTCATGCCTTCAGTCAGCCAAGGTCACCTTTCCCAGCTGCCACCGGTTTAGAGAGGATGTTCCCGTTTCTATGAGTGGCTTCCCTTCTTTCACAGGTTAAACATTTAGCACATTGGTCAATACACAGAAGAGGAATTTGTTGCATGATTTTTCCTGGAGATATGTAACCAAATACCCGTTCACCCTAGTTGTGACACTGGCATCAGACCAAAGAAATTGTTTCACTCACATTTAGCTCAGTGAGCCAGTGAGTTGATTTACTGGGGTAACTTGCAGGAGCATGGGTGACACAGAGCCACTACACCCCGAAAGACTCACACCAGCATGGCTGACAATTCATCTCTGGAGCCCTGACGCTGCTTCTGTTTATTTTAACTCTTGGGTAGGTAGGGGTTTTGTGAATCTTCTCTTGAGGACTTCCACAACCCTTTAAGTTTCCTTTGCCTCTGGCTGTTAGGTGCTGTATTCTTTTTTCCAGGAGGGAAGTTTTCAATTCAGAGGAAATAGCTAGGCTACAGAACATATTCAACAGACTTTTAAAATAGTCTTTTAATTTCCTTTTGTGTTTGTGTATGTGAATATGGGCATCTGCAAGTTAAAGTGTACAAAGATCAACTTTTGGGAACCGGGCTCTCTGCCCGTCAATCCCAGGATTCCAAAACTGAACTCAGGTCATCAGACTTGCAAAGCAAGCAGTTACCAGCTGAGCCATCCTGCTGGCTCTAAACTCAGTTTAAACAGACCGCATTAGACAGTCTTGCCTGATCATAGGTTTATATGTGTTCTGAGAGTGTTTATGATAACCTAGGTATAACATAACTTATGTTGCTATTGGGTTTATTAATGCATTTTTGCTTAGTATTTCCACCTTGCCTGGCTTATCAGGATAAACCCCATTGGAAGTTGAGCAGTTGTATTTTATTGCCTCCGTTTTGGCAGTATCTTGACCTGGTAACATCAACAAAAACTCCATACAGTCTGAATTATGGCTATCCTTTGCTTGTAAATACACCGCCACAATTTCAATAACCAAAAACACAGAGCCATTCGGCATGGCTTAGAAGTGAGAGCCAGGTGCCTGAAACAGGTGTGGACAGAATAATGCCAACTTCCCCCCATAACTGCTCTATTGTTTGTAAAAGGGTGTAATGAAAAAACAGTATCGGAATAAGCACATCGGAAATGACTCAAAAGTATTTTCCAAATCTGAATGAATACCTACACCACTCGAAAGTGTAAAAAAAGACTAAAACAGAACATGATGTGTGCTTACCACACACCGGGCACCTTTAAATATTTTGCACTTGTTTACTCGGGTCAGAACCATTCCTCATTCGCTTTGCCATCAAATGGGCACACAGGTGGCTGAGACCTTTCCTAGCGACACTCCTCGGCAGCAAGCCCTGGTTGAGAAGCTCTAGTTTGCAGCCCCCTCTTAATCCGCAGCGGTCCAACTTGCCCTCTTCTTCCTACAGACCCCACCCTACCTATTTTGGAAAACCTTCCGTCCGTTGGCACTGCTTTTCTAGCTTCCTAGGAATTGGCAGATATTCCAGGCGGCAGGTCAGCAAGACCTTCTTTGAGCCGCAGCGATACATGCAAGAAGACCCTGGTGTGTAGGAGATGGGGACAGCCCAAACCAGGCCTTTGCATTCACAGCTGCCTCGCTAGGCAGTGAGCTGAGGGGGAGTATGAGTGTAGACCGGCGGGGCTAGCACCAGCCCGGCGCCCGGGAGGCCTGTAGGTCCGGAGCGGGTGTCCAGAGACTGTGGCTAACCAACCGGTTTCCGCCAGGCGACGGTGGCAACGCCAGCTAGGAGAGTCGAAAAGCACCACAATGGGTCCACTGGCGCCGAGGATGGGTGGGTGGGGCCTGTGCTCACCGCGCACGCGCGCACAGAGGCCTCCGAGATCGGGTAGCAACACAGTCACGTGGCTCCACATCGGCCAATCCACGGGACCCCGGGGCGGGGCGTCCAGCGGTGCACCTCGGCGGGAGGCGGACGACTTCCGGCAATAATTGGACGCTGCAGCTCGGTGCGGTTGGCGGCTGTCTCGTCTAAAAGGGACCAGCAGGTGAGAAGGGACTCGGGACGGGGAGGGGCTGTCAGGCAGGGCGCAGCCCGGCCCGCGCTTCGCTGGCCGCCGTGCTGTCCGCTGGCCCCGGGCGGGCTGTAGGCTCGCCCACCTCCCGGGGGTCCTGGCGTCCGTCCCCCGCCCCCGCCGGCCTGTCTCCTGCCGGTCCTTGCCTCCTCCCGAGCACACCTGTCAGGGCCCCATCTTTCTGGCCTGCGTGTGGTTTCGCTGCCAGACCCAGGAAATTTTCATCTTCATCCTCACAGTCAGCTCCTTTCTGCCTGTATTCCAGTGGAGCTCCATCTCCATCCTATTCAAACTGCCCTGAACTCGGGCATCTGGAGAACTGTCCCTGTGAAGGGCCATTTTCTTTCTTTCTTTTTTCTTGCATGCAGCTCCAAGACTTAATTTCCCACCATTATCAGAAAAGGTGCCCCCCCCATTCCATTTTCCTCTGCTCCGGGGCGTGCCGTCCTACCGCATCTGTGATGATCTCTCTGGACCTCTTGGAGTAAACCCCATTTCTGACATCCAGCCTGAGATATGCAATGTGTTTTTACATGATCTTTCACAATCGAATTTACCCACATTTACAAACTTCAACTCTGATCCAAGTTGTTTGGATTTAACTCATAAAAATTTTGAAAGAAAACTTGATCAGCGGCGAAATCGAATGCGCTTATTCGATTGAAGTCTATTCATTCTATTTTTAAAAAGGGTTTTTGTCGTTGCTAATTCTGTGTGTGACTTGTGCACGAGTGCCCAAGAAGAACAGAGCCGTTGGGTACTGTTGGACTGGAGTTACAGTTGTGAGCTGCCTGATTGGAGTGATGGGAACCAAGCCTGGGGTCCTCTGTAAGAGTAGTTAGTGTGTGCCTTAGCCGCTCACCCATCCCTCCAGCACCAGGCCGTCCATTCATTCTTACTCTAGAACAGTGGAAATTATCTTTCTCAGATTTTCAGATGAAAAATGAGCGTGGAGCTTTTTTCTCCAAAGTTGAAGTTGCCTTGCTATTTTTTGCTATAACTTGTTTTATTGTAATGCTCTCAAAGCTTTTATTGTTTTGAAGATACACATAGCAGATGCACATCCTAATTATTTTTTCAGGTAACTTACGAAAAGAGCAACACACATATAAAGTAAGAAAGAAAAAAAAAGAAAAGAAAAAGGCAACCAACAACAAAAAACACACAAACTTGTTATTTTCTGGAATGTGTTTTAATAGGCTGTTAGGATTACTATAAATTGGCTAAGCACATGGATTGTGGGATGAAAGTTCATAGTTTTAAGTTTTTGTTGTGATGTAGTGGGTGAACACATGGTCTTGGGTATGCTAAGCAAGTGCTCTACCACTGAGCCTCCATGTAGAGAATTAAATTTGTAAAATGAGGATTTTTCCTACCTTACAGGTTAGTGTGAGGACTAAACTAGCTGTAACTCAGGTGAATTAGTGTTGAGCCCATTCCGAGTTCTAGCGTTTGTTGTTACTGTTTTCATTCATTAGGAGAACCATGTGCTTGTTGAAGAAGAAGAAGAAGAAAAAAAGCATATTTTTTGCTTAGTTCAGGATCTTTGGTCATAGGAGTTTCTACTAGGAAATGACTTTGGAGAATTCATCCTGTTCTCCTATAGTGCCCCCACCTTGGTGTCTTGCCTTGTGAAATGGAAACCCAGAAAAGACTTAAAGGTATTCAACCCCAAGTGCTTCCTGGCATTAATTAGCAATCGCTGTGCTTAAATTCTAGTGCAGATAGGGGCTGGCTGGATGGCTCAGTGGTCAGGAGCTCCCACATGGTGGCTCCCAATGGAATACAACTCCAGTTCCAAGAGGATAGATGCCTTTGTCTGGCCTTTACTGGGTACTGCATGACCGTGGTGCACTTATGTACATGCAAAACAAAAAAAGAAACACTCACACACACATAAAATGAAAGTAAATATATTAAAAAGTAAGTGCAGATTATACAAGCCGTGTTGCAGCTGAGTAGGCTGAGACATTACTCATACACATATATTAATTTTTCAGAAATCATTTAGGGTTTTTACTTTATATGATGGCTAATCTTGGTATCAGCTTGACACACCTGAGAGGAGGGAGCCTCTGTTGAGAATTAACTCCAGGAGGTTGGCCTATGTGGCATATCTATTGGCTGTTTTCTTGGTTGCTAATTGTAGGATGGCCCAGTGTACTGTTGGTTGTACTACCCTGGGCAGGTGGGGCTGGGCTGTGTGGAAAAAGCTAGCTTAGCAAAACACAATTTGCAAGCCAGTAAGTAGTATTCTTCTGTGGTTTCTGCTTGAGTTCCACCCTCAACGTAACCTGTGAAATGAAGTAAACCCTTTCCTATGTAAAGGTTTTTGTCAAGAGTATTTTACCACAGCAACAGAAAAGAAGCTAGACTGCCTTAGCATTTGCAAATTCTCAAAATAAAGGTAATTTTAATTTTAAATATATTAATGAAATTCTAGCAATTCATGTCTTTTAACCAAGTAGGTAATTTCCCATAAAAAGTGGGCTGCCGCTGGGCATTGGTGGCGCATACCTTTAATCCCAGCACTCGGGAGGCAGAGGCAGGTGGATTTCTGTGAGTTCGAGGCCAGCCTGGTCTACAGAGAGAGTTCTAGGACAGCCTCCAAAACAATACAGAGAGACCCTGTCTCAAAAAACAAAAACAAACAAAAGTGGGCTGTCATCATTTAGAATCTTCTAGTAACCTTATTTTTTGATACACAAAATTAGGTGCTTCACATTACATTTAAAAACCTGATGTGTGACCTTTTAAACTGCAACTTGTCTTCTGTATGTGAGAACAGTCTTTCTTGGGAGTCCTTTAATTCTTGCTTCATCTACTTGAATGCTAGGATTAAAGGTGGCCAGATGGACAGGTATGCCACCATACCTAGCCCCAGTGGCCTTTTTATTTTTTTTTAAAGTGGTGCTTGGAATTGAACCCAGGACCTATGAACACTAGGTAAGTGCTGTACTATTGATCTATAGCCCTATATCCTAGTGACCTTTGGTTACTGTTTATCTAGAGTCTGTGCCTTAGTTTTTGAACTATATAGATTATGCTTTAAAATAGTGAACTAATACTGAGATCCCAAGATCGTGTTATCACAAGTCTATGAAATAAATTTTTAAACAAACAAGTATTTTCCTCTAGGTTGAAAAAAATCTGGGACGTAAGGGTTTTATTTTTGTATTTTCTTGGGTTACTAGCTACCAAGCCTTAACAGATCCAAGTAGCTGCTGAAAGGGTTAATACGCAACTATTTTCTCATCAAACTGTTCAGTCAATAAATACAGTATATAAAGAGTTGACAGCAACCAAAACACAGTCCGCCAGAAATGCCACAACAGCTCTTTATAAATGCTGTTACAACTGTTTTGAAGCTAAGAGATAAATATACCTTACAGGGAGTGGCCTCCTAGGTTAGTGCAGTGTTTGCATCTTATCAAGCTTTCGACATTTGTTAGCCGAGGGCATGGGTCTGCACAAGACATGCGTGAGCAGCTGTTGGTTCAGGAGCTACTTTTTCCTGTTTCTGTTCTCCCTTTTCATTTTATGCTACAGACCCTAGAAAATTATCTTTCTAAACAACACTGTTCACGTTGATCCACTATTCAAAGACTGAGTCTTAGAGGGTAGAGTCAAACACCTCAGTGTCTGAAGATCTGGTCATCGTCCTAGGACTTCAGCTCAACCAAAGCTCAACCAAACTTGTCTCATGCCTTTCGGATCTCTCACATACATTCTAGCCTTCATCTTTCCATCCTCTGTGCCTGTGGCTGGCATTTCTCTCCTTCTCCATTATTACATGTATGTGTACACACACACACACACAGAGTCTGTTCTCAAGGCCTTCCTGGATGTGTTGCCTTCTTCTGTAGTTAAATTTATGTTACTGTCTTTATCACTAGTATGGTGTTCATGTTCTAAGATTGTGTATACAAGCAAGCACCACACAGAAACACATACTTTATATGAGCCGGACAGAGATTTACCTGCCTCTGCCTCCTGAGTGCTGCGATTACAGGCATGTATCACCACCACCCGGTGAGAAGAATTTTATGTTCATTATGTCTATATAAACATTTAATGTAAACTAATTTTTCTTAAAAGCAGGAGAACTATGCCATTTCTGGGTCAGGACTGGAGATCCCCTGGATGGAGCTGGATTAAAACTGAGGATGGATGGAAAAGATGTGACTCTTGTAGCCAAGAGCTCCGAAGTGAGAATGGCCAGTACACCATCAACCACAGCATGTAAGTCTCAGTGCAGTAGACTGGCTGCTGCCAGCCCGTGTGGCCTCCTGTGTTTGTCAGGTCACTGTGGAGCTCTGTCATTTACAGTTAAGCTCAGGCTGGGCCTGCTGTCCAGATGCTCCCTGATCTGTCTGCCTCCACCCTAGAGTCCTGGTCAGGGGCATTCAGCCATACCCGGCTTTCACATGGGTGCTGAGATTGAACTTAGGCATTCCTGCTTGCCCAGCAACACTGTTAGCCACGGGGCCACCTCCACAGCACCAAGCTTGCCTTGTTCCCAGTAAATAACTCCATCCCTTTCCCAGACTCCAATACCACTTGTGATGCTTTCTCTGCCTGCCCTTTTGTGACTAGATATCTGTTTTATGATAGTGTCCTCAGATCCAGGTGTGCTTAGCGTGTGCTGGTAAAGTTCCTTTGTTTTAAGACTGAATCCTTTGTTGTATGGATTAGTTATGTTTTGTTTAAATGAGCAGTTGTTGATAGACATGGGGAATGCTTAGGCATGTCAGTGTCGTGGCTGGGACTGTCACGAATGTAGGAGTGTGGACGGCTCTTCAAGACCTGCTTTCGGGTCTCTCTGTTTAGATGGTAATCTGCTCCGTAGTGAAGGACTTACTATATTGTTCCACGCTGGCTGCAGCATTTTATATTTTCACCACCAGTGTAAAAAGGTCCTCATTTTATACATCCTCGCCAACACTTACTTTCTGCACTTTGGACAGTGTAGTAGACATCTTAATGAATGTAAAGTGTTAGGGCAATGTTAACTTGTATTTCCCTAAGGTTTAACAATAACTATTGCACACATTTTCATACATCCTTAGTCCATTTGCATTTCTTTCTTGGACAAATTAAAGTTCTTTGCCTGTCCCTTGGGGGATTTGTTGTTGAAGAGTCTTTTGGTTTTTTTTTTTTTTTAAGTGGGATAAAGGATATTGCTCGTAGGACCAAAGGCTATAAAATAGGAAGTGTTTGCTATGAAATGTAGTAGACTGATAGCATATATATATATATATATACACATATATACACACACACACATATATATATAATGAAAAACTGAAAGGTCTTTTTTTTTTTTTTGGTTTTTCGAGACAGGGTTTCTCTGTGGCTTTGGAGGCTGTCCTGGAACTAGCTCTTGTAGACCAGGCTGGCCTCGAACTCACAGAGATCTGCCTGCCTCTGCCTCCCAAGTGCTGGGATTAAAGGCGTGTGCCACCACCACCCGGCAGGTTTGTATATTCTTAATACTTTTATTACTATTTGTACATGCTAAATTTTAATCCTGGAAGCATTTTTTCCCTTCTCATTTTTGTATACCTGGCTACTAAACCCATCACCAAAAATGTATGACCTCTTCCTACTTTAAAGTACCTCATAAAAATAGCAACTAGTTAAGATTTGCTGTTGTGAGATATTTGATTACACTGTGAAAAGATATGTCACTGTGACTGGCTTAATAAAAAGCTAAATGGCTAATAGCTAGGCAGGAGATATGGGCAGGACTTCTGGACAGAGATAGGTCTGGGAAGAAGAAAGGGGGGAGTCGACAACCAGACACAGAGGAGCAGGACATGAGGTAAAAACCATTAGTCAGGTGACAGCACATAGATTAATAGAAATAGTTTAATTTAAGTTACAAGAACTAGTTAGAAGCACGCCTTTGCTAAGGCTAAGCTTTCATAATCAATAAGAAGTCTCTTTGTCGTTGTTTGGGAGCAGGCTGTAGGGCAGAAAAAGACTTGTTGCATATGGTGCCCAGTATGGGACTCATATATCCAAACATGGGGCCTGAGAGAGCTAAGAAAAGTCTGGACAAGGACCCGGTTGTGGATTCTTAGTCCTGCAGTCTCTGAGGCATTTTCCTTCGATTATGACCTACAGGTCTCCTGGTGATCTCATTACCAAGTCCCCTGGTTCCCATCAAACCCTAGGCAGTTTAGGAAAGACTCAGCAGTACCAAAGGAGGGCATTATATCAGCAGAGTCAATGGATGTAGGAGCTGTGGCCGGGTCTGGGATTGCTGCAGCAGGTAGCCTGGTAATGAGTCTGTTCCCTCTCTGTAGGAGCATCTGATGGTGGCATGTCAGATATGTCTGTGAGTGCCCACAAGCTGTGCTGTGCCTGATGTACCTCCTATAGCTAGTACACAGAGAGCCCCAGTGCTGAAGCTGGCTGGTCATCCTTTCTGTAGTTTCTCCTTTCTGTGATGCTGGTTTTGGGAGAACAATAGTATTTCATTTTCCCTTTCAGTTTTTAGTTTTAGTTAAAGCTTTTTCAGGTTCAAGAGTGTCTCCATCTAGTGTCTGAGTCAATGACAACAGACTAGTGACAGTGACTGTGAGATGGTGAGAGTCAGGGACTGAATCTCCCTCCCTCCCTCCCTCCCTCTCCCTCCCTCCCTCCCTCCCTCTCTCTCTCTCTCTCTCTTTTTGTGTAGCCCTGGCTGTCCTGAAACTCAACTCTGTAGACCAGGCTGGTATAGTTTTTATTACAAAGTAAATATTTTTTTTTAAAGAAAAGATGTTTGAGTTGTTATTGCTTGATTTGAATTCCTTGTTTCATAAAAAAAAAACCACTAGCATACTTTAAATGTGTTTAAACATTACAACTCTAGCTTTCATCTGCTGGTTCCTCAGCATATTTGATAGAAACTTATTAAGAAAATGCACAGTTCAGCAAGAGTTAGCTTCAGCCAGATATTTGAAAAATGTAGATGATAAACAGGAGCGTTAATGTTTACTTGACTTTGACCAGGGACATGGCAAGTTTTAGCTCCATAGTCATATTGCTACTAGGCTCTTTTCATTGCTTTTATAGTTTTGTTTATTATGCTCAGATTTTAAAGTATTTTGATGTTTGGGAGAGTCTAAAGCATGCCAGGCGCTTCTAAAGGAACATTTCTGAAAGAAATGAGTATAAATCTTATTTCCTTCAAAAGGAAAAGAAAATGTAGTGATTAACCCTTGAGTCTCCAACTCATGACTCATGAAATTTAGTACTTCTTGCCAGGACTTAACAGGGTCTTTATTTTCATTCCCTAAAATACCAAGCAAATACTTATTTTCTTACAAAAGAAAAGCTAAATAAAATTTTCCATGAAAAACTTACTTTACTGAAGTATCTTTATTTCAGTATCTTAAATAACGGTGAAGAAGAAATATTCAGTAATGAGTGTGAATACGCAGCCAAGAAGAGGAAGAAGGAACACTTTGGAAATGACACAGCTGCTCACAGTAAGACTTTTCATTGATGACTGTGTAGTCTTTTGTTTGTGGGACATATGCATCGCCATGATGGATTGCTTGGCAGTGTTTTCTAACGAGGTACAGGGAGATAAAGGTGTTCAAGCAAGCACTGCGCTCAGTGCTACCCGTCCGTCTGGTAATCAGACTGCCCTTAACTCAGCTGTCTGCTGGTGAGGTTTGTACAACGCTGGTGAGCCGGAAGCACGCCTCCGCGTCTGAGTAGCCAGATGCAGACCCGAACTGAGCTCCTTTCTGAACAGAAAGGCTTCTAGGAGGGATGCTCTCATGTGGGGCCACTGGGGAGTGGACAGGAGCCAAAGGGGGCAGAGCTCGGCGGTGGGCAATGATGTACAGGCACAAGGCTTGAGGGGACTGTGGGTTCTGTCGCAGCCCTGCCCACCTTGGCACGTGCTATGAATACCTGTAAGGTGAAGAAGGTAGAGCACAAGGAGAAACTTCATGATCTTAGTTATGTGACCACGTGTGGCCATAACAGGTAATAAAAGACCAGAACCTACTGTTAGGTGTATACTGTACAAGCATTTACATCTGACATACCAATATCAATTTTCTAAGTTAATAAGGTATGACACTATCAAATGTTTCTTTCATGTTGAGGTATCTGAGCACTTAGGTGATATTAGGGGACAGAGTGTACTGTTTACACTTTAGCAAAAACATCTCTTAACTGGACCAACAAGATCATCTTACAGCTTCCTTAAAATCTTGAGGTTGAAATGATTTGCCTGATTTTAAAGACATTTCATCTTTGTTCTAGGTTTTTATCGTGAAAAATGGATCTATGTCCATAAAGAAAGCACAAAAGAAGTAAGTATGCCTTTAGAAAAGTGTATACTGTATTGTTTGTGTTGAATAGGTCATGTTTATTTCTTTAGTAATACAAGGTCACATTCTAACAGGTATACATATGTACATATGACAGATTTTGAGGCAGCGATTATAATCATGTTCATGTATTCATTGATATGTGCATGGCTGTGCACTGGGTATGTGTGGTACAGGTGTATGCGTGTAACTCTTTATGTTTTTCTGGTCACGTGTCTTATCTGTTAAAACCGAGGCTGTTTAAACTGCCGTTTTTTCTAAGATGGCGGGCGTAAGCGTTGTTCCAGCTTACCGCCTCAGTCCATGCTGACATCCAGCAAAAGCTGCCGGCTTGGAGATGTGGTCACTGTCACTTCTAGCAGTACGTACACACCTTTCAATTGTTAGCAGAGCCTCTTAAAAGAACCTTGCTGGGTTTTTTTTTTTTTTTTGCTTATGCTGAGTCAGGAAGACGCCCTTAAGTGAGCCGTGGCGTGAGTCTCTGCTTGTAGCTAGCAAAACAGAGCCCACCTGAGAAAATGCTGCTACCAAAAATCTGTGCTTCTCTCTGTTCTTCTGTTTCTAAAATTCCTTTAAAGCTTTTGTCATTCTACGTGGAAATTCATCATCCTACTCCTGATCACCATTATGTAAAGAGAAGCCTTTCCTTGAGAGAAGCCTTCCCGCCAGCCTGGTTCCAGAGCCACATCAGTCCCAAATAAACACACAGGAAGCTATATTAATTATGAAGCTGTTGGCCTTGCTTGTTTCTTACTGGCTAGCTCTGACTTAAGTAATTACCCCATAATTGTTAATCTAAGTATTTTTCTTACCGGAGAGGTTTCCGGGCTTCCTACCCCATGGCGTTACATCTTGACTCTCTGTGTGTCTCCTTCCCAGAGTCCTCCTGGCCTCCTAGTCCCACCTATCTTGGTTCCCTATTGGCCAACAGTGCTTTATTGACAAATACACAGGACTTCCCCCATCAAGTTTTGATCCCCATTCATCTCTGAATCAGCAAGGGTTCCTCACAACCAAGCATACATTCCTGTGTGTTTGATCCGTGTTCTGGCAGTGTGAGCTGCAGCTGCTGAAGTTATTCCTTTACCTTGTGTTTGGGGGAATAAGATGCCCATGAGCCCCTCCTTCCGTAACGCAAAGTGGCTCACAGGAAGCTGCATAGGTGGCCCTGCAGACCCTGGACTTTGTCTCTGCTTTCGATTGCTGAGCTGACAAAAGCTTTCCTATGTATGAGTCATCACATAAACCAGTCGGCTACAGTGTTTCTTGTTTCTCTACTTTTAAGTAAACCTAGTTTCTTTTAGAGACCTTGAACATCTGCATTTGCTTTATTTTACAGCTGTTAGAAAAAAAACAGGGGTACAATTTCTATTACATAATTATAAGGTTAGGATTAGTTAAGTGTTCTAGAAATGTTAATAATATCCTTATTTTTTTAATTACCGCATTTACTTACTGTGTGTGTGCGCGCACACATGCCCACATGTGCTCACATACTGCAGCAGGGATGTGGAGGTCCAAGGACCCCTTGCAGGAGTCAGATCTCCCATTCTACCATGTGGGTCCTCAAGCTTTCAGACTTGGTGGCAGGCACTTTGCCCAATTACATCTTTAAACTACCTCAGCTTCCTAGAAGACACTTGATTGTGAGAAAGAGAGCTGACTTGGTGATGGCTAATGCCTGTAAGTGGGCATAGCCCGAGTCCAGCCCTTGACATACCCGCCACTGAAAGACTGACAGAGCTGACCTGATCTGTGCAAAGCCAAGCTTGATGAAACCTCTCACCTACTTTGTGAGTCCTGTGGATTCTAGCTGGGAAAAGCAACAAGGGGAATGTCAGGAGGTTGCCAGGATGTCCTGTGCCTTCTTGGGATGGGGGTCTGGCGGGCTCACAAAGAACCCAGGGCTGTCTGTCAGATCTGCATCTGGTCCTGTGCCATCATCTTTGTCTCTGGTACTCACCCAGGGCAGCCTCTGAAGACACATGCTCTTTTTTTTTTTTTTTTTTTTTTTTTTTGGCTTTTATGAGACAGGGTTTCTCTATATTGTTTTAGAGGCTTTCAGTCCAGCCTGGCCTCGAACTCACAGAGATCCGCCTGCCTCTGCCTCCCGAGTGCTAGGATTAAAGGCGCGCGCCACCACCGCCCGGCAAGACACATGCTCTTGAGTGTCACCCCAACCTGTTCCATGAGAGATAGTAGTTACTCCAAAGAGGTACCTTCACCTCCATCAGAATTTTGTCCCTGAAAGTGAGATGCACTTCAGATTGTACTTTGAACTCTGTGCTTTGCTTCCATGCAGTGTTTTACATGTAGCAGATGCTCAGAAAGAGTGGGTGTTGGTGTGTTGTGAGAACGAGTAATGGGGTTGTACACATTAGGACTGTTAGCGCTGTGCAGTTTCCCCACGAGGCCAGCAGACACGCTGCTGCCTCTGCTGCTCTTCCACAGCCCCACTACCATGTTTCAAACTCAAAGTCACCACCGTGTGGTTCCTTACTGTCCTCCAGTTTATCTGCCCACATGACTCTAAACAGAAAACCTGTGCATAGATTTAGGTATTTCACATGCAAAAGGTGGAGTTTAAGATCTTCCTGTCCTGGGGTGAAGCCTGTACAGACTGATACGGAAGACAGAACAGCAATATTTATGGCACTGAGGAGAAAGTACATTTTATTTTTGATTCGCAGACCTTGCATCTCATTACAGCAGTTGCCTTTTCAACTGCTCAGATCCCTGGACAGCCATTGTCAGGATTGGGTCATATAAGCTCAGCATCCTCCCAGCTGTCTTTCGGAGCAGCCCCTCTAAGGCTTGCTCCTTGGTGGTTGAGCACCACCAAGTCAGAACTCCCCGCCGAGACACTCTGCTGTGCGTGTGCAACACCAGCATCCCCGAGGCCTCACGTTCACCCTGCCTTGTCCCCAGCAACAGAAAGCAGACTGGTGTTTGATGACTACTTGCATCTCTGACATTATACCAGCAGTGTGAACAAACTGTCAGTGCCTCGTGTCTCAGTTATGCACAATTGGCTTAAAGTTAGCATCGCTATATTTTCCTCTGTTCTCATTTATATCTGACATAAACTTTTAGAATTCATACAGTATTTTAGGCTCCCTAAATGACATCACCTGTTAGCTCATTTTACTTGGTTTGTTGAGCCCACTCCTTGTCTAATATTTTCTAGAGACATGGCTACTGTACCCTGGGAGAAGCCTTCAACCGGCTAGACTTCTCAAGTGCCATCCAGGATATTAGAAGGTTCACGTATGTGGTCAAAGTAAGTGGTTATTTTAGAAACAGCTTTCCTGACTCTTGATGGTTTTAAAGGTTACGAATGTGACCTGTTCAAGGTACCTTTGACAGCCGCCCAAAAGTTCATCTGTTTACAGTAGAGAAAGGAAAGGAACCAGCTTAGGAGCAGACATGGGGGACTTACAGCACTGAGGTCACAGGCAGAAGTCTCAAGCGTGGGCCGGGCGTTGGTGGTGCATGCCTTTAATCCCAGCACTCGGGAGGCAGAGGCAGGTGGATCTCTGTGAGTTCGAGACCAGCCTGGACTACCAAGCGAGTTCCAGGACAGCCTCCAAAGCCACAGAGAAACCCTGTCTCAAAAAAACCAAAAAAAAAAAAAAAGGCTCAAGCATGGTGAGACCTTCCTGCCCGGAGGCCATGGGAACCAAGATGTTCCAGGCCTCTTTGTTGGAAACTCTCAGACAGTCCAGTTCAGGAGGACCCCTGATGACTCCATTGTCTGCTTCCTGTGTTCACTCAGAATGAGTCTTGTTATGTACAAGGACAACTGGCTAATAGACAAGAGGAATTTTACACAACAAAGAGCTCCACAAAAGTCTTGCTGCATCATCAGTAGCTTTTTAGAGGTTTCTGTTTCAGGTACATTCAGAAGGACGAGATCTTTAGGGTATAGTTTGCTTTTGTGACTCGTTCCCTTCACAGCACTGTACGTAAAACACAAGTAAGTCTTCACACCCGCTAGCCCTGCCTCATAAAACACAAGTAGGGTCTTCACACCCGCTAGCTCTGCCTCATAAATCACAAGTAAGTCTTCACACCCGCTAGCCCTGCCTCATAAAACACATGTAAGTCTTCACACCCGCTAGCCCTGCTTCCATAAATCACAAGTAAGTCTTCACACCCGCTAGCCCTGCCTCATAAAACACAAGTAAGTCTTCACACCCGCTAGCCCTGCTTCCATAAATCACAAGTAAGTCTTCACACCCGCTAGCCCTGCCTCATAAAACACAAGTAAGTCTTCACACCCGCTAGCCCTGCCTCATAAAACACAAGTAAGTCTTCACACCCGCTAGCCCTGCTTCCATAAAACACAAGTAAGTCTTCACACCCGCTAGCCCTGCTTCATAAAACACAAGTAAGTCTTCACACCCGCTAGCCCTGCTTCCATAAATCACAAGTAAGTCTTCACACCCGCTAGGCCTCCTTCATAAATCACAAGTAAGTCTTCACACCCGCTAGCCCTGCCTCA
This sequence comes from Mesocricetus auratus, assembly GCF_017639785.1. Lineage (NCBI taxonomy): Eukaryota > Metazoa > Chordata > Mammalia > Rodentia > Cricetidae > Mesocricetus > Mesocricetus auratus. Next base: position 5,564,692 of record NW_024429212.1, on the reverse strand, counting down.
TAAAGCACAAGTAAGTCTTCACACCCGCTAGCCCTGCTTCCATAAATCACAAGTAAGTCTTCACACCCGCTAGGCCTGCTTCTTGAAACACAAGTAGGGTCTTCACACCCGCTAGCCCTGCTTCCATAAAACACAAGTAAGTCTTCACACCCGCTAGCCCTGCCTCATAAAACACAAGTAGGGTCTTCACACCCGCTAGCTCTGCCTCATAAATCACAAGTAAGTCTTCACACCTGCTAGCCCTGCCTCATAAAACACAAGTAAGTCTTCACACCCGCTAGCCCTGCCTCATAAAACACAAGTAAGTCTTCACACCCGCTAGCCCTGCCTCATAAAACACAAGTAAGTCTTCACATCCGCTAGCCCTGCCTCATAAATCACAAGTAAGTCTTCACACCCGTTAGCCCTGCCTCATAAATCACAAGTAAGTCTTCACACCCGCTAGCCCTGCCTCATAAATCACAAGTAGGGTGTTCACACCCTCTAGCCCTGCCTCATAAATCACAAGTAAGTCTTCACACCCGCTAGCCCTACCTCATAAAACACAAGTAAGTCTTCACACCCGCTAGCCCTGCTTCCATAAATCACAAGTAAGTCTTCACACTCGCTAGGCCTCCTTCATAAATCACAAGTAAGTCTTCACACCTGCTAGCCCTGCCTCATAAAACACAAGTCTTCACACCTGCTAGCCCTGCTTCATAAATCACAAGTAAATCTTCACACCCGCTAGCCCTGCCTCATAAAACACAAGTCTTCACACCCGCTAGCCCTGCTTCATGAAACACAAGTAAGTCTTCACACCCGTTAGCCCTGCCTCATAAAACACAAGTAAGTCTTCACACCCACTAGCCCTGCCTCATAAATCACAAGTAAGTCTTCACACCCGCTAGGCCTCCTTCATAAATCACAAGTAAGTCTTCACACCCGCTAGCCCTGCCTCATAAATCACAAGTAAGTCTTCACACCCGCTAGCCCTGCCTCATAAATCACAAGTAAGTCTTCACACCCGCTAGGCCTCCTTCATAAATCACAAGTAAGTCTTCACACCCGCTAGCCCTGCTTCATAAAACACAAGTAAGTCTTCACACCCTCTAGCCCTGCCTCATAAATCACAAGTAAGTCTTCACACCCGCTAGGCCTCCTTCATAAATCACAAGTAAGTCTTCACACCCGCTAGCCCTGCCTCATAAAACACAAGTAAGTCTTCACACCCGCTAGCCCTGCTTCATAAAACACAAGTAAGTCTTCACACCCGCTAGCCCTGCCTCATAAAGCACAAGTAAGTCTTCACACCCGCTAGCCCTGCTTCCATAAATCACAAGTAAGTCTTCACACCCGCTAGGCCTGCTTCTTGAAACACAAGTAGGGTCTTCACACCCGCTAGCCCTGCTTCCATAAAACACAAGTAAGTCTTCACACCCGCTAGCCCTGCCTCATAAAACACAAGTAGGGTCTTCACACCCGCTAGCTCTGCCTCATAAATCACAAGTAAGTCTTCACACCTGCTAGCCCTGCCTCATAAAACACAAGTAAGTCTTCACACCCGCTAGCCCTGCTTCCATAAATCACAAGTAAGTCTTCACACCCGCTAGGCCTCCTTCATAAATCACAAGTAAGTCTTCACACCCGCTAGCCCTGCCTCATAAAGCACAAGTAAGTCTTCACACCCGCTAGCCCTGCTTCCATAAATCACAAGTAAGTCTTCACACCCGCTAGCCCTGCCTCATAAAACACAAGTAAGTCTTCACACCCGCTAGCCCTGCCTCATAAATCACAAGTAGGGTGTTCACACCCTCTAGCCCTGCCTCATAAATCACAAGTAAGTCTTCACATCCACTAGCCCTGCTTCATAAAACACAAGTAGGTCTTCACACCCGCTAGCCCTGCCTCATAAAACACAAGTAAGTCTTCACACCCGCTAGCCCTGCTTCATAAAACACAAGTAGGGTGTTCACACCTGCTAGCCCTGCTTCCATAAAGCACAAGTCTTCACACCCGCTAGGCCTGCTTCTTGAAACACAAGTAGGGTGTTCACACCCGCTAGGCCTGTTTCCATAAAGCACAAGTAGGTCTTTACACCCGCTAGCCCTGCTTCATAAAATACAAGTAAGTCTTCACACCCGCTAGCTGTGCTTCATAAAACACAAGTAGGGTGTTCACACCTGCTAGCCCTGCCTCATAAAACACAAGTAAGTCTTCACACCTGCTAGCCCTGCTTCCAGTGGTCCTCAGAGACTCTCACTGCCTTCCAGGCACTGACAAGTGTTGACGCAAGGATAGAGATGAATTGCTCTTGCCTCAGCCAGTGTGATCTGTGATAGGACTCTAGGTGGCTGGCAGATGGCAGGTTCTTCTTGTGTCCAGTGGCATTGGGTACGGTTTCCCAGGCTCTTGCAGAGCATCTGTCTAGGTGCCTCTGTTCTGATGATGAAACTGAGACTCACTGTGGCTTGTCCAAGTATCAAAGAGTTAAGAATCCAGGGAAGACACAGGCCAGTTCTAACAGAAGTGTTTCTATCAGCTCTAAAATGCTTTTGTAAAGAATGTAGAGAGCTGAAGTTGGGAATAGAAGGATGGCAAAGATACAGAGGAACAAGAGCACGGAAGGACACAGCCCCTTTGCGGTGCCAGCAGGGTCCGTTGTGGTAGGGCGGTAGGGCTGAGGGAGGCCCAGGAATCAGGGGAGCTTCCCCCTCTTTATCAGCAAGATTGGCATCACTCTGTGGTGATCATTTTAAATTTCAATATGGAAGGAAGGAAGGAAGGACCTGTTGATTTCTTGATTGTCGCCTCAGTTTTAGACAGTGGATCAGAGCATGAAGGAGCATGATGGAAATCTCTTAGCTCCCTGCTGAGGTGAGGTATGAAGCTAGGAGGCTGAGCGGGCCTGTTGAGAGTGAGAATACCCTGACTGTGTCCAACAGGCTTGCTCTTGCCTCAGCAGCTGTAGTGAGGTCCCCTCAGTTCCTGTAGACAGCAGTCCTCCTGCAACCACCCTGTCTGGAGTGCCACATGTCAGGACATTTCACACTGTGCTCCAGTGTGTGCCCGTGGTGTTTCCATCATAAACGGACTCACATTGGCTTCTTCTCATCTTGAAGCTGCTGCAGCTGATTGCCAAGTCCCAGTTAACCTCACTGAGCGGAGTGGCGCAGAAGAACTACTTCAGCATCCTGGATAAAATCGTGCAAAAGGGTAAGGTTGGCACCAAACATTTGTGCTCTTTTCAAATAAAATATTTATTGCTAAATAAGACAGAGTATACAACTTGGCCATTTACACAATTCAGTAGTTTTTAGTGCCATGTATTTATAGGGTTGGGACGCCATCGCTGCTTTTAGTTTCATAACATTTTAATAGTTCCATGCTATGGTGGGTTGTATTTGTTTCTGTTACCCCTCCCACCCCTGCTGTGCTGGAGAGCTTTGTGTCAGTTTTACAGAAGCTAGAGTCATCTGAGAGCAGGGAACCTCAATCGAGAAGAGACCTGCATACAGTCAGGCTGTGCACAAGCCTGCAGGGTGTTTTCTTAGTTAGTGATGGATGGGGGAGGGTCCAGCTCATGGTGAGTGGTGCCATCCTTGGGCTGTTGGACCTGGCTTCTATAAGAAAGCAGGCTGAGGGCTGAAGAGATGACTCAAAGGTTAAGAGCACTGATTGTTCTTTCAAAGGTCCTGAGTTCAATTCCCAGCAACCACATGGTGGCTCACAACCATCTGTAATGAGATCTGGTGCCCTCTTCTGGCCTGGAGGCATACATACACACAGAATACTGTATACATACATAATAAATAAATAAATCTTTAAAAAAAAAAGAAAGAAAGCAGGCTGAGCAAGCTATGGAGCAAGCCAGCAAGCAGCATCCTCCATGGCCTCTGCATCAGCTCCTGCCTCCAGTTCTTGCTCTGAATCCCCACCCTGACTTCCTTCAATGATGGATGTGACTTTAGAGTTCTAAACTGAAGTAAACCCTTTCCTCCCGAGTTACTTAGGTCACGGTGTTTCATCACAGCAATAGTAACACCTGCTGACTCCTTCTTCCCAACCAGTCCCCTTCTTACTTAGCAGGCAGCTATAGCTGCCGGGTGGTCGTGATGCGTGCTCGTAGCAGGGGCTGTGGGTGTCCATTAGGATAGCTGCCGGGTGGTCGCGATGCGTGCTCGTAGCAGGGGCTGTGGGTGTCCATTAGGATAGCTGCCGTGTGGTCGTGATGCGTGCTCGTAGCAGGGGCTGTGGGTTATCCAGAAGGCAGCTTTTCCTAGCACTCTCTCCAGTCCTCTGGAGTCTTAAACAGTGGCCTCATTTAGGTTTGAACACTTACTAGTTACGCATTCTCATCACCTTGACTGGTGAAGAGTCTCTATATTAACTACTGCCCACTGCAAACATAAGCATTTCTGATGAAGACTGAGAGCAGCACCAGGCGATGGGTATTATAAACATAGATATTCGAGAAACAGTTTGACATGTCCATTTAGCAAAACAGCGGTAGTTGGTTACCCACCTAGGTCTTACTGCTTCCCAAGCCACAGGCTTTTGAACAAATTTACGGTAGCAAGCATGTATCCCTTGCCGTGGAACAAGTATTCAGATCCAATCAGAAAGGAGTTGGCTGTCCACCAAGAGACAGTCTTGCCGCCACTGCACCAGCATCACCAGAAATTTTAGGTCTAAATGTTAATTGGGAATGTCCTGCAGGGAGAGGGGCTTTTCTTCTGTTTTCTTTCCACAGTAGTATACATCCAAAATAATAATGTGTGTACTGTGACACCAGGAAGGAGCTAATCCCAGGGAGACCCAGCCCTGCAAAGACACTTTGTTCTTTCCTGGTTAACCAGCCACCGTTCATTTGACTGTTGGGTTCTAGAATCAGTAAGATTGCAGCTTTTTCTTTTGACTTAGACGCCATATGGATCATAATTTTCCTTTTAATTTAATAAGTTTGCCTTTACCAATTAGCTGGTATTTATTTTATGCCATTAGCTTATACATATGCAGTAGCTTGTGACCATGTATATGAGCCATGTTAAATATTCTTATCATAAGAACAAAAGAAAATGTACGTTACTTTAAAATTGTAGACCCAACCAAAAACTTAGAAAGCATTTTAAAACTAAAAATTCTTATTGGAGTTCTGATATCTAAAAATTATGCCACTTTTAAATTGCCATGATGCCGGGTGTTGGTGGCCACGCCTTTAATCCCAGCACTCGAGAGACAGAGGCAGAGGTAGACAGATCTCTGTGAGTTTGAGGCCAGCCTGGTCTACAAAGTGAGTTCCAGGACAGTCTCCAAAGCCACAGAGAAAAACCCTGTCTTGAAAAAACCAAAAATAAATAAATAAGTGAAATTAGACCCTTGGTTTTTAATGTGGTAAAAATACCTATGACATAAAATGTATCATTTTCATCAGTTCTCAGCCCACTGTGAAAGCTTTGTGTGCACATCACGCAGCCATTGCCGCCATCGCCGTCCCAAAGCTGCTGCTTTGTACCTCCCCCTGGCCAGCCCCACCCTCTGCACCGTCTCAGGCCAGCCTCCCCCGGCCAGCCCCACCCCCTGCACCATCACAGGCCATCCCCACCCTCTGCACCATCACAGGCCAGCCTCCCCCGGCCAGCCTCACCCCCTGCCCCCTCATTGCATCTCCATGTGGGTTGTGCTCTGTTCATCCTCCTGTAATTGGCTCCCTTCCATGTCACACATCTTCAAGGTTCCTCCCCCCTGGAGCAGGTCAGAATGTCTTCATCCTTAGGTTGAGTGATACCCCAGTGTATGAAGGGATCCCATTTTGCTCTTGTTCGTCTGTCGATGGACACTTGGCTTACAGAACTAGATAACTGTTAGACGTGGTATTTGCAGTATTAGTTTGTGGCGTGTTTTTATTCATTTCAGTTCTTGATGACCATCAGAACCCTCGCCTTATCAAAGACCTCCTCCAGGACTTGAGCTCCACTCTTGGCATCCTTGTGAGAGGGGTGGGCAAATCGGTGTTAGTGGGAAACATCAACATTTGGATTTGCCGCCTCGAAACCGTTCTCAACTGGCAACAGCAGCTGCAGAACCTTCAGATGACTAAAGTATGTTTTTCTTTGTCTTCTTGGTTTTGATTTGATTCTTTTTTAGAGACAGAATCTTTTTTTTTTTTTTTTTTTTTTTGGTTTTTCGAGACAGGGTTTCTCTGTGGCTTTGGATGCTGTCCTGGAACTCACTTTGTAGACCAGGCTGGCCTCGAACTTACAGAGATCCGCCTGCCTCTGCCTCCCGAGTGCTGGGATTAAAGGTGTGCGCCACCACCACCTGGCTTTAGAGACAGAATCTTACTATGTAGCTCTGTCTGGTTTTGTAGACCAGGCTGGCCTTGAACTCACAGAGATCTTCCTGCTTCTGCCTGTGCAGTGCTGGGACTAAAGGTGAGGACCACCACATCTGGCTTAAACTTATTTTTAATTGACACAGTAATTGTATGTACTTAAGAGGTACCATGTGATATTTTACATATCTATGATGTGCAATGACTATGTACTTAAGACGTATACATATACTTTACATATCTGTGGGTGTAATGATTATATCAAGGTAGTTGCTGACCATCACCTCATACATGTTACCAGTTCTCTGAGATTTTCAATGAATTGTTGTCAGCCATAGTTATATACCACTGTGCTAATGGGCAATAGACATTCTTCCTCCTAGCCAACTGTATTCCCATTAGCCATGTATTCTCTATCCTCTTCTCTTTATCTTTCCCTAGACTATGGAACATTGTTTACCTCACTGAGACCTGCCTTTTCATTTCTGAATGAACTTAGAACATGATTTTGTCTTACTATTCACACAACAGCATTATCTATGGTTCCATCCATATTGCTGCAAATGACAGTATTTCATTACTTTTGTTGCTGAGTCATTTATTAAGTCACATGTCAGTGGACACTAGGGTGATCCAGTGTCTTGGCCACTGTGAATCCTGCCACTATAAGCGGTGATTCCAGTGCCTTCGACTGCATACCCATTAGCAGCATTGCTGGGTCATATGGTAATTCTGCTTCTGTTTTTTTCAGGAACCTCAGGGCTGCTCTTCTCCTTGCTAATTTACATTTGCATCAGCAGTCTATGAGAGTTCCCGTTTTTCTCCATCACTATCATTTATTATTTTCTGTTTTAGTGGCTGCTATGCTAACTGGTGTGGGAGGGGCCCCATTGTGATTTTCATTTGCATTTCTCTGATTAGTGGTATTGAATGTTCGCATATACTTGTTGACTATTTGCATATCCTCCTTAGAAATGTCTAATTCACCCATTTTTAAATAGGATTTACTGGGGCTCCTTCATCATCGGGTTCTGTGATTTCCCAGCTCTGTCAGATGAGTAGCTAGAAGGCATTCTCTTTCTACGTTGGCTGTCCTTTCAACCTCTACTTTCTTCTGTGACACAGGCTTAATTATTTTATGTTATCAGACACCACATATGTATCTTAAATATGTGTTAAATTGTCGATGAAGAGAAAATGCAGATTTAACGATAGATGCAGATAAAGCTGGGGAGACCTTATAGACACCATACCTGCTGCTGGATGAATCCTGGTGTTGACCACCTTGTGGCCTTATTGCCATTACTGTCATAAAGCACAGACGGTCACTGTCATCTAAGTTCCACGTTTCACAGCCACCATTTTCTGGGTATTTTTTGGTTAGGATAGAGCTGGGCATGTCCAAGGGTGCAACTTCCTGAGCACAGGAAATTACCACATGCCAGCTCCTCTGAGAGGTAAGACTGGAGTGACCATTAAAGGACAAACTTCTTTCCTACGGTCACACTGGAGTTGTCTGTGTAGCATGGCCGTTCTTTTCCGTCGCAGGAAGCCAGTGTGTTTTCTCCATTTGACACCGTTGTGTCTCCTTTCAGCAGGTAAACTCTGGCCTCACACTCAGTGACCTGCCCTTGCACATGCTGAACAACATCCTGTACCGTTTCTCAGATGGCTGGGACATTGTCACACTGGGCCAGGTGACACCAACCCTGTACATGCTCAGTGAAGACAGGCGGCTCTGGAAGAAACTATGTCAGTACCACTTTGCTGAGAAACAGGTAAGTGTGTGGTGCAGCGCCCTTGAGTCAAGTTGATTGGTCCCCATCCAGGGTCCCTGGCGCTCCAATGAACTTGGGGAGGATATGGACCCCATAGCCAGAGACCTGAAAGTACTAGAGTATACATACTGAAGTTGCTTCTGAATTCCCTTCTGTCATTCACAAGGTTCATTTTCATATTGAAAAGGAGTCATGATTCTAAAATCATGGTTGACAGCTGGGAAAGGTGCTAAGACAGGAGTATCGAGAGACAGGATGGCTAACAACCCAGGGTGCCATGGACGTTCCCTCCTGCTCAGATGAACAGCCCAACTTTCTTGCTTCTCCCAGAGAACCCATCCAGCGGTTTTCAGGCCCAGCCGGCAAACCCCCACGCAATGCCCCATCTGTCACCCTCAGCCATCTTCTTGACTGGATGCCTCCATGTCTAAGATCCAGAGCTTCCTCAGCTCTCACAAGTCTCAGCTGTCAACCATGATTTTGCTCGCTCCCCTTTGAGATTGGATTTGGGTTGACAACAGAAATGCAGGAGGGGTTGATGATCCTTTGGGGGGAAGATTGAGAACCATGAGCAAAATGATGGATGTCTGGGATGGGCCTTGTGCATCACACAGTTGCTCTGGTACCTACCTCAAAGGAGACTACCAACAGGAAGAGGGTCCAGGGCTGCCAACAGCCTGCAGAGTGCCTGGCTGGTATTTTGAGAGCCAGGTTTCAAACACACCTTTAGGATGTCTGCTGACCATCCATGATGAGATGCTTTAAAGAGGTTAAAGTCTGTTTGCACCAGTATTTATTAAACACACCTTTAGGATCTCTGCTGACCATCCATGATGAGATGCTTTAAAGAGGTTAAAGTCTGTTTGCACCGGTATTTACATTCCACATTCTTAGGTTAGAATCTGGTTAGCACCGGTGTGTACAGGTTTTGGTGCATATTTTCTTGATTGAATCACAACACTGAATCTGTACGGTGTTATTAGTAGTTCTTCATGAGTGACTCACATTTCTCAGGGTTAGCAGTAGAATATAGAGTTATGGTCAAACAAGCAGTGTGGCCAGAAAGCATCTCAGTGGGAGCTGAAGGCTGCAGGTCTTGGACCAGCAGTCCATAGTGACATCAGAGGGAGCCATTGGTAACAGTCATAGTGACATCAGTGTGAGTCATTGGTAACAGACATAGTGACATCAGTGTGAGTCATTGGTAACAGTCATAGTGACATCAGAGGGAGCCATTGGTGACAGTCATAGTGACATCAGTGTGAACCATTGGTAACAGTCATAGTGACATCAGAGGGAGCCATTGGTGACAGTCATAGTGACATCAGTGTGAACCATTGGTAACAGACATAGTGACATCAGTGTGAACCATTGGTGACATCAGAGGGAGCCATTGGTGACAGTCATAGTGACATCAGAGGGAGCCATTGGTGACAGTCATAGTGACATCAGAGGGAGCCATTGGTGACAGACATAGTGACATCAGTGTGAACCATTGGTGACATCAGAGGGAGCCATTGGTGACAGTCATAGTGACATCAGTGTGAGCCATTGGTGACAGTCATAGTGACATCAGTGTGAGTCATTGGTGACAGTCATAGTGACATCAGTGTGAGTCATTGGTAACAGTCATAGTGACATCAGTGTGAACCATTGGTGACAGTCATAGTGACATCAGTGTGAACCATTGGTGACAGTCATAGTGACATCAGAGGGAGCCATTGGTGACAGTCATAGTGACATCAGAGGGAGCCATTGGTGACAGTCCATAGTGACATCAGTGTGAACCATTGGTGACAGTCATAGTGACATCAGTGTGAACCATTGGTGACAGTCCATAGTGACATCAGAGGGAGCCATTGGTGACAGTCATAGTGACATCAGTGTGAACCATTGGTGACAGTCCATAGTGACATCAGTGTGAGCCATTGGTAACAGTCATAGTGACATCAGTGTGAGTCATTGGTAACAGTCATAGTGACATCAGTGTGAGTCATTGGTAACAGTCCATAAGTGACATCAGTGTGAGTCATTGGTGTGACGTGATTGACATGAACACTTGTGTGGATGTGGGACTCAGGCAAGGAAACAGCCACAGGACCTGCGGTAGAAGAGAGACTCGGGGATGAGGGTTCCTCCTGGTGGAGCATAGAACAGTGAGGAGGGACGAGAAGAAGCTAATGTTTCCATGTGCTTAGAGCAGATAGAAATTGCTATAGCCAGGCCTCTAATTGGTCCCTCTGATCTGCCTTAAAAATTTATATACCTAGGGCCTGCTTTAAAAATCATCTAATAATTCCAGCCGGGCGGTGGTGGCGCACGCCTTTAATCCCAGCACTCGGGAGTCAGAGGCAGGCGGATCTCTGTGAGTTCGAGGCCAGGCTGGACCGACAGCCTCCAAAACAATACAGAGGAACCCTGTCTCGTAAAAACCAAAAAAAAAAAAAAGTCATCTAATAATTTTGAACACAATTTTCTTTTCTAGTTTTGTAGACACTTGATCCTTTCAGAAAAAGGTCATATCGAATGGAAGCTGATGTATTTTACACTTCAGAAATATTATCCGACTAAAGAGCAGTATGGAGACACTCTGCATTTCTGTCGGCACTGCAGCATCCTCTTCTGGAAGGTAGTGATTTAAAATGTGCTCTTGGAGTGTGAGGGTTGGGATGCAGGGAGCTAACGTTCGTCTGTATCTTAAATAGAAAGGTAAGGAAAGAACGGGGATAATGTTTGTGATGGGAATGTTACTGAGACACTTTCCACTGGGTTCTGGGGAGGGAGTGGGCGCATCCACAGACACGCACACTTGTATTGAAGCCATCACTGTTCAAAACTGAAGCGCCGTACTTCAGGGTGGGGCATGCTGTCCTTGCTGCTGCTGTAGATCTAGGAGGTATGATGGAACACACAAGGCCCCTGGTTCCTGACTGGGCTTTGGACACTTCACACCCAGCCTGAAGAACCTGCTCTTGTCTGCCTGTGCCCTCTCAGACACTTGGAAGGCAGGCCCACCCTGTAGGGCAACAAGTCTGGCCGTCAGCCTCTTTCACAAAGCCAAGGTCTTAGGCATAGGCCTCAAAGGAAATGTACAAACTTAACAAAACTATAATTTTTTACACACAAGACGGATCCGTTAGTGAAAAACTTAAATGTCCCTATCAGCAGCGTTCATATCCAAACAGTAAATCAGGGGTCCTTCATCCTGGTGCATGGGCTCTTTTGAAATCTTACCACCCATGTGGTCTCTGGTTACAGTAACATGTTTCCCATAGCCGGAGAGAGCCCGTGTGTCACTTCCTGCTGTAATGTGCTTAGAGAGGTTGCTTTGCACCCACCTAAATCTGTTACAAATGGGACACAAGGCGAGCTCTAATTTGTGGCAAAGGGCCACTTTTAGACTTCTCACTTGAGATTCTACTTACAATGCATGCCCTTTCATTATGATGGTCCAGCGCTGAGCAGAGAGACAAGATGCCGACATTACCGTGGGTTGCTTTGCAGGGGTTGAGCAAGGACAGCCAAGGCCGCCTGGTCTCTTGGCCCTTTGTTCCCCTCTTCCTCAAAATCGAAAAGTGCCAAGTGATGGACATGTCTCTGCAGCAGGCCGTCTGTTCTCTAGAACTTCCTCTCGAGAACAGGCTTATCTTATGTTCATTTTTTCCTCATTTCCTTGGTGGCTTTTTTTAAAAAAAGATCTATTTATTTATTATGTACACATTTTTCTGTCTGCATGTATCCATGCACTCCAGAAGAGGGCACCAGATCTCATTACAAATGTTGTGAGTCACCATGTGGTTGCTGGGAATTGAACTCAGGACCTCTGGAAGAGCAGCCAGTGCTCTTAACCTCTGAGCCATCTCTCCAGCCCCCTAGGTGACTTTATACATACACAAAAGACAGTCTTCTAGTATTCCCTCTTCCCCAGACATGGGGTACAAAAGGAGCCCCACTTTGACACCCAGACCCAGCAGGATCCTGGTTGTAGCAACTCTGTATCACTGGTGCTCTGAGATGAGGACCTGTGTGTGTCCCAGTCAGGGCAGGTGACACGTCATTGGTGTTCTGAGAAGGTGAGGACCTGCCTGTGTCCCAGTCAGAGTAGGTGACATGTCATTGGTGTTCTGAGAAGGTGAGGACCTGCCTGTGTCCCAGTCAGAGTAGGTGACATGCCATTGGTGTTCTGAGAAGGTGAGGACCTGCCTGTGTCCCAGTCAGAATAGGTGACATGTCATTGGTGCTCTGAGAAGGTGAGGACCTGCCTGTGTCCCAGTCAGAGTAGGTGACATGTCATTGGTGTTCTGAGAAGGTGAGGACCTGCCTGTGTCCCAGTCAGAGTAGGTGACATGTCATTGGTGTTCTGAGAAGGTGAGGACCTGCCTGTGTCCCAGTCAGAGTAGGTGACATGTCATTGGTACTCTGAGAAGGTGAGGACCTGCCTGTGTCCCAGTCAGGGCAGGTGAGAGTGGTGATGTTCAGTGTGAATTAATACATCTAGAAACTGGCTTCTCATTTCCTCCCAAGATTATTGTATACTATAGAGATATTAAAGGTATAGATGCTTATATGGGGGAAGGTACTGATCATGGGATTGAAGACTTTCAGTTTTGTATGTGATAGTCAGTGTTTTCCTTGGACTAGTATCTAAGAATATCTGGCAGTTTTTCTGTTCACTCAAGAAAGCAGCACAGAGAAACAGTTTTCCCATCTCTGTAACATCTCTGTTGTTGGGTGGCATAAGAATGCGCTGCCCAGCTTCCCTGGCATACATAAGTTCTGGTTGTTTGTAATGGAAAGATGACTTAGTTTTCCAAAGAGCTGGCTTCTCCTGCCAGAGTGATCACATTATAAAAAGTCCGAACAGGTCACTGAAGGGCAGACCCCTGCTGGCCTGTGCCTTCTGAGAGGCGAGTGGATGGCACTAACCCAACAGGATGTCACAGCACAGTTCGCCCACCTGCCGTCCTCCCAGAGACCCTGCTGCTTTGAGGGTCCATTTCCGAGTATAAGCATGAAAATGTAAGGAAGAGCGCCTTTCTTACGCCCTGAAGCTCCCAGGCAGTCCCTCTGCCGAGCTGTGCCACTGTCCAGAAGCGGCATCCTCCCTGGGCGAGCCTGGGTGTGCAGTCAGGGAGGAGGTGCCAGTGTGCAGCAGGTATGGCAACGTGCAGCCCAAGCGATGGAAGTGTGTTGTGGCTTTGAAAATAGTGCCCGCTGTGTGTCTGCCTCTGCGTCTGGGAAACACTGGACTGAGACACTGGGAACCGCAGGCCTTAGGAATGTGGGAGAGGGTGGCTAGTCCTCACCTGGGCCAGGACATGGTCAAGAACCGAACTCTGGCTGACCTGCATCTTGTCTTGTGCCTGGCATGTTCCACAGTGACCCCTGTCCTAGTGGGGACCCTGTGCCTCTCCCAAGTTGGTTTTCCATCTGTTCTAATTCTGCTGTACTAGAGTGGTTCTTGTTAATTTTTCCAACTGCTGCTCAAGACCCAGGCGTTTGTTCCCACCGGGTTACCAGCATGCTGAGGCCAGTCAGTGTACACACGTATCTCTCCGTTCCTACTCGGTTTCCTGACTATGTGAAGCCTATCAGAACTGTGGGTTTAGAGAGAGGACTAGGGAGCTAGGATGGAGTCTTGACCTTTCTCTGCTCCTTTCTTGTCTCAGTGTTTCAGTAGTCAAGAGAGGGCTAGACACTCCGCAGTGACCTAAGGTCTCTGAAGGCAGTAGAAGCAACTCTGTGACCAGAACCACTGATAAGGCAGAGATCCCAGACCCTTCCATTGGCCTCTCTTTTTTTTTTATTTTTTGAAACATATTCTTCACTATGTGACTCTGGTTGGCCTGAAACTCTTTATGTATTCTAATTTGTAAGAGATCGACCTGTCTCTACCCCCCAGTTGCTGGGATTAAAGGCACTGGCTACAATGCCTGGCTTTGTTGTAGGCTATCTTTAATTGTATAAATGTTAAGTGCTCGAATTGTGTTACTCAGGGTCTCAGTTATTTTCACAATATATGCTTCACACCTGACTGCCTGATGACACCTCGCTCTGTCTAACCCAGCTCTCCTTTTCTCCCTGTGCTGCTCCCTTGCTGGCTCTCCCGGTGTCAAGGACTACCACCTTGCGTGGTTGTTGAAGGTACTTCCTGTGGCGGTGTGCTGGTCCCTGTCGTGTTCTGTCCTTGCCTGGTCAGGTGGCAGGCTTTCATAAGGGTTCGCTCTTGCTAACAACAGTAGACTGAGCCCAGAAAGCTGACTGGCAAACCATCCATGCTCCTCAGAGTGGTCTAGAGGCCACAGAGAAGCAGCTCCAGGCACATGGAGCCTCTCCAGATGGTGCCCGTTTTCTGCAAATCTTAAATTTCTCTGGTTACTTCTACTAAAATAATTGCAGCTTCCTGGTTGTGGGCACTACCAACTCTGCTCACCTACCCTTGGGATGGTGCTTGTGGTGTACTGTGCTTTCTGCGTGTGGGCAGAGACTACTTACCCACCCTGGGAGCCTGCAAAGGGAAGAAGGAACCGGGAGGCAGGATGCTGAGGGTGGGCAGGAGCAGCAGAGATCTGCAGCCTCCATGTCTTACAGGGGACCACAAAGAGGAAGCATGGCCGCCTGTTGTTAGACTTCCCCTGGGGCCACCCAGGTACCAATTCCCAGATAAGTCATTTGTCTAGCATTGAAAGGGGCTGGCATCCACTTAACCAAATGAGGTGCTGTTTCCGTAAATGTGCAATGGTGTGTCCTGACTGCCTCCTTCCTCTCCTCAGGACTCGGGACACCCCTGCACCGCGGCTGACCCCGACAGCTGCTTTACACCTGTGTCCCCCCAGCACTTCATCGACCTCTTCAAGTTTTAAGGTGCCCTCAGCCCTGTGCCCCTGTCCAATTGTCCCTTGTGCTCTCTGTGTGTCTTGTGGTTGTGTAAGTATCCTTGGACACAAAGTGCTGTCAGGGCCTGTGACTGACTGTGCCTGTGCGGCCCTTCTTCCGGAAGAACTGAGAGGACACGGGAGATGTCCTCGCAGCGAGGGTGGACATCACAGGGCCACTTGCGCTTCCTTCCCGACACTCTTCTCAGCACATCAAATCTGCAGTTTTGTATATTTTTAAATATGGACCAGAAAAAGTTTTGGATATTCAGCCCCACACTCTGCTGAACTGACACGAACAACAGAAATATGCTTCTTAGTTATCAAATGATAGTTTTCCATCTCCTAGTAATTGGGATGAAGGACAAAACAGTTGATCCTTGTAAATACATTGTGCAGAATATTTATTTTTCTTAAAATGTATTTTCACAACCTCCGTGGCTGTGCCCAAATGAGTCCTCATTGAATACAAGATAGACCGAGGAACAAGCTTGGCATGCCCTATCTCACTCCAGTGGGTAGGGCTGCGAACTGGTCTCTTGTGTTCCTGGGAACCCCTGCCATGAGGCCATCACACATCCATACATGGATGTGGGCTCCAAACCACGACAGAGCCTCCACCAAGGAGCTGGGAACAGCCTGGGGAAGCCTGAACTTGACGTGTAGAAATTACTTTCATGGGTAAAGTAATAAACCATGTTTATCTACTGATTCAGCTTCATCAAATTTACACCTAACTGAATGGTGTTGTCTTTAAAATGTTGCTGTTTTATTTTAAAAATAATGCATGTGCACTTTAGAAATTTTTGAAAATAAAGGTGTCTGAAAGAAAATCCTATAGTTCTTCCCCCAAAGGTAACTGAAGAGGATTTGCAGGGCTACCCTCAGCAGCGGTGGCCACAGTGGAGTGCTGCTCACTTTCGTCTTCGGTTGAGTCGGGAGCCCCACGCACTGTCCCAGGACATTAAAATGTATAACTGCATATTTAGAGATACACATCAAACATTTCACTTTCCTCTGTCCTCAGCTGACAGAGCAGCCAAGAACAACATCTAGACTTGCCACATTAGATTCTTTGACAGTTCAGACACCCAGCCTCCTTATGCACACTAAAGTCAGCAATTTTTAAAACCATAAACATCCTGCCTGCCATTCATAACCAGAGATTTCAATACTGTCTGAGAACCTGATTTCCAGCATCTTCACAGACCTGCAGAGATGGAGCAGTGTTTGCACAGCAAGTGGGGTGTGTGTGTCCCATTTTCTGTAAGCAACATCGACTAAAGGCACCTTCTGTATATTTCTTGGATGTATTTCTTGTGTCCCTGTTTGCTCTCTTTGGGGGCTTGTTCTCTTTTTATATTAATTTTTTTGAGATAACTTTTCTTTCTGTGTCTGTGTAACTGCTCTGGCTGTCCTGGAACTCACTCTGTAGACCAGGCTGGCCTTGGACTCACAGAGATCCACCTGCCTCTGTCTCCCAAGTGCTGGGATTAAAGATGTGTACCACCAATGCCCGGCTTTATATTAATTTCTTTTTTTGTTTTTTGTTTTTCGAGACAGGGTTTCTCTGTATTGTTTTGGAGGCTGTCCTGGAACTCTCTCTATAGACCAGGCTGGCCTTGAACTCACAGAGATCTGCCTGCCTCTGCCTCCCGAGTGCTGGAATTAAAGGCATGCACCACCAAGGCCCGGCTTATATTAATTTCTTGAAGAGGTTTATTACTTTTCTTATCACTATGACTATATGTGACAAGCAGCGAATGGGAAGGAAGGCTTCTTTTGGTTCACTCGGTTTTAGTGCACTGAGGCCCAGGAGAGCACTGACACATCGCAGTCAGGACACAGAAGTGCTCGTGTTCTGCTCACTTTCTCCTTAAAATATCAGGTCTTTGGGCATTTCATACATGGGATTTGATCCTGTTTGCCTGCTCCTCCAATCCACCCCTGCTCCTCCAGATCCACCCCTGCTCCTCCAATCCACCCCTGCTCCTCCAATCCACCCCTGCTCCTCCAATCCACCCCTGCTCCTCCAATCCACCCCTGCTCCTCCAATCCACCCCAGCTCCTCCAATCCACCCCAGCTCCTCCAATCCACCCCTGCTCCTCCAGATCCACCCCTGCTCCTCCAGATCCACCCCTGCTCCTCCAGATCCACCCTGCTCCTCCAATCCACCCCTGCTCCTCCAGATCCACCCCTGCTCCTCCAATCCACCCCTGCTCCTCCAGATCCACCCCTGCTCCTCCAGATCCACCCCTGCTCCTCCAATCCACCCCAGTTCCTCCAGGTTCACCCCCAGCACCCCATGCCACCCCTACTTTGTACCCTTTTTCTTTTCTAATAGCTCATCAATTCTAATCTGTGCTGCTCATGTATTCGCAAGTGTGGGGCTGTCCACTGGGGTTGACCAGCCTACCAGGAGCCACAGCCTGGAAGAAAATTGACTCCCCCTCCGCCAAGCCTTCACTCGTCCACGTTCCTCAGTTCAGTCAGGGGTGGAGACTCATGAGCCCCTTCCCACTGCATGCTGGGATTTTGAGGTCCTTGATCTCGTGTGGGAAGCCACAGCTGTTGAGTTCATGAGTGCCGCGGTTCTCTCCTGCCCTGTTCAGAAGCCCATTGGGCACCAGTCCTCCCAGCCTCTGGCCCTTACAGTCCTCCTGCCTCTTCTGTGAGTCCCTTAGACTGATTGTGAAGTAGATGTCCCACTGTAGCTGAGCTTTCCACACAGACTTACTCTCTGTACTTGAACCAGCTGTGCGCCTCTATCATTCACCTCTTTTTTTAATATTATGTCAGCATTTAAAAAAGTATCAGTGTCAAAAATATCCACATTAACATAAAGTTTACCTACTTAAAACAAAAGAGGCATATATTTCATTAGTATGATTTTTCACATAATTTCCACACTTACTATGGTACTAAATTTTAGCTGTTGAACACACAGGCCACACACAAGGATTTAGATTGTAATGAAACTTTTTATTCAGTACCATAAATATCTATAAAATTGATTTTAAATTAAATTACCTTTGCACATAACCACATAGTTTCTCAGATTTGGATGTAACATGCGTCTACCCTGTATTTAAAAACATTTTATAATCTCACCCGGTTGGGAAACTTGAGTACAATGTATGCAAAAGACTGAGAAAACAAGGATGCTTTTCTGTCATTGTGATACACAGCTAGTGAGAAAATACAGATCTCTGGTGGTTTGAATGAGGATGGCCCTCATAGCCTCATAGATTTGAATGTCTGTCCCCAGCTAGTGGAACTGTTTGGGAAGGATTGGGGGGTGTGGCCTTGTTAGAGATGTGCCCACAGGTGGGCTTTGAGGTTTCAAAAGCCTACACTAGGCCGAGTCTCCTTCACTCTCTGCCTGTAACTTGTTGATCAGATGAGAACTCTCAGTTACTGCTCCATGCCTGCCTGCCCCCCTCCTGCCATGCTCCCTGCCAGGGTAATCATGGACTCACCCTCTGAAACTATAAGCAAGCCCATAATTAATGCTTCCTTTCATAAATTGCCTTCCTTATGATCTCTCTTCACAGTCACAGAATAAGACAAGGTTTATCAAAAAATATCTTTGGAGCAAAATAAATATAATTTTTTTACATTCTTTACTAAGAGTTTTGAGTTTCTTATATGTTTTGATCATATTCATTCCCCAACTCTGCCTACCCACCCCGTCCTTGTCCCTCTTTGGCCTCCAACAGCTATAGAAGTCCAAGGTGCTGCTATTGTTCATTGGCTGGTACAACATTTACATAGTTGGTATATTCAGCAGCTGTGGCTAATAGTTAATTCTCAGATTTGGATGTAACATGCATCTACCCTGTATCAGAGAGGTTTCACCAGGCACCCTGAGCTCCCACACTGAGGGACTATTTTCTGAACTATACACTTCAAATATATTCCATCCCAGCCCCACTTGAATTCTGTGACTACTTCAACTGAAAGAATGTAGTTGATTAAAAGAATAAACATGAAATAATCTTTGATATGTAAATCTAAATCCAGTGCAGTAATGTAAGTAGCATGAAAACCAAACCAACAGAACTCCTTCAGAAATTACTAATCCTATGTAGCTGGATGCTTTTCTGTGTTCTGCCCGGTCCCTCTGGACTGGTTTCTCTCCCGCCCGCCCATTCCTGCAGCAGCTTATAAAATAATCATTCAGAGGCCTAATATCATCATCATCATCATTGTTTGTCTGATGGTACAGGCTTACATACAAATTAACCCATTTCTAATAATGTGTGTATTGCCACGTGACCCATGGCTTACCAGTAATGCTCTGGCATCTTCTCTGGCAGCTGCTGGCATCTCTCCAACTCCGCCTTCTTTCTCCCTGTCTCTGCTTGGATTTCCTGCCTAGCTATATTCTGCCCTGCCATAGGCCAAAGGAGCTTCTTCATTAGCCAATGGTAATAAGACATGTTCACAGCATACAGAGAGCATCTCACATCAATCCCATAACGGCATCCAGTAAAAGTGAATTAGATGATATTCCAGGTAGAACTTGAAAAAAAATGGTTGTTGTGTTTAAAGAAGAAACAGCAGGGTTTTTGTGGTTTTTTGTTTTGTTTTCTTTGAGACAGGGTCTCACTATGGTAGCTCTGGTTGACCTGGAAGTCACTATGTGGACTAGGCTGACCTCAAACTTACAGAGATCCACCTGTCTGCCTCCCAAGTGTTGGTATTAAGGATGTACACACCACTATACCTGGCAAAGATAAGCTAATTGAGAACACAGACAGCTGAATGAAGTAAGGAAGACAGTACCTGATATGAAAGAGGATTTCAAATAAAAAGGACTGCTGAAGGAAACCCATCTGAAATGCTGGAGCTGAAAATCAATGAAGACCCGTGGAAAGTCTTAACTACGGATCAGAGATAGAATAGCTGAGCTTGACGGCAAGGCAGAGGAATTGAAACAAGGCAACAAGAACACGGATAAGGTACAGTGGGAATGTCAGTGTAATACACGTTACTACAGAAAGTCAGACCTATGGTTTACGAACACACAGAATAAGCTCACTTGGCATAGACAACATTTTCAAAAGAACCATAGCCAAATTTTTGGAGTTAGGGAGAAATACACCAATCCAGAGACAAGAGGCATTTCAGGACACCAAACAGAAAAGATCACCAAGAGAACGTCTCTTCATATTAAAATCAAAACACCTAACTATACAAAGCCAAGAAAGAATATTGAAAGTGACACAAGAAAGACCAAGTCACATATAAAGACATGCCCATCACAAGGAAAACAAGATACTTGGCCTAGACACTTTAGAAGCCAGAAGCCTGGGAAGATGTATTTTGGTGTATTTTAGATTTTTTTTTTTTTTGGTTTTTAAGAGACAGGGTTTCTCTGTATTGTTTCGGAGGCTATCAGTCCAGCCCGGCCTCGAACTCACAGAGATCCACCTGCTTCTGCCTCCAGAGTGCTAGGATTAAAGGCATGTGCCGCCAGTGCTTGACTTATAATATTTTTTTTATTGTGATATCTTTGTCTGCTTTTGTTACCAGGTTAAAAGCAGCCTTAAAAGGATGAACTTAGAAATTATCCCCCACGGTGTGTGTGTGTATGTGTGTGTGTGTGTGTGTGTGTGTGTGTGTGTGTGTGTGTGTGTGTGTGTGTGTGTGTGTGGCCTCTTCTGTTTGGGAGCGTGTGATAATTCCTGTTAATGTATCTTTAAATAGGCTTGTTGAAATTAGCCTAAGAGCTGACGTTTCACTTGTCAGTTTAGTCATATCTTCCCCTTCGGTGATTACTTTTTGTCTTGCTCCTCTTTAAGAGGGCGAGCCTGCTACTCTAGGGGTGTCGCTTTTAAAGTTTTCCTTTCAGCACAGAGGCCTAACTGAAATCTCAGTATCAGTGTAAGGGCTGCTGCCGTCACGTTCCTGCCTCCTCTTCACTGCTATGTTCCCCCTTCATTCATGCCCACCGCACTTACCTCAGCAGTTCTACACCCGATCCAGTATCTAGGACTTAAGTGGGAAGAGAGAAAGATGGCTGCACAGCCGATACTTTCCAGCCGGGCTAAGGACATCTGATGGCCCCAGAGTCTGGGAATCCATGTGGCTGCTACTTTACTCACGTCTGGGTGCAACTGCTACGTCTTTACTCAACAAGCCACTCTGATCCACTTGCTATTTTAGTACTGAGGAAATAGACACCCGCAGTGACACATGCCAAACACGAGTGCAGTCACCTAGTGGGGTGGCTCAGGGATAAAGCCACCGCGGAGCCACTTACCTGCCCTTCCATATGGTAACCCACCCAGACCTGCATGTACCTGGGTGCATGTGTGGTTCCGGGCGGTGTGTGCTCGTATGTGTTCACGCCATTGAGATTAGAGAGAGAGCAACACGGGGCCTGGCTCCCCTCTCCTTCCACCATTGTTTTTCAGGAATCAGATTCAGGCAATGAGGCTTGTACAACAAGTGCTTCCCCCAGAGAAGCCCTGTCTTGAAAAACCAAAAGAAGAAAGAAAAAAAAGAATCCGTATTCTTCTCATAGCCTGAATGTTTTAAATGAGTCTAAATGTAAAATTTTAGTTTTTCATAGGGAATTTTAGCATAGCACACCATCTAAGCTGTGTCACTGCTCTTAGGTAGAATCACAGTAGGAGAACGGTGAAAGACATGAAAACGTGCAATATCAAGGAAAGTCATGAATGGGATAGGAGTTGTGAGTAGTGCTGGCCTGACAAAGCCATTACAATGGCAAAGGGACTGATTGATACAGTTGCACAGAATCACACCAGTGCCCAGGACAATAGGATAGGTACCTTGAAGACAAAGCTCTGCCCACTGAGCTCCAGGATATTAGAACACAAACTCATTGGCAGAGGGTCTGGGTTCACTTCCCAGCACCCACACGACGCTCACAACTGTCTGTAGCTCCAGTTCCAAGGGATCTGACGCCCTCTGCTGGTCCTTAAAGGTCTCTTCTGGTCTATACCAAGCACATAACAGTGCACAGACATACATACAGGGAAAATACCCATACATGTAAGAATAATTTTTAAAAGTGAAAAAAAAGAGTGACGGTAGCAAGAATTCTAATTGGTTTTGATAATAAAAATCTGGAGTCAGATATCATCGGGGTAAATGCTGAAAGACATAAAGGAGCCGGCCACTAGAGTTCTCGCCTCTACCAAATCTCAGACCAAAGGGGGTAAGCTCCTGTCTCCTCCCGCCTTACATTCCTCTCTCTACCCATCCATACCACTCCTGTGGTGTCGGGAAGCTGCTGAGTCCAAGCAAGGCACAGCGGGGTCAGATTTCGGTTACTGTGTGTGGGCTGGGACAGCGAAGCCTAAGAAGTGTGGAGGAGATGACAGCTGGAGAAGGCTACAATGACGAAATAAAGCCAGCTCAAGAGAGAGGCCGCAGTTGCTGCAGGCACATTGACCCTAGCCCTTTGGAACCCAGATGTTACTATCACGAGTTCCAGGTGCCGGACATAAAACGGTAGGGTGTACTGTTTAGCCCGCTGGGTTTGGGTTTGGTTTTGGCCTACACCTTCCTTGCTATGTGCCAATTCCTCCCTCTTAGAATGGAAATATTTCACCTGTGCCATTGGACACTAAGTATGTACCTTGTGTTTGTTTGTCTCGATTGGACTTTGCAGGCACTCACAGTTAAGAGATTGTCTTGAATAACAGTGGAGTGCTTCCAGGCTTCCGCCCTGAACTAAAAGCCAGTGGCTCTCCAGGGACCTTTCCAGGTTTTTGGTGCCAGATGTGGACTGGGCAACCATGGGCTTGTCAGACTCCCCTCTGAGAGACAGCTACCATGGGACTTATTCTTATTGCCGAGGCCCCAAGCCATAAGCACTGAGCAGTAACTGCTTCCTCGGCCTCTAGGTGTGATTCAGCTGTTACTATTTGATTTAATAAATTATTTTATATTTTTTTCATCATACTGTTCCTGTTCCTGTAGAGAACCCTGACTAACAGAACAATTTTAGTTTCCTTGAAAATAGTTTAAATATCCAGGTTTAATTTTTAAAATCACAAGTGTTTCCCTAACACTCCAATGCTAATTTTGACTTTGTACGAAAATTAACTGTTCAATAGAATTCCAAAAGGACGAATGAAACCGTTTGTTTTGAAAGCTACAATTCTACCCAGTTTTAGTGATTATCTCACTTGCAACTGAACTCATGCTAAGACAGTAATTTCTAAATACATAAGCCCACCCCTCCAGATTGATGGCTCACAACCATAATCTGGGCAAGGCAAAACCAAGCTGGATCTGTGGAGACTCTGGACACCCAAAGGGAAACCAACAAAGAGGTCCCCAGCACGAATCAGGTCACCAAGCAGAAACCAGGGAGTGGCCAGTGAGTTTTGGAGCTCTGCATATAGACTGTAGAACATCTGTGAATCTTAGGAAGACTTGGGAGCCGGGGGGAGGCAAAGTCTATTTCCCACGGTGAAACATACCCGTCACCTACCTGAGAGAAAATGGAGCTGTAAGCATCCAATATAACGTTTGCCAGTGTCCTGAGTCCTGAGGACAAACCAGGCTCTGTGGGCCACATTTGCCACACTTTGCCCATCCAAAGATGCAATACAGACTGCAGAGAACCAACCTGTGGGAAGCTGGCAGTGGGCACCAACTCTTGTTCCCACACTGGATACTTCCCCAATTAAGCCATTTTATGCAACACTGGCTTTCTTACTTGGTTTTGTTTGGCTTTGGTTTTTGTGTATTTCAGATGGACTTTATGTAACACAGGCTGGCCTTGAATTCATAATCCCCACATCTCTGCCTCTGAAGTCCAGCCAGTCACTTAGATTTGCTCAGCTAGGAATCTCCCTGGAGTTACCACACCCACAAAAAGCTTAGGGCTGGCTATCACTGGTCTGCTGTTGATTTCCTACTACGACTGACTTCTGTCACCACCACTATTCCCATTCGTGGCTGGCATCTCCACGCATGGCCACAAGGAGAGCACAGACCTCAGCGGTTGGCCTGCTGGTTTATCTTTAACCCAAGTGAGGTCATAGCAGGTATGTCTTCCCCAATGCACCCAGGCTACCTCTCACTGTGAAGACACACTGGGCTCGGGGGCTTGGTTTGGTGACTTGGAGTACTTGGAGGAAGGTGATATCAGACATGGTAGCCAGTGGAGTCTCTGCGGTGTGGAGGCTGAGTGCTTCACGCTCCAAGGTCCCCTTTCCTGGATGTTGTGAGACTGCCCAACTTCCAGAACCATTTTTACTAATATGCATCATAAAAAGCAGTATATCTAAGGAGAAATAAAAGTCTCACTGCTCTGGGTCAGCCCAGAGGGTGTGGTCAGGACCCTGCCTGGTGTGGGGGTCATGCCTGACCTGGAGGGAATCCTACATGTAGGATGCAGGACTCAGCTGAAGAGGAAATGGGACCGCTGGAGAGCCTAGAACACCATACAGCTTCCACACCTAGCCACAGTGAGAACACAGATCCAGCGAGTCATGCTCACGGAAGAGGCAGCCAGCTCAGCCTGACCCAGCTCTGGGTGAAGGCTTTTGGGTATGGCCTGATCTTTTCACATGATGAGATTGTGGGGCCGTCTCTAGAAATGCTGGGAACCTGTAGCCTCATTCATTCACTTAATTGTTTAAGTGACAAATGTCACATTTAAATAAACACCCCAAGTTATAGAGACATTGTACTTAATATTTTCTGTGCTCTTTTCTGGGATACTTTGAGTAATATTCCAGGAGAAAAAATCAGGAAAAGGTCATGCCATGATCCCTACTTGTCACTTGTGTCCAGTGTTGTTTTCAGCTCGTTGTAGGTCTAAGTAGGGGGTTCTCAGTTGCAGCTTTGATGTGTCCCCATAAGAGCATAATGTGAGAACACAGAAGCAAAATGTTGGATTTCCCATCAAAGCTCACCCAACACCGGTATGCTATTTGCTATGGGAACGGCTTGCGTTTTAAAAACTGCAGTAGGAACGCTAAGGTAACTTCTCACAAGCATTTTCTTGTGTTCTCAGGACTCTGTATAGCAGAGAAGTGAAAGTATAGGCTGGTGACACCAACAGATGACTCTCTGTCATCCTTAGGCCCCGTGGCTTTACTCCATCTTCTTCTGTTGACCTGCTGAGGCCATGAAGTGTCATTCTTATCAGAGACAAGACAGGACCAGCCCTTGGTAGATGTCAGCTACTGGGAGGAAGTTTTGATAAGCCTCGGGCTGCTGAAGATGAAGTCTACACAGATGAGGGGATGTGCTCTGGGGATTGCACTGAGAACTGAGGACCAAGGCAGGCTTTCAGTAAATGCGACGCCTGGCAGTAATTCACATAGTTTATGTCTCCTTTACCAACAGAACTGGGAAGGCCATAAACGAGAGCTCCTCCCTGTGGTTAAACTGAAAGGGACCCTGTGATGCCCAAAGGGATGCTGGGCACCGGACACCTTCAGTTAGTTAGTACACATGGGTACCAAAGCACGACCTTGCAATGACAAACCTTCCCTGGCCAATGTTTCCCCAGCATCCACATTTGGGGGCTTCTCTTTAGAAGCCTGAAGACAGAGTACCTGTAGGTCTGTCCCTTTGTCCCCAGGGGAATAAAAACCATGGGCAGTGGAAGCCAGGAAGGATGGGGAGGTCATGAAGACAGACTGCCCACGAACTCAACATACACTGCTGTGTGGTCTACCAAGGATTCCCCACATCCTTACTGAAGCGCAGTGTCAGGAAATATCCACGGTGAAAACCCAAACAAAACTGAACCCGTGAGTTCTTAGTTATTACAGCAGAGGCTGTCAGGCTTATCCTCCAGACCACAAGGTCCTGGCCACAGTGCTTAATATTTAGTGGACAAAGCCACTGGTTATAGTCAATACAAATTTATGATTTGATTATGGAAGCCAGGGAACATTCACCGCTTTGCCAGCCTCAGGCTCAGCCTCCTCCACGCAGGCCGGTGCACGCCCGCTCTTCCCAGCTCAGGGACCTCAGGCCAGGGCTGGAGAAAGGGCCCCTGAGCATCACGGGATGCGCCCTCCGCTGCACTCCCTGGCACTGCTGCCTGCCAGTGCAGTATACTGTCACATCGTCTCCCCTCTCAGCGCACTCAGCAACAGAGGAGAATGCTCCACCCAAATGATGCCTTTGCCTGGCTCCGAGCGAGCCTCCCTGGGGGCTGCTGTATCTTAGGACCATGCCAGGGGGAGCAGGGGGTTCATCCTACTCCCAGACACAAGAGCCAGGCAGCTTCATCAGTGAAATGAGGGGGACACTTGCTGGGCACCATACAGGAGCCATTTGCCTGAAATGAGTGAAGCATGCTTCCCGACCGGCACGTAGTCTCCACTCCCTGGTTATAAATGGATACCCTGGAACTGACCCTTGAGCTGAGTCAGAAACAGCCTGGGTAGGAATGAATTCCACTAGGTGGGCGGTGGGCGGGGCTCCTCTCTTGCTGGAAAAGGCCAGGAACTCAAGGTGTGGGCACACTTCACACCCTCACATTAAAGTGAATTCTTGGGGCTCTTCCTCAAAACCTGAGAACCGTTTTTGAATGTTTGAACACACTGATCAGAATCGAAGAAGCCGCCTTTCCTGTCAACATTGTCTCCTGCTGATTTGGGCAATCAAATCTCAGTTGACAAATGGCGGAGTCAGCCAGAGAACCAGGAGTAAAGTCACCAAGGCCAGCTGGGAGTCTCCTGGGACAGCTGAGGCAATCCTTTGAGTGTAAGTCTGACAGCAGGACTACAGAGTCCCACTAGGACCAGGTAAGTGGCAAATGGAGAGGTGCTGGGCTGAGAGAAATGGGGTGAAACTCAATCCCCACCCAGAGCATCTATAGCCAGAAAGGGACATGGGCTTGCAGGAGCTTTCAGGGCTCCAAGCATTATTTTATTTTATTTTTTTCAAGACAGGGTTTCTCTGTGTAGCCCTGGCTGGCCTAGAACTCAGAGACATGCCTACTTCTGCCTCCCAAGTGCTGAGATTGAAGGCATGTACCACCACTGCCGGCTGGCATTAATCTTAATAAACATCACTGTTTAAAAAAAAATATTTCCAAGAAATGGTCATGTTTTGTTTGTGTCTTGGTGTAACAGCTCTGGCTGTCCTGGAACTCACTGTGTAGGTCAGGCTGGCCTCGAGCTCACAGAGATCCACCTACATCTACCTCCCAAATGCTGGGATTAAAGGTGTGTGCCACCACTGCCTGACCGAAGGTCATGTTTTAAAAAAAGAGTGGGTTAAGTGAAGAAAAGCAAACCATCTCTGGTATGTTCATGTTTCTTGAGTGAAGGCCAAGGCAACAAGTTGCTTGAGGGTGTACTTAACTCATTAACTAAGGGCAGCCGCGCAGAAGCAGCTTGGGGCACACAGAGTGCCCATCACTGTCTGGGGAAAGCCTAATACAATTAGCTAAATATGAAAAGACCCACACGCACAATCTCAGCACGACTGTTAGTTTCCTTGAGAAGCAGTGGGTTGTCACAGCTCACAGTGAGGATTCCGAGGTCAGGGAGGCGACTGTCAGCTCTCACACATCAAGGAGACAGACACATCTTTCTGTTTTTCCTTTAATCCTTAGCTTTAAGGAAGACTCTGCCTCTCCCGGAAGCCACACACATCCCTGCTCGAAAGACCAGAACAAAGTCCTAGCTAGAGACTGCAGAAGCTGTGCCTTCCTCCCTGTACAGCCCCAGACTCACAGCCACATCACAAACTGCATCTCAGTAGAGCAACTTCACCTCAAGTCTTTCAAGGCATTTTCTCCGGAAACATACCAATGAATATTTACACCAAAAATCTCAAACACAAGATATTTTAATTGGATACAACAGAAGAAAAATTAATTTTAGTTCATCTTTCTATATTAAAAAAAAAACAGTCTGGTGTACAGTGCATCTTCACCTTCTGAGAGGCGACAGTGTAAAGTTCCCTGTGCCAACACGCATCACTGCATTCAGGCCCACGGGCATGGTGAGCTACAGGCACTTAGCACTCAACACAGGCCCAGTGAAGACAGAGGCTGTGTGTCCAAGAGCTCACTCCCTACATTCTCGAGGCTTTGTATTCCTGTGCCACAGGCAGTCAGTCGGACAGACCAATGGGTCCTGTCAGGGGCATCGGCACGAGCCTGCTCTTTTGTCCTATCCTGCAGTCACCTCTTTTGAAGACAAGAGAGTCAGAGCCCATGCACTCAACTGTTTACCTGAGAAGACTTAAGGATTTTCTAACTCACATTACAGTAAAAATTATACGCTTTGTATTAGGAATCAAAATCTCCATAATTTCACAATGTCCAGGTGCTAACATTTTTTCTTTAAATTTGAACACTGTGTAAAGCCCTCTCAAAACTCATTAAGTAAACGTATTCTATTTTAAAAAGATTAACAGCTCGGTTGATGGGTGGGCAGGTGGATGGAGACAGGTGGCTGGCTGGCTAGCTGGTGGACAGACATGGTGCTGTAGATGACAGATCTAGTGAACTTGTTAAAGAGACAGACGCTCTTGACATGACATAGGTAGCAGGCCACAGAACATTACGTAGGACATCCAGGTACATGAAGCAGCACATTGCTCACATGGAGAAACTCGGGGACAGCATGACTGGAGGCTGTTAGTTTTTACCCAAAACAAAGAGAAACACACCTCCTCTGTCAAAGCACTGTGACTGAAAAACAAAACCATGTGTGCCACCTGCTGCTGACAGAGAACCCACCCGGCCAATGCACAGAACCACAGCGGACGGTCAACAGTGTGAGACACGCAGAGCTAGTCTTATAGATTTAACGTCAGTCATAAAAGTATCTCATCGTGAAAAACTAAACATCTGAGAATAGGAAAGAGGCACTTCAGTGTCTTATATACAGTTTTAACTCTACAATGAGCAGACTTGAGGTTTTCTGAGCAAAGCTAAGATTTTTGGGTGACTAAGATTCATAGTATTTCTTCTTTGAGTTTAAGATCAACTTAAAAAAATAAAAAGATTGGTATTTAAAAGTTCAAAAGTAAAGATGAAATTCCATTAAGAGAACAGAACCTGTTGCCACCCAAGCTCACAGTGGAGGCCACGCCTCCTCAGCAGCAGATGGGTCACTCAAAATGCCCTGACAGTCTACTTCAAATCACCTCAGTCACTTCCAGCATCTAGATTTTGTTTTGTTTTTATCTTCATAAGGGAAAAAAAACGAACCTGTTGTTAAACTGAATTACTGTAACTTTGGAAGAGGCTTCTTGTATTCTGGTAAAGGAAGAAGGTACCACAGAGGCCATGTTCGCACTCATGTCACATGCATGGACAAGATGAGGAGGCTCTAAGAGAACACGTGACTGAGGTTGGCATGAAACTCAGGGGAGCCTGCAAGTCACTATTCTGTCTCACAGGACAGGGTGTGCAACGCCCATGTCCTTTCAACATACCAGCACCCGGTGGGTGGATGCTTCTGCAATAAGGCAACCAGATGCCACCAGGAAGCCATGGCGCATGTGGGTCATGGAGCACAAAACACAAGCAACTCTGCGGATCCCTTTCCTTGGCTATGAGAGGGCTCAACAAGTTAATGGAGCAGTAGCAGAAGGCCACCAGGCTTGGCCAACCCTAAAAGCAATGTGATGTCACAGTGAAGCGCCTTCGGTTCATTCCACTTCCTCAAAGTTATCCGTTAGGTGGCCCTTGCTCTGTCGCCGGATGCTGACCAGTTTCCCTGCCGACCGGAGGCTCCAGCGGGAGCTGCTGGCTGAGTTGGTCAGGCTGGTGTACTTGCTAGAATCCTTGGTGTCATCCTCCCAGCCAGACCAGGGTGGGCAGCCACTGCTACCACCCTCCGGGTCAGCCGCCATGTCTTCAGCAGTAAGTATGGGAGGCTCCCAACCTTCGATCTGGTCTGGTTTTTTAGGCTGGACATTCTGTTTCAGAACCAAAGTGTCCCAAAATCCTGATTTCTTCTCTGCCTTCAACTCTTCTTTTAGTCGGAGATTACTTCTGTAGGTGAAAAGTTTAATTTTGGTCACACGGTGATCTCATAAATGTGTCACTTTGATAAAGTCCTTTCAAAAACCTTAAAGGACTTAGAAAGCTAATAGAAACCTGTGTGTAAGTTTGGGGTAAGCATTAAAAAACGATGGGAAACTTCACTGGTATAAGCTTATAGATGCCACACTTTGGGTTCCCATGCAGTGTGAACAAAGGACCAGTCAGTCCCCAGACAGAAGAATGGAAGCCACTGTCACAAGCAACCAACTCTCAAAGGTGGTAGGATGGAGTAGGTAGACAAACCAGACATGAAAAACCAAGACCAGTTTAGGTATAAATAAAGGGGAAATTCTGTTTACTAAGAGGGTTTTCAGTAGGGTTGTTCATAGAGGAAACTAGTCTCACACATTTAGTAGGTGATGTACTCAAGAAAATAAGTGCTCAATACTTCTGTGATGAAAAGGCAATGATGGCTACAAATACATTAGTGTCCTGACTACAAGTCAGCATCACTCAGGACACTACTCCAGACATTGGGACACAGGTGTTCTAGACCTACCAGCTCATCACCCAGAGACCAAGAAGACCTTTTGTGAAACTGCTTCTCCAGCACCACAGGAGCCCTGTGTCTGTCCGTCCCAGTGAGGCAGAAGGAAACACAGCTACAGGTTTCCAAGGTTACCATCTCACTATCAACAGGAAGTCCTGTTACATTTTTTAAAGTTACATTTTACCTCTAAATGCATTTTTAACATTCTGATGAATTTATAACAAGGTAGCAACAACGTATCAGCTCATACTTGCTTAACTTCCTAGAATCTTCTGTGGGTTCCAATCAATACTTGTGGTTTTGTTTAGTTTTGATGGTGCTGGGATCAAAGCAGGCCTGTGCACACGCCCGGGGGCGGCTCCACCGCCACAGCACACCTTAGTGTACACACCACAGTGCTTCCCTTACGTCCTGAACACTCATGAGCTTACGGCTAGTGAGTCCAACTTACAAGTTTTAGTTTTTTCCCTTTGCTTTAGCATTTCAAAATATTTCATTGGTTACATAACCTCCACCCAAAGTACGATTCACTTGTCCCCAGGGCATCCACAAAGTGCACTCCATCTCTCTGCGTTCACAGGGTAGAGAAACCCTAGCATTCACATCTCACAGCTCCCCTGAACCTGCAGCCTAGGGCAGCAGAGGCCTCTACAGAGGCGACAGTGGGCCTGTGAGAGTCCCTCTCGTTACACCACAGCACTCTCTCTGCCTCCATGGTAGTGCCACTTCTCAGGATGGCTGCTTAGGACTCACCCTTTGGACTTGGGAGACTTGGACGTCTGGATCAGATGCTGCTCATCATCTTTATTAAACAGAGAAGTTACTTCTTTCCAACCTCTGAGACTTGCTCCCTGAATAGGTGAAAGGGAAAAAGACAAGTCAGACCTGATGCCATGAATCCACAGATCTGTTTCCTAGCCCAACAAGTCAATGTCTGGCTTACTCACGGCAACACAGCTTGAAAGACCCAGCACCAGGTGGTGACTTTATCACCATGCTAATGTCATAGAATGACTGTCTCACACCTAGACAGTATCGCCTATGACATGCTTCGGCCACACGGTGTGTGTCTATGGCCTAGATCACTGTCGTAAGGCTGAGGATGAACCCACCGAGAAACAAGGCCTGAGCACGGTAAATAGATAGCATGTGCAAACATGACAGTACTGGCACTCAGTGCCTCGCCAGCAGTGGGCTGGACCATGTGGGTGCTCACAGCATCTCACCAACACGGAAAGGAATGTGTTCTGCCGGTGACCATGATCATGCCATAACTGGCAAGAGCATTTCCAGCCCCCATTATAATCTCATGCCCTTGATGGAAATGTCGGAGGAGGTCCCTGACCCTTCCATATCTACACACCATATATCTTACCTGCTCATCCATGTTCTGGGAAGTCACACCCTGTAATGTTCTAGCCAATAACCATATTTTACGTGTGGAAGGTTGTGTTAAAGCAGCTTAGTTAGGAAGATTACAACACAGGAAGGGACCGGGTCTTGATGCCAGGTAGCCTGGCACTGAGGGGGCCTAAGGCTATTTACAGGGGTCTCCAGCCATAACCCCCACATAGATGAGCTTTGGAGAAGAAATATGTGTTTTATTAATTCTGGAAAAATCATTTTATACAATTTCATTTATGAAACCTGGATCTTACAATCAGTATCACTGTAGATCTATTCTGTAACTTACTAGGCAGGAAGGATTATGCAGACCGAGGTTCCCTGGAAGTCTAACTCTATACCCCGCACCATCATCCCTGCTGGTGTGAGAAAAGGAACTGTCATAGGGCAAGGCGGGCTTTAAAACTCTGAAGTGCTAAATAGGGAATACAAAAGGAGTCACAAAAGGAACTGAGAGGCTTCGGAGACCTCTGACGTGAGGCGGTAAATTCTCAGTGAGCCCATCAAGGCAGCACAAGTGGAAACCATCAAAACCTATCCAGGAACCGCGATTCTACTCTTTGCTCCTGTCGGTCTATCCAGACTTTAGGAATCCCCTCTGGGCAGAGGTCTGTCTCCAACTGTCAGGCCCCACCAAATCCACTGTGGTAGAATCCTAGGTGGTGTACCCATGCCAAAGGAATCACTATAGCAAAAACAAAAACGTAGGCATGAGACCCCGGTTTACCATTCCAGGTACCCATGTAGATACCAACAGAGCACGGAAAGCTACACACTGCTCGTGTTGTGTCCTGTGACCCTCAGCAGAGGGTGAGGGTGCTACATTAGTCTACACGAATCAGGGACAGAGCTCAGGTCTGATCCACTTGTGCCTAGCACCAAGTGTCCTCAAAGCACCTCTCTGGAATCCAGTCAGAGACCAGCAAAACAAACACCGTGCCTACCCATGAGGATGCAAACTGTGAGGCCTCAGGTCACTTGCTTGAAGCAGCATCTACAAAACACAGGGAGCCTGAACCTAGTTTTGGGGGGTATTATGTTCACCGCCCAGACCCTCCAGTGAAGAGACCACAAAACACAAACCTCCATCACGCTAGGCCGGCTGACTGGCTTGCCCCTCCCATCTGGGGCTGCACATTCCACCGATCCCTGACCACGGTTGCCAGGGAGCTGGTCCTCATTTTAAGACAAATCAGCAAGAGAGGGACCTCAGGAGCTTGGCTTACCACCCAATGCTTGTTTCCATTGGCATTATTAGGATGGCGTCCGCAGCAATGGGATTTCAGCAGCCTCGACAGGAAAAATGAGCAAATGCAGGGAGATATACCCAAAGAGGAAAACTTGCTAGAGACAAAGTGAGCGGCAAAGGCACTTTTCAGGAAGGGTGAGTGGCTGTTCCTCCCTCAGAGGAGCTAACCCTGGAGCACCGGAGCTGTGTCAGGATGTCATGGCTGTAATTAATACAGACAGGTTAAGAGGGCCATGACCACTGTGGGCCAGCTAGAGCCTGCAGTGCTCCCTGCCCACCTGCCTCTTCACAGCTAACATTTTCTCCAGGCGGGCCTTCCCAGAGCCCTCCTGTGTGACTTCAAGTGTGCATCACGCCAAGGACAGCAGCATTTACATGCAGAACAGAATGGCTACAAGTCTCCCCCCACTTCTGGCCTGTTAGCATTCTTACTTATCAACTCCATAAACACTAGGAACCCCCGACCCCTGTCACAGTTTTCCCATCTCTCATACAAAAAGCCTGAAGCTTAGGGAATTGGACTTCGCCATTCTCTGGGTACTTTTTCAGGGAGGGGTGCTCTCACCTCCAAGCTGAACACTGTCTGAGACTGAGTGCTGGCCCACCCTGCAGGCTGTCTACCCAGGTGGAGGGTTAGCCACACTTGTTAAGTTTACACATCCTCCTGGATGTGGAGCAAAAGCGACCCCAGGACTCATTGTTGGTGTTTTTTCCCCCCGTGGGTTCTGTTTTTTGGGAGACCCCACAGCAGCTAGCCACATCTACACCATGAGCAAACCCTTATGTAAACACCAAGTATTAGATACTAGTCACTGAAAAACATTTTGGGGAAGGAGTTGACCCTGAGGCTAAAGCCACATAAATGCCCTAGACACCTGAGGATACTGGGCAAGAGTCTCCCAGGAGTCAGGATCAGAGCACATCCTAGCAAGGGATAAGCTTGTGGCTGTGTCATACTTACACTGCCCGGTGAGAAGACCTGCAGATACAGGAATTCACTGAATATGATCAAACACACCGGACAGGAACTTGTACGGAGCTAACAAGACACCTGCTCCCTGGTCCTGTGCATTCCACCCCCAGCCCAAAGGCTAAGTACTTTTAGAGGGTGCAACAGCAGGGAGACTTCCATGAAGGCTTCTGAACCACAGCACTAGCCCACACACTTTCCGTGCTGAGCTAAGAGTAAGTGGCTCTGACCGCACACCAATATCCAGCATTGCTACAGGGCAGGGTAGCGCTTCTGACAGCTTTTCCAGAGGGTGGAGAGAGAGATGGAAGAACAGCTCCTTCTTTCTTCTAGGTCCCCCACAACCATGCTGCAGAAGTTCCAGGATCTCTCATGGGCCATGAGCTCTGAAGTACCACACTCCACCCATCACAGAATAGTCCCATTCATAGCACCATTGTCACCTGTCACCTGCTGTGGGAGCAGGGTAGCCCTCATCTTCAGGGGCTCCAGGCAACTGCATGCCTTGGATGGTGTATTCTGTGGATCATGAATTTCCCCCCTCAGTTTACGTGAACATCGATGGCCCTGTACCCACAGCTCTGCCCTGGCAAGTGTGAGCTCTGTGAGTCAACCCAGCGACCAAGGTCTCACTCAGGCCTGTGATAGTCCTCCACAGGGCATGCAGAGGACGGCTTTCTCAGGTCATGGATCTTGACCTTTGACACTGCAGGGTCCTTGATCAGGCCTCAGTGATCCTGGAAGGGCATGCCAAGTGCAGACACTTCCTTCTGTGAAGAGCAGTTCCTGTGTTTCACTCAGGGAAGATCTCACAGGAACATCCTACAGAAGCGACAGAGCAGGAGGCTTTGGGTATCGGACGATGCCAATAGTTCAGGGGCAAAAGACATGGGCCTGAGGTGGGACTGGCCTTGGTGGATGAGTGTACATCCTCCACTGTGTGGGCCACTAAGAAATTCCCTGCTGAGCTCTGCGTTTTGGCTACTCTTTAGGGAAGACATGACAAACCTAAGAAGCAGCCTCCAAATCGGAAAATCAGTGACAACCAAAACCAGACAGTGACAGCCAGCGAGGCGAGAAGAAAGGGAGGCAACAGAAACAAGGGAGGGAGACCCATCAGAGTAATGGAAAACCCTTCTCTTCTAGAAACCTTCAGTCCAAGCAGATAGCCTGTCATGTGGGAGAGGGAGAGTGTCGCTCAGCTCACCGGACTCTTGCTGGACAGGTGGAGCTGAGGGCCTTGTCAAGTATGCAGAGCAACCCTGGGAGATTCACAGGCATCTTGTTGCAGGTCTGGGGATTCCCCCAAGGGCAGGTGTACGAAAGGATCATTGTTCATATACCTCCAAAGGGTGCCATGGCCCCACAGTCATGAGCATGTTACTACACTTCCCTGTATAGATGGCCAAGAGGTAAGTACAGACACAGGGAGCTAAGGTTGCCTGAGACTACACCCTGCTGGGCCCTCCTCTCAACTCCAGAACTTTTCTATACAAGGCCTATGTCACGCATGGTGTCTGTAAGGAGAGGACAGAAATGCATTGCAGCTTGTTTTAGGGCACTAACAGCCATCGTTTTCATCCAAGCAGCTCTGACTCTTTGCAAGAGACCCTCAACATTGGGCCTGTTGAGGGCTGGCACTTTCTCATAGAAGGAGGGGGTGGGAAAGTCACTGGACGGACTCTCACTTGAGATTTTGGCCTTTCCCTCCTGCATCTCCAAGTCAGCTGTATGTGACTTTGCCCTAATTGTACATGCCTCATGATCTCAGAAAGTGCTGAAGCGTGCAGAGTGTGGAAAGTTAACTGAGGAGGCAGCTAGTCATGCCGAGTCATCGTTCATGCTGGGATGGGACTTTTGAGTGGTGTGGCCTCTCTGGAGTCACCCATGCATGTAAGTGAGCTCAACAAACTTACTGGTGCCCCAAGATGGAATTTTGTACCCTGGTTGTTGTGGGTGCATGATCAGAAGGAGGGAGATGTTTGTTTATATGTCCCCAGAGAAAGAGTCCTCTCACCAGGGTGTGATCCTGTGGGAGTAGAAGCAAGCCTTCCTAGAAACTTCCCTGGGTGTGTCAAGAGCTGCCAGCTCTGCTCCAATGATATGACAGATCCCCCATGGAAGGCCTCACCCTCCCTGGAGAGCAGAAAGGGGATGGGATAGGGGGTCGGTGGGGAACAGGGGAGGGAGAGGGTACTGGGACTGTTTCTAATGTTTAAAAAATGGAAAAAAAAGATCTGCCAGCATCCTTGTACTTCTCCACGATCAATGTGGATGTGTCTGTCACTGTGGGAGGCAGGCTGTGCCACCTACACAATCAGGCTATGTGTAGTCATGATGCAGAGAGGTGCAGAGAGATAGATGGTCCAAGACTGACCTCAGAGCTCAGATTATCTGATGTGGAAACACTCAAGTTAGTGAGAAACGGGTATTCTAGAGAAATTTAGGATTCTAGGTCAACAGTGAAATCTAACCCAAGGCCCTTTTTTTATCAGAACCGGAGTATCAGGCTACAGGAGAATTTTCATGAGACTGGCTAGCTCAGAACGTCTGAGAAGAAAGGCTGCAGAGTGGGATGGTCCCACACTCACCACACAGAGCTAGGGTCAGAACAAGAGGCAGTGCTGGACCCCAGACAGAGAAGGCTGTTTCCAGTTCCTGTCACTGAGACACAAGCACACACCCAGAGTGAAAAGAGCAGGCGGGCGAGGAAAGAGCTTCTGCTATGAGGCTTACAGCAAGATGCTCAACAGAGCAGGCGCCCGGAGTGGTGTCTCCTACTCTCAAGTTTAAGGTTGTGTGTGCAAGACAGACAGACACACACACAAGAGAGAGAGAGAAAGACACACACGCATGTGCACACACAGAATTCTGTCTCTGGGAGATGAACAAGATGGCTAACTCAGAGAATGGGGGGGCTGGAAAACCCAAAGTGAGAGACAATTTGATACCCTTGTGTGAATGTATCACCTCACAGGCCATTGTATGGAAACAAGACAGTAATTACAGCACTTCTTAGCAGAGCCCTCATCAGGCCAACAACAAACAAAAATGTTAGTGTACCAGTGTTTTAGAGGCATACCCTATGATAGGCTGTCATAGTTAGGATTCTACTAAACCCCATGACCAAAGAGCAAGTAAGTCGTGGAGGAAAGGGTTTATTTGCCTTACACTTCAGCATTGCTGTTCATCACTGAAGGAAGTCAGGACAGGAACTCAAACAGGGCAGGAACCTGGGGGCAGGAGCTGATGCAGAGGCCATGGAGGGTGCTGCTTACCAGCTTGCTTCCCTATGGCTTGCTCATCCTGCTTTCTTCTAGAACCCAGGACCATCAGCCCAGGGGTGGCACCATCCACCATGGGCAGGGCCCTTTCACACTGATCACTAATTGAGCAAGTGCCCTACACTCGGGTCTCATCGAGGCATTTCCTCAGCTGAGGCTCCTTTCTCTGAGGACTCTAGCTTGCGTCAAGTTGACACACAAAATCATCCACTACACGAGCACCTGCTGAACTACATCCGCCTCTAAACTCCAGCTGCAGGAACGGGGGATTTGCCCATCGTCTTCCACTACGTAAGTCTTCTTGCAAGCACCCTGGCAGCCGTGGGCACCTGCAGGTGTGACAGCTGCAGCAGCAGTCCCTACTCTTCTGAGGGCAGAAGAGGCACCGGGGACAGTGAGATGAAGTTAAGATGTCACCACCCGGATAAACGGATCAGGAAAGGACCAAATACACAGATGCACCCACAGTAGGCCACAAAGACTGGGGCAGATCTCCGCCAAGTCCCGTTCCATAAGCAGCGCTGGGATGACTCGTGGTTGAAGGTGGATGTGGGTAGGCCCCAAGTCATAGCAAGCGTCTTCAAATTCCACACTACGGTGTACTGGTGAGGCCACAAAGGTGACAGTGAGGGCATCTGTATGAAGAGAGCTATGGGGTGTCAGATAATACTCCCCCGGGAAGAGACCAAACAGAATTGGTCTATGCAGTAGAATTCCATACCGCAGGTAACACGGTTAGAGAAACAACAACAACAAAAATGGCAGCCATGTTTGTAACCCACAGAGCACAACTAACTTAGGAAGTAACAAGTGCCGGGCAGCAGTGGTGGTGAGGCACTCCTTTAATCCCAGCACTTGGGAGGCAGAGGCAGGTGGATCTTTGTTGAGTTTGAGGCCAGGCTGGACTACAGAGCTAGTTGCAGTACAGCCTGGGCTACACAAAGAAACCCTGTGTGTGAGTGTGTGTGTGTGTGTGTGTGTGTGTGTGAGAGAGAGAGAGAGAGAGAGAGAGAGAGAGAGAGAGAGAGAGAGAGAGAGAGTGTGTGTGTGTGTGTGTGTGTGTGTGTCTTGGGGAGATAAATAAAGTAGATAAGCACCAGGACCCACAGAATGCATTTGCTCAGTGCTCTGGAGCAGAGAAAACATTCCACTAAAGAGACTGCTTTCTACTGGGCTATTAAACAGGGTTAACAGAGGCCCTGGGGTTTGCCCCATATCCTGTCCTGGATTGAGGAGACCAAACAAAAACAGGATGCGGACAGATAATCAGCACTTCACAGAGGCTTAGGCTGGGAACAACAAAAGGGCACTTCCCAAAGCCCAGGTTTCCTACACTGAAAGTGAACTCCCTCAGAGCAGTAACCCAGGTGGCTCCAGGGCATCTCCAAGGTTGCCTGGAGCAGGAGCAGCCCCCACAGCTGTCACAGAAACCCACCATCACACAGGAAGTCAGAGGGATGGCCTGAGGCTCAGGAAGGACCTCTCGTCCCTAAACCACAGGCCGACGGCTCCTAGCAGGCAGCTACTGGACAAGGAACACTTCCCCAGCGTGCAGTCCCCAGTCCAGGGAACTCTTCCTTCCAACTCTTCCTTCCGCCCAGCCCCAACCTCCCAACCTCTTGAGCGGGCGAATGTGCAATCCCAAGGCCCCGCCCTTGGAAGCACTTGCTCCCCTGAGGTTGCCATCTCGAGACCAGTCTGGTGATTGAGAAGAGGCAGGACCACCACAGACCCAGAAGGCCCACTGGGGCTATGCCCCGGACAAGAAATAAAACCTTCATTGTGTTTGACCCTTCAACTGTAGATGTCTGCTTTTCACTCCATTAACTACCACGTGAACCCACCCAAGGAAAGGCAGGCGCATTTGGCAGCAAGTGTGCAATGGGTAAGATGTGAAGGTTACCTGCCAGCCTTGGAAGCTGGAGTCACGCATCTAGGGGAAGAGGATAAACAGTAGTGGACTTAGGAACGAGCAACCCTGAGTTGGAAAGAGGAACTCCAGATGCCCATCACAGCCACCAATGCCTGGGGCCAACCAATGCAAGGCCAGAGCTGAAGGCTCAGGAGCGTCTAGTGATCATAAATATTCTCCAAACATTTCACTAGCAGATAAAAAGAGAGAGGAACAGGATCTAGATTCCCTGGGCTTTAAACAGTAAATTGAAACTGGAGGAAGAGGAGGGGTCAGATGAACCGGAAGGGGACTGAAGTGCCAGATAAGGTAGGGGCAGAAAACAACCAAAACCAAACAAGAGCATGGAAACCCAATGGGGGAGCAGCTCTGGGGGCCAAGAGGGCCTGGCAAAGTAGACACTATCAGGCAACAGTATCAACAGTGGGAAGAAGGAAGGAAGGAAAGAAAGAAGGAAGGGAGAGAGGGAGGGAGGGAGGGAGGGAGGGAGGGAAGGAGGGAGGGAGGACCATAAGCTTCCACAATAGCTCCAACCTCACAAAACCCTTTGGTAAGGCCAAGCCCACACCTTCAGAGCTCTCTACAGACTGGAGCTCCAGTTCCTCTGGGCCCACCTCCTGCCACTCTGCCCGGAGAGGTGAAGTGAGCTGCTCATGGAGAGCCTCATTGGCCTCTCTCCTTCCCGTGCCCCGTGTTCCCAGCCTTTTTACACCTTTGCATGGAGGGTGTTACTTATTTTTTTTTTATAAATTAATTTGCTTTCTTCACTTGAATGTCTGTGTGATTTATCCATGGAGTAGAGGTGACAGTCCACTTACTTTGCCTTGGCAGGATGCTTTCTTTCCTCCTACTATAAAACCCCACTCATATTCTTGGCCCAGACCCCAGTGTCCTGAGCCAGCCACACTGGTCTTCCTGCTCTAGGCAAAGCCAAGCTCCATCCCACTCTAAGGGTACCCAGGAGGAACATGAAAGGAACAGAATTAGAGTTGCAAACAGAAGGAGAAAGCTCATAGGACTCACCATCCACAGCAAACAGCAGAGACAAAACACACTGTGTTCTCCAGGCTTCCTTGTGCAATATTAAGCCGGTTCAGAACACAAACTGTATGTACTCTCACCAAAAACAAAAAAGCAACTAAGTTTTATTCTCAATTCATACTGTGAGAGATGAAACCAGGTATCACTTACACTAAAATTTTAAGTATTTGCAACCACAATATTATAAAGATTAGAACATGAACCCACACTTTAAGTCAAAGAATTTCAGTTGGATAAAAATGCCAAAGTAAATCATATCTAAAAACACAGACCAAAGGTAGCTTATGTTAACAAATCACAGCAATAATCTACTATTATAACATGATCTTAAAAAGGTAAGATGCACACATTTATCAGACAAAAGAAGAATAGGGATAATCAGGCATATTTAGACACTCCTCCATGCCCTTCAAAAACCTTAGACTACAGGCACAGCAACCATGGCAACCCCCACCTTCAGTTCTTCAGAAGATTACTTACTGCAGAGTCAATGGTGACTGAGACATGTCAGCCCTGGATCAGAGCTGTGCCAGAGACATCTCACGGGGAAACTGACAGATACACATACTGAGGGAGACAGACGACCTCAAACTAGTAACTAAGCTTCTACCTAAGATCTGGAAAAAGAAGAGCAAACGGAACCAAAAGCACGCAGGATGGAAGAAGCAGCTCAGGGCAGACATGACTGGCTAGAGAATGATACAGAAGTCAGCAAAGCAACATTTTTTAAAGTAAAAAAAAATGTGTGTGTGAATGCTGGTGGCATGGACCTGTGGTCCCAGCGACTTCGGGGGCTAAGGCAGGAAGATGATCCTTTGAGCCTAAAAACTCAAGATCAGCCTGACTAAAAACGGATAATCTGACTCAAAAATGTATCAACAGAATGGACACATTTAATTAAACCGAGAAAACAAAGATTCGCATTGCTAAGACTAAGACTGAGAGATGAAACGTCACACCAGAACACAATAAGTAGCTGAGCATTGACAGATTGAGTTGGAGAAATTGGTAAATTC
Organism: Mesocricetus auratus; assembly: GCF_017639785.1. Lineage (NCBI taxonomy): Eukaryota > Metazoa > Chordata > Mammalia > Rodentia > Cricetidae > Mesocricetus > Mesocricetus auratus. The sequence goes on along the minus strand of NW_024429212.1, from coordinate 5,523,337 downwards.
CTGCAAACACACAAAGGGCTGGACACGACTCAAGAAGAAATATAAGCTCTGAGCAGATAGATCTAAAACAAGCAAAGAGCTGCACAAAACAAAACAAAACCAACTGCCCCCAAAGAAAACACTAGGCCACACTTGTTCAATATTGGTCTACCAACTATTTAAAGAATTAACAGCAATTTACGAGATGGCGTTTCTCTGTATTGTTTTGGAGGCTGTCGGTCCAGCCCGGCCTCGAACTCACAGAGATCTGCCTGCCTCTGCCTCCCGAGTGCTGGGATTAAAGGCGTGCGCCACCACCGCCCGGCAGAATTAACAGCAATTCTTAAAAAAAAAAAAGCCTCTAAAAATAAAAAAGGGACATTTCCTAACTCATTCGATGAAGACAGTATTACCTTGAGAACCAACACAAAGACATCACAAGAAAAGATATCTATAGACCCTCCGTCATAAATGTAGACAAAAAATCCTCAACAAAATGCTAGTGAAATGTCAAGTGGGGTGGCACATGTCTTTCTTTAATGCAGCACTAGGAGGCAGGCCCTGTCTCAAAAACAAAACCAAACAAAAGCCTCGCAAACTGAACCTAAAATTATTAAAAAGCATCATGCATTTGGTTAAGTGGCTATTCAGGAATGTAAAGTTGGGCAAACATGTGGAACCCAATTATGTACCATAGCAAGAGAAAAAGAAAAACTCACATGATCAGATACAGAAAACCATGACAAAATCTACCATCTTTTCATGACAGAAACACTCAGCTCTGCCAGTTGGTGGTGGCGAATGCCTTTATCCCAGCACTCGGGAGGCAGAAGCAAGAGGATCCCTGTGAGTTTAAGGCCAGACTGGTCTACAGGGCAAGTTCCAGGACAGGCTCCAAAGCCACATAAAAACCCTGTCTTGGCCGGGCGTTGGTGGCGCACGCCTTTAATCCCAGCACTCGGGAGGCAGAGGCAGGAGGATCGCTGTGAGTTTAAGGCCAGGCTGGACCAACAGCCTCCAAAACAATACAGAGAAACCCTGTCTGGTAAAATAAAAAACAAACAAACAAACAAACAAACAAACAAAAAAACCACCCACTCTGGCTTCACCCTCAGTGGTGAAGTACTGAAGGCTTTCTCCCTAGGATCGGGAGCAAGAAAAGAAGACTCACTCTTGCCACTACTGCTCCAAAGTATGGTGGATGGCCCAAAAGGGCAGTTAGTTAAGAAAAAGAAACATCTAGATTGCAAAAGAAGTAAAATTGTCCCACGTGTAGAAATATTATATTTTACAGCTAATAAAAGAGATAAGAGCATTCAATCAAGATATAAAAATGTATTGCTCTTACATACCAGCAATGAACAATGTAAAAATCAAATTAAAGCAATTCTATTTATGACTGCACGAAAATAATATAACCAGAAATAAAGATGGCAAGATTTCATATTAGTCTATGAAAATTACAAAATCTTTTAAAGTTTTGTGAGATCTGAAATGAAAAATCATCTCATATTTTATGAATCAGAAGACTAAAAGCACTGCTTACATAGCAATGTTCCCGAAACTGATCTACAGATTCAATACAGTCCCTGTGGGGATATCAGCTGCTTCCTCTGCAAATAGTGATAAACTGCTTCTAAAACGCACAAGGAGTAACAAGGAATTCCAAACAGCAAAATTAGCCTAGGAAAGGAAGAACACTAGGAGCTAGGTTTTCATTTCAAGACCTGCTCCCACGGGCAGTAATCAAGAATGAGGGACTGGTTCATGTGCCCTGGAGGTCCAGAAGAGATGGCACACGCATGGCCAGCTGGCTTTCCAGAACAGCACCATGACAATTCATCAAAAAAGGAAACGACAAATGTGATAAGTAGCCTATGTGCCAAAGACTTAGACTCTTGCTTCATGTCATGTACAAAAATAAAGAACAAAGGCCTCTCAGTGAGGGGCTCAAGGTTTGTAACTCTGAAAGCAATGGGGGTGACTGTGGCTTGGGGTTGGGAAAGTGATTCAAACCAGAAACAAGAATAACAACAGAAGTTAAAGTGTGCTTCAAATGAAATTGAGAGAATAGAGACAACCTACTGTGAAAGAAGTAACTGCAAAATTTGGTACGGGCAGGGCAAGAGACTTTGATCTACAATGTATAAGAACTTTATAGTTCAACAACAAAAATATGAGTCATCTAATCTTTTCAATGAGTAGAGACCAAAGAGAAAGTCTCAATAGTACATCAAGGAAACATAAAATGAGATTGAAAATGACTTTACCAACACTGGGACAGAGCAAAAGGTCAGTAGCCAGGTGGTGGTGGTGCACGCCTTTAATTTCACCACTGGGGAGGGGAGAGAGGGCAGAGGCAGGCGGATCTCTGTGAGTTCGAGGCCAGCCTGGTTTACAGCGTGAGTTCCAGGATACACAGGAGAAATCCTGTCTCGAAAAACAAAACAAAAAACCAAATGAAAGGTCAGTGAAGAACAAGGGTTGGTAGGAATACAAAGCGCTCAGAGTCCCCACACACTGCTGGTGGGGATGGAAACTGGCCCAGCCTATGGGAAGGGGATAGCAGTTCCTCCATGATTAAACTCGGAATCACCATAGGCCTGGGCTACATAGGCTTATGACAGCTTGACACACAAACTATCTAAAAGGAGCGAACCATAAATGAGAAAAATTTCCATAGGATCCAGCTGTAGGGCATTTTCTTAATTAGTGATGGATGGGGGAGGGCCCTGCTCATTGTGGGAGGTGCCATCCCTGGGCTGGTGGTCCTGGGTTCTAGAAGAAAGCAGACTGAGCAAGCCATGAGGAGCAAGCAGGTAAGCAGCATCCTCCACGGCCTCTGCATCAGCTCCTGCCTCCAGGCTCCTGCCCTGTTTGAGTTCCTGTCCTGACTTTCTTTGATCATGAACAGTGATATGGGAGTGTAAGCCAAGTCAACCTTCCTCCCCAACTGGCTTTTTGGTCATGGTGTTTCATTGCAGCAGCAGAAACCCTAAGACAGGCGGTTTTCATGCCTAGAAACATGGCTACAAAATGAAAACAGCCAACGCAACATCTTGTCCACAAATGGTTATACCAACACTATTTATGAGAGATGAGTAGGTGGGAACAATGCAAACGCCCATCGGTGATAAAGGATAAAGGATAAAGGACACTTGTAGTACATCAGCACGATGGAGTACTTAGTTACAAAGAAGAGCAGAGCGCTGGCTACACAGTACACCACCCTAAGTACAAGACCCAGTCACAAGCCCCACAGAATCACATGCAATTCCCCAACAGGAAAAGGTACAGCGGCAGAACTGTGGGGAGAGACGGAAAGACAGGACTCAGGGTGAAAGCTCTGGAGTCCAGCTTTCCTTCATGTTCTAAAACTGCCTCAGTGAACATGTTAAAAACCACAGCACTGCCATATTTCAGGGTAAAGCAGAATGTTATGTGAATGCTATTTCAGCAGTGCTTTTAAAGAAAACCCAGGCAGGGGTCAGGAATTCCAAAGAGTCTTGCTCTTATTGGTCTAGAAGACTCCTGGTGTGGCAGTGCAAGCCAGTCATCCCAGCACCGAGGACATGAAAGTGGAGTCCCAATCCACCCCGCATCACATATGGGTTTAGGCCAGTCTGGCAACCTTTACGTTTCCTTGTCTTTACTGCCACAAAACTGTAGAGAAAGCAATTTTAACAACCCTGAGAGGGGACCCAATAGGTAGATATTGGCTCATTTTACTTAACAACAGTAAGCTAAATGAGAAAAGCGGGTTATAGGAGAACAGGGACAATTATGCCTTGCTAACTTTTTTGTTTGTTTTGGTTTTGTTTGTTTGTTTGGTTGGTTAAGGCAGGCGCCACCACCACCCGGCACCTTGCTAACTTTTATATGAAGAAACACACAACATAAATAGGAAGACACTTTGATCTCCACTAAGAAGGATACCAGTGTTGGCTTACTAGACTTAGAAATCAAGCCAAGTGCAAACATTACAGTTTACAATATTCCATCAGTCCCAAATCCACACCAATAAAGCATCCTTTGGAAGAGCCCTTGAAGCACCCAGAAAGGATGGTGTGTGCAATCTGGACAAAGACAGTCATACCAGCTCTTCCCATCATTAAACCTAATTTTAAAACAACCAATTGGTTGACCGACTTATTTCAGTGCTTGTAAGTACACCTGAGCCTTCAAAGAATTAACATGGAAAATGTGTCATAGTTTTCCCAAAATATGTTTGCAAGGGCATTAATTTGCAGCTCGAATTGGGAATTCCCAGTTAGCTCAGACGTGGGGAGAAGCCTGTCTATGAGGGCCGATGCGGGGCACCTCTTCATCCCCTTGTTTGTATTGCCACAGAAACTTTAAAACCTGACTCAGAAACCTCGAAACCTGTGAGAAGAGACCTAATTAAACAGACATTGGCACATTTATTTAACTCATTTGGTACCACAACGTTTTGAGTGAATTTTAGCCAGCGATGTTAGAGCAGGAAGTGTTTCATGAGGCTCGTTATAAGAGAGCAGTTCAAGATACATATGAATGTTTACAGTTGAAAAGCAATGCACGCTCCTATTTATATATCTGCATAAATGTTTAAAGGACATATAAAAAACTTAATAATGCATCTGCTGAGACAGAAAAAAACAAGTTTTGGTCTGACCACACTCAGACTAAATCTTGTACTATATGCATTATCAACTTTAAATTTTAAAGTAAACACTAGACTCATTAAAATCTATCTCCCTTTATGGAATGGCTGCAATAAATAGACCTTGTAAGCCTCACTGATTTTTATATTTCTTACATATTTATATTAAGTTACATTTATATTTTAATGAAACATGTTTCTTTTCTTTTTAATCTTTTATTTTCTATTTCAATTATAATTTTTATTTTTTAACATTTCATACATGTAAACAGTGAAATGAACATCACCTACCAGTTTCCCCTCTAACTCACACATAACCCCCAACACAGTCCCTTCCCAACTTTATGTCCATATTTTTGACAACCCACTGAAGTCCAATTTACTGCTACCCATAAGATGTTTATTTTCAACCACAACAAAAAGTCAATAATCTAAAGTGCAGAGAATTTGTTGCCACATGTCAAAACTAGCTGGAATGGTGAATCTGAATTTCCCACAGTTCACACTTATTCATAACACAGCATTATACTACTGAGTGTCCCACTTCATGCTTGTTCAGAACACAGAGTTACACTACTGAGTGTCCCACACTTAGAACACAGCGTTAGTTACACCACTGAGTGTCCCACACTTCACACTAGTCAGAACACAGCGTTACACTACTTTTTCTTCAACACCCATGCACTCAGAAGCAGACCATAGTTGTATGGCCTGTTTTTAAGGAAGTGCACAGGACAAACATGAATGGAAACCAAACACTTTCTAGAATTGGAATGTTGCTCTCCATGCCCATGCTCCAACAATGAACTAACTTTGTCTCTCTAGGGAAGAGGGAAGAGCCAAAGGACTAGAAGTGAAACATCAGAAAACATGTTTTAAACCATGAGGGAAAACGCCATCCTATCCACATATTAACTCCTATTTCTCTCCAATTTAAACATTCTATAGGTAGTAATTTTGTGAACGATTGGCATGGATTTTTAAATTTCATTCTAAAAGAAGTTAGCTTTGGTTTAAATCAATCCTGAGTTTCTTATCTGTCTCAGAACATCAGTTGCCCCCATCTTGCTGTTTAACTTAGGTTGGTCTTGAATTTGGGATCCTCCTCCCTGCATCCCTGGAATGCCAAACGTATAGGTCAGCACCACACAGCCCAGCTACCTATTTTTCTACAGCAAAATCTTCTCAACACATTGTAGTATATGCACCCTTAATAATGTAACAAACAAAATCACGGCTCAGAACTGGATGGTAACAGGAACTAACTTAGATGGATGCTGGGTATAGCAATGACTTACTCCATGAAATAACTGATAAGTGATAATCCATGAAAGAAATAACTTGTAATTTTAATTTTCATTGAAATTAAAAACTTCTACTTTGCAAAAGACACTGTGGAGCGAATGAGAAGAAAAGTCCTGGAGGAGAAGATGCTTGAAGATACACATCTGATAAAGGATGTTTTAAGACAAGAAATAACCAGATTTAAAAGTGGGACAAACGCTTTAAAGGACACACAGGTGGCAAGTGAGCATGAGGATAGATGCTCTACATCATAGTGGGGTTAGATTAAAATCACGCCGGACAGGAGTGGCACAAGCTTTAATCCCAGCACTCGGGAGGCAGAGGCAGGCAGATCTCTGTAGTTCGAAACCAGCCTGGTCTTCAGAGCGAGTTCCAGGACAGCCTCCAAAACAATACAGAGAAACCCTGTCTTGAAAAACAAAACAAAACAACAACAAAAAAGATTAAAAATCACAATGAGATACCACTCTATATACCTACTAGAATGTCCAAAATCCAGGAACATTGACATATCAAATGCAGGTAAAGACAGAGAGCAACAGAGGCTCCTCCTTTACTGATGGTGGGAATGGGGGGGGGGTGCTTAGCAGGTGAAAATGCCTACTGCGAGAGCCTGATGACCAGAGTTCAATTTCCAATGCAAAGTTGTGCATCTATCTGTACTCCCAGCACTCTGATGGGAGATGGGAGATGGGAGATGGGGGATGGGAGATGGGAGCTGGGAGATGGGTGATGGGAGATGGAGATGGGGGATGGGAGATGGAGATGGAAGATGGGGGATGGGAGATGGAGATGGGGGATGGGAGATGGAGATGGGGGATGGGAGATGGAAGATGGAGATGGGGGATGGGAGATGGAGATGGAAGATGGGAGATGGGGGATGGGAGATGGGAGATGGAGATGGGGGATGGGAGATGGGAGCTGGGAGATGGGGGATGGGAGATGGAAGATGGGGGATGGAGATGGGAGATGGAGATGGGGGGATGGGAGATGGAGATGGGGGATGGGGGATGGGAGATGGGGGATGGGAGATGGGGGATGGAGATGGGAGAACGGCCAGCGGGCAGGAACCTCTCAGGCCAGCTAGGCGGGGTAAGCTGTCAAATGGTAAAAACATGAAGAGAGACCCCGCTCAAGAAGGTGAGTAACAAGAACCGAGTCTCCACAGGCACACTTGCCCACACTCACACATGAATCACACACGCGCACACGCACGCGCACACACACACACACACACACACACACACACACACACACACACAGAATACAACACAATGCCCTTTAACCAGAAAGCCCACCCTGCTGGTTTCCAGATGTTTCGGTACCAAATGTCCTCGGAAGCGACCCAGATGTCCCTCTGCAGGTGAACCGGTAACTGGTCTACAGAGACAAGGGATATTATTCAGCACCGAACATAAATGTAATATTGACCCATGAAAAGACACAAGATGCAATCTTAAACACGTATTGCGGGCTAGAAAATAATAAAAAATCTAAAGACCACAAACAGATGTTCACCATTGCGCTCAAGAGGTTGCCGTTTAACTATAAAAATTTGAAGGCTAAGAAATAGAAAGTAGGTAAGCACTAGGAATACCAAAAGGTGACTGCTGAAATGTAAATTCAGATAGAAACCGTACTTGAACACGTACAGTCATCGACTCCAATGTCCGTGAGTTGGCGATGTTATTAAATTCCCAAGAAATGTTTTAAATGAAACTTCATTCCTAACAAATATGTTCTTTTGCTCCAACTAGGGAAGAAACAATTTTGGGACTATTTCCAAGTTCTCAAAAGAAAGATTTGTATCATCTACAGTTTTCACAATGTGTTTCAAAAAAACATAATAAAATAGCTCTATGCTTTAAAGCTAGCTTATTTTGTGACCTAAATTTCATAGTACATGAAAGGGGATGAAAACCTCACTGAAAAAGCGGGTGGGGAAGAGGCTCATACAGATCCACCTGGGATTACGTTAATTAAAAAATTCTAGACATTCCAAGCATATCTCTACACTTGTCGGGCCAAAGCCTTTTCTGTATAAAGGACTCTGAGCTCTTCTTCGGGGGGGGGCGTAGGGGGATCAAAAGCTTAAAAAAGGAAATAAGTGTCTTGCAAATACATATTTAGCGCACTTTGAGTTTGCTATGGTCACCAAAAGCTTTTCCGTGTGAGCGAACCGCCGTCCCGGGGAACCATGATTCAGGACTTCTGTTTCATCCACCCCGGAATAGAAACACCTGGCCTGGAAGCGGTCACCCCGCGTCCCCGGAGTCCCTGGAGGAACCCTAGAGCCCTTGGCAGCTGAGCGAAGGGCAGTGCTGTCGGCCGGTGCGGAAAGTGGCCCTGGTGCGCGCCCCGCGGGAACCCCCACACATGCTGGCACTGGGGCCCGCGACCCGCAGGATCGATCGGGCCACTACGCCGAGGAGCCCTCCAGGACCAGTGACCTCACAGCCCCGAGAAGCGTCGGGCCCCTTCCCGTTCCGCCCCATCCACCTGCACCTCGCCCCCGGAGCGCCCCGCGGCCCGCACCTGCGCCCCCACGCGTGCCCTCACCGGCGCCGGGGCGGCAGCTGAAGTCGGCGGTGCCCCTCGCAGCCCGTCCTCGTCCTCGGGGGCCTCGTCCAGAAGCACCCGGTTCCGGCTCAGCTTCCACATCTCGGGCGTTCGGCCGCTCGGCGCAGCGTCGCTCCCGGACTGAGCGAGGACGCTCGGCCCGCGGCTCCGGGACGGTGCGGAGGACTGGGCGGGGAGGGGCGGTCAGCTGCGGGAGGCCGTCCCCTCCCCGCCCCCAGGCCCGCCCCCAGACCCTCCTCCACCCTTCAGGTCCCCTGCCCTCTGGCCCTCCTCCCCCCCTGACACTCTACCCGCGTCCCCTCGGTCTCTGACCTCCCCCACCTCCCCAGGGCTACCCCAACCTCCTTAAGTAGGTCCCCCAAGCTAATACAGCCAGCCGAGTCCCTTACCCAGGGACCACGAACCCGGGCGCAGCACGTGACATTTCACGCCCGTGGCCCCTGGACCCCCAGCCCTCCGCTCACTCAGCCCGATGGGCGTGGTCCATTCCGGATCACCAAGGCAACGCTGAGGTGGGGCCGCACAATACGCATGCTCACCCCGTTTCTGCTACGGGGCGGCGGGGGCAGGGGGGGGCGGTGAGGACGGAGAGGGGGCGGCGAGGGCGGGGCTGCGCAGGCTGCCTGCTGAGGGGTAGGGGTCTAAACTGATCCTAAAAGGTGACACCAGCCACCGGAGGAGGGGAGGCACCTGGGGTGGGTACTAGGGAAAGAGAACAATTCCTGAATGGGCAACGGTCACTTTACCCTGCTATGAGGCCTGCCCTGGGCCTCCACTGATGGACACATACTGACCAAAGGAAAGAGTCGACCAGAATCCAGGGGCTCAGAAGAGACGAGGCTGGTGAGTTGGCAGTGCCGGTTGGACCTGGTCATCACCCTTGACTTCCAGTGGTCCTCCGGCAGGCACAGGCTGTCATCTTTCAGGGTGCCACTTAGGCTACTCAAACCTGAGTCCAGATTCCCAGCAGCAGCAGCAGCAACAAAAATCTGAGCGTGGTGGCTCAGTGGGGTGGGCAGAAGACAGGCGAATGCCCAGAGCTAGATGTCCAGTCAGTGTAGCCAATCTGTGTTCTGGGCCAGGAAACCTTATCTTTAAAAATAAAATGGAAGCAGGGTAGTGATGGTGAGTTCAAGACCAACCTGGTCTACAGAGCGAGTTCCAGGACCTCCAGGGCTACACAGAGAAACCCTGTCTTGAACTCTGCCTTAAAAAGAAGAAGAAGAAGAAGAAGAAGAAGAAGAAGAAGAAGAAGAAGAAGAAGAAGAAGAAGAAGAAGAAGAAGAAGAAGAAGAAGAAGAAGAAGAAGAATTATGACTTCTGGCTTCACAGACATTTACACATGTACTCATACCTACTTTCAGTCATATACTATACAGACAAAAATAAAATAAAACTATCCACTAGTGTATATTTTTGTAAAAAAAATACTGTAGGTAAACTAAGAAATTCCTTCTTCATGTTCTTCAAGTATTCAAGAACATTAAAGGTATACACAGTCAATAAGAGTCTTTTCAAGTCAGCTCTGGCCTGGCTTGTCTAGGACAGTTTGGAGCTAGCAGCAACAAAGAACACGTAGCCACAAAGTACTTTCAAGTAAACATAATAAGCAAGGAAAATACAACACCGTGGCCCAATCAGCCCATTTACAGATGCTGCCCGGCTTCCTCTGGGGCTACATGTCAGAGTCAGGACCGTCACAGTAAAAGTACACTGAAATTCCCAAAGAACTCAGAAGGTCAGGCCCGCTACCCAAAATGCTGAGTTCTACAACACTTTAAACAACACTAAACTCATTTTATGGAAGAGCATGACGGGTTAAGAATGGAGAGGCAGGAATGACAGGGAAGTAGTGACTGGTAGTTGGCTCTGTGAAGGATGTCTTGCAAGGTCTACAAACTTTATGTGGGGTATTCATTCCCTCATCTGTGAGCCATGCTGTTGTCAAAGTTTATAAGAGGATTATTATACAGCATCGTGAAAACAACCTTTACACATGCAGATTCATTTTGGGACCCAGAAAGATCTTGGCTAAACAATCCTTTCCTGAACATTCAGTTGGAGGAAGCTGTAGATTTTAGACTGAATTGCCTTTATTGAATAACATAGAATTCACTGGTGTCAAAATTCTTTTCTACTTAACTAAATATCAATTGTGTTGCCTCACTCTGAATTCAAAAAGCACAAGGCTTCAATGACTGAGATATTAATGAATTGGTGCAACACAGCCCTTGCTCCAAAGAGAGCAAGAATTTCTTCTGAGGCAAATGAGTGGGCATGGTTCAAGATACAGATTCACGTGCCCCACCGTGGAAGAAGTGACACGAACTTTTACAGTCACAAAATAAATCATGAGTCAGTACGGGTTTTTAGTGATATTGGTGGGGGCATGAGGTCAGGAGCTACATGCCAGGGAGGAATCTTCTAAAAGTCTTAGGTGTTGACATCGTTAGCTTTAGGGTCGAAGGAGGCTACAGGTCTGCTAAAATAATCTGAGAACATTACTTACTAGTCCCAGAAAAGTTAGGTCAGATACAAAAGATAAACTATTATTAAAAAAGGACTAAGTTCGGGGCCAGTGTGGTCTACAGAGCAAGTTTCAGGACAGCTTCCAAAACAACACAGAGAAACCCTGACTCGGAAAAAAAAAAAAAAAAGGACTAAAATAGGCTGGGCAGTGGTGGTGGTGCATACCTTTAATCCCAGCACTCAGGAGGCAGACACAGGCGGATCTCTGTAAGTTCGAGGCCGGGCTGGACCGACAGCCTCCAAAACAATACAGAGAAACCCTGTCTCGTAAAAACAAAACACAAACAAATAAAATAAAATAACCCAAGATAAAGTTGGTTGGTTCTCAACCTGCCACACCCTCCATCTTCCCACAGTCATGACACTCTACCCAGCCAAGCTCAACAGTTTCAGGGTCTTTAATATGGAGGCAGTTTCTTCAGAGAACTCGTGTTCGCTGGCAATGGGTAGAAGGCGACAGTCATCATAAACTGGACAGGAGGGTTTATCAGGAAGCACAGAGGGCCTTTCCCTCCAAGAGTAACCTGACTATAATTCCTCAGTTACCTAGAAAGCTTCCTATAGACAATGATGAACGCAGGAGTGCAGTCCCTGAGGCCATTAGCCAGCCTCCTCTTCTGGAAAGCTCCAACGGTTACCAGTCATGGGCACTGCCTTATTCTTAACTCCAGCACCATTCACTCCCAGCAGTCTAAAGGCAAAGGGGAGGAGTCCCCCACATCCTTTGAAGTCCCCTTCCCCTCCCAGCAAGCCAGGGCTAGTGGCTTCCTCCTCCTTGAACTCAGCCTCCCTTCATGTTCCCAGACCAGTCAAAGGCCAAGGCCTTTTCATTATTTCCCGTTTCCTCCCCAGGAAATTATATGATTATAATAAAATACCAAGAAGAATAGGGAGTGCAGTTGCCCTTCCTAGCAGATGCTATTTTTAAAGCACTTTTGTGTCTGGTGTCTAATGTGAATCATTCTCAAATCTTCACCACCAAGGGTAACATTTATTCCTTTCTTTAAAAATCATAATCAATTCAAAGGTGTTAAAATTACCCGTGGCATTGGTTAAAACAGTGAGAATGGCTGTATTCAGAACCACCTTGACAGGCTCTAGGGCCACTGTAGGGGGATCCCACAGAGGGAAAGTGAGAACAAGTAGGGGTTTAGATACAGAGAACCTGTATGTGCTCACGTGTGCATGCATCCATGTATAAAGTCACTAAGGGGAGACACGGGTGGGAGGGCATTCTAGCTAAACTGGCCTTATAGGATTCTTGCTAAAGGCAGGGAAGGTGAGAAGTCACCACCTGGGGACTGTGAAGGGTGAGGAAATAGATCAAGTGTCCAGATGAGGCTTCTGGGTAAATGGAATCAACAGGACTCTCTGCTCCACGGTTGAAGATCGAACCCAGCAGCTTGCATTTAATAAACACAGACTCTTACCTCTGAGCTACATCCCAAATTACATTCTCCACCCCAACACACGATCTTAAACAGGATCGTTGCTGATATGGGACCCCAAAAGGTTGGAGAGTGAAGCCCAGGGGCTGACCTGTTGAAGCAAAGGGATCAGAAATGCTGGCTTGAGTTTGACAAAGTAGAATCCACCATCTAAGGTCCCTTCTGAACAGATTTGCCCAGTCAGGCCACTTTCGTTTAGTAAGGAACACCTAAACATTTCTTGGGATTGGTGCCTGGGATGTTAGCTGGGATTTGCCAGTGAACAGGCATTTAATGAAGGAGATTTCTAGGAAGGTAAAAAAGAACCCAATTAATGGTTGCCATCCATTATCTGAGTCCATAGGGCATTGCAGATTGGGTTTGTGTGCCCTGGAGGTGGACATCAGAGCAGTCTAAAGGTGGCCTGTTATGCTTACCTATTCTGTTTATATCCAGGCCCTGCTTCTGCTTATGACTGGGAAAATGGCAGCTTTCATGAAGTCACCAAGGAACCTTTGGTCTGGGGTGCTGTAGCAGACATGGGGAAGCAGTGGGGGAAACTGGGACTCCACACTATGGGGTGCTAATTTCCCACTGAAACAAAATCTTCCTACACAGTCTCCCTGTTGGTCAAAAATAAATCAAGCCACTGCACTTTGGGATTTGTTTTTCTTTTTTTTTTTTTTTTTTTTTTTTTTTGGTTTTTCGAGACAGGGTTTCTCTGTATTGTTTTGGAAGCTGTACTGGAACTCACTCTGTAGGCCAGGCTGGCCTCGAATTTAGAGATCCTCCTGCCTCTACCTCCCGAGTGCTGGGATTAAAGGCGTGAGCCACCAACGCCCAGCGCACTTTGGGATTTGAACCACTGTCTTTGGACAATCTTGGCTAGTCTCACTCACAAATTAAACCTGTTCTCATTAGATTTTGACTTAACCAATTATGAAAGTGCAGTACCTTGGTCTATGTAGGCTTCGATAACAAAAATTCTTCGGCTGAGTGGCCCAAAGGAGTACTAATGTATTTTTTTCACAGTTCTGGAGACTGGCGGAGTCCCTGGTCACAGAACATCTGCTGCCTCCTCTCCGTGTTCTTAGTGATAATGGACAGGTGGCTATGTGGCGATTCCATCTCAGGGCACCAACACCATCATGAGGCCCCGCCCCATGACCAAAGGCTGCACGTACATCCTCACACCATCTGGACGGTTAGAACTTCAACGTACAAGTTTCGGGAGAACACAAACATTCAGACCATAGCAAGAGAAGGAATTTACCAGAAAACTGCATTAAGTTAGCTTGTTGGAACCCCACTCCCTCCATCCCCACATATCTAGGGAATCTCAAATTTGTCTTTCAGAAAGCTACCTGGGACTACAAAATGAAGCCAGGAATTCAGCACCAGACTTTGCCGTTACCACAACTGACTTGGGTGGATTCCTGTCTTATCCTGAACCCAAGGTTTCTTAAGTTTCCTCAACTTGCCAGGAAGTGAGCTACACCCAAGGCTGAGACCCTACCCCTCAGATACCAGCATAAGCATTCGCTCTTTAACATCAGCTGAACTGCAAAAGAGATAGGGTCTAGTCACCGGACACATTGCTACAGCCATTCCAATCAAAGCCTTGATAATATAACCAGTGTTACCCATTGTGTCCTTTTTTCAAGGCATTCAGACGAGCAGCTGTACTGATAATGAGAAGAATGCTCCGGAATTCCTCCAGTTTTGGAGGGACCAGGAAGAGGACCGATGTTTTGTTTCTTTTTGCAATAGTGTAGCAGCTTAACAGAAAGCATCAAAGAGCTATCAGCTTTGCAGACAAAACCCTAGCCTTCCTGTTGCTGTTAGTTCCTTGCAGGGTAATGGTCTCCCGCTACTAGCTTTGAGAGCCATTGACTTCCCTGCTGGAGTCCTAGAAATGTCAGCTCAGTCCAGTGTGGTCTGTAAAGGTTAATTTTAGATGTCACCTTGACAGAGTGGTGGATTGCAGAGAGCTGGAGTGTGTTACCTCTGTGCTTGTCTGTGTGTCTCTGTGGGCGTTTTAGGGAGAGTCAGTATACCAAGGGAGACTATAGCTTCAAACGGTGGCCAAAAGTAAGTTGCTATTAGTCAAGGAGACAAATGCTACTGAATAGTTTTCCAGGAAGGTTCCAATTCATGGCTCAAGACGGGGCCCATTCCTGGCCTGCCACTCCTCTGACCTTTCCATCTTTCAGAAAGATGTCCCTGGATGCCTCAAGGTATAAGATAAAATGGAAGTTCTAAAATGTGGTTGGGAAGACCTTTGTACAAACAAAAACCAGTCAAAGATACCTTGGTGACTTCAATGAAGTCAGTTAATGCCATAAGAAATAGGTCAAAGCCAAAAGAGGAAGAAGGAGATGAGAAGGAGGGAAGGAAGAAGGGAAGAGGAAGAGGGAGGAGGAGGCCTTTCTTTTGCCTCTACTTCTTATGGTTTATATAGTTACATAGTGTCAAGAAATCTTCCCACCCTGGTGCAGCGACTTCTCTTTGGACCTAGAATAGAACTTGAAGACTCTGTAGACTACGGTACTGCCCAGGGCTGCCTTCAATAGAAGTAGGTAGGGGGTGGGGTTTTGTTCCTGTGATACCTCACTTGGGATATGCATGCTTGCTGTATCTTTATCTAGGATTTGGGTTCAGGAAAGTCTTTGCAAGTATGGGCGTCTTTGTTACTCTTCCCTTGTGACAAAACACCCTCACCCAGAATAACTTATGGAAGAGTTTTATGGCTATGGTCACAGCTTCTGCTTACAGGAAGGCCCCAGGGCAAGCAGCAGGCATGGTGTCAGGAGCCGGAAGGTGAGAGCTCACGTTCCCAACAGCAAGCAGAGAGCAGAGATAAGTGGATATAGGGTGGGCTACACACTCTCAAAGCCTGCTTCTATTTCCTTCAGCAAGGCTGTGCCCCCTAAACCACCCCAAACAGCACGCCTGAGCCTCTGGGGGACATGTATCATTCAAACTTTCACAATAGGCCTAGGGGATTATTTGACATCCATCTTTTAGTTGGCTAATTAAGACAAGTAGTCACTTAACATAAAACTCCTGGTACAGCAATTCAGATCATATGGCTGGGATGGCCTCAGGCTTGTTAGGTATTTGTCTAGGCCAACCTTGGTCCTCATATCAGGACTTCAAAGGACAAGAGTGTGTCTGAACGAGCTCTTGATGGCTCTGAACCCCAGGTGAAAAAAAAGAAAAAGCATTGCTGTCCTTTGTCATGTCTTCTGCAATGCCAAGACCTGATCAGGTTGCTAGCTGCCAGCAAGTCTGATGACCAGGCTGTCAGGAGGCCCAGACCATCAACCAGGGACTCAGGGACAACAGGAACAACTGTTGGTGAGGGCTGTTGCTGTACATCCACGGAGGAACCATTGCTCACAATTCGGCATTAGAATAGAACACACTTATTATGGGATGGAGACCAGCAGCATACCATGAACGCCCAGTGGTTTCATCATAGTGGGATTACTTCCAAGAGGGGCAGCCATGGAACATGGAGTGGCGCATGGGAACAGAACCCATGACAACAGGGAACACTTCAGATTTCCCACAGGTAACCAGCCCACAGTGGCATATGGCTGAACACTGCCCGCCTTAGAAACCGAGCAGGCTTCCTTGTAAATATCTGAAAGGAAACTGCATTTCCTTTGGGCCTCATTTCTGGGACTGAGAACAAGTTCTGACTAAAACAGCTTAAACCAGGAGTGTTTGGCCAATACCTAAGTTTATGTCAGAGGAATTTAAAAAAATATAGTAATTGTTACGAAAAATTCGCGGAATTTCATAATAAGCCGTGGCTCGTTATCTCACAGTAACAGTACCTTCAGATACTTTGTAAGTGTCCACTAAAACTTGCGAGCCCGTGTCAAACTGGCCAATTAGAAGTGAATTAAAAAGAAATAAAAAATTAAAAAAGGAGGACACGTCTGCTCCGAGGTATGACCGACAGACAAGAAGCATAGTCAGAGGGTGGGCACGTGGGAGAGGAGGAGAAGCATAGTCAGAGGGTGGGCACCGGGAGAGGAGGAGAAGCATAGTCAGAGGGTGGGCACCGGGAGAGTCCACAGAGAATGCGACCCTGAGATGGGCCATGGGGGGGGAGAGCCAGGAGACTAAGGGGTCAGGGGGTAAAGGGTAGACAAGAAGACTGAGCAACCAAAATGGCTAGATTATATAGGGAAGGGCATCCCAGCCCCTGGACTGGAGAGTTCAGGGTAGGGGGCAGGGTATGCCAGCCATATCCTGTAACAGGTAGGCACTGAGGGATACTGGGAGACCCTGGCAGCCAATACACTTTGATATGTTAAATCAGGACCTCAGCTATTTGTCTCAGGTTTGAGGCCTAACAAGAAGCTAGTTTTAAAATAATTATAAAAATAGCCTGTATAATTGTAAAGATAAATATAAAAATGGAAGGTTAGGTTTTTTTTTATTCCCTTACGGGTATTTTAAAAGAGGTAAGAGACAAAGAGTAACATTCCATAGCATCACAGAAGTCGAACTGGTGACATGGTGTGGTGACAGCAGACACTGGCTTGGCAGGGGTGGACAGCCAAGGCCATCTGAGCAAGGACAGCTTTGGTTTTCTAAAGCGAAGAGACAGAGGCCTGCTCCAAGAGCCCGCCTCCCTCAGTGAGCTGCCCTGTGTGGTCTCAGAAAGGTAGGTCAGTAAGTTTACAAGGCTGTACGAAATGCGATTCTTACTAAGTAAGACCTTTGCTCCTCGGGCTCTGCAGAGAGGTCTCTGGACGGACAGGAGGAAGAATGAATGGGAGGACAGGAAGAAGGGGGGAGGGTAAGAAAGCAGACAGAGGAAGAGACTAAGGGATTCTTTCAGAGTTATCAACAAAGTTGCCAAAGGAAAAGCAACACTCAGAAGTATCTGAGGAACCGCAGGGTGGGGGCCCCCTGCCACCTGCTGTTTCGAATCGAAGGTTCCTGTTTGGTCGCTGCAGGCTTTGAAGTGGTCAGATGGTCCTGCAAAGAATAGCTGGTCTGTATAAACACAGGTTCTGGGAGGAGTAGTGAGAATAGGCACTGCCTGAAGGGGTTCCACAGAGTTGGGAGTCCAAGCTTAAGCTGTCCTGACCAAGAAGCTCATTGCCAGTCCGGTGCAGTGACAGGAGCTTCCAAGTCAGCTTCGTTTCTCATATCTATAGGTAGATTTTAGGGTTGGGGGTGTAGCTCGGTGGTGAAGTGATTGCCTGGCATGTGCCCTTAGGCTCCCAGGGCACAGAGACAAAAGCAAAGCAAGATGAACAAACCCTTTCTGGGTCCTGAGCCAGGGAACCCCTGCTCTGCTGGGAGGGAAACCTCTGCTTGCAGTTTACAGAGGGGCACTTTCCAAGGCAGTGGCTGCGTGCGGGAGATTCTGGACTGTTCTGCATCCAGTCCCTTCAGGACTGTGCTGGGTGGTTTTGTGTCAACTTGACACAAGCTAAAGTTACCTGTGTGGAGGGAACCTCAATTGAGAAAAAACGCCTCCATGAGATCAGGCTGTAGGCAAGCCTATAGGGCATTTTCTTAATTAGTGATTGATGGGGCAGGCCCCGCCCATGGTGGGTGGTGCCATCCCTGGGCTGGTGGTCTTGGGTTCTATAAGAGAGCAGGCCGAGCAAGCCATGGGGAGCAAGTCAGTTAAGCCACTCTCCTCCAAGACCTCTGCATCAGCTCCCGCCTCCAGGTTCCCTCCCTGTTTGAGTCCCTGCCCAGACTTCCTTCAGTGATGACCTCCGATGTGGATATGTAAGGCAAACCCTTTCCTCCCCAACTTGCTTTGGTCATGGCATTTCATCACAGCAATAGTCACACTAAGCAAGGCAAGGACTAACTCTCCCTCAATTTAATTCCTACTGGATGACTGTGTGCAAAGTATAGAAATCAGAGGGAGGGATGGAGGAAGGGAGGCAGGGAGAGGAGACAGGGGGAGGAAGGCAGGGAGCTATATCTGCAGATTGGAATGTTTTGAAATTATAGACATATAGTATCAACCTACAACAGGGCAATGAATCCCAACAGCTGTCTAAGTCATTCCTAATGATAGGCTCATTATCTTCCAGGATGCCAGCAATACTCCTGATGGTTAAAAATCTAGGAACCTCTACCTGAGATAGTTTGCTGCAAAACAGAGCTCTTTTGCTATAGAGACATCTCTGTGGTGGCTAGAGACAGCTCCGTGCTCCCGTTTTTTAACCTAGTAGCTGTCAGTCATGCTGATAACCAATAAATTACAGCCCTACTGTGTTGTTGTCAGGGTTTTAGGAGCAGTCATGTTGAGGTTAGATTCATGAACATAGAAGTAAAAGCAATTTCAATGTGCCCCAGGAGGCTGCAGGGCCACCCTGGTACAATTAGGTTCCTATTTATTGTCATTTCTTTACCTGCCCAGGCTTCACCAAGATTTCTTACCTAGTTTAGCCGTGTGTTCCAGAGTATGGAAATGAACCAAGGTCCCAGGGGAAGAGATTAACACTCTACATGGTACTGGGCAGACTCCTGTTGCCAGCCAGGGTGGGGGTTCCATAGAGGGTGAGGCTCCAGTGGCCTACTGGGGTCTGAACTAGAGGCTTACAGTGGCTAGAGCTTCTAGGTCCCTTGTTGGGGCTGTACCCTGGGCTGGGACCTCACTGGCAAGGCCTTGGTGTGGATGGATGAAACAGTTTACCTTCCTTGGATTCATCCCTAATTGTAAACAGGACAAAAGTCAGTGCTAGATCAAGCTCTGGCCACTGGGGCTGAGTCTCCCAGGTGCCAGGTATTCATGAGGTCTCTAATCTGTTTGCAGAGCACATGACCCCCGCAGGGAAGTCAAGCCAGCTAGGGATACAGCTAGCTCAGGCCAGCCAGAAGCTAGCAGGCAGATCGGGACTTTCCCTACCTCCCCCTGTACAGTTCAACGAGGCACAGCCTTTTGTTCAAACAGTGCCACAGATAGGATCTGAACACATGGCCTGGCTGCATCTCAAGCTGCTATCCCTAGATGAGAATAATATGTCCTCAGTAGGGCTGTCTACTCTCCCTCAGACTCAAGTGTTGAGATGCAGATGTCCTCATTTGCTCCCAAGAACACGCAGTTGCCTTTGTTTTCCTGTAGACTCTGTCTTTGGCATAGAGGTTTTGGCCATGATTGCTGCAGTGAATGGTGGCTTTTTTCCCTATAGTTCTATGTTCTTTTGTGTTATTTTCATGATAAATAGTTTTCAGTATCTGCAGGGGCATATGAAGTGCACCAAATAATCAGAACTTACATTAAAGTAGTTTTCTTTTTAATTCAAAAGAAGCCAAAACCACTTTTCTAGTTTGAAAATCACACCCTGTGGCTTCCAGGTCTTTTATCTCTGTGCCAACAGCACCATTTTCTCCCTGTGGGTTTTCTCTGTCTTACTGATAGTTACTTTTCCCCCCTACATTTTTTTTTACCCAGCAAGTGTCCCCAGAGCAAGGTCAGTATCAGTGGACCATTTAGGTGAGCAGCGTGGTAACATGACAGTTTCCTGTCTACTGACCCATGACTGAGATAGTATCGCTTACTTGGACTAAAATATTTCCTAGGACAAGCAATTTGCAGAAGTAAATACCCCCTGACCTGCCCTTTCTACCGTGCGTGCGTGTGTGCGTGTGTGCGTGCGTGCGTGCGTGCGTGCGTGCGTGCGTGCGTGTGTGTGTGTGTGTGTGTGTGTGTGTGTGTGTGTGTGTGTGTAGGATTGGGATCCAGACGTACCACTCCCAAACTTGACTGCAGAAACCCGGAATGTGTATCCCCCACTCCTCACCACCACCAAAACATGCTGTTTTTACTGTAACAAGTCATGTCACTTGTGATTTGGAAAGGTTTCTCTTGGACATGGAAAGTCAACATTGGCTCCAGGTCTTATATGTCATTCTTAAGCATCTTAGTGACACAGGAATGATGGATTTGTCTCCATGGCTTTTCTTGCTCTACTGCTTGGGAAGCTGTATGTGTTGCAACTAGCAGGGCAGTAGTGACCTACAGAGAGCACCAGCCCATGTCACTATTCTCCAAATGGCCATCAAGACTCGTGCACGGCACTCCTGGCTGTTTGTACCCTTCCCAAGAGGCCTACTGCCCACTTGGACTATTAACTTTGCCATCTTTCATTTACAAACTGCAATGCCAGATACCAGTGAACCCTTATCTGGAGTGGGATTGTGCTCTCAAGAACACTTTGGCCTGGAGGGTGCCTAAAAGGCTTCTTGTCCTATTTCTGCTTTACAAGAACACATTAAGATGCAGAAGGTCCTTCAGGTTACGAGTGCCTCAGGTTCACTATTTCCATAGACTCTTATCCTGGCAGTGCAATCTGGGCAGGATTTTATCTCAACCCACAGTGACTGTGGCTGAATGCGACCTTTCATGACTATTGCATCCCAGGGAGACTACAGCCCAAGGGACTCAGGTGAGACAAGAGACAATAGAGGCATAGGGACATTTGACACAGCACCCAGTAGTAGTTATGACACACAGGAAACCCCAGACAGTGTCACAATACAGGGTGTGTGTCTGGGGGTTCTTTTTCACATGTCTTCTTTCTTCTGTATCTTTGTAGTCCTGGGCATTGACCCTAGGACTTTATACATGCTAGGCAAGCGCCCTATCTTTGAGCTGAATCCCTCAGATCAAGGTGTGGGTTTTTGATGGAGTCTACAATGGTGAATTCAAGATCTGCCTTCTCCCAAAGCAGCTAAGGGAAGGAATGGCAGACACCAGTATTCAGGGTCACTATTTAAACTCAAGTGGAAAATCATCCCTCTCGGCTCCTCATGTAACGAGTGCCTTTATTTGTCCCGGTCTTATAATACCACAAGCACAGTCCCCTTTCAAATATCTCAGCCCCTTTCCATTGCCCAGAAACCTACAGCCACATGGACCTGTATCTTAACTAGATGTGGACCCTGGGGCCCTGGGGATGCCGTGCTGGCACCTTATTGTGGTTCTTCAGGAGGCTACCAGGTACTCTCAGCAGCTCCTGGTCTGCTAGGCTGTATACTGTGGAGTTCAACAGTTAACAGATGTAGGATCACCAAAGACATCCACAGTAACACATTCTGAAGTGAAATCACAAGGAACCTTGTGCTCTGCAAGGGGCAATGCTATAGCAGCTCCTGCTGTGGGGGCACTACCCCATTGATGTGGGAGGTCCTTCTGTGTGCTGGCTGCAAATATGCGTTGCTTTTATTGGTTGACAATAAAGCTGTTTCAGCCAATGGACAGGCAGAATAGAGCTAGGCGGGAAATCCAAACAAAGGGAAGAGAGAGTCAAGGAGACACCATGTAGCAGCTGAGAATATATATTGTTTTACTTTGTTTTGTTTTTTTGAGACGGGGGTTTCTCTGTATTGTTTTGGAACCTGTCCTGGAACTCTCTCTGTAGACCGGGCTGGACTCAAACTCACAGAGATCTGCCTGCCTCTACCTCCCAAGTGCTGGGATTAAAGGAGTGCGCCACCAAGAAAGAGCTAGCCAGTAATAAGCCTAAGCCACTGGCCAAGAAATTATATATATATATGCAAAGTCTCCAACTGGTTATCTTATAAGTGGCTGCAGGGACCCGGCAGGTGGAGAGAAACCAGTCCAAGTGGGACCAGACTACAGGGAGAAAAGTCTTCCTTTGCAACCCATGAGTGGGCAGAGTACCGGCCTTGAAGCTCTGTAGTAGATCATGGGGCTCGCAGACTCAAGGATCCTCGTTACTGTGGTCTTTTTACATGGCTGCCCTCACTGTGATGTGGGTCTTTCATATGCTTTAGCAGTCATGATCCACAGACGTGACGTGATAACAGCACAGCTGTGGTCTGGGTGTCTGCATCTTCCCCAGTTCTCTTTGTAGTATGTGTATTGGATGTCACATTAAATCAGGGCTTTGGGAGGTTGCCAGAGGCCAAATGAGGTCATAGTGTTTGGACCTTTACAATGGAGCATCCTTATGAGAGGAGGAAGATACTAGAAGTTATCTTTGGCAGCAAGAAGGCACCATCTATGAATCCCTTTCTCTGCAGACAACTTCATCTTTTACTTAGACTTCTCAAGAGTTCTACAAATGCCTGGGGAGTCAGACCCACTCCACAGTGATCTGTCAGAATAGCTAAGCAAGCCTTGATACTTGGCTCCTTCCTACCTTGGTCATATCATGCTACATGTCATGTCCATCATAAAGTATCTTAGGGTTTCTGTTGCTGCAGCAAAACACCATGACCCAAAAGCAAGTTGGGGAGGGAAGGGTTTATTTGGCTTATACTTCAGCATTGCTATTCACCACTGAAGGAAGTCAGGGAAGGAACTCAAGCAGGGCAGGATCCTGGAGGCAGGAGTTGATGCAGAGGTCTTGGAGGAGTGCTGCTTACTGGCTTGCTCCTCATGGCTTGCTCAGCCTGCTTTCTTATAGAACCCAGGACCACCAGCCCAGGGATGCACCACCCACCATGGGCTGGGCCCTCCGTCACCCATCACTAATTGAGAAACTGCCTTACAGTTGGATCTCATGCAGGCAGCTCCTCCACCAAGGCTCCTTCCTCTCTGATAACTCTAGCTTGTGTCAAGTTGACACACAAAACCAGTCAGTACATAAAGGGACCCAGGAGGTACTAGAGAAGACAGCTGAGATTTTCTTGGAAAAATAGTGGGTCTGCCTCTTCCAGGGTCTATAAAGTCTCTGCCATGAGAGCTGGACTAGGAGATGAGGGGGAGGGGATTGCCATTTGATACCAAGTGGAATTTCTCCAGGATAGAACTCACAGTAAACAAGATAGCACGTTATAAGTGATTCCACCAAACGACTGATGTACAGATTAATATCTTTCCTGCTCAGTGGGAGTTGAAGCACACTGCAAAGGAGTCCAGACCCAAAGGCACCAAGGTCACCTAGGACCTAGGAAAACAGCATGCGGCCCCCAGTCACTGGCAGGGGTTTTTCTTGCTTCCACTCTGACTGCTACTAAACACCACCTCTACGCTGTAACTGCTGCTGCTGGCTGTTGCCTGGCCTGGTCAAGTCACTAGCTGTGCCCATGACTATGCCATCTGAGGAGATGGACACCCAGTCCCTGAGTTCAGTCTGGACATGTCAGGTGTGCGCCTCCTTCCGTGTGGACAGTTGCTTCCCCATATTAGTGAGCAACATGCATACTCACACATGTGTAGACACGAGAGGGAATGATGGGAGCTCCCGTAGTAGAACCCAGGATACCTTCCTTACACAGAAGCAGGGAGGAAGCTGCACCGCTCGAATTGGACAGCTGAGCGGCTATCATTTTGCAGACGGGCAGGATCTGTCTCCCCACAGCTTTTATAACACACAGCAGGGGTTTCCCCCGTTGTTTTCATTTCTGCCTTTCTTCTCTTTCTAGGGATTGGTGAAGCTCCCCGCACACCCAGCATGATTTTCCCGAGCCTCCTCTGTGCTCCCTATCGCCACCGGCTCTCCTGGTTCTGAAGGGGCATGCAGCATTTCTACCAACCCCTTACAGCCTCCAGGGCTGCATCCTGGACACGGCATAGCATGTGCTGGATCCCACTGTCATGCCTCTGGTCTCACTTCCTCCTCTGTGGAGACATTGGCAATTGCCTTGGCCAGACTGTGATGCTCAGCAGTCTCATCCCAAACTCATCTGTCCACATCTGTGGAGCCTCTGAAACTACACAGGCATAGATTCCAGAGTTCACACACAGACATCCTGGGATCATCACCCTCTCTCTGTTGTTTCTTTTTTTTTTCTGTTGAATTTTCTGCCATTTTCTTGATGGTTTGCGGGAACTATATAAATGTCATCTTGGTTGTATGAAATACTATAAGCACCCCCTTGCCCAGCACTGTAAAGGTTTATGAACTACACGCAATAGCCTCCACTGTCTGGAAGTTATTGGTGCTAATATGGAAGGAGGTTCCCAGAAAAAAGCCACGCATGTAAAAATCTACAGGGCTGAATGACTAATTAGGACTTTTTGATGGCAGAGCATTGAAACATCGCAAATTCAGAACTGAATTATCTTGTTATCAAGTGCAGCCTTCCCGCCAGCCTGTTCCAGAGCCGCATCAGTCCCAAATGAACACACAGGAGGCTATATTCATTATGAAGCTGTTGGCCTTGCTTGTTTCTTACTGGCTAACCCATAATTGTTAATCTAAGGATTTCTCTTACCGGAGAAAAGGGTCCGGACATCTGACTTCTCTGGCGGGCTACATTGTCTCTCTATGTTTCTCTTTCCCAGAATCCTCCTCAACTCCTAGTCCCACCCATCTTGCTTCCCTATTGGCCAACAGTGCTTTATTGACATATACACAGGACTTCCCCACCATCTTGGGCTATCTATGGCCTTTTTAATGTCATTCATTGCCCACCTCTGTGAAGACCTAACAGACTTGTGATGACTGTGGGAAACTTTGGGGGGTACTGACAGCAAACCACTAGCTTCCACCAACTCCAAAGTCATGACTGTCACCACTGCAGCAGGCAGCAGCCACCATCCCTCTTTGTCATGATCTGCCTTCCTGCTGTTTTTGACAAGCACCTTGGCTTCCTTGGACTCCGTGACTGTACATCTTCAGGAAGCCATTATCCTGGAATATGGTATTTGGGGCTGTCTGAACCCATGTTCTTGGGCCTTGGTCATTCATATTGGATAGACTAGCCATTATTCCCTTTAGGAGAGCGTTATTTTTTGAATTGACAGTAGATTCTGCTTTGTTTTAGCAAATCGTGAGTCATGACTGGGGATTCTTTTTTTGGGAGGGGTTCGAGAAAGGGTTTCTCTGTATTGTCTTGGAGGCTGTCCTGGAACTCACCCTGTAGACCAGGCTGGACTCGAAGTCATGAAGATCCACCTGCCTCTGTTTCTCAAGTGCTGGGATTAAAGGCGTGCACCACCATGCCTGGCTTTGATCTTAACAGTTATGATTTAACCTCCTAGAATGTACTCTCATGCTGTGTAATGTGGTATTGATCTTGTTTATATCTAGATACTAGGAGGTGTCAGACAAGGATTAGAACAGCACCGTTTGCTTGCTAGGAGTTCCTTGTCAGACTTTTTGTCCATCTTCCTACTTCTTTTGTTTCATGTTGGGTTTTTAACTGAACTTAGTGTTATGAACAGGCAAAGACATTTCTACCCCTTCTCACTGGTGGAAGTCCTAGGAATCGGTTTTTTTTTTTTTTGGAGGCATACTCAGCCATTTCCTCCAGAAGGGTCCTTAGTTATTAAGAATGCTTCGAATCCCATTGACAGCTAATTTTCAGAATAAATATTTTTCTCTTCACTTTGTTGTGATTCTGGGGACCAGACCCAGAGCCTCCACATGCTAACTGCATACTCCACCATTGAGCCACACCCCAGGACCCACTTCTTTTTTTTTCCTTCCTGTCAATTATAATCTTGATCACAGGTTCAGTTTTTCCTAGGAAGCAACGTTACAAATGGCCCTGATTTTTCTTCTATGCTCCGTGGTTTCAGTTTAAATTCACTAGATGTCTGTCCCCTCCACTGCATACTCTGATTTGCAAGGAAGCTTGGTCCCTGACAGCCACACAAGGGTTACCATGGCAGCTGAGCAGGATTTAGTGACTGCAGATCCCTGCACAAGACCCCACACAGCAAATAATCCATAGATGCTGACAGACCTGAGCTTATGAGTCCGCTTGACTGGAGCCTCTCGTCACATCTGTGAGGTCGGCAGCACCGTCGTGTAAGCTCTACAGAAGAGCTGGTGAGTGAGGGAAACTGAGACTGCCATCAAGCATCAGAGTTTAGTGGCTGGGTTAGGACCAGCCACAACCAGATTGACAGGGGAAAAAAAATCCAAGTATGTCACCCTCAAAACTTGCTTACTTGATTTAAAAGATATAGATGAAATTTTCTGTCCCACAAGTCAGCTCTGTCCTGCCAGCCAGCTCCCAAATGATCACACGGAGACTTCTTATTAATTATAAATGATCGGCCAATAGCTCAGGCTTGTTACTAACTAGCTCTTTCAACTTAAATTAACCCATATCTCTTACCTACGCTGTACCACGTGGCGGTAGCTTTTTTTTTAGCACGGCACGTTCATCTCCTGCTTCCTCTGCATCTTGGCTGGTGGCTCCGCCCTCCTTCTTCCCAGTGTTCTTTCAGTCTGGCTCTCCTGCCTAACCTCTTCCTGCCTAGCTATTGGCCAGTCAGCTCTTTATTAAACCTATGAGAGTAATACATATTCACAGTGTACAAAAGGACTATCCCACAGCAAAATAGAAATTGAGAACCAGTTAGTATTGAACAAGTTCTCCTTCCATCTCTATTGACTTAAATAAAGTACAGGGTTTCCCTCTGATCACATGCATGAAAGAAATTTTGCCAATGAATGTGCCCAGCCAGGAAGAGAGTGGCTCTCAGGCAACTTCCATCAGCTGAGAGAGTTCAGCTTGTGGCGTAGCCACCCCTAACAGCCCACACCCTCTCTGTGGCACTGGGTGGTATCCAAATGCCAATGATCCGAACCCCTATGCATGTGTGAAGACTAACATGCTTCTCTCCTATTACCATATCATGTTGAAATGGATTTGTAGGCCAGCTTAAGAACCTACAGTGGTAGGAGAAAGTGATTTTCCTTCCACCTAGATCCTGTATTTCCCCTTCATTACCACCCTGACTGTTTCGTTCAGTGCCTGCATTGGAAGAGAGTAACTTCCTAATGCTTTGTGTGACTGTCCAGATGTGCAGCCTTGCCAACTCAGGATGGAGTCCCCCCCTCCACAGCTGAAGGGAGACCTAGATGCCATGTGAAAAACAAGGGTCCAGACTGTTTTGTGGCAGTAGGGTGCCAGATTTCAGGGCTCACGCCACCACCCGAGGTATAGTGGCTTCTCTTTGGTCTGTGCCTGGCTGGTTTTCTGTACAATTAGGTTCACTTAAACATAGGGCTCCACGGCCAAAATGCCACTGTGAAAACCACTGAGCCAGTTCAACCTCTTTATTTTCATTGTTGCTCCCTGGGGTAGGTCGTAGAGCAAACGGTTGGCAGAGCTGCCAGGACCAGTGCGAGAGGTGCCAGTAGTATCACCCAGACCCACAGCAGCTCCCCGAGACCACAGATCCGGACACAGTCCTCTTGGCTCTCATGTGAACACCACCACCTCCCATTCCCAACATTTCCCACTCCACCTAACACTCTGTCTGCTGCCGAAGGTCACCAGTTCAATCTGTCTGCAGCCAGAGCCCCACAGCCATGAAAATTACAGTTTTGGAAAGCTCAGAATGGCATCTGCAGGGTACATGTCAAACCCTTGAACGGGATGGAGTCACTTAGGGAAATCAAAGGACAGGAAAAACTCAAGGCAAAAAAATATATAAAAGACAACATTCGAAGCCTGGCAGTGGTGGCGCACGCCTTTAATCCCAGCACTCGGGAGGCAGAGGCCGGAGGATCTCTGTGAGTTTGAGGCCAGGCTGGTCTACAAGAGCGAGTTCCAGGACAGGCTCCAAAACAATACAGAGAAACCATGTCTCGAAAAACCAAAACAAACAAACAAACAAACAACAAACAAACAAGACAACATTCGACTAGCCCTCCACTGTACTCCAAACAATTGTAAACAGTGACAACATGAAAACATTTAACCCTCAGAGTTCTAACTCCTAGAAGAAAAGACAGCACATGGGATACTGTTAAGAACAGAGCTGTGAGAAGCTGGGACCACGCAGGCTCTCTCTATCCCTCCAAGAAATTGAAGATGGTTTCTATTCTGACCGAGGATTTCATCTTGGTTCTTTTTCTCTAGTACAGTTCAAACAACTAAACAGGTTTCTCATATCCCCCACATCTGCTTTAAAAGAGCAAGAGTCACACGTGAGTTTGTCTAACATCTGT